>NC_061784.1:12908721-14123721 GCF_022458985.1 Mugil cephalus | reverse complement strand
GTGTCTTAAATCACTGCAACAAAATTTAAAATTAAGCAAATCCACAAAATACATATTCAACTTTATAAGTAAAGCACCTTGATACACTTTATACTTTATATAGAAGAAAAAATGTAAATTTTTAACACAGATTCCTTGCAGAAAGAGGTGCAGAAGACCACTGATAGTCTTGTAAAAAATAATAATAATAATAAAAAAAAAGCCGGCAGCTAAACTGATTTGAACTCAGCAGATGCTGTTCTTTGTCCCTCGAGATGAGAGTGACAAGTTATATTCATCTGCAAACAGAGAATCTAAACAACACAATGACTTATAAATGCCAATCTGTGAGGCCAAGTCTGTATTTCAAACGTTTCGTCTTAATAGTGTCACTAAAAAACGCAAAACCACACAAAGCCTTACCCACACATGCACATATCTTGCTGTGACACGACTGTACACTGTAAATCTCCACTGACTGAGGGTAAGCGAGCTTCAGAAGGATCTGTGTATAACTAGCTCCAGCCCAGCAGATCAGAATGGCTGGCAGCGAGCTTACATGTTTGTCATCTAAAAACTATTCACCCTCCACTTAGCCAAGAACACAACACAAACAATAGACAGCCCGTTAACAATGTACCATTATCTAGAGCATGATGGGAGGAGGGGAGCGCGTGGAGGGTGGAGGAAAAAGAAGGAGAGGGTAAAGTAAAAAGAGCGACGGAGCGAGCAGTGAAAAAGGGAGAATAAAGGCAGGGAGATGAGAGGGAGGATTGCAGAGAGACCAAACTGTTATTTAAACCAGGCGGCCACGAAAACATCACAATAAATAACTCGGCTGTTTAGTCTCCACCTCAGACGCTGGGGGAGCGACAGAGCGCAAGACGCGCTGGAGATGGAGGGAGGGGCGAGAATTAAAGGAATTGGGGGGGTGGAGCGGTGGAAGGAGGGATGGAAAAGGAGATAAAACACATTACAAGATCGCTCTGTGTTGTCGGACTCAAAGGAGTATCCAGGACCGTCTCTCCTCTCCACTAATGAAAGGAGCAGCCTGCAAACACACATGCACACACAAACGTGCACAACCGACCTTTTTTAGCCTTTAGAAAACAACTGGGATTGGGTACTGGCAAGAGCTTCACGATACGCATCACGATACTTGAGTCACGATACGATACATTATTGCGATATTATGATATTGCGATATATTGCAATATTCTGCACAGTAGTCGAGAAAACAATATTAATTCAAATTAGTTGAATCCCACTTTAGTGCACTTGTACAGAAAGTGGATCAAGTTTCTTGCCACTCAAATGTCAAAATAAAGTTCACAATTGTCTTTGTGTGCGCATACATATTGCCTAATGTGTTATCCTATGTAGTTTGCTTTGGATCAACAGGTTTCGGTGACCTGAAAAGTTTGCAAGTTGGTCGTGTTCCCTGAATATGTAAATGGAGTGAAGCACAGCCTGCCACCTCGCTGAGCTGAAAGTGCGGAAGTCGTTCACAATCGGCCCAAAACACGACTTTTCCTTTTTCTTTTAAAATCGAAATTAAGACATTCAAAATCGATATTGTATTGGAACAAAAAGTATTGTGATATATTGCCATGTCGATATGTTTTCCCACCCCTAAAAGAAACAACCTAAAAACATTTAGCTCAGGTTCACGTGACGGGCAAGATTTTATTCCACGATTTTAGTGTGCATGTTCGGCTCGCACCTTTCTCTCAGCCTCTCTCCCACGCACACAAACTCCCAGAAACACACACATCCGCGGGAACCCTTTCCTCGTCCTCAGCAGAAAGAATGGTACAGCGAGGGCACCTTTGACTGCACAGAGCGCTGCCTCGCCAGCCAAGGCCGTTGATGAGAGGAAAATAGTGCTAATGCAGCAAGGAAGCTGTTCTTTCCCAATTAAGCCAATAAAACACATGCTCCCCTCCTTCCTGTAACTGCCTAATAAGCCATAAACACAGCTGAACATTTATAATTCGAGCTAGTCCATAAAAAAAAGAGCACTTCCCATGTGTGCAGGGGTGAGGTGCGTGGAGAGGGTGAAAGCGCTGGCGAGTGCAGCGGCAGCCCCGGCGAGCCACGGAGAGGAATCGCTTTTTCTGCCTAAAAGAAACATTTAGTACCTCGCTGAATTAATGTGAGAGACTACGGGAGGAGGGAGGAAGGAAGAGGACGAGGAGAGTTCAGATCTGTCTTGCTAAACGAGTGTCTGTCCTCCCTCCTCCTCCTCCCCTTCTTCTTCCTTTGTCCTCCCCTGTTCAGGAGAAGCTGAAGATGCTGAACTCCCTGTGGAGATGAGATGCACACGGTAACACACACACAGCTACTACACTCTGTACTGCATGTGTACCCCTCATGTGCATACCTGCTCACATGCAAACTGACATGCTAAAACGGGGAGGAAGGAGGAGGTGGGAAGCGACTGGAGGGGATTTAGGAGAAGAAGTAAGGGACTGCGGATAGGACTAATGGAGATGGGGAGAAGACAAAGACGGCAGCCAAGAGATTTTAGGAGAAAGGAGGAGAGACTCTCCACAGTCCAGCGGGTTTCATGTGAGTTCAGCTGCTTCCTGGACTGTGTTTGTGGCCTCCTCGCTGAGCTGGCTTTACTTTTCTCCTCCTGGGCAAGGGGAGTCGTAAACGCAGCGTGGGATCGACTGTAAAGCAGTCCTTAAAAAACACATTTGCAGTTTACTGACTAAGTGCAGCAGCTCTGGCCTTTTGGGAGGGTGGGAGGGAGGGAGGGATGGGGAGAGGGAGGGAGAAACTAAGGAGGGGTGGAGATAAAAGACGCAATGGAGGAGACAAATTGGCAGATTGTGTACATTTATTTTCTGCCTGAGTTGAATGAATGTAGGCTACCGCAGAGGTGAACGTGTTTTTACGGCACTCATCCTTCTCTGTAAATTATCTCTCTGCCCTTGTTACTGAACATATGATGTATTTTACAGATATCTCAAATGGATTCTGGGTCTGGATAAATTCCCATGCTGATAAAGCTTCCATATACTATAAAAATAAAGGTTTAATGCACTTCCTCCCTCTTAGACGTTTGGTTTATTTAAAACTTTGAAGCAATTCTTTTTTTTTTTTTTTTTTTAAATTATGCTGATTGACCGTTTAACTTTAGCAATATCATATGTCTAAAGTATTGTCTCATCACTCCTGGGGAAGGAGTTTTGTTAGCAACTGGGACACGTTATTCTAACTTTACACAGGCTTAACAATGTTTTAATAGCGTCATATTTTTAGCATTAAAATTAAATAACTTAATAATTCGGTGCTGCTAATCCGTCATGCGAACCGAATGCTGGTATAAGGTCGTATTTTCTTAACGATAATACTCTATACTATATATATATATGTATATCCTTTATTTAAGATAAAGATATTGAGATTTAAAAGCTCTTTTTCAAGAGTGACCTGGTCAAGACAGCAGCACAGAAAACAGAACGCTTTCAGCAAACGCACAAAACACAAGTAAAATACGGATGCGCACTACAGGAAAACAAGAGAAGGATTACACGGTTACACACTAGATACTAGATCATGTTTGTGTTTTGCTCTAGTGGAGTGTAGTGGAGCTCCTCTGTGGGCAGAACTAAAAGTTTCATTTGATCTCAGAAAGAGAGATTAATGTCGTCACCGTTCAATGGATTCCACTTGAGAAACGAGTGAGTCTCCTCGGTGGTGGGTCAACACTAGACACACAAGTATACACCAGTCTATACTGTACTCACTGACACAAACACGCACACATACACACACACACACAGACACAAGGGTGGAATGTGGTCGAATGTAGAGCCGTGTGTGTGTGTGTTTGTCTTTCCTGCTATTGTCAGATGGAGATTGATACCGCCGCATGTTACTGACGGACGATTGTCGAAGCTTCCTGAACTAATTATAAAAGGCAACAACAGTAACTCACACACCCTGTCTGCCCGCCTGTCTGTCTGTCTGTCTGTCTGTCTGTCAGTAGCGTATCTAGCTGCTTGCTCTGCCTCCGACTTTACACTGGACACAACTCATCCTTATTTCGAATGGGTGTAAGAGGAAAAAATGCTGGCGTGTGAATTAAATTACACACATTCATTCCCACAAACAGATGGAGAGGTGAGTAGTAAACAGATGGAGCGAGAGGCCAGACAGTGAAACGGTGTAAACATCTGAACTCACCTCCTGTTATCTGAAGGACTTGGGAAATATCACGCTGCATTCACACATAGAGAGTACACACAGACGTAAAAGCTGCAGATATAAATCAGCCAGGTAAGAAAAAGACCAAAGTGTGTGTGTGTGTCCGTGCGCGTGCGTGTTTGTGTGTGTGTTTGTGTGCGTGTGATGTAACTGTATTCACAGACTGACTGTTCTGCACAGGAAGTGGCAGCAATCCACTTCCTGTTCGGATGGAAATCTCATCTGCGGGGCAAGCTGCCCAGGGTGTTACCACATGCAAACTCACACAAGCCAGAGCACAAATATATGGGAGAACAAGCACACAAACACACACACACACATACACACACACACAGCACAGACCACCACCCAGTCTATTTCAGTTTGTCATGTATTGTCACCTGAGCCTACAGTAAATTCAAATGCTTTGTTCTCAGCCCAGCTCTACTTAGGGGGTTTTCTGTGCATGTTTATGTGTGTGTGTGTTAACAACCCCGATAATAAACGATATTCTTACTCTGTGGTATCAATGAAAAGAGTCTAAGAGACTGAACCGTACACTAGGACACAGTGAGGACTTCATTTCTACCTGCCTTTTACGCCCTTTTTAACATTTACTGGACTTGGATTTTAGGTCCTTTAGGAAGATAATGTACAGACTTTGGGAATTTTCATGATCAGTCAGAACATTTTGCTCATAAATTGGACTGGCAGAGTGAGCAACTGCGCGCTTTAGTCCCGTAAGTTTAAATGGCTGAAAAATAAAGCCAATGGGTGGTTTAGGCTTCTATTCCAATCCGGCCTCCCAGCGCCTACAGCGTCGTCAATTTTCGAATTGAGTGTTTTGGATCAATAAAGATGGAACACAAAAATGAACCTGACTGGCATTTTTACAGAGCGAGCTAGACTGAAGAGCGCACAAGTATAAATGAGTCAGACCAGTGTGGGCTAGGTGCGTAGGTTATGATGCTAATCCAGCAGTACTTTAAATGAGCATTAACCCTTTAAAACCGATCGGATCGCCGGCGATCCGTTAAAGCACGCAATATTTGGGAAGTTGTGCTTTTGTCTGGAAGACCTTTGTGACATCTCAATGGTATAACTAACTTTGTTTTTACCAACTAATTCTTCCAAACAACTCTCTCTTCCTGGGTCTCCCCAGTCTTGTGTCGCTCCCCAGCCTGCAGCCAACAGCAGCTGTGTGTCATCATTACCGTAATTTTTTTGTTTTTTTCCAGAAAGCGCAACTTTTCAGTTTTCAGCCACTCTTTAAATTTTGTCCATCAGATGTCCAGATGTTCAGGTCTTAAAGGGTTTAGTGATGAAAAATGTAGTTTCTTGCCTGACCACTTGAAACAAAATTAGCAATTTCCCATAGACTTCCATATTAGAAATGCCCAACGTTACATCAAAAACAAACCTTTTCGTTCGCACTTTGCTAGTTGCCTCTGGGTCACCCGACTCCCTCTGCTCCTCTTACGCTCTTTATTGAAGTTAGGAGAAGTCAAGATGGCGATGGCCGCTCAAAACCTCTGGATGATGTTAAGTCTGCTCATCTTTATATTCAGTGAATGAACTGGTTAAGCAAGAGCGGTGAACGGAGAGCTACAGCAGCTGTTAGACTTCAGTCTAACAAAGGTAATATAAAATCATTTGGAAGTGAAAATGATAATAAATACATTCAGCAGTTGCATGCTAAACTGTGAAACAAATGTTTACAACGCACAGTTTTAGTAATCACTTTAATTTTCACCCCATTATCTTGATTTCTAAACAAAAAGTGCAGTTAAATTAACGCTGCCAAAAACTATGAAAATGAGAATTAGGATACAATGTTTTTCAGTTTTCCTGTGAGACTAATTAAAACACTACTTTAAAAATCCAGAGAGAAAAAGCTGCCAAAAGAAAAAAAAAAAAAAAAAAAATGTCTCAAGCATCCAAGACTAAACGAGTATAATGAGGGGAAAACAACCCAAAGTAAAGTTTTTAGGTCCAACATGTTTGAGGTAAGTGGCAGCAATAGGATCATATTCATGCCCTCAGTGTTTGGCATTTACACCACGCAGTTAACATCAACTTACATCAAAATAAAACTTGAAATCACAACCTATAAAAATGCTGTCATGGGTAATTAATCTTTGCTAAACGTGTAGAAATGTCTTCAAATTAGAAATGCATACATAAGCAGTATTGTATAAAAAATAAAAAAAAAAATAATTGACAGCATGTGACCCAGAGTCACGTGTTAAATCGGCTTTTTGTGAACCTGCACAGAACCCGACTGCAAGCGCAGCTTTAATTTATGTTCCAAGTGACCCTAAAAACCACACAAAGCGGCGCGGAGTAAATACTTCTACTGTGACATCTCAGCAGAATGAGCACAGCGAGTAAATAAATAGCTGCTCCGCACGTACATGACGTTCAAAGGCGAGAATTAGCATAAAATAAAACAAATTAAAGGAATTAAATCCTCTCTCTCTGCCCATGTGTGTGAGGCTGCCTGTTAGCCGAGGCAAACAAACTGATTTAAATAAAGTCACAACACTCTGGCTGCATCTCCTGAGATTTAACCTTAACCTCCGAGTGTGTTGCGTAACAGCAGCAAACTTGACAGATAAAACACAGACTGTTAGCGCCCACCCCCCGAATCCCCCGAATCCCCCCAGCCCCCCAACCACCCTTCCCCGGTGTTTGACTAGACAGCAGTATCCAAACACAGGGACTCCTCACTACACCGACTTTACAAGGACTAATTACCGGCTGGCACTGAGTGCAGACAGATGGGAAAGAGAGGGAAGCAAAGAGAGGTGGAGACAGAGCACACGGGGAGGGAAGAGATGTATATTATCGCTCGAGAGTGTGTGTAAAATACATGTGTGTGTGTGTTGGTGTACGTAACCTAATTTGCGTCAATAATTGCCATCCACCACACACCAGACAAAACTGATGACTGTAACACCAGTCCCATTCCTCTGCTGTGACATTTTCAAATCAGTTAATTCGCCCCTTTGTTTATTTATCCCAAATTTTTATTTTGTAGCTGCAGGACAAATCTCCCTACAACAACAACAAAACAACCTTTGCACGGTCTTTTTTTCAACATTAGTAGATTACAACTCTGCTTGTCGCATCCCGGATGTGTACGACTTTGAATTTGCAGCTTCAGCGTTAAAGACGCTTCATGAGCTGAGATGATGTTTTACGTGAATGCACCAAATAAAGTTTGGTCTTGAATTTACAGATCCCCCAACTTCACCATTTTAACAAAAAGTCAACAAAGTGGCAAACTTCGCAAATATACAGCGAATCTAGTTGAGAATTTCAATCACATGTTGATGGAAAGAAAACCGAGATACAAAGAGGCTAAATTACGCTTATCATGGGGCCAGAATAACCCTAACCCCTCTCCTACAGATAAAGATGTCAGTGTTGCGTCTACACATTGGTTTACAGGCTTTTTTTTAATTACTGACTGAATTTATTGTGATATATTGCATGGTTCGAGATGGTTCTAGCACTTATTTTATCAGCACTTATTGGATAGAGTAGCCCTCATTATTTATTCTCTTTTACATCCTCATAATCTTGGTGCACCTTCTATTCATACTAAACAACTCCTCATGTTAATTTGGTCAGTTCCAATCTATTAATTGAAGAGTGGGGGCTTCGCGGCCATTCCCTACAGTGACAAACTCCGCTGCTCCCTCTGCCCAGTGACACTGCAGGGAAATTACCTAGGATATGTGCAAATAAGAAGGGAAGACTCCCTTAACCCTAACCCTAAACCCTAACCCTTCTCCTATACATTTACGTTTATACATCGGTGTACAGGCTGTCTCTAAGTAGGCAGTGTGTTGTAGAGTTGCAGCGCTCCGGCACTTCAAGAGAGTGACACTGTGGTTGATTTTCACTCCTGCTTCATCCCAGCACCACAAGAAAATTTGTGTTTATCCCCAGTGCAATAAGAATGACTGTTGTTCCACTCTGTCCTCCACTACTATTATGTTTGAAATAAACTAAATGCCTTTTTCGTATATACAAACTGACCTGCTGTTCCCACTGACTGGTTCCATCCCAGTCCCCTGATGAATACTTAAACTGATTCCCATCCCACAGGAATCTTAGAGGATTCCCCTAACATGAGAAGTCGTCCTCTTTCTTCTAACGTTGCCCGTGCCAGCAGACAATCTGTTTCAGCTTCAAACTCTTATGCTTCTAGTTGCAGCCTGAATTTTGTAACACTTTCACCGCTCTGAATCTGATGCTGCCGTTGCCATTTCAAGAGACGCAAATGACTTTGAAACCGGACTGGAGTAACCAGATGCTAAACCAGACTGAGACACATCAGAGAAATAGAAATCCAATTGGAGTCGCGTTTCAAATCACCTACAAATATGATTTGGATCGCATCGCATTTCATGTGCGGGTTATTTTTTTCATGCCCAGAAATCAATCTGGATAGAATACGGCCAAAGAAGAGATAAGGGCTGTCAGTCCAAACAAGGCCTAAGTGGTTCTCTTATCTCCCTCACATAGACCATATACTGTAGCTTTGGTTTCATGCTGCTTCTATTGTAGATGTTGGCTCACTGTCCCAGCGTTACTGCCGGGTCTTTTGAACACAGCACAGAGACCTCACTGAGTTGACTTGTCCTGTAAAGTTATCTGGATACGTTACGGCCAAAATGTAACGCGATAAAAAGGCTTTTCTGAAAGAAGAAATCAAATAGATTTGAGTTCGTTTTCAGGCTGTGGTGCTCTCTTTAGTGTTGTGGCATTTCTTTTCCTACCTCCATTCACTCCCTACACCTCTGCCCCATCCCACTCCACCTCTCCTCCCCCTCTCCTCTTAATTCACGCCTTCTCCTCTCTTTCCACCCTCCCTTGCTATCTCAACCTGCCTCACCCCAACCCAACCCCCCCTACTTATTCCTTCCTTGCACACCCCTCCCTCCCCCCATCGCTCTCCCCTTGCGCCCCTCTCGTTAGCCGGGTATAAATCTCCAGAACTAACCCAGTAATTTAACCAATTAGCATCCCAGATATGAAGGTGGCACCTAAATTACGACAGTGCAGAATAGTGATGCATGCGGGCCCGGCTGGTGAATTTACAACCACTCGTTACATATTCAGCCGGCATAAATCAAGTGTTCCCCGCTGACACGCGGCCTTATGGGTAGGCACGGGCCGAGGTGGAGGGAACAGTCCCGGGGACAGGAGTTAGTTAATCATGTGGAAATAAGAAGCATAACCTACATTCACATACACACACACACACACACACATACCGATGCATGCAGTTGCATACTTTCCTCCACACCATTCATGCTCTCCCGTACGCCCCGTGCACAAAAATAATACACAAACAAAGTAATCACGAAATTAAAAACAATGCAACGCCGAGGCTAACCGCAGATGTTTTGTTCCTTCGCTTCCTTAAAGTCCTCCAAACACACACAAACACACATACTCCTGCCTAAATGAGTGTTTCCGTGTGTTGATGGGTGAGACAAAGAGCCTGAGCAACAATTAGTGTGTGTGTTCGTGCGTGTGTATGTGTGTGTGAAGGCCTCTGGTGTTATCTCAGCGCACGGTTTCAGAAGCAGCAGTAGCGGCAGCGGCGGGGCGACAGCGAGTGAGTGATAACTGTAGTAAAAGTGTAGTAAACAGTCTGAGCGATGGCGGCTGTCGGCGGGGCCAATTGAGCGTGTGACATCAGCCGTGACACATCAGCGGAGAAGCACAACGGTAATGACAGCATCGCCACGCAGCGCGCTCAGGCTATCTGTTACCGCTTAACAGCCGCCACACACACACACACACACACTCACACACACACACACATACATACACACTGATGGGGATAAATCTGACTTTCAGCTGCAGTTAGAATCTGCAATTGTTCTAAAATCGCTCCGTGAAAGAGAATTTGTCTTTTTCTGTGCGAGGGAGGGAAGGTTGGCGGTAACTCAGAACAGGGAGTGTGTGGGGGGTGAGGAGTGTGTGGGGTGGGGGGGGGAGTCGTCTTAGGGTTTGGGTGTAGTTAGGAAGGTGAAAGGTCATGAGCCCGAGTCCCTGGAGGAAGACAACAAACAGTGGAGCTCCCAGAAGGAAGAGGCTCCGAGCATCATTATAAAACACGCACACATACACACGCGGACTCCATGCAGCACAAATCATTATAACGTGTAGTCTTATAATGAGGTGGTCACCTTCTAAACCTTCTAAAAACTAATCCCCTGATGTCTGTCCCTCACTCTCACCTAGCAGCCTCCCACGAGACCACGCCGACGACCGCGTGGGGCTCGTAATTAGACACGGGGACCACAGACACGGGAGGCTCTGGATGTGGTCACACAATAATTACGGCAAAAATTCAGGATACACTCCCCCCATCACAACAGCTAAGGGCCGGTCCATGTCCGATGAGCATTACATGCAGGAAAAATGTTTAGTTTAGTCACGCCGTTATTTCCCGTCAGATTCCTGACCTTCACTCGATAAGCGCAGAGTCTTTATCCAGGAGAACATTTTTTTTGTTTTTAGATAAGATGAGTCAGGCTTTCGGATTTTACGTCTGGTAAAAAAATAAAAAAATAAATAAAAAATAGCAGCAGGAAGATTCAGAGCGAGTGTTGCCTTACTGGAACGGAGGCTGAAATCTGAGAAGAGGAAACTATCTGCTCTTAGATTAGCTAAAAGGAAAGTAAGATAAATGCTGTTGATTTTTTTGTGTGCATGTGTGTGTGTTTTGGTGCCCTTTACTCCACTATTGCAATATATGTCAGAAAAGTTCCAGTTGTAAGAATGAAAAGATGGTTTTGTGGCGTAGAAACTTGGATATTAACGGATCAGTCACACAAACATCTCCATCGGATTTGTCCGGCTACCAGCTCAAATGTAAACGTATCTGAGGTGATTAAACGTTGTCTCCTCGTCCTCTGTCCATCTGTCCGTCAGCGCAGCGCACAAAGCTGCAAGTTACCTTTTGGCTTTCGGGGGCAGCTTCTCACAAAATAGAGGATTATAAATACTCAGAGAAGACTGGTCGTGTTTATGCCGAAGCCACGGGTCACGGAGAAGAAATGCAGATTTACAGCTACTTTCATTTTAAACAAACGCCCCGGCGATAGCAGCCGGTTTGACACTTCAGCTGGCGGACGCCTACGCATCTTGACCCGAGTTCAAGTGTTTCTATCTCTCATTCTTCCCCACGAATGGGAGGGAGGAAGAGCATCGTTCAACCTCAGAGGGTCAGGATGAAAAAAATGTAAAAAAAAGAAAAAAAAAAGAAAAATTCAACTAAAATTCTCTGTGATCAATAAGCCAGGGAGCGCATGCACCCACACAGAGCCGGCGCTTCAGGAAAACACACATCTGCATAAACGCATGAACGCACATAAGCCCGTCCTAATGGGCACACACACCAGCCTGAAAACCTAAACACTTGAGAGTAAAACACACACACACACGCACACTGTGGAAGAGCTGGACGCAGCTGCGCTCTCCTCTCGAGCTCGGCCCTAACTGACGGCTAATCGATTAGTGCTCGGTGACCTCTGACCCCGCTAGCTTCCTGTCTGACAGATTACACCTCCGCACTTCCATAGTCCTGCATTTTGCCTGCCTCTGTGTCTTGTGTTTGCGCCTGTTTGGCTTTTTGCTTTCTAGCTGTACGACAGCACGAAAACAAATAAATGAATAAAATAAAACGACGCCAAGGCAAGGACGGTCCATGTCACCGACACCGCTCACTTACGCACAACTACTGTAAAGGGTGACGTCGTGAGCGAGCGTGGCCGGGTGTTTGTTGTCTATAGCAGAGCGATATGTTTGTTGTTGTTTGGGCGTGTGCTGTGTGTTACCGTGGCGACACAGACGGTGTGCAGATCAGGCGGCTCGGCCTAGGAGGGGTGATGCATTTTTATGCGCGCTAGTGTGTGTTAGGAGGCAGATAACAATGCCCCTCTCGGCAGGACACTGGTGCTCTCTTCCTGGTGTGCTCTAGACGGGAAACGCTGCCCCAACACACACACACACATACACACACACAGATATTTATACCTGTGTGGGTTGCAATGACTTCACCAGCTCGCCCTGCACACTCCTAACAAAGGGAAACAAGGCCTCAGTGTGGACCGAGTGTCCCTCCAACGCACACACAGGACAGAGTGTAGCGCCTGCAGACTCAGCCGTCCGTTAGATCAGACAAGGTTAGCGTTTTTATTCCGACACGGCTATTAATAATGAAATGATGCATGGCTGGCACATTTATCCTCTCCTCTCCGCTCCCCTCTCCTCTCCTCTTCCCGTACAAATTCCCTTTTACAGTTGTACAAATTCTCCCTACGGTGGGTAAACACGCTCTCGCTCGGCCTCCCAAAACACCTCAACCACCGGTTCACTTTGCGGTGAGGGGGAAAATTCCCACTCTCGTCGGTGCGTCTGTTAACGAGCATGTGTGCGCAGTCTGCAGGGAGTTTCCAGATCAGCTAAAGTTGTTTGCTTTTTAATGACAGAGCTTAAGATATTCGCGCGCACGCAAACGCACATGCGCACGCGTCCACCTCCAGCCACCTATCGTGAATGAGCCGCTCTGTACTTTTCCCCTTAATTCCACATGTGAGAGTGTGTGTGTGTGTGTGAGAGAGAGACTAATGGCTGTCCAGTAATGGGTGCGTGCTAAGAGAGATCTCTGTGTGTAGGCACCCAGAGGCATCTAACCGCCGTCTCATCGCCCACCGCGAGGTTATCCGCACGCCACGCGCACACACGCGTCGGCTCGTCTTTTGCTCGCCTGCCCAGACAGCCGCTGAAGCCGCGGTGGGTTACATAATCACTCTCCGAGTTAATTAGTCACTAAGTTTGTTGATCAATCAGCCAAGTCAGTAAATCAGTCAGTCAGTCAGCAGGTTAATTAGTCAGTCAGCTGATTTGTCAGCAATCGACGTGACTGATATAGATTTAACAAACAAAAAAATAAGACACTCTTTCCGCGGCTTGATTTTCCCCATTGAATCATATTAATGCTTGAGGCTTCAAGTGATTTCTGATACACTGACAAATTTCAGATGTCTGAAGTAATAGATGTTTGTGCAATTATGTCTGCACCGCGTCATCACCCAGAACCTTCAGCCTAACTTGAATTTAGTGCAGCGTAGTCACAATTTATCCCACAATTCACTAATCTGCTTATAATGTCGGCCTACTCGCCTGTGATACAACAGCATTGTGACCACCTTCCTAATATTGTGTAGGTCTCCCTTGTGCCTCCAAAATAGTTGTGACTCATCAGAGAATGGACATGGGTCTTCTGAGGGTGTCCTGTGGTGTCTGGAAACAGGATGTTGTTAGTGGGGGCCTTTGAGGGGAGGGGGCCTCTGTGGATACTTGATCAGTTTGGGATCTTAGTGAATTTGGAGACCTGGTCAACAACTTGTGTTTTTTTTAAATATTTTTTAGTTGTGTGTCAGTGTCAGGCTGCATCCTGCTGGAGATGTGCTTCTTCCATCAATGAGTGTCATTGCTATGGGGTGGGGGTGCCTGGTCTAGGTGGGTTACAGGTCTAAGTAATATCCACATGAATGAATGCCAGGTCCAAAAGGTCTCCAGCAGAACAGTGAATAACCACAAGATGGTCAATGTTGTTTACTTCTCCAGTCAGTGGTTTTAATGTTGTGGCTGATTTTCTGTATTTATTCTTATAACAACAACTTAACGAGCACACTGTACATCCACTATGCATCACCTGCTGCCATGTACTCTAGTATTTATCATATATATATGCTGCATTAATGAATTAGTCTTGACTCTTCTCTGTCTATCCACCCGTCAAACACCTTCTGCTCAAAGCTTTTCATAGCAAATATCATCTTAGTGTTTGCTCTTCGGTCTCTGGGTTCTGTGAAACCAAACGTTAAACGTGCGAGATGTCGTGAAAGAAATAAAGCAGCTTTTGTCCTAATGGTCCTTTGCGGACACAGTACGCAATGGGGAGTCTCACTGTACTTGGTTTTATATACTTTTATTTATTCTGAACACAAATCCCTTGAACCACTCACCCTCGACTGCATGAAATAATTGTAGCTTTTCACAACAAGCAGCCTCTTAAAGTAATCGAGGCATCATAACGGCTTCGACGGGAACAGATGGGAAAATGCGAGGCCATCATGTCAGTGTTTGTAGCTTTTAGGGTAACGTGATCCCTGCCTAAGGGTGTGTGTGTGCATTGGAGGGGGTGCATGGAGGGGGGGGGTATAGGCGCAGGAAAGGGAGAAAAGGGAGGATGAGAGAGGTGAAAGAGGAGGAAATGAGGAGAACAGGGGGGGAAAAAAAGGAAAAGGGTGTTGTGTGTGTGTGTGTGTGTGTGTGTGTGTGTGTGTAGCTGGGGGGACATAATACATCTGTGTGGACCTTCTGCAGTCGTGCCCCATGGCAGTTTCCTCACTAATATTCCCATAACACGCAGACAGAAAGATGGATGGAGAAACAGAAAGCAAGGACGGATGAAAAACGTATGCTATCCTCTGTATCTCCTTCACCACACACACACACACACGCACACACATAAAAAAAACTTCCAAAAACAAACATACCAAAAAAAGACTCTAATTTCTGGGGTATGCCGTTCTCCTGCAGCCTCGGTTGGCCTTTAGGTATTCGTTGGGGGATGGAAAGGAAGAGAAAATTAAAGACAAATATCTCCTCTAATACACAGACACAACCGGTTAGAACAAGAAAACAAAAAATAAAAACTAGGTAAATAAAGAGGGAAAATCTTAACGTTCTTGCTCTTAACACAAAACTCTGATCCGAAACCCAAGCTCCGTATAGTTAGCTTAGACCGCTAGTGTGTGTGTGTGTCTCTCAGTGTGTGTGTGTGTTCATTAAAGCAGGCAGTTGAACCAAATCAGCAAATAATGTGAATGCCGAGCTTCTAAATGCTAGGACAGGTGCAGACTGAGAGACTAAATGAGAGAAATGAATAAAACATTCTCCTCTCCCGCTTACACAGTCTCACACACACACACAAACACGAGCACACATAAACAGTGAGCAAAGTGAGCTCTGACATTATATCAATGGTATGAATAATTCCCACAGGCCCTCATCCCCGGGCAACCGCTGACCTTTACCACAGGAAGTGATACCGCAACACGAGAGAGCGAGCGGAGGGAAACAATGAAGCTAGGAGAAGCCGAAGCTATTTCACGGTTTGGTTTGGTTGTGTGGAGTGCGGGACGTCTTCGTAACCCGACCGAGCCACGCACGCAAATTACATCCTACGCGGAAATAAACAGCGGATATCATGAGTCTAATTCGTTTTTAATTGGGATCCAAAAAGGTGCTATGAATTACATAAACACCTTCAACTCATTGAACCCCGGCCGTTTGCTGTTACAAAGAGAAGATAAAGACTCCTCTCGGGCCAGCTGCACAGGCCCTGGACACTCTGCGTTTAACCGAATTATAGCCAGAATAAGTACATCAGCCTCTGGACATCAGGCTATAAAAAGAGAAGAACTTACAGTGGCAGTGGCGACAAAGAAAGAAATTAACTAAATCCAGACTGCGTGACCACGAGCTTGCGACTGAGACTGATGGAAGCGGAACAAAAAACCTGGCAACGTGAGTTAGTGTGAGTTCTGTCAAAAAACTCAGAATGACGTTGCTCAAATGTTTCAGGAAAAAACAGAACGACACAAAGAAACTGTTTGATTTGATGTGTTTTTCTTCAATAGTTTTCAACTTCATCACTAAAATGTTAATGTTTCTTTTTTTTTTTTAGTCATTTGACTGTAGCCTGTTTAGCTTTCAACAAAGCATATTGCATTATAAATCGTTAGCTTAATACAGAGGTCTTCAACGAGAGATTAAATAGAGCCCCTACCTACTATATGTGTTATATATTAAGCTTGGCCTAGTGCTGTTTAATAATAATATACATTATTATTATCATTTTGCATTCAATATTAAACTATCCCTTATCCCTTTACTAAAATACGTTAGATTAATGTTAATGTGTATTTAAAGAAATTAAAATTTGTGGGGGTAGATTACAAAAATGTCTAAACATATACACATATACGTAAAAAGATTTCGCGACCCCCCCTGCAGTGCCTCCGAGGACCCCCTAGGGGTCATGGACCTCCTGTTGAAGACCTATGACCTAATTGCATAACAAGAAAATACTGATCAAGCACATTGATATTTTTTATTGATATTCTAACAGTTAGTCAAAACATGACATTATGCTATTAGGCTAACGATGTGCACAGTAGGAGCCATTGTCAATTTTATAGTAAAACCTAAAAATATTAAACATAAAAAAAAATAACTGGGAGTGGAACCTACTACAGATGTAGAGATTAAAAAGGAAATCTTCAGAAAGGTGCACGTGCAGATTGACAAACCCAGTCACAATAGCTCGCAGATGGCTATGTTTATACTCAAAGTATCCAGGGTTACGCTGAGTAACCACTATCGTCTATTAACTAACTAACTAACTAACTCTTTATTTTGACTGGGAAAAATAAAAGTTAGAAACAATTCTGGAGTCAATGACACGTGATGTTTTATGCTGTTTGTGTACCTATACATGATTCTTACATCACCAGCACTGTACCTAATTATGGTCATGACCAAGCAAAGCAAATTAGAATCTGAAAGGACGAAGAGCTGAAAGAAAGGAGGGCACCGAAGGAAAAGAGCGATGAGGACGGGTCAAGAAAATAGATTATCTCACCATCTATTTTAGGTGTGTGTGGTTGTGTGTGTGTGTGTGGATGTCAGACAGTGACAGTTGAGCGAACAGTGACATACCAGGTTGGCAGAGATATTTTGGTAACTAGGACAAGAGAGAGAGAGAGAGGGAGAGAGAGAGAGGTGGTGAGGAAGACAAAGGCAGAAAAGATGAAGAGACCGTTTAGAAGATCCCACTCACTCCCTCTGTCTCGCCTTTCTTCACCTCCTCCCCCTCCTCTTACCCCCTCCCCTCCCAGCTGATTGACAGCGCCCCCTCCTCCCCCACCCGCTGCTCTCTGATTGACAGGACTCCCCAGACTGAGGCTCTTATCCCCTGAAACAAACCTTGCTCTGCTCCTCCTTCTCCTCCTCCTCCTCCTCAGTCTGCCTAGACAAGCCTCTCCACACCCACCCTCCTCCTCCTTTTACTCCTCATTTCTTCCTTCTGCTCCCCAGTAAAAAAATGCTGTCTTGTCGTCGTCACCTCCTCCTCCTTCTCCTCTCGTCTCTCCATCCCTTCCTCTTTCCCATCATCTCTTCCTCGAGCTGTGACCCCTCTTAACCCTATAGATTACACACACACACACACACACACACACACACACACACACACACACACACACACAAACACACACACACACACACACAACAGCACACACACAGGGAACCTCTCAAAGCCTCAGGCTTATGTGGGCCCCTTTAGACTTTGAGAGGACACCCATAGCACCCCTACACACACACACTCTCTCTTCCTCAAGTCTTGACACTGATCTAAGCTCTGAACACACACCGCCTGAGACTAAACCCCCCCCTCAAACTACACAATCACACACGCACACACACACACAGCCTGAGCCTATTAAGCCAATTGTAGGAGTCTAAACAGGCAGCGAGCTGAGCAGTGAGGTAGGTAACCCCTCAGGGCCACAGAGAGACTGAAACTGAGTCAAAGGAGGAGGAAATAGAGGGGAGAGCAAGGGAGGGAGGGAGGAAGAGGGGGTGAGATGGAGCAAAGGCAAGAAAGAGGAGGAAAAGAGGGGAAGCAGGGGTGTGGAGAGAAAGGGGCGACGAGGATGTTGAGTGATGGAGAAAGGACAGTATGAGATACAAGGAGAGACTGCAGCCCCGCACACTCAGAGGAGCAGAGTGGATGTGGCTCTTTAGGAGTCAAGCAGGCGTATGATAGGATATCGTTGCATGTCGTTAACCCTATATTAACCCCGGGAGGCGGCGGGACACTCACTGCGCTACAACAAGGATTAACTGGGCCACACACACACTCGCATGCACGTCCGCGCACGCTAGCGGAGAGCCCGGGCTGTCAGTCACACGCGCACGACGCGCACGACCGCGCGCCAGGACCGATATCCTCCCTGACACTGCGCGATGAGCTGTCAATCACGCGCGCGCACACACATGCACATTCTTTCACCTGTTCGTAAGCACGAACGCATGCAGCTGGTTGGAAATTTGTCACAGATGAACAGCAGGAGTGAGGTCACGATGAAATGTAAACATAACATCTTATTTTCTTAATTTGACCCATTTCCTGTTGGAGCAGGAAGTAGGAAATCACAAACAACTTTTATCTAAACATAAAGGCCATTTTTGCTCTTGACAGACAGTATCACCATTCCTACAGTGAAGAATAAATGCAGACTGTAGCTGGCCTCTAAGTCACACTCATATATTCACTTGTCTTTGCTGGAAGTTTTGTTTGTTTACATTACTATACCGAGAATAGCAGCATGACCTGCTTGAGAACTTAGTTAGCTGTAGCGTTACTATCTAATTTATTTATTTAGTTATTTTTTTCCACAAATGAACACATCTTATTCTGCACCTTAGTATTTTAAACAAGCAACCAAATATTCAAACAGGAAAAGTGCAGGCTAGATGAGTACTTTGCATCTTAGGTGCTGCACATTAACAAAAAAACATTCAGAGCTGCTTTCTCCTACTGTAAAACGCTGCTCCTGAACTATCAGACACGCCTCTTTTGCAGTTTTTATTTTTTTGTTACTCGTCTACCTCATCACGTAACGAATTAGCATGTCCTCCTAGCCGCTAACTTGAAAGGCAGTGCTGCCAGATGTGACAGGGAAATGGCAAATTATCGTACCAGAAGCTTAAATTATCGTATTTTGAGGAATATTAAGCCCATGCGAAGTGCAAAAATCTGCAGTTCATTGAGTGACCACTTGAGGCTGGCTGCAAAACGGAGCAAATCCCCATAGAGCCCCATGTTAAAAAGCCCAACAACTTGGGCGAGTGTGGGCGGAGTAAAGCTCATCCAACATGGCGACTGCAGGCTCCGCCCACTTCATGCTTTGAGGTTCGGAATCCAATGGGTGACGTCACAATGGGTTTGACCATAGTGTATGTAGACGATGTTCACACCGAGCTGAACAGAAGTGCTGCAGAAATGTTAGACTATTCTTTAACATTACAGCACGTAGACCAGTGGGCCTCTACGTTAAAATTAAGAACCTGTGAAAGAGCATTATGTGGCAAAGCAATTTGGGGATGGACGTAGCTCGGACAGGTCACCATCTCAATGTGAGCCTCAATGTTTTTTTGGGTTTTTTTTTCAACATTGTTTCCCAAAATGCCCCACAAGGATAAACCATCAAATCTGGAGGATTTATGTTTTAGTTTATTCACCTTTTGCCTCTTTGAACGTGTTGTGTTGCTAGAGTCGCGCCACTCCAGCTGTTTGAGAGGAAGTAGAACCTCGCTGATGTTTCCCTAAAGACCTTTAATTATGTCTTTTATCATTTGGAAAGAAAAACCATAAAACAATACATTTTACATAAAATATATTACACTAATATATAACATATAATATATTAGTCTAAATGTCAAAATGTCATTTCAACTAGACTTTTGTTTACAAGCCGTGACACACTTTAAGCCTTTATTATGACTTTTTCTGTCTCTCCCTCGCTCTTCACCCGGACAGCAGAGTTCCAGATGTTTCACCAAAAAGGCTGTGAACCGCCGCGGAGTGGACGGGGTAGGGGGGCTACAGGAAGTATCCCACGGTATCCACGGTAACCTTGACATTCCATCCCGACCAAGTTCCCTGACATCTCCCACAATTCACTCCGCTTCTCTTCTTCGGCCGCGGAAAATGACGCACTCACGACACGTACACACATGCACGCACGCACACGCACGCACACGCACGCACACACACACACACACACACACACACACACACACACACACACACACACACACACACACACACACATACACACACCAACCAACAGTCGTCAAACATCAATGCTCCAAACACCCCGGTAACGCACATATTATGACTGTGTGTCCATTATTTTGTCAGTTTGTGTCTAATATATCAGCTATTCTTCCAGCGGCCCAACCCAAACCACATCCATCCGCGCACACGCACACACACACATACACACATAGACATAGACATGGACACCTTCCAGGCAAATATATAATGGGGTGTAAGCTGATATGTCTGAGATAGCCGACAAAAACGGAAGAATGGGGCTGAGGTGCAGAGATACTATCATGCACAAATCCATATGACATGCACGCACACCATTGCGCGTAGCCGTCAATCATTAGTGCAGTAAACCCCACACACTTTGCGTCTTAACACAGTAAGCGTGCATTCACGCACACTGAGATTTACGCTCTTTGAAACGGCTCCATTCAAGTTTACTTTGAGACACAAATGTTTATACGCACAAAAACAAGAGAGGAGAGGAGGCATTTAAGTCCTTCCATTTTCATGGGATTTTATAAGATACTGATACAGGTTTACAACAAAAAATATATGCCCCATTGTGATATTTTTTTTGATAAAAATGGAAAAGCACACTTCATGTACTTTCGCAAACACAAGCCACGTGACCCCTTGCAAACGTGTGCACATTCGGGGTTTCGTCCGGCCAGTTCAGGTGCGTTTCATCTCATAATGTCACAACCAGACTATTTCGCGCCCCTCCCTGTGAGTCACTCATACGCACACAAGGAGGAGCACGCCGGGAGAAAACTGCTCACAGAGGGTTAAAACAACTGCCAGGACTAAATCTGATTAAAATGAGGTTGGATCTCATTTCAGTTTTTTCTCTGTCACTTTTTTTTTTTTTTTTCTTCGCTCGTGACCCATTTTTCTGTGCCGCTGCTGCAGCAGAGACAGAAAGGAGGGTGGGGTGGGATAACTTCAGTCCTCCGCTACGACAGGCACTCAGGCAGGCAGGCAGGCAGGCAGGCAGGCAGACGGGAGCGGCGGGAAAACGGCAAACGGCTCCTGCTAGAAAACTGCTTTGTGTTTTAGATTACGTAGAGGAGACACACATTCAACCTGAACGCTCTAGTCTGAAGTCTGCCAGTGTGAGTGTGTCAGATGGGAGCTGATGTGCATTTAAGTCCTGTCCACAGAACTACCAGATCAATTTTTGCATTACTAAAGAGCACATGTAAGTGTAATTAATTCTTTTCGCCACTCATCCCACCACTGTCTCTCCATTTGGACTCACGAATGCGTCTGCAGATATGCAGAAGCGAGTGTTTCTACCCGAGGAGCATCTATTTCAGGTGTGACAGCAGATTGTCTAAACACACAAACATCCCGTCCCACGCCGACATCCAACCAGGTCAGCGAAGCCCCTCACCCAGGATATGTCATGTGCGTGAGTGTGTGTGTGTGTGTGTGTGTGTGCACACAGAGAAAGAAAGGAAGAGGCAAAGGGAGAGACGGTACCTGTCGATGATAACAGGGTCTGAGGGTGTCTCATTACGGTTCCCGCAGCTCTTCTTGTCACAGCACCGACTGAGGGAGAAGAGAAGACCGTCAAAAGAAGAAGACACAAGGGGCAAAGTGAGAAAAGAGGTTGACACAGGGAACACGCGATGCAATGTATGGAGGTCCCAATTTAGACGTTGAAATGGGAGTCTTGGAGCACATTATGTGCTTTATCTGTACTGATGTGGGGAACCTATTACCGCATTCACGGCATTTGATCAAATCTGTCTAAGACGGGCCAACGGGGGTTGAAGCACATCTACGCTGAGAGGATAAAAATAGACTTCTACGGCATTGGGAAGTGAGTGCATAGCGGCGTCTGAAGTGAATGTACTGAACAGTGAATTAAACGGTTTAAAGAAACCTCTGGGTGGTTGGTTATGTGCCGGCAAAAGGAGCATCCCAGACAAACTTCACCCGTGTGAAACAAGGAGAAGTTTCAGCAGCTTCAGTCAAAAGTTTCAATGGACAGATGAAGGATGGGCCAAGCCAGTGTGACACCTAAATGCATCGTTATAATTATTTTCTCACTGAGTGACCACTACATGTTCTGCATTTTATCCTGCTCCGTCTTCCTCCCTCACTCCAAAAACATGTTAATTGGTGGATCTAAACTGGCCGTAGGTGCGAATGTTGAGTGTGAATGTTTGTTCGTGTCTGTGTTAGCCTTGTGACCACCAGAGCACGGCTTACGAACACAAGGAAAAGTTCCAGGTCTCTCCCAAAACCAATGAGCTACACCGATCGGGCATAACATTATGACCATCCAATGTTGTGTACGTCTTCCAAAGCAGTTGTGAGTCATCAGAGAACAGACGCGGGCCTTCTGAAGGTGTCCTGTCCGGTCTGTGAATCGTCCCACGCGCACTTGATCAGCCTGGTGCTTTTAATCTTGCGGCTGATCAGTGCATCATTATTAATTTCCGGGTTTCAAATTGAGATCTGCTCCCCGACGATGATAATTACCACATTTATATTCACATTTCCTCATGTTGAAACGGGGGAGTCTCCCGGGAAACACGTGCTCTTGTTTGAGATCTGTCTGCAGCTTTGAACCACGGACTTACAGCTCATCAAAAAAAAAAAAAAAAAAAATCAGGAGGCCAATTGAATTTTATTTTGATACGCACGGCCCGCTCCTAATTGCACCGGCAAACAGGTGAGACAGAGGGTGGAGGGGACCGAAGAGGCCCGAGGCTCAAAGGAGGAGGAGGAGCGCGCAAACGGCATGCTTATCAAAATTCACACGTATGTACGACCAGTGTGTCAAAGCGTCTTTTCTTGCGTGGCATCAATTATGAATAAAGGTGTAAAGCGGGAGGGAGGAGGACGGAGGGAGGGGCGGGAGGCGACGAGTGAAAGGGTGAGCGTGGGAGGGAAAGCTAAAACAAGAGGAGGAGAGGATGGGTTTGGGTGGGAAGGAGAGGAAGGGGAGACAGCTCGGGTTTCCCTCTGTCACAGATGGCAGGGGAGGAAAGAAAGAGGCTGATACGTTACACCTTCCTCATTGTCTGCGCTATCTGCCGCTCTGCTCTCTCTGCTCTCCCCGTCACTGGCTCTCTGCCGCTCTACGAACTGGGTCACTGTGCTGTAAGTTTGGAGGGGAGAGCTGCACCGCTGAGAACTTAGACAGGACTAAAACCGGAGATAAGAGGGGACGGTAGGAAAGGAGAAAGCTAAGCCTGAGGGAGGAGGGATGGGACAGAGGGGGCTGGGGTGGAGGGGAGATGCAGGGCAGAGTGGAAGATGGGTGGGACAGGGGCAATGTAGCACTTATTGCGCTGGATCCTGGTGATCTAATCATCTGCTCTCCCCCTCTATCCACCCCCCTCCTCCTCCTCCTCCTCCTCCTCCTCCTCCCACCACACACGTCTAAACAACAGAGCCCCAATAACATGGACTGGAGACACTGATCTTTACAATAAAATCTGCAATAGCTTTGGTTACTGAAGCAATGAGGGAAAAAAAATAATCCATTCCATTTATTGAGATAAAGCGACA
The DNA here is from genome assembly GCF_022458985.1 of Mugil cephalus. NCBI lineage: Eukaryota > Metazoa > Chordata > Actinopteri > Mugiliformes > Mugilidae > Mugil > Mugil cephalus. The sequence continues at coordinate 14,100,017 of NC_061784.1, read as the reverse complement.
AAAAAGCATGACGTTAATTTGTGTTGCCAGCCATTCATTCGTTTTAGGGTTTAAGTATCATTCCCCGATGAGTTAATCAGCATTTAGAAATCAAAATTGTATATCTTGAGACATTTCTCAGGATGTTATTTATGTAAAACGCCGCTAACCAGACATTACAAATAGACGGTGCGCGGCCAAACATTGTTCCAACTCTCAGACTGTGGTTGCAAAAAAAAAATTTTTTTGTGCATGTCCAAAAAGTTCCAAAAACAAAAGAAAGAAAGGGAAGGAGAAAAAAAAATCAAGACGTCAGGTTAAATTATAATTATATAATGAAACTTGTGCAACTCCGTTTCAAAAGAGTTGGCGCGAGCTGATGCCATCTCTGCGTGTGAAAAGAGGGAGATGGAGCAACATTGGAAGCCTCCGCCGCTCCATCCTCCTCCGGTGAAACCTTTCGCTTCTTTAGTGCCAGAGCTCCAGCCAGTTTTGCAACGCAGGTCTGCGCGGTGGCAGATTGGCTGGGAGCATATGGCTAATAGCACCGGCGTGACAATAAGCCACACTGATTAATGGACGCGCTGGGCCCCTTTGTGTGTGTGTGTATTCTACGTGGCCGTGTCGTGTGCGAAGCCCCCGCTGCAGAATCAGCGTGTGAGAACATGAGGCAGCAGCCGTAACTTTGACCTCGGCGGCTGTCGGAGAAAAAGCGAGTGTTTACACTCCTCGCGGAAGCCACGTACTTTCTGCACCGCTGCTCCCCCTGAGGAAATGTTTTGAAAAATGCTGCGGCACAGGCCCTGGCGCCGCAGCGTGGAGGCCTTCCTACTGTACGTGCGTTAAAAAAAAAACCTTCACGCCCGTGCATGATGAACAACGGCAACTTACAGTAAAATCTGTTGCCAAATACAATTTATTTCTAAATTCCTTGTAAATCACATCAGAATTTCAATGGGGGTTTCTCACGCGCCTTCTGCAGCTGAGCCGCCCGAGCCGAATATTCAGTGGGCTATAGAATAAAATATTAGCGTGCCTTGTTTCACGGCTAAAATCCCTGCTTGTGCATATAGATGAACCCCCATTTATATTGTTACACTTAAAGTTGTTCGGTGACAAGGTCGAGGGAAAAGAACAACTTAATTCATGCGCTAAATTTGAATTTTTATAACTGTGGTGTGTGCACGCATATGAATACTTCTTTGTGTCTATATATATAGATATGTGTGTGTGTGTAAATGTGTGTGTGTGCGTAAGTCGTAGCCAATATTTTATAGTCAGATTGTGGAGGGAGGCCCATTTGTTAGCTATGAAACAACAGAAGGGTTCAGATTGACTAATGAGTTTCTCTGTGTCCTAATTAACCAGGCGTCACAGACACACGCGTGGTCCCGCACACACATTTCCCATTGTATGGCATAGGTTGGTAAAACGCCTCTATAAATAGAACTCTTTCCTCCCAACCTACTTACGGAGGAATTCATCTTAAGATTATAATTAAAGCAACGACTCTGATAGCCGAGACCCATCTTCCTCAACGGATATGGCTTCACGTGTTTGTGTACGTGTGTGTGTGTGTGCGCGTCCAGGAGTGTACATGTGCGAGGAGGAGGGGGTTAATGAGGGTGACGAAATAAGAAATGCACGAAGAGGTGATTGGTGAAGACTTCCTGCAGACGGAGAAAAGCATCTCGGAGGGGATGTGATGAACCCGTTCTCACCTGCACATTATCTCGTGTGTCAGCAGCACTCTGCACATCTCGGGGTTCTTGTCTTGGCCTTCGTAAACAATCGCCTGCAAAGAGAGGAGAAACACAAAAGGGACTTTGAGCTCGCGGAGTGCCTCTTTGCAACTTTGTCTGTGCTGCGGGGTCGTGTGGAAATGAACCCGTTTGAAGGTAAAATATGACATGAGCTGCACGCGTTCAAATCACCAGTATCACTCAATTAAATGGAGCCCCTCAGGATGTTAGCATCTTTATAGGATACCTAATGTTAACCGTGTCTTTGCAGGCATTAAAGCTCGCAACACTCATATCTGCTGATAGGTGTCTGTTATTGGCTGCACCGGTGCATGGGTGCATGAAAAGCCCATTTGCATGTTTTCAGCACGGGGATAGAAACACTCTGCAGCGCTGCACTGTGGTGAAGCACAACGCCAAGCGTCGAGATTGTTTTATTTATTTATTTATTTATTTTTTCTCCTTCACGCCGTAGCTGCGTTGCACTTTTATTTCCTTGCATCAGTTCGTAAGAGTAACACTGGCAAAGTGTGGCGGAGGTAACAGGTTAGTTCCCACTTCAGCTCAACGAATAATGCGGTTCAGCAGTCACACCTCGGCGTAGCACTCACACCCTTTGTCACTGCACGGGACGCCTCTCACTCCCCCACCCCCTACCCCCTCTCCAGCGTGTTTAAAAAAAAATCCACGAAATAGCAGTCTTTCTCTCATTGGCTCCTCACGTGCCAATCGGGTGGAGGTGGTCTCCTGAAAAAGACGTCCACGCCGAAGCTTTGCCTGCTTCCCGGTTCTTGTACGGGAGCTCTGAATAAAATGTAGGCATAAGTCACACACCGCTAAGCTATCCATCAATCAATACGCCAGCCTGTCTGTCTTTGGTCTGTTCCAGTCTGTTTGATGTAACTGTAGAGAGTGTCACCGAGTGACAGACTCACTTTCCTCAGAGGACGGCCGGAAAGTTTCCTCCGTCCTTTAGAATAATCTTCAGCCGAGGCTGAGACACGCGGCTGCCTTCCGTCAGATTAAAAGTTCATTTTGTTGGTACCAGTCAGCCAGAACGTTAAAACTACCTGCTTAAACCCGTGCAGACATGAGCTGCACAAGTCAATGCACGGATCAGACGTGCTTTTTCATCACATTCAATCGGATTGAGATCTATATAAGATCCATACACGTCCATGCTTTCTGCTCTTTATTTGGAACTGAACAATTTCTTCAAAACCTTCTGAAATAAGTCACCATCTTCGGTTCCAGTGAAGTGGCTGCAACAACGTCTGGGTATGTGTAACATCCGCCTTAATGCAGAGACCCAAGGGTTTCCTGCAGAGTATTGTCAAGAGAATGACACGGCCTCCGCTAGCTTTCCTTCTACCCTCCGTGCATCCTGCTGCCATCTCTTCCCCAGCTAAACAACGCACCAGCACCTGGTCAGCCTCGACATGTTTGAGGAAACCACCGTTCTCCACTGCTCCACCACCTCAGGTCCATCGCACCCAACCAACCAGTCTTTTTCAGAGCAAGCTGTAATGCCCTGTGTTTTGACACCTTTCTAACAGAACCAGCGTTAATGTTTTGCCTCCGCTCAGCGTTAACGGCACCTCTCAACACTTTCCCTGTTTCTAACTACGAAACTTTGACCGCTGACTGTTCATTTGCTCCACAATACCTCACTGTTACCACCCTTCTAAACTCTCATTCAAATCACAGATAATACATTAGTCATTCCTTTCAGTCACTGAAGTTATGTTGAAGGTTTCACATTTCTTATGACGTTTCTTCAAGAACTGACACCACAGCCACAGCATTATGTAAATAACATCAACCACCTGGCGACAATACAATGTTCTGTTGGGAAACGTTTGGACCTTCATTCATTTGCGTGGATGTTACTTAGTCATGTACCACCCACCTAGACCAGACCAGGCACCCCCCACCCCATAGCAATGACACGCCTAGATGACAGCAGCAACAACTCAAAAAAACACAACAACCTGGCCTCCAAATTCACCAGATCCCAAACTGATCAAGTATCAGAGACGGGATGATCCACAGAGGCCCCCCTCCTCTCAACCCATAGGAGCCAAAGGCCCCCAACTAACAACATCTCTGATTAGTCACAAATGTTTTGGAGGAACAAAGGAGACCTATATATTATAGGACGGTGGTCATAATGTTACGTATGTTGTGCAGTAAAGTCAATGGTTATCACGCAATTAGGATAAAACTGTGCTGAGGATGCGAGAAGCAGCAGGTGCTAACACAAAAGAGAGGCCTTTTAAAGAAATCATATTCTTCACATCTTGCCTTCTGGTGAGACTGGACCGTCCTCCCAGGGACCCCAGGGCGAGCATGTACCTTATGGGGCCCCAGTCCCTCATTTGTAGAAACTGTAGTCCATTATGGCCCCCAGAAACTAGCTTAGAGCTCTGCAGCATTAATGGAGGGTAGAAACAGCGTCAGTACAGTTGGAGGGCCGTTACCGTAGCCCGCAGCATTTCATACTAATAGCTAGTTGTCTGTGTTTTCTGGAATTGGAGCCCCCGTGTGTTTAAGGGCCCGGGGCCCTTGTCAGTTACAATTTTCCATATATGCGCATATATTCCATTTTTCAAAACCCCTGCTGAACATGTATTGACACATGAACCTGGCGCCTGAGAAACCCTTGGTGGTCTCAAGACTCCCGGGATGATCAAGACCCATCAGTCAAAGCATGAAGTGTAACATGAAACAATACTAATATGGGCAGAAACTGCAACAACACGGCAGGGTCGACCGACGCTAACATGTCCAGAAGCTGAACAAGGCTGATACGTAAAGCAAATTCATTTAACCAGGAAACAAAATAGAAGCGTTATCCAGATCGAAAGCATTTAAAACGACCTCGAACAAAGCGAAGAAGCTGCCGCCCAAGACATGTGAAACTATTCGGGTAATCCCTCTGCATCATCACTCGAAGTGAACAGTAACCCGGATGTACAGAGTGTAATTTGAGTGTGGGAAATGCACAAAACGAGAATTTGACAGGTTGAATTTGGGGAGGAAATGTACCTTATAAACCGCTGTTCTGCTCTTTGTGTCATGGGAAAGGAGTGGGCCAGGCAACTTCCCATGTACTTGCCTCCTATCCTGGACTAAAATGTATCACTGTCATCTCAACCTTCCTCGTCTTCTCACAGCTTCTTTGCTCTTTCGCTCTCTCATTGTCTCTTTTTTTTTTTACACCCACACACACGCACCCAGAAGAAAACCTTCAAACCTGGCCAGGTGAATGCTTTAGAACTGATGTAACTGTGCTGTCTTTTTTTTTTTCCCATTTGCAAATCTGTGATATCCATTTCTTTTCCCAGCAGACTCCCTGCTCTGCCTAATGTTGAATCATCCCTCTGCGAGCCAACAATGGCTCCGTTTTGACCCGGTGACATGTGCGGCTTCCTGCGTCTTGAAGCCTCAGATAATGTGGAACATAAAAGTTGCTAATCGCAGGAAAGCGGTGATAAAAGGTCCAAAGTTTCTGATAACTCGCGGTTCAAAACATGTGGAGCTCCAAGGAGAAAGAATTCACGATGACACAAATGATATTTTACAAATAGTACTTCACCCGCCCTGTGCGTCAGACTCTTGAATACAACTTCCTGGCCCGTGTTTGTCTCACATTCTTCATCACTGTCACCCATCCTGCTCTGCTCCTCGCTTTTACCTCCTCTGTCTTCTCCCTCTCTCCGCATCACCGGGCCTTTCATGTACCATCTCCACCGCTCTCTCCTCCACCTTTGAAGTGGCGTGACATGCGCGGCTTGTAAACAAGGATCCGTGGAGCAGGGGAACACAGGGTAAGGGCGACATTCGAGATCCAATAGGGCCGCTGTGACAGGCGCTTTATTCTCCAGGACGGATTCTCTTCGGGTTCTCCTCTATTTAGCAGACCCGAACAGGTGGAGGTGCAGCGTCGGTAGCAGGCCCTGGATTTGAGGGCCGACAGGCTTCGTCACAGCAAGAGCAGCAGAGCAGTGGGAATGTGTGAATAAATGGACTCGGGGATGTGACGCTAACACGCAGCACATCCACATTACGGAGCATAAAACTTTACTCAGTCTGAAATTCTGATGATTTTTATTCCTGTCAACCAAATCTGCACTTCTAAATCCGCTCCACACACAGAATTTTGGTCCGGGCTGGGAACTGGTCATGTCCCGGGCAATTGATTCAAGAACCAATTGATAAAATTGCATGTAGAGGTATTTTCCTTTTCAGATCAGTTAAAACATACCTCATATTCTCAGGCTGGTCACTTACAATTTTTGACCATGTCAATAAAGAACAAAGAGAACAATCCTGACGTCACTTCTAGCTCCTGTGACTCATCTATTACTGGCGGTTTCTGTCTTTAGACTTCCTGAGAAGGCAAAACATCCCTGGGAATATTTCCCCCGTGCACGCTGCTAGCATATAAATCCCTCGTGATCCGTGCAGCGTCCAGCGCATCGCTGCAACTGTTCCGAACTCATCCCCTCTTATTCTTAACGTCTTCTATTTCTGGACCTTTTGAGCAGTCTTTAAAATATGTAAGAAGGTATGCCGCCGCCGCCCGAGTCTAGACTGGGGAGGGGGTTGGATTAACAAGTCCATCCTCGCAGCGGCAGCGACGTTTGACTGGTGACGGAGCGGCCTTTTGTTAAGGGCCGCCAAAAACAGAAACGGGGATGTTATGTTGCAGTTTTTTATAAGTTTGGCACGAATGCACGTTTTATCTTTCTGTATTTTAAGTCATTATGATTTTGAATCACTGGGATTTCCTGTTTTACTCCGATACATGTCCACTGTGTTACTATTAAAGAGCTGTGAGTCGCTTTGGGACCAACCGTCAAGTGTTTGTTGCATGCATCTCCTTTTTACGCTTTGGGCCCCAACGCAGCTCGTCTTAAAATAAGATTTACACCGATGCAAACTCTGTCCTGCTGTGAGGCTCCATTTTTTCCTGTTTGGTAAGATAACAATGACACCAAGTGTGAGAGTGTATGTGTGTGTGTGTGTGGTTAGAGAGACAGTGGCCATGACATCACTGACCAACTAAGCCAACCACACGACTGTTTTGGTTTGACCACCTGTTAAATGTTCCATTTCCCTACTGCTGCTGGGAATAACACACACACACACACACACCCACACAAACGCGCCCTCGTCCGAGTGTGCTTCACTGCTCAAAGTGCCTATACGTTTACACAAAGCACTAAATATATCGGCTCATCTCTGCCTTCCTCTCACACTCCCATACATGTGCACGCCCACAGGTGTTGCACACACCTGCCTCCATCAGCGCTTAAAAGAAAGATCGACTTTTCCTTTTAAATAAATGTCGACACGTGGGTGTAAAACAACTCGGATAAGAGAGTGTGTGTGTGTGTGTGTGTGTGAGGGGTCGAACTTCCCTGATGGGGCCTTCCATTCAAGTAAGGCCCCGCTGAATGTGTGCGTCCATGTGTATGTGTGTGTGTTTGTGTGTGTGTAGCTGGTTGTCCACCCACCAAGTTCAAGCCAAACAGTGTTATTAGGAAACAGTGTGGTCTGTTGCGCCTGCCAGACGCACACTCGGAAACACACACAGACACATACACACACACACAGTATGTGGTGCAGCATGGCAGCAGTAATGCGAGACTCTGTCAGAGCCCAGAGTCACATTAGCAAGTATTCAGTGCGTGGCGTGGTTTCTTGGCTCGTCAAAGCTCGCCACACATGCACATCCAACACGCACACGCTACGTTGCACCAGAGAGACACAACTCTCACTCTCAATTTTTTTTTTTTTCAGCAAAAAAATAAAATAAAATGAAGTTCTAATTCCAACTGTTTACCGGAGGAAGAAAAAGCGCAAGCACTAAAACTGTCTCTGGTTTCTATCTGTTGTAAATATAAATAAAAACAAAACAAAAAAAAAAAGCATTAGCCCAAAAATTGGATCTGATCAGAAATTGCTCGCTACTCAGCAGACCGAATCCCAGAGGAGACGTTACATCTTTCCACTTCCCACTGTGAGCAGCAGAATTACGCCCCTGTTCCTCAACACCCGCTCGCTGCCTCCTCGCTCTAATCACAGCGAGAGAAGCACAGGCAACGACGCCTGGAGCCATGCGGTGTGTGTGTGTGTGTGTGTGTCTCTCTCTCTCTCTCTCTCTCTCTCTCTCTCTCTCTCTCTCTCTCTCTCCGTGTGTGTGTGTGTGTGTGTGCCCCCACCCACATACACACAGTGGAAACACCCACCCACTGGATCGCATAAACACTCATTTCTGTGTACATGCAGAGAGAGAGAGAGAGAGGGAGAGGAGGGCGGCGGGGTACAGGCGGATCAGTGGAGCAGCTCATTGTCAGAGAGGTAACAGGAGAGGTGACAGACCGCTGTGAGTGTGCGTCTGTCTGTGTGTTTGTGTTCGCGTGCGTTTACCTGTTTAGTCATGGAGTCTATGAGTCGCACATAAAAGTCCTGCTCTGTTCTGATGCCTGGTGGGATCCAGAAGAAGACAGCAATTTATAAACTTGGATTTTTTTTTTTTTTTTACCAGTCAGAGCAACATATTAAACTGCATTAAAAATGTGCCAAATATTAAAAAATAAATAAATAAATAAATAAAAATCATCTATTAAGGATTAAATGAATTAGTTTCATTATTCCTGTCATGCAAAACAGTAAGCCTGCATAAATTATAAGAGTTACAGGATGATATGAAGACAATATGGACAATATGAAAATGAATTCTGACATATCCAAATGTGTTTTGTTTTTTGTTTTTTTCCTGAGTGAAATCTTCTGGTCAATTTTGAAAGACTAAAACACTGAAATAAAATAATAATTCTCTGTTTAACCTGATGCTCAGCAGCTTCTTTTTGCGCCTGTCACAAGCCGAAGAGGTTGCAAACATACAGAGAGGCTCCTGTGCATGCGCGCGTCTGTGTGTGTGTGTGTGTGTGTGTGCGTATTAAACATGCACCACACAGCTGTTCGTCAGTGCAGTGATCTGTGTGTCTCCACGCTGTGACACGGAGTCTAATAAGTGTGCACTTTATTGCAGCCCCTATTAGAAAAAGGACCCTTCAATCCGGTCCAGATGTGAAAATATAAAAACAGTCACCCAAAGCCTCACGGTGATGGTAAATATTTTTTTTGACATATGTGCAGATGGAACACCTGATAAATAGTTTTCAGGTAAGTGCATAGCTCAAAATCTCTTCGAAATGGATAAAATAACCACGCATGCGTAACGCGAAATCGTAGCTATAGGCTTTATTCCTTTAAGAAGGCTGGAGCTGTCATATCCCCGCTTCGGGGAGGCTGCAGCTCAGACTGTCAGAGAAAATCTACTTCACACGGGACACACTAATTCAGGGACAGTGACAGTGATAAAGCCACAAAGCTTGTGGAAATCGCCTGCAACAGCTGCCCTGAAATTTGACTAACAGACATCGGTCATATTACACAATCACGAAACTCTGCACTGCAATATCTGTGACATAAACAAGTCCTGGCAGCCTGTTGGCCCTTTGCTACATTTCATTTCACTTCTCCGAGGACACATTTGTCCTGATTAAAACTTTTTTTTTCTTCTTCTTAAACCGGATTCTGCCTGCGTGTTTATGCTGTATCACTGTGGCGGGGTTAAACAGGCAATAAAACCGATTTGGTGGAATTGATTGTGAATAAGTAGCCGCATGCGTCCACTCACCGTTACTGTACAGGAGCTGAAGCCGGTAATGAATCCCGTTATTGGTCTTTTCTCCGCTCGTCTCCTTAACGAACAAAACAAACACTGAGCTGAGAATCGAGGAATAAACAAAGCAGACCCCCCCACCACACACTCCCCTGCACACGTACACCCATATACACATGCGAGTAAATTGAATTCCCTTACAGCGGCCATGCATTAAACAAAAGGATGATTTATGTTCGCAGCTGATGTTTTAAAGGAGCGCAGCCCTGTAATTTCCCCGTGTTTAATCGTGGTGTTATTGTGGATTTTTATTTATTTGTTTGTTGTTGTTTTGTTGTTGTTGTTGTTTTTAATTCCTGCGTAATTACTGGTTACGTTTGCAGGGCCAATAAATCCGACCCCAAACTCTCCCGATGCATTTTATCTAATTTAAGAGATGTCATAATTGATGAGGGGACCGGGTGCTGCGCTGCTGTTTATATAGAGCAAGTGGTTCAGCTGAACGGAGGTGTAAATTAAAACAAGTTCAAATGTCACATGGACCGAGGGAGATTTTAGAGCAACAGGATGGAACTAAAAGTATAAATAATAATAATTATAATAGTAATAATAATAATAAACTAAATAAACGTAATAATAATAATGATAATAATAATATCATATTACTACAGAGTAGCCTATATTTAAAATATGGCACTGCTTTTAATAATGTCAGACACTACGGTGGAATAATGAGGCCTTTCGAAAATCTAAATGTTTCTCCAATTAGAAATTACACAATAATAATTATAACAATAATAACAATGAGATCAACCCGAGCCTCCACACAGACCTTCTCTTTCTCGATGAAGCCCACGAAGTTGGTCCTCTCGATCTCCACCGGCTGGCCCTGGCGGTCGTACAGAGCCAGGACGAAGTGGAAGAAGTTGGACTTCCGCAGGTTGGAGGGCGGCTGCTTCTCAAAGTGAGCCCGGGCCAGGCCCACTCCACTGCGGACACACAGGCGCGCACGAGTCGGTGTCAGAATGATGCACTGGCTGTAAAGTTTCTACATCTGTGATCGTTGAGTGATAATATAAAGGCGAATGCGAGAATACGAGGGGCCTGTAAAGCAAATCCGGTTTGTGCACATTTGTAAGTGATTTGACTTTCATTTTTAAAGTTCACGTTGTTGATTGAGCCCGGACTGTAAAAAGGAAATGTTTAGTTAAAAAATATGCAGTTGTGTTCTGAGACGAATCAAATTAGTTATGTTGGAGTTAGTTGTAAAGATGTCTTGATTTATCCCTCTTTATGTTTCTGACAGCTGGTGAACTCTCTTAACCCAGATTAAATCAGTACATGTATGAAAATTAGACTTTTTTTTCTTAATTTTAAATCATCACTAGGCTGTGATTTATTAATTTGTACTATAAACTCACTAAACCTCGTGCACATACGCGGTGCGCGCTGTGCGTAAAATATGTGAGCACATGTCAGCTTTAACTCTTTAGTTGTGCTGTAAAATTATTTTGAGTGAGAACATCAATTGCCCCCCAAATTACAGCAGCAGTTAAATCCATGATTTTCTCTCCGGACAGCAGCTCCCGGCTCAACTCCCGCTCAAGCTGCACATCCTCACGGAGAAAAAAACGCACTCTGATTCCATCCTAAGAAAAACGAAGGAGGGTGGAGGTGTCTTATTCGGGCACAGCTCACCTTTGGGCGGCTGTGTTGGCGTCCAGCACGCCGCCCCCCTGCATCCAGCTCCGGACGTTCATGCCTCCCAGCGGCTCCTCTTTCAGGCTGCTGCCGCTTCTCTGGATGCTCTCCTGGATCCCAAACATTAACAAACCTCCGAAGCTCGACGTTGGTTCCTCCGTTTCTCAGTCTCTCTCCGACTGACTGTGCACTTGTTCTCCAGTAAATCCTTCACGCCGACTCGAGCGGGGCAACGTGGGTGCGCTCTTTGCTGCTGCTGCTGTTCCCACTCGGTGCGCTTCGCTAGAAACCAAGCAGAGCCGTCTTTACTCCTTCAGCACTAGTCCCGAGCAGGGTGTGGGTGCACCATGACCGAATGCTACGCTCCAAAATGTCCAAACACTGAAAACACGAGTTCAAAACGCCAGAAGAACGTCGGCGCGCGGACTGACCAAGTGTGGAAAGATGCTGAAAAGTCACTCCCGGCGCGTTTGGAGATCCACAGTTGAAGCTGTCAGACAGAAAAAGAGAGATCAGCTCGCACCCTGAACAGATGTCATGGCTGTCTGACACTTCTTTCTTCCTCTTTTAAGCTTTCTGCTTTCAATTTTTCTGTCTCAGCCCAGTGGTCCGGGACGTGTTTGGGTCGGTGATGTCCAGAGCAGCGCTGCTTCCTGCGGATGACTCCGGAGCTCTCGCCACTCCGCTCTCTCTCTGAGGAAATCGCTTTGTGACTCTTCCCAAAGGACCCTCTCTGAGAACCAAACACGGGCTTCTCCCGCCCCAGGGGGAGAGAGAGAGAGAGAGAGAGAGAGAGAGAGAGAGAGAGAGAGAGAGAGAGAGAGAGAGGAGGGGAGGGGACAGGATGGGAGAGAGGAGAGGAAAAGAGAAGAGACGCCCCCAAACAAAGCCGAGAGTGGAGTCAGGTTCGTCCCGTGCAGCGGTTGCGGTGCTCTCCTGTCCCCTCAGTCCGACCGTGTCCGCTCCGGGTACCTGATTCAAAGGAAGGGAAATGTGCAAATGCGCAGATGAAGAGAAACGCATCACACTGAAACCCGACCGCAAAAGTTTCTCTCTGTCCGCACAGAGCAGAGTCTGGTGCAGTTTCAATCCTTGAAGGAATCTGCCGAGCGTCACTTGAACAGAGGGCAATCTCAAACATCTACTTTTACGCACGGAAAGAGTGGAAATACTGAAATTAAACAAAAGGGGCACACATGATTTTAGAGTGACATCAGGGGCCTTTTAGACAATTTGTTAAGAGGTTATTTCTCTGTTTTATATCCATGAAACAAAGAATCAAATTAATTACTTGTCTCAGTGCGTCAAAAAGAAGAATTATCGCACTTTGGTGCGTGGATACGTCCACTATTAGGCTATTTCCATCGGCTCATCCGCTTTTGGTGGTGCGATATGAAAACGCAGCCTGTGCATTTAGTCTAGCATCTAAGTTTTATTTACACCAGCTGGTTGAACCCAATTACAAAAGCCATATTTCATCGTCACAACATATCCCTGTTCCCCCCATTGTCTTCCATAGGCCCGCTCGTTGCAGCCCAGCGCCGCAAGACACACAAACAAAAGTGACAATAACAATAATTAGCTCAAAATAACAATGAACATAATTGAGGATAATTGCTACCAGATTTCCCTGCTTTGTCTCTCCCTCTAGCACCATCTGTTATTTGAAACTATTTATCACGACGCCGAGGAGGGGAGGGGGGGAATCCAAACAAAAATATTAATAGACAATTCCACGGACTATTTTAATACAATAGGGCTACACCGTATTGATCTGTTCGGGTGCAAAAGGTCAACAGCTTTTTTTTTTTTTTTTTTTTTTTTTATTTTATTTCATTATTCAGCTGGCTGTGAAAATGATTGGCAGGACGAACTGGCGCCGTTCCAGGCTTTAATTCCCAAAGGTTATTGAAAAACGCTCTTGACCTTGATGATGGAGGATAAGAGTCTTTTATGCTCCAGTTTCCTACGTAAAGATGGAGACAGTGGCGGATCAGCCCGTGTAGGAGTTCACAGTTAAAGAAAAAAAAAATGTATATGTATATATATAAATGGATATATAGATATATATATATATATGTGTGAATGGAGAAAATGTGTGAAACGCTCTGGTGTTTAGGTCGATCGGAGTGTATGAGTTTATTCTAAACATTAGAGATTTATTTCATCACACACGGTGAAATAGTATAAAAAATGAAATAGTTCGAAATTAATAAAAATAAATTGTTAGCTGCTAAATCTTGTGCAATCTTAGGAGGCGATTTTACAACAGCCTGTATTTTAAAGATGTCACAAGAACTATAAGGAACGGATGCTGACAACATATAGCTTTTATTAATAATAATATTTATTCAAATTCCAGGCAAATAAAATCCTAATATTATATGTCTGAATTATTATTAATATGATATAATTGTCAGGACATACGACTTCTGTGAGGACACTATAAAATTGTGAATTGATCTTCGAATGTATTTTGGTCTTTAATACAGATATTAAAGTGTTTAATAATTTATAAAGCAGCGACGTAATCCCTGCGAATCGAAGGAACAAACACAACTAAGATGTATAATGATGTAGAAACCTGTATGTGCGCACCGGGAGCCCTTTGATGAACAAAACCAACATGGCACATTTAAAAAATGAAAGTTAAAAAAACTTGTCTTTTTTTTTTTTTTTTTTGTCAGATGACAGACCACCACCATCATCCCTGTGGTTCGCAGTAAGTCCATAAAGAAATGTGGCAGAAATAGTCCTCAGTGTGTGTTTATGTGTGTGTCTCCAGCGGTGGTTTGTCTCCTGGTTTAGTTTCCAGCCTGAAAAACTGAACAGCACCGCCACCTTGTGTCTATGGCCCGCTATTGCAGATCAATTCTAACAACACGTGAAGATGTTCGAGCTCAAAAGCCCTCACTCATCTTATTTTGTAATATTAACAAATGTCCTGTTTAGAATTGAAAGTAATAATTAAAGAATTTGTTACATTAAATATGCTGCATGTTCGTTTTCTTTGCTAATCTGGACATATTAACAAATGAGCTGCTTTTCATAACAAAACCGAACATGTTTCCACATACCTCCAACACAGATGGAGCCCCCATATGAGGCGCTGAAAGATTTTCTTCCTTTTAAAAGAGTTGAAAGCTTCTCCTCGCCACCGTCACCTCAGGGCTTGCTTCAGAGGTTTCCCTCCCCGGGATCTGTGAAGCATCTTGAGGCAATTTGGATGGTTATTGAAACTATATAAATACAATCCAGTTGACTGGCAGACTAAAGTCCAACAACAATATACATACAATTAAACAACTTTTCTGCAAGTTCGAGCATAAACAACGAAAGGCCAGACTGTCCAGAGTGGATGATTCATTTTATTTGACATTCAATTTTTGTAAAATAACCAAGGCAATGCCAGGCAGAAAGTCCAAAAAACCAACCATGAAGCAGGTCCTCAATCTGAGACATATGAATAAATCTGAAACAAAAACTCTGCAGGGAGCCTCGGCCCCCCCCCCCCCCCCCCCCAAATCGAATGCGACCGGTCCGTCTGAGGTAAATCTCAACCCACCTGTCAGTCAGAGGAGCGGTGGTGAAAATGCATTCAGTGAATACGGTTAAATAACGGAGCGCTCGGTGGCAGCTATAGATTCCATTTCCATATTTGCTAACACTTTTAAAGTTATGATCTTCCTCAGATGTGTGAAAAATTAAATATTTGAAACCTCTGGATATTTGATGCGCGACCGGACTTGACTGTCACACCGACTATTTCTCCAGCTCAAATTCAGTGCAGGCCGCATTAAAATTAAAACGCACCTGCAGGAGTGTTAATATTTACACAGAGACGCCCTCAGGACGGTGTGGGAATGTTGGCTCGTTTCTGCTGCAAAAATAATAATACTTCACGTTAAACGATATGCAAACACTGATCAGAAGTGTATCATTTTAAAACCTAAATAAGCTCCTAATAGAGGGAGCTAAAATGTGGAATGAAGGCGCAGCAGCAGTAGCAGCAGTGGTGGCGGTTCATGTGTTTGTTGGCACATTAGCTCACGGACAAATAGCCTTTAGAGTCACTGATGCATTTTACATGAAGTAAATCCTGCAGCTGGACTATCGGACACGCTGGAATGCAAAATAATGCATTTGAAATGACTGCTTTTTAAATATTCCATCCATATTATAGTTCTCAGGTGAAAGGTTATAAAGTGTAATAGTAAATATATGTAGGGGAAATATACGTCACAGAATGGAGACACTTTGATGTCTCCGACGCAAACTGAGCAAAGCGCGCGTGGAATCAACGGCCGACAGGCTTCTCTGCTGAGTGATCGATCATTTAATACTGCAATGCAAATTCACATACAGCCGCCAATGACAGTTGTCACCGTGTGGGTCATGTCACATTTCGTCTCGCAGGGTGATCCCTCTGAACAAATGTGCATGAAAGCCTTTCAAATCTTTGTAACCGTTTCAGTTGAGTCTTCAAAAAAAAAACAACGTCTTAAGAATGGAGCTGATAATGAGGAGTCGTATACACAGAGTCCTTATGTTCGACTTTCAGAGGAACGTGTGCAAAATACATCAATCTCTACATTTCATCTCTTAAAAAAATAAACACAAACGCAGCGTCGGCCCCGGTTTGATCCTACATCCATCATGTATTCATTCTCAACCCTGCGGCCGACGCTTTTCAATGTCAACAATAAAGTCATTCATAGTAATAAGACCTTTAGTAATAGTGGTATTAATCAATACTGCTGAATATTATCTAGTGCGTCTCCTGTCCGTCTGCGCCGTGCTGATCCTACTCCTAACAGTAGAGGGCACCGGAGTGATCACACCAGCTCGAAGGCGCGTCATACAGACTGGAGAAGCAGTAACACTGGCTGGTCTCAGATCAGAAAGCCTGGTTTCCCAAAGAGCTCCTTAGTCAAGTTAGTCTTTGTTCACAGGCGTGTAAAGAAACAAAGAATAATCAAACCACTGGGAAGCCTCAGAAAACCCAGGCCCTGATCTTATTTACACTCCTCTGGTTAAATATAGATACCATACAGAGAAACATGTATATACACATCACACACACAAACAGTTTGGGCTGTTTCCTCGTACACAAATATCAGAGGGTATTTGGTTGCTGACAGCCACAGAACAGCTTTGGAGCGTCGCTAGTATAAATGACATTAGTGCAAATACAACCCAAAACAAAGAAAATGCTAGGAAAAAAAAAACACATCGGCAGCGATGTCGGAGCACACCGGGGACAAACGAATTCTGTGGCGAGTGCGGCGGCGTGCAAGCTCTACATACAAGCGTGCATCAGTCTCCGCGTTTCTCTCAAGTCTCTCGGCTAATTTCCCTTCATCGCACTTTCCTGCTAAACCCAGGAGCCGACTGAGGAGCGTGCGCTAGCGCGTGTGGAAATACGAAGCTGTTGAACGGCTCAATATGCTGGTAGTTAC
This sequence comes from Mugil cephalus, assembly GCF_022458985.1. Classification (NCBI taxonomy): domain Eukaryota; kingdom Metazoa; phylum Chordata; class Actinopteri; order Mugiliformes; family Mugilidae; genus Mugil; species Mugil cephalus. Next base: position 14,083,437 of record NC_061784.1, on the reverse strand, counting down.
ATTTCGTGGTGCTCAGCGGCGGAGCAGGAGAATGTCGATGGTCTGAGAAGATAGAGGTTTCTTTGACGTGACTGGATGAGTGTTTGGGAATCAGCTTACGCGCTGATGAGTAAATGAAATTAAACCGCAAATGAGACGGTAAAAGTTTGCGCTCCCTGCTCGACGTCTGCACGGTAGTTTTCTGATGGAGCGGTAATGTAAAAACGGTCTTAAAAATAACAGCTCTTCAACAGCAATACAAAAGTTTGGCGATGAGGGAAAAAAAAAACTAACTTTTTTGTTGTTGTTGTTGTTGTTGTTGTTGGGACCAGCCAAACAAGTTTGATTTGAACACTGAAGCAGTGTAACAGCCGAAAGCTTGACACGTGAAATGAATCAAAGTTACTTTCGATGAACGCACCAAATTTGTTCACACTGCAACGCTTCTCTAGACCACAGCGTCTAATCCTCTGCTTAGCACCAGGCTGCAGGTCATGTGATGGCCTCAAGTAACGACATTCAGTCTCTGTTAATGCTTAGTAGTCACTAATACATGTAACTACTGTCATCCAGACGAAAAAAAAAAAAAAAATAATAATCTTTACTAAAGATATGGACTTCATGAAATGTTAAGACTTTGTCACGGTTTAAAATGAAACCTCGTTCCTGATTCATTCCCATGGCACATACAGGACTCCCGGGAACACCCAACACTCTGACATGTACAGCATTGGAAGTACAGCTGCACAAACAAAGGCAGTACGGGAGAACCCCGCCAAATTAAAAGTCTGGCATTGAAAAGAAGAGTAAAAAAAAAAAAAAGTTTGGAAATGTTGCTACATGTAAAACTGTCAAAAATAAAACAAAACAAAATCCTTATATACTTCGTATAAGAGTTCACATTGTGTGGACATGATGCAGAGCTCCCAATTCTTACTGAGATGAGTTTACCAAGTCCCCGTTTTCGAGTTTTGAATCCCCTCCAAAAAAGAAAAGAAATAATAGATGGATAGGGTTGCGCCTGTAATGAAATCACTGCTGGCGAGAGTTAAGCTTTTCATGGGACACGCTTAGACAAACTGTTTCCAGACAACTGTCTAAAAAGTAGAAATATCTTGTGAAGCTGTAACCACTGCCATTTTGTAACGCTGCAATGTTCTCAGAGACAGTCGGGGATTTCTTCCCTCTCAAAATGGATATGAAGGAGTTGGATGTCAGACGTTGACAGGAGAGCCCGTGGCTGGAGAAGTAAAAGCAGATGGAGCGCTTGGATTGTGTCTCTAAATGTGCATGCATGTGCAGCGTGTGTGACGATGGAGCTCAGAGGCTGCATGGAGGAGGAGGAGGAGGAGAAGAAGAAGGCTCCTCAGAATGAGAGGTGGGCTGGTCAGACTGTGAGGATGGACCAGTAGATGACCCGTCGCTGTCCGGTGCCAAGTTCGGCTGAGGGGCGGGCTCAGGTTCAGCTGGGGTCACCTCTGCCGGGGGGAGTACCTGTGAAGACGAGGGATGAAGGATGGAGGGGGTGAAGCTCGGGGACTGGGATGGAGGAGTGTCGACCGTGTCCGATGTGTCAGAGGTAGAGGAGGAAGACGGAGAGGAATGATCTGTGGGCAACTGGTTCTGCAGAGAATCAGTCACAGGTGGGGGAGAAGAACAAGACGAGGATGACAATGGAGGCCTGACCAGATGTTGGGATGAAGAGGGCATGCAGGAGGAGGAGGAGGAGGAGGAGGAGGAGGAGGAGGAGGAAGATTCGCCAGCTGATGTGGCAGGTCCACTGTCTCCCTCCCGCTCCACTGATTCCTCCTCTGTCCCATTATTTTGCAAAGCGCCACCACCCTCCTGCTCTTTGTTGGCGATGGCTTCGTCCTGCCCTGCAGGATTCTGATTGGCTGCGGGGGCGTCTTGGTTTGGGACACTGGCGGCGGCGGCGGCTGGTGACTGGCTCTTGAGTTGCGAGTGACAGAGAGGACATGTCTCCTGGACATACAGCCATTTCTTCAGACAGCCGGCGTGGAAGAAATGGCTGCACGGGGTGATCACGGCGCTGTTCATGTCCTGAAAGAAACCAAATTTCACAATAGCTTAGCTTCAACTCGTGGAATTCAAAAGTGACTCTCGGTCGTCGTGCATCCTCTTTAGATCTTAACCGAGCAGCTCGTACCTGGTAGCAGATCGCGCAGATGTCGTTGTACTGCTCCAGCTGTGTGTTGCTGGCGGTGGGGAGGCTTTTGATCTTGTTCACGGCGTCTCTCCTGAGCAGGAAGCTCTGCCAGCCCAGCTGGGCTCTGAGCCAGACGTTATAGTAGGAGTGGACCAGGATGATGGTGCTGCCCATCACGCTCCACTCCCCAAATACAGTCTCTGACACGCCGTAGCAAACCACACACACTGCAACCTGGTAAGGGGGGAAACCATTCGCAGTGAGATAGAGATACTGTCGCCAAATTGCATGACACTGTTATTCTCAATACGCTTACAGATACACTATACTGCGTGTGTGTGATAAGTACCAGAAACTCCAGCAATCTGTAGGTCCCGTTCACACAGTAGATGACTTCGTCCATGTTCTCTACGGGAGCTTTACGAAACTCCTCCACCATGAAGAGAACATAGATGAGGAGAGTACCGAGAACCTGAGGAGAGCGTTTTACCATGAATCAGTTTGGTAAACTGTACAGAGGCAGAGTAGTTTTTTTTTTTTTTTTTAACAGCCTACAATCTGATTCAGGGAGATGAATGTGGCCATGGACTGTATTTGTACACTTTTGCGTTACCTGCAGTGAGGTGAGGATTGATGAGGAGATGATGATGAGAAGCCAGAAGTCCATGTGGAAGAACTGACAGATCATATAAGCCATGTAGGCTGGAAAGATCAGTAGGAAGAGACACAGAGACACTGCTCTGAAGTGCTTCCACAAACTCCTAAAGGACGGCGGCGGAGCACACAAAAAGGGAAAAGGATAAGGTTCAACGTTATTACAGGCATTCAGCCAGCTTCCATTTCTTGTTATCCAATGCAAAGTCTGGGCTTTTAGGTAATAAAACAATACGTCAGCTAGTTTGGAACATGAACAAACAGGTTTTATTGGTTTATGGTTATGGAATATGATCATGAAGAATCATTTACAAAATAAGGGCGTTTCACACCTCGGTCGTTTCAAAACCAGTCGAGCCAGGAGAGGGTGGTCATTTTCAGAGTGAACACGCGTTACACACGGTCTGATAAGGCTGCCTTATAATAGCCAAGTAGTTTAGCTGATGCATTATGGGAATTCCAGTGTTAAAGGCACAGTTAAAATACTCTCTGAACCAGAAGAAAATAAAGGCGTGAAAGCCCTCCAAGTTTTTTTTTTTTTTTTAGGAGAAAAAGAAGTGCACGTCTTACTTGTCTCTGGACGCTCCCAGGGCCAGGACTATGGGGTCAGCTATCTCCAGCATGGACTGCAGTATGGAGGCGACGACGATGAAGAGGATGATGGAAAGGAGGAAGGCCCGGTGGATGACCTGCAGCTCGATGAGGCCCGTCTGGACAGCGAGGATCAGCAGAGTGATGCCTTCTGTCATCCCCCTGCGCAGACGGGAACCAGATAAACGCTTTGAAAACAAGTAGAAACGCAGACAGAGCAGACACCCTCAGAGAACAGTGACCGACCTGTGCATGGTGTTGTCGTTCATGAAGGCTCTGTAGCCTTGCAGGTAGAACTTGCACAACGTGAGTACCCCCAGCGCGATGAAGGAGACGGTGAAAACCAGGCCCAGCAGAGAGTACGGTGTACTACAACATTCTGCAATACTGAGGTCAGGGTGGAGGAGGAGAGTAAAGATTAGTTACACCTTATTATTATGCCCAGTTTAATTAAGATTATTAAATTAACTTAACCTATGTTTTTTTAGATCATATTTTTATATACAACTGCATATTTTGTGCATGTCAGACAAACAAGGCTATACATATATAAAGGCAATAAACATGATTATTATAGAAAGAGTAACTCATGAGAAGACGTTTTTACTGTAATTATTGGGTATTTGAGTTTTTCTTTCTACTTTTTAAGAACAGCAGTGTGAACGGAAACTTGAAGTTGCTTCCAAACTTTTGACTGGAAGTGTACGTCGTTATATACAGTGGGGGAAATAAGTATTTGATCCCCTGCTGAATTTGTAAGTTTGCCCACTTCCATAGAAATGATCAGACTCTGGTTTTTATGGTTGTTTACTGGTTATGGGTATAGACAGAATATCAGTCGAAAATGCATAAAAAACATGCAATCTAAAAGTTATAAATTGTTATGTATTTTATTAAGGGAAATAAGTATTTGATCCCCAAGCACAACACAAGTCAGTACTTTGTAGAGAAACCTTTGTTGGCAAGCACAGCGATGAGACGTTTCTTGTAGTTGGTCACCAGGTTTGCACACAGCGCAGGAGGGATTTTGGCCCATTCATCTTTACAGACAGTCTCTAAATCCTTCAAGTTTCTTGGCTGCCTCTTGGAAACTCGGAGCTTCAGCTCCCTCCACAGGTTTTCGATCGGGTTAAGGTCTGGAGACTGACTAGGCCACTCCATGACCTTAATATGCTTCTTCTTGAGCCACTCCTTTGTTGTCCTGGCAGTATGTTTTGGGTCATTGTCATGTTGGAAAACCCACCCACGAGGCATCTTCAGTGTTCTTGCTGAGGAAAGAAGGTTTTTGTCCAAGATGTTACAGTACATGGCTGCATTCATTGGCCCCATAATGCGGTGAAGTTGCCCTGTACCCTTTGCTGAAAAACAGCCCCAAAACATGATGTTTCCACCTCCATGCTTAACCGTGGGTATGGTGTTCTTTGGGTCATACTCACGTTTTTTCATCCTCCAAACACGGCGGGTCGAGTTAATGCCAAATAGCTCAACTTTGGTTTCGTCAGACCACAGCACTTTCTCCCAAGCCTTCTCTGAGTCATTTAGATGTTCACTGGCAAACTTAAGGCGGGCCTGTACATGTGCCTTCTTGAGCAGGGGGACCTTGCGGGCACTGCAAGAGTTCAATCCATAACGGCGCAGTGTGTTGCCAACTGTTTTCTTGGTGACGGAGGTCCCAACTGCTTCCAGATCATTAACAAGCTCCTGCCGTGTTGTTTTAGGCTGCTCCCTCACCTTTCTCATCATCATCCTCACTCCATGAGGCGAGATTTTGCGGGGAGCTCCAGACCGAGGACAGTTGATGGTCCTTTTATGGGTCTTCCACTTGCGAATAATGGCACCAATAGTTGTCACCTTCTCACCAAGCCTTTTGCTGATGGTTTTGTAACCTATACCAGCCTTGTGCAGGTCTACAATCTTGTCCCTGACATCTTTTGACAGCTCTTTGGTCTTGCCCATGGTGCTGTAGAAGTTGGAATGTAAGAAACTGATTCTTAGAGCAGGTGTGCTTTATATACATGACGAGTTAAGATCAGGAGTATTGGTAATTAGTTGACTGAGCACAGCTGTGTGCCACATGCGCACCAGCCAATCTGTAGGAGCCTGAATTCTAAGTGAATTGTTGGGGATCAAATACTTATTTCCCTTAATAAAATACATAACAATTTATAACTTTTAGATTGTGTGTTTTTTATGCATTTTCGACTGATATTCTGTCTATACCCATAACCAGTAAACAAACCATAAAAACCAGAGTCTGATCATTTCTATGGAAGTGGGCAAACTTACAAATTCAGCAGGGGATCAAATACTTATTTCCCCCACTGTATCATATATGAAACAGATGTCAAGTGGCATATATTATATGACGTCCTTTACAATGTGAACCGTGGTCTAACCTGGTAAGAAAGAGAAAAAGCAGCCTCTCCCTTGAGGTAGGCTGGTCTCTGGTGCTGAAGTAGGAGTAGATCTGCAGAGCGAACAGAACCAGCCAGAAACACATGAAGAGAACCGGAAGGACCAGCTGGTTCCACAGAGACATGCCCAACGCTAGCAGCCCGTAAACTTCCACCACCTGGGGGACAAAAAGAAAGAAAGACATGGAGACACAGAGGAGAGGGGAGATGGGGTGATTAGGACATATAAAGAAACTACTCAGAACCACTACTATTACTACAGCTGAAACATAAACAATAAAAGTTGGAAAGCTTTCCTGACCAGTCTATTACCTGAGCCAGCTCTCTGTATGCCGTCTTAGCCAGGTTATATGGTACCAGTAAGTTGGAAGCCAGGAAGTAGATGACCTCCAGGCCTGTAAAAATCATGGAGAACTTATTGATGAAGACGATGGTCTCCAGCGGAACCAGACACAGTCGGGCCACCAGAGGGAGGAGGTGAGCAGAGAAAAGCCAGATCCTCTTGGTCTGCATCACGCAGGAACACAGCGTACACACCACCAGCTGACCTGAAAGCAGAGGCAGGTACGCACAGTGCACAGTTACTAATGTGATGTTGATGTTTTTTGGTAAGTGAGAATTATTATTAAAAAAAATGTTCCAAAATGTTGACATCCGTCAAACACAAGGACCAAAACACAACCACAAAAAGAAGCGGTTTTAAGCTCCCCCGCATCAATGTTATTTTTGCTTTGCCGAGATCAGCAATGACTATAATCTATTTATAACACAGGAAACTCTGCTACTATCTAGTAAGAGACATTTCCTATTTGAAGAAGGACCATCTTGAAGAGTACTAAGTATAGTAGCTGGTTTCTGGCTTAATTCTCCTTCATAGTAACACAGGTATATACACAATAAAACTGCAACTCTGGAGCTGGTAATAGCTTAGTTCCTCCCTTAAGGAAGACGGATTATTGAGCTGTGGTTTAGTCGCTCTGCTGCTACGCTGTACATCTATATCTATATATATGCGGTTCATTTCCCCCCGTGCTACTATTGATTTTCTAGATGAATGTGCGCAACAATGAAGAAGAGAGAGAAGCAAAGAGATGAGAAAGGATCTACTGCATCATCCTCCCACCCAGGTCACATTCATGGATGTCATATCCTACCTATGAGCGCGGTGGTGAATCTGTTCATGGACAGCGGCTCCAGGTAGACGGGTCCTTCATGGCCGGACTCCAGTTCACTGCGAACATAGTCCCTGACAAGGACAAAGGAAAGTGCTCAACATAACGAGGACATTTATTGCAATTACACACCACTGACATGATAGATATAGATCTTTATGATGGTGGCATGTGTAGGAGCTAAATTCATTTGTTTTGTAAAAATTGTGTCTTTTTTGCTCCAGGTTTATTCTTTGTTAATTAATAAGGATAATTAGTGACCTGTCTGCCTGCCTGACTATACACACTTTTTTCTCTGTTCACGCACCTATTGTTGCCACAGTTACCTTGAAAAAGTAATCTGAGTACTGATTATTCCTTTAAAAATTTGTTACTTTACTGATTACTTAATTTAAAGAAAAAAACAAAGTTAGACAAATGACATCATTCCCTGAGACGCAAGAAGAAAATAAAAATATAACGTGAAAAATAGACTAAACGCACAGTACCTTGGATAAGTAACTTTAATCTGATCACTGGTTTGGAAATAGTAACACGTTAGATCACTCATTACTGGAAAAAAAAAGTAAAACTGTCCGCACCTTTATCTAGTCTGGTAATTTAGAGCTCAGATACTTCGGTACCACACCAGTTTTTTGGCTGCATTTTGATTTGTCTTTAAAATGTTTTTGTTCATTTTTTCCTACATAGTCAATTGGGGCTGTTGTAGCAATGTCTTAATTTGTTCAAAAGATAAACAAGTTTATTTTTAATATCTCGATAGATCCTTCCCCCCTTTTTTATTTTTATGGTTAATTAAAGCGTGTCTGACTGCAAGCGGCACACCTGAAGCCAGGAGGCAGCGAGATTGTCTGGTATAACCGGCTATATAGCATGAATTAAACTTGAGAAATGGTCTAAATGCAGTTCAGAAAACATGACAGTTCAGTAACAAAGCATTAGATGGCTGCATCTGTGTGTGTCTACTCCACTGTGAGACAAGGCCACAAAATTTTGCTTAATATATGCACCAATGTTGATGTTATTCATGTTATTCATGTTACTGTGAGAGCTGTGTCTCAGTCTGAATGTGTGTGTTTGTACCTTGAGACTTGGTGACCAGCAAACAGCAGCAAGGCTGTAAGGACGTACAGGTAGAGTTTAACCAGGTGCTGACGAGGCAGAGTCAGAAGCACCAGGCTCAGGATGTAACCTGTGAGGAAGTCACACACGAGGGAAAAATAAATAAATAAATAAGTAAACACATTTTACAGGACTCCTGTTCGCAGACCATTCTGTTTTCACTTACAAATGTGACAAATTGAATCCGTATATGTGTGACAGATGTTTTCTTACATAACAACAGGGACCTAGTTTTGGTGGCGAAGTCAAAAAGTCACCGCTGGAAACAGCTTCACTATACATCAGCGTAACACCCAAAGCCTTGTCCGGAAACTCTTCGGTGCACAGCAACAGCTACTTAGGTTTGACTACCTGACTCTCCCTTCATTCTTTCGGTCCACCCAGAGTGCACACCAGCGCATACCAAGACCGTGGCCTCATTAACCAACCGCGGCCAAGTTTGAGAGCACACACGCAGCCATTTACGAACACAGACAAAGAAAGCTCAACGCTGAGCTCGGGGCTTTGTGGTGTCAACTCCATCATCATGTCACTACTGTGTCACCAGAAACGCACCTGACTGGCTGCTTGTTCTGCACAGACGTTGTTTTATACATTCATAAAAGGGCTCTGTACCAATCTGACTTGAGACTCTTTTTTTTTTTTTTTTTTATGAGTACCAGTCTGGGTGAGTGAGTACAGCACCTGGGGAAATGGTGCATCATTACCCAGATCACATGGTTAAGAGCAGCTGTGAAAGACCGGCTTGTAAACACATTTGCTATTCAACATTTAAGCGGAAATGTTTCATCAAAACAACTGACAATGACTCAGTCACAGTTTAATCCGTGGACAGAGCTAGAAAGAGTCTTTTCAAATCCACATTTGACTGCACTGGAGGAATGTTTCATTACTTCACTGCTTTTACCTCTGAGAGTTTGTTCTTGCCAGCTTGACTTTTTGTGGGATGTGTTACAGAGGTTTGGGATTTCTGTGGAATTCAGTGGATGAATCCAGAAACTGGGATTCTAATACTGGAGGATGTGGATTTCAGATTTGCTGCTCACCTAAGAGATGCAGCTACAGACTGGAATCTATTCACAACAGCAGGACGAGGGATCCCAGCATGCAGTTTCAGACAAACTGTAAATCCTTTACTTGCGTTTGGCAGAGTCACCTGCACAATAACACGCAGCGTGTTATCACATCGATTTGGCCCAACTGCCCGACACTCCCTAAATGCCACAGCTGATGCAAGAACCGAACAGCCAGACTCACGCTGCATTAACATTTTATTTTACCACTGGGTAAATCAGGACGTTTCGGTCGCACTCCTCTAGCTGTCATACCAAATAATCCCTCTTGACTGCTCTGAAATCACTACAAAGCCCAGACTCATGGCGTCCTGCCTACTGCCACGTGTGAGCATTTTTAAACAGACCAAGCTGACCACGGAGAGCTAACATCGCTGCATGAGGATTTCCAACCAAAACAATTAAAATCTCAAATGCCGGCTACGACGCAGCTGCACGACAGATACAGTGCAGGGCATGATAACTTTAATACATGGTACATTATCGAATGTGTAAAACGCAGTGTGTTGCAAACCGTTTTTTGGTGCAACTATTGAATATTAATCATCTGATAAGTGTTAATACAGGACGGGTATGTGCACACAAAAAAGAACTGTGTGTGTGTGTGTGTGTGTCTGTGTGTTACCAAAGCACTGACCTACGTAGTGCAGGTAGAGGGCCAGATATTTGTACTGGAACAGGGGGTTGTTGGAGAGGCTGGAGCGCTGTATCTTCTGGAAAAAGGAGCCGACATCCCAGCGGTACAGGACGTCCAGCAGCATGATGCTGGGAACACGAAGACCCACATTGAGCACAGCCTCCACGCGGTCCTTCAATGCCATGGCTTCAGGTTAACCTCTGATCCGCAGGCAGAACTGACCACTAAGACTGGATGTTAACAGTGGGTGCTCTACAGAGAGAAATGACAAAAAAAAAGGAAAAAGGAGAACTTTGATATAACGTCGTTACAGGCAATAAAATCAAGACGGGAAGAAAAAAAGATGAAAGTGAACTGGAGGCGAAGAAGAGGAGATAATGAAGGTCACGAAAAGGCAGTGAGCCACAGAGGAAGGGTAAAACAAAAAGGAAACTCTGCTGGTTCACAATAAGGTTTACCCACAAATATTATACAGGATTTTAGTAAAAGATTGTTCCAGTGAATAATTCCTTCGGCTCCAACTAGGATTTGCATAGTCAAATCTATCAGTCAAACGTAAAATGTAGACAAGTACATGCAAATGACTGCAGGCCTCTCTGTTCACTTTCCCACCAACAGCACAGATCTTATCAAAAATACTGCACAACCAACTGTGAAAAGTATGTGGTCACGCTTTGGGATGTTTTCATGCAGGTGCATTTTCAAAGGGTGGCTTTGACAAACAACCCACGCTTAAAAATAAAAAATAAAAAATTTGCTTATTCCCAGGTAAGCGTCATCAGATTTCCCAACACTGTTCTGTTACCCTGGCATGCTAGTGGCCAAATTAATAATAGTCTGTAAAGGAAGAACTCTGATGGAAGCCTGGAGGAGATATTGAGGGTGACACAGCAGCATTAGGATAAGATACAGAAGAAAATACATTTATCTAAAATAGCAGTAATGGTTTAAATCATTTCTTTGTGTGAAGTCTTCAGAGATCCAATAAAATACACATTTTTATAAATGTCCATCAGAGCAGCACAAAAGCTCTGTGGCTTTCTAGCCTTTAAAACAGCAAGAAGAAGACGTGTATTTGGGCCATTACAGTCAGATTTGTCAGATTATTGGCCTTGGCCTGGTACCCATTGCTGAATTCTTATCTGTTGTTTTTCCAGACAAGAACTCAAAGACTCCCTAGAGCAGATGCCAGTGGTATGTCGTCCCTGTTTTCCAGCTCAATCACAAGTATTTTTATGCATATGAAGCTATAAAACTTAACAATTAACTTCTTATTTTATGTGGATGTAAGCAAACAACTTTGGCTTCTAAATAATACCACTGCATTTCAATAACAATCAGCACAAGTAAAAGTTAAATCATACTAAAACACAGTAATATAGCATTGTACACTAACAGAAAGCACACTACAGTAGGCAACAATCTTCTCACAGTATTCATATCAAAATCAAAACCAACACTGTTTACACACCCACTCAAAGTTCAAATATGTATTAAGAGACACAACACACCTATGCATAACATAACTTTTGTGTGCCACTATCAACAAACACCTTGGTCACGATTGAAGAGTGAAATGATAACGTGTTACTTTTCATGTTTACAAGTGTGACTTAAGCTATGTTGACATAAACATAGCTTGATAATAGGTTGGACATTGTGTTATACAAAGATTTATTTACAATTTTATTTCCTTTCCCCGGAGTTCAATCCCATCACACTCCTATCGCAAAAACACATTTAGAGTAGAGTTTTTATCTACTGTATCAAATAACTCATTGATAAAACTGTTTGACTGCGAGTTCGTGTAAAGCAAACACGTTTAATGTAATCACCAAGTCCCAAATTAATTTAATTTAATTGTGGAAGTGATATTAAAGCCTTGACGATCAATCCTGCTTTTTCTCATGGTGGAAGATTTATGGACCTCCTACAATTCAGGCATTGTTAACCAGGCGCACATCCAGAAACACCAGAGCTTAAGCAAAGGCAAAGTATGGGAAATTCCAGGGAGCAACATGTTGCCCTTTTTTTTTTTTTTTTTTTTAATTCTAGCAGTAATGAAGTGCTGACTCAACACAACAGAGCTCCTGCAGCTTTTACTGAAATTCTTGGTTTACAACCTTGCAATTTAAGTGTTGCAAACAACATTTTCACACGGGAGCTCTGGTTGCAGCGTACTGTATTTTAGGGGAAGCTGCATCCCAAACAAGAGAAGCTATTCAACGTGCTTTACTTCACAACATAATACAGTTTCATCTTCTTCCATCTCAAGCCTCTGTAGTGCCACTCAAATAACAGGTTTCCACTCCCTTTGAAAAAATAAAGCTCCAGGCGCGATTAAAGTTGCCAGGAGCAGAGTTTCCATCTCTGTATGTCCTCGCAGCCCGGGACAAGATGCTGACGACTTACATAACTGGTGGATTCACCATCACCACTGGCCAGAAAGAGATCACTTCGCAGAATCCCGAGTTTATATAACGCGGCCGGTCCACAGATTTATATCTCCGCTAATCCATTCACTGCAACGGGGGCAGGGCATGGTGAAGTTTATGGGACCAATGGGTATAATTGTGCACTTTAACAGAAACACGGGCACTGCAAGCGTTTAGGGATGAGTGAGTGCTGCATCGACCGTGGAGAGCCATGAACTCTAGTAACCCCGACGTCTCGACAGGAGGGGGAAAAAATCCCCTCCGCAAAAAGACTGCAACACTTCCTACGCTAACTAGACCGTCCCACATGGTATAGTAAACAACATGTTACAACAAATTAACTCCTTTAATTTCAGCCTGTGTGTTTGTGTGTGGTAGGGGGGATATGTAAACTAGCTGGGACAATGTATGCCGTTTACCGTGCCGTGCAGAGAAGATGAGCTGCATCGAGCAGCAGGCACAGCGCCAACAATTACTGCTAACGTAGTCAGCTACTAACAACAACCAAGCTCACTTCAACACAGCAAAACAACATACCAGAGGCTCGGCCATTTGCTTGGGTAACACGCAAACCGGTTACAGCATTCATACAAAATTCTTATAACTTAAAATGTTTGAAGATTAGGACTGGCTTGCCCCTCTAAACTAAGCCAGCTCAGACTAACTATATCGTAGCTAGCAGCAGCATAGCTGAGACCCTAAGCTAGCTACGGCCCAACCGAGACGGGGAAAAAAAAAAAAACAAAACAATAAAAAAAGAAGGGACTTACGTTTGAAGGACGATGTTCGCACTGTGTACAACAGTTTCGGGATGCTTTTCGGGTCGGATATCGACCATTTTAACCCGGCACCGCCCGAGTTAACGGTCCTGTAGATGGGTGCGCTTCACACTGAAAGGACGCGGCCCATCCGCTCATCTCACCTCGCAGCCATTATCGAGTGAAGATGCTCTGAGCATGCGCAAACTAGCAACGTCCCATTAAATCATCTGACGCCCCTGTCTTCCTTATACTGGACAGCTGCGACTCTTATTCGCTTCAATTCAGTTTTATTTATATAGCGTCAATAACAATGCACATTGTGTCAAGACGCTATACAAAATCCCAAAACTCAATTTTAAAAAAAATCCACTTTAACAGGAAGAAACCCTGAGCAGCTCATATGAAGGGACTCCCAGAATATTGAGGTAGGCAGATTAGAGAATTGTTAATTCAGGTAGGAGTGGATAACTGCAGGAGACCATGAAGACTGGGCAGGTTGATTAGACCAGGACAACAGATGTAGTAGTTCCACGGGTCACAAACACACAACTTATCCTTACTTTACCGTGATATAATATTTTGTGAAATTAGATGCGAGTGATTAAGGCTGTCGTTAGTCAAGTTGACAGCAAAGGATTTTATGATTTAGGAATTATGTTAGACATAGAGTCTGTTCAGTCCAAAGGAGAGACAAATGATAGAGTGATGATGTCCCTTAGGCAGGGTTGCCTAACTTAGTTGATCATCATATCTTTAAGTTTGTTTTGCATTTATTGCACACCTAATTTCCATTCGGGGGTTAAATAAAGTAATCTATTTATCTATTGTTCCGAACTTGTACCTTTTTTAAACCAAATGATACCTCTTTGATGCACACTAGTTTGACATTAAAGTACCCCTAAAGGTTTGACTCTAGAATCGCCGCTTCTTACAAATTACATATCCTTTACAGTATTATACATCTTGAGATTTTTGATTTACTGTTACAATACCAAAAAAAAAAAAAAAAAAAATCCAATGCTTGCTAATGCTTGGCAATGATGCTATTTTAGGCTATCAATATTTATTTCAAGAGATACAAAAGAGCTTCAAAAAATTTATTGTTATGTGCATAGTGTAGAAACATGTGTTTCCCTGTGAGTGCAATTCTTCTTTTGCCCTCCACCTAAATACCTGACAATATATATGCAGATATCTTAGACGTAAACGGATAATATAAAAACATATAACACAGAATATAAAATAACTAGTGGAAATATCAACGTGAATTTACGTTTACATACAATTTATTTATACTATTTAATACTGTGTATACCAATTATTTATCATATAATGTTTATACATTTATACATTTTATATTACCATTTTATATTTTTCCATATCCATGTATTGCATATCTATATTACAGATATACGTATATGTGGTAATATAAATGTATGAATGATCATTATATATCGTAAATAGTAGTATTTTAATACTATATTTTTATATTTTATGCATCACATGACATTTAATGAAGACGTCAGTGGAAACTATTAAACGCTTTTTTATGTTAAGCCGTTGAATGGTCGTCATGGCAACGAAGCTTTTTTTCTACGTCACTGCCGGAAAGCGTCGGAACAGCAGAGCCTCTCGATGAATGAAACTGAACGGCAAACTTCATTCATTCATTCAACTTGTGCACAGAATTTGCCTCTTTCTTTCCCCGAGCGTCACATGTTAACTCGTGCTGCCAGGTAAGAGTTCCCAGACCGTAGACTTGAGTCAGCTAATATTAGCTTGTTGGTAGGTTGCCGGGCGTGTTTACACTGCTGCTAGTAACTGTTAGCAATCCGGTGCTAAAAATATCAACACCAGGGACAGCCACAGTGTCTCCTCTGATTAGGCTGCATTTGACCGTTGTGTCTGGAAATAGCCAATTAAATCCACGCATGCTTAAAGATTGTAACGCAGTGGTTCGTTCTCGGTGTTTCACCATTAGCTACTTTCTGTGATTTACCTCAGGCTACAGCCAGATGCACCCTGACACCCTTCTTGTTCCTCTGCCTGTCCCCGTCTCTTTTCAAGGTGTGCATGTCTGTAACTGCTCCTGGGAAAACCTGCTTACAGTCGCGTGTCTGTGAGCGTGCATACCTGACTCGTGTATGTGTGTGACGAGTCTGTGTGAGCCATGTCGGTATCAGTGATCATAAAGTGGGGAGGTCAGGAGTACTCCATCAGTTCTCTGTCCGAGGAGGACACAGTGATGGACCTGAAGCAGTCCATTAAGACCTTGACTGGGGTGCTGCCAGAGAGACAGAAACTACTGGGACTCAAAGTCAAAGGTGAGAGGGCGTCACTGATCACAAGTGTGTTGTTCCTGAGCAGGCTAGTGTAAATAATGCTGATGATGTATCAGAACCAGTAACAACAGGGCTTGGTTTTTGATTAAATACTCTTCTCTTTAAATAAATTCAACCCCACATTTCTCCAGGCAAACCTCATTCATAATCCGCTAATATGTACAATGTATTTATGTTACTAATTGTAACACCCTGCTATCATTCCAACAACTTACTGACATATATGGCATTGAAAAACAACATTGTCTACAATGCATTCAATAAAAAATCATAACAAAAGTAGACATATCAAATACCACTATCAGATGACCTCAACAAAATTGCAAAAACAAACAAACCACTGTCAAAACTGTATAAACTACTACGTTCCACTGACAAAACACCATATTCCAATAAGTAAATGGGAAAATGACCTCAACATTAACCCCAATGATGAATGAATTCTGGAACAACTTTTGCAATAACATCTTCAATATGTCCAGGAACACCAACACAAGACTAACACAATATAAGATCATCCATCGAACACACATTACACAGCACAAAATGTACTTGATGGGATAGCCACCACAGACATATGCACTCACTGTACACTTAATACAACAGGTGATTATCTCCATGCACCACGACACTATCTCAATTTACTGGCTGCAACATCCCACTTTCCCCATCGGTATGTATACTTGGAAATCTGGACACACTCAGCATAGACTCAGAACAAATCATAACACCCCGACTTGTAGCCCTAACTATTGCCAAGAAAAGAATATTGCTCAACTGGAAAAATAGGAAGGAGGTTAACACCACACAATGGCTGGATTTATTAACGCAACAGATATCACTTGAAAAACAGTCAGCTGTACAAATAAATCAACCTGAAGAGTGCAATTACGTATATTCAGCTATTTTGAACTCCATTGTTTTGCCACTGAACTGATGCCACATCCCACTTAGTAACAAAACCAACCTCGTAGCCACCTATCCAAAGTTCAGAACCCAACAGACCAGGGAAGGCCCCATTTTGTTTATTATTAATAATTTATTATTATGATTTATTTGTTTGGATTTTTTAAAAAATTTACTGCACTATTATTATTTATATATTAGTGGTAGTGTCATTTTTCGTATATCTGTTCATATGTCTTTGTCTGTATACAATAAAAAAAAAGCTAATACGTACAAACATGTCAGTTTCCCAGCTAACAGTGCAGTCGCTGTAAGAATAAGCTTGGTTTGTAGCTAAAGTGACTTCTTTCTTACATATCCGCCTACAGGTAAACCTGCAGAAGATGAGGTGAAGCTGGGCTCTTTGAAGCTGAAGCCCAACACCAAGATCATGATGATGGGCACCAGAGAAGAAGGCCTGGTAGGTGGTGGGGTGAAGGAGCTGGAGCCAGTTTATTAGCTTTGCGACTAATCAACTCCTAAATTCGTAGACTTACAAAAAATACTACTTAATGAAAGTGGAACCCAACCTTAAGCATGTTTTCTGCTCATTTAAGTCTTTTATTGGTAGGTTTATGTGATGTTTCGTGATGATTTTAATATTCTTCTGACTAATACCCTTTTTAAAATCTGTTTCGTTTTGTGAAGGAAGAGGTTTTAGCCCCTCCCCCTGAGAACGATGACGTTGTCAATGATTTTGACATCGAGGAGGACGTCATTGAAGTGGAGAACAGGTCACACATTTATATGCGCCCTTGACTGTATAGAAGAATTTGAGGAGAAAAGGATGTAAGAAAATATGTATGTGTGTCTTTGAGACAGAACCAATATTGTTCTATGCCTTTAGAGAGGAGAACCTGGCCAAAATAGCCCGCAGAGTGAAAGACTATAAGGTGGAGGAACTGAACCCACCCAGAGAAGGCAAGAGGCTCCTGGTCCTGGATGTGGACTACACGTTGTTCGGTGAGTTACAGTGAAACCCGCACTTGTCTATCCACAACAGCGCTTATTCTACAGTTTTATAATACACAACACTGATAACGATGGACTTAACTGTTGCTTGTTTGACCGTGGATACTGTGTGTGGACTGTTACGTGTGTCCAGATCACAAGTCATGTGCAGAAACCGGCCACGAGCTGATGAGACCATACCTCCACGAGTTTCTGACATCAGCTTACGAGGACTACGACATTGTCATCTGGTGTATGTCTCTTCTCTTCTCTTCTCTTTAGTGCACATGTTAGAGGATAAGCTGTTCCTGACACACTTTTGCTGGGATGTGTCCTCCTGGATAATTATGTAATTGTTCAGACCAAAATGAATATCTAGCTCATGAGGAGAAACAAAGGCAGAATTGTCCACGTCTTTAAAAAAAAAAAACATGTTTATGTTTAGGGAGATGTTTCTGGGGCCTGTAGTTCGTACGTGACTTGAGTGGAGTTTTTGATACAGAGAGAAACGTGTGAAAAGGAGTTAACATATATATATATATAAGAAAAAGAAAGTTGTGTTCTGCACTCATCAGTTTATTTATCTTCTCTTTCCCCCTTTAGCTGCCACAAGTATGAAGTGGATTGATGCCAAAATGAAAGCAAGTGCTCTACTCTGTTGTACCTTTTTTAGCCAAAAGGTGGCAGTATTTATCAATTTAACCTAAATCAAGACTGTGTGTGTGTGTGTGTGTGTGTGTGTGTGTCTGTGCATATGTGCATATGTGCAGGAGCTGGGAGTGACTGACAACCCTAACTACAAGATCACGTTCATGTTGGACAGTGCGGCCATGATCACGGTACACACCCCCAAGAGAGGAGTTGTGGAGGTTGGTACACACACAGCTCAAAGTACAGGTCTATTTCACTGCAGTGATTACACATACTTGACGGTCATTAGGTGCACTCGTGAAAACCAACGCATCATAATGTAACATCTCTCTACAGTGCAGGACTCTGACACAAGTTTGCTCTAAATTTCCCTTCGGTTTATGTTGAAACACATTCATTTTGGAGCATGTAGTTCATGTCAAACTAAGCTACAGTGCAGAACTCTTCTAATAAAATACATTAATTTTTAATGCGTACCTAGCTAATCAAGCGGCACATTAGTTTATTACTGATTCTAACGTTTCTTTCGCAACATAAGAAACAATTTTCAAATTACATTTACACATATTTTGCATGCAATGTTTGCAGTGGCTTTAGACAAACATGTATATATATTTAGACATGCATATATCTGTCTGTATACCTGTTTGTCTACACTCTGCAGAGCCCTCAAGGTGTGACTGCATGTTGACACTTAGGCTGATATGTCAGTGGTGACAGGTCGGTTTTAAGAAACTCGTGCCTCCTCTTTCCAGGTGAAGCCATTGGGTGTGATATGGGGGAAGTATGGAGAATTTTACAACAGGAAGAACACCATCATGTTCGACGACATCGGGCGAAACTTCCTCATGAACCCACAGAACGGTCTCAAGGTGGGCTGCCGGCGTCGCCTCAGTGCTTTCCGTCGCCGTTCTCTACACGTTCCGCTGAAACTGGTTTTGATTGCATTTTAGATCCGACCCTTCATGAAGGCCCATCTCAACAGAGAGAAGGACCGGGAGCTGTACAAACTGGCCCAGTATCTCAAAGAAATCGCTAAGCTTGAAGACTTCAGCGGACTCAACCACAAACACTGGGAGAGGTAGGCTCACGATAAACACTGGTAAAGTCAAACTGCATAGTAGTAGTGATTAGGAATGGACATCGACCAGTTCTGACTGGTTCAGTTCATCAGTATCATTTGCCTTATGCTTATCGACTCCCCTTATCCATTCTTTTCTGTACAGCCCAACTTTATAGCAATGTTAAACATGTCAGCCTGGTACAAAAAATGGTTTTGGCCTCAATAGTTTAGCCGTGGCCTAGCCTAAGCTAATAGGTAGCGGACAGTTGGGTGGACGGGTTTTAACGTCCGACACAACCCTCCACGTCCATATTTGGAATATCCGCGTGTGGGTGGAGCAAAGCTCATCCAACACGGTGACCGCAGGCTCCGCCCACTTCAGGCTTCATTTTCGCGGTTCATAATCCAATGGGTGACGTCACGATGGGTCTGTCCATACTGTACACAGTCAGTGTCATTCTCATCATGTGACGCTCACGTGACGACAGGAAGACGCAATGGCGGAAAGTCTGAAATGGCCCAAAGTGTGGCTTCACTTCACCAGGAGGGACTGCAGCAGCGCAACGTGCAGCTTAGGCTGCACGCTAATTTCAAGCAACTGCGGCAACACCACCAACAAGCTGAAAAATTTGTCACGATGCACGGCATTAAATACCGAGAGTGCTGTGTGTTCAACAATCTCCGGTCAACAATTGCAGCCTCAGCGGAGCAGAGCTAGTGAGGATCCAATGACCAATTTCCTATTTGTTTACTCACACAAGCATTTATCTCTTGTTTAGAAACTCGATAAAATTGATGTTGTTTACACAAAACCACGAACTCCTACTTTTTCTAAACCAAAATATCAGAGGAGGAATTGATAAGAGAATCGATAAAGAATTGGATTGATAATGGCATCGTTATCAATTAAATCTTATGGATGTCCACCCCTAGAAGTGACTAGTGCTTGCAGCACTTTTTAGAATTATTGTATACAACAAAAGATCAAAAAGTTTCCTTAAAAAGTACCTATGTAATGTCGATCTAGGAACACAAACGATAGGTGCTTTGAGAGAAATATGAACTAAACATGTGCATGTGTGTGTTTGTAGGTACCTATCTAAGAGGCAGCATCACTGAGGAGGTGCCGCGTTATCGACAAAGGCTTGGGCTGCTCGCAACCTTCTCATCATCCGGATCCGTTACTTCAAAGCTCACTGTACGTCCATCAAGGACTGACGCGGGCTTCCCCGTTTATATAATTGCATGCCCTCTGCCTCTCCCTAGTCTTGAACATTTTTTTTGTTTTTGTTTTTGTTTTTTTACAAATATCGTTTACTACCACAGTCACTACCAGTGTGCTGGGTAGGTTTTTAAATACAAGCCCACAGCTGCCTGAAAGTATGTGAGATGTTATGAACCTGCTTCCAGACGTCTGAAAACATTTCCACATGAAAGTAGTGTTATTTGATTTTTCTGTCACTGAAAAGCTCAAAAACCAGTGACCTCCACGCCTGTAGGAGCTCGACCAGTTACAACAAGACTGAAAATACAACAGATACAACAGAAAACAACCAATAATAAATAATAAAAATCATGAATTGATCTATGCCCTTGGGCGTCTAACAGATGCTCGCAACCTATAATTTGCCATGCAACAATATGCAATAATCCATAACGCTACTGTGAGTTTAAAATCTGTCATCCTGGGACTGGTTAATGCTAAAATACCTTCATCAAAACTGTTGTGCATGTTTGGAACATGTTTGGGTGTGTGTATTTGCCCGCAAAAAAATGTACTATGTGTTTTTCTGTGCAGCTGTTACATTCTGACTCTACTAGCCACAACGCTAGACGCACACATTCACGAGATGTTCACAAGTTAATAGTTGAGAGGTGATGAAGGGAGAGCAAAAAAGGGAAAAAAAAAAGACGGCATCAAAAATGTATTCTTTTTTTTTTTCTTTGTAGCTTTTGAGATTTATCAGCACTTATTGTCAACATTTATTTCAAGTTACGGATGAAGGACGGGAAGTTTTTTTTTTGAGGGGGAAGGCGTCTCCCGCTCAAGTAGAAGCTTCACCGGAATCTCTTGGGAACATTAGGGATGTGATCACTCCGGGTTTCTTCAGATTTTGTCAGGTTTACAACCGTTTACAACTTTTATTTCTCGGGATCTGAGAAATGTTAGATCTGATTAAAAAAAAAAAAAAAAATTAAAAAAAGGCATTTTTTTGTGTGTTTTCCTTATCACATCCCTGACATCCTGGCTGTAAATATGACAATAAACCTTTTTTTTGTACCTTACCTGCCTACATTGTTCATTATTCCTTAAGATTTTTTTAAAAAAAAGAGTGACCTAATATCAATATCTTCCATTATGTGGATGTACAATGGAATTACCACTGTATGTGAAATACATTTAAGATGCTTAAAAGAATCACAGGCGTAGAAAATGAATATGCTCATCAATTTATTAGGAAATGTGTGCAAATCATTCTGCAAATATTTCAACTGCAGTATAAAAAATACAGTCTATAGACTAGACGTCAAATAAATACTGTACATGTTAAAAAAATATGAAAGCTAAAACATGGGATCCAGAAAAATGGTTTTGTCCATTCCTCTTTTCTTCCAACTGTGGTGACTGCAGCCCGTCGGCGTAAGCTAACAGCTCACATGGTTTTTGTTCACTCTGCAATAAAGTGAGTAATAAAAAAAAAAAACAAAGAATTGATCAGATTATCGCACAAATTACATCTTCAGAGACAACAGTCGCCCCCGAACAGTTCACAATCCCCAGTGGTCTCGATGATATACTCACACACACTGACTCCACTGGCTCCATGGCCCGAGGGTGTTCTTGTCCTGAGCTCGCACACAGAACACGAATCTCTTCGCCCTCACGTTGGTCTTGTACGCCGTGTCGGTGGTAATGTTGCTCTGCGGGAAAGAGGAGGCAGTGTCAATGAAAGCCATAAACGACGCGGGTAAACCGGAGGTCAGTGAATGCAGCACGCGGCGCGTGTTGGTTACCACGATAGCGGCTTCGCTGGTGCAGGATTGTGCGTTTTGGACGACCTTGACCTCGAACTGGAGGCCAAAGTAGGTGCAGGGCTTCTCCCAGGAAGCAGGGTAGTCCCACCTGAACTCGTTCCCATCGTGGATGCTCAGGTTAGGGATGGTCGCCGGCCTCACTAGATTTGGGAGGAGGAATGAGGAGGATGAAACACTAACACAAGGATGGATTGGGGTGGATGCTCCATTAATGCTACGTCAAGAACTGAGCATGTGGTAGCAGTTGGTAGCCGACGGCTAGCCTGCTGGTCGGTTTTCAGTTGGACTGGGCTTTCGCCCCAAACCACTGCACACAATTTTTGATCGACGCATCAAAATAGAGTGACTTACCGATCTCTCTCAGATAGAAAGACTTCTTGTACGCCTCCAGACGAGCGGCGCTGCGCATGTAGACGGTGAAGGCGATCCTGTGTTTCTCCTCGTCGAACGGGCAGTGGGTGTCCTGGCAGTGAACCCCCGATCCATCGGCGTCCAGCTCACAGGGGATGTTCTGCATGTAACTGCAAGCGAGAAAAAAACGGTTGGTAAAACGCCTGCACAGCACACGACCAAGCGCAATCGCTCCCTTGACAATGAACCGAGCACGAGTTTATTTGTACGTCCTCACCGTTCGGCCGCGACCAGGAGAACGGCGGCGTTGGACCTGGACTCTGTCCTCGTCCAGGCGCAGTGAAAGGAGCCTTTGTAGTTTTGTGCCGAGCAGTGGACAAAACCTGGAGGGACGGAAACACCGTTTGTCTCGTTGGATTGTTGTGTTATCTGTCTCTTTTCCCCCCTCTTTTCTGTTCATTCTGCCTCTAGAGATCATCCAATCTACTCCACTTTTAAACCACCGCTGTTCCCTTCTTATCTCAGCTCTTCGGTGACATCCATCCAGCGTCTCTCTCTATCTTCCCCTGTCTGTCTTCTCTATCGATCAGTTCCCTCTCCGCCCTGCTTCTCATCTTTCTTATCTCACCTTCTTCACTGGAGAGATTTTGCAGAATGACAGGGTCGCTGGCTCCGTCTAACTGGATCAGGATCTCAGTGTGGTTGAGGTATTCTCCGCCAGGGCTGAGGTGACAGGTGTAGTTTCCACCTCTCATTTCTTCCACGACGACGGTGACCTTGTTCCCCTGCAGAGGTGGCTCCATCTCGACACCTGAGGAAGACACGTTTAACGTTACAACGGTGACAATACCCGTGAAGCTAAATGTATGTAAAATATATATTCCAATGCACACAAGTACTGGTTCTTGTACAAACAGTGTTTGTTACCGTTTTTCTTCCAGAAGACGGCCTCATTTTCATAAGCTTCTCCACAGGTCAGAGGGACGTTCACCATGGTTCCCTGAGCATGCGGCATCCTCAGTACCACAACTAGTTAAAGCATGAACAAGAAACACGTATTAATTTTACCGTATGTGATAAAACGTGGGGGGAAAAAGGGAGAATATTCAGTAGATGGCGAGAAGGAGGTACCAACCGTTATCCATGAGGGTCTCGATGTTTACGTGGTGGGGGACGGCGCCGGTGCAGCCAAGTACAGCAGACAGGACTAGGACGAGCAATATACACATCTGAGAGAAACGACAAAAGGTTAGAAGAAGAGGGAAAAATTGTAGAGATCACTTTTTTGTTATTTTTTTTAACCTCTAAGTTCAACCTTTTTTTTTTTCTCCTGCAAAATAACTAAAACTACAAAAAAAAAAGAACCAACATATTCCGTTTTCTCCTATGTTACGACTCTTACGGTCCTTTATCCCTACATCGCACATAGGATTTGAGGATCCTGTGGTGCCCATTAATGGAAACCATACTAGCAGCACCTCTATTTAAATCATTTTAACACATGAGTAAAAGGAATCTCATTTATATTATTCAAATTATCATCACTACTTTTAAATTGCACTGGAATTAGCAATTTATTCATGTATATGAAATATTGGTCCATTTCTTCTAACAGTGAAAATATGTGTGAATGAATGTAGGAGATGGATGTAGATCTTACCTTGATTGCCAGACTTGATCCAGAAGTTCCACAATTGAAAAGTGACCTGATAGCAGACTGTGTCTGTGTGTGAACTGAACATGCTGCTGCTGCCGTATTTATAAGTATGAGAAGCAGAAGGCTGTAAAACCCCAACCTGAAGGGGAACTGACTTTTCACCGTACGTACACGCGTATTTGTGTGTGTGTGTGTGTGTGTGTGTGTGTGTGTGTGTGTGTGTGTGTGTTTGTCTGACCTGAAAACCGTACGGTATGTGGTGAACTGCTACCTGAGAGTAGCCGATGACATAATAGCGTGAGCTGTCCAACAAATGGAAAGGCCAATGTGAACGAATTATGAGGGATTTCTTCTTATGTCACGTAGTTCTGCCGAGCTCCTCGAACATGAGGAAGATGATACAAAAAAAGTTAAAAACGGGAACAGCAGAATAATTGTACAATATTCCACGTGAAATTTGTGAAATTGGGTGTATGACTGTACAACAGCTGTGTGTGTGAGTGTGTGTGTGTGTGTGTGGGGGGAGGGGGGGGGAGATGTTGGTATATGGAAAGAAACCAAAGAAAAGGAAAAGGAACTGGAAAGTGTTCGCACATGACAATGAGCAGTCGCTGTGTGGTTGTGTGTCACTGTAAAACTGAACAGGTAACTTGGAAAATTCTCATGAGAGTTCCAGGGAACACGAAAGCCAAAGTGTCAGCGATGACACCTCCGGACAGAGAGAGAGAGGATAAAGTCGAAAGGACGAGATAAAAGAATGATATCAAGTGAGCAAACGTGGAGAAACCGCTGACTGAGTTTGAGAACGCGCTGTCCTTTTCCGGGGTGATGATTTATTAAGGAGTTTCCATTATTTTTTTCGGCTCTCACTACACACACTAACCTTTATGCAGGTAGGTGAATCATTAATGATAACTCGCAGACCCTTTCCTCTAAGTAGCCCCTCGTACCTAAGAATAGAGGTTTCTCTTGATTCAACACGGTAGCGTTGCGGTTAAGGTGAGAGGTTACGAATGATTGTTCCAGCGGGTGTGCTTTGTGGTTTCTAAATCAAATTCTATTTTCATTGTTGCATTACTAAGAAGGGAAGTGGCATTTCATTGCTTCCTTACGCACACACTTTGATGCCATGCTTCCAAACCTTGACGCACACACACACTCACACACACGTTGCCCTCTTACTGAAAAAACAACACATTTTCTCTTATTTGTTTCAGGTGCATGTGTCAAAATCAAAAGCCACACTTCCTTTTAGACTTTAATTCCAAACATGCGCAATGTTTAGATGCATTTCCCAAAAAACAAAATAATGAGGACTTAAGATGTAGTACCGCAATGACATTCTAACACATCCACTTCCCCTTTGCGTGTAACTCATATTCATATTTATGACCTTTTTAGGCTTAATTATGAGCAGTGGGGTCACTAGCTCTGCTACTTCCCCTGAACCAGAGAGGTTTTGCGTGAGTTACCCGACTGATCGGATTTAACTTCCTTCCCTTTACCTGCCGCTGCCCTAATGACTTTTATGACTTTTTTTTGTTTGTATTAAAGCTGGGAATGCCGTTTGGCGAGACTCCATCCAAGGAAAGTGCGTGCATGTGGCTCCTGTGGTTTTTTCCCAGGAATTTTTCATGCCGCCTCATTGTATGAGTAGATTTGAAAAAAGGAAGTGGACACGAAAGGAAAAGGAAGCTGTTCCATTTTACTGCATCATATTATTGCTATTAGTGACATAACCGAACCTAAATCTATTAGTTTATGATGCAAACATTGCATGGAAGGAAATACTACAATAATCATTTACAGCTTCTTTTTTTTTTTTTAAAAAAAAAAAACAATAATTTGACTTTTGAGACCCTCATTTTCATTTTGACAATGGAGCCAGGAAGTGATTAGCTTCGCATTTAGAGCATAAAAGGCCCACATGGATCCATCTAAAAGTACTTTAAAAGCATTGGAACCATTTCCTGGCTACACCTGTCACTTCCCGGAGCTTCTACTAGTTTCCCTGTAACAAAAGACTCCAGGAAGTAGTTCCAAGGCGAACCACAATGGGCTATTTTAACCATTTGAAAAAGCCAGACCGGCTGTTTTTTTACAATGAAACTCTAGTTGAATGTCTTTGCTCTGATCGGTGGTTGGTACCTGCTCATTAGACGGGTGTGGAACACAGCAACAGGACGTATAAATGCAGGGAGGTTATTATAGGGCTCCACTAATACCCAATAATAATAAAACCGCCATAATTAAAGTACAGCAAACAATCACACAGAGACAGAGGAATATAAACAATGACCAGTTTTAATTAAAAACCTTTGACTTTTTTCTTTTTTTTTTAATCAAAATATGCAACCATGTTTCTGAAGTCCATCCTTTTGCCACATGAGTAAGTGTGGTTGTGTCTTGATCGTATCATGAGCATCCACGCACGCACACATTCGCATCCGCTCGCACACACACAGGCCGACTACTTGATGTTTATTACACGATTAATCTGATTGTTCAGTGAAGCAAGAGTGAAATTAAGAATCTGATCCAGCAGCAGCTTGGTAACACATCCAGTCCAGCAATACCAAACTTTCTCTACGGCCGTTGGCGGACAAACTCCATCCTGACTTAAGTGTTCTTGATTCAATTGACATGTAGTTACAAAAAATGCCTGGATTAACTGTTACGATTGTTAAACTATATATATATATTCTTTTTTTCTGATGTGTCTGAGTTAAAAATGCATAACCCTGTAGCCTAATAAACAGAAGTCGCTCCGCTGACCCCCGGCTTCGCCGGGGAGCAGAACTTGAATGGAAACCGAGACACAGAAACATTCGAACTCCAGCGTTGCTAAGAAAACCCTTTGAGCCATCTTACAAAGTTCACTTTTTTGTTGGTTGGTTTCCATAGGAACAGTTAAAAAGACTTCAAAAAAGGTCGAAATTTCAACGTGTAAAACCGAAAAGGAGGAGTCTTTTCTCGATTGAAGAGTCCTTATGCTCCGGCAGGCGGCCAACCTCTGCCCAAACAACGCCCCTCTCAGCCAAAAGCACAGAGAAGGGAAGAGAGGAGGAGGAGGAGGAGAGGAGAAGAAAAGAGGAGAAGAAGAAGAAGAAGAAGACGAAGAAGAAGAGAAGAATCGGCTTTGATTCTCTATCGTCCCTTGATATCCTTCTGTTGTACTGCCAGGTGACTGTCCAGCTCCAGGCTGCCGAGTTAGTTAATTCTCCACTGGGGTCGGCTCTTGCGGCTGAGCAGCTACTCCTTCCACCGCCGCCGGTCCAGACGCCTCGGGTGTATGTCCCGGTGTCGTCGTCGTCGTGGGCTCCGCGGGAGGGCGCTGGCTGAGGATGACCTGCACTACGTAGTCCCTGGAGATGTTGAGTTGGTCCAAGCGCAGTCTGTCCGTCAGCGGCCGACCTGAGAAAAACCAGCGTTGGGTGGCGGCGGGAACGCCTTCCTGGCTTTGCAGGCGGCGCTTCATCATGCCCACCGTGTCCGTGGAGCGGACCGCCAGGCGGAGGTCGCGACCCGTGGAGAGCCTCAGGCGGAGCTGGCACTCCCCCCCCGAGGCGGGGTCGCTGGCGCTGCCCGTGGACGGGTCCGCCGCCCCGGAGTCCGGATCCGAACCGTCGGGCTCGTCGGAGCGCTCTTCGATCATGTTGACGGGGGGAGACAGGCAGTAGACCGGCAGCTGGTATCGGTTCCCCAGCTCATCGTAACATTCGGTCAGAGCTCCTGGGAAAATAGGAAAATAAAATTTCAAGACTTTCTGATTTTCTCGTTTTTTTCGCCTGTAGTCTGAACCACATGAAAAAGTAACAAAAGTGAAGTTTGACACTCTGGACATAATTACCATATACTGAGTACACAAGGTAAATACTTGTCTGTGGGGGTAAAGTCAGTTTTTTATAATCCTTAAACTTTTCCATGAATTGTTTCACTCTTCAATTACTGAAGTAGCTGAAGTCAAACATGTTTTTTTTTTTCTCTTTGACAAAGCTCACCTATAACTCACATTTCACTGTAATAAGGTGAAATTGAGAAATGAGAATTGAGAAACTCTGTAGAAGTGGACGGGGGAAAAAGGGAAAAAAAACACAGTATGATACCAGTTTCCAATTGTGAATCATAAATTAAAAATGAAGAGGTGGCAGAGCAGGGAGACACAAGCTGTAGGGAAGAGGTCATACCATTCCACAAAGTGAAACTCAACACTAGACATTTCAAGGGGGGGACCCCAAGGGGTCCTCACGGGGATTTCAGACAGATAAGTCCCCTGAACAATTTAATGTGGCTACTCTTCATACTTCAAGTCATTTTAATTATGGTAATGGGTTTTTGATTGGAAGTTTGCCTGCCACGGATTTTAACTGTCAAGAGTAATATCTAATGGATGTTTTATACTGTTTGCGTGTTTTATCGTTTGAATCATTTTTAAAAGCCGGCCAGGGCATTGCCCCGCAGACGGTCTAAAAATAAGACTCCAATAATTCAACACAAGGGTGAAACTCCCCCCACAAAAAACTCGAGCGTCGCTTGAAAAGGTCACTGTGCCGCTCTGGTGTTGTTAGATGACTTAAACCGGTGCCACTTGAGATGGACGATGAGTTCGGGCGGTGAGCGCGACCGAGATGAGTCAGTGGAGGCCCACGGGATGATGGTCGCTGCTCTCTAGATGACGACGACTGTGGTCAAGGTGAGGGCACTACAGTGACACCGGGCTTCAGGAAGTGTTGATGAGAGCGAGAGGCAGAAGGATGACGACCGGCTTACTGTGCTTTTGTACAATAAAACGTAGTAGTACGGCAACTTGTAACAGCGCTCAGTGAAACTCCTCATCACACATTATCCCTTATCTTTGTAACTTCCATATTGTGAAATGATTATTGAGAATGACGGAAGCACAACAACCTGACATAATTTGTAAAGATGCAGTAATGTAGTTGATGCTCTTTAATATCAACAAGGGCCAATAACTTTCAGATTCAAGAAACTCTGATACAGATGCGCCGTCCGACTTCAGATACGTAAGCACGTGTGTTAACTGTAACTGCCAAATTACTTTTACGCAAGAATCAAACAGGAACAATGAAATATGTGGTCACAGAGTCTGTATATTTCACTTTGCTTTTTCCCGTTTCCAGCTTGTCCCAACTCGGTGTTTATCTTTCAGGTGACGCTAATTTCTTCTTCTAGTTTCATTAAAAGACAAGATTTCAGACTGAAAAACACGCCCCTGGGGAAGGATCAGAACTTTAGGGTTCGAAGCCAGAAAACATTTGTTTAGATGAAAAGTGCAAAAATGCTGCATTGCATGGCTACGTCCAACAAGGTCAAAAACTGAACAGAATCCAACGCGTTGACCAACAGCTAGTGAACAGTGTGAAAAATCTGAGTGGGGATTTGAGAGACATGGGAGTCATAACTTATGGTCCATTTCCAATATTCCAATATTAACTGGTGTAATTGAAGCTTTTAAGACATTAGACATGTAGTGATGCCTGTAGTGAAGGTAATCTCACTGGATTTGCCTTTAGTCCAGATGGAATATTGACAACTGTTGGAAAGACTGCCAATAAATCTGGTGATCATGAGATTTTATCTAATGTAGTTTAGACTGAAATTACTCAATTACTGGATAATCTGTCCCCTGTTCATATCCAACCGTAATCAGTGTTTGGTTTTGGTTTTGGAGTCTTGACTCAGAAACTTTCCTTGGACATGTCCTACCTCTACTCTGTGTCCCATTTACATTTTTTCCCCCCCTCTTATTAGCTAAAGTGGTGGAGTGAAGCCAAATCCTTACAACTGAACAGCTAATTTAAACTGGAACAGAAAAGGAGCCAACAGAGCATCTATCCGAACTCGTACATTAACACTAAAATGCAAACACGGAGGGATACATTAGTGAGCGGTGAACATGTTTAAGTGATCTGGCTGCTCTTTGGACTGCAGCGCTGGATGAATGAAGTGATGATGTCAGGTCTGGGGAATCCACAGCTGCAGCGCAGCAGGATCTGATCTGACCAAGCCAAACTACCGAGAGGAATCCAGCGGGACAAGATACTCGGGACTGTTCGCAAAATGCCTGTCATTGTCAAATTCATCATCAATGCATGGCAGACACAAAGGTGTTTAAACGGCTCGTGGCATTTACACACGTTTGGGCTGATGTGTGGGTGATTAAGACACTTGTGTGTGTGAAAGTGAGGAGAGGCAGCTGAAACTGAGAACGGCTGACGAGACAAAACAAGCCAACGTCCGACACTTATGATAACATTGTTAGAAAAAAAAGAGGGCCCTTTGGTTTCCTCAGCTGTAATATGACATTGTGGCAATATGAAACAGGAACGGTGTTGATTACTACTGTGTGTAGCTGGTGTGAATCTGAGCCATGTCAGTTTTTATGGATTTGTTCTAAGTGAACACTCTCAAGTGTGTTTTTGTAGATGCCCTACCTTTGGTACACATACGTGAGCGATTACTTCATTAAGTGCTACTTTCAGAAGAACATTTGTTACATATCGATTCCTCCTCCTGCATACACTGTGCTTCTAGTCTAAGCCTGAAAGCGTGGTCACTTAGAGGTTCTTTCACTCCTATTAACTGCAGGCTGAATGCTGCAGATGCTTGTAATCAGGCCCATATTCACTAAAAAGTCAATTATAGTGTGAGAAAGCAAAAGAAAAAAAAAGGACATCACAGAAGACACACGACCGAACATAAATCAGCACTATTATGTGGTTAAGCTTACTTCCTGTTTATGATACTTCAACATGAGATGGCACTAAAATAGTTCCCGGGGAAGTTTCTCTGTGTCATTTATACTCTTTTACAACCTATTAATACTTGGGAGCTAATACCATGTAGCCACCAGTGGTGTGGAAAAAATATCGATATGCCAATATATCGCAATACTTTTTACAAGTATTGATACAATATCAATTTTAAAAGAAAAAGTCATGTTTTTGGCCGATCGTGACCGACTTCCGCACCTCCACTCCACTGCAGGGCCGCTTCGCTACACAGCGTTCCCTGCAGAGGCGAGCGAGGCAGCCGAAGAAGTAGACAGGCGAGTAGCAGAGGAGAGCACAGCGGCAAAACTTGAAACGCAGTCAAAATTCAAAACTGAGGCAGGGACTAATAAGCTGGACAAACAGAACGCAAACTGTGCTTCACTCCAGTTAGATATTCAGGGAACACGACCGACTTGTGAACTAATCTCAATATCGTTACGGTATTAGCGCAGCAGTGGCCGCAGTCACCGAATCAAACTACACCGGATGACACGTTACTTAGGCAATATGTATAGGCATTTTATTTTCACATCTGTTTAGTGGCCGGCAACCCTAGTGAGGATAAGCGATAGTAGATGAGATCTGTTCAGTGGAGTGTTCAAACAGTGAAACACATATCGTGACTCAAGTATCGTGATACGTATCGTATCGTGAATTTCTTGTCAATCCCTACTCCTAGTACATATATCAACTTGTATTTTAAGCTGCACTTAAACATTTCTCACTGAACTACTTAGAATATTGCAATATACCGCAATATTATAATATTTCAATAATGTATCGTATCGTGACTCAAGTATCGTGATACGTATCGTGAACGGACTGCTGCATGGAGGCAGTAATGTACGTCATGACCTTTTAAAGCCATCTCACACAGTGTCCTACAGACTATTAACTGCAGAGATTTTGACTTGGAACGGCAGGAGAAGTGCAGGTGAAAGTAATTTGACAGCGTGAAACACATGTCAGCAGCCAATTCACGGATGCGTGTTACCATGTGGCAGTGTGATGCTGGCCCCATCGAGGATGGCCTGAGCCAGCAGGTGGTCATTGCTCTCAAAGGCGCTGGCCGCCGCCCGCAGCGCATCCCAGATCTCCTTCCGGCCCTCGAACGCTGGCGCCGTGTCCCAGAACTCATCTCTCTTGCTGCGCAGCTGGCCCTCCGTCATCGGGTAGTCACTTTTCCATTTAGGCCGGTCTCTCTTCAGGGGCTGGTTACGCCCTAGAGCCACTGGGAAAGAGGAGGAGAGAAAGGAGATGAGAGGGAGAGAGAGAGAAAAAAAGAGGAAGGTGGTTGAAGAAGAGAACGGAAAGAGTCAGAAGATGAGTACGGGTGGGGTTAATGGAAAGAGGTGATGAAAGAAAATGAAAGGGAACAAACGGGAAATGAGAAGGGGAAGAAGGAGCAAGAGGAATTACCAAGGTAAGGAAAGAAGAAAAACAAAGGGAAATAAGGATGTGGGGAAAAGAGAGAAGACAGAAGAAATGGAAAATGACAAAAAGAAAGACAGAGAGAAAAGGTCAGGAATACACAGAGGTGAAGACAGAAAGAGAAATAGAGATTGAAGAGTGAGGAGACAGAGATGTGTAACTGGAGTTAAGACTGATCCGAAACAAAGCTTCAGTCCTTTAAGCCTTCTCGGGTACACGCTGAAGATCAGATGACAGACTGAACACGGGGCCTACACCTCAACATGATATATACCCGGAGCGTGTTACTAAACCCAGTTAAAAGGTTATGGTTCTAGTATCTAACGGCGCTCCATCTGCAGATAAATAACACCATCTGGATCACCAGCGAAAGGGGACGACAGGTACAGGCACATGACGGACGCGCTTGGGTATGCAACACACGGGGAGAGGAAAGAGGAAAGAGGAGAGGAGGATGACGGATCAAGGTGTTGAGTTACACCTGCTGCTGGTACACATGTACTCTGATAATCACACGGCACGGCCTGATAACTCTAACCTTCAGCCGACTGTTTGTAGTAAATAAGACGTCAAACTGTGTGGCTTTTTAAAATATTTGGTTACGTAAAACGGCAACAATACATATCAAGAGTTCCACTGTCACATCCAATCCACCAGATTGTGATCTTCAATCAACATATGCAAAATATTCTGAAAGCAAAATGAAAAACTTTTGACCGCGATTCTTTTTACAGCAATGCTTGTGTTCCTGCATATATGTTGGTGCCAACATGAAACCCTGAATGTGGACATCTAAAACCATTACAGATGTGTGCAGGCTGACTGGTTTAGCCGTTTTAACCAAAAATATTATCATACGTACACTCTTTCCATTACTGCCTAATGGCCTCGTCTCTGCTACGGAGAGGCAATATTTTAAGAAACAGCTGCTCGTCTGCATCCGTTTCGCAACTGTTCATCCTCGTGATACTTCACACTTCACCGAGGATGGAAACAGAGAACGGTTACCAGATCAGAAACCTGCTCCATCTGACCCCGTATGCCTTTGGAGCTCATCAACTCCTTTTATTCCATGTCAACATAGCCGCACATGGTGAAACATGCTGGTGTGACAGCGCGGCGGGAAACGTGAAATGACTTGGGGAAAAACAGCAGAGAGGAAGAAACGCCTCATTACACAAAGAATGACAACAGTTCGAGCCGCGTTCCTTTGAAATAATCGTTTGAAATAAAAGTTACTGCGTGAATTCCTAAATAACGTGAGCTTAAATTCCAGGGGTGCCGTGTTATCGCCGCACATCTGTAACTGAAGGGGAAGTGTCGTGCAAATATTCTCTCGTTTAATGCATGTTTGGTGATAATTCTCTGCTCTGTTCAGACTCTAAGATAATGAAACTGTGCTGAAAACCTGTTATGGTCTCCTACCCCCCTCCAACAGAAAAATGATCAGGAATCAATAAGAGAATCGATGAAGAATCAGGGCGATAAACAAAACCCTTCACTGCCTTGGTGACGATAAATTCAATTCCCTTCCCTGCACTTTGCGGATTAATACTCTTAATGCGACATCGAGTCAGGTGGGAAGTCTGAGAAATACTTTAAGACACCAAGACAAATGTTAAGGAAAGCCAAGGGCTCAGCCTCCACCCACTTTGCCAGCTCTATCTCCTACTCTGTAATTAAAATAGCTCAGTGGCCAGCAGCGGATCCCTTCCTCCAAACAGACACGCCAGGAAACTAGTCATCGACAAACACCTCAGCTCTGCAAAAAAAAAAAAAAAGAAGAAAGGCCTTTAATGATGGCCATAACCGCCTCTCCTCCTCTCACGCGCAGAAATATTATACATTTATTTGTTTAAAGCAGTCATTCACATTAAAGTACCACCAGACAAGAATAGATACGGACAAGCACTGCATGCTCCGCTGCAGGGCTGTTCAATTAGCGGCTCGCGGGCCACGCGCGGGCCCAGAACCAGTCCCAAAGTGGCCCTGCATGTGAACTGACCTGGATTGGTTTAAACTGAAGATTCAAGATTTCAGATATTGCTACAGTGTTTCAGCCCAGGAATGCAAACCCTTGTAGCCGAGCAACAGTCTGCCCACAATGCAGCGCGTAGTAGTGGTAGTAGTAGTGCCAAAATACCGAGTCAAAAACATGTCCTTTAAAACCCAGAAATGTAGAAGAAACAATGAAAACCGTCAACTTAACCCTGTTTGGACTGACTGTTTGGACACTTGTTTACTCTTGACCCTATCACATTTCTCTGGGTGTGACATGGGACAGCAGTAGCTTTTTGACCCAAAACCTGCATGCAATATGCGTTTTTCTTCCAATTTCATTGATAAAAGCCATTACAGGATTCAACCAAGACATTTTTTTTTTTTTTACAAAATAACAAAATTCAGGGGAACCCAGCAACTTCTTATTTTTTTATAACTGTGCATGCCAACTTTGATTACTCAACAACAATAACACTTAGGGTGATTCTAACTTTTGTGATCAAAGCCTCAGAGTCTCGGCTTTTGAAAGAGACCAAGACCACGCATGAGCTCCAAAACGTTCATGAACAGCATTCAATTTACTTTGTCCTAAATAGGCATGTTTTTGCAAAAATAAAAAAGGGCTGGAATGATAAGAGGATAATTTAATTTAACCGCATATTTCTATTAACATTTATCTGTATTGATTTAAATCTTACTAGGCGCCCAACTGGCCGGGCTACATCCCTTGACTTTAATATTTGCTCCACTGCCTGTGCCATCTTTACATTGTGCTTTCCTCTCAGGCCTGACCAAGTTTCACTGCTAAAAAAAAAAAAAAAAAAAAAAAAAAAGAAGAAGAAGAAAAAAAAACAGAAGCCACTTCCTTCATCATGAAGCTGCAGCACTCTGCAAGTTTTGACACCTCCTCCTCCTCCACTTTGCCCTGCACTCTCAACTATAACAAACATGCTCACTCATGCGAAGCGGATAATAAAAACCAATATGCCATATTGTGCACATTTAAACCAGAGGGCACGATTCAAACATCACGCCGACTCGCCTCCCTGCATGCCCCCGCTGTCTGTGACCCACATTTAGTTAATATGCAGAAAAAGCTAGCAGGCTAACTGGCTACGTTTTAGCCGGCTAGCTCAGTCAACAACCAAAAAAGAACAAAGGGGAGGCAGCGTCGCACAGCAAATATGTCCCAGTTTGTGAAGTAGCGAGCAGACGAGGCGTCGTTTCTCGCTCCGAGGCCCAGATGCCCGGCGGGGGGGGCTGCCCCGTTTGTCTGCGGCTCTGTCTGGCTCGCATACGGAGGAAAAGGGGAAAGAGACCTCCAGCCAGGACAACATGCAGGAAGCCCCCTAAGAAGAAGAGGAAGAAGAAGAAGAAGAAGGAGAAGGAGGAGGAGGAGGAATTGAGGGGGGGGGAAAGGAGAAGCCACGCTGTTGTGGCTACCGAGAGGCGTCGTGAAGCCCCCTAAGTTACCTCCAGTGCCGTCCGAGTTCTCGTTTAAGCTGCCCGAGGAGTCGTGGTGGCTCCCGACACAGCCACCCATGGATGTTTCGGCGGAGCAGCTCGGGCTAGGTAGCTCACCCCCCGGCCCACAGCTAGAGCTACAGCTACATCCACTACCCCCTCCCTCTCTCCTCTCCCTCCCCTCCTCCCCTCCCCTCTCTCTCTCTCTCTCTCTCTCTCTCTCGTTTGTTTTTTTTCACTTCTCCCCTCTCCCCTCCTTCTTTCCTTCTCCCGTCCTTTCCTTTCTTCTCGTTTCCTCCCTCCCTCCCTCCTCTCTTCTTCATTAACGGAGCGCAGCGATCATTATCCTCTCCATCTGCGGACATAAAGAAAGAAAGAAAGAAAGAAAGAAAGAGGGAGAGAAGGAGAGAAAGAGTGAGAGGTTCACATGGTTGCAATGTGACCAAGAGAAGGAGAGAAAGATATTTGCTTCATTTTTCCTGTGGGAAATTTTATATAAATAAATAGAATAAAATAAAATAAAATAAAATAAAATAAAAAGCATGGTGGGGTAGAAATATATAAAATTATATTCAACACACACACACATATACGTATAGGGATATGAAAATAAAATATGAGAATATGATGAATGATAGAAAAATATATGTCAAAGAAGTATAAATATGCAATATACAGCATGTAAGAGTGTGAAATACGTAATGGCCATGTTAATGGGCGTAGGAAAACAGAAGAATTGAAGTGTAAAAGAAGAAAAAAAAACACCAGATGCAGTCTTCTTTGAGGCGTCACACGCTTGCTTGGCTTTACTCTGCTGCTGTTGATGATGACGATGATGTATTTTGACACATCTGCTGTCATGTGTTGTGAGAAGCTGTTTGCTGTCCTGATGGAGACACGTCAACACACTTCTCCTTGTTTCACTGAATGTCAAGGAACCCACCACCACCTCCACCAGCATACAATTCAGATTTTATTGTGGAAAATCATTATTATCTGCTTTGTTTAGATATCAACACACACAACGCTCTTTCACTCTATTGTGTCCATGAGTAATGAAAGCTCGGCTTGACGTCTCCATGACCTACACACATCCCCTGTGCAGATGCAAGTCATTTCTAATTGTTTCTACTGTCTTTTTTGCCGGTTTAATTTTTAATTTTTTGTTTTTGCCATTTCACTTTCTACTTCCTGCTTTACTTTCAGCAATAACGACTGAAACTTTCAGTCAACTAGTGACTGAAAGACGAGTCATACGAATGTTTGTATCTCCGAACCTCCTCGGGTTAACCTTTCATTTGCTGTGATTCATCTTTATTGACCCAAAACAGTGGATCAACGAGATGGAGAAGCAGCCGGAAATACTAAAGTGAAAACGCGCTAAGTGGACCAATCACAGCTCTTGCAGCCTACGTTGTCGTGACGCAAAAGAATAAAATGCCTCGTGCACTTCCCCAGAAATGAAAGAAAGCGTTGTGGCGAAGCAGGCCACAGGAGTTATGATTGGTCTGCTCGGTGGTAGCGTGTTTCCGCTTTAGTATTTCTGGCTGCTTTCTTCATCTCCGCAGTTTTAGAATTGATTGTTTTAGATCAGGGATCTCCAACGTTTTTTCAGTCCCAAGGACCCCGTAACTAATGAAGAGATTAAGTAGGGATCCCCTACCTACTATATGTGTTCTGTATTAAACTCAGCCTAGTGCTATTTATAAATATACATTATTAATGGCATTATTAGCATTTTGCTTTCAATATTAACCTATTCAAATTTTTTATTTCAAACGTTCAACAGTAGGGTGGCCGTGCCAGAAAATTGTGGGGGGAAATTAAAAAAAAAAAAAAAGTATAAAAAAAATGTCTAATCAACTAAAGATTTAGCAGCCCCCCCCAGCAGTACCTCCGCGGACTCCCTAGGGGTCGCAGACCCCCTGTTGAAGACCAATGTTCTAGATCAATTCAAATTCAACACGCCAAAGAAAGACTGACTGACTGAAGAGGTTCGAAGGTAAAAGCAAATTTCCGTCGCCATTGTTCAATGTAGAAAGTAGAAAGTCTTTTTGATCACGCGAGTTAAACAAAAACACAACAACACCTAAGTGTAGGTGCTATTTTCATGTTATTGTAGTGTATAGTGTTGTGTTCTATCTGGAGTGCTTAGTTTGAGACTGTTACGGTTCTGTACACACGAATGTGATTCAGATTTTACAGTCTAAAATGAAATGTTATTCAATTCTATTAATTCATATTCCTGGGTTAGTCTGTTTTTACTGGATTAATCAATAACAAACATTCATTTAAATAAATATCCTAGTGTAAATGTATTTCATCGTCTAGTTTGTGTACAGTCTTCTACTGCCTTGAACTTTTTTCTGCCACATGGTAGGTTTTTATTCGCAGTTTTTAGGACTTAACACACACATTATTCTCTCTCTCTCTCTCTTTTTTTTTTTTCGCTTAGATTCTTTTGTATTTACTGCCGAAGAGCAAAATCTTTCCCGCACACCTATGTTTAGGACTGTCCTAAAAAAGATGCTGGTGTAATTTGACTGTAATTTGACACACACACACACACACACATTACACAGACACCGACACACTCGCGCCTGTGTTACCACACACACACATGGACACACGCTCACACACAATGGCAACAGGATACCGAGGGTAATTTTACAAACAACAAAGCTGTCTGGAATTACAAGTATTTCCCACTGCAAGGAACTGAAAGAAGATGTTCCCACTGGACAGAGCTTACTTGGAAAACCTCTTGAGTGTGACGTGATGTGATGTAACAAGTTCCTGAGAATATGCTGGATGTCCCACCGCACACCCTGTGATCAAGGTCACTGCAGCAGAATCAGCGGATGGGAATTATTGAGCATTGCCCTTTATAAGTGACGTGTGACTACCAGAACATTGTGTTGAACAAAGCTGACCAAGCAGTAACTTTATAGGACTTGTACACTTCACATAATCTCAAAGCCACACTGTTGCTTCAATAGTAAGGTTAAAAGAAAACACACAGCTGTATTAAAACCACAGATTTAGAGCTGTTTATCCGCTGCAGCATTGTTAGAAGCCTCAACGAGCTGTGAAATATTACCCACACTGACGGCTCAAATCAAGAATAAGCCGCTGGCAAAACACACAGGGAAGGTATGAAGAGTTCTCTCCTGAGAACAACAGTGACCTCTAGTGACGGTGTCCTATCCGACAACTTTGATTAAATTAATCATAAAGGTCAGATTAGTTTGTTCTTAAATGACAGGAAGTCTATTAATGAAATGTTATTATAAAACAGATAAATAACAAATTTTGACATTTGTCTGACATGGTGACATATAGTAGACGTATGTGTGCTTATATCCTGTTATAGTAAATAATCTTACAAGTAAAACATGTTTAGTTCAGTACCCATTGCGTGGATGCTTGTGTATTGTCAGTTCAGCTGCTACTTATTCTTGCAGTTTTCTGGACATATTCTGTGTCTCTCTGTTTTCACCGTCTTCGTCTTCTGCTTTTACGTTTCTCGGTCAGTAGATGGAGCTGTAGAGATTCAGCTGCAGACCTAACGGTGCAACTTTGGACAGCATGATGTGTGTCTGCAAAAAAGATAAGGAAACACACGGGTAAGACTTTTGATTTTAGCGCATGATGTAGGCTAAAAGGCCCTGGCCCTTCGTGCTCTGCATTTTCTGAAGGAAAATAAAACGTGCCGTGCCTTGTAGAGCACCGAGGCGCATGAGAAGATCAGCACCCCCTGTTTTTTTTTGGTTTTTTTTGTGTCCTCTTTTCCTGATTTCGTCCAAGTGCTGCAGCATTTCTGTCAATTAATCTGGCACAACTCTAATGCACTTAAGAGAAATTGGGAGGAGAAAAAAAATGTGATCTTTGTGATGAAAAGCATGACATGCTGGCTGGAAACAAGAGAGAAGAAAATTGCGAATAGCTGGTCACACTGACCACTGGGGCAGTAATTCTCAGCTGTCTCCTCCGCTGCCAAAAAGCCAGAAAACAGGCTTCATTTTACAAGGGGTGAAAAAAAAAAAAATAGAACAAAACCACAAAAGAACCTGATTTATTTTAGACGGTGACCAGCAGTCTCTGGCTTTTTATGGCTTTCACCGGGTCTTTTATCTCTGATCCTGATCTCTGTGTCTTCTTTCAATATCTGCGCACGTAATTCACCTATTAATTTTCTTCAGCGGCGTCTCTTCCTTCCACTTCTTTCATGTAATCATCAGAACAGCTGACACGGAGGTTAATAGGCTTGCCATTGATTGATTCATGCTTAACTGCCCGGTGGTGGGCCAGAAATCTGTAGACCAAAATGTGCCCTATTATCAGTCTGATGCTGTGGTTCAAATTGTCTGGCCGTTTGAAGATGTTCCACTGACCCCATCTGCTAGTAGATCTATTGATTTACTGTTATCAAGCGCTACTCCACCACCACCACCCCCCCACCTCCAAGCCAGACCCGCAGCCACAGAGTGTATTTGGTGATGACCAGAAGGGTTGTTTGAAGCTTTTAAATTCATTCAGATCCAGCTGTGCGTGAAGCAGGCAGACAGACGGCACACAGTCGATCGTTGTTCCATTGATTTACAATTATGTGCTTTGTCTGAACCAACTGCAAATCCCCCCCACCCCACCCGCTGATTCACTTTGGTGTCACACTTCCCCGACGGGGTGAAGAGAGATGGAGATGGGATGGAGCGAAAGACGGAGTAAGGAGATGAAAAGGAGGGTGACGCAAAGTCAGAACGAGCGAGAGATATGCGGGGTAATGTACGGCTGACCCTGGGGATAAAAGTGGCCTTCAGTAAAAGGAAGCTCAAAGTGAAGTAAACGCCGGGAAGATTGCTCGGCCGTTTCCTTTTTCTTTTCATGTACAGTAACGTCTGACAGTAGCACATTTCCTGCTGTGAACATAAATCGGCGTATTGAAAAAAGTGTAGATGAGAGAAGATGCGTTATCGAATTCGTCTGCACTCCGGCGTGCTCTTCAGTCCTCGGTGAACATGCAGCTTTTCTTTCCCCGAATTATGTTCGTACCGCGTGTTTGAAGTCTAAAAGAAAAACGCACACAAAACGGCACTCTCGAGTTGAGATAACACTTCACACAAACCATTATATTTCCTTTGTGAAGGTGTGAATAAACATGCTGAGGATTAATCCTAAATGACAATAGTGTCGGTCGATGATACCGGCTCATCCTCCACCAGCAGGGTCCGCTCATCTAACCCCCATGTTCTTTGAAGAAACACCAATGTCATCAGAAGAAAAATGTGAAAATGCCGAGCTTTGAATCGGGCTTCGGCAACAATTCCACGACAACCTCGGCCAGAGAGGAAGACGAACGACCTAAAGCATTTAAAATTACAGTGGCCAGGCGTTCACGGCAGCAGCCTCGCCCCGAGTCTGTAAAGCATCAGAACAAGGGGGATGTTGTGAAGCCAAGCGCAGGACAGTTCTTTGGTGTAGAACGCGCTCATAAAAATCAAAGACAGCTCAGGGAAGATGTACGTTTCTACAGGAATAATGACTTCAGCCTCAAACTATTTCGATGCTGGACCGGCGTTTGACAAAATCCTTGAGTCCAAGCCTGGACTCGAATTCCTTTGAAAATCTATGAGCTGTTCATAGATATTGACCACGCTGGGACAAATCCAGGAGGAGTAACTGGAGCATCCCAAATTCCAATTGTGTTAATGTTAAAACACCAAAGAGGTGTCTGCTAAGTGGAACCTGGCTGCTTAGGTTTCAATACCAACAGCACTTTCTCTATCTACATTTTGTTTGTTTAGAAAAGAAAAAGTTTGCGGTTTGAATTACCGTAACTGACCGGTGAACAAAATTCAAAGTGTGGCTGAACACTGGGAAGTTGTGATTTCTGGGGGGAAAATAGCTGCCATTACGGTAATTATGACGCACTGCTGGTGTCGGCTACATGTTGGGAAGCGACGCAAGTTGTTTGTAGGATTTTGTAAGTAAAAACGAAGTCAGTTATACCCTTGAGATGTCCGGACGAAAGCACAACTTCCCAGCATTCAGCCACGCTTTGTATTTTGTCACTAGAGCAAACCACTGTGAGTTACGGTAATTCAAATACCGCATGCTTTAACGGATCACCAGGCTTTAAAGGGTTAAGTTTAAGTCTGTAATATTTGGCGGGGCTTTTATATAATATATGCTTTGTTAGGCTCCTATGGTATATGTCAGTGGTATTAATATCAACAAGGTTAGGAGTTGTTAGTCATGAGACCATAACAGAAGTCAGGATCAGAGAAGCTCATTGTTGATACATCAACAGGGCCATAATTAAACTTTAAATTACCATAATTACAGCTCAAAGAAATGACTCTTTTTTTTTTTAAAGAGCGAGACAGGGAAGAGAGTGCAAAATGGTGGGAGCTTACCTCCTCTTACAAATTTTGGGCATTACTGCTGCAGTGCTGGTGGCCTCGTATATCTTATCATTCCTGAGTCTGCCTTGCTTTCTTTTGTTGTCTGTGTGCGCGTGTGTGTGTGTGTGCGTCACACACAAAGCTTAGCCCAAACACAGGCCTTACTTGTTATGGTAAAGCTCAGTTATAGGAAGATTTGTCTGTCCGCTGGACGTGTCTTCAATTTCTCCCACACCCCCCCTGCCGTGTATTCTCCGTTCGCTCTATAAACACAGATAAAATCTCTGTTGATGTAAACCTTAACGCGCCATACATTATAGTAATGTACGTGAAATCTCACAACCAGCGTATCATTGATGCTCGGCCCTGTTACATAACTTCTCCGACAGTGGAGTGTTTCAAGGAGTGAACTCGGCTGTAAAATATTAACCTAAAGCAGCATAATTCAGCTACTCTACCTTATAATAACAGTTTTAAAATCAGCTTAGATGTGGCACATGCTGCATCCCCACTCGGCGCCTGATTTCCTGTTCAACAGTAGGTTTATCCGACACAGTCATCGGAAACGAGTGACCTTTTATGGCACTGTATCACATATAACTGCCAGCTTACTGCAAGAAGCCGACTATACTGAGTGCAGACATCATGAAAAGACCAAAACCATTGCTGTGAGGTGAGATCTGATGTCACACATGTATGTGTTGTTCCTGTTAATTATTTGTGTGTGGATGTTGGTTTCTTTTCCTGGAGCCCCTTGTCATAAAATATGGCTAGTGCCAACAGGCTTTAAATCCTAGACAGAAAAATGGCCTTGAAGGAGATGAAGAGGAAGACGCGCTACGATCGGACAAGGGCAACAAGAGCCTTGTGTACATCTGCGAGGCTTTTCAAACAATGCAGAGTCCCGTGTGAGTACAAGAGCCTGAAGATGGAGCTCTGCTTGTGCTTCAAAGGTGGGCAATATTAACACTGCTGTGTTTTGAGATTTGTGTTTTCTTGCTCAAACCTACTGAACGTTGGTAGCAGGCACTGCTGTGTCTAAAGAGGTTGGATCAGGACTAAATCTAAGATGTTCTAGGAGATGCAAATAATAACTGGTAAAAAGAAGAAAAAAAAGACTCAAGAAATAAGGAGCCTCCAGGGAGATCCAGGATACACATTGGTTAATGATGAAAACCGGTCGGTGAAATCAGCGCTAACAGACTACGCCCTGAGGCACTGCAGCCCGTTTCATTACTATGAAATTGATCGGGATTTTTGCAGTATTTGTGCTTTTGCCATTGAAAATAATAAACAGAAAACACTAGTGAGGGCAAATGAGTTTTACAAGGATGCAGCTGAAACCACAGTTTGGCCGTTCACTGTCATAAATAGACACTTTCTTCTGTCAATGGTTGTGCAATTGCTCAACTTTTACAGCAATTACTCATGACCAGAATAAATTTCATAATGCCACGCCTTGTGGCATTATGCCAAGCGCCTTGTGGCATTATGCCAAGCGCCTTGTGGCCTTGCCACAGCTTAAGCGCGAACACTAACCCTAACCCTAAGCTTAACCCTAACCCTAACTCCATGCCAAGCTGACAGAATGAGGTGGAAATCTGGTAACAAACTGATTTCTTCTGCAAGCACCTCTCTAGTAAGATGGATGGGACCAAAATGGAATTATTTGGTTTAACTCAGAGGTGTCATGTTTGGAGACGGAAAAAAAGAAACCATCAGAACATCTGTCTGAATCTTAAGGGAAACTGGGTCAGACAGGAAGACGGGAACCCCGATGTGTTCTAACACTATTAACACATTAATAGAAAAGACATAATTATGCATTTCTTGAACACTCAATCACTGCATTAGACTGGGGAACAAAATTGAATGGCAAGGAGCAGAAAACGGGGATTAAACATAATATATTCATCATGAATGTCATATGCAATCATTATTTTGCATTTTCGTTTCCCCCGGTACGTCACAACCTTTCTATTGACTTGTTTGTTCTCTGTCTTCACAAGTGTCCTCTGTAATAGGCAATGCAGTTTGGCTGTGGAAAATCCAGCAGGGTTTGGCAGACCTCAAAGGGCAATTAGTAACATCATGAAATAAACCAGCAGAGTCTCCTGTTTGACAAGGAAGGGATTAATCCGGTATTTTACCAACCGCTAGGTTCGTGCAAAAACTCTAAAAAAAGAGTGGATGATGCCCTTTCACACAAGTGGCTCCTATGGAAGCATGGCTTCAACATGCCTGCTGGGTGCCTCCCTTACGTATATGTCTGCATTTTATACCTACGTATGTATGTTTAGATAGTGGCGTGTCACAGCTGGATTGCCT
Source organism: Mugil cephalus (assembly GCF_022458985.1). Taxonomy (NCBI): domain Eukaryota; kingdom Metazoa; phylum Chordata; class Actinopteri; order Mugiliformes; family Mugilidae; genus Mugil; species Mugil cephalus. Next base: position 14,039,014 of record NC_061784.1, on the reverse strand, counting down.
CCAGGCGACACAGAAATGCGATCACATAGCGAGCCTGAGACACCTCCATGTCTTGTTTGGATTATTCGCTAGCAGTGTGAGTCAAATTAGGTTTTTGTATCAGAGTTGTTTCCTAATGCGTCCTGGCATAATTGGATAATAAAAGTCGCAATGAAGCGAGAGGAGCAAGGACAGCCTCAAACAGCCGGCATGAATTGAAGTGGCTGCGTCCCTCTCTTTGGCAGCATGGCGCTCTGTCTGCCTGGATAAGAAGGTGTCTAAGTGATAATCTAATCCTAATCTAATTAGATCTAATCGGGCCTGATGTAATGTAATCAATTAACGTGCAGTGATTGGATTTCTTGGAATGGTGACAGGGACTCTTGAGCTGTACACACCAGTGACACCAACAAGCAGGTTGTGCAACCGTTTGGTGGTTATTCTTTTTTTTTTTTTTTTTTTTTCAGTTTAAGGAAAACTGATGGAAAGGGAAACACCGGTGGTTATTTTTCCGTCATCGTAAGCCTCCGTTCAGTGCTGCTTTCAAGAAAGTGAAGAGTGAGTAATGAATTTCAAAGGACAGGATGGCACACGGGGGAACATAGCCTGGCAAATGACATGCAGACTGACAGCAGGACAATCAGAAACATTTAACTTCCTGTGCTTCTCTGGAACTGTACCATGGACGCACACACACACACACACACAAACCTGCATTTATGATCACTGGGCACAATAATGCACACATGGCTGCGTGAACATATCCATGAGGAAATGCATACATGGTGTCCCACATACAGAAGGCTGGCAAATCAGCTGGTGTGACGCCATATGTTGCAGTGTTGGCAGTGCAGTAAGTTTCTAGTTGGTGGGCTAAAACCACCTAGACCCAGACAAGCCCACACAACTGTTATGTTGTCGTTCCCTCTTTCAGTATAAAATATGATACTCTGCATTGAGGCACTGTCAGCTAAAAATTGTAGTAGATACTGGCTTCATTTAAACACAAGGTTTTAGTTAAGTGGACAGCAAAGTGCTCTATAGAGAAAGCAAGGAAAGACTTTGGACCGACCAACAGTGCATTCCCCTGCATGGCATCATGATAAACTGAGTGGAAAATATTTAGCCAAATATGCTTATTTGCTTTTTTTGGTCCAGAGTAAGTAGATTAATTTAATTCTCATGTCTGTAATAAAGATTAAACTAAGGTCATATCTAGCTTGTTTAATCTGGAGATGATCCAAATGTGTAGACGACACTTAGGATAAGCTAATGGGCTGTTTAGGCTCTTTGACAATTTACAATTTTAGACTCTATGCAGAGCCTAACGCCGTAGCCTGACGTGCACCTCCCCAGACATGTAGCTACGCTTTGCGGCAACGCAGATCTCAAGAGCTGTGATTACTCCACTTGGTCTGCTTCTCCATCTCCACAGTTTTAGAATTGATTGTTTTGGATCAATAACAACGTTGAGGAAAGCTTAATTGAGGTTCGTAAAGCTACACACATTTGTGACTCGTTGACTCATTGTTGACAACTGGCAAAAAAAAGACACCGCCCCAACTAACGTTTACGTGCCACTTTTACAGAGCCAAACTGACGGCTGCACTAGTATAAATGGCTCGCAGCTACGTACGTAGGTTACGTCGTCTAGTCCCGCAGAGGCCTAAATTCTAATTAATTGTTTCTTGTGCTTAGCTAGGCTAAACTTTTCCAAGCTGTAGCACAGAGCAGCAAGGCAAAGCTCAGTCTCATCTTGGAGAGGGTATGTGAAAGGGGCTCTGTTCAGACATTGCGTCCTGGGTGATGTGATCACAAGTGATCAACTTAAAGTCCAGGTATGAACACACCCAGGACCCATTGAGGATGCATCTCTGACCACATTTGGGGGTGATCTGGCTTTCCTCAGTAGTGTGAACACACAAGGAATCCATGAGTCACATTATAGATGTCCTATTCTACCCAGCTGGCCTTAGGCGGATGGGTCCCTACATATGAGTTGGGTTTTTCCTCGCCACCGTCGGCCTGGAGGTTTCAGGACGGCTTTTGTAAAGCGCCTTGAGACAATTTGTATTGTTAATTGAATTGAACTGAACAGGGGTACTCTTGTGAGTTAAAAGCGATCAGATTGTCCATGTCAGATGTTAATGGAAGGTCTAAACAGAGTCTACATTTAGAGAAGCAGTAGTTAAGTAGTTAGTTATTAACTGAAGCTACTGGATCTGACTACAGCTGTTAAGGTTTGTTGCCATAGCTGACCTGGACGGACTAATAATGTACACGTAAAGAAAGTTTAAATTTCAAGTTTTAGAATTCATAAACATTTCTTTAATTGCAGCGCAACAAACCTTGTGAAAGTTATTACGGGTTGAAGGTTTTAGTGGGGGATGGGCAATGTCCCTTATTTCCATTCCAAGTTATGTTCTTGCTACTTAACCAAGCGGCCGTCTTTGGGCCTGTAAAACTGAGACAACGGCCAAGTGCCAAAAACGACAGTGTTTCAAATGGCGACTTGATGTTGGCTCAAAAATCTTGCACCTTAACACCTGAAATAAACATGTTGACGGCCTATTGCAAAATAAAATGTTTCCATCCCCACCTAAAATAAATCAAGGTTTAAAGCCATGACTCAGCTGCATGATTCAGTCTAACGCATGTCTCACTTCTTTGACCATTTTGAATTATGTCGGGAGTAAGCTAGAGTCCATGAGACTATGCCACACAGGAAACTCAGTGGGTTCACCCATTTATCTCACATACAGTTTACCCATCTTCATGTGTTCATATATTCAACCTTCTGCGCCGGTGATTCCTAGTATTACCACCACGAATAGAAGTGTTGCTGGCATCCATGCATTTCCAGCTTTATCAGGTATTAATCTGGACAGAAGTCATCCTAATAGTAGACTGCTCAGAAAAGATATGTATGTTCAATGGAAAACCCAGATGACTAGCATCAGTGTTAGCTAGCCAGGACGTGTGTCAAGAGGAGAAAGGTATTTTTAAACAGTAAATACTGTAAGTTTATCCATGGAGTTCTCAAACACCGTCCAGGGTTTGGCATTGATAGTGGATTGTATGGTGCCATCGTCTTCTCTTTCACTTTATTGCCTCGGTTCAGGGAGGTCACTTGTGTCGAATGACTCTCAGATGCCTCCACCCGAGCGTCCAAGGACAGACAAATATTATGTAACGTCTCTGTTCAAATACAAGTCCGCCGTAGGAGAGCGGTCGCCCGGGCTACACATACACAATGCACACGCACAGATACATACAGGCAACCATACATACATTAGTTAAAAAGGGGAGTGTGTCACCCCAAAGTGTTCGTATGTTACTATATTTAGTGTCAAGGATGACTGAGCCTAAACCTCTCATCTAGTTTTTAATGATCTATCTCCATCTATCTCCAACTCGTCTGTGAGAATGAAAAGTAAGTCGCCCCCAGAGACAAATAATATACCTTTGCAACTTCAGCCACCGTGCAGGTTGATGACATCTGTGAGAATAGCTCACAACCCGCCCTACCTCCTATACTGCACTGGCACTTACAGCAGTCCATCGCGGCCTTTGTGCTTCCTGACACTTTTAGGAAAATGTGGTATGTTTGTGCGCGTGTGATGGCTGGAGACAGACAGCCACACCGGCAGCCTAACAGCTAGATCTATTAGTCTTTCGGGCTTTTTGGCAGAGGGGTTGGGTCGGCATCGGTTCAGGCAGCAACACAAGCTCACCATCTATAAACTCTCTGTGATCATAAGATACACTTGGCACATCGCTTCTTCTCTGAAACACACACTCACTCAGAACATTGTGTATCTGTGCATGTATGCTGTGCATATTCCCCGCCTAGCCGGTTCGTGCTAACGCGTTCCTGCATGCGTGTTTGCACATATTAGAGAATATTTGAATATTTGTGCATGTTGGATGTGTCTGCATATACCGTGTGGTTGTAGAGTGTTAACCTTTCAAAAGGTAGTAACGCTGTATTTGATTTTTTTTTTTTTTTTTTTTTTATCTGGAAGGCATTCCTCAGGGTGTCTCCTGTGTACACGAGGCTGAGGCACAGCCCGAAGGGTCTCAGCCTTGATCTGCAAGGATTAAACTGCATCTGTCTGTCAACAGGGGTGTGTGCGCCCGTGTGTGCATGTGTCTACACTGTGCGTGTTTTGTGGGTGAGTGATAACACAGGATATATATATGATAGCCCGTTGTCATCCCTATAATGCCACTTAGCACCTCATAACGAGACAGAACACAGACACATGTTTGACAGAGAAGGGAGAGCAAATACTCACGTGTGAATTTGGATCCTGCTTCCTTCAATCGATCCCTTTCTCAGTTTCATAATTCAGGGAATTACTGTGTGTGTGTATATATATATATATATCACCACTTATGTAAGCTGGGCTAAAGGTTAAGTGACGGAACAGTAAACACATGCATGGAGAGGGACGGTGTCTGGAGAAAAACAGCTATTAATATTCATTTAAATCTTCTTCTCCTGTCTTGTAAAAATCCAATAAAACATTAGAAGGCTGAAATTCAATTTTAGGATTCGGCAATATGCTTTCAGAGCGAAGGTTCACTCAAATGAAATGTTCAGTGTCAATAATAAACTATTTAACGGGACGCTTTTTCCCACATGGTGTTTCTAAAGATAAATTTGTATTTTTTTGTTGTTGTTTCTAAAAACTTGAAACTGAAAATGTAGACGTGTGTATGTGTGGATTTGGTGGGTGAACTGTTGCCAAGATTAAATATGGAACCGAAAGATTTCAAGATAGTTGATAAAAGACGCAACCAGTTTCAAACATTTCCAGAACAATCCATCCCACGTTTTAATGCTAAAAACAAAACAGCCGTAAAAATAGACACCAAGACACCAGTAGATACAGTCAACGTAAAGGACACCCAAACTAAAAGCATGCATGTGCGTTCACCTTAACATACCTAAACTGGACACTTGTTCCATGGAAAGAGGTCACGCACACCTGACAAACATGCACAGTACATTTTCATGTCGAGCTGTAAAGCGGCGTGCGAGCATGTGTGTAAGCGTGTATTTAGGCCGTATAGCTGATTGTATTTCCTCTGCAGCAGCTGATACTGTAGCTGCCGCGAACGCCCGCACCTGTCACTGCACGTCACGCCTCACACACACACACACACACACACACACACACACACACACACCACTTAAACATGACTGCTAAGCTGAGTCTTCATGAATAACCTGGATGACTGAATAAGCACAAAAACGTCTCTGTCTCATGGGCTCAGTCGAAAAGGTTAAAGGTGCAGTGCAACGAGCATCACATTTCCTGATCTCATTTTATTTGTCGACAAAGAGTCTTTTGAGGAAGTTTTTTCCAGAGTTTTTTTTTATATAGTCCTTATGAGAAACTGTGGTTATCTTTGTACTTGGATGTTTTATTTTTTTATTTATTTATTTTTTTTCACAGAATGCTCCGTTTGGTCAACAGCCCGTCGGGCTGATTTATTTTCTTAAGCCCAGATGGATACTTGACAAATCACAGTTTCCATAATGGATATTCAGTGAGTGCCAACGCTCACTGCAAGAAAGGAAGGTCTGGATTCAGATTCAGCCAAACAAACTAAGTCTGCAGTACTTTACTCACAAAAAGGACATCTGTAAGTGACATCGGAATATGGTCGTTTGTTTTAATGCCTTGAAAACTTGCAAAGCCAGTGTAACTGTGATCTACATGTAATTGGAGCTAACCGAATTCGCCATGGTATTTGGTTAGAAAACAGTTAATATTAATCTTAATATTTGTCTGGTTCTAATCTGGCAGCTCTTCCTCTTGTGATCACACACACACCCACACCCACGCATCACTCAGCAGCCCATGTAAACAGTACAACTTTTCTTAGTTTTACCCACAACAGACATATGCAACAGCTCATGAATAAATATTTACAGCGATGAGATGACATTCATGTGACTCCAAGAGAGGTAGAACATTGGACATTTTCCTCTTGTTTTAATCTACACTTGTGACTTCCAATTTCGGCAGAACAAGTTTCAGTCCCGTGAAAGACGTGCAAATACAATAAAAAAAAAAAAAGTCTTCTTTTTTCATTTTAAGGTCGATGTTTCAGTGCTGCTTCAACTTTGATTTAAAATATTAACCAGACTAATCACATGCAGTCAGTGTCAGTAAGGCATGTCGTCAGAGAGTGTGTCCGAGTTATTGTACTTCTTTTATTCACAATAACCACAGGGTCTGAATCCTCCTGACGTGGTAAAGTTGCAATTTAAAATCAAAGACCCAAGAACTACACTAGAGTGAGTCCAACTCGCATGAAACTAGATTCATGTTTCAAGCTTTCAATTGCACAAATTAATCACTTGTACATTAGACGCACATTGAGACATTCAGAGGTACACGTTAGATCATACATCATACAGTTACTGACTAATATTTGGGTGTAATTATTCACATGAAATAAATAATTCTCCACTGGGGAGGAAATTGTTTCACTATCTACAGTAATTTGTCTTCTTGAATACTAGTGAACTGGATTTACTAAATGTGGACTAGTTTACCATTATCATTTTGAAAAGATCAACAGTGAAAAGTGATCCAAATACATTTTCGTTCCAAGCGAGTTTCTATTTGTTGCGGTGTATAAAGTGAGCACTTAAAACACGTGTAATCTGATTGCTATGTTTTCACAGTACGGGCGATGCTATGCAAACAGATCCCGCTACATATAAAATTATCTCTGTCTGCTATGTTCTCGCTAAACCAGAGTTAAAGCAGACCGAGGGTAAGAGCAGAGCAGAGCAGAGCGTGGGTACGGTGATGTTTGTAGAGAGAAAAAGAGAGATGGAAAATAGTTCAGGCGAGGATGTGATGAAAGAAAGTGAACACGGGGAGAGAAGGAAACACTTATGATAGTCACAAGTTTGGATCTCAGATGTTTATCTGATACACAAATATGCACCAGTAATTGATTTTGGACCACTTACAAGGTTTATCAGGAAGGAATGAGAAACAGGCTAGCTGTTTGTTTTTCTTTTTCTTAATCCTCGGTTGTTATAATGACCCTGGCCGTCACCTTGTTTCAAATAAGACTTTTAGCCACGGGGAAAACAAAATGAAGCTTCTTATCTCTGCTTCATGGAGGTTTCACCTGGAAACTGGTGGTAAAGGTTATTAGTGCTGCAAATTTGGTGCTAAATGGCTGCCTGTGCTTCGTGCCTTGTGGATTTATGTGAAAATCAGTGAGTTTTTGTCCTAAAGGGCTCCAGCTTGCCCATAGGTAGTCTTTTGATTAAATGAAGATGTTCACGAAAATTGCCTTAAAGGCACTGAAAGCTTGACACTGTATTGTGAGTAATAGATCCAGCATGTAAACTTCCTAAAGTAAGTCCCAGTTGCCCAAACTGGTCGCGTCGGTAGAAACAGAACACATTCTAAGGAAAGCACAGCTAAAACGCTCAAAATGACACCAGCAGAACAATAGATCTGTACATTTTAATGCTACAATATCCGTGGGCTTCAACCACAACAACGAGGAGACCGAGTGAATGATTTTTACTCTGCCCAGCCTGGCAGTGTAAGAGGATTTGACTGGTTTGAATACATGAGGATTTTGGAATGAATATGCATGATGTGTCCCTGTAGTAAGACCACTTTTGGAGAAGCCGATAAAGTTCATGAGCATTGTCGTAGCAAAATAAGCTCCATCGTGACGTCTTGGAAATTCACTCAAAGGTGCAAGTCAGACCTCTTTTCAAGCTGGCACTGCCAAATGTGATTTACCTGCATAGCTGCCTTGTGATTTACATTGTGACTGGAAAAAAAGAAAATGCAAACAAAAGAAAATAAATAAACTCCAGCAGCAAAGAGGGTCAGAGATAACAAGTCTAATCCTCGCAAATGTGACAGAGTATGTGTCAGTCTGAACCTATAGCCCTATTCGCACGGGATTAGTTTTACCTGGGGACCTCCAGTCATTTCTAACAATCATGGAGGTTGTTTGTAATCCTGTGTGAATCATCCACGTCCATGATGTGTAAAGTAAAGATTACATTACATAATTCTCATAACACAGAGGTTCTCTGATAATAATAATTCAGTCAACATCTCTGTGATTTAGGGATGAGTTTTTTCTTCTCCGCGACTTGATTTGCTGCTTTTTTCTGCCTCTTTTCACTTGAGAATCATGAAGGATGTGCAATAATTCAAAGATTGGACAGATGTTAGAGCGCAAAGTCAAGATGTTGCTGAACTACTCGTCTGTTTAGACAGATAAAACCATTAAATCAATCATTCATGTGTTCATTGGCTGAGGTGGAGCTGATTTAAATACTGACAGGTCGGGATAAATACTATCAAAAATATCTTTTTATCATTAATTATAATTTGCAAAGTAATTAAAACTGTATCTGACACGCAGTGGAGTGAGGCGGAAAGTAGCAGAGCCACAACAACTGAACGTAAATTTGAGTAAAAATTTGAGAATTTGTTTGTCGCGTGTGAATGCGCCACATGAAACACAGATGTGGGGGGTAATATTTGAATCATAGGACGATCTCAGGTAAAACTAATCCCATTCCAATAGGGCTTAACACAAACATTAGAAGCTTCAATAAGTTGGTGCTAACTACACAGACATACAGACACAATATAAATACTGTAATTGGTCAAGCTATAGAAGACAGATTTTCTTTGCAGCTATTAGCAGAACTATTAGCCTGCCATTTGCTCTGGGAACCAGGAGCTACGTCTAAGGCCTGGTTAGAGCACAAACTCGAAGGGCCCAGAGTCTGCGAGACGTCTTGAATTGAGCTCTCCAGGCTGCTTTTCCAAGTCTGCTGAACATCCACCCCACCAACGCTGGTCAGATCCGAGTTCTCGTTTCGCCTTCGAGGGGGCTTTATCTCTTTATCTCTACACCACCTCCACCCTCTTCTCCCTCCCCAGCTTCCTCCTCTGCCCCTGAGACAGAGTATCTCCTGAAAGGCGTGCCTGAAATCAGGGCTGCGGCAGTAGATGAGCGGGTTGAAGGCCGAGTTGGAATATCCTAGCCAGTTGAGGACCCTGAAGGGTACCGTGACGTTACCCAGTTTGAGGAAGGTTATGAGGATGTTGAGGATGAAGAAGGGTAGCCAACACATTGTGAATGTTCCCATAATGATCCCCAGAGTTCTCACAGCTTTTTGCTCCTTAACACAGAACTTAAGACGTTTTGTGGCGGAATGCTTCCCTTCCGCTTTTTCTGTCCTCGCTTTGTTCACCCCCCCTTGTTCTACTTTATCTGCGTCCGTACTTCCCGCTTTCTCCGTGTTTAGACTGTCCTCTCCCGCTTGTTCTCCCACCTCAGTTCCTTCCCTGAGTTTATTCATTGCAGGGCTATCACCAGGATAACTCAGCTGTGTGGAGTAATTCAAGTTATGGAGGAGCCTCTCCCTGCCTCTGATCTTCTCCAGCTGTTTCTGAGCCTCCTGGAATACTCGCGTGTACAGGAAAATCATCACCACCAATGGCAGGTAGAACGACACAATTGAAGAAGACACCGCGTACGCTGTGTTGGTGTTGAAGTCGCAGCAGTCTTCTGCTGCTAAGCACTTCAATGCTTTTGGATCATCCGACACCCACACCTTCAAGTGGATCGGTAGGAAGGAGATGAGGGAGGCCACTGCCCAAACCCCGAGCACTGCTGCAAAGGCCCGACCCCTGGAGGGACGAGAGAGTTGATCATGAAGTGCATCATTGCAATCCTACAACACTGATTCATGATGGAAAATCAATGCACCTGATGTTTTACCTCCTATTGCATTTTTCCTTATCAAAAGCTGGTCCCTTGGTCACCCTCAATGCAAGTGGACCCGCTGGTAGAGGTCTGCATGTGTAAGGATGGTGTCTAGACCAGTCTAGAAAGGTCTAGTAAACTCACTATTTTATTACTATTACAAACCCTGCACCTCCATTTTTATTTTTTTATATATTTTCTTTCACTCTAATCTTCACTTCAGTTGACACAGATACACCGGAAGTATGTCTCTGCTCTGTAACCTCTAGACCCACAAAAGCCATTATACAACAGTGTGCCACTTGTTGCCACACTGCATGAAGCAAAACAGGTTCTTTTCTTTCTTTGAACACTGGACTTTGCATCCAAAACTAAAACTTTGTTATACCTGGTGAGCAGTGTCGGGTAGCGGAGCGGTGAGGTGATGGCTAGGTAGCGGTCCAGTGCAATCACACACAGAGTTTCGATACTGGCTGTCACACAGAGCACGTCAGTTGCCGTCCAGAACGCGCACATGAAGTTTCCAAACTTCCAGAATCCAAGCAGGATGTTAGTGGAGCTAAAGGGGACCACAACCACACCCATGATGAGGTCGGCGACGGCCAGTGAGGCGATGAAGAGGTTGGTGACCGTCTGGAGCCGCTGGAACCTCAGGATGGCTGTAATCACCATCAGGTTACCTGCACAGGAGAAATCACACCGTTCTCAGAGCGCAAACCCAATCAGCTGTCACAGGTCATCGGTTCATTCAAATGGCAGCTTCAGGACTTACCAAAAACTATGGCCAGGACCAGAATAGCCATCGCGACACCGAGTAGTACGATTTCCACATCGTTGTAATCAGATGAGCCGTCCTGCGTGCTATTAGTCGGTGCTGTCACATTGGCCATGATCTTCTGTCAGAGCACAGGGAACAACACATCTTTGGTCATAATGGATTAAAACAAACACAGCAGGAGCAGCTCTGTAAGAAAGGGGCGCGTCAGGACATTTGTTTGCATTAAGAAAGTTGCACTGCTCACAGGATTTGACTTAACAAAGCTGAGCTGAAGTGAGTAAGCATTCAGTTGATTTGTCTGCTACCAGATCAGGATTTTGCGTGGCCTTGTCTGCTTGGTCGCCGATGGTGAGGCCTTATCAAAGTGGGCCTTTGATAGCTTTTCCTACGCTTTCCTACAAAACCGATAATACATTTACGCCATGAGTAGAAACTTCAGTTTCTAGGCTTGTAAGTAAGGAAGGGCGGTTCCAGCATAAAATGTTCCTGCGAGCATTACACACCCATTATATTTGTTGCAGATAGATGATCGTGTCCTGAACAGACTGGAATAAATGCATAGATATACATGTTGTTTGTAGAATAGACCAGATAATTAATATATATATATGAAAATAATACATAACCAGTACCTTTCACAGGGTATTAGGTTGGTGTGTTTTTGTGGTGTCCTGCTTGCATATCTTACAGAGATATGAACATATGTGCTCTTTCACAGAGGAAGTCCTGTGGAGGAGGAGGCGTTATCATTACTTCATCAAGTTTACTTGTGCATCCTTTTGAACCATGCCATAATAGCATGTCACCTCATATTCTATTATTCTCACCTTGCTTTCGTTTCTTTTCTCTTTTACTTCAGTTTGTGTGTTTGTTTGTAATGACACTACTGTAAATAGCGCAGTGCAAGAAAATAAATAGAAAGGGGCACTAATGTAGCCGCCCATTATTTTAGGCTCACGGCACCTATGCAACAACTGTACAGCTGAATGCAGGGTGAGAGATGAGGCTTGCGACATGCTATATAAGGTCCCCGAGTATACGCAGAGGTATTTTCAGAGCACGAACATGCAGCTTAAATAAATCACCTTATTGGTCCTTATTGCTGTGGGTGCCTGTTTATTTCTGTGAGCAGAATGCAGAGTAAAAAGTGACTTTCCTGGCATCAATCCATAAAAATGAACTTCTAATTTACTTGCATTTATTATTTAGTTCATAGTTGTGCACTTTATGTATAATGAATGCATTTGCTCTTATTTATAGGAGCGGCTGGCTGAAAATAAAGGCTCTTCGGCAGCAGCGGCCTAACTGACAGCAGACACATGGTGAACCTCATTTTGTACCACCGGCTGCCCACACGGACAGTCGAGTGGTGGTAAGTTCTTTATAGTAAGCCGTAACAGTTTAAAGTAATACAGTGCATCGTCGTGCAGTTGATAATTATTGACCGATTGGCTTTTTAAATTCCTTTTTGCTCTTATATGCAGAGCATAAAGCAAACTGCACGTAAGGTTTATGTTTCTTAATGACCATCCAGAGATTGTTTGGTTAACTGGATCTTCTGTGTGCACTTGGGTTTCTATGTGTACTGGCTTTATTCCAACACAATCCAAACAGGCACAACATATGTTAATGCCAGCGGTGAAGAGGTGCATTGATTCGTAGGTGTTTACCCAGTTGTTCCATGGTCACTGAGCAAAGTGTTGAATTTTGAGATGCATTTCCAGACGGCAAAGTGGGACCATAACAAGATTGTTGTTATTTTTCATGAAAAGTGGAGTAAACTGCTGTACTAAGTGAACCCAGCCTCACAGCGCCATTAAGACTGTAGCATACGTTAACTGTAAGTGTCAGTGTTCTCCCAATTAAGCCTTCTGAGGACAGCGGCGGCATTTTTGTGCAAAGATTTGTCATCATTTCGAAAATGTCTCCAGTTCAACACATTTACATTTAGAGAATATGGAGTTGCCAGGTTGTCTGGAAAATGATGGATCTGCTGGAAAGTGAACTTCAGACTCATTTTAAAAAATCAATCTGTCATTACGTATGCGTAGAAAGCTGTTTCAGGTGTAATGAATGATGCACCGCCCACTGTGGCCGTGCACAGCGCACAGCATTTGATTTAATCTAACCACCAAGAAGGATTTGTCCACCAATTCATTATTCATGTTTTCACAGTAGCCAGTTATAGCTTTTCTCATTGTCTAAAGCTGACCCAGTCACTGTTTGAACAGATGACCCTTGCGGCTTGTTCACACCACCCCCAACACATCAGATCAATAATCGAGGCGGTTATCTGCATTGATACCAAGTCAAACTGGCCCAACCGACTCGGATTGGCCTCCACGCCTGAGCTCTTTAAACACACAAAGAAACTTGACCGGCTCTCAATGATTAAACACAAAAGATTTACCGAGACATTAAAAGCCCAATATTTAGGCAGAGGGAGCTTCACACTGGGCACTTAGCACACAAAAGCGCATGCACAAATACAAGCACACGGCCGTGAGTGTGTGCAAAATACACATGCACGCAGAACACCCGGCTATTGGGGTGCTTAGTAGAATAAACGGAAAGCCTCTAAGAACAGGGCATAAAGCACGCTGCTGTCTGGATGATGTAAACTATGCATGTTAAAGATGAAAAATCTGACTTATTTTTACTAAACTGTGGCTCTGACCAGTAAATGTGCAGTAGATGTGTTGTTTAATCGACATTCTAGTAATCAAAAGTAGTCATTTAAGTTTAACTTCATTAAACAATGATGACATTAAATAGTTTTTATGCTGTGCAGTTTATTTTTAATTGTACTAATCCGACACCTGTCAATTTAATTTACAACCAAAAAGCTTTAATAATTTTACAATCTGGGACCAACTGACACTTGTCGCCCTGGTTTCATTATCAGTACGATGGTGGTTTTCACATGGGCATGCATCCAAGAGAAGACTTAAAATTGAAATCAGTTTTACTCACTTTTCAATTTTAATCCCCTGCTTCAGTCGAGCGATTTCATAATCCAGACGCTTTTAAATCCACATCACAGCGTATTATTTTAATGTTTCTGTCAGCAGCCCTCTCTTCATTTTGTTGTCTTTTTTCTCTTTTTTTTTTCGCCTGCTGACTTACAAATATCTGCGACGCGCACCCGCAGCCTGTCTCGGTTTCTGTTCTCACTCATGTATAAACACACCCTTTCAGCTCTCGCTCCACACTTGCCCCTGTGAAGCAGCAGCTGAGCCCCGGCACCCTTCTTATAAGCCGGCCCCGATGACATCACGGCAGGACAGTAGCCTATCAGAGGGCGAGGAATGGCTTTTAGTGTATATGGAATGTCTGCAGTGCACTGACAACCTGACGGCACCCAGTGCCCTCTGGGAAACCTTGTAACCTTTGTTTATTCAGGGCTTTCTGAGCGTCAGCTCAGCACCACCCTACTTCACATTCACATGTGACTGTAATGCCAAATAAAAACCACACACTTCTGTTTTTGGGGCCGCTTGTCAGTCGTGCTTCCGGAGCTGTGTAGGACATTCTGTACATTCAGTACGTGTGAACTCTGCCTTTATGTGGTTATAACTTCTTTTGTATCGACTGTGTGATTAATATTAAAGCAGGCTCAGGCACAGGCATACTAAAATTATTTGAATGAGCGTCCTGGTTTCTATTATATTCGGTGCATTTTATTGTCTAAAAGGTAACAAAGTCTATTCTACTTTCCAAAACTATTTGGGTTAGTGGTGCAATGTCCTTTGACTGAGAACCTTCACAGCCTGATCTCTGAGAGTATTCCTGACAATCCTTCAGCTAAAATTCATTTAAGCTGCTTGTACTTGTGACCTTATTGAGCCACTTCCAAAGTTTGCAGCCATAGGAGAGATTATAAACACTAACCAGCTTGTAAATTGAGATCTTACATATACCAGTGGCTCAGCCTATTGTTCACCACCACTCAGCTGCAGTACAGAAAGTCCTATGATTGAACTTCTTGTCCCTTTCACTTAAACTCCTCCATCTCGTTCCTGGAGAGAACCATGGCCCAGATTTAGAGTTGCTGATTCCCGTTGTAGCTGTGTCACACTGTCACACACTGTACCCCATTCAAGTGGCACAGGGGGGCACCTAAGGTAACCGAGCCAGCAGGACAGTGCTGCATCTCGATCTGCATCCGAAGACAAAAAGTATGACTCATTGTGGTTTTGGAAACGCTTTTCACAGAGCCGTCCGGGTCACCAGGTCGCAGCCTTCTTCAAGACTGCACGTAAGCACTGGTAAGCGCTCACTCGTCTGTGAGAAAGTAAAGAGCAGGTTTGACTTAACCAGCGCCTGAAGAGGCGGTTTAAAGTTACCACAGGCTGCCAAATGTACCAGGTTAAGTTTTCTGTTAAAGCCAGCGGAGTGGTTTTTAATGCGCCGCCGAACAAATTGTTCCTTCTCCTTTGTGCCGACGCTAACCTCCCACTCACATGCCACATGCAGTGTAGTAACAGCAGATGAGAGGAGCCTGCCAGAAGTTTAGCAGCAATTAAACAGCCCATCAGAAACAAAGCATTGATTCATGCCGCCGAGCAGTTGTAGTATTAGTCATTTAAGCTAATGCATGTCCAGAAACTGAAAGTTTTCTTGTCTAAGAATGAGCTAGAGGGAGATATTTCTACACTATCCTAGTTCTTACTTTCTAGAAATGAATACATGTCTTGTTGTCTTTTAAAGACAGTGTTTACTTGTTGATGTCAGATGATCTAATCAACCTTTTCATTGTTATGTCGTCTGTTGGCGCATGTTTGACAAGGAGCCCAGAACATTCTGTGTTTAAACACCACGATTCATCTTCAGAGCCTCAGTCAGTTGCGCCTTTGACCGCCCAGCTGATCCGCAGTCACTCTGCAGATGCACGGTGCTGGCAACCAGACGAGTCTGCAGTAGGTTCATGTGAGGGTTTTCGTGCCTGCAGAGGAAACCACAGCGGACTCGAAGCGAAAAACCAAGCGCAGACACATGACTCATGAGATAATACATATAAAGAAAAAAGGTTCATTTGTCTATTGTTCCGTTCGCCTTGTTCACACTAGTGTGTCCTCCCTTGGGAGGACAAACACTGGGCAGTGCGTACGGCCACATCCTCCTTTCCAGCCCCTACATTTCTCTCAGCGCCTCTTCCTGTCTCCGACCTATCCCTTCCTCTATCTCTCCACATCCTCCACTCCCTGCCACACCTTCTAATGCCAAACTATGCATCCCTTCACATCCACGTTCAGCTCCTTCGTTAATTTCTTCTGCTCTGTTCATTTCACTTCTGCTTTCTTCTGCTCCTTCCCTTTTAAAGCGTATCCGTCCTCACCACTGCCTCGTCCACTTCATCGGGGAGAGTCGTGTTTACTGTAGCAATGCAAAGAGTAAATTTGAGTGGAATGCACAGGAGCAAATGTAAATGTTTAGACATATCAGATTTTCTTTTACACATCCCAGACTACTTAGCATATTGTTGTCCTGTATCAGGGAGTGATGGGATACCAGTTAGAGTATAAAATGTGGACACAGTTACAAGCTTATAATCAATGGACTAATCAAAGGGATTAGCTTTCTAGCACTTGAATTTTAATACAAATCTCCAGCGGATCTGCACTATAGAGTTTCTTACTAAATTTTAGGGTAGAAATATTTAGCAAGCAGTATTGTGCAACAAGAAAAAAAAAAGTGCTTTCTGTCACCAAATGTTGTAACAGAAGGCCAGCTGCCTACCCTATGCCTCACTGATGAAACTATTTGAAAGCCCTTGTGTTTAGAACGGTTTCTCTTTGGAGACATTCCTGCTCGGAATCACAATCTGCGTGATCAAGTAAAGTTTTATTTTTGACTAGAGCTGAACTCTGCTACGCTTTGCATAGCCAGCATAGTAGCTAGACTCCTAGATGGGTTTTGCTTGCACATCTACTAATAAGTGGAGAACATTGCACGAATTTCATATTTATTCACTGCCACATGCAATAATACATGCAAAAATGTATACGTTATACCTCAGTAACTTGTAGTGAAACACCTTCTAAATGTAAATAATAATGAGTTTATTTAATTTGACAAAATGTTCATGGTGAACATGTGTGTAGTGCATTCACAGCTGTTTTCCCTTCTGTATCATTTCTTGCAATACAATATCTGCCCATTACATTTATTTTTCTTCTCGGGTTTCAGCTCTCACATCCCAAGTGAAGATTAGGGAAAGAATTTAAATCCCACTGAACACATGCACGTTCTTGCGGAGGGGGGTTTTTAAAATGTCAATCGCCCCATTCTCTTTCATGAAAACAAAAGTGTAAAAGACTTTGGTTTGTAGGTCACGAAGGTTCATGACCTTTCAAGGTCATGAAAGTAGAGGGTAGCAACCACACTGCCTAAGTTAGGTTAGGGTGTGATTATCTGATCTGTACCATAAAGAGGACAGGGTGCTTTTGTGAGTGTAGTGCACTATTTTTTTATTTTTTTATTTTTTTGAGTTTCTCTAATATTTTCTGTTACTTTCGTCTAAATCCAATATCCAATAACACCAACAAGGTTTCTGATTGAATGCCTCTGCATACAGTTCTCTACCCAAGTGGTGGAACAAATCTATAATGTTGGCACAGTCTGTGTTGAGATAAAATTCCTGTGACTGATGGTGTAGTGATAAGCGGCGTGACAAGATTGATTTTGCAGTATTTACCACAAATGAGATGTTATGTCAAAGCTTCTGCAAAGCCTCGTTTGTTTCATCTTGCACAATTGTCAGAAAGCATTTTACAAATTCCGTGCAAAGAAAAAAAAAAATACAGTCAACCCCCCTGTGAGCAACTGTCCAAGGGAAAACACATTCCCCACCTCAGCTGGGTCTTTGGTGCTGCGTATTTGTTCTTCTAGGAGAGGCCCGCTGCGGACAGTATATCCTGTACATAATGTACATCGGGAGCGCTGAGGCCATTCTGTGTCCTGTGTTTCCTGCTGCTACATCCTACAGGTCAGGTTTTTTTAAACCCTCTCTTTTCCATACTGAGAAGTGACGAACAGCTGCATTGACTGGAATTTATAATGATCAGGAAAATAATCTAAGAGACGTTGCCACAGAAAAGCCTTCATGAATTCTGGGTAACTGAAAAAAATCACGTCTGTAATGTGACATCAAAGTAATAGCCACATGAACTGGAGCACACCCGAGTTTCTTACTGGAGTATTTTCAGGTTATCCGTAGGGTTAAATGTCAAACATTTCCCCATTCCATGTTTCATAATGTGGGATTTTTTTCTCTTTTTTTTACGAGTTCTTCGTATCAAATATTCAATCAAAAAAGCAGTAGAAAGGTGTCTCTCAGTGACTGTAAGGGCCTTTTACACAGTTTCTCTATAGTAATACGTTTGGCTTTGCCAACGAGGACCCACATTCAGACACAGAAGACACGTCTTATACGTGTCGATATGATTATATGATATTTTTGAAGGATCTGAGTAGGTTTGGTACAGAGTGGTTTCCAATAAAAAATATACATGCTTTTGCATTTTAAGACTTTAAAGGCCGTTTTCCGCATACTCGGAGACAGAAATCTACAAACTTCCCACATTCTGCAGGTATTTACAGAGAGATTGCATGCAAATTAGTGCATATTTAAGTAGATAACTCCTTATGTGCATATTTAAATATAAATTCACGGAAAACTTGTAATACAAAAAAGGACTGTATTTATGTAAGTAATCAGCCAGAGAAGTCTCATGGTGATATCTATTAGTTAGAATTTTCTCGGTTTCTCGTTTTATGAGAATGGCTCAGAAGCTCTGTTGTGGTTATGGATATCAAGGCTGGAAGGAAATACCACATCCCTGACGTCACTCACACTATGGACAGTTAACACCTCTCAATGAACAATCGCATCACACACATATCACACACCGTCTCTCTCCTTCACTCTGTCTTTTTGTAATTCAACTACCTCAACCCACATTTTCTCTCTTTGAGTCTGTTACACAGAGAGTTTTTCTCCTTCTATACCACAAGTGCAATAATCCCAGCGCAAAAACTTAATGTGCAATCACCTAGTGTATTTTTATAGTTCAGTAAAGTGTGAGTGTTTCAGATAATGTTGTGTGCAGTTCGTATGTATTTCTCATTCATGCTCCTTACTAGTTAAAACGTTCATCTTTGTGTTCTTTTTTTTATTATTAAAAAGGCCACTGGTTTTCTTCCACTTTGCAACCTGGTGTATATTCTTGATGAATCGGTATAATAATGTATAATATTATGATACCACTTAGTGGTTTAACAATTAATTTGAGAACACTGTAAACACACTAAATCTATGATTAATTATTAAATGCTGGGTATTTTCCTCCTTTTTTATACACTATCAATCTTGCATGTACCAGGCAACACAAGGCTCCTGTAGTCAGATTTGTATATCGATTTGCGCAGCATGTATGCTTTAGGAATCTGTTTTCCTCCTCTTTGCCTCTCCTCCCTTCTCCTCTGTTTCTCTCCTCAGGGTTTCTTCCTGTTAAAGGGAGCTTTTCCTTGGCAGCCTTAGCCTTAGCTTGCTCTCTGGGTTTCATTCTCTGGGTTGTGCAACGCGTCTTGAGACAACTTGGTTTGCTGTTGTTGCTGTATGTACATGTGCTGAACGTCAGACTGAACCGTACACTAAGATGAGGACCTCAAAGTTATTTATTTTTGTTCAATTCCATCGTGAATATTAAGTTAGGTTTTGGAAGTTGTCTCTGCTGAAAGCCAGGGAACAAGGGACTCCCACTATCTTCTAAGATGATCTTTTCACCTCCCACAGCAGACGTGTCCGTCCAACACTGGCCAGATCATAATTAGTCCTCTGAAACTCAAGAAGAGGGGCTTGGTTTTGGCAAGACAATAAAATTTACTGCAAGAGGTTGACCGTTTAGCAAGCTATACGTCTCTGTGGAATTTGGAGAGGAGCTCAAGAAGTAGCTCTAATCTTTCCTTGGACATATAAACACTAGATAAGAGGTTTGCAGGCATCAGTCATAAACCCATTACATTCCTTAGTTTACTCTACAAGCTATTGTATATGTGTATTTTGGGTGAAACTCAGCATTGTTATATTTTTCTTACCCTGTTGTATCATATCCTTTTTTGATGTGCTGTAGTATAACCTACAAGAATAAAATTCCTAGCTGATGGGTAATGGTGATACATGGAGTAGATGAGTTTTATGTTCTAAATTAGCTCATTGCTGTAAACCAACCACAGCAGATCCAAGTGGAAGAGGTCCAATGTTGCGTAGGTAGGTTAAGCTTTACTCTTGTTTGCTCTGCTAAGAGCTGTTAACCCATAGTTTTATATGTGAAAGACCTCATTAGGAAAGATCGTATAACTTTCTTTCAAATAACTTTGTTGATGAAGAGCATTGTAGTATTGCCAGCATTGTAGTCAGTATTGTATGATAACGTATTGCGTCTTGCAGTCAGTGAATGTCGCATCCAGTTTAAACAACAGTCTAAAACATATTATGTATACAATCAGTCACAGCAAATCACTAGATTTCCCTAGATTACAAAATGTCATATTGTGTCACGTCATGTCATATTGTACCGTATTGTATCGTGTCATCTCATATCATGCCGTATTGTGTCATATTGTATTGTATCGTATCATATTGTATTGTATCGTATTGTGTCATAATGTATAATATCGTATCGTACAGTATCGTATCGTGTCACATCATAAAGGATCGTATTGTATTGTATTGTATCATATCGTATCATGTCATATCGTAACATTATTATTTATGTTTATTTATTGTTTATATTTTTTAATTTCATTACAAAACTGAAGGCATTTTTAGCCTTTATGAGGCAGGCCCCTATAACTTATACCACAGTCAACCACCAGGAGTCCTAGATTCAATTCAAGTAAACTATATTTAGCACTTGAAAAACAAACACAGCTGAAACAAAGCCTCAATAGGGTCATCACTGGCTACAGTTTCAGTTAGTGGAAGGAAAAGGCCTCTTAACCCAGGTAGGCTAAAATGGCGAACTGATATTTTCTACTTGATCTACAGTTTTGGAATCCAGTCTGGCAGTTGATGATCACTGTCATATTGTATCATATCGTATCGTACAGTATCATATCGTGTCATATCGTATGATATCATATCGTATCATATTGTGTCATATCGTATCGTATTGTTTTGTATCGTTTTGTATCGTATTGTGTCACATCATATCATATCGTATCATATTGTGTCGTATCGTATCGTATTGTATCTTATCATTTGGAGTCGGTTTGTATCGTATTATGTCACATCATATCATATCGTATCATATCGTATAATATATCGTATCGTATTGTATCGTGTCATATCGTATGGTACCATATCATATTGTGCTGTGTCGTATCGTATCTTGTCATGTCGTATCGTGACATATATCATATCATATCATATCATATCATATCATATCATATCATATATCAAATCGTATAATGTCATATTGTATCGTATTGTATCCATTGTTGAGTTATTTAACAAAAATAATTTAATGCAGTCTAAAATAAGACATTGTGGTATTAATACTTTAAGTTAAGTAAAGAATGCCATTTTTCTCCCCCCTCTTTTCTTCCTACACATTTGTTTATGTACTTTACAGCCCCTACATCACTTACTGAGACAGCTGTGCTGGCAGAAGTGATGACTGGAGGTGGTAAGAAAATTTTAGACTGACAAACACAGAAGATGTTTGACTGCAAAAACTGGACCTAAGTTGGATGTTACAAGTAAGCCTTTCATACAGCATATACACAGTCACAACCCCTATCGGTGTGTGAGCTCAGATACGTTGGTGTGCTGACAGGTATGGAGAGGTGAAGTGAAAGGTCTCCTTCTTGCAGATGGGGAATGAAGCACATAAGCCGAAAGATAAACAGTCATTCTGCCACTCAACGCCATTCATTTCCCAACCTCCTCTATTCCCTCATCATTGTTGCTATTCTTTCTTCCTTTTCCTCCTCCTACCTTTCCATCACTCTGTCCCTCATTTGCTCTCCTCTCCGTCTCTGTTTTCCCTCATTACTCTCTCCTCTTTCACCCTCCCCATTCGCAAGTCCCTGTTCATCGCTTTCTCTGTTTCTTTTCTTTAGCAGCTTCTGCTCTGTGGTTCATCTTTCATCTCTCCTCATTTTTTACCCATGTCCCTTCATCCCACGTGCGCCATTTGTCATCTCTATTCAAGTACCATTTACAAACAATTGTCAGCAGATTTTATCTCTCCAGTGCTACCAGATGCATAAAGTGTTCTTAAATGACTCCATGCAAGATTGATTTGTTTTATGAGTGTTTTTTCCACGATGGCCATAAATTTAGAAGATAAGCGTCTTTAGGCTATAGCTGATGTAGCCATATTCATGTCCAGGAACACTTAAGGAAAGAAAATTCATATTAATTTCACCTTGTTGTAATTCATCTTTTCAGTCATTGTAATAAGTCACACTTAAATAATACTGCATCGCATCATTCTTCATAGAGCAACACAATCACATCATTCTTTAGATATTCCAGGTCTGGTCAGTACTCATATCTATCTAGCTAGTCTATAACAGAAGCCTTCTCTTCACGGCTTTTGAATTAACATCATCGATAGTTATTTTATGAGACAAAGGCTCACCAGAGCCAGGAAAATTCATTATGCAAGACTTTACAGATTAATTACTACCTGCCATGGCCAATGACAAATTGCACATGGCTTATAAAATAAAAATTCTCTACAAGCTACTGAAAATTTAGTCTTGTCTTTTCTTTTCTTTTCTTTTCTTTTCTTTTCTTTTCTTTTCTTTTCTTTTCTTTTCTTTTCTTTTCCTGTTATGCTAAATAGTTTTTCTCAGAGCACATTTCTCACTTGGGGCGTAATCTCTTTATCACATGCTGCCAGTGATTGTCATGTATTGTTTAACCAACTGTCCAAAAGTATACAATGGAAGAAAAAAAATTCAGTGAGGCAGGAATGTAAATATCATGTCATATCATATCATATCGTATTGTATCATATCGTGTCGTGTCGTGTCTTATCGTATCGTATCGTATCGTATCGTATCGTATCGTATCGTATCGTATCGAAGTGTAGCGCTGCAAGGCATAGCGCAGTGCAGCATGGCACAGTGCGTGCCATCGCAATGCGTCGCATTATATCGTAGTGCATTGCACTATATCGCAGCGTATCAGAACGTATCTATGCAGCATTGCCTCGTATCATGGTGCACTGTCATATCATGCCGTATTGTATGATATCACATGGTGTCGTGCTGTATTGTATCATGCAGAATTGTGTCAAATCATGTCATACTGCATCTAATTGTGTCATACCGTGTTGTATAGCATCTTATCACGCCATATCATTTTGCATTGAACTGTATTATGCCAAAACAGTGTTACATTTGGAAACCGTATAAAACACATTGCAGATACTGGAATTTGATAATGGCTGGTGTTGAGTGAATCCTTAAGCAGCTTCTGCTTCAGCATCTCAGTTTATTTTTTGTAGCTTCAGTCCTGGAACAATCCCACATTTAAACTCGATGTACAGTAATAACTCAACTGATTGTATGTGAATTACGCAATTTAACAACGATTTGTCACTTTCTGGCTTTGCTCCTTTTGACTTTTTCAATGATGTACAGTGCGCAGAGAGACGTCATTTACAGTACTATCCAGCCATTTTTCTGCACACCAAAGGCTTAGCGAATTCCTTTCTGTCCAAACACAGCTGCTTCAACTACTTTGGATGTAAACCAAAGCTGTAAGAACCTGGCTCCACACCCAGCTTTGAACGATGCGAGAGAAGGATGCAGCAGTCAGCCAAGGGAGGTGTTGAGGCCTTCGGGTCTGCTCTCCTGCAACGGCAAACCTAAATGCTCATGTCATGAGCTGTTAGAACGCAGCTGAATTCTTTGCTGCCCACGTCTTTGTAGAAAAATTAAAAAAAAACAAGCAAAAATATGTGGATGTTATCATAGTCACAATGTGATACGATGAAAAATACTAATAGAAGCAGGGTGGCCAGATTTGAGTTTGTGACACACAGACAGAAACTCAAAACAAATTCAATGTGAATTCAATCTAAATATGTTCTAGAGCTCTAAAGTTTGAGTTTGACACATTTTTCTGTCTTAAAAAGAGGACATGTCTGGGGGAAAAAGAGAACGTCTGAAGGCCCTTAGACATAACAATCAAACACCATTTCAGGCATTGCAGGCATGTCTTTGCGTGATATATTTTGAGACGCAGTCGGCAAAAACGCATTTCAAATTATTTACCCGAGGCCGTGTGCTCACAAGGTGTGGTTCCTCTTTTATTTAAAGAAAGAAGATGAATATTTTTTTGATTTATCAGCTGCGCTTTAGACTCCGGCATCTATAAATCTAATGTTTTTGGGGTGTGCATGGCAACCTTTGCCCTCCGTGTTCTGATTTATCAACAATAAATCTGTCCTTAAAGAACAGGATCCTGATACAGAGAGCCCACTTATGACCTTTTAATCATAGGAAGCGGAGGTGGATCAGTTATTATACTCAGACACAGATACACAATGGTCTTGACCTCACCTTCGACTTGACCCACTTCCTGGACACACCCACAAACACAGCACATGTCCGAAGGAAGTTTTGCTTATACCTTTAAATTAAAATCTGTACATAAAGAAACACAGTAATGACTTGTTTCTAAGCATAGAAACTAATTATCAATTACTTATCAATTTACTGCTCAAACTGTAGCTAATTGTGTGCTTGATTAGCCATTAGCCATTGCACTTGCTCTGTGGCTGATTGCGTTTGCACTAACAGCATTAAAAATGTAAAACTTCATCAAAATCTCAGTTAAAACTCCAGGGAATGAAACCAGGGAAGTGTGTTTTAAGTCGAGATTTTAAGAAGATCACACAGTCAGCTGACCAGGTTTTCCCAGATCATCACCCTTATCATTCCGCAGCCCTGGAGCCCTAACTGTGAACGCCCTGTCCCCTTTTGTTTTTAGACAGGCCCCTAGAACAGCCACTAGGCCTCTGCCCGAGGACCTCAAGGTACATGCCGGCCTGTGTGGTGCTAAAATGTCACTGACATAGCCATGGGGCACGGCCAGGGAGAGCTTTAAAAGTAATCAGTTCAGATCTTAAAATCTATTCTAAAACATGCTAGAAGCCAGTGGAAAAAACCATGGAGCAATATGTTCCCTTTTCTTACGTCTGGTTAAAAGCCTGGCAGCAGAATTAGGTTGTGTCCGAAGTTGAGAGATTGATTTATGTTTCAAACTATGCGATGAAATAAAAGAGCGTAAAATAATCTTTAGAATGGGATTTTGGAAACGTTCCTCGGTTGATAAAAATAGAATTTGGTAATGTGGGACTCAGAGCCAAGCAACAAGGTTTTGCATAAGAGGGCTGATGCTGCTGCCGAGGGAACCAGCAAAGGGTAAAACTTGTTGTCAAAGGTGGCGACTAGCTGCCGAACATTTTTCCCTTAGTTGGTAGAGAGCTGACTGCATTCATTAGGCGACCGTGAACAGCTCAGGAAACCTTCACCGACAGCTGGATGTGTAAATAAGCAATTTTACAATGTGGTGAGATGTCAGGGTCGTGTTTACGGCTTGGCGCCCTCTACCTTTTTTTTTTTTTTTTTTTTTTAAATACATACTTATGTTCTAAATCATTAAGTGTATTCTGATCTTATAATTGCCGGACTGAGTGGGTGACTCGCTGCGGTGGTATTTATAGGCTGGTGTTTCGCCACATTTCCTTCAAAGCCTCTTACTTCCTGTCCAAGAGGATGTGGCTGTACAGACAGCACACCATCTGTGTTTCTTTAATCTTTTGTATTTATCTGTCTGACTATCATTTACTCAGCAGTGTCAGCTTTTTCTTTCTTTTTTTTTTTTTTTAGGACATGATTGCAGAAACAAAACGTTTTAACTGTTTGCAGTGTACCAGTACACAGTTTATTAGAGGGTCATGCTGTGTATCTTCATCTCACAGTAATAAAATCCGGTACAGGGACAACTGGAAGTTTCCATGTCAGTGTCGTATTTGTGTATCTTTTTCTTTTCTTTTTTCTTTCTTTCTTTTTTTTTCAAATGGCGCCGGTCAAGTTACACTCGCTCTGAAGCAATCACCAATTTTTACCAGTTGTTATTCCCATTCGACAGTGCATATGTCATTATGTTTCTGTTTTCCTCTATATATTTTTCAAATTGCACAAAAACCACACTAATGTGACAAGAAAAGTTATGTTTAACTCAACACATAGTCAATGAGTTCCACCACTCCACCAACCAGTGTCAGTGTTTCCCATTCGGCATGCTTTTTTTATTCTTGGGGGGGGAAAAAAATATGTTGTGTTTATTTGCATACAAACGAATCACATTTGAACAGGTTGCTCGACCTATTTTTGGTTCTACTTTGACTTCCCCTGTGTCTGGTCTAACTACCGACAGTATCACTTCATCTTTCACAGGCCACAGACATGAACTACGTGTCCTGTTTTCAGATACACTGGAAGGCCTTCAAGTGGTAGAAAATCAAAGACCAAGAAATGACACACTTTTAACCTCTGTCTTGAGAAGTAAGTTATAAAGATGTTCCTAGAGGCAGCGTGACATAAACACTTAGACTGCATGCACTGGAGTTGCCAGACAATGTTCTGCTGAAGGTACATGCCATTGTGTCCAGAGTGCTTTTAAATAGGTTTGACAATAGGTCATAAATCACACCTGAACGCCCCCACAGACACACAAACTGGATGTGACACGCGAAAGTGACATATTGTTTTTCTGACCCTGTGGGCTTCGCATTGTAGACATCGCTTAAGACTCAAAGCTTTGACCCTGTGACCCTGAAGGCAACCATTAGAAAGTTTCCCTAAAGGATTTAAAACCTCTGCTGCGCCTGATGTTTACAAGAAGAGAATATTGGAACTGTGACACGCAGGCCAGAGTTCAATAAACTGCCATTCGATCGTTTGCTGTTAAGCCTGCCAAGACTTTGCCCTCGCTGCTCAAATGAAGAGCGAGTTAGTTTGCAGCAAGCTTAGACGCTCCTTTTCTTCTGGTGAAACATCAGGAGGAGCTGTTAGGAAGTGTCAGTGGCCGCTTTGCCAGTGTTTGCAGGAAATATCCTGCACATTGTTTTTCAATTACAGGGAAGTGAGCCCGGACAGGCTGAAAGCTAACTGTACAAACATGTTTTATTGGTGGAACATTGTTGCCTGCAGGAGAAAATGACCGTACTGTATGTCCAGCAGCTTTAACACAAATGGTTTTGTGAAACAACAAAGAAGATCAAAGTAATCAATGTGAATCCTGTATGCTAATTAACACTAAATTAGCTCATGTCCATGATTTATAGTCTGGGTTAAAGCATGTGAACCCCCACAATGTGTCGCATTACCCTTGGATGAACAATAAAAAGCTAAATATTCAAGTTTATTGCCATATTTTTTTTTTCACATTTCTCAAAGTAGACTGAATGTAGTGCATCCAGACCTGGCAGTGAGTGGCTCTAATGTCCAAACATATACTACCATATACTGCCACCTCTTGGTGTTTCTCTGTAACTACAAACGATGAGTCTATTCAGGTCTCTTGTATCTATTAATTCATCCATTTATCCATAACTTCAGGATGAAACCAGATTAATATATTTACATTAAATGTGTATTTCAAGAGCGTGTAGCCTAATAGTGTCAAAATCTAAAGTAAAATATCTGCTGGGGGTTCATTACTTGGGATTTTTAAACTAACTAGAGTGAAAGAATAATGAATCAAAGACTAACTGCTTATATGTGATTTATAGGATATTTTATAAGAACTGGCGAAAGCATTTTAATTCCGTGTAGGCCACATGAGACCAAATTCCATTATACATTATGCTCCATATTCCTATTTGAAATTACCTGAATGTAACATGAACAACTCCAAACTTTAAATATGCTTTGCCCAAACACAGAGCCGTTACAATTAAATCCCACGGACCCATAAAAGCTTCACATTCAGGCTTAGTGTTCAGTTTTTTTCTCGCCGGCAGTTCGGAGTTCAGACGCTGCTCGGCGCTCTCACACCGCTGCGAGAGCCCGTCCCGCCCGGCGAAAGACGCTGTGACAGCTCCCGAGTCCGTGAAAACCTCTCCGGAAACTCACCATCCAGCATTTCAGCCTTGACGCCGGAGCGCACGGGCGTGGATGCGTCCGCGGAAGCGCACTGACCGAGCAGGGCGGGATGGACGCATCTGCACCAGACCAGAGATCCAGCAGTGAGGCAGGAGCTGCAGACGCGAGGGGCAGCGTTATATCCACAGTTTCTTTTTTAATTCGTGCTTTTTACGCAGGGGTGGAGAGGTACCGTGTGACAGTGTAGTCTAATCCGCTTTACGGGAGGAGCAGGGAAAGCCCTCTCCAGACTGAGACAGGGAGTTGTTGGAAAGGTCGCTTTGTCACATTTTTTTTTTTTTTTTTTTTTTTTTGTCCTGCTGAGGCTTAAATTAACTGACTGACACAGACTCTCACTGAAGCTGCTGGAATTCCACTTGTCATCATGAGCAGTTCGACAAATGGTAAGCAGTGTGTGTGTGTGTTTGTGTGTGTGATTGTGCGTAATCAATAACACAGCGTCCTGGGAGGCTTTAACGTGAAGTAGACATAAACAGTCCCTCACTGTGGTTAATGATCAGTGACTCACTTATTGGAACTGTATTTCATCATGCCAATACTTGCCTCTTTATTTATCAGTGGAGTTCAGACACATAACTGATATTGTGTATTGATGAACGGCAGCTTTCATCAATATTTCCATCACTGCCGGTTGTGCGGCCACTTCTGAGTTCTGTCTTTGGTCCTGGTAACAACCAGGGATTCCTCCACAGGAGAAATTCCCTCAGTCACACGTCCCAGTCCTTATTTCGTCCTCTCATTATTGCTCCTCCCAACATTTCCAGAAATGAGTTTTTGTTGTCAAGTGAGACATTCAGGAGACTCTGTGACAGCTCCTCAGACATCTTGAAGAGCGAATGCTCCTATTCTTTAAAAGACAATAGAGCACATCTTTGGGTGACACATATTAAAATGCCTTTGTCTAAATATAGAACCACGCACAAAGCAGCATCTGTTTTACCAAAGAAAAGGGACACTTGCTACATTAGACGTCCTGCAGCAGCCTTTCGGTTTTATTGCTTCCACCTCAGAGAGATATTTAACCCTACAGGAGCTCCAGTGGGGTTACTGGTACAATTAAAGCCGTGTGAGTGTAGCGGAGGGGCCCCGGCTGAACGACTGTAAACCCCCCCCCCCCCAAATCTCCCAGAGAAAAGAAGAGGATTATCTTTTAGCTGACTGGTTTGGTTCACAATATGGCAGAGTTTATTGTGTATGTGCTTTTTTTTTTTTTTTTAATCCATGCGGTTAAACAACAAGGTTAAAGGTCAGACTGAATATGTGAGGCTGTCAAACGGTGCGGGATAAATGGCTTATCCGACTCCGGAGCAATTTAAGAGAGAGGCATCTTAGAAAGGGTTCGTGTTATAGCAAAGGTCATTACGAGGAGAATTTTAAAAAGTCATGGCAGAGCGATATCATTACAGCCTCTAAGTTTAATGACATACAGCAGCATCAAAGACATTCAAAGGATGCAGTTGAGTAAAAAATCAAAAGTTGATTCCTGACAGACTGATTGTTTCAAACATTCTTCTTATCATAAGCCCCTCCTGTCCTTTGTCTTTCTCATGTGATGTTGGATAAATGTACCTGAGTATAAACTGACTATTTAAGTAAAACCAGATGAGTCAGTAATCTGTATGAATTTCTCGAGGGTTTTGGTGCTGGAATCTTTTCTTTTCGTTTCCATTTGCAGTCCTGTTCGTATTGACCAGTCACGTTTGAGCGGGCTTTGATTTTATTTAGGTAAATGGTCCATGATGAGAGCAAAAGAGGCAGAATGCATCGTCATACCCTGTCTTCCAGCCACCTTACACTTAACATTAGTCAAGCAGACGCCTTAAACAAATGAGTTATGATTATTTAAAATAGTTAATTGAGAATATACCATCAGGTTAAAGACATAGTCTCTTCATTCTTGTATTTAAAGTCAGATTTAAGGTTGTACACCACAGGCACACTCAGCATTTTTTAATAACATAGAGAAACTCAACATGGCTTAGACTTAGACAGACTTTAGTGAGCCACAAGGGAAATTAATTGGTCATAACAGTTTAACTGTTACAAAAAGATGAGCTGTTATACAGCTGGATAGAGTTTGGTATAAAAGAAGTTCTCTAGCGTTCACTATGGGAGCGGAGCTGAATCAGTCTGCTTGAGAATGAGCTCCTCTGACCCTCTATGGTTCTTCGTAGATCTGTTGCAGGAGTATTCGCCAAGCTAAATATTACTGGTTAGACTGTGAACAATGGGCAGAGTGCCAAGAGTCCTGGCCCAGATACTTGTTTTTATTCGAATAACCACTGGCTAGCCGGAAACACTGGCCATTGCCCGCAGAAGCCAAGTTGTAATCTCATCTGATCATCGTCTATAGCAGCGGTTCACATACCGAATACGATATATTTTGTTTATGCATGGTGCGAGTCCTGGTGAAGATGGAAAGGTCTGAAAAATGAAGTGGCAGAAGGAGTGGACTTGCACCTAAAACAGGTTGCTGAATGAGAACGAAAAAAAATGTTGTGCACAGACTACAGTTATTACGGTAGCCGGTCGCACTGCTATTGACATTATATACGTAGCAGTTTAAATATTTTTTAAATATGAATAAATATGTCCAGTTAAATGAAACCGTAATTGTCCCTGTTACTTATTTCCATCTTGGAAAAAAAAAAAAAATATATATATATATATATGTCTCCGAGCTGTAAATATCCCTGGATTTCCACATCAGCAGACAGTGCTAACATGGGGCCATGCAAATCTATTTTTACTACTAGTGTGGGATTATTCTACGTTTACTCATCACCACAGTAAAATACTCCATCCTTAGTCAATCTACTGCATTCATTCTTCTCTCAACCGGTAGAAAATGTTGTGAACACACGAACATGCATGAAAAAACAAATACCTTGATACACATTTTTGCTCATACCAACGAGCCTTAGCGGTTTGTGACTTTTGGGGGGTTTTCTGGGTTTAACTAATAAATTCAGAGTGAGATGGTGAGATGGCAGATTGCTTTTAAGGGCTTGGAAAGATTGGGAGCTGCAGCTGTTGACAGATTTTGTCAGTTTTGTTTTTACGGGATGTTGCCTGTCTGTTGGTCTTCAGTATCCGGACACAATCAATGCACAACAAACGCACATCCTGATTAAAAAAAAAAAAAGTACAGTTAAATAATACGTTCGCCGGATTCGCGTTCGTCGTTTCCAAGAACTAAAACGACGTTCTAACCTTCTAATAATAACGAACACCGACACAAAAATAACACATTCAGTCTCTCAGCCGTACACAGGTGGCTCAGATCTTTCTATGTCTGTTCCTCCAGTCCTCGTGATGCCATCTGGCTACGCAACCGGTGCCAGCTACTGTGATGGTCACACACACACACACACACACACACACACATACGCACACTCTCACTGATGAAACTATTTGTTAGGATACATTTTTGTCCCACTTTTACCTTTCTATCTCCCGTTTATAGACACAACTCCCTCTTTGTGTCTCTCTCCTGTCGTCATCAGCTTAACCTGCGGACATGTTCTGTTTGGTGCGATTGCGTAATACTCCGGGACGCAGCGGCATTAACTGTAATGTAATTGAAATGGGCAGAATACAGCAGAGACGCTGCTCAGACTGTTTGATACGCAGCTGACTGTGATAGTTGATCAAACCGATCACTGTCAGTAAGTGGAATCTGTTCATTGTTCACTGGTCTTTGGTTGTATTGTCCTGCTGTGATGACAACAAATGAAAGTCCCACATATACATTTGTGTTTCAGACGGTGAGACAGAAAGAAAGGACTCGTTTCCTCTAGAGGGATTTGAGTTTCATAACAGAGGATGTAATCCCAAAAAAGGCGTTTCTTTTGCGTCCCGAGTACGTTTGTCATGTTCTGCATGCATGACGGGACTCAAGATCAGTTTGTGCTTTGTTGCAACGTGCATAAGACACGAGTTGCGATTTACGTTGCAGCTCTTCAAGCTGAATGTGTTAAACATAAAGACACGTAGAGGTGTTAGAGGAAGGTTCATGCGAATTTGTAAATCATTATAGGAATTAAAGCAAATTTATCCTGTTGCAACATTTTTTGAAAGTATTGTATGAAATTCAGTAAGTGACGTTTTTATCTAAATTCCACCAGCAGTTTGTAGGTATATGCATCGATCAGGCATAACTTATGACCACTGATAGGTGACCACCTTGTGACAATTCACTGTTCTGCTGGTAAACTTTCGGACCGGGCATTCATTCATGTGGATGTTAGTTAGACATGTAGCCGTAGCAGCAGCCACCCCCCAACAGGATGCAACGTGACACAGAGACACAAACAAAAACAGTTTAAGAACAACTCAAAATCATGAAAAACAGCACAAGGTGTTGACCAGGCCTCCAAATTCACTAGATCCTAAACTGATCAAGTATAATGTGAGATGATCCACTGAGGGCCCCTCCCCTCAACCCATAGGACCCAAAGGCCCCCCCTCGACTAACAACATTCTGTTGCCAGACACCACAGGAGGTGGTCATAATGTTATGCCTGATCATGTCTGTCTCGCTCTTAAGCCACCACCTTTTAATGAATGGCTGTAAGTCGTGCTCCCTGGCAGAGTAGGAGACTTTCCAGGAGCCACTACCAGTTACAAAGTCACTAAACTTTCTTCATCTTCTGTAAACCTTCAGCTCAGTGTGTGTGTGTTTGTTTGTGTGTTTGTGTGTACATGTGTGTGCGTAGGATTAAACGTGTCCGTCATTTTTTTCTGACTGACGTTTCCTCTCTTATAGATCCACCAGCACTGGTTGCGTTTCTGCAACATTATGCAAATGCCCACTTAATTTTTTTGAGATGAAAACATGTGCGCTGAGATTTCATAGACACATCTAACATTCGTGGATCCGATTTGTTTATGTTTAATTAATAAGACAAACTGGAGACACAGTTTTCTAACTCATTAAACATTAATGCTCGTGTTTAGCTGCCACATGTTCCTGCATCAAGGCACTGATGGATAAAAAAAAAGAAAATGGAATGCATCAAATGCATCATCTTTCAGACGCAGATGTTTCATATTTGTCAAGGCTCCTTGATCAGATGATTGAGTTCAGTTGAAAGGAAGACAAAACGATCGGACTGGAAATGACAATAAGTGACGTGTCTCTGATCCTCTGTTCTCTTCTCGCAGCGGTGCAGTACCAGTCGGGTCTTTACGGAGGAAACAACAACAGCAGCTCCCCCATCACCAGCCGCGGAAATTCACCCATTGTGTGCGAGCGCTGTGGGGAGGTTTGCCGCGGGGAGGTGGTGCGCGTCAAGAACACACACTTCCATGTTCACTGCTTCACCTGCCAAGGTAAAGAATATCATCTGCCACTCGCACACAGTGTTTCACATTGGTGCACAGGTTTTAATGTGTGTTCACTCAACCCACATCAGTTTGCATAATTAAAAATTCAACACCAATATTCAGACAAGGAGGAACCAGAACAATTAAATCACTTTTGTCGTCACTGAAACTGAAGCTAAACTCTGGTGCTACCACAGATGTAGCCAGTTGTGAAGTGCATTATATAAGAGCACAAAAAGAAATACAGTCATGCTGAAGAATCATTAACTGGAAAAAGTTCCTGCCACTATAGTTCAAGTGTGAAGTGTGAAGATATTTTTGATTTTTTTTTAGTTTTGATTAAGACTCTCAGCAGCCGCTACAACTAAAGTCCATATAAAGTGCACAGCCTCACATTTTCTTCTTGTTTGCTTTCATTTTAAAGAAGTTTAGAATTTTGAGAAACTTATTTGCCTTCTTGCGTGTGAGCTTAGCTTAGTATAAAAACTAGTAGCAGGGGGAAAACAGGCATAGGCTGTATATAAAGATGGCTGAAACGCCCCCTGGTGTCAACCTCCAACCTCCTTCCTGAAGCTCAGTGTGACGACTCTGGCGGTCGCCACCCTGGCAACTTCCTGACTCCTCTTCAGTCAGTGGAGCTGAGATGGAAGCGTGGCGTGAAATTTTAATAAAATCTGCGAGCACTCGAAGTAATGAACCCACTCTCTTGATTGTATCAGTTACAACATAATTTACCGTACATCATGGGACTGTTTGTTGCTTGGGAGCAGGGACTTCTTGAGGTCTTCGCTGGTTGCCGGGCAACCTGAAGTTACTGATGAATTCACTTGCTCAAAAAACATGCACACACTGAAGTGAGCTAGTCATGTTTCATCTGTAAATTATTTATTTATCTAATGCCACTCATCCTTAAGGGGTCATTGGATATCTGGAGCCCGTCCTAGCTGTCACTGGTTGAAAAGTGGGGTACGCAATAAACTGGTTGCTTTGTTTAGCCTTGTTTAACTTGTTTCATCACATTAATTGAGGACTATTCAGGCAATGAAAAAGTAAAGGGATCCCTTATGTGAGCATGTATAGTATATACTGTATATAGTTGAGTATTTCTTTGCTTGGTTGAGCTCCACCAGTGAGCAGGTGGGGCAGAACGCACTATTAGAGGTCTGGAGTCAGCAGCTAGCTTAGCAGTGCCGTCAGCAGCTTTTCAGTCCGTAGTCAGACTCCAACCAGCTAACCTCCTTTCACGGGCCGGGACCTACACAGTCCCAGAGCTCGACAACAAGGCAAGACAGCACAGTTTCTCTGTTTGATCAGCCCGTAGCGGGGGGGAGGTTTTTCTGCTTTTTCATGGTACGCCATGTTTTCTTTGATGCAGCGCTGTTCAGTGCAGACCTTAAAAATAACCCGACCTGGAAAAAGCTCCTCTGTTTGTTCTGTGGAATGACTGAATATCTGACTGACTGATTGTTTACTCGGCCGATCATTCCTTCTGACAGGACACAGGCCAGATTTATTGATGGGAGTGCCTGTGATATTAAAGTATTTATTAGTGTGGACAATTGATCTTGCAGAGTAAGCTTAATGACTTTTAGCTAATGGACTGTGGGCTGAGAGGTCGTCAGCTGATGAAGAGGACGAGAATCAAATCGTCAGCTTTTAGTACACAGGTGTTATTTTTTTTCTGCTCGTTATCTTCCTCCTCCCCCTCTCTGTCGCTCTCTTGTCTCACGTTCTTGCTTTTGAATGTCAGAGAGCATCTTTGTTTTTTGGTGAACGGCGTGATCGACTGTCTTGTGGCTTTTCGACATTGAAGTTTTATAGAAACACAGAGAGGAGGGAAAAACAAATGAGGCAGCAGCTACAGACTGTACTTAAAAGGCCGACATAGGCACAGCGACGCCACCCACTGGTTTGTTTTGAAGCCTCTAGTTTTCCGCGGAAGTGAAACCATAACTAGACAAGAGGTGGAGGAGCTGGGGATGAGCGAGGGGTGCATCAAACTGAGAGGCTGATGGCGGCTAACAAATCGATGCAGACCAGACATGTCAATGAAGCCAGGGAGCTCTTTGATACTACAGAACAAATAGATTTGGTGAATGACAATAATTACTGAAAAATATGGTAATTGACATCAATTGGAATCCATTGCACTTTAGTAGTGGCTTTGATTTTCAGACCTGGAGGCTACAACCATCATTTAATGAAAAAATAAATGTGATGTAATGACTAGGTAGAAGTATTCAGTGACAGATAATAATATGGTTACTTTAGCCAAATACCAGAAGTCTGGACCTTTTTGTTTTTAATGTTTTTATTAAACTCTCTCTCTTGACGTTTGTGGTTTCGAATAAAAATGTCTCAACAACCACTGAATGAATTTTCATAAAATTAAGTGAAGGATGATCTCGGGATGAACTCAAATGACTTTTCATCATGATTTTACAGCAGACTTCTTTCCTTTCCCCCCGTCACCGCTGCTTTGATCCGTCCGTCCGCGCTGATTACACTCATTCAGATGTGGAGGGGCTACATCAGGGAGGCACATCTTATGTTGATGATGCAAACAGATGAGGGAAGACAGGGACAGGACGGCCGATGTGTGCTGGACGGGCAGATCGATAGCCTCATTGATACCTCCCCTGGGACCCCACCCCCCCTCCACGTCTCATCCTCCACATCCTCATACTTTCACTTTGCTGTCTCCTTCCCTTTCTCCTCACATATGATGCTCATTCTTTATTCCGCTTCCTCTAATCTCTCCCTTGACTCGCTCTTGTCTCAGCCCTGCGTCTAATATAATCCTCTCCTCCCCTCCTCTTTCATGTTTCAGCGATGCACGTCATTAAAAAAAAAAGGACAACACAAATACTTTGATTCTCACCGTGTATGGAAACACTTAAAGTGGAGTTATTATGTCTCTTCAAAGATGGTGAAGAACTGACACCCACTAATTTATGTGGATGGATCGTACAGCTGCAGGTGCTCCATCTCCTAAAAGAATCTAAAGCAGCCTTGTGTTATTCTTCATAGCTGTGTATCTGACCCACTTTGAGATGAAACAAGTTATGTGTTACCAGGAGCACAGTTGTGTGCATTTTATCAGAATTAGCGTACGCTCGGCCACAAAGGCAGTCGCGGACGGCCTGGCTCTTTCTTCACGAGAGACTTCAAGGACAAACCGTGAAGCGCTAACCGCTGTATCAGCTCTGCTGCGCAGCACTCTTTTGTTTGTGTCCTTGGACGAACGCTTGCACACCGGGTCAGCGCGTTGGTGCGCGCTTTCACGCCTGCTTCTGTGCGCGGCTAAATCACAAAGACGAGAGAGTCAACATGTGTATCATCAAGCCTCCAGGAGTTTTTGCCTCTCTTATCCGTCTTCATCAGGTCCTTTCTTCTTAAATCCTTCTTTTCCTTTGCCACTTTCTGTTAATGCTTCGACCCTTTGCCTCTAGCGGTAAACAAACAAATCATTATCTTCTGCTTTCCAGCCAATGCTGTGTGTGTTTGCGCATATGCGTGTCCACACCAGACGCACTGTAATATTAA
Source organism: Mugil cephalus (assembly GCF_022458985.1). Classification (NCBI taxonomy): domain Eukaryota; kingdom Metazoa; phylum Chordata; class Actinopteri; order Mugiliformes; family Mugilidae; genus Mugil; species Mugil cephalus. The sequence goes on along the minus strand of NC_061784.1, from coordinate 14,002,398 downwards.
AGGCTTCAAATCACTGTTAACAGATGTAGAAGTAACTGCGGCTGAACCTGCCCCCCGATGAGAAGCAGAGAGAATAAGTAGGAGGCGGATGACGAATGAAAGTGATGGAGATGAAGTAGAAAATAATGTTTGGGATAAAGGAAGCAGGACTTTTATTCATTCATTTGTGTTTATTTTATCGAATTGTGGCCTGAAAATGTTTCCCTTCTCTACAAGACTTTGAGGGATTTGACTATATGGCACTACATGTTGAATTTTTGCTATAAAACATACACGTTCATATATACACCGATCAGGCATAACATTATGACCACCTTCCTAATATTATGTATAGTCTCTCTTGTGCCTCCAACAGATTTGTGACTCATTAGAGAATGAACACAGGTCTTCTGAGGGTGTCCTGTGGGTTGATGTTAGGGGCCTGTGTGGATCATCCCACAGATACTTGATCAGTTTGGGATCTAGTGAATTTGGAGGCCAGGTCTTCATGTCTTTGAGTTGTTCCTAACCATTCTCTATACTGTATTTTACTATAGAGCTAGTTATAGATATAGACTATATCTGTATTTAAAATCTGCATTTAAATGTAGCTACTTCACTGAAAACTTTCTATTTCTTTCCTTCACTTACTCGAGTCTTACTATATTTTCTCCTGATCCAGAGGCTCCCAAACATTTTCTGTCCTTCTTTGGAAGCAAAAGTCCTGAAGAAGGTTAAACATTTCAGACTGTCAGGGCATATTACCAGGAAACGCCAGCAAGAATTGCTTCTATATATTATCTTTACCTGCACAAGGTCTGTCTCGTACTTAACTTCTCATTTTGCTTTCTAAATAAATCTTCCTGTCTGTGGTACCTGCTGCCAGCATCAAATCATAGTTTATATCACTGATTCATTGATCTAGTTTATAGATGTTGTCATTACAGGACAAACACAGGGGTGAATGAGGTTCATTTTGCTTTGCAGTTAGAAGTCATCAGTCAAATTAAATTCAGAATAGCCGGGTTCACAGCGCGTATGAGGCTAAAATGAATGAGCAAACACAATTTGACCGAAATCCAATAGGCTTTAATGAATTCCACTTGTCATTATATCAGTTGTTGCACTTCCTGCAGGGTAATATGGGATCAAAGGCTCCTTCGCGGGCTGACCCCGGGACGCCTGGTGTCACTAATCCAGTCCTAATAGACAGAAGCTGACTCACTGGAGTCTGGCTGTACTTCACAGTGAGACGGAGTCTGAGCTGAATGACCTTCGAGACGGCTGTAGGTAATATTAATCAACCATCCAGCAGCTACAATCCCTTAAATCTATAATTTAATAAATAAATGCCATCTTCACTTTAATGAAAGTCACAACCTGATTTGCAATAAAAGAGGCGTTAGCTAATGAAACACATTGTTGATTATGATCACTCATTTTGTTAATCACAGAGCAAACTCGTGGATGATTAACTGCCACTGTAGACAATAGGACTAAATCACAGTGCGCGACTCTTTGTCTCTGAAGTGCCAGGTTTCATTTATCTCCTGGAGGAATCGCTTAGTGCTGATTCAGCACGAAGACCAGAGTCTGGATGTAGAAAATCCTCAGTTTGGGCCAACAGGTGGTGTCAGTGAAGCTCACAGCGAGGCCACATGTGCTCTTGAGGTCTGGCTCGATGGGACGTCTGACAGGCTTTTGACCTATTTCAACATAAAGCTTCAGTCAGCAAGTTCAAGCGGCAGCGGGAAGATTTGCCCCGACTGTCCGCGAAAGAGTAAAATGTCATGTGACAACGAGGGAACAATGGATGGCAGCAGGCGGGCACATGCTCATTTATATGCCGGAGGTTCTCCGCTGTGGCATTTTCTTCCTCTATTATAATTACACTGTAAATGTGTCAGATGAAATTCTCAGTTTGGTGGTTTGATTTAAGCTCAGGCTGCATGATACAAACAGGCCTTTTTGTAGAAGTGTCGACAACCGCTGACATTTAGGGAAAATCACTTCCTATGTACTTTCTGTTAACAAATAAGAACGTCCTGATCAAGTTTTTTTTTGCCCCCCGATCCAATACCATCATCATCATCCCTGGAGGTTCAGAAAAGCTTTTCTTATCTTACTTGTATTCTCCTAGATCATCTATGCACCATGTGACTAATAATGAAATAATTAGAGCTGCCACAGTTAATGTATTGAGGAGAGGGCAGAATTTCAAAAATTAAAAATAAAGTCTATTTTTTGTCCTGACATTTTGTCTTTTTTTAAACTCAGCTTTCAGTGTTCGTCGTTGTTGTCTTTTCTTGAGTATACTTGACGTATTCTGGTTTTTGGTTGTGGTAGTTGATCAAACAGAAGAGGTGGAAGACATTTTGATGCTACAGGGACGTGGTTTTGGTTTATGACAGAGCTAAAGTAAATAGCTACAAATGGCTTCAGCCAACGCTGATCTTTTAGTATTTAGTAAAACCACATTATGTGACAAGCCTTGGTAATACTTTTTCTTCAGCTGCAAGACATTTGTTATTGTCAGTCTAATGAAGATGCCCTGATAGCAAAGCAGAGTCAACATGCTAACATAATGCTAACGAATGCTAATGGTTTTGTGGTAACCAAGAGGGTTTTTTATCATGAGCTCACATATGCACAGAAAACAAAATGAGGTGACTGTTCATGGAAATCTGTGAGTTCTAGCGATGTTAGGTGAAGAAATCAAGACGAACCAGGTGCGTACCTGGTTTCTTTAATCTCACGGTAACTGAGGTCATGGTGATAGAGATTATTGACATCTAGCATGATATGAACATCTCAACAAATACCTCGAGGAAACGTCCACAACTTCACTTTCAACCACCGAACTCACCATTCTACCTTTAGCTAGCATGCTAATATTGGCTAGTTAGCATTTAACAGAAACTAGGCTAGTAAAACTCAAATATACAATGAAGTCATCCTCTATGGAACGAGAAAAAGTCTGTAGAAAAAATGAGCCGACAGTCCAGAGTGTCTAGCCAAAGTGTTGTTGGACCAATACTAAGACTCGACTTATAAAATCTCACTAGGGATGATCTTATAGAATTAGCCAGCGTGAATTCAAATGCATGGATCTTTGTCGCTGAGGACAGTTTTTGGAAACAGCCTTTGGTTTCAAGTCCAAATATCCCGGAGATCCCTCTCGAGAGGCCAAGTCTCAACAGCTCCCCCCCTTCCTTGTTTCCCACCAGTTCTTAATCGCTTTGAATTTAGACAGTGATGAATGTGTGAATGCTATCAGCGGAGTGTGAAATGATGAGGTGGACCCGGCCACCGTTCTCAAATGTGCGTCTTTGTTTGAGTCTGTGGGCGACAGAGACGGGAAGAAAAAACATCTTATTGGTGCACTTGAAGCTTGTTTTACCCAGCGTGTATATATAGTCGGGTTCATATTCTTATAGTTGACAGCAGCTTTACCATAGACAAGAGACACACAGTATTATCATAGCATGTTCTTTTTTCCTTCCCTGTATGAAATTCTTTTAGTTAAGCATCCTAAAACTAAATAGTGAGAAGATCCTGTAGTGAAATCATAACACTCGAACCCGGAGGATGTATTCAACGCTTCTTCTGCAAACAGAGGCTGAGATTTCTGCCATGCAGGTGGAAACATTGAACTATCAGTATAAATACAGGCATGAGTGAGTAGGAGGTACATGGTGCCTGAGTATTCTTCAGGAGAAACTCAGCAAAACCTGAGAAAGAAAGGAGAAACATCTATAAGACTAACATTACAAAATCAGCCCGAAATCACTTGTAATTTATCATCTGGGTTCAGAAAAACATGTTTGTGTGTTCACCTCAACAAGACTCAGCTACTTTAAGAATATTTTTATAGTTCTTCAAAAAAAATTAGTTATTTCCTTTCTGGGTCTTCACAGACGAGGGTATAACACAGTGGTTAGTTTATAAAGCATTAAGTTAGTCAAAATTTAACATGACAGTAGTATTCAGTGAATACTATCCTAATAAAAGCCCAAAATGATGACACTATCCCAACTATAAACAACTACCAACAGTGTGGCACATAAAATAAGATTATAGAGATACTTTTGGGAGCAATAGTAAAAATAAGGCAACCACAAACGTGCAAAAATATTTCTGATTTGTTGTGAGACCATGACAGTGCAAATTATTCCTTGGATACAAAGATTTAGCTGAGTGATACTGTTCAGGTATGCAGACCTTTAGGACCGTCTACTGCTGGTTTGGACGTATACAGTTGAACTCTTGTGTTTTTGTTTCTGCCCATCTTCTTCTTTGTTTTTACCAGGCTATCCACAAGATCAGCAAGAAAGGAAAACCCCTCCATCGGAAGAGGCTTTGACCAGTAGCATCTCATTTGAATTTAAAACCACAAAATCAGCCTGTTTAGAACAAAGCTAAAAAACGTGACTTTGCAAATATGGTACAATAAAGGATTTGTGCAGAATTTACAGCTGTAACTTTATGGACATCTTCTATTGACTTGCAAGACCTGCGTTAACTTTTTAAAAAGGGGTTATAAAATGGGACCTTTAAACCCCCTGTTTTCCTCTGCCTTTTATGGCTTTATTCTGTTTGAACTTAATTTAATGCTCTCTTGATTTACTCTTTTAATTCTTATGTAAATATGTCTTAATCCTGCACCCTTTTGTCTGTAATGCCTTTTATGTGTTTTGTAAAGCACTTTAAATTCCCCTGGTTGAAAGGGGTTGGTGTGAATATAAAAATGTTTATAATTATTGGACTCTTGGCAATAAGAGCATTTTTTTTTACTGCTGGCATTCTGCTTATAAAATATGCAGTGAACAGCAAAACCATGTAAATACACAGGACTACGGGGAGTAGAGCATTATATAGTTTAATTAAGTATTTTTGAAGCCTTTTGGTGTGTTAATGAAAAGGAAGTACATGATTCGGGCTCCATGCATATGTGAATAAACATATTCGGTAAGAGTACAGTTCAGTGAAACGCTGCTTTACTCTCTTTATGCCTTCTTCAGCTTAACTTAATGTCTCTCTTTCTCTCTCTGTCTGAGCCACTTAACACACTGGCTGGGATCAGATCAGATCCATTCACTCCGCTGGGTTTAGAGCCATTAGCTTAATTAGAGACCAGACATTCAATTCACTGTCAGATATCTTGATCAGCTGGCCGCCTCTCAGACGTCCAGCCTGCAGTGCATCCAGACTGTAGCACGATGCCCCTCAGTATACCGCAGCGTGTACCCTACCTCCACTGAATGGGCCTCGCAGATTATGTCGCAGTAATATGTGCTGACCTGAGTGGGGCTGAACATTTAAAGCATGACTGATTCAATTCATTCTGTGGACACGCACGATAAAGATCTGGTGGCACTATAAAGGGATTTTGCTTTGTGTAGTCCACTTACACGGTGCATGTTGTTGCAAATACGGTTAAACAAAGCCGAGGCGAGGTGAGACGCTCAGCTACTTGCCAACCGGTGCAAATCGCCTCCTTTTAAACCGCCTAACCGAGCAGCTGAGCGGAGGGCCTTCAGCACAGCTGGACCAGAAGCAATCATTTGGCTGAAGGACTTTGCATTTGCTAAATAAAAGCCATACATCATTCTGTCAGTGCATATAGTAAGTCTGTGTATCTGTGTGCGCTCTTAACGCTCTCCTCTCTCGTGGAGATGCATCTATTGCACAATGCTACCGCCATAGATAAATGTATATAAATATGTTATGTGTATAAACATACGAAATCAAACACATGCAGGCGCGGTGTATGTGATGGATTCTCATTTAAATCCTAAAGGGAGTGCGATGAATTCAATCTCTTTTGTTATATTTCTGTTAATGTTTAAACTGCACAAGTTCAGTTCTTCAAGATACTCTTTAGGTATGTCAGGAAACATCTCAGGTTCATGTGTGGATTTAGGTTTTCTCTCCGTTTAATCCCAGACTGACTCAGTGATCTTCAGATCAGGGCTCTGAGAGGTCCCGACCATCTGTTGTCATCCTCATTGCTCTTCTTTTGGCTTCAGACAGATCTTTGGGGTTGATGTCATGATGCAAAACAATTGAATTGTTTTACATAACAGATGAGATCCTTAGTGTACAAAGTGTAAGCGCGTGTTTACTCCACGTATCCTAATATAGACGGACAACTGAAGCTTACTGTGGAAATTAAGATTACATGGACGCATGCTCTAATCCTCAAAACCAGATTAGATTCTTGACCCTTTAGCGGTCAGAAAGACGCTGCACTGTTACAGTAGCTACTCTCAAACCAGAAGGTGAAACGCCTGCATAAGTGGATTAACACTGGTGGTTGTGGCAAAGCAGACTGACATTTATCGGTTCTCATACATCATACATCAAACATGCGGACGTGAAATTGCTTTTATCAGATTTGTTCCTGTTTGGTCAATCTGCTTAAGTTGTTTCTCTGCTCAGTGTGCGGCTGTGACCTGGTGCACTCGGGTTTCTTCCACCACTCTGGCGAGTACATCTGTACGGAGGACTACCAGCGACTCTATGGGACCCAGTGTGACAGCTGTGGTCAGTACATCACTGGAGAGGTGGTGTCCGCCCTGGGAAGGACGTACCATCCGCACTGCTTCGTCTGCAGCGTCTGCAGGTAGGGGAGGGGATGAGTGTGTGTGTGTGTGTGTGTGTGTGTGTGTGTGTGTGTGTGTGTGTGTGTGTGTGTGTGTGTGTGTGTGTACCGTGCATACGGTAGTCTGATGGGAAGTTAAGAATCATCACAAACTCACAAAAAGACAACAAATGGAACATTATTTTGTCCTATATATTTACATATAGACTCAGTGGCCACTTTATTAGGTACACCTTCCTACTAAAAGGTTGGCCCCCTTTTGCCTTCAGAACTGCCTTAATTCTTCGTTTCATACTTTCAACAAGGTGTAGGAAACATTCCTCAGAGATTTTGGTCCATATTGACACGATAGCATCACACAGTTGCTGCAGATTTGTCGGCTGCACATCTGTGATGCTGTGATGCCCGTTCCACCACATCCCAAAGGTGGTGCTCTGTTGGATTGAGATCTGGTGGAGGGCGTTGGAGTACAGTCAACTCATTGTCATCTTCAAGAAACCAGTTTGAGATGATATGAGCTTTGTGACATGGTGCGTTATCCTGCTGGAAGTAGCCGTCAGAAGATGGTACACTGTGGTCATAAAGGGATGGACATGGTCAACAACAATACTCAGGTAGACTGTGGTATTTAAACCATGCTCAGTTTGTCCTAAGAGCCCAAAGTGTGCCAAGAAAATATCCCCCACACCATTACACCACCACCAGCAGCCTGAACCGTTGATACAAGGCAGGATGGATCCATGCTTTCGTGTTGTTTCTGCCAAATTCTGACCCTGACATCTGAATGTCGCAGCTGAAATCAAGACTTTTCAGACCAGGCAACGTTTTTCCAATCGTCCAGTGTTGGTGAGTCTGTGTGAACTGTAGTGTCGGTTTCCTTTTCTTAGCTGACAGGAGTGGCATCCGGTGTGGTCTCCTGCTGCTGTAGCCCATTTTCTTCAAGGTTAGACGTGTTGTGCGTTCAGAGATGGTATTCTGCATTCCTTGGTTGTAACCAGTGGTTATTTGAGTTACTGTTGCCTTTCTATCATCTCCAACCAGTCTGCCCATTCTCCTCTGACCTCAAACATCAACACTGGATATTTTCTGTTCTTTTGACCATTCTCTTTAAACCCTAGAGATGGTTGTGCATGAAAATCTCAGTAGATCAGCAGTTTCTGAAATACTCAGACCAGCCCGTCTGGCACCAACAACCAAACCACATTCAAAGTCACTTAAATCCCCTTTCTTCCTCATTTTGATGCTCGGTTAGAACTTCACTAAGTTGTCTTGATCACCTCTACATGTCTAAATGCACTGAATTGCAGCCATGTGATTGGCTGTGTTAACAAGCAATTGAACAGGTGTACCTAATAAAGTGGCAAGCGAGTGTATATGTACATTTTAAATGCAATAAATCAAAAAAGTATAGCGGAAAGGCCAGTGTAAATAGTAGCAGGTGCAGTGGAATTAAAATAAATCTTTCTGTTAACGTTCACTCGAAGCTGTGAACACCTCGTCAGCAGCCCTCCTGGCGCCGCTTCCTCTGTAACGCGCGGCTATAAAAACAACAGCAACACAGAGCAGCACATATGCGGATTAATGAGTTTGGAAGTCTGTTCACATACCACAGGTGGCCCATTACAATTAGAATGCAACGTATGAGGAGGCAGGCCAGTAAATTAGTGCGTTCGTTTTCTTGCTTTCATTGATCTGTGCAAACCGAGCCAGATCATCGGAGCTTTGTAAACTACATGGTCTCAACACTGTTTGGGAGCGTTCGCGCGAGGAATGTCAGGCAGACTTTCTTGTCTTTGATAATTAAAAGCAACAAATCAACATTCATTCAACATGTTTCATTTGCGGGTTTGTCACAGCTTTATTGAAAAGTAAGGAACAGATTAAATGTAAAAAGGACTTGAAGATTATGAATAAATGAGTCGGTAATGGTGACAGACTAGAGCAGGAAGTTGATGATTTATGACTTAACAAACAAATCAAGCACTTCATGCTTATTCATTTATTATGTTTGCCTCAGTTGGATGGACTTACCATGATCATCATGTGTCGTGCAAATCTAATGTTTGCCTCATTAAAGTTGAATCAAAGCTGTGAGTGGAAACATTTCATTTTGCTTTCCAAAGAGTTTAATAAGGTTTATCTCTCCTGTGTTGTGCTTTAAATGCTCTGTCTTTAACATCCCTTAAGTGTTGAAGGAGCCTGAGCGCAACGGTAACCAAAGTTTAATCCTTCAGTTTATGTTATATCAATTCATATTATATGAACCATGTTAAACTCTTTATGGTCAGAAAATATTTCAATGTATTTGAGTTCCAAACTAAATGGCTAATAAACGAAAATGGTAAGAGTTTTATATTGCTGCTTCTGGAGAAGACAAGTGCTCACTTTATCCAGTCGTGCGATACAGTTTTCTATTATAGTTTTGACAAAAAAACATTGTTCATCATCATAGCCTCACATTGTAGGAATACAGCTGACTCTGTTTGAGTCCCAAAGCTTTATTCACTTAGTTTTCATCCGTAACGTGAGAGGAAATCTGCGTGATATTCATAGCTACAATACCACTCACGTCATGTTAACTTTGAATGTGCAAAGGAAAATCTCCCTTCTTGTCGAATATCAAAACCTGCCAGTAAAATACGAACTTATTTACACAAATAAATAAATAAAACCACTGGATAGTGGAAGCGACTGAGACTTTATTTATAATTCCTGCTGTGCTGTATCTGCACGACATTACTGATTTTTATTATTTCCTGTGTGTGTGTGTTTGTTCTCAGGAGTCCGTTCCCCATTGGAGACAAGGTGACCTTCTGTGGGAAAAAGTGTGTGTGTCAGCAGTGCTCACACTCTCTGAGCAGCGACAAGCCCGTCAAGGTCCACGGACCAAGCTGTAAGAAACAAACACGCACTCAAAAATGTGTGCACACTCGCGTAAAATGCCATGCTTTGCTTCGGCATGCACGTGTGCTCTAAAGATGCTCTTAGTTTTGCACACCAGACTTATTATCAACAGCAACTGTGGTTAGTTAGTTAGTTTTTGTATATATTCATATGCCAATATGAGATGACCAAAACTTAACATGTTGTAGACTTGGTTCTATACCCATTCATTCCTGTTGAAGATAAAAGAAGTAAAAAGTAAAAAAGATATTTCTTACAAAAGCTGTTTGAGTTATACTTTTTCTGTCAAATTCATCTCATAGACTCACTTTAGATTAATTTCCCCTGTGCTGAATGAAATTATTGTGACGAGTCACTTTATATTTCACTCATACTAAAGTATCTGCCTTTACACCCATTTAAACAACTGAACTATAGACAGCACAAAGATGGATGGAGGAACAGCTCCTCTAAAGTGAAGTCAAAGCTAGTAGAGCTCCCCCTGGTGTCTGGCTGCAGTATAGGTCATAAACTCAACCTCCTTCATGTTAGTGGAAGGGACAGTAATTAATATTATACTGATGCATGTTCAAGTGTCAGTTTCTTGGATAAACTTTCGGACCACACTGTGCAGATTCTGCTCTAGACTCACAACATGGTGGGAAATTGGCATCAGTTTGGCCGATACAAGGAAGTGGCGACACATTGTCCATATTTATACAGTCTATGAAGTGTATAAGATTATGAGTTAAATTCGGCTATCTACATCGATGTAAATTACATGCACACATGGATTTCGCGGTATATATGACGGTTGCTGCTTTGTTTCTAAGCCTTTAGTCTAGATAACTAGTTAGCATAAGGCTTGGTTAACTTCAAACTTCATTCCTTTGTAAAGCGGTGTTGGGCGTTTTTGAGATTATTCATTTTTCCTATATAAAATTTTAGCAAATGTCAAAGAGAGACATTAACATTTGTCTCAGATAATAAGGGGGCAATCGAGTTTTCCCCATATTTTCTCGATCCTGTGCTGGCTGAGCTCTGTGGCATATTTTAACCTTTAATTCCAATTTTATTCTCTGTTATTGCCACTTCTCTATGGGTGAATATTGGCTAGATGTAACAAATTAAAAACATGTGACCAGCTCAGAATCAATCAACAGACTCTCTCATAAATGAGTTATCTAGTGGCTTATGGTGGTATTGCTACTTGGGTTATGCTTCAAAACCAGCGTTTGTTTAATGTAACGTGGAGATGTCTAATTATCCTGCTGTTAAGTTACTCTTTGAATGGGTCACCTTAGCCATCAAAGCGACATCATCCAACAGTGCCAGTATTTCCCTCCCCTGGAGATTTGGCAGGAGCCATCACGGTGTCCCAGTGAGCGTTTACAACAGCAGGACAGGATGACTGAGTCAAAATGAAATGTTCACATTCATTACAATAAACGTAAAACTTTGTATTTTTTTTGGAAAACTATAGAAATAGAAGTCACTGAGAAATAAGTTACAGTATGCCAGACTATGACATGTTTGTCTTTTGGTCACAATGATGAAAAATTTAAGATTGGATCCATCCTTAAGAAGCGGAAGCATCTCATATCATCCAGCTCGTGAGGCTGTTTGTTCCCCTACTGATGAACACTGAGACTTCCACTCTCCACCTGCTTCATGCTGCAAGAAACACAGCCTCCTTCCCCGTAGCTACACACCTACAGACACACACACAGGAGGTGGCCTGCTGCTCCAGGTAGACTTGCAGCCCGGTTCTGGTATCTCCATCTGGCAGAGACAGTGTGACTGTCACGACAGTTGAGAGGGAAGAGGAAGAGAGGAGGAGGAGGAGGAGGAGGAGGAGGAGGAGAGTAGTGATGAGAGGTTGGCAGAGCGGAGAAGCAAGGACGGAGAGAGAGGATGATGAATGCACGGATGCTTAAAATGTTCCTGGCTGATGCTATCGCACTTGTGTGTGCTTTCTCATTACTTCCTGCCTCTCCTTTCCTCTCCTCTCTCCTCCTCTCTCCTCCAGACTGTGCAGGCTGCGGCGAGGAGATCAAACAGGGTCAGTCTCTGTTGGCTCTGGAGAGGCAGTGGCACGTCAGTTGTTTTAAATGCCGGACGTGCGGCTGTGCGCTCACTGGAGAGTACATCAGCAAGTAGGTGTCCACATCCTCTAGATCCAACTCAGTTCAAATCATGGCCATTTACATGTGCATGTATGTATGTATGTTCCTCAATCAATCCACATCCTCTAATCTGAACCTACACTCAACAAAGATCCACGGCATTTATTTTAATATTTGTAAGGAAAAAATATTTTTAATTTAGTGGAGCAGTTTCACAAAACCACAAGGTAAAGCTGATCAGTTTTCCCTCTGTCCCCGGCAGAGATGGGATACCTTACTGTGAGACCGACTACCACACCCAGTTTGGGATCCGGTGTGAGGGCTGTAACAGGTTCATCAGTGGCAGAGTGCTCGAGGTGAGTAGATCCGTCTGTTGCCCGTGTTCCAGCCGGAAGGAATCAACAGACTGATGGGCATCTGCATGATTTTATTTATTTATTTTGTCTCCGTTAGCGTGTGTCAGTCTATAAAAAGCCACAAAAAAAACGCAGCTGTCCCTCTTCAGATGACTCAAGTCTTGACTGATGACGAAGCAGCTTCTGAAAACCCAACAAAGCAACACTCTGCCCCACTCATCTCTTTTCCGCCCTCTCGTCTCTTCCCACTCTTCTCCGTTTTCTTATCGCCACTCTGGTCCACCTTTGTCATCCGTGCCACCTGCTTGTACTTCTCTCCGCCTGATTTATTTCCTTTTCTCTTGCTCTTACCTTCCCTTTCCCCCAACCTCTGTCTTTCCTGCAGGCTGGAGGGAAACACTACCACCCGAGCTGCGCCAGGTGCGCCCGCTGTCACATGATGTTCCTGGAAGGAGAAGAAATGTACCTTACAGGTGAGGGGAAACGGGAGGGGAGAGTGTGACAAACAGCTTTTGCTTAGAGCACAAATACATGTGTAAGTAATAAAAAAAAATAAAAAATACAGCCAAATATTTTACTGAATTGCAGATAAAATAATTCCTCTGAATGCATGTGTGTTGAATTCCAAAGGTGCTTCTTCATTTGTACAGTTACCAGGCATAAAAATAGACTCTCTATTGAATTAGTTACACTCTGCAAGTGTCCAGATGGCCTGTGTGTAACTGTGCATCTGTGCATGGGTGCTCTGTGCGCTCTAATATTACTGACGTTGTGGGGACATAAATCAGTGTAAACGGTCGCATTGTGGGGACTCGCCTCCCTTGAGGGACGGAAAAGAAAGTCCCCAACATAAATCATTAAACTTTAATGTAAAGACTTGGTGGAGGTGAGGGTAGCGGTTAGGTTTAGTAGAAATGTGTGTGTGTGTGTGTGCGTGTGTGTGTGTGTGTGTGTGTGTGTGTGTGTGTGTGTGACAAGAAAACGAAAGAAAACAAGAAGACAAGTCAGATAGATGGAGGCGACCTGATAAAAAGAAGAAAGTACCAGTGTGCAGGTTATTGATCTCGCACATGCACTCGTTGTTAGAGTCAGTGGTAAAGACACCTTCCCCCATCTGAAGCGCACAAAGGTTGGAGTCAATTACCTCTCAGCCTTCACCTCCGCTGCTCTGTCCATTATTCTGCCCGGTCAGTGACAGGATTATCCTGAATGAGGCCGACTTTGTCAGAGGTTTGAATTGAATCATCCAGGAGCTTCTGTTCTATTCTGTTGTGTTGTACAAACTAGATAAGAGTGATTAGAGTTAATAAGCTCCTTCATGGATACCATCAGACCGGTTGATGTGAGAACACTGGGGAATCTAAGTGACTGTGTGGGAGAAACCGGCTTTTTGTTAAAGTAATGTCCTCGTTTTCTTGATATATTTTATAAAAACGACAACAACAGCAAAAAAAATCCCTAAAGCCAGTCACCTCCCCCAATAAAAAGTGTTCATTCACTAATTTTAAACTAATACAGTGAATAATGAAAAACATTAATTTAGGGGTGGCTAGATTATGACTGTAATCATAGCATTGACTTTCGAAAACTAGGACTGAACAGCAGAATTGCAAAAAGAACGTGGTGGTGATATTGTGTACACATTATTTCACCTTTAGGCATTGTTTACATCTTGTGAAAACACAGAGCAGTTAAGGGATGCCTTGCTCAAGGGCTCTTCAGCTGTATAGACCCAAAAGTGCAACTGGAAATACTAAAGCAGAAACGTTTCTGGCGTTTGGGTATCTCAGGTTGGCTTGGTTAAGGTAACTTCGGCTTCACAATTATGACAAAGCTTAAACAGCCTATAAGCCTTAAGCCATCCATGTGATGTAAAAGTTTAAAACCTAAAACATTTAGTTACAACCAGCCATTTCACAAGTAGAAGATGGTTTCAATCCATCGAACTCTGAGTCACGGGCCCAGCCTGCTTCACCTCCTCCCATCTGCTTTTGACTTGTGCACCGTTTTAAGATGAAGGGGAACATATTCAAGTCGCTCCACTCAAAGACATAAAAAAGACATTTTTTTTTGTCTCCCAGATAACTTGGCCTGACAGTTTGAATCCAGATTAAATGTGAAGGTACTGTACCGTAACACGTGGCTGACACACACAGTGTCAGAGTCGCCACACAGGTCGACGCCTCCTGTTTCATCTCATTGACATTCTGCTGCTCTCCCACTCAGAGCCCCCAGTAAAACTGAGCATTTGCATATTGTACTTGATGTCCGTGTGTGCATGTGTTTTGATCTATTCCTGTAAATGCATACACCATGTTCTGCTCATACCTCATTCGAGTGTGTGCATAAGAACCCAGGTGTGTGTGTGTGTTTGTAGGTGTGTGTGTTGTTACATGTGCGTGCTTAGCTCCAGTCAGCTGCCCCAAGGTTACATTCACTCCTCCTGATGACTTGAGACAAGCAGGAGGGTTGAGCAATGGCCCCGGTGAGACACACTCAATTAGGACGCACATGCACGGCCACACCGACCCGCACGCACACACTTGCAATCAATCTCACAATGCTTGTGTGGAATAACAAGTGGTGGCGTGGGTGTGGTTGGTTGCCAGGATGGAGAACTATTTGATGAACTAATCATGGCTGCTTCATTTCGACAGCCACTCTTGTTGGAATTAATCTTTTTTTTTAACCATCATTCTTTGGTTGGTCACCTCAAGTTATGGTGACACTACCGTTATTTTATTTATAATTTGGCAAAAACTTTGACTGCAGGCCATGGTGGGTTTTGATCAGGTTGTGCTTTAATACTGAATCTGTCCCGTTACTTCAGTTTGAAGAATGTTGCTAAGACGGATTGTCATAAACCAGAAGATGCGTCGTTAATGATAATGACGATTTAATTGATTTAAAACTACTAGTGCAGGAGGTTCCCCCCTCTTGTGGTGAGAGTAATTACATACTCCTCCTAACATATTGTGAACTGATCATCAAATTTCTTTGTTTTTTTTCTTTTCGTCAGGAGTATCAGAAACTTTTCTCAACTTTTATGTTTAATTTTTTATCATTTTTTTCCCAAGCGCCACAGAGGGTGAATTCATAGAACTGAGGTTACATTCACAACTTTGTCATAGTACTCCTATAGTTGTAGCCTGTAGCCAACTCTGTTTCTTTATGAGATCTGTCAAATAGAAGGTCAGGTCCAAAAGTTTTCCAGCAGAACATTGAATTGTCACAAGATGGTTAATGTTATGTATTTCTCCTGTCAGTGGTTTTAATGTTGTGGCTGGTTGGTGTATATTTGAAAGCCCTGCACTGTAGCTTTATGTGTGCATTTCCACTTTTTATGATGATTCATACAAATTGTACTGTAAACACCTTAAATAGTGAACAGGATTAAGTGAACATTTACACCTTTGTGTTGTATCTGTGGCTTATTTATTAAATGTAGTGACAAAGATCTCTGTCCTACATTAGCCTGCTTTATCCTGGTGTGGGCTCCGTTTCTCCTGACATGATTCAGCAAAAACAAAATTGCCTGAGGACTTTCAAATATCTGCCGGTTTATACAATTCTATCAGAATTTCAAATGACATACGCACTGCCCGTCAATGGATTTACACTGGCTGCTTTCATCCCGCACGTTTGAATATCGCCCTCCGAGATCAGGCAGCCTGTTTGTCCCATTGATTACCTTTACTTTGCATGAAGCTAAACCATCTGTCTAAACACAGCAGAGGCTTCACTTGTAAATGTCACATCTGCATGTAAGAAACTCTATTTAGTATATTAAACTTATTTATTACTCAGTTTTTAGGATTTAATATATATATATATATTTTTTTTACCTCTGCACAAGATTAGATTTTCCTCATCCAGGAGGAAAAGGAGCTCAACGCCACACATCTGTTCAGAGGCAGAGTTGAGGAGCGTGGGTGGGACGGGGTGCACTGAATCACCACGCATGGTTTCTGTCTGCGGTATTGATTTTGTGCGCAGGTTTGTGTGAGCGTGCGTCGGAGTGTGTGCAGCCTCCGGTGCTTGTTTATGTGTGCGCTTACATATTGTGTGTGCAGGTCAGATTTATGGTGTTGATAGTGGTTGTATATTAGAGTCATGATCAGCTAACTGAGTCCATTTCTGCTGGCCTGCATGGCCCCGGGGCCCGAGGAAATGATACATAGTCGGCAGCATACGTGTATGTCCCTATTTGTGTGTGTGTGTGTGCGGATATATTACTGTCATTATCACTATCTGATCCACGTGTACATCCTGACATTAGTGGTTTATTGTTATGTATCAGATCTTATAGCCCTCAATCATTTCCTCTCCCGTTCTATGGTTCACCCTCCCTTTCTTTCTCTGTACATTGCCTGTTTCCCCTCTGTCCTCTCTCTCCTTCCTTCATCTTCTTCTTAATTGCAAAGATTATTGAAGCACAAGTTTGCCAAAAGAGGGACATGCAACATTTTTACTATTTAAACACTTGTCTTACATTCCTGTGTCCATCTTCCTTGTGTTCTGTCTCTTAAGTGGAGGGCTTTTACATTTTAAAAGGAATGCTATCCTTATTCGAAGTCCAAATCTTGAATATTTTTAAGTTGTCTACCGTAGTTGATCATTTTTTTTATTAGTAAATGCCATTTAATGCAACAGGTGAGAGAATCTGGAGTGCAGAAAAAAACTAACTATTTCCGTTTTGATAAAGATGTTGGTTAATAATCTGCCTTTTTCCACCATTCTCAGATGCCACTAATGGCGTGAGTCTGTGAAGACTGAGAAGTTGTAAATGTGGATTAGATCAGGTTCAGTGGCCAAGTATTGGCAAGCCATCCAAGGTGCCCTGTGAACAAAGTAGGTTATGCTTCCACATAGACTGTATATAAAGATGGAGGGGAGCAGCTCGTCAAAAGTGAAGCCAAAGCAAGTAGAGCTCCCCCTAGTGACTGGCTGCAGTATAGCTCAAAAGCTTCACCTCCTCCATGTTAGTGGATGGGACTAAAACACAAAAATTCATGTCAAATCATTTTTGTTTTCAAGGATGGTTTGTGTCAATTTAGGTAGTTAATGTAAGTTTAACTTTTAGTTATTTGAATCTGCAGAAACCAGGTGTGACATAACGGCGACCACTAGTTGCCATTCCAATCGCTCCGTGAAGTGGTTCGATGGAACCGTGAGAGTTGAAAAATGAATAAATAAGTACAGTGTATAATCCAACAGTTCCTTGTAAGTAGAAGCAGTAGAGTAGAGCGTAGTTTCTGTGTATTTAGTATTTAGTGGCTTCACTCTCGCACCACACAGACTCCAAACTTGCAAGATGGAGCTGCCCGTATCTCAGTTTGGCCAATTCCACAAAGCGGGGACACATTGTCAATATTTATATACAGTCTATGCTTTTGCATAAGGAACTTGAGCCGAGCCCATTCGTTCACAGTGTGCAGCTCTTCTTCTAACAGCTCACTGTAGTGGCTCCTTCTCGCTCCATAATTTAGTGTTTCAGACATGCAGTTTCTATACTATTTCATAACAAAACTCAACTTGTGTTTTGCTGCAGTAGGAAATGTACACTTTAAATTGGCTGTAATCTCTGAGACCATTAGCATTCTTCAGGCATATCTAGGTATCTGTTTAGGGCAGGGGTCGGCAACCCGCGGCTCCGGAGCCGCATGAATAGCGGCAACTAGTCACTCATCAGTGAGCGAGCGAGAGCTACACAACAACTGAATGACACTGAATGCCACACCACACTCACGGTTGTAACATCAAACAACCAAAAAACACTGAACTCCCACAGTGCATTGCAGCACATTTACTAGTTGCTATCGAGTATTTAATTCAAATGTATTTTTATTTTAGTGAGTTAGTTTTTTAAATATAATTCTAAATTTGAATCGATGGTGATCTTTTAACATTAAAATAAAATGTATTTAATTTTTTTGTCGCTCAAAATATACGTCACAACTGCCGACGTGCGACACCCGCCGGCACGTCCAGCCCGCTATTTATTGAACTTTTCGAGCCCAGGTAAGCCAACCACGGATAAATCCCTGTTATGTTACATAAATGCAATTTCGTTTTCTCTGTAGCAGTTCTTTAAATGCAACACTATAGGCCTAGCATAGAGGTCAAAACGATATATGCAGTGTTATCTTCATTTTAGATGTCAAAGCGGTTTTGTTGCTCCCAGTGTTTTCTTTTCTGTGGGAAACGGATCCAAATGGCTCTTTGAGTGTTGAAGGCTGCCGACCCCTGGTTTAGGGAGTTTATTAAAGAAAAAGCAGCCAACAATGTCCACGCATGGCGCTTCACAGGTCCCTTCACAGTCCCCTCTCAACCATCACATTGCTTGTATGAACAGGCCAAAGTCTCAGTCTCCACTGTCTCCATCTCATTCAGCAATTCAATCAATCATTTAGCACGATTCTATAATAGTAAGTTTTACAAAAATGTACATTTCTACTGTTTACTCTTGAATAATTGTTCATATACTGTGTTTTGGGGGGTGTCCTTTGGCACAGGAGCTTGGTAACATGGTCACAGTGATAATGCTAATACATCAGTGTTAGCATGTTAAGGCTTGTCATGACGACGTAGGACCACAGTGCTTGATGGCAGGTTTGTATAAAATCTTCATGGCACTCAAGTCTGGACAAAGCAACGGATGGACTAAAACTGTAAGACCCACTGAGACTCTGAACATTTTCGCTGTCTTCCTCTGTTTTTCTCTGTGTGTGGGGAGACCAG
The DNA here is from genome assembly GCF_022458985.1 of Mugil cephalus. Lineage (NCBI taxonomy): Eukaryota > Metazoa > Chordata > Actinopteri > Mugiliformes > Mugilidae > Mugil > Mugil cephalus. Next base: position 13,983,709 of record NC_061784.1, on the reverse strand, counting down.
CAGAGCTACATCCTCTGTTCTCAGACCAGACAAACTGCCTCCACAGCCAAACGCCCCTCTTCCTCTTGTGTGTGTGTGTGTGCTCTTGATTGATGTTGATGCACTTGAAAAAAGGCTGATCTACTCTTCATAGGATCCCATAAAACTGTACGGCTGCGGCCCACACGCGATAAACCAAGTGAACCGAGATAAAAATCAAAGCTTGTCTATGTTTGTGCGTGTGTGTGCGCAGGTTCGGAGGTTTGGCACCCCATGTGTAAAGAAGCAGCTCGACTGGAGAGAAAACTGAGGGTGAGTGAAACTCAAAATACTTTGCGACCCCCTGCCCTTTCTCTCCGTTTCTGTTTCCGTCCTCCCTTTGCTTCTTTCTCCCCCTGCTGTCTCATTCTCCGTTTAGATGTTGTTGGTGCATTATAAGGAACTGAACTAACTCAAATGTAAAATATAGCTCTTCGGTCTGCCTTTTATTTTGCATATTTTCCCACATGCGGTTAATTCCACTGAACCACAACACTTATCATGAAAATGCAAAATAATGTAATGAGGGTTTATCACATGAGGAAGTCATTCAATCAGGATGTAAATTTAAAACATGGAGGGAAAAACTATTCTTTCATTTGCAAATGCACACTGTAGAGAGAAGAAGGTGTTTGAGAAGTTAAGAGCACTTTGGAATTTATTACAGTCATAGGAAAGCATTCACTCACCTTTACAGAAGCAATACACTTCTTTAATTAGTGTTATTTCTTTGCATTTTTACAGTGCATGACAGTCTCATGCATGCGTTACAGAGGACGTTTATATCTGTGTAGTCATTGTATTAGTTTTGAAGTAATTAAAAACTTTATTTAATAAAAACTTTACTAACATTCTCTTACATCCGCCGCCTCCAGCTGAGACGGACCTCCGAGACGGCGTCCATTTCTTCTCCGGGCTCCTCTCCTCTCCTCGGCTCCCCGCACCGGCTCATCTGTGTGAGTTGCTGTCGCCATGGCTACGCCGACACCGCACCGCCGCGGATACGCCTTAAGCTGTCGCTGTCACAGCCGTCATTCAAATATAACTGGCACAGACAGAAGCACAAAGAGTCCCCGAAAGTGTCCAAGTTATCTGTCTCTGAGCAGACTTCTTGTATGTCTGTCTGTCTGTCTGTCTGTCTGTCTCCCCGCCCCTCTGTCTCCATGCTTCACTCAGCTGTATGTCTCACTGTTGGGGGTCTATGCTGAGGCCTGTTAGAATAAATAGTCTTTTAGAGTGAAGCCAAAACAAGTAGAGCTCCTCCTGCAGTATGAGTCTCCACGTCCTCCTCAGGATACAGATCAAATAATTTTTTTCAAGAATGGTTTTGGTCGTTTTAGGTAGTTAATATAATGTTGATGCATGTTCAAGTGCCAATTGTTTGGATGAGTTTCGGCTTAGTATGTATTTCTGTGAAGGTTCTCAGTGATCCAGGTCATGATGATCCAAAAAGGCATTTACTTGTTGAGTTTTGAGGAGACGTTGCATCTGAGTAGCTTCTTTAGTTGTAAGAGACCGGTGGGAAGTTGAGGTTTTGTTTTACCCACAGAGTTTCCTATTTAAATCTCAACTTTTGAATTTCCCCAGTGGGGATCAATAAAGTACTATGTTATCTTAACTTCCCACCAGCCTTCGTCTTCTCAAAACTCTACAAGTCCGCTTGCCTTTTTTAAATGCCTTTTGGTTTAGTTTGTCGTTTGATGCTGTAGAAAGAGGATGTGACATCAGTTGCCATCCCAGCCGACCCTGTGAGACCTGTGAGAGTGGATTTTACATTGGTATACTGGAGGTAGAGTAGAGCTTAGAATTAATTAAACCAACTGAAAACGCGGGTCAGTCTGGAGGAAGTGTGGTCGTTTCATCGATATTGCGGCTCCACTCTGGGACCGTACTGATCAGACTCTGTCTCCAAACTTCAGTTTGGCCAATGCAAGCAAGTGGGAACACGTCGTCCATATTGGAAGGTGCTACGATTAGCTCGGAGGCCACTGCTGTGCAGCGCTATCCTCTCCTGAATAATACATTTATTCATTCTCCATGATTGTGGCTTGAATGTTCAGAATAGATAAAAAAGAAAGCACCTCTCATGCTCTGATCAGGCAGTCATAGAAAATGACAGAGATCTGATTGTAGTAAGACTCCATCGGCCTTTAGGTTGGTTTAGCATTATTATTAGCATTTGTCTCTGCCATCTCTGGTTTTGAAAAACTAATCACATCCAGCTTTTCTATTTACGTCTACACTTAGTATCTGTCTCTTTGTCCCCCCCGCAGTCCAAGGCTGACAGTGATGTCTTGGACTATAAGCAGCTGGCGACTCTGCCCAGGGTCAAAGCCATATATGACAACCAGCGGCCTGATATCATCCCTTATCAGGCGGACCATGCACACTCACACCTCTCAGACGACACTATGGAGAGATACAACTGTGGGCAGGTAGAGACTGATTCTGAGTTTACACCATAAATCTCCACTAGAATAACAAATAACAATGACATGTATTTATTTTCTCATCCAGTCACTGGGCTCCTTGTCACCGTATACTCATGTAAGTATTCCACCTTTTTATTGTACTTGTCCATCTGATTCAGAAGGTTTCTTTTTTGTTTATTCCAAAGTAAATAAATATAAATAGCACAGCTGGACTCTTGATCTGAGGTATTTAGCGCTGTATTACAGGGGAAAAGAACAGATACAGGTACTGGATAATCAGAATAGTTTGAGAAGTGATTTCCTTTAATTGTCCGTTATTCCTTCAACAGAATGCGCTAGTGGTCCCGAAACTGTGGTCTGAAGAGAAAGACATCGCTGTGTCCCTAATCTGAGGCACACTTTATATCACTGCAAGCTTGTTTTTCACAAAAGAATATTACCCATAATACCTGTGAGGTTAGAAAAAAACCTAGAGCAATGATAGATCAAAGGAAAAAGAAAGACATTTTGGGAATTTGGAGACTCACTGAACAAAAGAAAGTTTGTGTCCCACCACATCTCCTCATAACCTGTTGTCTTTACACCTGAGGTGTCTTAATTAGTGCGCTTCTTCCCTTCACACAGATTTAGACGTGCTGGTTCCCTCCCGGTTCCCGCCGACAAAGTACGCTAAGCTAACCAGCTGCATATTTAACATGCAGCCATTTCACTGTTACTGACTAGCAACAAGCTAGTCTGGAAACCATGTCAATCGGCTGTTAAAGACTCACACATCACTGACCAAATCAGACTGCTAGCAGCATATGTACAATGCAGGAAATGAAACTGCTGTCACCCTAAATCAGACTGTGTTTTTGAAGCTGCCTTCAGGTCTAATTTACTCCCCTTATTAAATTAAAACACATTACTCCAAGACTTTTTTTTTTCCGTTTAGGACCTCTTGGATGGCACGGACTTGAGAACGAGGCGCTCATCCAGCTCGGCCTTCACCGACTCTCCCGCACACAGTCGCCACGGCGGCTCCCCGCTGCATTATTATCACCCTGGTAATCCACCCACTCGAGCAAAGACACGCACACAGAGAATACGAGGTCCCTAACTGGAAACATGCACTAGTTGTTTGTGTGTGTGCAGCGAGGTGTTCTGTCCTGTCTGGAGCCTCGACATTCACAGACACACACACACACACACACACACACACACACACACACACACACACACCTGTAATTCCTCAGGTCTGTCTTTCATTAGCCCGTCTGTCTTTCTGTTTGGGGACGTCATGCTTTGGTTTCTCTCACTGTGATTGGCTGGGCTGGCTGCAGGCAGTGAGAGTGGCAGGAGTTCCCCCTATTACAGTCAGCCACAACCCAGGTGTGCTACGCCCACCACCGCCACCTTCCCAGCCCCCAAGCATTTCCATGTGCCAGGTAGGATGTCACATGTAACCCTGACTCCTGACCTATTTACTAACCCGCATTTACTCAGTTAAATCCAAAACGGTCCCACAATCCAAACTGTCCCTTGTAGATAAATGATCGTTAAATTCTCCTAATAATTCCTGTCTAACCATTAACCTTCCTGACCAACACCCTAACACACATATTAAACCACACTAGCGTCTTTCCTAATTCTTAAAGAATTATTATAGTAAACTATTTCTTTATTTACAAAGAAAAAAACTAAACATATTTGAACAGTTTAAAGGAAACCGGAGACAATAGTAACACTTTATAAAAATCAAAAGCAAGGAAAAGTGATGACAGTTAAGGCTCATTTAATGTACTGCAGGACATAGACACCGTAACACACGTAGCCGACATCAATGCAAGCCATTTATACTTGTGCACTAGTCAACGCTGTGTCTTTATTGTCAGTTGGATTCATTTTTGTTTCTACTTCCTGCCTAATTTTCAGCAATGGCAACAGAAGCTTTCACCGAAAAATGCTTTTTATATCTCCAAATCTGTTCGGTTAACTTTTCCTGGATGTGTTACATCTTCATTCGTACAAAACAATCAATGCGAAATCTGCAGAGATGGAGAAGCATCATCTTTCGCTCACCAGGAATGACCAGGGAACTCAAAACAAAGAAAAGAATATTAACACAACAAAATAAAAAAAATAAAAAACGTGACAACAACCTCATATTGTCAACGTGTGGACCCATATAACAATATGTGGTCAAAAAAAACTACTTTTGCATTAGAAGACTTGAAAATGACTGTGGTGGCGGTTTCCATCACAGTACGCCACCATCAAAGTTACTAGCTAGCATACGAGAGTTTGGTTTTAATAATCTATACTTCTTATATATAATAATCAAAATCCAGTTACCATTAGAATAGTTGCTATTACAATATTAGAAATACCTTTGCTTGGACTTCACATGGCGTCTGAGATCATTTGATGCTACAGCTGTAATCGTGTGATTACTCTGATACAGTTAGCGGGACAGCTAATGCTAGCAACCATGCTAATCTTAGTGGACGCTGGAAAACTCGGCTTTTGAGTTTTTATCTGCAGAGACCTGAACCTACACTTTATGTTTCATCAAAAATTGCAATTGCATATTTATTTTTTTTCTATGGAAAAGGATGAAGTATTGTTATTATCTGTCCCACCTATCGCAACAGAGTGAGACTTGATGAAAAGCTGAAGCACCCTGGTTGGTGGTCAAGACCAATGAGAAGAGGGTTAGTGTGTCTCAAGTGGTCTCTGAGTTATGAAGGAAAACGTAAAAACATATGTTACTATTGCCTCCGATCTTCCACTTTCAGGAAACTACGATCTGTATATCCTGTTAAAAAATGCAGATAATCCATAATGGAAAAGGATCAAGATATGATTTTAGTTGACCGATAAATTTCATGTAGCATGGAAGCACAGAGAGGAGACCTCTCATCGGGTTTGTGTTATATTAATGAGCTTTTAACACCTATTAAACTAGTCCCCCTTTCATTGTGGGCCGTCTCTGCCTAATTTATCTCACTGATCTGGAGCTCCTGTATAACATACGAGCGCTTTCATCTAACAACTAATAACGCTCCATTTTATTTAAACAGTCCATCAGCGCTACATTTTATCAAGTTAAATCCTCTTTCCTCCCTGGATGTTCCACTCCGTCTTTGTTCCCTTCACTTTAAAAAAGGCCTCCTCTTTTTCACCGCAAGCTGTGCATTTGATTTCCCTCCATCACCCCCTCCGCCTGCCCTCGGTCCATTTCTCACTGCATGTTTCCTCTCGTCGTTTCTTTTTCTCTCCCTCTCTCTTTCTTTTCTTTTTTTTTGCCGAGGCCGTTTTTCCTTGCCAGCTCTGCGACAGCTCTCCCTTTTCAGCAAAATGTATTTGGTGGATGCTTTTATCCAGAGTGCCTCGCAGTATCACAAGAGCATACAAATTTAGAGCGGCTGGCCCGCTGGGAGTCAAACCACTAACTAGGTAATATCGGTGGCATGCTCTGTCCAGAGAGTCTAAATATTTTTAGTTTTTCTGTGCTTTGCTTTACTTTTTTGTTGTTTTAGTCGATTACAACTCAAAGTATTTCCAGTTTGCCGTGGCGTGTAGATGAGGTGCTTGTCGAGCACTCAGAGCTCAACGATTGCTCTGAATGCGCCACCAAAATGAGGGCTACGAGATGCACTCCTGTCGTTTCCAAGTTCCTCTCCTCTTTCCACCCTTCGACTGCTCTCCTCCCCGTTCGTTATCCCTGAGCCATCTGCTTCTCTGCGCTGTGCTAAGCCTGTGAAGCTGTATTAAACAGCCTCTCTGCACGTCAGTCAGGTCATCTGGATGCGCTGCGCCACCTCTGCCATATCAGTTTATTACTCGTGCTGTCAGCTTTATGGTTAAGAAGACTGTAAACGTACAACTGACTTGGTGGGATGGGATGAATAAGGAGATGCAGATTATTCTCCTCTCTCCTCACTAAAAAATTCCCTTTTTGCTTTTTGTTCACAGCTTCTGAGGAAACCAACATCTATAGGAAACCCCCCATCTATAAGAGACAAGGTTGGTCTATTCTCCATAATGATGAGCTCTTTATCAGCCTACCTGTCCAGCCAGTTGATTGCTGCGTCGCTTCGTAGCCTCCTGTTTGTGCGACTTAACGAACCAGCTACGTGTTTTTAGACGTTTATTTCCCGTCGACAATCTCGTGCCTCTGTTGCCTTCCCATTCACCTGCCCTCAAACGGGGAGCGGTCAGAGAAAGTGACTGAAAGCCTGCGCTCCTGATGCAGCGGGAACTCACCGCTGACCAAATCGGCTGCAGAGTTAATGGAGCGCAACCGAATAATCACAACCCCGTAACGGGTTTTGTTCAGCATTTGATTGTCTGCTGAACATGGAGCAGATTGTACCGGTGCCACGTGGTGTCACCTGTACCAGTGTGAAGCAGTTCACATCAATGCCAATTTATAGCAATTTTGACAAATAATGAAAAAGGTTTCAGCTTCTTAAATGTGACGTATTACTGGAGGAAAATGCAACGCATTTTCGATCCTGAATGATAAATTGAAGAAAAAGTTTAATACTAATACTGACCTTATTTAACAGTGTGGTTTACAACCTTCCTAATATTAACACGTATCTTGAGTGATTGCATCACAACCGGCGGCTTTCCGAGCCTCCGAGATCTGATCTCAGTTTTGTGCTCTCTATAGAAATGAACACCTACGTTGTTTATGTGTGAACAGCTCTTGTTTCTAAAGGATCACTGCTGCTGCTGCTGCAGTTTCAGAGCCACCAGTGTTCCCCCAACATGGGGACATGATACAAATTGTGGAACGTAATGAACTGTAAACTCTCTACGATCTACAGTCGCCTCAAAGATCAGATCTCTTGATATATCCTGTATGCATCATGGGGGTGTTCACACCTTCTCTTCTTTAAGTAGTTCAGTTAATACCAGATGTGCACAGGGCCAGCGATATTTTTCCTTAGCTGCATACTGTCTACTGCTGTTGGCTAGGCTAGTTAGCTGGTGTCTTCTTGTTGGTTGCTAGCTGCTAGTCGGTAGCTGATTGCTAGCCTGCTGGTCAGTTTTTCAGTTGGACCGGTCTTCTAAATGTGTTTTGCCTCGAATCCCAGCACAAGGGAGAAGTGTTGGTTGAAATGTAATCACATATCCCATCAGTTCTTACCGAAAACCCCTCCTACTGTCAGGGTGGTTGAAATGCTGGCATTTTCCCACTCAATCTACTGGGGGACAGGATTACTGTACGTCAGCCTGCTGAGGTTGGCTAGGCTAGTTAGCTGGTGACTTCTTGTTGGTTGCTAGTTGGTAGCTGACTGCTAGCCTGCTGGTCGGTTTTTCAGTTGTAGTCCTGTAGTTTTGCCTCAGATCTTGGCCCAAAGGATTATAACACTTATCCTGTGTAATAATGAAAGTTACCTCATGTGAAAAAGACTCCTTACAGTTAAGTTTTTAAATTTAAGGGAGTGAGACAATAAAATTTCTCAACCCGAGCTGAGCTATCAAACGGGAGATTAAAAAGTTGGATTGGTGCATCCCAGTAATAAAGTTACTATAAGGGACGCGGTTCAACTAACAAACAACGGAACTTTATGCGGTCGTAAAGTCTGATAGCCGTGGCCGCATCAGAAATGAGATTCAGCTGGTGATTCAAGAGGTAAACTGAAACTGGGAGAAACGGTTCCAAACACGGAGCGTGATCCATCAGAGCTCAGGTGGCAGCTCCCGCAGAGTTACAGTTCCTCTGGAAGACCTCTGTGTGATTTACATCGCGCTCCAAAGTGCTGACAGACCTCTCTCTTCAGTCTGAGCGGGCAGTCTGTGATCGGGCCTGTGTGGGTGAATTTAAAGGTCCAGTCTGAAACACTTGCAGAGCTGCTGCATCTATGTCGTTGTGTGTCGTTAAGGAGTTGTTTAGTTATATCGCCAACACAGACTGAACAATAACCATCACAGATAATTCACTCCTTACTCCGGTTTTTACTTCAGTTGCATCTTTTGTTTTGGTGCATATCAGATTTTCACTTTACGATTATGTCACGATAACAATATTAACACGATATCAACAAAAGTGTAAATAATAACAGCAAAATCCAGGAAATGAGTCTTTAACTTCATTTGTGTAATTTTCTCCCTTGGGAAATTAACTACACTCAAAATAAGAGTAGAACGGAAGAAAACACGCAGATATGAAACACATGTTTGATGTGTTCAGGTGTCACTGGATCATTTACACGGTATAATAAGTATAATAAAAATTAATACTAATGATTATTGTCGGTATCGGTATACCGTGGCAGCGGTAATTTCGACACGTCTTTCAGATATGAACTCTTCCAGGTTCGGGTGGTGAATCCATGAAAAATTCATACCCTGTGTCCCGTCTGCATATTGTATGCGGGAGAATGAAGAATCTTTCTGCACTTACTAAATGAAGACTCATAGAATAACAACCTCATAATCCTCTTCCAAACACAAATAAATAAATATCACAAATAGGTCACAGCCGGATTTTGTGTGCTGGGAAAATTTTGGGTTGTCCCCAAACACCAAAAGTCACATTCAAGCGTCGGCAGCATCAGTCGACGCGTGACCTTTGCTATATGTCACCGTCTCGTCGCGTTGCTGCTGTGACAGTTCAGCCACAACGCGTAACTTAAACAACATCCGTCTTGAAGTCTGTTCAGCCTTGACAGCCTCGCTTGCTCTCTGGAAGCTGTGTGTCACGGCCCTTCTTATTTCCTCTGACCTCCTTTTTGTTATCTCTTCCTTTGTTTTTGTTTTTTGTGCGCACCTCTTCCCTCCCTCCATCTCCCTTCCTTGTAAGTAAACACTGTCCGCCCTTGTCGCTCCTGCGCTCACATGCAAACTGTCGCAAAACGTCTGACATTGGTTAGTGAATCATTTAGAGACCGGCAACCGAACAAAAAAATACCTAAAGCCAATGTTCTACGTTGTGAAGGACGTGTCGACGTTTTCCATCTGAGCGCCCGATTGTAAAGTCAAGCATGAAAATCTGCCTGAAATTCTTTGAAAATGCGAAAATAAAATGAAACTGTGTTTCCGTCAGACCTATCGGCCTCTCCGGCAGCCAATAAGAGTAAGACTAATGAGAACCTCGTCAACTGCAGTCGTCTTTCCACCTCAAACTGTAACGGCATTTATCACCCGGACTCCAACTACTATCCATACACTGGTTCTCCGAAAGGTACAGCTGCCTCTGTTTAGCAGCCTGTTTAAGGCAGACAAAGAGACAAATGTGAGTTTTGTCAGTCATTTCAAAAGAGTGCAAAAATGTCCCATGCTCACGTTTCCTTTTTTTTTTTCCTTCTTCTCTCAGTTGCAATCTCTGACTTCTCCTTTCTGTCCCTGTGTAGTCTCCAGGGTGAGGAGGTTTTCTTCTGGAGGAGAGGAGGATGGATGGAATCATAATATAAACAGGGTAAGAGAGGACGACGTCCTCCTGCTTCTCCCTTTTATATTTTTAAGTGAGTGTTAATATTTAATGAGCCTGCTAATTAAACGCTTCCTTCCAACCTCGCTCACTGGATGTGACACAAAGTGGTGATCCTGTACTCCTCTCTCCTTCCCCCTCTTCACATCCCTCCTTCCATCTGTCCAAGCTTCTTTCTCGCCTGTAAAACGACACGTCCGTCCCATTAAACTCTTTTTGTTGCAACTGTACTTCCACCTTTTATTTTTACTCTCCCTTTAATCCTCTGCTCCTTCGCTCCATGCAGGGCATTGGCAGGATGATCCTGAAGGAGGAGATGAAGGCACGGTCGGGTTGTCACGACAATGACCAATGGGGGAGCAGGCGCAGTTCTCGCTGCAGCAGCAAGGAGGCGCTGAATAATTTGGGTTACAGCTCCCTCAACGGCTGTAAGTCTGTGTGTGTGTGTGTGTGTTTGCTTTTCTCTCTTAGGATTTTTGTTCAGTTGCTAAATTTATAAACGGGAATTAAACGGGGAGTTCAACCAGGTCGCCACATACTCTACACCGATCAGCCATAACATCATGACCACCTTCCTAATATTGTGTACAACTCCCAAACAGTTGTGACTCATCAGAGAATGGACATGGGTCTTTTGAGGGTGTCCTGTGGTGTCTGGAAACAGGGGGAGGGGGCTCTGTGGATCATCCCACAGATACTTGATCTGTGGTGGATCTCTAGTTGTCCCTAAACCATTTTTTTTTTGTGTGTGTGTCTGTGTCAGGCTGCATCCTGCTGAGGATGCCTGCTGCCATCAATGAATATCATTACTATGGGGTGGGGGGGCCTGATCTTATCTGGTCTGTTTGCTACATGTCTAAGAAACATCCATGTGAATTCCAGGTCACAACACTGAATTGCGACAAGATGATCAATGTTCTTTACTTTCCCCTGTCGGTGGTTTTCATGTTGTGGCTGAGCGGTGTATACTGTAATATGTTACATGTTGCTGTCTTCACATTGATTTTAATGGGTGAAATCTTAGAGGGTTCTCTTAAAAAACACATTGTATTAGGCATTCCCTGCCTCTGGACGACTTTCATGGTACAAATTCTGCTGACTGTGACGATCTCCAGTCTTATAGCATCATGTCTTATCTACATGCATGGTCCCCAGACTATGTATCCCACTGATCTTGATGATTTCCTGAACTTTGCTATAAAGTGCTGCTATGGGATTGGCAGATAATTGATAAAATCTGGTACGTGCATTCATGTTCCCCCCCCTAGGATCTATCACAATATCTTAGGATAACTGACAACCATGTAGCACCTCTTGTTTGCCAACGTCTGCAGAGCTAATCCTTAGACACGAAAGTAAGATCATCATCAAAGACCAAGGAGGGCAGGTTGAGGATGATCTTAATGTGAACTGTAGGCACTGTGGCAGTCCTTAAAGGATGTGTTACACCTGAGATAGTAGTCAAGGTTAAAGTCTGAAATGAAAATCAGATTTTGTTTCAAAGGTTAAATGTCACCTTTCAAGTAGGACGGCCGTGTGGGTCTCATTGTGATTCTGACCAAGCCTCAGTCAGTGGGGGGGTTGGGGAGGGGGCGCGGGAGTTCCCCACTTCTGTATTAACTCTTCCATTGATCCCATTCCTCATTCCATTCAGCACACGTGAGGCTCAGACAAAGATGGAGAGACTCATAGAAAGGGAGACAAAGCGGGAGTATGTTTGGGTGGAGGTGGAATGGGAATGAAATCCTGCGTCCTAACGGTAGACACGGGAAGAGAGCGAACGTGATGGAAAGCGAATCAGACATAAGGGAGGGAGAGGGAGTCAGAAGCTAAAGCAATTTGAAGCTGTTGGGAGAAGATGTACGACATGAAGCCTGGAGGTAAATCAGGGTCGGGGAGCGGTGGAGAGGGAGGGAAATGAGCTCTCTGCACAGGGAGGTCAGACAGAGAGAGGTGTGAATAATATTACGTAAGTGCTGTGTAATCACTGCAGGTTTATGGTGTCTGCGGTTATTACATTGATTAGAAAAGTCTGGCGTGGCCTCACCTGCTGTTCCGAAAAGGGCTAATTCCGAATGAGATATCCATCATTTTATACGAAACGATGTACTCCTGGTGACTTCTTCCACATGAATAGACTTGAGGATAACTTGAGTTAGCTGGTCCAGACTGAAATATCTCAGATATCATTGGAGTGATGGACAGGGTCATGCATTCATGTTTCCCAGAGGATAAAACCCACCGACTTGGACGGATGTGTCACACTTTAGGAGTCATCATACATGAGTTTCATATCATTGTTTTGAGGAGAAAAAATATTCCAGTCATTTTGTTCTTTTTATTTCCAGGTTGAATTCTATAGATTCTAGGACCTTGTGCATTTTCATTTAAGCTGGTAAAGTGCTTGGAGGTGTTGCAGGCTCTTATAGTTAGCTTGTTAGCCTAATCCATGGGCATCGATAAGATTTTATTGATACCGATGCCATTGTTGATTCTCCTTATCGATACGATTCTTTATCAATTCCTCCTGTGACTTTTTGGTTTAGAAAAAGTGGGCGATTGTGGTTTCGTGCACACAAAAGAAGATTTACTGAGTTTCTAAACAAGAGAGAAGAGCTTGTTTAAGTAAACAATTTGGGGAATTGGTCACTGGATCCTCATTAGCAATGCTCTGCTGAGACTTAGCGTTAGCTGCATTTGTTGACGGAACACATGACACTTTCTGTATTAAATGCACTGCGTCCTCAACAAATGCTTCAAGATGTTGGTGGTGTTGCCGCCCTTGCTTAAAACAACAGTGCTGCATGTATTGTACGTTGCACTGTCAAAGTCCCTTCTGGAGAAGTGAAGCCACTGTTTCAGTTTGCAACAACTTTTAGGGTCATTACTGCCTCCTTTTGGTCTGGGACATAAAGATTCAGCACGAAAAGAGTCGATAAGGGGAATCGATAAGCATGAAGCGTAATGAAATCGATGAACTGAACGAGTTGGAACCAGTTCTTTTAAAGAACCGGTTCTCAATGACCTTCCCTACTAGTGAGGTTTGTCTGATAAAGGGTATCTTTTTTTTTTTTTTTTTTAAATCGTCTTTTTGGGATTCAGCACTTTGTTTCGTGTAATAAAACGAAGATAAGATAAACAAAGATAATGTAGATAATCATATTATATAATCAGATTTGTCTCAAGTTGCATCAAAGAAAGTAACAAGTATCATTAGATTTGCGCTCAAGAGATTTACCTAAATTGAATTGATCAAACCTTAACTAACACAATAACAGATCACTGATGGACAGTGAACGGATGCACCGCCTGTGAGTAAAAGGCCCAAACTCGTAGGGCGTGTGAGCTTTATTGGCTTGAAAGGGCCAATAAAAGCCCTCGTCCTGAGCCGACGACCCTCCCGTGTCAGACCACTGCCCTCTGAGATAAACTAAGACAGTCCATGACAGTGGGGTGACAAGCACTGCACCCAGGGCTGACAGCTCAGCGCCTATTTATGAGCCAGATTGTGGTCATGGTCTGCTGAAGTCTGAGCTGCTGTTTTCTGACAATGGTTGCTGAGCAGCCTGCAATCTGTACCGTTAAATGTCAAACTCAAGCGTGCATGGTGTGCAATGAGTACGTTATGATTATCTTATAATGTGCGCGACTATGTTTGAAAGAAACCCACATGCGACTCTGGCAATAAAGCGCAGTCCATTAAAGTTACACCGGGTGGCCTCCATAAACACGCGTATACATTTTTAACGCGAGTGGCTGCGCCCGCGGTTGCTTCATATTTTATACGATGTGTACGTCTTCTCTGTGATTATGCTCACACACTGAGGCTGTGAACGACCTATCCTCACGCAGCTGATGTTTTATAGATGTCCCACGACATGTTTTTTTTATTATTATTATTTCCTCTCCACTGTAAACTCTTATCCTGTGGTCTGATGGAGCGATTAACCCCACTTTACACTGTTTCACAGTCACTTTTACACGGTCACAGATGTTAATGTGGATGAATTCAAAGCATAACAGGAGATGAACTGATATTCAAACCGTGTTAGAGTGTAGTCACTGTTTTTAACTTTTGGTTTTGCAGACGAAATCTGTTGATGGCAAAGGATGTTCTGCTATTTAGTTCTGTTCTTGTGGACACGTCTTTGTGTACTGTCCCCAGAATTACTTTATATGTCCTTTTTTATAAGTTAAATGTTTGAAGTCATCATACACACCATGAGGTTCTCTTGTGTAATCTGATAAATAATTAAATCACCTTAACAGTTTGAATACATAAAGTTATGTAAAAAAAAAAAAAAAAAAGAAAACTTTTGAATTATTCATTGTACTTTTCTTGGTGCGTGTTAACTTTGATGTGGTCCTCCTGTAATTAGGAAGTCAACCTCTGATTAGCTCCTATTGTTCGCATTAAGGCAACATTCTTGCTGTAAATAGTCAGGTCAACCGAGTTTTTGAACTCGGCACAAATGACCTCCAGTCTGAAAGATTTATTTATTTATTTATCTTCTCTGTCCTCAGCTCCCAGGTCCGTCTACAGCGCAGACAGCGGTGAGTGGCCCGTTGATGTGTCCTGATCTGTTCATCGTGTTCATCCCAAAGGGCCGAACCCAGCTTCCTTATCCTCTTCATCCTGTCGGTTCTGCTGTGACGGCAGCTGGGCCTTAAGTGGCCACATCTCTTGGGTTACAGTAGGGGAAATGAATGGATGGCTCTGTAGCTTACATTTGTCATTTTTTTTTCTGTGCCACTTGGACTTGAAGATGAACTGATTACAATATGGCGACTTACTGGCCATAACCCAAGGACTCATACACTATTTATGACAAAAGTTTTACACGAATGTCACTTCCTCTGATGGCACAAAAAAAACAAAAAAAGAGTTTGAGCTTCAAGGGTTTGTCATTGCACCGTGTAATGAAACTTCCTATGAGTTCGCTGCAGCAATAAGAAGATTTTTAATAAAATCCTTTCAAAGTCATGGACATGAGCCAACACCTAGAGAAATTCTCACTTCCATGCAGCGCTAATTGTCCTTAGTCATCTGCACGTCCTTCTAATTGTACTTTTTTCCCCCCCTGATTGCTCCGTTGTAGATTTAAACCCACTGACATCCCAGCTTGGCCTCCAGACTTGTTTTAGAGCATCGTATGGGATCAGGGATTATAAATTAGCACTTTTAGAATGGAAAGGGTGTCAAATGGGATGCTTAGGTTCGTAGTTTTCACGCCGCTTGGCACGCTCCGATGATGAAACAACCGCACTGCCGAGACTAACAGCGCTGCTAATCTGCGAGGCCGTATCTCATTTCTCGTTGAAAGAGTGCGAGTTGTGGATGACAAACTCATTATAGTTCAGCGTCTTTCCCTGCGCCGCGCAGCGACTCCGCGCACACGCACGGACCGGTTTTTCTGCTGCATCATGGTGTTTCGCCGCGGCTCCTTCACGTGGCCGTGTCATTTAATTCCCTTCAACACGAGAGTGAACAAGAAAAAGGAGAGCGAGAGGTAGAGCTGAGGAGGGAACGAACAAAGGGGAGAATCAGTGATGTACGCAAGGATCAAGAAAGGAGGATAGCAAGGGAAGGGCAAGAGAAAGTGGCCAAGAAAGGAACAGATGCTCGGTGTAGCTCCACTGCCCCCTGCTGCCTCAGCTGCAGCGGTGCACGCCTCCCTCACGGAGGATGCTGGTGGTTGCCAACGGTTACTGCTTAATGTGAGTGTCGAGGCATCCAAACAACTGTTATTAAAGTCACCCCACTGCCAGAATTAGACATTCGTCAAGACACTAATTGTTACTTTTCCACAGCTGATCAGATCGGGGGAGGTTGCAGGGAGGTCAAGTGGTAGAAACTTTGAGATGCAGTCGTGCGTTCTGGGACGTGACAGGAGCTGCTGCTGCTGCTGCTGCTTTGAATTCTTTCACCAAGTGGTAGACATAGTTTCCGCAGTGTGATGTTCTCAGATGACCCAGAAGCGCCTCTCTAATCTTTCAGCAATGTATGAGTAAGGCGATATTTGGCTTTTGAGAAGCGGCTCGGCTGCTGGTGAATCAAGAACATTCATTTTTCACAGTCACTCCTCAGTTTGGAGACTTGGGGCTATTTCTTTTTTTTTTTTTTTTTTTTTTAAGTCCATAACATGTCTTTTTTCAGATTAGTGTAAAGAAATGCAAAAATTGATTGAAAATGTGTTCAAATTTCTTATTTAATTAAAAAACGCTGCTTATTTTATGATAATTACTGGATATTTTATTTAAAAAAATGCTGCGAATTTTACACGTTTAAACTATTAAATACATTTTATATCCTTAAATATTTCACATTAATTCTAATATATTCTTCAGAGAACGTGTGATGCCAGAAATACTCATCTTAATGTAGTTGGACATGTTTTATGATTAAATATATTCAGCCATGAGGTTTTTCTCATATTCTGAGACAGAAATCTTAACTTTGGTGTCTACATTTTTCCAGAGTGCTTTGTTCAGATATCATTCATTGTGTGTTGTTTTCTGTATTAGATGTAGATGTAGATGTAGTAGATGTCCAAACTCTTCTCTGTGAAAACCTTTGACTCTTATATGTCAACAGAATGACACACAGATTTTGAACTTTGCTTTATCCAATGATCAGATTTCAACTACGGAAAAAGTAGTTCAGATTAGCATACATACATTTATGGAGGTGGATGACTTTGCACAGAAATAAACAGAAAATATGTCAGTTCAGCACTTGGAAATCAAAGCTTATATTAAAGTAATTAATATTATATATATATATATAAAAAAGAACAAAACATTGTTTTGTTTTTTTAATGGGAACCCCATTTTTTGAATGATTTATTTGAATTTTATTAGTAATTCTAACCTTGGACACAGAAATGTGTTAATAAAAACACTAAAGTGAACAATAACCGTGAGCATAGAGGTACTGTGACTTTATCTGTGTTACTTTGCACGGTTCTTTGTGTTTGTTGACCGCTATGTGTTTATGTTTGTTGTTCCAGACTCGTACATTGCCAAATCCTCCTCGTTGCCAGGCTACGGCAGGAATGGGCTCAACAGGGTGAGTAGTGTGTATGTACTAGTATTACTCGTGCCGTGAGGACCTGCCTCCCTTTTAGAGACAAATATGTTGATCATTAGATGTTAGGCTGAAGACGTGGTTTGAGGTTAGGGTAGGGTTAGATTTAGGTTGAAGTTAGCGTTAGCACGTCATAGCTCTATTTAATGATCACATTCGGTTAAAGAGTCAGTGTAAAGTCCTCTAAAGTGATGGAAACGAAGCAGAAAGATACACACAACAGGATAAAACATTCACTAAGCTGTAATATATATAAAGTCCAAGCAGGTCACGGCATACTGTACACCGATAAGCCGTAACATTAGGCCAGGAGGAAGTAAATACTAGGGAACTTTTGGACCTGAATGCTACTCAGACATGTACCACCCACCGGGACCAGATGAGATACCCCCCACCCCACAGCAATGACACTCCTTGATGGCAGCAGCAACCTGGCCTCCAAATTCACTAGATCCCAAATTGATGAAGTATCCGTGGGATGATCCACAGAGGCCCCTCCCCTCAACCCATAGGACTCGAAGACCCCCACTAACAGCATCATGTTGCCAGACACCACAGGACACCCTCCTGTGTCCACTCTCTAATGAGTGACAACTGTTTTGGAGACACAGGGGAGACCTGCACAATCTTACAAAGGTGGTCATAATGTTATGCTTGATGGGTTTACATCTATTCAGCTCCGTTTAAGCTGCTCTCGTTGTGTTCTGACAGGCCGGGAATGCGGCTGCAGATTATTACCAGTATGACAGCAGCAACGCAGTTAACTGGCAGATCAGAGGTAAGCCTACTGTGTGATTTAAATCTTCTTATCTCCCGGTTTTCTCCTGACGCATCTCCTTCTCGATACATGTCAGTGTGAGTGAATGCAACGCTTAGTCGCCATGTTTTCTTCTCCGTTTCTTTCAGAATACAAGGTAAGAATCAGCTGCCAAAGCAAGAGAACTGTTTCTGAGCCAAGAGTGAAAGGTCTGGATCAATGGATGATAGATAAGATGGCCTGTTCGTAGTGAATGGTGAATCAGTCTCACTCAGTAACACCCGCCTCACTCTGTGAATCCGACTGACTCATTTTAAGAAAGGGCTACAGAGAGATATTGTAGTGTGTGTGTGAGCCATGCGCCTCATCTCTCAGAAGATAAAAGTCAGTGAAAACATTAGAGTGAAGCAAAGTAACTGGAAAATAAATAATAGTCAGTTATATTTGCGCCATTTTGCCGTCACATCCCGAGTATACAGTTAGGCCCCCATCTGTGTAGACACTGATATATTTGTTTTTTTGTTTTGTTTTTTATTTCACCATATAAAAACATATTCAGTGAATATGAATAAAGTGAAGAGTGTCAGCTTTAATTTGAAGACATTCACATCCAAATTGCAGGAGTTGTATCTGGACAGTTGTTTTAAAAGGCGTTTTATTAGCAGGTGTAATATAGTCATATAATCCATTCTTCTATTCTAAAGGTCAAAATATATTTGCAAATCACATCAAACATATGGAGACCTTTCAAGAATACAGAGCTGTGTGGGCAAAAATGACATTTTTCGAAAGGGCTACAAGTGTGCGCTTTTTAAAAAGAACTACCACACCAACATTTCCCTACTTTATAAGAGACTTTATAAATTATTAATAACTTTTTTTTAAAACTATTCTCTCTCTGTTAAGAATTAAAACAAAAATCTAATTTTCCTGTAACGTTTTCCTCCGAGACTTTATTTGTTTTTCTCATTTGACCACCAGATGGCGCCAGAAACAAAGTTTCTGAACCGGTGCTGAGAGTTTTAAATCCAAACTGGATAATCCGTATTTTTCACTGTGTGTTCCTCTCACATTTAAATCAAACACAAAATAAAAGAATCCATTTCAATAAATAATCGTCAAAATCAACTAACAGAGGCTTTTACAGATGCACAGACCTTTCTTAGTTTAAGGGACTGCTGGGCAGAGGCCGTTCTGGCCTGTTTAGTGCCTTGGGCAAAATTTGGCAAGTTACTGAAACCTGAGAATTCTGTCTGTGAAATGATGGCACTATATTTAGACTGTAATGAATGAATGAGTTTGTAGTTTATTTGAGAGAGAGTTTTGTGGCGTCATTATGAATACATCTCTGTAGAAAGCTGTCTACTCTTCATTAAATTGTCCACTTCAGCCACAAAGTAAAATAGATAGAAATAGAAAATTGATCATGCAAACGTTTGAAATTAAAAAACAAACAAACAAAAAAAGGTGACCCTGCCTCTGCTACTGCGTTGGCTTAAATGGGGCAAAGGAGCTTGTAGGAATATCAGGTTTAAGTGTTAATACTGAAACAACAGCTCTGTGTTTGTGTAACTAACACATTGTCTTCCGTTAGATCTATCCATATGAATCCCTAGTGGTGTCGGTCAGAGGGCAGCAGCATCTCCCCAGCGACGTAGACCGAGCCAGACTAGAGGTAAACTCTCACATAATCTGTGCAGATGTTGCAAATATTAAGTGGAATTGTGGAAGTGTTTCCTGTGTAGCAGCTGTAGTCTGCTGCTTGTGGAGGTATCAGTCATAGAAACCTGCTTAAACGTGCTGTGTCATACTTTCGTTGTTTCTCCTGAATGAACGTTTCGTAACACCGTCCATTTCTGACCCTCTCTCCGTTTCCCTCCGCGCAGCGTCACCTCTCACCAGAAGAGTTCTACAGAGTCTTCGGCATGTCCATGTCGGCCTTCGACCGCCTCGCTCAGTGGAAAAAGAACGAACTGAAGAAGCAGGTCCGACTCTTCTGAGAAGCGTCGCTGGATCCGTCAGACGCGGCGCTTCCCAGTGCAGCCTCGCCTGCAACACTGTGCTGTTCAGTTAAAGACTCGAGTCTGCGTCTCGGTGGAAGAGGAGATTTTTCTTCCCCTAGGGTGGCAAGTAGCGAACTATTGGTCAACTGCTTTCGGCTCGCTGGTGTAAACAAGGACTTTTTAAGCAATACGTATGAAGTCGGCCAACTGGGCCAAACCAGGGAACAGGGAATAAGGGAAAGACTGAAAAAAAAAAAAAAAAAAAAGAGCAGAGAGTTTTCTGGCTCATCAGCAGCAGGTGGCAGTGTTTTAACACAAGCATTAAAACTCTCATATGCTCCAACAAGGCCTACTTGGTACCACACTTAGGGTTCACCACACTTAGGAAAACTTGTATTCATGCAAACGTGAGTTAGATTGAACTGACTGCACCGTGTGATTCCTTCTTAAAGAATATACACATGGTGTTTTTATAACCTACTGAAAACCAAAGGTTTTCTTCTGCTTTTTTTTTTGTTTGTTTTCAAGCTACACAATCGATATTGATGTTCATTTTTCTGAAGCCATATCATTGTCAAGACTTCTTTTCTATGACTCGAGCAAACTGTACAGCTCACCGCCGCGCGTTTTAAGACACGACGTGACGTGAACGAACCGTGTCACGGCTCGGAGCTCAGAGATGTTTACTGCTGCACACTTTAAAATGAGACATTTGTGTTTGATTTATTTATTTTAAAATAGCCGAGTTAGTGTCTGGTCATACTCAAGGCTGCACTGGGTTTCTGGGTTACAAGTGTGTGGATACAATTAAACCAGACTGAATCACAGTCAGTTAGTGGGGTTTAATGTGTGTGCGTGTGTGTGTGTTTGTGTAATTAGAGCAAATGACTAATCGCGTATTTTCACGGATTTATCTGGAAAAAAAAAAGAGGACGATTAAGTGAATAAGGGAAGAAAAGAATGCAATGGAAAGGGACAGAATGTGGTTAGACTGAGGGATATAAAGTTGTTTATTACCAGCGGTGAAATGGATTTAATAGAAACAGAAGGAAATGGGTGGTTATTGCAAAGGTTGGACGTAAAAGGTGGAATAAAATGGAAAGTGTGAGTGTATTAGGCTGCGTGTGTGTTTACAGGTTGCAACAATGCATTACATTAGCTACAATAAATGTGTATGGAACTACAAACTAACTCATTTCTTTTTCCGTAATTCATTTTTATTAGTTACAGCCTCACGTGTTTCACTGCAACTTAAAGTAATTTAATGATTTGTGTATTTATTTCCTGAACCCTGAATATAAGTGATGGTTATTGTTATATTGAAAAGGCTTTTCTGCTTCAGGCTTGTAGTTTTTGGTCACTGGGTTGTTAAAATACCTTCTATCGTCAGCTTATTCAAATCAATCCATAGCTTCTCTTTTGATCCGGCAATTATTTTAACTCACCATGTTTGAAACAAGCGTTCCTATGGGACGTTTGGGAAGTTTGCAGAAATCATGCAATAAGAAGAAATCTGAAAAATCCTCTGGGAAATTTGAGGAACTAACAACTGTATGTCTCACGTGGTGAGACATACTTCAGGTGTAAATCATAGACCTTCGCAGTTCGTGGTTTATGATCCTTCAGAGTGGATCAGTGTCTAATTGTGAACTGTGTGGCCAGATTTTGTCTTTATCAGGAGTCACAGTTCCTTAAACCTTTATAAGGCACTCATTAAACATGTTTAATGTTACTGTAGGGCACAAGAATTTTCTTTCTTTTCTTTTCTTTTTTTTTACTTGAAATTTTTCAAAAAGTGTCATTTTTGTGTAGAAAACCAAATCAATGTCAATGATGTCACCATATATGGTGGGTTTGAAGGGTTAAGCTGGGGACACGCCACATAACTACCACTAAGTACAGATTTTGAAAAGGCTGGCAAAGACAAAGTGATTTTTGTGTGAAGACTGAAATACTGTCACTTAACGCCTGCACCTGATGAGGGATTGCAGACCACATGATTTGTCAAACCAGCTACAGACAACTCTGAACATCACAAACTACCGTGCAAACTTCTGGGGGACAGTTATAATATGAACTACAACCATCTTTATATAGGTGCTCCTAACAGTTTGATTAACCTTTCCTCCATTTCTATGGTCCAAGTCCCCTTTGTACCATTCTCCTGCTCTAGCTGTTGGGTTTGATATTCCCGGTGTAGGTACCAGATCTGCACAGGGAGATTCCAGAGTTTAGATTCCAGTTTTATGATTGGTTGGACAACAGGAAGAAGCAGAAGCGGGAGAGAGGTTAGCAGTTGTTGTTGAAACAAACAGGGCAGCTTAGCAGTTTTGTTTAGTGCTTTTATTCTTTGGATAAATTGATAAAAGCTGTATCATTATTTCCTATTTTTAAGGATAAAACTTATGAAATTTTAATTGATGATTTTCATGCCTACTGTACGGATGAATGGATTGAACTCAAGTTATTTTGTCATTTTATTTTTATGCCTTTTTGAGGAAAAATATAAATAAAAAACTTTATTGAGCTATCTCTTCCAAAACATATTGTGAAAACTCGTGTTGTCTAACCACAAGGATGGAGCCGAAAGTACAGGCCCAACATATAATTGACTCCATCTGGCAGCCCGAGCAGATTTGGTACCTTACACCGCTACTCCCCTTCATCTTCTGACGCTACTTCCTGTGTCGTACGCTCCCTTTTTGGTTGACTGTTGGCAAAACATGTTTGCATTTGGGTCCAGTTCACACTACACGACTGCATCCAGATTCAGCTAAAAATCGAGTTGACTTGATTGAGGTTGAGTCGGGTCAGGTCGGGTCCCCTTACACAGTTGCAGATTCGTGCCATCTGAACTGTCCCCAACTAGTGGAGACTGTTGGAGACTTTGTCCAACTGGGAATCGTGAATAAAAAAAAAAAAAGTTGTAGTGTTGTCCTCAGCTTTAGGCGGAACTGGCGTGGCTTCAATCTGAGTTCAGGGATATTTACTGTAAACGCGCTAGCTCTAGGACCCAGCGGAGCCCTGGAGGACGAACGAGCAGCCGCCGACTCAAACTGAGAAGTGTAGCGGACACTGAGACTCACTCGGCCGCACAGACACCGTCAGACCTCCGCTGCGAGTGTGTGGACAACACGTCTCTCTTGTGTTACTAACTTTCAAATGAAGCCTCCGCGGGAGTATTGCCGGACATAAGTAAAGATATTAGGCGACATGGACTCCAAACGCCAGAGTGGTGAGTATATATTCATGACACATATTCATGTTTATTACAGTAACCGAGTAAAAACTTCCATAGACATCAATGTATCAATGTATACTGGCTATAAAGGAGCGCACACCCAAGAGCTCACTTTGAACTTAAACTGAACAGAATGTAAACAGAACTCGCAGAGTTGTCTAAAACAACACAATTATTGTAGTTGTGGAGTGGGCTATGTGTATTTGGTTTGCCCCATTCACATTTCTTCATCAAGAATCCAGATGTGAATGGGACAAACCAAATCGCGCGCTGCTCCCGGCTGACGGCTGGAGTAACGCGAGAGTGATGTCATCCAGGAGCGTGAGCGCGGATGAATGGACGGAGGAGGTATCCTCAGGTAGAGTGATGCAATCCGATACCAACAAAGAAGTGCCGTGTTGGAAGCAGCGCTGCTGGAGGGGAAGCAGCAGCAGCAGCAGCAGCGGCGGCGGCAGCATCTGAATGGCCGCTCTGTTTGAAAGCCTTCAGGCTGCAGGGCTGCAAACAGGAAGCTGCATTATGTGACACCAGGTGATGAACAAGTGGTGTAAGTGGAAAATTTGGCAGAGCTCGATCACAAATGGCCTTTCTGAAGCAAATTAATGGCCATTCCGGACCAGAAAATCTGTTAGAGGATTTTAAAACGGCACACTTAAAATCGCATTACCTGCAGATAAGGGGCTTAACACACTATGCTATATAGCTGTATTATTTACATACTGTACCAAAATTAGACTTTGCTCTCATAGAAATTCTTGACAGATTCAAGTTCAGAAAACTTCTCTTGTTCCCAGGGAGAGGGGGCGATTAAGGGCACACAGAGCAGGGAATGACGACATCAGACTGAGTGGAAAAGCTCAGTTAAAAAATAAGTAATATAGGTTAAACTAATTGGAATAAATATATACATACCATAAATGAAAAAACTTACATTCACAGTTTCACAGTTAAAACTTATACAAGTCCTATACACTCATTAATTCCCACAACATTAGGTACTAATTAATTAATTAACTCTAATAATTCTAATGTAACAGCCCTGCACTAAATCTTACCTTGACGACTGTCATAATCTTTCCTTTATATTGAAACAGTGTGAGAAATGTACTAATTGAACTCCATGACCCTCCTGGAGCATGTAGTCTCTTTACATATACACAAACGTGTTTACTGTCATTAAGCCCATCCCACTGACTAAGATGGGGTTTTTCAAATTAATGGAAACATGTGTCCGTACACACTACAATTAAACAGTGCTACAAACCTCCGCCTCTTACGCGTGAGCTTTTTCTAGTGAGCGCAATATATCAAAATGCGCTAATTACAGGAGAGCCACTCAGATGCAGGCAGCCATACTGTGCACATCCAAATTCTTTATAAAGCTGCGCACTCGAGAAGAGAATATTCTCACGCCGGGTAAACAACGTGTGAGTTACTGATATTTGGAGTATGGGAAATATTTTGCAACTTCTGCAACGACTTGAAGGAATTTGTATAAGCAGTAAATTGGCTTTTGGGAGCAGACAATGTTGATAAGTGGTTATGTGGAAAAGTCACTGGTATGACTCTCATGTATTTACATGTGTGAAGTACCTTACAAGTGGATGGGTTAAATGCAGAGAACACATTCCTTGTATTTCTGCATATAAGCACATATGATTTATGTATTAAACTTTATTTAGTTTTATACTCTTCTTTTGCACGGACATGTCATGTCTCTTTGTTTAATAGCTGTCACAGCCTTGACCTTAGCCATGGATCCGTTACATTTCCTTTTCCCTTTTCCTCCCATTCTTGCAACAACCCATCCCCTCGTTCCGTTTTCTTTCAGAGTCACAGAGTCCAGATCTTTCGCTGCGCTGCGAATCCACCGAGGCTAAATCTCCCACAACAGATCCGTAACAAAGAGCAGGTTCTGCACACGTCGGCCACGCTGTTCACGCTGTAGGTTGAGCCTGAGCTGATGTTTTTTATCAAACAGGAAAAAAACACGGGGCCGCGTGTTGTCCTTTTCGCCGCGGTATCACTCCCCGAAAGAGCTGCAACAACAACCAAATCTCACAATAACCTCTGGGCGTGTGCTCTTGTGTATTAGAGAGATTGGTGACAGCTCACAGCAACAAACTGTGTTTGATGTTGTCATTTCAGCTAGTGCGCGCACGATTGTTTGAGCGTGCAGTTGGTTAACAGAGCAAACTGACTAATGCTTCTAATTCCCATATGAGTGATTTGTGGATTAAAAATAAGGCACGTGACGGCTCTGTAAAACAACAAGGTGCTGTTTTTTATGCCCCCCTCGTGTCCTGTCTAAGTTTAGTTTAGCTTATGCTAAGCTAGGCTAAATTGTCTTGTCATTCTAGATTCATATTTACATTGACAGATATGATGATATTTAAATGGATTAATTTTTAAAAACACATATCAATGTTCCCTGTTGAGCTACATAGTGTATGTAAGTAGCGCTGTCACCCTGTGGTGGCTGCTGAGGGTGGACGAAAGGCTGCTCACCTGCGGCTGCTCACCTGGAGAAACCAGCGCTACGAAACAGTCTGGTTCAGCGCTGCTCTGTTTACTGTGCCTCCTCTTCGCCATTTACTATCTGCAGAAAGTGATAAGATACAGAAAGAATGTGAAACAGAGAGAAGTCTTCGTCTGCCCCCCCCCCCCCCCCCCCCCCCCCCCCTCCCTCCGGCTGTTTCTCTTTAGCCATCTTGGTTGGGGACTTTTTTTTTAAAGCACATGACTGAGCGCCAACCCCGGGCGAACAGTGACCACCATCTACTGTTGCTGCGAATTACAGGATGCTTGAATCTCTGAAGCAGACTTTTGTCTGAGAGGGAGCTGCCGGGCCCCGGCGAGCGCCGACCCCTGACCCCCTGTCTGAGGAGGATGGGCGTCTGGAGGAGGCCGACGGGGGGACGGAGGGGAGACGGGGGAAATGGAGTTAAAAGGGAAAAGATCTGACGGGGTGAGGGCAGCAGGGGGAGAAAGGAGTGGAGGAGAACATGGGATCTGGAGGGACCTGAACCTCTGGGAGCGCGGGGGAGGCAGAAAGAGGGCGCCTGCCGCAGAGAAAAATAGCAGCTTCGTACACCTTGGAGATTTAAATCTTCCCCACTTGGAGGACATGAAAAGAAGTGTTGGAAAAATTGCAACCGGGAGGTATAATCTGGATGGGAGAGGCGAGTCAAGGCCTCGACTTTGTGGTGATTGATGGGTTCTGCGTGTAATGGGTGGGAAGGAAAGCCTCAGGTTAGGAGGACAAAAGTGTCTCCTCTCCCTGTGTCCCTGCTGCCTGTGAGCATTATGTGGCGAAGCTAAACGGCGGCGGCAGTTTTGTTTTGTTCCCGAGCTGCAACCAAAACACGCTAAATCAGTTCAAATGGGAGTCGCATGGCCCGGGTCTCATGACTGACCTTCCTCGGGAGGTCCGTCCGTCCGTCCGTCTGCGGAAGCACACAAATATGTATGCGAAATCACACACACAATCGCATTCCTGCGTCCTCTTGTGACTGTCTGTGCGTTCGCTCCGTCGGACAAGTAAGTTAAAGAGACGAATTGACGGGGGGAGTGTGTGTCTGTGTCCGTTTGTGGGAGAGAGGGAGAGGAAAAAAAAAGGGATTTGAAGAGGCAAGTTTGCGCCGTGTGTGTGTGTGTGTGTGCGTGTGTGCTCTGCTCGTGTCTGTGGAATGGGGGGGTTACAAAGATCCCTCTGTGGGTGAGAGCGACCGCAAGCCTCCAGAACAGCTGATTCTCAGCCTCTGAACCCTTCGGTCCCCCATGAGACGGAGAAAGGGAGACAGCAAATGCACTGATGGCCTTGACGCTGTAAAGTCAGACTTGGAAAAACAGAAAATAGACCCCGAGGCTCAGTCTGAAACTCCATCGTCCCGTTTTTTGTTTTTTTCCCGTTGCGACCGATTACACTCGAATCTTTGTTGTTTGTTTTTAGCCCGAGTTGCCACGGCTAAAGAACAATAGCCCTGTAATTTAAAATACCCATCAGCTAAAGGAAAGTCAAATGATTTGGGGGGGAGAAAAAAAGAAAAAGAAAAAAGAAGCAGAGCGTGGACACGGAGAGGGAATTAAAAAAAGGGGAAAGTGCGGAGGAGGAGAGGTGAGGCTCTCGGTGGGATGGAGGAGAGAGTCAGATCAGGAAGGAGTGGAGAGAGGCTTCTGTCGACAGCTAAGACAGGAAACCACAGCTGCACGCACACACACACACGCACACACAGCTGCTGGAGATATATCCTCCAGCGCTGAAGGCCCGTGGATCGAGACGATGCAGCTGTGCACCACGCCCCTCCAACACTGCGCGCGTGTTTTCTGTGCAAGAGTTCCTGTTTTGTTTTTTTGTTTTTTGTTGGAGTTTCTGACTCTGACAATGCGATTGTTTGCGCTGGTCTTTGCGGAGCATTGTGGTCATCTAATTTTGGCCCTTGCAGAGACAATGGAGTATTGTCCGAGCGAATTGGGAGTGTGGAGAGGGGAGGGGGGAGGAGGGGGGGGGGCGGTTGGCGGAAGAGGCTTGTGGGAGAGTGAGGGCTTTTCTTACTTCAACTCTCCCCGTCTTCACTTTGTCGCGAGACAGTTTTTGATCTTATTTTAACTTAACCCTAGTCACAGCTCCTTTCAGATGACTGTGGATTTTTCTCTTTGTGTTTCACATTTCTATTTTCAGCGCATGAAATAAAAAAAGAGTCAAAGGGTTCATTATTCAAAATATTCCTAGAAAGGATTTACAGGATAAAGGACCCCTGTTGATATTCCAGCGTCCCTACTAAAGTGTCCTCGAACTTCCTGTTTTGTAATTGGGGTGAAAAGACACTGTAAATTTGAAGATTTAATGCCTCAAAAAACAAAAAAAAAAAAGGGAAGAATGATTAAAAGTTTCCGCACAATATTATCTTGGCAGTGTGGAGACAGCCACATAAAGACCGATTCTGTGGGACATTTATGGGACAGTAAAACTTTCCACCGAAACCCAAACTAACATGAAACTTATTTTAGTGTTGGCTGCTCTTCAACTCGGAATGATATTAGTCACTATCAGGAGAAGGTTTAAACCAATATCAGAGATCCGTCTTAAAGCCGCTTTTATGGGAATGTAAAGATTAAATAAACCGAAAATAAACTCCAATCAAACTATACATTTTCTTCTTTACCACGGCTCCATTTCCTTTTGGGAAGGAAGTTTCCTGCCCTCTCCTTCTCAACTTCTTTTCCCTCCGACTCTCTTTGTGGGCTCTGAGCAGGCAGGATGTGCCGAGAGTGTGTCAGGGCTTTTTGGAACAATGTCAAGGTCAACAAAACGCACACAGAGACGCACACATTTGACAGGATGTCAGAGCTGAACGTGAAAAAACGGGTCATTTTAAAGAAAACGTCCACGCTGGAAGTGGGATTTAATCTGTGGCGTGGCTGTGGCTGAGAACAGAGAGAAAAAAACTCACAATGAAAGACAAAAAAAAAAAAGAAAGATAAGAGGCTGGCTCTGAGGCGGCAACGTGAACGGAGAGATTAGGACGGAGGGTAAATATCTCTTCCCCATCAGCTGTTGCGACAGGCGCTGAGCTGAGTTCCAGACTTCATGCCCCTCGTGAACTTCCAGTTTTGGTCGTACTTGCTCGTATGGCCTTCGCATGCACATGTTCGATCGGTATTTGATGCACTTGGTGTAACGGCATAAGCATTTTAACCCTGCTAAGTGTCCGTGGCCTTTTTCCAGTGTGACCTCATGGCGTCTTTTTTTGTTGCTGCTCTGCAAAATAATGCGTTGTTTCATGGTTTCCAGTGGTGATGGAGCGACTGGTGAACGAACTGGGCTCTCTGCTGAAGATGCTGGACCGCGAGACGGTCAGTCCTGCGACTGCAGACAAAATGGCCTCCATACGCAACATCCTGGATTCAATGCAGCTATCAGGTAAAAGTCACAAACAGATCAGCCACAACATTAAGACCACTAACAGGAGAAGTAGCTAACACTGACCATCTTGTGATAATTCAATGTTCTGTTGGGAAATTCTTTGGAACGTGTACCACCCACCTAGACCAGATCAGACGCCCCCACCCCATAGCAATGACACTCCTTAATCACAGCAGGCATCCTAGTAGTAGTACTAGTAGTAGTAGTAGCAGACAATAAAATGCTTAATTTCTCATTTTGTACCCATTTTCTTGCCATTGCTAGTCATTCACTTTGTAAGATACACAAACTTGCCCAAATAACTAAGCTGTGGCTTTTATACTTTTTGAACTATGGCACTTTTGAACAGATGACCATAGCTCAAAAATATGCATCATACGGCTTCAGTATTTATATTGTATCAATCTGTGCAATCGTGTGAACATTTTAATAATGATATGTAATGTAGATTAAAAATCAACGATATTTAATCGCGATTAATCGTATTTCTTAGTGTGGAAGTCAAAGGGTTAATCTGCCTTTGAATCTTCACTTAAAGCCACTGTGGGTGTGATCCTACAAAACGGGTCAGTATGACCTCATAACATATGCAAATAAATACTAAAAATCATTTTACATACAGTAAAACATAAATCAGAATATTAAATGCAGCCAGACTATAATAACATTTTGTGTTTTTATTTCTCCACATGAATTTTACTGAGCTCATATTAAGTTTTTCTGCTGCTTCTCATTAATTCGGCCTGAGACATGCAGCAGTTCAGCCAAAGAAAATCAGAGTTGATTCATTTGTTTCAGGTCACTACGTTTTTGTTTTGTTTTTTTACACAGAGGAAGCAGGATACAGCATTTCTTACTTGTTCCTTTGCAGGCGAATTATTAGCCAGGCTGCAACCGTCTGCTCCGTCATAAATACACGACAGTAATTGTTGTCGGAAACATGCAACTAAGCGCAGCTTTCGGTGACAATAAATCTTACTAAGGTCTTTACGGCAGATCCTTGTTTATCTGGAAGAATACAGGATGTCGCTGGGGCTAAAAGGATTGCATGTAAGAGGATAATGAAATGTAAAGTTTAAAGAGGATAATGAGACAAGGTCAACGAAACGGGAAGAGCGAAACCCCGTCCTGTTTGTGGTCAACCCGTACGCGTTGTTTAGCATGTTGCTCTTCATTTCATGCTTTTAAAATGAATTGTTGAGAAAGGTTGTGGGGTGTCCGGCTTCCACATGTGTTTTATAACTTGAGTTGTCTTTGTTCTTGTAGTACAAAGGCTCCAGTCTGCATCCCCTTATTGTGTGACATAGTCTCCATATGTGACGCGTTTGTCTACAATGTAGTTAATTCAATACTGATACTATGTCATTAAACGTCTCAGCACTGTCTGGTAATCTCGATCCCAGCTTATGCCACAGTCTTAACCTTTTCTCTGATCCTCTTTCTAACCCCTAATTTATCTTTCCTACAGTCAATGGATCGGATGTCTACATGAACAGCTGTCTCTACGGCAACGGCACGAGCTTCGTAGAGTCTCTGTTTGAGGATTTTGGTTAGTGGACCTGCAGAACCCCTTCAAACCAGTTCTGAAGTTCATCAGCCATTTCAGATCTTCATACGATGATGATCAGATGTGACGTGTGCGTAACAGTAACCCTCTGTTCTTCAACCAGACTGTGATCTGCACATGCTCAGTGCGTCTCCCGTGGAGCAGAAGGAGCACAAAGACGAAGAGAAGACTCATCCCAATAAATCTGTAAGTCGTTTACGACGCCTTCCAGCTTCTCTGGTTCTCGCACCCACGATTCTGGTTTAACCTCCACTTTGGTTCTTCAGACACCGACTGACACGCCCCCTCCTCTGCCTACTACCCCCCTCCCTGATGACTACTATGAAGAGGCGGTTCCTCTAGATCCTGGGTCCACTCCGCAGTACTTTACCACCAGTATAAACAGTGAGTTCCTTCCAAACACTGATGAATACCTGTAACTTAACTAATTATTAACTGGAGTTATGTCTTTGAATTTATTTATTTTTCTCCTATAGCCTCCAGGAACTCTGTGGAGGATGCCTACTATGAAGATGCTGACGATAACTACCCCATCACAAGGATGAATGGACCTCCCAAAAACTCCTGTGAGTCCTCCTCATCCTAGTCCCCTGACAGCACTTAAAACAAACAACTCTAAACAAACGTGAATCAGAATTTGTCCGTGGATGTTTCGCGAATTAATCATCTTGCGTGCGGCCCACAGACAATGACTCGGACGCTCTGAGCAGTTCCTATGAGTCTTACGAGGAAGAGGACGAGGAGGCCAAGGGGCGGGACCCACCTCAGAGGTGGACGGCGGAGGAGAGCCAAGATGGACCCGTTAAAGACTGCCGCATCTGTGCCTTCCTACTCCGAAAGAAGCGCTTTGGCCAGTGGGCTAAGCAGCTGGTCGTTGTCCGGGACAATAAACTGCAGGTAAACGACTTAATTAAACACTCAATTAATCAGACCTTTGAATACACTTGATCTCGTTCCTAGTCTTAAAACGTGCCAGGGTTTCAGAGGGTTACAGGGAAATAAGATCAAAAAGCTATGAATGTGTCCTTTTCAGAAAGAAACCCATGTACTATGCTTCTCTCTTTATATGTCTACCTGGCCGTCTCCCTCTTATAGTGCTATAAGAGCATCAAAGAGAGCTCCCCTCACACAGAGCTCCCGCTCAATCTTTGCAACGTCATCTACGTCCCAAAAGAGGGCCGGAAAAAGAGGCACGAGCTCCGCTTCTCGCTGCCCGGAGGCGAAGCCCTCGTCCTGGCAGTTCAGAGCAAAGAACAGGCCGAACGATGGCTCAAGGTAGATTCATTCATTCCCCGTCTGCGGCCTGGTGAGGGAGAATATGTCTGAGGGAAAGAAGTAAAGGTAGTAAAGGTGGTGAAGGTTTTCTGTTTCTGTGTCCAGGTGGTTCACGATGTTGGGAGCCAGTGTAGCAACACAGAGGGCTTGAACGGATCCACTTCCCCCATCATACAGAGGAAGCTGGAGCTCGACAAGGTGTGTGTGGGTTTTTTTTTTTTGTGCATGTGTGTGTTTGTCTTTGAGGTTCTACCTGTGGACGTCATAAGAGTTTCCCATGGACCTCGATTATTCCGTTCAAACGCGGACTCTAATTGTACAGTTTCCTTTCCGTCCTTTAGTCTGCCGAAGCTCCCTAACGTTGCTTGACTCATTTTAAATATAGCCTAGTTTTTTTACATTTCAGTGCTGCTGACATCACCTCTTCCTGCCCACGCATGACACAACTATTCCTTTGGCTCCTAGTTTACAAGCAGTGAGTGAGGTGACATTATTGCGGTCGAAGAGCTTCGTGGTTTGGACAAACTGAGTGCGTGGCAGCATGGCGGTTACACCCCATGTTGGCAGAGAAAAAAGGTTTTAAGGAAAGTTAAAATGTTACAACCTGAGATGCAAATCTGATCACGTGACTCGTTATTTTGGGTTCTCCTCTTAAAGTTCTGAAGTACTAAAGTTCTTTTTTTTTTTTTTTTGTTTTTGCCAGGTGTTGCAGTGTGACAGACCAGCGTCAGACTCAGACAGCGGGCCGACAGCTGACACTCAGTCCACTGCTCATGGACCGGGACGGGACACCACCGACTCTCTCAGTAAGTGTCACCTCATAGCAGCTATGTTCACATGGTTTATGGTAAATGGTGCGATAAATCCAGTTTAATGTCGAGCTTTGGAGAGATCTTCACCTCTATCACCCATGTTACTGGTTTAATAGGAGAAGACCGAGGATCAGTTTAGTAAATTAAGCTTTAGACAGTCACATACATGGTGAATATATAGATCTGGAGCCGTAATAAACATCCTTTACGATAATATTACTTTGCTATATGCCTGCAAAGCTGTAGGCTTGGTTATAGGCATTAATACATGTACACAGCGTTATAAATTGAAATTAAATTTCATTTTAACTTTAAGCTAATTGTAATTACCCTGTCAAATTAGGCTTGACTACTTTGACAGGGTAATTATAATTAGGGTAATAATAATTAATTATACTGCTCAGTGTTTGTTGACACTGTTTTACATTTAGATTTAAACAGACTTTAATGATGCACGAGGGAAATTACTTGGTCACAGCAGCTTTGTTTCATATAAAAATAACACACTTAAAAAACCACAAGAAAGGTAAAATAAAATAAGATTTGATTAAAATAAAATAAATATTATCTAGTAAAATAAAATAAACAGTGTAGTCAAACAATTTTTTACAGAATTAGCATTATAAACAAATGTGCAAAGGCCCAAAGTGATGCAGCTGTTTGACAAGTTGCATAGCAGTGGCATGGATCATGGTGTTTCCTTGTCCGCAGATGGGCCTTATTTTGTAATTGTTTTGTTCACATTCGAAGTTTTATCCATTTAAAAAATAATGTAGCAAATTCAGAAAGCTGCTGAAAAAGACCAAAAGTTGCATGAGCGCTCGCCTTGCTTGCGTTTCAACCTTCAAAGGAGGTAAACCCCGTCTGAAAAGTTTGTGCTTTCTAAAAATGGCCCCCGCTGTCAGAGTCTGCAATAACAGAAACAAGACGAACACTGATACACAACATTTGTTTATCCGTCTACAAAACCAGGAAGGATAAAGCAGGGGATCGATGATTCAGGGGTCAGAAAATGGGTCAAACCCCGACATGTTGTGTCAGTGTTGTTACACCCTGTTTACTGAGCTCCCAACCTAAAGAGACATGAGAGAGAGGGAGCGAGAGGAAACGAGGCGCGAGCAGATATGACATCCTTCCTGTCCTCTTCCTGCGATTGTCCTCCGCTGACATCATAGGAAGTAGGACTGGACAGAGCGCTGCAGCACCTGGTACATTCAGACAGAGCACACAAACAAACCCCAGGGTTTGTTTAATTACATAAAAGACATCTCTCCAGTCACAGGATATTATCTGTTCAGAAAGCTCTATGAATCCTTTCACTGAAGTTTTTATTTATTTATTTTAAGGAGAAAGTCACCTGAAAACATTCGCTTTGCAGCGTTTTCCTTTAGTGATTATATCATCAATATATGAGTTAGAAGATGAAGCCTTGAGTATTTTTACGTCTGTTTCTCAAAACAGCATGTTTATTGGTCAGGTCGTGTGAGGCTCATATCCGAGGTGCGTTTGATTTCAGGCAGGGCGAACGCGGCGCTTTCTCTGAGCTGACGGGGTCCATGAGCCGGGCGGCGGGGAAGAAAATCAATCGGATCATCACCTTCTCCAAACGGAAGCCACCTTTACCGGGAGAGCCTGCCTCGTCGTCTGGTCACCACGACAACCCTCGCTGTGGTGAGGACCCTGCGATTATTGGGTGTTTGTAGTTTGGTTGATATCAATCATTGCTGACGTCATCATTTTAGTGCAGAACATCCTCTCTGAATGAAAATGTTTATAGGCAGTCATTAAATATGGAATCAAAGGAATCACATAAGTTTTC
The DNA here is from genome assembly GCF_022458985.1 of Mugil cephalus. Classification (NCBI taxonomy): domain Eukaryota; kingdom Metazoa; phylum Chordata; class Actinopteri; order Mugiliformes; family Mugilidae; genus Mugil; species Mugil cephalus. The sequence continues at coordinate 13,949,346 of NC_061784.1, read as the reverse complement.
TTTCTCTAGATCCTAAAGAACTGTAATGATGCCACAATAAGTGAAGTAACTTCTAGGGAATAAGATTTGTTGTTCAGTTCTATAAATTTAGTAAATTTAGTGAATGTGTAGTAGTGTGTGTGGGTGGTTCCCACAAATTTCCACCTCACGGCCCACTTTTAAGTTTCAAAAATCTTCGCAGCCCCCCTCCGACACCATAAATGTGGAGGCCATATAATGGGTTCTCAGACTGTTTTTTTTATTGAAGATTTAACATAAAGGACTGAACACTAAAGAAACTTGTTGGAAGCTCCACAGTCGCTAACACAGCATCTGTAACACGTTGCAACACCTTCAGTGTTACAGTTTTCAAGGAGCTGTCCATCAGCACCACACTGATATCAGAGAAGACAAACAATGAACTAATTAACAAAAGATTCATAAATAATGGCATCCTTCAACAATAATGAAATGCATTCTCATATATAACCATTTGACGTCCAATATCAGATCCAAACAAAATCCAAATTTTGAAAGAAGCCCATTAAATCGATAGGTTTACAAATAAGAACAAACATGATACAGAGATGATGTAAATTCTGTTTCTGCTTCAATTTAAGCAAAAGCAACAACATCAAAGAAACTAAATTAAAACAAACTGCAGTGGGTCATATTAAGATGTCACGGTTTTGGTTTTGACCCGAATATCAAATGAAATGATTCGACGTCCCACTTGCAATACCTTTGCGGCCCATCAGGGGGCCGTCGCCCGCGGGTCGGGAGTCACAGGTGTAGTAAGTATGTTTTTCGGCCTCCCTCCTCCGCAGGCTATCTCAGCGTCTGCCTGAGCGGCTCCTGGAAGGAGCGTTGGTGCGTGCTGCGAGGTGGAAGCCTGTACCTGCAGAAGGACCCCGGCGACCAGCGGCCCCCGGTCATTGTGGTGCCGCTCAAGGGGGCGGAGGTGGTGCCGGGAGGCCTGGGACCCAAACACCCCTTCTCCTTCCGCATCCTACAGGGAGGAAACGAGCTGGCGGCTTTGGAGGTGCGGCGTGAATGTTTTATGTTCCTCTGAAGTCATAAAGATGGGACAACAAGTTAATGCGTGCACAGGGATGCCACTCCTGCGTTTTTTCCCAGAAATCCAGCAGCTTAAATGTGCGTTTGTGTCCGTTTCGTGTCCATCCAGGCCAGCTGCTCTGAGGAACTTGGCCGCTGGCTGGGCGTTTTGTTTGCAGAGACCGGCAGCGGCACTCTCCCCGAAGAGCTGCACTACGACTACATCGACGTGGACACGCTCACGGACATACGGCACGCAGCCAGGCACTCCTTCCTGTGAGTCACTTCCGACCAGCTCCAACGAGAACCGTCCCTTATTTTAGCTTCAGCCCTGAAGTACGTAACCCTCACTTACTGTACGTGCCCGTTGTCTCCTCCCAGGTGGGCGACCACGACTACTACTTCGTCCAGCAGCGCCTCCATAGACTCCAGAACTTACGACGAGGTCTATGAAAGTATTGCGGTGAGGAAACGTCCTTTTAAAGCCGTGATAACGTACGCAAGCTTCCCATTTAAACCCCTCAAACATGGAAGGGTTTAAAGCTTCAAGTCCTAATCCTCATCTGGTCTTTATGTCCTCACGGACCCTGTCTCAGATATACAGATTTATTGAATTTTTAACTCCTGTCCTCGTTTAATTCCCACTATAAGATTTTAGTTTTATTGGAGTAATAGAAGTAATATGAAATATGACATAAATCTTCCTTTGCATTATGTTGCGTTGTGTTGTGCGCCGCAGGACGAAGACGTGGAGAGCAGAGGAAGCCAGGTGAGACGCCACGCCTCCTTCTCCAGCAGAGACTCTGAGAAAACCGAGCAACAGGCCGCCATTAAGAGACACGCCTCCAGTGAGTCCCCTTGTTAGTGCCGGCGACCGGCTGACAAAAGTTACAACACAAGCTGAGCGGCTTTTCCTCATAAAGCTGCACCAGCCCTGCTCTTTTTTTAATTATTTTAAATTTCTATCATGCTTCATTTTCTTGTTAGATGTAAATCAATACGCGCGGTATGGGAAGACGCGCGCAGAGGAGGATGCCAGGCGGTACCTGAGACAGAAAGAGGAGCTGGAGAAGCAAAAGGAGGAGCTCAGAAATGCACTGATTTCCCTGCGCAGGGAGAAGAAGCAGCTGAAGGAGGAGATGAAGAGCAGCACAGGTCAGGGACACGTCTCTCACACACACACACACACACACACACACACAGCACTGTTTAGACCTAAGCTACGTAGCGATGCTGATTGTGTGTGTGTCTGTGTGTGTGTGTGTGTGTGTGTGTGTGTGTGTGTGTGTGTGTGTGTGTGCAGGTCACGGTGTGGAAAAGCGGTTAGCCGAGCTGGAGACACTGTGTAAACAGAAGGAGGAGGAGAGGGTGGAGCTGGAGCTCAGACTGACAGAGGTCAAAGAAAACCTGAAGAAATCACTGGCTAGAGGAGCACTGGGTCCACCCACCGACACCAAGATCAGCGTCAAGGTGGGCAGCAGAAAAACACACACACACACACATCAGCCTGAGTCGGACAATTAAAGTGGGTAAATTCCAAAATGAGTCTTTTGGTGCTAAAAAGGTAGAAACTTTCCTACTGACTAGATTGAGCTGAACTGAACTGTGGATTTGTGTGAACAGTTTAATCAGATCTTGCGGAAAAATACGCACGTACAACTAGAAAGCAGCTGAGTTTGCTTAATAAAGCCAGGACCTGTCAACATCATAGACAACTTTCATGGTGATGTCCTGTCATACGCTGAAAAAGTAAATAATGCATTGGGTTCTGACAGTTTAGCTGCTAGTTAGAACTAGAAGGCTGACATGCTTCTACTGTCCGTCGTATTTCACTATTACATGCATAATATCAACATCATTCATAAATTTATGAGAGAAACAAACCCTTATCTCTCGTACGTTTTTTTATATTCCTTTTTTTCCTAAACTGACGTCCTTGACCTGTTTTTCTCCATGGTTTTAATTTGTCCGTAGAGAATTTTCTTTTCTTTCTTTGTTATTTGATGCAAACCAGAACATCCTGTCTGTTAAATGAACAGTAGAATTAATGAATAAAAGAATCTTCTTCCATTGCTCTATGCACTGAGGGTTATTTATTGTCTGTGGCCAGTGACCATTGCTTTTCTTGTTACTTTTTCATAACTCATTACTTTTAGTTACTTTTCTATTACTCTTTACTTTCCGTCACTTTGTTTCTTTTTTATTATTAGATACTTTTTCATTGCTCATTGATTTTCATTACTTTTTGTTACTCGTAACTTTTCATTACTTTTAGTTGTTATATCTTTTACTTATGTTACTTACATTACTTTTTCTTACTTACTTTTAGCTACTTTCATTAGTTTCACCACATTTCATATGTTAGAGCTAATACAGTGACAATGACAATATTTTAGGCCATATAATATTCAACACATAGTTTCAGACTATTTAATAAAATCAAAGGATCCTCAAAAATACTTTATTTCAAGTACAACTCGTGCTTCTTTCCATTACTTCTTGTCTTTCATTCGTTATTTGTTTTTTTTTTACTTGTTACATTTTGTGACATTACTTTTTGTTACTTTTTGTTAAATCATATCAAACTGTCACTACCCATGTCGTCCATACCTAAATCTGACAGTGTAACGTTCTTCTGTGTTATTTGGATATTTTCACGTAGCATGAGCGACACACACCTCCACATGGAAACTGTTGTTGCAGACCAATCATATCCCCATGGCAACACCAAAGGGGGGTGTTCCTTCCATCCTGGTGCCGCGTGTTACAAAGACACGTAGACCCATATGTTGTAGAAAAAATAAGACGAATAATCAGACTGTGTCATCTTCTTCCATTGCTCTGTGTACGGAGGATTGTTTCTTGTCACCTGGAGTCTGCTCTGGTTGCCTGGCAACGTCACAGCAACGATGCTAGTGATGAATTACATAAATATTTCTTTCTAAAATGTGAAATTAACTGTTTGTGTTTGTGTGTGTGTGTGGACGCAGGCACAGGGCCGCAAGGTGGAAAAGGTTTACAACGAGACCGTTCCCGTGAACTCGGCGTCTGAGCTTCGCAAACGGCCTCCGTCTCTCTACGCCTCCTCCAAGGGGAACGTCATGCAGAAGGCAAAGGTAGAGCACGCGTGTCCGCGCGCCGTCTGATCACACAGCTGCTGTTTGTGTAAACACTCCGACGCTCACTCTGTGCTGTCTCACGCTTTCCAGGAGTGGGAGTCAAAGAAGGGGACCTAGAGCGGGTCAACAACGGAGTAACTGGACTGAGACCGGAGGATGTGTAAGAGAAGAATGTAAGAAGATAACTGGCACTGAAGAGAGGAAGAAGAAGATGGAGATGGAGGAGGAGGAGGAGGAGGAGGAGGAGGAGGAGGGCAGACTCCGACACATTCTTTCCTCCCGTTATCTGAAGAAGAAATCGGATCGTTGCAAGTACAGACAGCCTCGGCCACTGTAAATATGGCAGGCCCGGCTGGTATATCAGTGTTATCGTGGATCGCTGAGGACATGAATTATATGTTTCTGCATGTGTGTTTACATTTGCACAAGGCTGCAGAAAGTCATTACAGAGAAACACGTAGCAAAGGGAGAGAGTTACGGGCAAAACTTCCTAATTACACCCACTGATTTTAATCTTTTTTACTCAATACTTTGAAATGAAAAAAAAAAAAAAAAACTAAAGAAAACATTATTATCTTAAATTATCATTATTATTGAGAGAACTATTTCATATCTTGTATGTATTTAAACCTTTAGAAAAGAAAAGTATATTGAGTATGACACTGTTGCTGAAACCAATGAGTCAATGTTTATTGTTGCAATGTGAAACCGTTACGTGGGTATTTTGTTTTCGTTTTTTTAGACTTTTGCACTTTATCTTGTTGTATTTTGTGATATCATACATGTCTCAGAAATCGGCTTTTCCCCTCTCAGCGGAATCTCTGGAATATAAGTGACTGTCTTGTTTCCCTGATCTTCACAGACACATGTGTTGGAGTAAAGTTATGGAAAAAGATAAAATGCGGCGGGGTTGTTTTGATTTACTGTCTTTGCTGAAACGTGTTCTTCTTAAATTCTCTACACTTGAGAATATTACGTTTGAGGCATATACTTCTTCCCACCAGGTTACAAGAGGAAACGGAAAAAAAAATCAAATCACTGCTTTGGACTGGAGGCACCATCTAGTGGCGAAATGAAGTCATTGCACCTGTTTGAACTTGAGCGTACACGATTATAAGGGGCGGTTAAGGATATATTTATGAAAAAAAAAAAAGATCCTAATTATATTTACCATGATTTTAATTATAAAAACAATACAAAGTTAAAAAGAATTTAAAAAAAAACATCCAAGGGATTGAATGCGAACACAGGCTCTGTCACTAAGTTTAGGCAGAGGGTTTATTAAAAATCTTGGGTGAGATCCCGGATTATCCCCTTAATGAAACTTTATCTAGAGATGAGGTGGAATCATAAAGTTACAGGTTTGCATCCCTTTATGTCTACAGCTAATGAGACTTGAGCAAGCATTCAACGCCAAGTACAATCCCCAAGAGTTGCACATGTGGCAGCCCACTGCTACAAGGGTACACACTGCTTTGTGATCGGATGGACGGATTTAAGACAGAGAAATAATATTAACATTAGGAAAAAAATAAATAAAATATAGACTGCTGCCACATCTGAGCTCTGATCCAGTTAACAAATCATTTACTAAGCAGGATAAAACAAGAAGAATTAGACATGTAAAACTAGTACGCTACATGTCGTCTTTATCGGGTCCTCGCTGGCTTCTCCTGTGTTGGTTTTTGACTTGTATAATTTAAATGGTCTGGCAACAGAGAAAGAAACGAGTTTCAAAAGGGGTGAAACTTTATTTAGGATTTTTACTTGTACAGCACCGTTCTCTCAGAGATGACTGGGTCCCATCTAATGTGGTAAGTGTGACATGATTAAGCCCCCGTGGCGACATCAGATCACTGGATCGTCTCTGTGCTCTTCGTCGCCGCTGTGAAACGAGGCTGAGCTGCAAAATGTTTGATTAAATCTCACATCTGTGTTAAATGCTGACTCGTTTTGAGTTCTGATCAATTAATGAGTTTAGTTTTACACAGCCAAAGAAAACTCTCATAAACATTCAGGATGAAAAATAATTACAAAGGAATCTATTTATACTTACAAACAGTACTTAACCATACGGCAGATATTCACACAGAACCTGAAAGTGTTAGACTAAATTATTATAAAATATTATTTTAAAAAAAACAAAAAAAAAAAAACACTACACCTCGATAGAAAACGGTGGTGGTTTTATGTAGTTTTTACAGACACATTATCAAGACACCTGAGCCTGACGGCACAAAGCTGATGAGTGACAGATGCTTCCAAACAAAAACCAGGTCAGATATGAACAAAGCCGGAACCGAAATACAGTCCTTTAAGCTGCACCGCGAACACAATGAAACAGCTTCCAGAACGCACCAACACAGAGGTTACATATAAAAGCTACTCCTGTACAGTTTTTTTGTTTGTTTGTTTGCTTTCGTGTTACTATAGCAACAGGGTCGTGGTTTAAGACCACTACTCTCCATTCTCATCATGCAACCCAAACAGTGACGTGTGGTAGTCTGGTCAGTGGCTAGTGTCGTCAACGGCTGCCTGAGGCTCCATCACAGGAAGCTCCAGCTTCTCGAACTCTGTCAGCTTCAGGGTCAAGTGCTGCGCGATTTCATTGGGATCAGTGTAGAGAGAGGGAGGAACGTTCTGGGGAAAAAAAAAAAAAGAGAAAGTAAAGATAAATATAACACATAATTAACATCATGACCACCTTTCTAATATTGCGTAGATCTCAAATGGACGTGGAACCTTGTGAGGGTGTCCGGCAACACAATGTTGTTAGTGTGGAGGGAGGGGTCTTTGAGGGGAGGGGCCTCTGTGGCTCATCCCATAGACACTTGTTCAGTTTGGGACCTAGTGAATTTGGAGGCCAGGTCAACACCTTGTGCTGTTCTTCATATTTTTTCAGTTGCTCCTAAACCATTTTTGTGTGCGTGTCTGTGTCAGGCTGCATCCTGCTGCCATCAAGTTGTGTATGAGGTGTGGGGGGGGCTGTGCCCGGTCCGATCTAGGTGGGTGGGTGGTACATGTCTGAAAAAGTAACATCCACATGTATGAATGCAAGTTCTAAAAGTTGTTGTATTGTCTCAAGATGGCCGGTGTTATGTACTTCTCCTGTCAGCGGTTTTAATGCTGTGGCAGATCGGTGCATGTAAGATTCTACAAGAATTTCTGCATAAAGCTGATAATGGTTTTTGATGCAAATCCTGAAATTAGAAAGAAAACTCACACACATAAATCAAACTAAACTATTAAACTTGTGTGTTTGTTAATTCATAAAAATCAGGCAGCGTAATTTATTGATACAGAAGGTGGTTACGATATTCCATAACATAGTCCATACAAATTTCCATATTGGTCCATTTGTAGAGGTGGGGAATGAATGTCTGAACTTAATTTCTAAGTCATTTTCTTTGGAAATGTGTCTGTATGAACCACGAGGGGACAAGACTGACTATTTCTCCCCTGTAGCCGCGTCGTGTTGTGCGTTGTCAGTGTGCGATCACCTTCAGCTCTGCTATTTTGCTTTCCCTCGTGCTGAATTCTCGAAGCATGTACTCCTTTCCTGCCTGAAAACAAAAGCAGAGTGTTCATTCATTACTGCAGCCAACGTGCACCCACTCATTCGCTCTGAGCTCGGTCCCGGCTGATGGAAAACGCCGCCTCACCTCATGATACAGTCGAGTGTCGTTTATTCTAATCAGGACCCCGTCCACTCGTAGGAAGAAGCGTTGCAACAAGAAGAAACTGGTGGGCATCACCCTCTGCAACATCGCAAAATACGACACGGTTCACTCTCACAAAAAGCTTCAGGTTGTCATGAATCAATATTTAGCCTTTAGCCTTTATTCCTTTACGAAAACATACTGGATTCATGATCATGTGTATTTAAAGAAATTTAAATTTGTTTGGGAAAATTAAAAAAAAATATATAAACAAATGTCTAATCAACCAAAGATGTTGCGACCCCCCTGCAGTACTGTTGAAGACCTGTGGTTTAACTCCTCAATAACACCTACTCACAATTTTGACGCTGGTCATAGAGACTCCGTGGTCATGCAGCTCATCTTCATACAGCAGCACCTCGTCAAAGAACATGATGCTTTCCCGAGCCTTCAGCTTCTCCATGTTGATTCGTTCCGTCGTCTCGGTCACCTAGAAAAGGCAGGAGACGCAACGTTTACCGCCGACCGGACTTCGCAGCAAACACACAAAACATCTTGATGATACGCCTGATGCACTTTACCTTTAGCTAAAGATGACCCACCTTTATCTTCACGTCCTCTCCTACTAGAGTGCCTCTGTAGTCTGTGGTGTACGTCCAGTCGTAAGGTCTCAACACCTCCTTGGAATGCTCCGAATCGGCTCTGGATGGAAAAGGGTGACAGGGTTGCATTTTAGGGATATGTACAGAAAGAAATTATTAGAAGAACGTTGGGGCAGTAGGTTGTCATGGTGTTTTCTAGTGTTTTGCTTCTGTGGCTAGGATAATTAGCTGGCGTCTATTAGTGTTTTATTTCTGATCCTAGCAGAAAGGAGAGGTGTTGGCTGAAGCGTAGTCGCATGTCCCATCACCTGCTGCTGGCTAGGCTAGGCTAGGCTAGGCTAGTTAGTAGCTGACTGCTGGTCTGCTTTTCGTTTTTTCCATTTGTGGACTAGACTTCTAAATGAGTTTTACTTCAGATCATGGCACAACGGGTTGTTAACGTCTCATCCTGTGTATTAACGAATATGAGAGACACGGATAAGTGAGGCTCGAGAGGCACTAACCCTAACACTGTTATCCAAAGTTTCAGGTACATTTCCAAGACATAAGTAATTAAAAAAAAAAGTGTAATTAGTTGCTTAAAAGCATTTGCACCCTTCAGAATTTTCTACATTCCTGCATAAAATACTGAAAACCAACTGAAAACATAAAACGTTGGTGGGGTTTGACACACGTCCTGAAAGTAGTGATGCAGGGAAACTCCAGGGTGGTCATAATATTATGGCTGGCTGGCTGGCAGACACTTACCTGCTCTCCTGCCATTCTTGGGCACAGGCCACCTTGACTGCATCATCCATGTTGTTGACTCTCTTGAGGGCATCAATGGCGTTGAATTCGATGCCGTACCCATCCGCGTGTTGGATGCGAAGGACGTTGTCCCCGAACAACATCTCTGGAAGGCAAGGCATGTCCATCTCCTCCGCTAACCTGAGGACGAAAAGAAGGTACCGTAAGACTAAAAAAGGAACTGTTTTGTCGATTCCTCAAGTGTGGTTTCATCAGCAGAGTTGATTTTATTTTGCATTAAGACAACATAAATATTTGGTCCTTTACGTTTGTATCTTATTCACTGCGTTACTATAAAACTACACAGTTTTCAAAAGGACTCTGGAATACAAGGAAAGCAAGGCAGTGAACTGGGTGAGTATCTGCTTGGTTCCTTAGAGGAGCAGAGCTGAGTCCAAGTGACTGAACGCTTGGTCACTTTAAATGAAATTGAATTATTAATAATATCGCCTCGTGTGTCATTTCATTGAACTGGTTCCTGAGGCTGAATTTATCTTCTGTCTAAACTAATAATAGCGTGTGTAAAGTGATCTGGGTTTTTGCTGCTTTTCTCAGCCGTCTAATTATTACGTGTAGAGATATTTGATTGAGCTCAATGTATCTTAACTTCTCCAGACTCTAACTTCACCTGGGCTACTTAACTTTATACCAACCACAGAGACCAACAAAGTTTAAAGAGAAAAACAAATTATGAATTTTGGAAATGAAATCTCACCGTTCAATGTCTTTGGATTTCATGATGTGGTTTTTGGCAACAGTCACTTTCCATGGTCCAAAAGTGAAGTCCTGCTTACTGCTCTTGAAGCCATGGGACATCATCGTGGACAGAGAGGCCAACATCAACTGGAAAACAGATAAAGTCTTTCAGATTTGACTGAAACATAAAGAGACACCAGGACGTAGATAGTGTGTTAGATCTTTTTTTACAAGTGATGATATCTCAAATAATAATGACTGTGGTATCTGACATTTAGAGAAAAGCAGAACTCAGTTCTTTATGTGAAAAAAACACCAAACTTTCACTGGTGATTATTAAGTTGTGTTTTGCTTATTGCAACAAAGTTCTGCTTAAAAGTTTTTAAAACCATCAACATTTTCAACAACTGTGCACAAGAACAACTCGAAACATTTTTACGCATTTTTACACAAGTCCTTACAGTGGACGAAGACAAAGTGGATTACACTTGTGTATTTGTTTATGAAGGAAAATAAGGAAATATTAAATATCTCTGAGTTGCAAAAGTAAGTGCATTCCTTAGGATCACGAGTTCATTTCTAGGCTAAATTACAACTGTTCAGTGCCTTGTTTTGTTTGAAGAACAAAAAAAGATCAGGGATTTGTCTCAGTCTGACAGGTCTGAGGAAAAATATGATGGACGGACAAGGGAGCTTCCTGCTGAGGACCACAGAAAAAGAGATGTCGTTGCTCATTAGCGTCGGAAAGATTACAAAAGCATCTCTAAAGAGTTTGGAGTCAACGCGTCTAGAGTGAGAGCGGTTGTGAACAAATGGAGGACATTAAAGACAACGTTACACTTTTACACACAGATGTGCCAGCATCATTAAAGGTAACATGTTGCAGAAATAACACAAATACTTGGAACTAAAAACAACATTAGTTTTGTGAGGGGAAGTGATTTAAATCTATCTCTCTCTAAATTAACTGATATCAAATCCAAGGGGACTGGGAGCGTGTAAGTCTGGATCAGACTGATCAGTAGTGATACCCAGTCCTAGTCTGGAGTCTCGTGTTGTAAGGGGGTGTTTTACTACAGGAGGGACTGGTGCACTTCAGAAACTAGATGACATGATGAGGAAGGAGATATTTGGATATCAGGAGGAAAGGGCTAAACTTCTTGCATCTTAGTGCAAAACGTTTGAGGGAGGCAATCCGAAATATTAGGTACAAGTTAAACAATTTAAAGGCTACGATTCCAAATACTGAATGTGTGTGTATACTCACTACTATACACACACTAGTACTGCCAATGTTTACTTCCAGTCAGTTCATGCATTTCACATCCACTGATCCGTGCAAACTCCACGGATTATCTATCGTACTTATTGACACATGTTACCATTTATCAAACACATCCATTGAAGACAATAACCCCCCGAAAAAAAACGATCTGATGCGTGATTCGTTTTTCTGGTGCAGAAACGTTTAGGTTTTTGGCTTCTCTCTGCATCGGAGACAAGGAAAAACGCGAAGTAGTGCAGCTATTTCTTACAATATACCTGAACATTAAAATCGATTTACCTCGGCGTTGTTGTCAACTGGTGCCCGTCATAGAGGCGTCAGTGTGTCGGTTAAAACCGTCCGGTCATACTCTAGACTCGCACACTTTGGTTCCGCTTTCTTTCTTTCCTTTTCTTTTTTTTGTGTGTGTGTAAAAACAATGTAATGTAAAATACAGACATACATACTCTCGGATAACGCTGCGCACACAAAAAAATACACAAAATAAGAATTTGACTTAAAGCTATGCAATATTTAGGGCATATTTTGAGTGGAGGTCATTGAGATGCGGTAGGCTACTAACAATACCACTGGTATAAATGGCGATTCTTTTAATTATTATTCTAAAATACAGAAATACAATGGATGATATGAAACTAAATAATTTAGAGACATGTACTTGTATCGCATCTCTGTAGAAAAGACTAACAAAAAATTCAAAAGCAGTAGTTTCTGCTGCACCGTCACAGCTGTTTTTATTTTCTTATTCGGATTTGCACTCGTTAAAAACGTTCACATCTGCTCGAGATGTTTGAAGTCACGCACCTTTGCTAAACTAACTTTTCTTTACAAAGCACAATCATAACGAGAAACCTGGAAGAATCGCACTACCACTACAGTCACAGCCTTTAGGCCCTAATGTAGCAGATGTGGTCAAATGGTCACTCATTAAAAACACCAAGGATTTATTTAAATTCTTAAAAAATATATATAGTTTTTAAAAGGGCTTACATGGCCTCTAAAGACGAAACTTTAAAGATCATTAGAAGACTGTATCCTCCCCAAGTGCACACACTCCTCTCGTCCTCCTCCTTCTTCTCCTTCTTGGACCTTGGCCTGTTTTGACGTTTCTGGGCGCATCACTGCCCTCTACAGGAGAGATTTATTAACACACACACAAAAAAAAAATAATAATAATTCACAACCAGACGGTGGTTCTTCCTACAGCCAAGGAATATGTGGATGACTCAATTCTAGCAAAGCTTTACATCAGCACCTGCAATCAAAGCTCAGAGAAAATGTGCACTTGTTTGTTTGTTTGTTTTTTTGTGCTGAAAGGATTGATAATAATCCTGCAGTGCAAATAAATCAATGAGGTTTTAAAGGTTTTATCGGAAACATTTAGTTTTAGACCCAGCTTGACGCAGAATTGTGTTTTACCATGAAGTGCACAGTCTGTGTCTGTACAATTTTTGCCACAGGAACATCCCAAGTTTGCAGTTCATTCAAACCACACTCCCATATTTAAGTACTAAAAGCCTGCTGGGGAGTTGGGATTCCTACTATCTTACTATCTCTATATTATTATATGATGGTGCTGCAATTATATGCAATAGAATTAGAAACTAGGAGTTAATCCGTCGCAGCACTACCATCTTGTGGCCACCTACTCATTCAGTTGTTCGTTCTCCTGCTACATGCTTTCAGTTCAGACTGAGCTGAGAAAGTCTCCAATAATCAAAATGCTGTTTGATTGCCATGGCTTTTCTCTACTTCTCAACCCTTTCATGTTCCTTTTTTCTGATGTTGGCGTCAGCTGGTCTCGCCACATCTGTCGCCACCACCTTCTTCAGCTCTTTGTCCGCCACCCCTATGTCCAGTTGGTCAGTCAGGACCTGTTTGTCAGTCCCACAGAACCTCGGCCCTGTTGTTCTCGACCACCTCCTGTGGTGTGGCCCATTGGGACTTCGACCCAGCTCGCATCTTTGGTCTGATCTACTCTGGTCGATCCTGGCCTCTATGGCTCTTGTACTTATAGGGCCCGTTCTTGGGTTGCCATGATTAGTGCCTCTGCGTTGTCTTTCAGTGCAGCGTTTTCCAGGCGTTGGCGGGTTTTCTCGATATCTGCCACTTCTTCAGTTTGAAGGTGGTACATGGCATGTAGGTTCTTGTCTGCTCCTCCTCCTCTGGGTACTCTGGGTTTCTGCTGCCTGAGATATTCTCTTAGCAGTTCATCATTTGGGGCCATATTCTTGATGTACTCTTGGATTTTTGATGTTTTATCCTGGACTGTGGCCTTGGTGCTCACTAGTCCTCTCTCTTTCTGCCTCTTTTTTTTTGTCTTTGCTCGTCTCTGTTGCCTTAGTGCTTGTAGTGGTGGTTTTAGACTCTGGGTGCTATAAAGCATTTCAGACAGTTTTTTTTTTTTTTTTTGTTATTGCTAATGTGTATTAATAAAATTTACCTGAGAATGTATTTGAAGTGAGTGGTCGGGCCCAGGCTCAGAGTTCTGTGCTGACCCTGAAATAGGATTAAGTACAACAGTTTACTTACTGACCGGTATAACTGATAGCACATATTGACAGACTAATGCTCAGACGTGGTCCTGTGTGCACAAAAAAAGAAAAAAAAAATCTAATTAAGCTTGCAGGTTTTTTTTTTTTTCATTATGGATGGACTTATTTTGTGTGAGAGCATAAGCCTGAAAACAGGCTTATCACTCCAAATGTGTGAGTTTGGAAAGTGAATCACTCTCATTAAATAAAATAAATAAATAAAAACCACACTGCTGCACAGCCTTTTTAAAGCCTTGCAACCTCCAACAATAACTCACAATTAGTCAGTTTTATCAGGGCTGTTTTAAATTAAACCATTTTCTATTTAGAATTAGATCAGAATCAGAATACTTTATTATTCTTCTAATTGTTTCAAACATAGTATGAATTACTGTGACTTGAACGGAATTTAAATATGTACTTCACTATTTCTTTTATTTATTTAGACTATTACTTTACAAAAGGAAAAAACAAAAAAAATACAAAATTTTATCAACCCTTAGATTCAGCATAACACGAGGGACAAAAGAAAAAAAGGGTCAGAAACACATGGTCCTTTGACAAAAGACAAATTTAGTTTTCTAGTCAAGATAGCTGGAACATTACAGGTGGCTGCAGGAGAGACATAACCGGACAACAATAAGCACGTAGTGGTGCAGTTAAGTACAAACGGATAGAGTATTTCATCAAAATACAATTTTGGAGGAAAGAAAATCCACCTACCACATGCAGTTTCCTTGTGCAGTTTTTCTTCTTGTCTTTTTCTCCTTCGTCTTCAGCTTCACTTAAAAAAAAAACTACAGTTTAATATTCATATTAATCCAGTTGGGACCTACAATAAATTACGACTCGAATGACAAACAACCTTTGCGAATTTACAATAGGCTCATGTTCAATGGTCGTGTTTGGCCATAAACGCGAAATAACAATGAAAAATAATTTATAGTTAAAATCTGAACGTGGCACGTATTGTGTAAGTGCTTCTTTAATTTTAGTAAATATAATATATTCTTCAAAAACCTACATTTCTTTTTTGTTTTTAATATATACTGATATTATGATGTTTGATGCAGCTGTTAAGAGGACTCCCAACCAATACCAGCCTGTGTTAAGACAAATAAGACGCATTTCTTTTTACTTGAATGCTTCTTCTATTTCTCAGCTTTAAGTTACCGTGTCGCTGCAGAACATCTGATCTGTATAAAGTAGAAAAGTTTGTCTATTGGTTTATTGCTCTTGTATTGTAATTCATCAAATAACGTTTTTGTTTGTTTGTTTGTTTGTTTATTAAAAGTGTGTTCTTTTGCTTGTCAAAAATTGAAATAAATAAATAATAGTCACAGCCTGACCGTCAGAACTCATCTCTAAAGAGTCTTGAGTCGCAAAATCAGTTTAATCCAGACAGTTTATGACTGGATTTGGTGAATGTCAATGTTCATGAATCCACCATCAGCAGAACATTGAACAACTATGGTGTGATGAATTAGAGGCAAGGACGAAGCCACTACACTACTGTTCGTTTCTTTTAATTTCGTTTTAATTTCATTTTGATATTCAATAACTCTATTATTCTTTTAAATATCGTGCTATAGATTTTCCTCTCCTCATATATTATTCATGGTATGCTGAGTGCCTGTATACTGCTGCTGCAGCAGCTACATTTACCAGTTTTTGGTTGAGTATTTATCCGTTTTGACGCATCTGGGCCAGGATGGTTGTGTCATTTCTGAAATAAAAGGAAAATGTCAGCACATCGGCTCACTGAATCCTAAGAGAAACAATTCAACAAAAGAATGGTTAAAGAAAAACAAAACAATGAATGTTTAGGAATGGCCAAGTCAACGTTTGATCCAATAGAAATGTTGTCGAAAGACGCGAAGCAAGTTCGGTTCAGTGTTTAAACTTGAATGTCACTTAAAACTTAACTGAACTGAAGAGAGAGAGAGGGAGGGAGAGAGGGGGAGTGAGATAGGGGGAGGGTGGAGAGAGAGAAAGGACAGAGATCTGGTCTGAGGAGTGTTCAGACTAGTTCAGCTTCCAGCCTTCTCGCTGCTCCGTTCTCCTCGTTTTATTACATCTCTTACTAATAACTTCTTCTATTTGGAGTTTTACCTTTCGCAGAGAAAAAAGCTGCACGCGTAAAGAGATTATCAGAGGAGAAAAAAATGCGGCTGTCTGGACTTATGTAGCCGGGAAACCCGTGCACCGTGGAAGAAGCTGCGTAAAGTTTCCCAAACTCCGTTCTGAGCAGGTGAAGCTGGAGATCTGAGCGAGGATGGAGCGCTTTGTGGGACTAATAGGATAAACACATCGCGTTGACTGGTCTTTTTTTTTTTTTTATTATTAGTATTATTATTATTTTTATGGATTCAGATCACAGCGCGCAGCTCCTTATTCCAAACATGCCTTTTTATCTGAGAGGTCAGCTCGTTAGGACGCCGGAGGAGCCAGTTGTCACCCCTGGCTCGGGCAATTTGTTGCGTGAGTAGGCCTGTATGGGTGCAAGCTCATCGGATTACTCGACAAAGATTTTTATTTTATTTTATTTTATTTTTTCCCGAACGTCCCGAGATGAAGGAAAAATCCAAGAACGCGGCAAAGACTCGGAGAGAAAAGGAGAACGGGGAGTTTTACGAGCTGGCCAAGCTGCTGCCTCTGCCCGCGGCCATCACCTCCCAGCTGGACAAGGCCTCCATCATCCGGCTGACCAGCAGCTACCTCAGGATGAGGGAAGTCTTCCCGGACGGTAGGCGCGAAGAGAGAACTCGATGGCTTAAAGATGAAGATGATAACTGCCAGGAAATGTCACAAAATGTGGATTTTGTGGAGAAACTCATCCAAAGTATTTCGTTTTTCTCTCTAGTGACAATAATACTGCATGTTATCCTTTGTAAATGTGGCGTAGGTAAAAACGTGTGAGTTTTATTGGTCAATGTATAATTGACTAAGTTATTATTATGTTTATATTAGGGAAATAATTCATTCCCAAATTTTACTACACAAAAAAAGGAAAGGATTTACTACGCGTAACTCCACATTTGTTCTTCATATTTCATTTTTCTGTATAATTATATTCAGCTGCTACACAATATGTGTAATTAAACCATAAAAAAAACTATTTTAAATTTCATTTTATATCCATTCCTCGTGCTATAAAATTAGATTTGCAGGGGAAATGCGCAGAGTGCATTCACGCTGTGAATTAACACACATTCTGCACTCGATCTTAACTTTTTACGCAGGAGCATTTTTGTTAATTATCATCGAAGCCGTGGAGCTTTTTTCCCCCCAGACTGTTTAAAAGGGGGGCGACTATTTCGGTCTTCCACGAGGATGGATTATTTCATTGGGATTTGTCGTATCCGGATGCGCTGCGGCGCGTTAAAGGACAAGAAATCAGCCAGTCATCAGAAAGAAAAAAAAAAAAACAAAAAAAAAACAAAACAGATTCTCTTTCATTTACCGATAACACGGTATTATACATGTTCGATAATTTGCTCCCCGATAATCATTTCTACTACTTATAGTAAATATTACTGGAATTTGAAAACTGATGCTCATTGTCCACCATCATTATAACAGAAACATTTATAATCCTCTTCCTCAGCCAGGAAAAAAAAAAGATTATATTGATACAGTAGTTGTGGTTGAACATGATGCCTGAACTGAGAAGTGAGTGAAGGTGTGAAGACAACCAGGACGCACTGGGGACGTATTTAAGTGTCCCCTAAGTGGTCTCAGAAAGCATTATATGTTCGCTGACAGCTCGATGAATTGTGTCTGATCCTGAGCGCCCTGCGCGGGCACTCGGCAATTTGTACGAGGAAATGTCCCATAAACCTTTAAGTGTCGAACCAATAAGCTTCTGCAAGGTCGAAGGTAAAAATTAGAGGATAAAAAGAAAAGAAAAATTAGATTTTCTTCTGCAGATATAATAAAAAGTGTAAACAGATCACACATTGTCGAAGAAATTAATGTGAGCAGTTATTCATTTATGACATGACGGTGAAATTTTAAAATGAACTGCTCTCTCTTATTTTTTTTTCAATCACGACATAAAGCTGTTATTTTCCATTTACCGTAATATACAGACAAATGCAGTTAATTAGGTTAATTTGCACTTTTTTTAAACAAGAGATATATTTGATTTTAAGATTCTACTGGAGGCCACTGCTACGTGGATATATAGTTTTAGATTTTCTAAATTACTCCTTGGTAGTCTCACTGTATAATTATTTAACTTATTTTTGCACAGTGTCCTAAAATGTATGTATGAAATAGTAAATTCTAGTTTTAAGACTAAATAATACAGCTTCCAGATGAACATGTGTCTCTTTATTAACTAAATATAAGTTTTTCAAATTAAACTTTTTCTCTGAGAACAAATCAGAGCCCAAAGATTTAGGGCTACACCAAAATATCAGCTATTTAACAACAATTTTAAAAAGTCCCAAAAATCTTTACAGCAAGAGAAGGAACCTAAAATCAGAAACCGTGCCGATCTGCCTCTGTGGACTGGTCCAGAGTCTAGATCTGTCAACATAAATCTGAGTCTAATGAGTATGACTCGGTCTGGCAACAACCCAGTTAAAGAAAACACTTTTTGCTATGTTAACAAGCAGAGGACCATTAGTTCACAAGACGGAGATGGATGAATAATCACCACCTGAACGCGTGTGGACTCACACACTGCGTTTTGTTTTCCTAATGCAGTGGCAAAAAATCACTGCTGAAGTGCGGAGCTCTTTCCTATCACTAAACTGAGTTATCACTAAATGCTCAACTGGCAAACTGACCCACAGCTACATCCTGCATCTGAGTATAACAGGATTGTACTGTTGATATTCCAATGTAAATTAAATACACCAGTGTAAATACGGTGTGATTCTGACAGCTGGGGAAGTAGGAGTGATGAATGGAGCTGCAGAAATAGCCCACTTCAACTGCAGAGGGGTAGAGAAGGTGTGAACAGATCGTCCTTAGTGAATCAAATTAAATTTAGTCCCGTTTCATTATTTGACTCAACATTAAACACAAATTTCAAGCATCTTGAAACTGAATTAATCTGTAGCCTAATTTAGCAGTTTTTGTTTAACGGCATGTATGTAAATATATTAAAAACAGACTTTTTTTTGGTCAGGTGTAATTGTCTGCAGAGTCTCATCCGTCCAGTGCTGCTTGACCGTCAACACGATCCTCTTAGAGTCAGTCCTAAATCCAGATACAGACTCAGTTTCACAAACTAACGTTGCTCAAATAAATGACTGTTATTTTCCTGTGAGAGATAAAGGTGAAATGAGTGATTTGCAGAACATTTTTCTTCCATATATTAAAAAGTAAATAGTTTTGTCATCATTCTTATTGCATTTCACAGCACAATGTGCTATTGGAGGCCAGGTTTAATCTGGTTTAGGTGTGTGTCACATGTCTAAGTAACATCCACACGAATGCCAGGTTCAAAAGTTTCCAAACTCAACACTGTGAATTGTCACATTAGATGGCCATAATGTTGTGGCTGATCAGTGTACGTGAGATTTAATAAACATAAATGAACCACAGCATGTATGTGTTGGAGTAATATTTGGAGTCAGAGTATCATTTAGATGAAAATAAATCCCCTGACCTGCGTCTGTTCTCCAGCTCTTCTGAACGTCTTCTGTGTCTGTCTGTCTCTGCAGGTCTGGGTGGCGACTGGGGACAGTCAACGACGCTGAGCCCTCTGGACAAAATGGCAAAAGAGCTGGGTTCCCACCTTTTACAAGTCAGTACACGGAAACAATAAGCAACAAACCTCACACTTCCGTGCTCCATAAGAGCACCAAATAATTACTTCACATCAAACAGTTAAAGCAAAGGTCTTCAACAGGGAGTCTGCAGGTGGCACTGGAGAGAGTGGGTCGCAAAATCTTTGGTTGATTAGACATTTTTTACAATTTTTTTTTATTTTCCCCGACAAATTTAAATTTTTTTAAATGCACATTAGCATGAATCCAACATATTTCAGTAAATGGATAAATGAATATTTTAATATTGAATGGAAAATGATAATGTGTGTCTATAAATAGCACCAGCACATTTAGTGGGTATGAGGTCCCTACTTTATCTCTCCATCAGTTTGGTGGTCTTTGGCCTGTAAAATGTTGAAGACCCCCTGAGTTAAAGCTACAGTGTGGAAGTTGCTCTTGTTGGGATCCGTCCTGAATGTTGCCGGGGACAGAAACACCACAAAAGACTCAAGATGTTGCAACTAATACAGACTTAAAGTAGAAGTTTTTCAAAAACTTTTGGAAAAGAAGGGGGTAAAGCTTTAGTGCCAAAATAAATCATAATAAAAATAAACTTAAGTCCATCTGTGTGCTGTCTACACTATCAGAAAACAACTGAAGGAAAGAGTAACCCCTGTCTACAACAAACACTCCAGTGTGTTTAGACGGTAAGGACTGCGTATGAGATGCCAAAATCCACAACCTCATACCACTTTTTTTTTTTAACTAAACTTAAAACTCTCAAAACCCAGCAGCGAGGCCTGGGTCGAGACAGACTCCAGGACTGCCGTGTTAATGGCGAACTCCGACCAGAACGGCCCAGCTTGATCAATAAGCCGTTCCCTGAGCAGCAGAACATTTACTCAGACTTCCTGTGTTTTGTTTCATTCTTCCTGACTAGCTGGAAGAATGACAATGAATTCCTTATATTTATTAGAATATTTAACCTACGGGCCAGAGACATCACTGGTTAACATAAAACACATTGCTAGAGACAAATCTTGCCGTGCGTATGTAAAGGGGAAACTGTGGTGGAGGGTGTGCCGATGCCAATCCAGCAGAATGCTGCAGCGCTGGTGTCAGGACTGAATGCATCTTCTGCAGCTCCAGGCATTTGTATTCCAAAATGTTTAAGGCAATTTAATTAGTGAGGGCATGCCCACATAAACCTGTCTGAACTCTGCTATTACAGTTGTTTCATTGAATCATGTATTAAAATTCTCACATTGAAGAAAAGCATATTTGAGTTATAATATAATAAATGAAAGGAAATGTTTGCTCTAAACCATGACTTTTAGATTTTATCACATTTTAAATTATTTTCCTTACAAACACAAAGACAGATTATTGTTGTTGTATTTTGTGTGTCTCCTTTATGTCTCTGCTCCCTCAGACTCTGGATGGCTTCGTGTTTGTCGTCGCCTCCGATGGCAAAATCATGTACATCTCAGAGACGGCATCGGTCCACCTCGGCCTGTCCCAGGTGAGACACACTAATGGGAACATTAGGGTGTTGAAACAATATGTTTTCTTATTCTGTGCCTAAATACAACGCAACTAAACCGCTCTCAATGTGTTCGCTGCAGGTGGAGCTAACGGGAAACAGTATATTTGAGTACATCCACCCATCGGACCACGATGAGATGTCGGCAATGCTGGGCCTGTGCCCGCCCCCACACCACCACTTCTCTCCAGGTATATAAATGCTTGTATATCCCATGTAAATTGGACTGTATATTTTTTTGTGATTCTTCCTCATTCTTATTCTATTTTTAAGATTATTTTATTTGATTTTGATTGTTATTCTTGTGTCTATGTCTGACATGTTCATATATGTTCTTACTTATCTTGGGACTCTTGGACAAAACATTTTTTCTGTAGGGATCAATAAAGTGATCTTGAATCTGGAAAAGGTAGCAGAGACACACTCTAAAAACTGTTGGGTTAAAAAATAAGCCAACCTGTAACCCAGGGGTTGATCAATAATGGGGGTGAACACGTGTGGGGTTATTTTGACCCAAGTGCTTGGGTTAACCTGTTTAACCCGTAATCCTGGGGTAACCCTATTCAGGGATTAGAAATAACCCATACACTGGGTTAACTCATCGCATTATTACTTTTAAATTTAAAAACTGAAATTATATTACTTGTTATAATGACGTGTAATTTATTATGATTTGTAAAATCAAACTAAGTCAAACTATTAAACTAAACGACTGCTAACATTCATTTAATGGAACTTTTAATGACGATTTGGATATAAACATAGTGTAAAATCACATTCAGATCCAAAGAAAATTAAAACATGTAAATAAACTAAATAAAATTCATAAGATATAAAAATAACAACTCCAGATTCTTCTTTTGTTTTAGTGATTTGTAATCGTCCACCTACTTTTTCTCTTCGTTGTTCTTCCTCCTTCTCCTCCACTCCAGCATTGGCAAAATGCTGACTACATCCTGAACCACCACACATTAGATTGTGAAATTCAAAGAGCTAATGTTATAGTTAGCTAGAGAACGTTTAGCGAGTAAAACAGTTGCTAACTTAACTTTGTTAATAAAAGGCAAAGAAAAATTTAAAAAAACATTCAACCCACTTATGAACTGTTAAAATGTAGGTAAATCTTCACTTTAAACTACCAGTAAAATCTTGCGTCTGAGGCGCTCTTCAGTCTCCTTCTGTGCAGCTACTCGGATTCAGAGACAAAACCAGATTTCAACAATAAATGAGCAGGAAAACGAATGAACCGGGTCAAATTATCCGAAATAAGTGTTCGGCTACAAATGAACCCCTTTCAACCCCTTTGACCCAACACAAAAAAACCCAGCAATGAGTTTATGGTACCTCAAATAACCCAGAAATATGACCCAGCATGAACAACCCAGAAATGTGTTGACAGAAACAACCCAGCAATTTTAAGAGTGCGCTTTCCATGTGTTGAGCTGTTGCCATTGTGTCTAACTGTGAGTGGCTGTGCTGCATCGACATCAACTCAGATCCTTGCACGTGTGCGGTTAAACTAGGGAGGCCCTGCTCGTGTACATGTTGTCTTGAGTGGCTTATTCTATTAGCTATTAGCTACACTCTTGACATTCTTTCAGTCAGCTTCACGAAGCAGTCGTCTAGAATGGGTCTCAATGAACAAGCGTGTCTTTCTTGTGTTTCAACATCAGGTGTGTTGTGTAGACGTAGGGTAGAAAATGAAAACATGGAAAAAGAAGGTCACGAATCGAAGGAGGAGAATTCACAGTTGCCCGGTTTAAACCAGAAAGCAGCAAATCTGGAAAGAAAGCAGCATTTCACTAATTATGATGACGCTCATGTAGCCTAGCTTAACAACTTATTGGAAAAAAACCTTCGTTCATGTTAGTGCAGCAAATTATCCATTATTAATAGAATAAACTAAGAAGAATCCCAGATTGCTTTTCAGCACTGTAGCCAGACTGATAAAGAGCCCTAGCTATGTTGAGTAGTTCATTCCTTTAGCCCTCAGTAGTAATCAGTTCATGAGTATCTTCACTACCAGAATTATAGGCATTAGAGAAATAATTCAGGACCCTCCTTATCCAGCTGTCAAAGATATGAGTAGAGCATACTGTATCAAAATTATTAACATCCTGGCTCTGGATTACTGCAATTCACTGTCATCAGAAATTCTCCTCAAAACGCCACAGCGAGAGCATAGACAGGAATTAGCAACAGAGATCATATTGCACCATTTTGAGCATGGATTAGATTGGTTTTCTCCTTCATACATACTAGGCCCTTAAAGGCCTCTTAGCATCCTATCATCCCAACAGACTGAACAACCAATAGCACTTGGTTAACATGTGAATAATGAATCTAAAATTGACTCTTTTGTTTTTTTGTTTTTTTTTGGACAGAGTACGAAATTGAGCGTTCCTTCTTCTTGAGGATGAAGTGCGTTCTTGCCAAACGAAACGCTGGACTGACATGTGGAGGATATAAGGTACATACAGCCACTGGAACAGGTCGTTGTTAATGTCACTGTAACTAGAGTCGCACTCACATTACATCACAAGTAAACGTACAAGTGTCATTTTAAACTCATGAATAAGCTTAAATTGAATTTGTGGCAACATGGTCACGCATGTTAGAAAATGTATTTTGCAGAAACGAATTACTTCTGAGTCCATTTCAGCCGTGTTCAGCAGTGTTTTGAGACTGAGCGGTCTCTACACAATAATGACTGATAAAAGGAGATAATGTTGAGGCTGCGGCCTAATTTAAGAATCTACGTGCTGTAGCGTAACGGAGGGACACCGACTTATAAAGGCCTGTTATAAGGCTTGTTAAATTCAGCCGCGTGTCTTGGTGAATTTGAGCCCCCTCAGAACTCCTGTGTCAGCCGTGAGCATAGCTACCTAATTGTTAGCAGCTGCTGCTCAGGAGTAGGAGGTTGTTATTTTAAAATGTGAGAACATATAATATTTAAATGAAAAAGAAACTAAAGTACTGGTTGTTTGATACATTTCCTAAGGAAGCTCTGCTGAACATCAAATCAAGCATTATTGTCATTTTGACACATCCTGCACAGCTGTAAGTTCTCTGGAAGATCTGTGCAGACTGTGAATTATGTACAGTATATTACATATATTTCAGTGAAGAGCATTGCCAACTCAATAACGCACAAATACAAGTGTCTTCTCTTTGTTTTAGTCCCTGCATGGCGGGACGTGTCTTTAAATGAGTTGTCATATACAGTATATCTAACTTTAGTGCTGGAAAAGCAGTCAACTTGTGCAAAGCAGGGGCGTCACTAGGTTTTAAGGACAGGGGAGGCTTAGCCCCCAAGTCATGCACAGGATTTGAGGGAACATAACGAGCACAAAATTTTACAAGCAGCTAACAAAGACAGAGAATTTATTTATTTATTATTATTATTATTTCAGTCTGTTTTTAAATATCATAGGACCCAATGAGGGGGCTCGCTCTATCTTGTAGATATATAAATAAACAACACCAAATTAATACTTTAGGTAGGCTTTAGCCCCTGTAAAATAGGTCTAACGATTCTAGTGGTGCAAAGAATTTTCTTTTGCTGATATTTGAAGGAACTTATTTCAAAATAAAAAATGCGGCGCGATTCATGACAGTCAAATGAAATGCATCAGGGCACCTAGGCAACAATCGTCTGAAAGCTATGGTTTCCTAAAAGACATTGCTGAATCTCTGTGATCATAGTTGAAAAAGACAACTGGAAATACGACAATACACACAAACACAAAACAAAAGAGGACCTTGTGTTTGATGCTGTCGTCCACCAGGTCATCCACTGCAGTGGCTACCTGAAGGTGCGTCAGTACATGGTGGACCTGGCGCTGTACGAATCCTGTTACCGGACGGTGGGTTTGATGGCAGTCGGTCACTCCCTGCCTCCCAGCGGCGTTACCGAGATCAAACTCCACAGCAACATGTTCATGTTCCGGGCCAGCCTGGACTTTAAGCTCATCTTCTTGGACATGAGGTAGGAGAAATGCTTGGCTGAGTAGGTTGATTGATGAGAGCCATGATATCAGGAGATCTCAATGATCCCTGGGTTATTATAGACGAGGCCAAATGATAGCTACAGCACATGTGTAAGATACAAGAACTTTTTATGAAGCAGTCGGCTTTTATGAATCGTAGAGATGTTCAAATCAGCCCCTGACTTGTGCCGTCTCTCCTGTGCGCTGGAGTCAGGGTGGCGGAGCTGACGGGATATGAGCCTCAGGACCTGATCGAGAAGACTCTCTACCACCACGTCCACGCCTGCGACGTTTTCCATCTGCGTTATGCCCACCATTTGTGTGAGTTTCTTCTAAATCTTTTGTGGGATGAATTGGAGCCTCGACATACACAAGCCGTGATAACAGAGCTGTTCTTTGTGCTCCCTGTAGTACTAGTGAAGGGACAGGTCACCACCAAGTATTACCGCATGTTATCGAAGCACGGAGGCTGGGTGTGGGTACAAAGCTGCGCCACCATCGTCCACAACAGCCGATCCTCCAGACCTCACTGTATTGTCAGCGTGAACCACGTCCTCACGTGAGTAGTTCTGCAATTGTCCGTGCATTTCCATTTAAACCAGTTCAAAAATTCACCATGTATGCCCGTCTGTCTGTCCATTTGTCTGCACACAGTGACACCGAGTGCAAGGAGCTGCAGTTATCTGAAGACCAGAGTCAAGCCAGTCAGCCTGGTCCAAGCGCCCCGTACGCTCAAGACCGCCGCAAACAAATCAGAATCAAAGGAGTCAAGATGACCAAACTCAGAACAACTCCCTATTCTGAGGTGCCACTTTCACTTGACAGAAAAGTGATTCTTAATTGTCGTGATGGAATTTGTTTTGTGTCAGCTAAATAAGCCATTAGCAAAGAAAAGTAATGTCTTCTCTCTATGGATGTTGTTTTTGCTTATGGATAGTAGCAAGCCACTAGGCTCCTGCGCAAAGACCATTCAAGCTGGTCCCTGCAGAAGGTGCTGTGGAAGGAACAACCCCTGTACCCGGCGACCCCCTGCAGGGAAAAGAGCTCTAGCTTGAGCCAAGACCTGAGTCCAGTGTCCTGCAGCCCCGCTCACAATCGGACCCTGCACCTCCCCTATAACCTCCAGCAACTGGACGCTCAGCTGCCTGGCTCCATTCCCTCCTCTCAGCTTTCTCAGCCGATCTTCAGCTCCCCGCACAGCAGAGGGTCCGTTGGATGGAAAATCAGCAGTCCCACGGCATCCGACAAATACACAGGTGCAAAACATTTTAGGTTGTCATAACAAAACAACAACTTAAACGGCAAATTGCGTCTCTTCTGTACTGTGCAGATACTTACACCGATCCGCTGCAAAATTATGACCACTGGCAGGGAAAGTTAATAATACTGATCATCTTGTGACAATAGTGTTCTGTTGGAAAACTTTTTGTGTGAATGTTATTTAGACATGCAGCACCCACCTAGACCAGACCAGACTAGACCAGACACCCCCACCCCATAATCAATGACACTCCTTGATTCCTAACCCTAACCCTAACCCTTGAAAAACAGCACAAGGCCCTGGCCTCCATATTCACTAGATCCCAAACTGATCAACTATCTGTAGGCTGATCCACAGAGGCCCCTCCCCTCAACCCATAGGACCCAAAGGCCCCCATTGTCCATTCTCTGATGAGCCACAACTGTTATGGAGGCACAAGGGAGACCCACGCAATATTGGGTCATAATGTTATGCCTGATTGGTTTATATCCTGTGATAATCAGTATTAATCAATGTGCTATGTAATAATTTTATCTATCTCAGCTGCTCCTGTGCTAGTTCAGGAGTTCTGGCGTCATTTCAGTTCTAGTATAAATGATCCGTTTTTCTCTACAGGGCCTATGCTGGCAGTTGACCTTAGCTGCTCCGATGATTGTTCCAGCAGCAAACATCCTTGTTCTACGGGCAGGCTGAAGGAAGAACCCTGTGATTATTACACACTCGTCCACCACAGCAATGCATCTGAGGTTTGTCCACAACCCAGGCTTCCCGACACCAAGGAGTCGAAGCTCTTGAAACAAGACATCCAACATAATACAAGAGGTCTCGAGGGACTCCGAGGTGACCAGGCCCTGAAAGGCCCTCTGCTCAGCAGCCTCTGCATGATGGAGCGGCCCTACAGGCACCCCAGCTGCAGGATATCCAAAGCTTGCTGATGGCCACCAGCAGGAGATACAAACACAGTTCCAGTGAATGCTAACCCTTTACAGAGGACCACAAGCAGAGCCCCAGCTCCAGCTCATCCTGAGGGCCATAGACAGAGCCCTCGTTACGTCGACACATGGGCAGTCGAAGCTTATTTCATTGTTCAGATATTCAGAGATGGTGCCTAACGCCAAGGTGATTTACCAGATGTGTAAAAAAAAAAACTAAAAAACACAAGGATGTTGAACCTCTGAAGATTCTAAATAAAAAATACACAAAATGCCACAAAATTCAAAAAAGCATCACAAATTCCACCACTCTTCTTCCGCTTATCCGGCTCTGGGTCATGGGGGCATCAGCCTCAGCAGAAAACTCCAGATGACCTCTTCCACCAACTCTTCTGGAGAAATCCCCAGGTGTTCCAAGAATAAACAGGAGATATAATCCCTCCATCGTGTCCTGGGCCAATCCGAAGGCCTCCTTCCGGTGGGATATGCCTGAAACATCTCTGACAGGAGGCATCCTTAACTCAACTGACTCTACTCCGAGCTCCTTACCCCATCTCTGAGGCTATGTCCAGCCACCCTGTGAATGAAACTCATTTCAGCCGCTTCACAAAGTCTCAAATGGCATGCAAAATCATACACATACAAATTTAAAAACGTATCACAAAAAAGGAGAGGCATGATATTTTATGCAGATAATATTAAATGATGATATGATGTCACGTACTTTACTGCAGATGTGCCCACAGGTCCAGTAGCTGCATGTGCTCCATACCACCATGGAAGGATTTAATCAATGAGCAGATTCAGTACATGTACCAACCAGGGCAAACGTTGTTATAGCAGAGTAACACATTCATTCGTTAACCTGCTTTATCCAAATCGCCAAGCGCCATCGAGATATGTCATTTGCCCCAAATGATACAAAAATAAAGTGGCTAAACCAGCGCTGTCTTTCTACTATCTGTTGAACTGTAACTCTTTATAGGAGTGTATAGAAGGACTGTTTGTGAAACTGATGGCACACCTAAAGTACGGTGCTACAGAAGAGTAGCAGGATGAATGAATCACACGTCTTCATAATCTACTCTAGAGAGAAATAACTACAGATAATAACACTTATTATACTGTATTGTTTTTTTCCCCTGCATCCAATTGGTCACACAGTAGCATTTACACTCTTTACTTCTGCCTCTTTTGGGTCCTGTGGGTTAAGGGGAGGGCGTCCGTGAATCATCCCACACGAACTCAATCAGTTTGAATTTTTTTTTGGTCAACACAGGTCAAAACCTTATACGTTTTTTTGTGTTTTTTTGAGTTGTTCCTAAACTGTTTTTGTGTGTAAGCCAGTGTCAGGTTAGTAAAAGTATGTAAACTGTGGCGACAGTGGCTTCCTTAGAGTGAAGAACCTATTCAAAGGTGAACTCTGCTCTTCCACTGTGCCAGAGAGTCTGAAGCCTATCATTGTGTGATCAGGTGTGTGTCCGGGGGCTGGTTAGATCAAGAACGGAACGTATTTATGTGAAAATCTTTATTGTTACACAAATGACCCAACAATACAAGCTGCAATGATCTCTATTCTTATGAACAATAAAATCTGGTGATATGTTCAGATGAGGGGTACAAGGTTTATTCTTTACACAGATTAGTATAAATTGTAAGATAATTATATTATTCAGTGGTCCCAAACCAATCAGACTGATGGTTGATATGTGCTAGTGACCAGTCAACTTATTGCCCTTTTATCTAAAAAGCATCCCTGTATGTCTTCCAACTAATAACCCACTTAAGCCTCTATTATTTTAGTGATATATCAATAAATTAGAAAACCTGGATATATACAGTTATACACAACTTGCTGTCGTTGCGGTGGTGATTGTGCACTTGTTTGGGTTGGTCCTAGCGCTGCTTCATGACCACCAAGTTTTTCAGCATGTCAAACGAGTTTCCGTCGGGCTCAACCGAGACCACACCCTGCGCCTCGGTGTGCACCTGGAGGAAGCCGTTGTGGTCCAGACCCACCACCTGAGCCTCCTCCCCCTCTTCACTCCAGAGACGAACCAGAGTCCCGCTGCGGAGGAACCAAATGCACAGAGAAAGAACCAAAATTTACAGCTTCGCTACGGAACGTCATTATGGACTTCAGGGAATTTTGCAAAGCTCTGCAAAAACTGAATGAGCGTGGAATGAGTATCATTTAAAAGCGTTTTTAAATGATAAATTATTTTTCAGTGTTTCCATCGTTTGCAACAGGCTTCAATTTTTAGAGCCAAAGCTTGAGCAAAGTTTTTTATTTAAAACTTCTAGCGATTTCCATGTCTCCACGCTCTGGCAGGAGAACCAAAACACATTCCTTGTATGCAAGTACTAGTTAAATAAAGTTTCCGATTCTAAATGAGAAGTCAAGTTTGAGTGTAGACCCGTCGGGGCCTCCTGCAGTACATACCTGTGGAGCCATCTTTTGTAGTACGTGGGAAGGACAGCGTCTGGGCCTCCTTGTTGGAAGCTGCTGATGAGGGCTTCCAGGGAGTTGACCGTGCGGGCGATGAGCTGCTCACAGCTGAGAGGCTGCAGGCTGCAGTTGTGCTGGATGTTGTGCTGCTGAATCAGGTCATTGATGCACACCGTTGGGTTGCTGTTTGTCACATTGAAGCCACAGCCTGTCGGGGAACATCACGGTGAAGAGGTGTGTCATTCTGAGCAAACGTCATGTTAACAGCACTTACTTTAAGAGGAGAACACGGAATAACACCTGCTTTTTTTTTTTGACGAGAAAACCAAAAATCATTCATGTGTTAATCAAGAGTTCAGAAAAGTTACCTATGAGCAGATGAAACGTTGATCCTATCACAGTGGAAGTCACCAGTACTCCCCCAAGCTTCAGAACGTTACTGTAGTAGATGTCATTGGGCCACTTCACCCTCAGATCTATGTCCTGATGAAGGTTGGAACATTTTCAAACATCGTCAATTCTAATCAGAATACATTGGTATTGTTGTATTATCAGCATTATTCTGTGAGTGGCATTTGTGTATTCAGAATTACAATTACTCCCTCTTGGGATAAATAAAGTATCTATGTATGTACTTGTTATCTAGCTAGTTTGGTGTTGAGAAAGCTAGTACAGGGACGTGTGCATGCTGATACCTCGTATCCAGGAAGTGTGCGAACCGCCTCCACCACAGCTAAAGCAGCCAGATGCTGCAGGAAGGGAATCCTCTGTCCGAGCCTCGAGCTCAGCTCAACCTGGACCCCCAGAGTGAACATGGCACAACCCAGAGGGCTCAGCCATCCGTTTTTGCCCCGACCTACAGCAGAAGCAAACATAGGGAACTTATATATATTAAATAAAAAAAATTAAAAAAAATACATGGTTATCAGATATGACTGCAACTGAAACTCCAGTCCACATCTGAAGGTTCACAGTGAGCTGGAGCACTGACCTCGTCCCTGGCTTTGTCGAGAAGCTACCGCTATTAAACCCACGTCTTTCGGTGCGTGCAGAGTCAGGCTGAAAGGAGAGGAAAATGGAGATTTAACAACTGTTTTCATTTCACATTTGGTTAGTGCTTTTTCACCACAATTTATTTTGATGAACAACTGTTGTGTTTTAAGGACTTGCTGCATTTCTCTGTTTGATGTCAATTTTAACTCTATGTAACTCTATCTAAGTCTTTAGATTTTGGACAGTTGGTTAGACGCAAATCTACATGGGGATGGCATGCATAACGCTGACCTAAACTAATTACTAATATAATAAATGTTGATCAAAAAGGCCGTAGGTAGTGGAGATACTGGACGTTAACAACTGGGATAATGGTGGTAAGTTCAGATGTCTTATTTAAATAGATCAAAACTAAGCCTCTGACTGGACACAGAATGTAATGTGAGCAAGCGTCAGTTGTATTAACACTATATCCTAAATAAGACAACTTTTTTTAAGAAATATGTGTAAATGTTAAAATTTGCTTGCAAAGGCTAAGTTAGCCAAATATGGACACATTGAATAAGGCTCAAAGACATGTGGACACATCTCACTCCTCAAACAGACGGAATGTAAAGCCTTTTAAAGACTTTAAATCCCTGTCCCTGCTCAGGACGTGTTCTCAGTGGCAGCTAATCCACGGGGCTGGACATATAAGACCCAGGAAGGTAAACAGACTCCAGTCAAGAAAGAAAAATGGTGGAACAGGACCAGCCTTAAACTACCTCCATGTCACCACCTGTTATGGCGCCAATGGCATTTAGAAAGGAGAGAAGTCCCTGAATGATTTAAAGCTACCAAGCTACTGTTAAAGAACATATTTAATTTGCCTTTTTTTAATATGGGTGTAACTTAACTTATTAAACCGGTAGATTTTATGTGGTCAGTTCAGATTTTTTTTTTAATTTTCCTGAAAGCCCAAAACCCATATCACTCCCCAGATTAAAATATCTCAGATTAAAAGATTATTTCACCATCTATGTTGATCTTTGAACTAGGATTTTCCACACATAAGCGCATTTGAATTGATCACCCAGGAGCATCGAAGAGGTGATCAATAAGAGAGGAGCAACTAATCTGTAAATCTGATTAATTGGGCTAATCTTATTTACTGAGTAGCTGGACAAATCATCATTTCCAACTAGCACTATTGAAGGCAATCAATGACTGATGAATGGACGGCTACTCCATTACCTACTACGGGACAGCTGAGACACCAACGCATGACCTTGCTTTTCTGACAGCTTGTCTGGACTAAAGCCTGGTGACACAAAGGCTATCAACAACCATAGAGTGGAGTACAAAATGTAAAAAGGTCCAGTGGTTTTGGGCAAAGCTTTCTTTTATTAAGCACTTGCAACCCTCCAGAATCTTCTACATTTCTGCACAAAGCTGGTAAAGTAAGTGAGCCCTTATTTTCAGTACCCAGTGTGACTAACTTTCCGGTAACTGTCGATCAGTCGTTTACAGCATATTTAACATATTCCTCAGTACAGAACCACTTCAGTTCTGAGATGTTGGTGGATTCTCTCGCTTCAGATCCTTTCACAGTATTTCTGTTGGATTAAGGTCAGGACCTTGACTACGACAGTTCATCTTTAACCCTTCCTGTTGTAGAATGACTTGTGTTCTTGGGCTTGTTGTCTCGCTGCTTGACCCAGTTTCTCTTCACATTCAGCTCATGGACAGATGTTCCTGACTTTGCCTTTTAGAATTCACTGGAATAAATCTGAATCCATTGGTCCATTAATGATGACACATCGTCCTGCGCCGGATGCAGCAAAACAGGTTAAAATAAGGACTTTACCAACCCTTTGTTTTACAGATAGGATGAGATTCTGATGCTGGACTTTGCTATACAACAACTGTTGATCGTTGTCCATTGTTCTCCGGACAGTGGATTCACGACCAGAGTTGAGAGAGTTGTTTAGAAGATATCCTGAGCTCCAATTTGACCTCTCGTACAATTATGCGTCTTACTTTTGGAAATGTCTACGTTGGTAAATCACTCCTGTGGAGATTAACAGTCGTCTTAAATCTAGTCCATGTGCCTGACTGTAGACTCCAAACTCTTTAAAGATGTTTTTTTTCTCAGCCTGATGATCAACAGCAACTATTTTTTTTTTATCTCGTCAGAAAGCTCCTTTGTCCACGCGTTGCAAAGACCAGACTGACAGATTGCGTATTTCTTGAAACAAAGCGGGTCACTGAACGACACCTGAGTCTCATTACAGTGATTGGAAACACTTCTGAACAGATGGACTCTAATTTGGCCTTGAAATTCACTTGTAATCCTGGAAGTACACTTACATTTGTGTTTATCTCATAGATATGTCACATTGGCTCATTTTCCCTGAATAAACAAATACAAAAGCAAAGTATTTCTGTTTCATTAGCCTGATCAGGATCTTGCCGAATTCTTTCAGGACTCATTTTTATGCAGAAATGAAGAAAATTCTGAGCAGTGAAAATACTTCCAAGCTGTACTGTATGTCACAGTTTGTAACAGCTGCCAGATGAACAGGCACAATAAAATGCTCTCATCTTATGGTATGTAGACGAATTAATAATACAGACTACAGAGGTTAAACTAGTTTAACAAGAGAGTCCCATCAAAGTACATATATTTATCATAGATATGAATTAATAGAGGAAGTATTTAAACTAGAGTTACATTTTCATGGTATTGAGTTTTATAAAGAACATTTTTTCCTCATGAGATCATGTTGGTCTAACTTTCATATTTTAAAAAGGTTCATTGCAAGTTCATTAATTTGTTAGGATGGAATTAAGAAGTAAACAAATCTTTCATTTACTATCTCATATCTTGTTATGAATATTAACAGATTTCACATTTTTTCGTTTTGTTGATATAATTATACACAGTATTACGTTTGGTACACAGATTTTCATTTCATCTGTGCGACCAGATGCAGTGTTGTTCTCATTAGTTCATTACACCCACCTCTCCAGACTACAGAGGGACAGCGGAGCTCATTCTCCAACAGACTGACTCAGCTTTGCTCCCACGGTCAACGCTACCATTCACAATCCAGCTGTACAACAACTCCCCTTTCTAAAACAGGTAACACCAAGTTATTAATATTAAGGCACATTATTGCACCTTATTATATAATATATTTACTGCTTTCTCTATTTCTTTGACATTTGTTCATATGCAAATTGTATGTAGAGTTTTGCTAGAGTTAAACTATTTTATTTTACTACGATTTTTACTGTTTTAATTTAACAATTCAACTGAGCGTCTGTGACCAAGCAATTTCCCTTATGGATGAATAAAGTCTAAGTCTCTCTACTAAGTGAAAGTGGCCGTCGTTGGACCGGGTCCAACAGAGGCGCTAACACACTGCAACACCCACACTCGCATTCACACAAGCAAACACTTTCGAGTCAACAGGCACCTATCCCGTAATTATGTGGACCGCGAAGGTAAATTCAGTTCATCAAAGACCTTCTAATAACTTGCCACTGCTTTTGAAAGCGTTACACTTTGCAGACTCTGCAACCTGCACGGCGCTTCACGGCCTTTCGCTGCACCAGAGTCACCTTCACAAGGTACTACTCTGGAGCATAACATTCCTTCCACTGGACAGGAGAAGTTCATGACAAATTATGCGCCATATGTTCCTCAGCATATGAAATGAGGACGTTTAAGCATCTGCTTACAATCTTTTATAATTGCAGGTGGAGCATGCAAGGTCAATTGGGGCGGTTTATTTTTTATGGTTGAACCTGTTGTAGTGTTTTTCACATGGAAAATGACCTCTTCCATACATTGTGAGGCTGGATATTGGATTACTTTTCCAAACAAACAGTGGCGGCCAGGGAGTGACACAATAACTGGAACAGTGTTAACTTTAAGAGAGGAAAGGCACGGCCGCGCTACGTGAAATGTGAGATTCTCAGTGATACAAGTTTCAACTTTTTTTTTTTCAAATAATTAGTTTCAAATAATCAGAATTAAATTTCCTTCCACCGCTGCTTCTCTTCATTTATGCACGTCCGAAGCATCCACATGCAGGGAAAATAAGGGGGAAAAGGAACCCGGTGTCAGAAAATGGGCCCTTGGGTTTTCATGTCTGAGCCTGAAGCTCTGCGTTAGAAAGAGCGAACATGTAGGAAGTGTTTCTCCAGGCACAGGGATCAAGTTAAGCAAAGCAGGAAGTGAAAGATTATGGTTTCTGGACATGCAAATTGGTCTCTAGATTATTTTTTCCCATCTTTGACAACATGAGAGTCAATCTCGCTATAAATACAGATGAAACAATGAATCAATTCTGGGAAAATCATTATAATGTTGATAATATATTAATTCTTAATAAGCTATTATATTATCATATATTTTATATTTTTTCTTTGCCTTAATCCCATTTGCATTTTAACACTGTGCAACATCAATCTGCAATACAAGTGTCAACAGCTCATAAGTTAATAAAGTTCTGCCTTATATTATAGCTAGAACTAAACTGAAACGCCAATGCAAATTCCTTTTAATGTCACCGTATGATAGGTTTAATAAATAATTTTAACAAGCACGAATGTGATAGAAAAAAACAGATCCACTGAACAAAAAGTTCTGCAGCAAAATCCTAATAACACAATGATGTATCCTCACGTTAACGACTTACACTTTTTACAATTTTTACAATTTTTATGTGGCTTTTAAGATGGGTCACTGTTTCTTTTTTATTTTAATACTGGGCTGCAATAGTCAACTTAAAGGAGGCAAACTCCCCAGGAGAATGCACTCGTAAACCACAAGAACCCCATCACAACTGAAATGTTCATAAAAAAAAAAATACACTGTTTTGAACTGGATAAAAAGAAAACTAGCTGAGGAAGTGACTATTAGCTGAACGGAGAAACTAGTTACTAGTTATAGTTGCAGCAAATCTAAATTTCATGAAGTGGAAACTGAAACAAACCCGACCTGATGGTTGTATTCATCTGACAAGTAGAGATTTTGCCATTTTTCACGACGAACTGTATGTGTTGAAAATGATTTAGAAGTCAACCTTTAACATTCTGAATTTGACATCACTTTTTGTTTTTCAAATCTTATAAGAATTGGGAAAACTTTATCCGAATTATGAATATATATGTATTTAATATATATGTTAATATAGAGTACGAATATTATAGAACATAATACGCATGTTATTATGTATGAATTCTTGAGGTTTGGGGTTTTTGGGAGGTGGCTTGTAATGTGGATGTTTGTTCAAAATTAGAAGACTTTCCATCAAGACATTCCTGAGATATCACATTTACACGAGTGTGACGCACAGTGACCAGCAAAACATAATCAACTAATCTTTGCACGTTGCATGTTTTGTTCACTCTGGCGGAGAAGAAGCTTCAGTCAAGAATGAGCCGGACAGATGCTCAACCAGAAAACGTACTGCCGCCAGCACGCGAAAGGACAGTGGGCCAGCATCATCCATTCAGCTGGAGAGGAGGCGCTGGGACTCCCCGAGCTTGTGAGGAACGCCGGCTCTGCGGCGGTGATGCAAAATGACAAAACACGGAGGCAGCGACAGAGACGAGGATGACAGGGAGGCTGAAAGCCGTCGCGGACGAACCCCTCTCATCCTCTCTCCGTTGAGCTGAGGCGGCGCGGGAGGAGCACGTTAGGCCAGGCTCACCCAGACATGTGGCTCAATGTGTTGAGCATACTTAATAAAAACAAAAGCTTAAAGAAATAAAACAGGCATTCCTTTACAATCACATTAATCAAGGCAACTCCCGAGGAACATCTGGAAACTCAAACATTAGCAGCGAAATCAAACTGCAGCAACAGGTTTGGGGGGTTACTCACTCAGCCTACTTCAGTTTCTGTATAACCTTAATGACAACACTGTCTGCTCCAATCAGCCCAGCGCAGCTCTACAATCCATTTGTCAAACTTTATGACAGTTTTAATTGCTACCACCTGCTTCCTGATCAAGCCCCTCAACAGCCACTTTTACTCATGGGTGGATGGAGACAAAGAAGTCTATTAGGTACAACTTGCCTTCGCAACACAGAGGTCACTTAATTAGTTCCAGCCGCTCTGCCCCCCAACCTCAAGTGTATGCGCAGACGTATACACAAACACACAAAGTGCGTGCGAAATCTGATGTAGGACTTTCACGCTATGTGGCATCTTTTCTGTCTATCACTTCAAAAAAATACCATACTACACACGACACCTTAAGATGATTTCCCTAACATGTATATAACAGTGCGCTCACACCAACGTAGCTTCTCTTTAAGGCGTTTTTTGTGTTTTCTTAAGCCTTATTTTCGTTATATGCAAATAAAACCACTACATTGTATAAGCTCTTCCTTTAACAGCACTCCATAAGCATGTGGGAGCTTTCTTTTTTTGCTCCTGCTTGAGATTTAATTTGCATTATGCATGAGACAAATGAACGTAGGATTTCAGCTGCTCACCAGATCAGGGCCTCGTCCGCATTTTTCTTTTTATAACGCGTCAAATGTTCTCCGCGGGTGACAGATTCTCGCCTGCGGGCAGGTCAGTTTGGCTAATCCAGACACTTGCTACACGCCCGCGCTGCTGTAATGTATAAAGAATGTGCACGTTTGACGTTGTCTTGCTAAAATAGGCCTCTAAAATAAGAGAAGGCCTCCTTTCAGAAAGACGACGCCTAAACGGCCGCGCACATGTTTTCTTCATAATTCTGCACGTATCATTCGTCGTTCTGCGTAAACGGTTCCTTCGCAGATGTGCGGCTTGTGCAGATCGTGTGCACCAGGTCCATTAAAAAGGCCGGCTTTTGAACTGTGCACTGATAACGAGGCAGATCTTTAGTCTCGAGGACACGTCGGGGGACCACCAATGCTGATTTGCAACCTAGGCTTTTTTTCACACAGCAGAACAACTTGAATTAATCAAATAAATCGACTAGTTTGATTCTGTTAAATCATTGTTCCTTCATTATTATGTTTTCATGTTAAAACTTTACAGCGAAAGGTTCAATAAAAATACCATGAGCTCATCTATAATACATGGGTACCTGTAGGGTCGAGTACTAAGTTTCCCAAAGAGCCATGGACGGTGAACATGGTGGCAGGATGTAAAGTATAGTATATGTGACTACCTGCAGCTAGCTGTCATGTACGTTGGTCACACATGAGCATGTGCTGCTGAATGTCCACTTCAAACATCTAAACAGACGTGAAGGAGTGTGAGTTACCCGTCCAGCAGGTCCATGGTAGACGTGACGACTTCAGCATACAGCAGGGTGTTTCCCAGGAGGCTGGTCTTCAGGTTCTCGCGGTAGGTCTCCACGTTGAACTGCGCCCCGCACTGGGACTCTGTAGAGTCGGTGAGTACTGGTAGAGAGCCCTCGGGCGGCGAAGGACCGTTGTGGAGGTCAGAGGAGGACACCACTCTGAGGGACGCCCTGGGCAACGTAAAGACGCCGTTTTTATCTGCTTTGGCCTTTAGCCACTTCAGGAAGCTGGTCTTGGATTCCTGCGTGGGACACAGAGGAGCAGAGGTACCATGTGGCGTTATTCTCAATGTATAGTGTATGCGCACCGATCAGACACAACATTAAAACCAGTGACAGGACACACACGCACAAGGTGTTGACTTGGTTTCTAAATTCACTAGATCCCAAACTGTATCTGTGGAGTATCCACAGAGGCCCCTCCCCTCAGCATCCACTAAAAACATCCTGTTGCCAGACACCCACAGGACACCCACAGAAGGTCCATGTCCATTCTCTGATGAGAGGCACAAGGATGACCTAAAGACACACACAGCTCCACTAGTCCTACATGAGAAACCGTTCTACACACAGCCCTCTTCAACATACACAACAATCTGGAAACAATTCTGCAGATCCTAATTTCCATCAAGCTGCAGCTTTTGGGGCAAAGTAACTTGAACTGACATTCAGACTGAGTCAGAGGTTACTCAGTAACACACATTACAATAATACAGACAAATATATCAAGAATTACTGCCACTGCTGCTACTTCTAGTTGTGCACTATTTTTTGTTAAAGGAGACATCCAGGCTCTGTGCAGAACCAGGACATGTCACTTTAATGACATCAATGAGTGGAACCTGTTCTGTTCAGCTTCTAAGCAACTTAGAGTTCTAACTCCCCCTAGTGGTCGGTCATTGTCCAAACTCAATCTCCTAGTGTCACTACATTTATTTATTTATTTTTTTGGTTGCATTTTGTTACTCGTCTTTACAGATATTTTTATACTGACGTCACCTTCACTGGTGCCAAGATCATCCCAACTGACAAGAGCGTAAAGCAGCTCCGTGCTCATTTAACCACGATCTGTGAAACCTTGTCTTTGTGGTGCAAAAAGAACTGTGGGTCTCACCTGAGAAGTGGCCAGCAGATGGACCGGGCTCGGGGCCAAAGTCTGGTTTTGTTCACAGCTGAGGCCAAGAGAGGTGAGGATCTCGGTCAGGACTTCATAGCGCAGTGCGTTGCTCACTTTCAGTTCATCAAACCCTCCTGACGCCAACTTTTGCGACTCGGGTGACGTTTCCAAGTGGACCTGCGGAAACATAAACAGGACTTAGTTGATACACAGTCCCAACAGAAATGCGCATTTTTATGTTGCAAATATGTACATACATGTAATCAATGCAGTTTTAATTTAGATCATATTACGTTCATACGTCAGAATCACATCTTTCACACATGTGAAATATGAGGTGAATACATAATCACTACATTTTCTAAATTAACCAACAAAAACAATAGATGTTTTTGGTCATTTATGGCACTTAGAGGTATACAACCCAATGCAACACTATCAACATCCCATGTTAGTAACTGTAATTTCTCAATTGGGATGACTATACACCGATCAGGCATAACATTATGACCACTGTCCTAATAGTGTCTGACAACAGGATGTTGTTAGATGTTACATCATATACGACATTATATTTCAAGAAGGCAAAGGAGAAACGCTTGATAAATTTGGTCCAGTCCAACACTTAATTAATTGCCCATTCAGTTGTGTTAGTACGAGATAACACATCATTAAATCTTCTGAATTAAATATGTGTTTTCAACCGTTTAAACCACCACACTTTCAATAACGTCGTATGCCTTTACCTGACAGAGAACAGCTTCTCCTCCGTCTCCTCCGTGGGTTACCCTGACAATGACCATTTCCCTCTGATGACTCTCGTCCCCTTTCAGCTCCCCCCACAGCTCCACCTCCCCTCCGCCTCGAGCGTCTCTAACGTAGACCTTCCCGCTCGCCAGCATGCTCAGCTCCAGCTCTGTGCAGTCTTTCCTGGTGAAGCTCAGCCTTCGGATTTGCATGCGCTGTTTCTCCCTGGCTTCCAGAGAGATGCCCGCGGGGCAGAGGGTGGAGGCCAGCCCGAGGACTTTGCCGCCCTGGCTCAGGTAAGTGAGAAAGCGAGTCTGAAGCTGCGGGGTCAAGGCTTCCTCTTCTGCTAGAACCAAGAGTCTGGTGTTCTCCAGCCAGGGATCGCTCAGGGCCTGCTGAGGCTGGAGAGGATAAATTATGTTGTTTTCCATGTTTAAAGATCCCGATAAAAGGTCGCGAACTGCCTGAAAGCGCTTCTCGCAACCACCCGTGTACACGAGAACATTTGGTGGTTTGCCGTAACAGTTAATACCAGCGCCCTGACCCGAATACCCATCGTGCTCAGTTTCATCCAGACTCTTGTCCCCGCTTTCCAGTTTGACCGAGTTATCGTCGGGGAGGTCTGGGATGTTGTCGGCGGAGGCGTATTTGACCGACAGGATGGTGCTGTTCTCCAGTTCCAAACATTCGTGGCAGCTGGACAGATGAAGGTGGTGTCCATGGCCCTCCATGTGGTGATGATTGCCCAAGGAGCGGTCCTCCGAATCAGCGGGTGCCGCAACCTGAGTGCTGCAGAGCGGTTCGGACCCTCGGCGCTCCTCTAACCTCCGGTTTACTTCGGGGACTAGGAGAAGGCTGCCCTTGCGGCACTGCAGGTGAGGCGGCAGGTGACGGGGAAGCGGCTCCGGGTCGACCTCTTCAGTCTGAGTGCGGCACAGAGACAGGGAGGTCACACCCTTTGCGCTATGTGGACACTGCTTCTCCAGAAGAGCACAGAGAGTGGATTCTTGGAGAAGGACAGCTGTGTGAATGTCACAAAAAAATCAATAACAGTCTGGTGACTTTGACGGTTTGTAGTTTAGAACATATTGCACACAGCATTGGTATTATTTAGGAAGTTCATACACAAACACCAGCATACAGTTGTCTATTTACACAAGCAGTACACTGTATATAAAGCATGATGTCCTTACTCCTACACACTCTCCTTTTAGATCTGGTTTGGTCCCCAACAATTCATGAGAAATCATTTCTGGCTGGCTAATAGTGAGCTTTGTTTGCCTGGATCGCAGGTTGAACAAAATCTATGTTGCACAGTTTAAGAACCAGAGACTGTGTTGGTTGTTTTGGAGTAATGAATATTGATTCCACTGTTTCCACTTTGGTGTAATGCATAACCCTTAGTAGATCAGAAAGTATTTGCTGTTGTGTGGAAACATGGCATGGCTAAAACCATTCCTTTATTATTGTCATTATTGGTGAAAATAGCCTATACCAGCTCACAATGTGTTGATCTTGTAGATCGGCTATTTTCACAACTTTTGTGCGACACTCTTGTATGATGCAGTAGGCCGACAAATTCATGAAAAGAACAAGAATTGAAATATGGCGATAAAAGGTTTCTGCCCAACAGCAATGAAGTACAGC
Organism: Mugil cephalus; assembly: GCF_022458985.1. Classification (NCBI taxonomy): domain Eukaryota; kingdom Metazoa; phylum Chordata; class Actinopteri; order Mugiliformes; family Mugilidae; genus Mugil; species Mugil cephalus. The sequence continues at coordinate 13,907,928 of NC_061784.1, read as the reverse complement.
ACAGCCACATTGCATCTCCATTAATGGGAAAGCCTAGGCTAGAGCTATTAATCTGGTAGGAATCTGGTTATTATACAAAAGCCTTGTTTAAAACTGCTGTTTTATGAAATGCAACGCTTGATACAATCTGTCAACCTTGATTCCAAATTCCAATACTTATTGACGTATGATAATTTATCAGAAGACTAATATTTTCTCTCTTTTTCTTCCTAAAACTGACTAAAACTTTTTTGAGTTTTCGTCGACTAAAACTAGACCAAAAATTATCGCATATAGAAGTGAAATGTGACTAAAACTAAAAGCATTTTCGTAGCATTTTTCGGAACTGAAAACTAAAATAGTTTAGAGTTGTGAGGAACTACGGAGCAGGTGATTATTCTTTCTGCTTTTTCATCGTAAGTAGTTACTCTTGCTTGTGAACTCATTAAAATTCAAGATACACATTTACAAACAAATAAGGTGTCCGATAAGGTGTAACGACTACGTTATGTGACAATTTAAGAACATAACAAAACATAAAATGGGATGTTAAAAATGTAATTAAAGGCAACATACGGATTATCTTTGAAGGCACAAGTCCATTGTCCAGCTGAAGGCAATCTTCAATAAAAGCTATCCCAAGACGACTGAAGTTATCTACACTGGCCTGAGCCACTGCTCTGAATGGCTGTCCCGGGCTAAAGGCCAGAGGTAGACAGTAGTCAGACCAGTTCAGCACCTGCACACAGTACACATACTGGTTAGGTGAGTCTGGTTAGGACAGGTAAACTGTGGTGTTCATTATGGTCCGTCTACAACCCAACTCAGGAGTGTTTTGCAAAGAAACAACATTAGTGTAAAAAGCACATTATTTAGGAATGAAATGCATGGAATATGAAGCTCTTATTTTCTGGATTGTTAAAACCTCTACATGAAATTTAAGGGTGACTGGGCAGACGGCCCTGACACGTCAGAAATCATAACAAAAGAAACAAATGTTATGTAAGTTATGTTTCACAAAGACACAAGCATGTGAACTAACTAGGACTAACTAGTATCACAGACACAGGCTCTGAGCATCCTTTAAACACAGCCACACATGTGTGGGGAAGGTTTAACTTCACGTGCACCTTTGTTCCTTCATGTGTGTATGACCTGCATGCTTTAGAATATATAAACTCTTTAATGCTGCACAAAAGTGAAAGTTGCCAAACCTCTACCGTACAGATCGTCAAATCCTTCTACCCTGACTATTGATTAGTAATTTGATTGTTGTTACAATTTAATCATTAATCACATTTTCAAAAAAATTTCGGTCCATGTTCCCAGAGCGTTGCCTCCTAATTATTATTAATAATCATTGGAACTATTATTAATTATCACTAATAACCAGTTTTGCTCTATTTAAAGCACAACATAACAATCATGCAAAGTCTTCTCACAACCAGCTTCATGAGTTGGTCACCAGGAGCATTTGTAACAGTGGCAGTTTGTGCACGGCTCACTTGTTAACTAAAATCCCATGCAGCCAACCATGAAGCTGATTAAGATGTCACCATAGCAATGTGCAGAACTGTCATCAAGGCAAACAGTGGCTACTTTGAGGGATTTGATATATGGGGAGAAAAAGAGTTCTTATGTATCCACGAATGTTCTGCACTGTGGAAAATAGTTTAAAAGTAAAAACAAGAAAACAAAATCTGTTGAATAAGTAGAATCTGAACTCTTACAGCATATTCAACAACTTTTTCAAGTTTTCAGCTTAGCTCACTTTTGATCTGTAATTGTCAACCACTTATCTTGACGATGGCATTAAATAAAAATGTCAAACTGACAATGTTAAAGCAACGCTAAAACAAAGCAGCTGTGAGTGTTGAAACATCTCCAAGAGAAACCAGTGGCCTTGTTTTAGATGAAATGTACCATGAAATGGGTGACTGGTAATCCTCACAGACCTGAGATCAGCTAATAATGAAGTTGCAAAATCAAGACAAAATATGGACACTAAAAGCCAGTTTCGCAATGTCTGAATGGCAGTTTGTGAGAATGAATCTTAAGAAATGTGCGGTGCCTACTTTCTTATTTGCTGTGTGAGGAGGAGGGTAGCTCGCTCTGTGTCCTGTGGCTTCTATGATGAATGAAATGTTCTCTATTTGTGGACCGCAAACAACAGAAGACTCCAAAAGAACAGTCCATTTGCTAAGGTCATCGCACGCCTGGGGACAGGACAGACAGCAAAGAATAACTCCAAACACTACAAGGCTGTTACACAGTGATTAATAGTTAGTGACAGGCATCATGAAACACTATCAAAGGCCCGGGACTTTATATCCCCTTCGTGAGGACATAAAGTCATGAGGGAACTAGCAAGATTAGTGACACAATGACAGGCTGTAGCAACAGTGATATTAGGAAGGAAAGGGATTTAATGGTTTACTTTAAACTGTTATGTTATGGGAACACAGAGGTTAATTTCCTATTGCTCCCGACGTACAATTCGATATTTGTTGCCCTGGGTCACAAGCTCAGCTGATCTAGTTTGTTCCTAGAAATGGTAATCAGATAAAGCAAATTAAAAAAACAGCCCCAGAGGACTCAAACCTGGATTCCGGCATCTATGTCTTTACAACCGAAGAAGATCTATTAACCACAACATGTCGAACCTTGAACATGAGTAAGGCTGCAGCAGCAGAAGACTACGAAGTATCACTCCTGTCTAAAACTAAAACCAGGAAACCAAACCCTAAGTCCCAGAGGATACAATTATCAAGGGTTCACCGATCCATCCTGTAATGGTAATAGGTAAAATTTCCTTCTCCTTAGTACCAACTGTGTAACAAACATTTCAACCTTTGGACGTGCAGCTGCTAAATCTACAGCCACCACGTGCATGTCCTCGTAAATGTTTCCACCACTTTGTTGAATCTGTGCCACAATAAATGAAGGCATTCTGCAGACAAAAGTGGGTCTAACCCGGAACTATGCTAAAAAAAGTGTTTAAGTGTCTAAAAGCACTCAAAAGTCACATTTATGCTGCTTGCTTCCCAATTATGATATAAAACTCTCTTATGTCTTTTTTTTTTTAAATTAGTTTATGGAGTCAACTCTGAGGCTGAGCTGTGTAAACAAGCTTTTGACAGCGAAGTCAGTGCCCTGTCACCACTCTTATCTGATGTCAAGATGCTGCTCCGGTACCCAACCTGAGGCTCCGTTACACATACAGCCTTGTTCCCCAGCTGGAGGAAAACGTTGTCATCGAGGGAGTGCGACCCCGAGTCCGTGCGTCGTCCAGTCGGCCGCGGAGAGGCAGGAGCTGAGGCCGAGCCGGAGCAGACGCTGAAGCTGAAGCTGAAGCTGCTGCTGCTCCGCCTGGACAGACTGTTACGAATCAGCACCGAGTAGCACTTGTGAAAGCGCACCCAGAGGTAAACGTAGCACAGCGTTATTAGCATCTTACAGGGCATACGCGGAGGGGGTCATCGTTATTTGTCGTGTAGTAAAACATTTGTGCTCACGGAGGACACAAACTCTCAGTTGACATTAGCTGCATTGGCTAACGACTACGTCATTTGACTGTGCTTTGCGGCATTCTTCTTCTTCTTCGGCGTCTTTTTTTTTGGCAGTTTTGACGCAATAAAGAGTATTACCGCCCTCGGTAGGATGGGGTTATTTACAATAGAACACAGGTGTCAAACATACGGCCCGCTGGCTAAAAGTGGTCTAATCATCATCTGGCCCGCAGCATGAATTTGCAAACTGCGAGAATTACACAGGAGACTGCAATTTTTCAATGAAAAAAATCCGGATTTGTCCACTGTGTTAGTCAAAGAAGTGGTCAGAGCACAACACTGAGACCCAAGACTAAACAGCAGACAGCATGAGCCCATATTGCACTTCTTAAGATTTTTATTTAAAGGATAGTTTATTAACTGTTAACATTCTCCTAATTGTCTTCTTTGCACTAAAATAAATGGGGAAAAAAATATGAAGTTGTCTTTATTTATAGGTTATTCTGCTGTTATGTGACTGCTCTGGCCCGCTTCCGATCAAATTGGGCTGTACGTGGAACCCGAAGTAAAGTGAGTTTGACACCCCTGCAATAGAATATAATACTGTATAATATTTATAGTGGCTTCCTTTGTCACTAACTGCGCGTACTGGTGTGAAGGGCTTGTACAGGTGCCACAAAAAAACAGCAAAAATATTAAAACGTTTCATTATTTCTTTGTGCTGACTTGTTCAAGGCACAGTTACGTGTTTTCATAAACAAAACAATACTCCATGTCTGATCCACGCCTGACTATATAGACAAAAAAACATTTACTATATATATATATTTATATATAGTAAATGGTCACATTTGAGATCTCTAAACCTGTCCTGCCTCATGCAAAACCTATATATAGAACTCAGATGGTAGAAATGATGATATCACACCTCCCTGCTATAGCATTCTTGTTGTAACCTGTAAATCTGTAGCTGTGGCAGCCATTGCCACTTGACTTGTTGATGTTGGAACACTGAGTTACTTGTTGTTTCGATGTTAGTCTACATGTTGGGTTTCACAGTTCGCATAGACCGCAGATCCTCTCATTGAAGTTTCTTGTTTCATTCCAACAGTTCCCTTTTCTCCACTCCTGTAGATAAATGTCCTGTTCTTCTTCTAGTAGCCTACTTCTCATCAGGCTGCCGTGGTTCCTCCGCACCTGATGCAGACCTTGTCAACTTGTGTCTTGACTTGTGTACTACGTAGTGATAAAAATGACACCTGAGGACTGGATCGTTTCCACTCTTTTATTTGGCTTTATTAAAATAAACAAAACCTAAATCTTAGACAAAAGATGACTAAATAAAAACAGAACTGCTAAATAATAAGTTCTTTCTTTGCTTTTAAACTCGGAAAAACAAGATCCTTTAGGATAAGCCGCCGCTAGAAAACTGCTCTTTTTGGAGAAGTGCCACAGTGAAAATTCCAGGTTGTCGCTCATGTGTGAGTTATGTTGCTGATTTGGTTTTCTAGGATCTTGCGCTTCTTCTCTGTCGACGCTTTGAAAACGTTGGCCCTGTAGTACCGCAGCTCTTGAATGCTCTCCTGGATGTCATTCAAGGCCCTGGAGACAATAATTTAATTGAATTCCTTGCACAGTGTATACTTATCTGAAACTAAACAGTCCAATCAAACCCGCAGATTATTTTACTTTGAAAATAATAATTAACATTCAAAGACAGAGCAAAAAAAATAACATGACGTCAGCTGAAATAAACTACAAGTGATAACCAGTCAATAATTATGTTAATGTATTTTTTTGTTTTGTTTTGTTTACCTGTGGGATGCTTTCTTTTGAGGCACCATCTTGTATTCCTCTGGAAACCACCGTCTGAAAGTGGCACATTAATGTCACTTTTTATTCACCTCATTCAAGATGTAGCATACATAGGAAGTGATAAAGAGTATAATTTATAATGAACCTCAGAGGTAAGAGTGCATTAGCACACAAACTCTCCGATGAGCCACGGACACAGACACATACTGACCTGCTGAGCTCTTTGATGGTGCTGACGTCAATGATCCTATAGTGAAGGTGGTACATGAACTGGGGCATGTACTTGTCCAGGAACTTCTTGTCTGCATGTACAGAGTTACCTGAGGGAACGGGACGATAAATGGATTTAGTAAAATCTAGTTCAGTCACAACGACACATATTTCAAACTAGGTACAAATACAACTAAAGTTAAAATACGAAACACAAGCAAACACATAAGATGTCCCTTGTTCTGTCCATCATCCTACTGGAATTTACTTTTATGGCTTCAATTTTAAATTATTTAAAATATTTTGCTATTCAAAATTTCTTTCATTACTGTATTTAAGGCAGAGTTTATGTGTTGGAAATGCGTAAAATGTGCTACTTTCAATCAACAATCTACTATAAGTTCAGCATTCCTGATTTTTCTTAAGTAAATGAGACGGTGGAAATCACCTAGCATATTTATACAAACACAGCAGCCATGTGATGAAACTAATCCAGTGTGAATGGAGAGGTTCGTGATTTGGGGTGCGTTTTTATTTATTTTAATAAAAATATAAAAATTATACAATACTGGCGAATCTGTTCTTGTGACATCCATAGTACTATCACAGTTCTGTGGAAAAGGCTACAAAAGTAACTCACCAGCAAGGGGACACTGTCCCGGAGGGGTGTGCTGTCTGACGAAGGACAGAAACTCGTACTCTGCTTGTTCCAGGGTGATTTTACTGTCTCGGACAGCCTGGGTCAGTCCTGACTGAGACAAAGTTACACTCACTAATCCCATAACAGACACACTTCTTACACTCAGTGCGTTTACATGCAGAGCTTAATCGAGCTATGCTCAAAAGTCGATTTTCTGACTACAGTCCTTGTCCCAGTTTACATGCAGTGCAAGAAAATCGAATAACTGTTCTCCTCCTCCACACTAGGTGGCGATACGAGTCTTTTCTGCGGGATAATACCACGTTAATGCGGCCCGATTTCTGTCTGACCTACGTGATATAATAAACAAGAGTCGTTCGTGCGGCAGACAGGCATTTCAAACAACAACCATAAGGATAATAGTACATTTTTTAATCTCGTATGTAATGTTCGCGCTACTTTTGGTGCAGGTAAGATCCGCACTATTCCTCAGACGGTTCTTCTAGCTTCTTCTTGGATGTTTTTGTTCCGGGGTTACACGCCAGCGCAGCGGTTGTGGAACATGCGCACACGCATTATCCGATCAATACTGCGATTAAGGCCGTATACATGACGGAGAAAACCGAATTCCAGTCGCATTATCTGGGTGTCTCAATCGGATAATGAGAACTCCCGAGTAACGTGTTTACATGCACTTAAGTTCTCCTGTTATAGTCCGATTAAGGCAATAATTTTTTTTCACGTGCATGTAAACGTACTGATTAACAGTGGCTACAAAATGTCTGTTCAAAAACATTAGTTTCCAAAACAAACAAAAAAACAACAACAACAACACCACATAAATCCAGTCTGACAAAGACCAAGATTTAACATTTTTCCCAAAATTGTAAAATGCACCGACCAGGCATAACATTATGACCACCTTCATAATACTGTGTATGTCTCCCTTGTTTCTCCCTAACAGTAGTTGTGACTCATCAGATGATGAACATGAGTTTTCTGAGGGTGTCCTGTGGTGTCTAGAAACAGGATGTTATTAGTGGGGGACTTTGAGTCGTATGGGTTGAGGCCAGGTCAACAAATGCTGCTGGTGGTGCGTCATTGCAGATCTCCCTCCAGTGGTTTTAATGCAGTGGCTGGCCGGTTTGTGTTTGGTGCATATACCTCACAAGGTTTGCAACGAAAGCAGCTTACCTTTCCGTGATGCTCTTTGCACCACTCAGACATCCCTTCCAACAGCTCATCTGGCTGCTTAATTATCAAGTTGGGTCCCTGTCGGCCAAGAACGGATAAGCACAATTTACAAGACAGACTTAAGACATTCTAGCAAGTCTAGCGGTGTTTACGGTGATATTACCTCAGCCAAAATATTCAGGTCCGAGTCCGTGATTATGCAGGCCATTTCAATAATCTGGTCCTTCTCGATGTCGAGACCTGTCATCTGAAGAAAAAGAGAAAGGAATAAATATTCGTAAACAGCACGCAGAGACACATTGTGATCCGTTACATGTCAGGCTAGACACTCGTCACTTTTAATATGCAGTTAATTAATGTTACATTCTTTAGTATAACACTGGGAAAAGCGCATTTGATCATCTACCTCCAGTCTAGCCAACGTTAGCATAACATACATGGGTATTTCATGACTTGCCTCCAGATCCACCCACACCATCCTCTGGGACATCGGGCTGGACGACATGTCGCAGAAGTTTCTGGATCCCTGAACTACAGAAAAGGCACCAAGTGTCGAGATGATGCTTGGGCGTGACCTCTGCGAGATCAGTGGAAATCTCACAGGGCTATAGTTGTGGCGCAGAGCAGGGCTACGGTGTGAATGATACGAAGCTGTGCTGCATGGAAGGACCAGACGACTTCTCCTGCACAGTGTCCCGAAAGCAGACAGAGCCCATGCCCGACCACTACTCCACAAGCAGACCGGCATGTTCAGCGGCGGACTTCCGGCTTCTGATTCTTCTTCTTCTACTTCGATTGTAGCAGCGTTGACTCTATCGGGCTAATTACCGCCCCCTGGAGGCCAGATGTTAAAACACAGTACAGTACAACTAGATGGCGATCTAATGAGGGCTCGGTCCCGCTACATCAAAAATAAACTGAGGAACAGTGTTTGTCTCAATCACGAGTCACAATTCACAAGTCAGAAATAGTAAGTCGTAGTTATGAGATACAAAGATACAATGACGACATGGTAAGTCATAATTCTGAGGTTGTGCGTCGTTGTTATTAGATACAATGCCACAGTAAGTCATAACAATTAGGTAGTAATAATGAGGAAGTAAGTGTCATATTTATATATTTATACATGTCATATTTACAAGGTAAGTCGTTGTTAAGAGACAATAAGTCCTAATTACAACATAACAAGCCATAACTAGAAAATTCCAGCAGAAAATGTGAATGCGCCAGTGCTGGTGAATTTTTTTTAATGTTTTTAAGTACATTAGTTAAGTGCCTTATAGACCACTTGTAAGTACAGTTAGCTATTGTAGTTCTACCATAGCCCCAACTGTCATGGCTAATGTTCAGTTTCTTTTTTATATGCATTTTTTTTTTAGTTAAAGTGGTAAAGGTTGAGGTGGTTCCTTGTTCCACATTAAGGTGGTTCCCACCCTTTACCCCTTAAGACTTCTACAAGCTGACACAGAAATATAGAACTGTCCAGTAATGACTATTTGTAAGCCGCTGGGACTTCTTTCTACTCCTTCTAAGTACCTTCTTTAAATACAGCCCAGAATGAATCTGGTTTTATCTGCAGTAAACGCTGACAACATAATGCTGAATGCAGAAGACTTTGTGTGCTGGTCTTCGTTGTGAAGTGCCTGGTTTGTGACTCCAGTACAGAGAGTAATGGATTATTTTGTTCTAATTCTAAAACACACACATGAAAATATAATAATGTTAAATCCACCATCATGTACATTGTTTAATCAGTGGTACTGTCATCATTTATTTAAAAGTGTTAAGTTGAAATGTATGTTTGGTTTTTAAAACATAGCATGTTTAGCATTTACATTTCACTAGTCATATATACTGAGCATGAGTCTTAATAATCATTTAAATCTTAATTCAAAAATCCAAAACGATGCGCAGACAAAGTGTACGTGCTGGCATTCAAGTACATAACAAGTCCGTAAACTATCAGCGAATACAGTTAAACTGTCTCTATAACTTCTAGCTTCGCGTTAACACACCCACCAGAAGAGATACGAAGCTCGGTCAGTATAATTTACGTAATTATCTCTTAACCCTGGTCTGCATTGTCACTTGCTGGAGAACTGAAACAATTATTCTGCACGTACACACACACATTTTTATGTTGTTGAGAATCAACAAGGGTGTGGCCGACCGTGACACACAGTGTGGCTTCTTTTGTGCGCATATTCATGTTTAGACAGGCCATTAGAAAAGAGTGACCTTCTTTATTCTCTCCCTAGTGATGTCTCAGGCCGCACGACTTTTTACCTGTCTCCTGCTGCGTCTCTTTTCTCAGCGTAGCTCGCTGTACTAAAACGTAACTCGGCAGACAAATAGACTTTTGACTGAGACAAAGCAATGCAGAGCTTCTTGTTACCATTTCATTTCCATGCCCCAGCACACATGCAGGTGCTTTGCATACAGTTAGAGCGCAGCTCAGGAAGGTAACAACACACAGTACAGTCAACCGTCTCTTGCAGGCTGTTTAGGAAATGCTAATAATAAAATTAAACAAAAAAAAATCACATCCAGAAATGACTGTTATGAAATGAAACAGTCTTGTAAATAAACTAATGTGGACTTTACAGTTGGTGTGCGCACATCAATGATTATGCAGAGCAGGACAGATGATCCGTTTCTTCAGTGTTACAGGGTGCTATGTACACTGTACCAGGACAAATGAGTGTACTGAGCAGCACTTTAAAGGAGCATTTAAGCTCAACCTACATTAGCGTATGTTTAGGAGTTAGATGTGCAGTTTGGTTTTAAGATGTAGTGAAGAGTCCGAAGATATTCCTGGACTTTCTTCTTCAGTGGTCAACATCTACTAGGTGTCTCAGTGTTTGGTTGGCACTGCTGGAATGTGGGACACAAACCAAATAAAAGGCCAAAAGCATCAGCCTGGCAAGGCTGAAATATATTCATACAGGTGCACAGTTTATACAACACGATCCTCCCGACCTTCTTGGAGTGACCTCTCTTGTCATTTGCATGATGGGGTTTTGTCTCGGCCTGGATTTGAAATTGTAATTGACAGTTCGGTGAGGTGCACTCAGTTCCCGTTTCTGTTAGCACACACTGACTCACTGCAGGCAAGAAAACTGCTTTAAAATGTGATTTAAACGTCTCGGAAAATACCGATTGTAACTGTCAGCAACACAGCAGAATAGAAAGTGTCATATAGGCGGTTACGCCCACATCACAGTCAACAAACTGCAAGCAATTGACAATTTTCAGAGAGTGTAAATGGCCTTTGTGTGCTGTCTAAGAAGCTCTTTCGTTAAACCAAACAATGGCAACAGAAAGGACTAAAGAAGAGAAAGGGCTAATTTACCTAGCAGTTAAGGCCGTGGCTCCACTGTGCTTGCTCCTGTTATTTAGACCATGCCCTTTGTCTGGGACTATGGCTTGATCTGAGGCCAACATTTGCATGGCAAGGGCCACTTGAATGTGAAGATTCCCGGATTCTCACTACCTGACATGCAAAACGAGCGGAGAACCAGTTAAAATGGCACACACGCACAGTCAACACAGGTGTACTCCTGTCAAATCACTGAGCCTCCGGCCCCCTCTCCACCCCTTATCAGAGCTTTAAATTTTCACTTGCCAGAGTGCTGGAAATGGACTGCTGTGATTTTTCTGGAACACCGTAATAACATATTACAGAGCAAATTGAGGTGATAGTTGGTAGGGCGAAAGGTAAAGTGATACCACTTAGCGACGGATCGAATCGAAGCTTAGCGTGCCAGGGTCAGAGAGTGAAAACACGTCAAGAAGAAGCAGAAGAAAAGGAAGGGTAGGATAAGAAGATGCCGCGAGCTTTCCTTGTGAAAAAGAAGCGTGGAGCATGTGGAGCATGGCAATGGAAAGAACCAGAACAGCATGAGTGGAAGGATGATGACACCCCAGGTAAAAAAAAAAAATATATATATATTAACACACTGGCACAGATCTAATTTAAGTATAATTAGTATACACCGATGTTTAATGTGCTAAACATGTGTTAACTTCGCTGTACTAACAATGTACTTTATGTCATTAGTGCTACTAAAGTTATACAAAGGCTGCACCAAGTGTACTTCATTTTTTTGAGACACCATTAAGATGAACTTTGATTAACTTTTTTATTTATGAGTTTGTTTGTTTTTTTAACTTGAAATACATTTTATTCCACTTTTAAGATAGATGTATTGCACTTACAATGCACAAGAAATAAGTTTAGAATATAGTGAAATGTGCAGCTAATACATTGCAAATATAAATTGTTTCAAGTGAGCCAGAAAAAGGCAACAAATATATTTAAATACATTTTAATACACTGTAACTTTAGGTTAAAGCAGTCGTTTAAGGTCACGTCATTTTGCATATTTTCTTTCACCGATGGCGAGGTTGCAGTTAATTATAAGTCGGTGATAGTGATGACTTTCAGGGCTTTTATAACTTGGGGGCAAGAATGTATTAAATTTAAGCGAACTGAACGTTGATTGGTGCTGAAAAGCAAAGTTAGTTCAACCTGTCATAAGGAAATGAACATAATAATGTTTTTACTGATTCAACTTAACTCTTCACTTAAATCCTGTTGTTACATTTAATTGTATATGTAACGCTTATTTGTGAATGAATGCTCCAGATAGTCTATTGTTTGTTAAGTTAAAGTTTCTCTTCAACTACTTGACCGTGGTGCAGTCTCGTTTTCTAGAGATAAGTTTACTTAAGCAGTTTGTTTTTGAGGAGCTGCTCCTTAGTGGAAAGCTCGTTCCCATCCAGATCTGAAGAAATTCAAATGTGTATCTCTCATCCTTGTTAAAACTCAAGTTTAGACCATAGAACGATTTGCCTCGACTTTAAACCTCGCAGTACTCTGTATCCTTTGGTGACAGCACCAACTTCTTCAACAGGACTTGTATCACCTGCTCCGACCACATAAGACCCCCAAGGCCAGGAGTGACATCCCCAAAGTTCCTGAAGGAAATAGCATTAATTAGGTACACATAACGATAATTGTCCCTATACAAGACCCATATAACCATATTTACTTTCCTGTCAAGAAACAGAGAGACGTGAAATATTTACACTTTATTGTGTTTCTTCCTTCATTTTTTTTTTTCCAAACATTCAATCCGCAGAAGCATTGTTTTGAAAAGAATCTCCATGCCCATGAAAAACACAGTTTAAACAATGTCCGGAGCATGCAAAACCACTATTTGGTCATGTCCACTACTGCACTCATGTAAAACAAAGGAGTTACCACAACGCACTGTGATGTTAAAAGCCAGGAACTGCACCTCAGCAGGGCCAACATATTATCTAGGTATCTTCACCTTAGAAAGAGGTTTAGAAAAGGATGATTTTCAGTGATGAAAGGTCAAACTTCAAAATAACTATGTGCTGACAGGGTCAAAGCTGGTGATTTCCTATATTATTTATTGTCAGTATCGCTTAAAGAATATCTTCACCTGTCAAATACAAGGTACAAACATAACAACACACAACAAGCTGGTTAATCTCTGTTAACCTGTACGTGTATGGTCATTTGAGCTTGGTAACTTAAAAGTATTTTTATTTATTTTATACTTCTTAGAGAGTGAAAACACCAAGGAGCAGATATCTTGCAGTCCTGACACCGTAAAGCCTTCCACTCTGCCCCAGCCAGCAGAGACGTCAGGATGTCGGACAGCAGCAGCAGCAGGAATGGTGCCAGTGGCTGTGGCAGGACCAGGAGGAACAGGGGCCGATTGGCCCTCGATGCTCCAGGGCTCATTGTATCATGCAGGGGCGCTACCACTGGTCAACAGAGCAAAGGTATGATCAGTCTCCACCAGGGTGCCATTTGTTCAGTGTCACAGAGACCCCTCCCTCATTGGTGTAGCTAATAGCGAAGTGACTGCCCCAGTAAGCTGGAAAAAAAAAACAGGTTAACTTTCAGTTAACAAACAAAACAAAAAACAGTGTTGTTTTAGAGTTTGTGGTTTGTGGGAGATTTGACACTGAAATTTGAAACCGGCCAAAAGGTGAACGCCAGCAGTAACTCTATGTAACACAGCTTATACAACCATGAAAGAGAAATGGCCCAACACTGTGGCTGAATAGGTGGAAAAATCCCCTTCCTCTGCCTCAAGGCGTTAGCACACACTATTTTCCCCTGACAACAACGTTTTTCTGTCATTCAAATACGGTCAGTGCCCTTTGTTGCGAGAACGTTGGCTAAGGTTTCTGACATAATCAGTAGCTGTTTGTAAGATTAATGAGCTAGATGAGCAGGGACGATGACTGGGCTAATGAGAGAGTTCAGCCGCGGTAGTTTAACCTGATCATGTTTGTTTAGCGGAGAGCATGATTTAATAGCAGCTTAGTTCTGGCATATAGAATAGTGAGAGGGAGATTGGGGATACTGTTCAGTCTAACTGCTTAAATAGACAAATGTGTTTGGGTTTGTAAGTGGAATGGCAACAGGACATTTTGACAAACATTTTGTTGATGGTAGTTTTAATTTCTTCTATCCCTACCAGCCCCGTCTCCGTACGTCCTCCATCTCAGGTGACTTCATGTGTTCGGTTTGCCACAAGATCTTCCCTCTGCAGCGCATGTTGACCCGGCACCTGAAGTGCCACAGCCTGGTGAAGAGACATCCGTGTCGATTCTGTGGCAAAGGATTCAACGATACCTTTGACCTCAAAAGGCATATGCGAACGCACACAGGTACTCCTTCCTGAAAAAAACATTTGTAATCTGTAAGTAGTGTAGTTTAATTTACCATATACATACATGCACACCTGAGCGCATAAATGTCTGAATATGCTCCCCTGTGCTTCCCCAAACTGCAGGTATCCGTCCGTACAAGTGCGAGCTATGTGAGAAAGCCTTCACGCAGCGTTGCTCTCTGGAGTCCCACATGAGGAAGATTCATGGCGTCCATCAGCAGTACGCGTACCGCCAGAGACGCTCCAAGATATTTGTGTGTGAAGATTGTGGTTTCACCTCAAGCCGCCCGGACGAGTACTTCCTCCATGTGAGACAGTGCCACCCTGGCAGCCCTGCCCTCCGCAGGTACTACCGCCGCCAGGCCCACGACAACAGCGGCTTTGCATCGACAGACCATAAACTCAGCCCCTATTTTCTGTACTCGGCCCCGGTATACTATGTGTAGAGCTCTTTATAATTCTCAATTACATTGTATTGTAGCTGCTCTGTAAGCCATTCAGAAAAAAATGCTAGCTTTATAAAACTGTAACATTTAGAATATGTATGTATGTATGTATTCTTGTGCTAATATACTTTCTGTTTATTCATTACTTTCATTTCATTACTTTAGGTGGAGGTTTTAATCAGACTTTTTAAATGAAGGCTAAAAACATTCGAAATGTTTTTGTATAATAATTGTAATTAATAATAATTTCTGTAGCCAAAGTTTCAGAATCATTTTTGCCATACTACCCTTTGGTTGTGTTCAAGGTGATATAGATCCACAAGTTTGTGCAAAACCTGATAAATGACGTTTAACCTCCTGAGACCCGAGCTTTTATTTTATCTGTGTTTTTAATTTCTCCGCGGTATTTGGGCTTAGCAGAACCTAAGATGTATAAAAACTAAGCATCATCTTTCAACAGGAAGTAGTAGATTTTGAAAAAAAACAACAAAAAAAAACATGTCCTCATATGTGGACCCTGGGATTATTTCAGTATTTAAATTATAATAAACTCATCCATCCATGTGCGACGGAATATAAAACTGTTTATTTTAATACTTGAACATGGCTGAGCAAGGACAGAACAATGAAGTCCCAACGTCCTCCAACAAGTACTTGCTAATTAGCAATGTTGTAGCTCATTGCTATTGATAAAATTAGTTAAATTTGCATTTAAAATTCAACCGTTGTTGTTTTCTATCTTGACTTTTGTCTTGTGATCGTCTGTAGAATTAATCCGCCAGCTATCACATTTTTACACCAACTAGTGTACTGACCCTTTGCTACCCCCTACATGGCAGACTAAAGTGTCCACTAATGAGAACAACAGGTTTAAATGAAGCAGAATAAGCTGCGATAAAACCTAAAACTTAATGTCCCCATATGAGGATGTGGGGTCTCAGGAGGTTACGCATTATCTGACAATATCCTCCTTTTAAATGCTCAGGAACAAGACTGCGAATTAATTCTTGGTGAATTGCCACCACAAACGTTAAGTGGGGTTAAGATCAGACAATTTGGTTTTCCTTGTTCTTCAAGTAGTTCTCATAAAGCTCTGAGGGGTGTTCGGGCTCATTAAGCAACCTCAGCAAGAAGCCTTTTCCACCAAGTTGTAAACCACAAAGTGAAGGATGGAGTTTTATTTTTCATTGTGTTAATATAGTATTTGTCCCTCTCTGGTTTGTCTGCTTAAATTAGTATTTATGTTACAGACACCAGTCTCAAACTTGAATTCATCAGTGAGTAGATCACATTTCCAGGTCAGTACACTGAAAAATGTGTCAGAGTCAACCACAACCATGGCTTTGTCACTCCTTCTGAGAAGTTGTTAAGAGACCGCTACACAGGTTTTAAGAAAGAGTAATATAAATCCTCTTTTGACAGGACTTTTGCTGATTTAAGTCTAGCATTCTTTATTTAGCAAATCCCTGTATTTGTTAATAATTTCCTTTTTCTATCTCACACTGAACAACTGATCAAATTTTAGCAAGGTGCCCTGGAAACCTTTTCAATCTTTTTGACTTTTTTGATGCTTTCACTTACGTGATACCGCGCACACACACACACACACACACGCCTTTGTATAGCTATCTTTGTGAGGACACTCATTGCAGAAGTGAGTGAGAAGTGAGGACCGTCATCATTGGCATAATGCATTCCCTAGCCCCTTACCCTAACCATAACATAATGGTAACCTTTACCTTAAAACTCTTAACCCTCAAACAGCCTCGTAAAGAAGTGAGGACCGGCCAAAATGTCCCCACTTTGCACAGATGTCTTTAATCTGATGGTTTAAAGTTCAAACTGGTTCTCGGAAAGACAGCTGTACAAGAACACACACGCACACACACATACGCACACACATTCATGAAGAGGAAGTTGAAGTGTGTGGAGAACCTGAAGTTCCTCAGACTCACTGTCATCAACATCTCACCACTGGTGTCATTAACCCAACAAACACTGTTCTTCCCCAGGAAGCTTAAACAAACGAAGCTCCCACAGTGGAAGGCGTCCTGACGGACTACACCTGCAGTGGCATGCGGACCGCACTGCCACAGAGAGAAAAGACCTGCACCGTGTGGTGAAAACGGCCCAACAAATCAGTGGGATGGAGCTCCCCTATCTGGATAACATCAACGCAAACAAACTCACAAATAGTAACTCGCAAATAGTCAAAGAGAACAGCCACCCTTGCCAATGTCTATTTAGTTGTCTTTTTATTCACTTTATTTGTCTCCAAGTCTTCAATAAGAGCTAGAGCAAAAAGGCTGAAACAGCTTTTACCCAAGAGCTATAGCTTCCATTTCCATTTATTAAAGGTAGTCTTACTCAAGGGCTACTCAGTTGCACTGTCACTTTTAACTCCAGACCACCTCTTGCGGTTAACGGTCTTTAAATATAACTCTTTACGCCTAATGCGGAAGGTCCCATCGTTTGTGCAGCCTACTCTGATGACATAGTTTCTGTTCTGCCCATGTGAACACCATTCAGGATTTGAACGTGGCTTCCCTCTTTCTGAATCAAAATGGGAGTTTGCCTCAGCTACCATCACCTATCTTGGCAAGCTGCTCGGTCAAGTGCGGCCCGTGGATGCTGACATAGTTCCCTGTTCCTACTACGAAACAAGAGTTGTGTGGTTTCTTTAGCCGTGCAGACTTTCAAGGCAAAAAAACAAACAAACAAACAAAAAAAAAAAACCTTCGCTAAACTTCCCCTGTGTCATCAGGTCCGTCCCTTTCAAGTGATAGCTGGGCCTTTACTACTACACTACTACTAAAGCTCTACTACAGAAAGGAACAGTCTGTTACTTCTCAAAGAAATTCTTTGCAGCTCCGCTGATGAAGAAGCTCTGGGCTCTGAAGCATTTTGAGGCTAATGATGAATGAGAATGGCCCAGTTTTGGGTGTATTCTACATTAAGCTCATACGACTAAGAAACCTGCATATTTGTCACAAAAGCGGGGTGTGTGATAGTGTTGTGGCCGATGCTTTCTCACAGGCAACGGTTCAACTTCAGAGAGGAGGCGTTACCTGTCAAATCTAGTTTTGTTTTTTTGGTTCGTTCTGTGTCTCTGTGTTCAAAGCAGCTTCCTAGCAAGTGCCTGCTTTTGGGTTTACCCCGTTTGCCCTTTCTTTCTGAAACAAACCCATTAATTCTCTGTGGAGCGTCTATCATATTTGCTCTGGACGTGTATCACTGTGTCAGCGGGTCATTACCGTAATGGCACACTGGACTTACTCAAAGAAACGAGAACTGCAAGTAAAGCAGATGTGCCACACAGTAATGAGTCTGCAAATAGCAGCCCTGTGGTACAGATTGTAGGTTTCAGATGACCGGTCAAAAACTAAAATAAGATGCTTTTTCAGAGCTGTGCTCTTCAAAATAAAGTCTCTTTTTTGCTATTGCTATTATATGTACTCAAAGTGCAAGGAGGAAATTGTGTGTCAGTACATGGTGTTAAACGTATGAAAGCTGATACCCATCATGATGTGCTGTAGAGTTCAGCCCCACAGGGACACATTAAGAGATTGAGGAACTGCAGACTGACTGCGAGACATAAGAGGAAATGAACAATGCTTAAATGTGGCTAGGGACGACTATTAAAGGGACACAGTTCGTACCAACAACATCTCAGACAGTGCATGCTTGCATGCTAGAACGAGTGCTCACCAAAGTTTATATTTGACACGCATACGTGCCAAATATACAATATGTACGAATATGTTGCCGCAGAGATGTACTTCTGAGAAGTCATACCACATTCTTTTACATGAAGGGTTAATTATAAATAAGTGTTCTTTTACAGCCAAAGGTACTTTTCTGTTTTATACATTATAGTTTTGCTTTATGTTGCTGTGTACTAGAGTAAAGGGAACCCCTCTGAAGAGACTGCTTTAAACCGTGAACAGTTGTTTGTGGAACGTCTGTATCGCCATATGATATCTGTTTCCATAAAGTAGCATTGTTGTCATGCTCTTAACACGCCTTTTCAGACGCACTGGCCCAAAAGGCCAAGTGCGTGTAAATCTACATGTTTCCGTATATTTCCTGGTAAAAGGGAAAGGTGACAATTTGTATATTTAAAAAAAGCCCTTTAATAGGAAGTTTACAGTTCTTTTTTTATTCCTGCAACGTCGCTACAGGGAAGTTAAGCTCTAGTTTGTATTGCTTGCTCAAGTAACATGAGCGTTGTCACCATTGCATTTGGTAGCAAGTAATCAAAACAGAACAGCAATAAATGTTTGCTTCGAGACGGTCATCCAAATCGCCACTGAACCCCCCACATGTGACATTTCAAGCTCTTTATCTGAAATCGGCTAAAGAATTATGGGAAGATGACTCACGAGTCTTGCTGTTTTCCATAGTCAGGCACCATTTGCATTAAGAACTTTTCTCCTTGCCAGCTAAAAGACAACTGGCAACAGAAGAAGAAGAAAAAAAAGAAGGACTATAGACACAAATCAAAGTCGTGCCATGGGTAGAGACACAACGGGGGAGGTGTGAAAATGAGAATTACGAAGAGCGAGAGAGAAGGCAATGAGAACAGGAAGAGAGAAAAAAATTGTCTAGGAAATGAGAATACAAAGACAGAAGTGCAAGTGCTTGAGTCATGAGAGAGCGCAATGGAGGTGTGCAGGCAGGAATGACAGCAGGTCCGGCAGAGTAGATAACGCGTTTGCCCGTGAGAGGCTGGAGGAATCGGCTCGAGTTGTTTGGAAGGAGCACGTTGATAAAGAGCAAGTGAAAGTTTTGATACCGACAACAGCTGGAAAATGAGGTGAGTGGATTTTGATCGACGCAGATGATGTTAATCCATCTAAAATATTTTTTCAACTTTCAAATTCATCATTCTCAACTTTAGACCGAGTAAACTCACATATACAAATACGCAAAAGAGTCCTGCTTTGTATTACTTCAGCATTTGCCCAACAAGCTCTACAGCTCTGAGTACATTTCCTGCTGTGTGCCCATGACTCTTCAGCGCAGGTGTTCCACTCATACATCAAGCCACAGCGTGGAAAACGTCTCTGTATCTTCTGTCGAGAACACGAAATGTAGCGAGACGTTTTGAGAGATTTTCATTTTTGCGAAGTTAATATTTCTCGCGGACAGGTGAACTCATTTAGTCCATATTTGGCAGCATTGTACAGCGAGCAGAGGAAGTGGTTAAAACATGAAAACCCTTTTTGACAGGAAGTAAAGATTTCCCACAAGATTTCAATAGGGTACAGACTTTGCAACAATGAGTAGATGTTCTGTCACAGAAATGCACCATTTTTATAAAACAATGCAATAATGTACAAATAAATGTGCAAAATATATTCTGTATGCATTATGATGCACTGACTT
This sequence comes from Mugil cephalus, assembly GCF_022458985.1. Classification (NCBI taxonomy): domain Eukaryota; kingdom Metazoa; phylum Chordata; class Actinopteri; order Mugiliformes; family Mugilidae; genus Mugil; species Mugil cephalus. The sequence goes on along the minus strand of NC_061784.1, from coordinate 13,888,028 downwards.
AGTTACTTTTACTGTTACTCTAGAACAAGGATCTGCACGCTTCTTCTTGCAGTGAACAATACAGACCTTGCGTGTCTACAGAAACCACTGCATGAGCTTCAACATAGACTTAATTGGCAAATAAATAAAATGTCTCATTTTTAGCCTCTTTCAGGGACAAAGAGAAGCATTACTCTCTGCCATGTTTCCAAAATTACTGCAAAAAGTACATCTTATAGGAGTTTTTGGAGACCTATAATTTTTTCTGCTAATCTGTCCATCAGCTTCTACCGTGTATAGAAGCCCTAGGTTTTAGTTTTTCATATTCCGGATTTGATGGTCCCTTTCATCGCTCCCTCCAACAGTGAGACCAGTATTTGTGCGGTGAGGGCAACGGTCATGCTGTACGATGACGCCAGCAAGCGCTGGGTGCCGGCAGGATCAGACACAGCTTCGTTCAGCCGCGTCCAGATCTATCACAACCCCGCAACCAACACCTACAGAGTGGTGGGCCGTAAAATGCAGGCCGACCAGCAGGTAAAGACAAGCGTGCAGCCAGTCGCCTTCTTGTGTTCTAGTTGGATGTACATCTAGTGCTTCCTGCAATTCCCTGTCCTCCCTTAAAAATAAATAAATAAATTAATAAATACTTAAACCTCACGTCTTTGCCAGGTGGTGATCAACTGTCCCATTGTCAAAGGAATAAAGTATAATCAAGCCACAGCAAGCTTCCATCAGTGGCGGGATGCCAAACAGGTGTGGGGGCTGAACTTCGGCAGTAAAGAGGATGCTGCTTCTTTTGCCAGCTCCATGATGAATGCATTAGATGTTCTCGGAGGAGCAGGTAAACACAACTATTCAATTTAGCAAACATGGAACCATGTCTGGTAGTGTGCTGGTAATGCTTCATAAAATTGACAATGAGTGTTGATGTTTATTTCAGTAGATCAAGAGTCGAATTTAATTAAGAGCTATATTTAAGAGGATCACACTTGTTAGTCATGTACAACAATTATGTTCTTCTTCAGCCCCGCCTGCGAATGGACCCTCTCCACAGCAGCTAGAACAGCAGAGAAGGTACTTCAGTCTTCATGATACTGCTTTTATACTACTTTTTCGAAATGCAGGTCTTCAACAGGGGGTCTGTGACCACTAGGGGCGCTGCAAGGGGGTCACAAAATCTTTGGTTGATTACACATTTTTTATATATGTATGTGCACACACACATATTTAAATTTCTTTAAACACGCATTAACATGAATCCAACATATTTTAGTAAAGGGAGCTTTATATTGCTCCCTTTAAGCTTAATATTGACTGCAAAATGATAACAATAATGTATATTTATAAGTAACCCTAGCTGAGTTTAATACAGAACACATATAGTAGGTAGGGGGTCCTTACTTACTCTTTCCATCAGTTTTGGGGGTCCTTGGTCTGATCCCGGATTTATAGTGATCATGCAGAATAGTTGCACATTTGAGTAGCTGGAAACCAGTTTACCCATCAGTGACTAAACCCGGGTGCAACTGTTCCTTCCTCCGTCCAGACAGGAGCGCCAAAAGCAGGAACAGCAGGAGAGGGAGCGCCTGGAGAGAGAGAGGCAAGCCGCCGCATCCGCTCCTCCTGCTCCCGCCGCTCCGCCCGCCCCGCCCGCCCCGCCGGCACCCCCGCCGCCTCCAGGACCACCCCCACCTTCCTCTGGGTCGGCCCCCCCTGCACCTCCGCCACCTCCTTCTGGAGGCATGGCCCCACCCGCGCCACCTCCTCCACCTCCTGCGGGAGGGGGTGGCGGTGGAGGTGGTGGAGGAGGAGGTGGAGGAGGAGGAGGGGGAGATGGGGGTCTGGCTGCAGCTCTGGCAGGAGCTAAACTGCGTAAGACGGTGAAGGTAATGTGCATACACTTCAAGTGCTGCAGGTGGATTGACTAAGTAGCTCGGTCAAATGATTTTTTGAGTGAACGTGTTCTTGTGTATCAAGAATGACGACGACGCAGCCCCAAAACCGGCACCGTCCTCTGGTGGAGGTGGAGGAGGAGGAGGTGGCCTAATGGGAGAAATGAGTGCCATCCTTGCAAGGAGGTAACTTACCTCTTTTGAGACTTATGTGATGAGCTAATTATAAAAATCTTCTCAATGTTTGTATTGTGTGTCTGTATGTATAATGCATATATATATTTTAAATAGGAGGAAAGCTGCAGACAAGCCTGTTGAAAAAAAGGAAGAACCTTCCTCTGTAAGTCTTCTGTCTGTGACTTCTGCAAACAGATTTCCTCTACGTTTTTCAATAGCATTCGCACGATGAGGTTTAAGATAAGTGAGTGATAATAACAGTTTCGCATTGGTTCATGACTGCAGGGGGATTCTGACTCGGCATCAAAACCCTCACCAGGTAAGTTCTAACTCACAGTGTTGCACCAAAACGTTGATCCTGAGAACTGTGACGATGTAGGCAATTATATTTTGGCAGAAACCAATCCGCTCAAGGAAAAATCTGTTACTCTGCCAAGGTAAGAGACTGGTCCATCAGGCTTGTTACACTAAGTGCTGAACTCATCTGAGCTGTGCATAGCTTAAACAATCCGCATGTTTTTCCCGACAGGCTCAAATCCACCGCCAGTAATCAAGGGGACTTGGTGAGAAGTCCCAGCTCCGCCAATTCTCCCACTACTGCAGGGTCCAGGTACTAATTCTCTCTTTCAACCAAAGGCGCTGCTAAGATACGTTGCCTACAGGGCGAGATGGAGAAAAGAACTCTGCATCAGGTTCTCATCAGTGGCATGCCTCATGACTCACCACAGCAACAAAAAACGAAGCATTTGACGTTCATAGTTTCTCACTTAGGCTATAAATATTACTTCAGGCCAAAAGGTGTCTCTAAGCCGAACAGCTGCTTAGCAGCAACATGTTACAGTGAGAGCGCCTTGCGTCTGCATTCGTTGGGTTTTGTTTCAACGGTGTGAAGTGGGTGAGTTTTTGCTGATGATGTTTGAAAATCAGAGCGGTATTTAACAGCAGCGTTGGCCATCCATTGATGTAATTAATGTCATTGGAGAAGTGGATATTTTTGATGCAGGGACGTCTTTGTAAATACTTGAAGAGGAGGTTGTTCCTGCTCAAACATGAGCCATTTTTAGGATGAAAGAAGATACCGTTTATCTTTACTATTTCTGTCACTTTGCTGCGTGTATTTCTTCTTCTTTGCTTTTTTTTTAATAGTAAATTCACCATGGTGTTCAAACAAGACTCTTGCTCTGGGAGTCTGTTTTGACGGTAAAGATGTGAGGTTAAACATGGATCTTTCGATTGCAGGGTCAAGGTGGTGAAAAAGAACTCTGAGGTTTCAGAAAAGGACTCGGCTGATTTGGAACAAATCAAACAGGTCAGCGCTTCCATCTGCGGCTGAATATCGAACAGCAGCTCATCAGTAACAGGAAAACTCTGTGTTGTGAATTTATTGAATGAATTAATGAATGAACCTGAAAAAGGCGACTTATGACATATAGAAATGTTGGAATCGAAGACAGATTATGTCTCAGTTTTCCAATCCATGAACTGCAATCACCCAGGAGTAATTTAATTAAACATACAATATATCGTACAGCATTTGCTATGTCGTCCCTTTGTGGGAAGAATGCCACTGTAGTGCCAGACTACCAAGTGTTTGCAGAAGTAAAACCTTTAAGTACCACGGCCTTACGATGCTGCATGTGTCTGTGCGTTTTCAGGAAATTCTTGAAGAAGTGAAAAAAGAACTTCACAAAGTGAAAGAGGAGATTATCACTGGTGAGTAAAATTAGACTTGGATATAAATAATCTCTATCTTGTAAAGGTGGTTGTAACAACTGTAACAACTAGGGCGCCACTAGAATAGGGGACTTTATGTATACAGTACTTGACATCTAGAATCAATTTAACCATATACATAAAAAAAATATCTTTAATAAAATATTTTGTCACTACAACAGAAATGTGATGACCCTGAGCTGTTACCGTTCCTGTTATCAAAGGGGAACTGCTCTTACCATGCATTACATTTAACATATACTGTTGTGGTTGGCAGTGAATAAAAATATGCCGTACTGGCTACTGCATTATTCATGAGTACACATATAGAGGTTTCTTGTATCAGAATATGGCTGTGTATTTCAAAAAGTCTCTGAGCTACAAAGGAAAAAATCTTTTTAAAAAATGACGGTCACATTAAAAAAAGGTCACTGGCTCAAATGAAGAAGGTAGATGCACGAGCGAGGTGTGAACTAACCTATTTATATATATATATGTAACGTGATGTTATTTCCTGTTACACCTGACTCTTATTGCGTTTCTCTCTTCCAGCACTGCTCCAGGAGCTAAGACTCCCGAAAGACTGAAGAATCGATCAAGTCAACATTGGATACTTGTTAATGTTTTTTTTTTGTTGTTTTTTTTTTTTAATGTAATGCTGAGGCAATTGGTATAGTTCAACCTTTGGAAGAAATTACGTTACTTTTATTTCAGATAGGATTTTCCCCACGTTCCTGTCTACTGAAGTTTATTAAGCAACTATAATAAAATTGTCTTCCATTGATATTTTAATTAATCTATTGGAGTCGTGTGAAATCCTTCATATAAGGCTCATAAAAGTACAAACAAAACACTGTTAAGGCTTCTGTGGTGACTATCAAAACAAAAATAAGTCACCTGCAGCAAGAATGTCCCAACAGGTGTGCAGTTTCCATTTATCAAACATGTTGAGTATGGCAGATGACAGAGAACACGATTATTTTAATAATGAGGAAGATATCTGGTGAAGTGGTGGTGGAAAAAAATCTAAATTCAAAAATAACAAATAAAAAAAATATCCATTGTCAGGCACGGCGTCAGGATTTTTTCTCTCCCGGTGCTAAGGAGGAGCTTGACCGATACGTGGGGGTGCTAAGAAAATAATTGCTTTTCATGACTTCGGTTACATTATAAAGAGGTTAAGGGGCTTAACTGGGGCTACACAGATTTTTGACGGGGCTATAGCACCCCCTAGCCCCGGTGTAGCGCCATCCCTGCCCACAGTGCATCCATCACCCATGTGTCTACTCCCCCAGTCAATGCACACCTGTGGCATGTAACTCGACCACGTCTCACCTGTGACCTACGACCTCTCATTTCCTGTGCAGGTAGAAATGTTATTGCCATCTAGGGGCAAATACAGATACCATTCAAATAAATCACGGGTGTCAAACATACGGCCCGTGGGCCAAAAGCGGCCCACCAGATGGTCTAATCTGACCTGTGGCACGAATTTGCAAACTGGGAAAATTCACCTTCAATTCACCTTTTTAGTAGCAGAAGTGGACAGATTTTAGTTTTTTGAAGGGAAGTTTATTAAACTTAAAAAAAATACAGAGTTGTCGTTACTTATAGCTTATTGTGTTGTTATGTTAATTATCCGACCCCATGTGAAAGCAAATTGAGCTGAAATAAATAGTGCAAACATAAGTACTTATATTATTTAAGAACATAAAATGAACACTGAACCCAAGATTAAATGGCTTTTTAAGATTAAAAGTCAGGTCAAGTTCAGATGGTTTGGACGTGTTCAGAGGAGGGATGGCGAACGTAGGAGGCTGAAGTTAGAGGAAGTCTAGAGGAAGACCAGAGGAGGTTTGTGGACATGAAGGTTCAGAGGTGTGGAAAAATAGTTTGGCCACTTAAGATGATAATATGATGATGATAATATCCCGCAGACTAAAAACTCAGTGTTTGGTTTTCATTCTATAACATGATGTGGCAAACTACCTGGAATAAAATAATTTATTTGTTAAAAAAAAGTTTTTCTTTCATTTTGTCCCCCTTACGTAGGCGGTGGAGAAAGGGTTAGGCTTATTGACATATAGAGACTTTTAGTTGGTGCAGGGCACAAAAATAAGGAATCAGTAAAACAAATCTATAGGAAGTTGGAGAAATCTAGCTGTATCACAAATGAATTCCTAATTAAGGATCATTATGGCACAATTTCACAGGTTTTTTAATTCGCTTGGATGCTTGTGCTTGAACATTTGAGAGTTTCCCCGCGTTACCTGCAGGTGGCGGTAAGTAGCTTTCTACCCTCTGTCCAAAACCAGGAAGAAGAAGAAGACCGACTCCACGGTGTTTTTTCCTGGGTGGATGGCCTGCTCTTTATCTAGCCTGTCAAAACTGCACTGGAAGGAGAGCAACGTGGGATAACGTCAGTGAAAAGTGTGTGAAATCCAACAAATTCCTTGGTTTAATGTAAATGTCTGGATTACAGGATCAGCCGAGGAGTCACTTATCTCACGAGGCAGTAAGAATAATAGATGTTATTGACTACACGGCTATCAAGGCTCCAGGAGTAACCACGAGTATGAGCTAATGAAAAACTGTGTTTACTAAGAAACATGTCCAGCTAATGGTAGGTCAAGTACTCATGAGTAAGATTGTGTAACGGCGGTAAACTGACCGGAAATCGTGGAAATATACTAACCGAGCATGTGATGTTGAAAGCTATATTTATCAATGTTAACTTTACTCAGGTGACATGTAACGTTATTTGAAATCCGAAACGGCTGTATTGGTGTTTCTAAATATAGGTTCACCGTTGCCGGTGTTATTAACCAGATTTACCCTCCACAGCTTTAATATCTTTTCTAAATGTGCTCCCTGAAAGTCAAGCCACCTTCACGGCTAACTGCTCTCGGTGCAAATAACTAACGCAAAGTCGCATCCTGGCAAGTTAACAGGCAACAACAACCAGATCGAGTCAGGCCGAAACCGATCATAATTTGAGTTATTCGTCTGAATATTTTTATAATTTGGCAGTTGTTATTGTTATTATACGTTTTTTTCGTCTCTAACTTGCGTTGTGCTGATCGGAACTATGCACTTTGCACCAACTATAGGGGTTAGAGTTTGGGTTTTGCTTTTCCGGTGTTGAGCTTTAATGCATACTTGCATCCTGCCCGTGTCTGCAAACAGCTAATGCACAGAGTGTCGGTTGGTTTAAAAAAAAAAAAAAAAAAAAAAATTGAAGCAGAGTTTCTTCATGTTGATCAACTGAAGCTTATATTTAAAGATGCAGTACCAGTCAAAATTTTTTTTGTATCGTTTCCTGAAGACATCAAAACCATGAATGAGCACATTTATAGTTATGTATGACACAAAAAGAGTGGTTGGTCATCCACCAGCCTGGGTAGGACAGCTTTCCGCAGTGACATGTTATCCCGGTCTGGGTTTTTCGTTAAGTGGGACCCATCATTTTGTTTTTCAGCTGCCCTCATGTACCCCCAGGCTGTGTAAGGGCTATTTGAACAAGAAGTAGTGATAAGAGCGCTGTGTCAGACGACCTGGCATCCACAATCACCCGACCTAAACCCAACAAAAAGCTGGGGACACGCTGAACAAGTTTCACTGTCTTTACAGATTTTGAAGTACACACTAACAAGACTGGCTTCAGATTTTTGCTTGACGGTCTGAAAGACCGGGGATCACACATGTAACTACTGCGCCTGATGAGGGATCACAGACAGTGATTTGTCAAACAAGTTAAACCCAAGAAAAGGCGACAGTTGCTGTCGCACTCGTTCTGCTTCCACTCAATTCCTCTCTCCTCCATTTCCTCCATTTCTGTGGTTCAGGCTCCCTTTGTTGCCACTTTTCCTGCTACTTCCCGTCGTCTCCTTATGCCATTTCCTGTGTCCTACTCCGTCTTTCTCATTGGCTGTTAGCAACACGTGTTTGCAGTGGGGTCGGCAAACGGTTCACAGCGATGGCGTCCAGATTTGGCTCAAAAAACTGAAAATTGTAGGGCAAAAGAAAACTTTCCAAAGCAATTGTGTATTTCCTGGCCACTGCCGTTGGTGGCACGTCTTCTTTTTGGCAAAAGCCTTGGGTATGAGCATGGTTAATATTGGCTAATACCATTTTACCACCAGTAAATCCTTACATCCTTTGTACTGACACTATTTACTCTTTAATATTTCTTGCGTAGTCTGAATGAAAAGGCCAGTACAATGACCCAATTTGGCTGAATCAGAAGGAATTTTCAATTTTGTCATTTTTCGGTTACTGTTGGTTTCTGGTGGGGACAGAAAGAAAAACTGAAGTGTTTTGAACCAGCAGAGAACAGGACTTTAAGATTATTAAATGTCTCATTGGTCAAAAGGTTCAAAACACTGAGTTGATGGTGATGGTTTGTTTTAAGTTGAGTTTTCTAGGTCTTACAGATATATTGCATCCTTAGTTAGCATTTGTTCAACCCCTATTATCTACCTTAAACTACTGCATTACTCTGGAGGTCTGTTTTGAAATGTTGACATTGCGTCTAATTTCTTTGCGCTGCTTGTTTTATTTGGCAGATCCTGTTCAGATTTTATAACTGAGCGAGTGACTGAGACGCGGACAAGCCAAGAGAGAGAATCTACCTTCCCCCTTCAGGACGTCTTGTCTCCTACCCTCTCTGAAAAGCATCTGCCACCATGAATGAAGTCAGTATAGTCAGAGAGGGCTGGCTCCAAAAAAGAGGTGAGGACCTTGAGAATCGCCATGGTTTTATGTAATCTACAGTGAAATAATAAGGCTCGTCAGACAAAAAAGTGTTACGACGTTTACTTTTTTCATTAACATCAAGAATAATAAAGGTCATCTTAAAATTGCATTAATGTGGATTGAAATAACTGCAAATTACATTTTTTCTTTTCTGAACCAAGGTGAATATATCAAAACATGGAGGCCCAGGTATTTCATCTTGAAAAGCGACGGTTCCTTCATAGGCTACAAAGAGAAGCCTGATTTAAATGACCAGACCTCCCCACCTCTGAACAACTTCTCTGTGGCAGGTCTGTTTTCAACAGCCTTTACTTGATAGAAACTGCACTCCACTTTCCCAAATTATCAGTAGGACTAATGGATGTTTATGCAGTTCTTGACCCAGTGTTTAATTAATTGGATCAGCTTCCAGTAATAGTGAATTGTAAATGTTTCTTTTTTTACAGAATGCCAAATAATGAAGACTGAAAGACCCCGACCCCACACATTTGTCATCCGTTGTCTACAGTGGACCACTGTCATTGAACGTACTTTTCATGTGGAAACCAATGAGGACAGGTAAGGTTACAGTTATGGAATGGGGCCTAAAGTGCATGCTCTCTGCTTTCGTTTGTGGGTTTTCCCATTCAAATTAGGGAAAGAGTTCTTCAATTGCAGCTCTATAACACGTAGACTCGGTATTTCTAACCTATTTCTAATCTGTGAGATAGTCTATTCCATCTATTGAAATCTGAAGAGGGCATCATTTGCATCGTGGAAGCTCCCAGTGGAAGTGACACAGGCGGTCCTTTGGACCTGATTGTATAACTTTTATAATTGGACGTACCCTGTCTGCTAATATTCAGTGTGTTTGTTATAGTTTTTATGGCCTGCTCAATGTAATGCCTGCTGTCTTTCCTTCTCTAGAGAGGAGTGGATGCGGTCAATTCAGTTTGTGACAAATAGTCTGAAAATGCGGGAACAGGAGGAGGAGGAACCAATGGATGTGTTCGGATCCCCAAGCGAAAGCCTGGAAGAGATGGAGGTGGCAATGTCCAAAGCTCGCATCAAAGTGGTGAGAAGATCATACTGATGCGAATATTGACACCACCAAACGCAGTGTGTTCAGGAAAATGTTGCAGATCTGCTTCACTGTTTAGTGCGAAAGTTTCATTTGAAACGAATAAACCATCTGGTCTGGTTTCATTGAACGCAAACATGAAGAAACCATCCAAATGAGATTCCTCGCCAAACGAGGGCCCAAGGACACTTAATGGACAACATGATCTACCATTAAAATGGAACATAATGAGGATATGTTAGATTAATCTATCTGCCATTTTTCAGATTAGTTAAATGATCCTTTGGTTAACCACTGACTAATAACCCATGTAATCTAATTACACCTTTTTTATTTCATTGTAGCAGTTTTTACAATATTCGTGACAAGTTATTGTCTTAATGATGTGTTTATTGTACAGACGATGAGCGACTTTGAGTACCTGAAGCTGCTCGGCAAAGGAACCTTTGGGAAGGTGATTCTTGTCAAAGAGAAATCAACTGGAGTACATTATGCCATGAAAATACTGCGCAAAACAGTCATTATAGCCAAGGTAAGTAGGAGACTCGTACATATTTGAACACATTTCCTGTCATTTAAGCTTTTTGCTGTCAGTACCGAAACATATTCAAGATCTATTCATATAATGAATTGCTTCCTCCTCAGATATGCAGTTATAATGTCTTCAATGATGCTCATAACCTTAGCCAACTGGTTTCATTATTACCAAAATCAGAGACTACTGCGTTTCAGCTGTTTGAAAACTTTAACACTTTGCTGTACTCACATAAAGGTTCACGTTAAACCATTTTGTGCTGTGCACTCTCAGTGCTTCTGATTATGTGTTTGTTGGCAGGATGAGGTGGCCCACACAGTTACAGAGAGCAGAGTGCTACAGAACACGAGACATCCGTTTCTTACGGTGAGAAATTACCCGCTTGCTTAGGGTTCAAAAACTCCACATCCGTGGTGAACCAGCATTTTTTTTTTTCTGTAACGTAAAACAAATCAAAGATGATTCAAAGCAGAACTTTGATGAAGCTTCATTTTTAAAAATAATGCAGCTCCTCAAATAATGTGTCTGAACAGCCTTTTAACACACTGCTGTGTTAGAAGCTTGAGTTTTTGGCTTCTCAGCAGTTTTGGAGAGATGTTCTTGCTGATGTCACTGTAGTAGCTAAACAAGCAGCCCTGGGACCAAAAGGTCACAGGTTCCCCTCCCCCTGTGTCCATGACAACGGCTCTTCAAACTGAAAGGTCACTGTATTGAGATGAGAGGCTCTTGAAAAAAGTGGTCAGGTGGTTCGTAAGCCTCTGATTCACCTGTTTTCAGCAGTCTCAATACCTATATATATTTTGCAATTCTGATCATTCTCTTCCAGGCATTGAAATATGCCTTCCAGACACACGACCGCCTGTGTTTTGTAATGGAATATGCCAACGGAGGTGAGGTGAGACCTCACATGCACACATCAGTTACACGGAGTTGCACTCACGTCACTCAGTTTCTCCCGCAAGCTCATACAAATTTTCCCATGTAGTTCTTGTGACTCCGTCTGCTCTTTTTGTCCTTCAGCTTTTCTTTCACCTGTCACGTGAGCGAGTGTTCACAGAAGACCGGGCACGTTTCTACTGTGCTGAGATCGTATCAGCGCTGGAGTACCTGCATTCACGTGACGTTGTTTACCGTGACCTGAAGGTAAATAAAGTTCCCTGAGTTAGCATCTTTCTCGCTGCCAGTGAAAGTGTAGGTCGATAGCAGGAAACTAACAAATTATAATCTGTCTTTACATCTTGTGTATTATAATTATGCAGTAATATTACATCATCAGAATATTGAATGTGCTTCTCACGTTCCTGTGTCACAGCTGGAGAATCTTATGCTGGACAAAGACGGACACATCAAAATCACAGACTTTGGTCTCTGTAAGGAAGGCATTACACCAGACGCAACCATGAAGACCTTCTGTGGAACTCCTGAATATTTAGCACCTGAGGTAAGGCGCTGATTGTTGAATAAAGTCAAATTTATTGCCACAATTACACACATATAAAAACCATATGGGCAGCTGTCATTTCTGATATATTTTTTACCTTCATTTACCTTTAGCTTGTTCTCAGTTTAACCTGTTTTCACTTTATAAAGAGTAAAATACGTTCATCATCTCATCCTGTTACATAGTCAAAGCAACTTTGACAGCATTGACAGCCTCAAGTCTTTGTGGGAGACCTTTATTTTGGATGTTTATCCCATTCTCTTGGCAGAAGGATTCAAGCTCAACCAAGTTGAGCATTTTCTCCCAAGAAGCTATATGTAAATGCTAATGCTCAGCTGAGGTTGGGACGCTCCTGGACTGCCATGGAGTTTTCTCTGAGCCACTGTTATGTTTTTGTGGTGACATGCTTCAGGTTGTGGTTTTGTTTAAATGAAAACTTTCCACCCAGCTGGAGATCCAGTACTCTGAAAGTGGTTTAGCCCGTCACAGGTGCAACCATCATGTTCGACTGGTGGAGATAGTACAGATGAGGCAAGGATCAGTTCCTTGTTCCCACCAACAAATACAAATACCAACCGAATGCCTACAAATGCTTTCTGTATGAACTGTACATGGTCTGGTGTACAGCTCATATTGGTGTCACATGGTGATCAGCTAGAAGTTTATGGGAATTGTTAAGAAATCCTAATAATGGGAAGTTAAAATATCTGCTCTTCCTCAGGTCCTAGAAGACAATGACTATGGCCGAGCAGTGGACTGGTGGGGTCTGGGTGTAGTCATGTATGAGATGATGTGTGGCCGCTTGCCATTTTACAACCAGGATCATGAGCGTCTGTTTGAGCTCATCCTCTTGGAGGAAATTCGCTTCCCCAGGAATCTGTCGCCTGAGGCTAAGTCCTTGCTGGCTGGCCTGCTCAAGAAGGACCCTAAACAGAGGTATTTGATCAGATGTATCCGGTGTGTACATCGCTTTTGGAAATAAAAAAAAAAATAAAAAAAGTCGTGTTTCTCACATGCTCTGGTTTGAATTGACAGGTTAGGTGGAGGTCCCGATGATGCCAAAGAAGTAATGAGTCACAAATTTTTCATCAGCATCAATTGGCAAGATGTGGAACAAAGAAAGGTAAAATGTTCTCAGCCAAGAAGCGAAATTAAGGTTTATTTTTAGCCACAGGCATTCAAAGGAATTTCAAGCTGACTGCTTAGTGATCCTGTTTATCTGGAATTTCTAAAAATATGTTCACACCATCACCCATTACTGTTCTGGTAAATGCTCAGTGTAAATTGGTGTTTGTGGGTAGTGGCTGTGCTACACTTGGTGACGGTTTCATTTTTGGTTTGGGTTTAAAATATTTCCGCACCTTTGGGTTTATGCTTTATTTTTTTGGTAATTGGCAAACTGCCAAGATGCAAAGTGTCCATCTGTTCTGAGGAAATTGAGTCATCGCAGCTCTAGTTATGACATGTACATATCGCAAAAAAACTGACAACTCGAGACCATGTGACACATTTTCATTGTCATTTTGTCAGTTCATATGAATGTGGTATAAGAAAAAAAAAAGTCAGCATGTTAAATCATTTTCAATAGTACTGCAATTTCTTCTACTTACTGGGTTTAGTGGCAGGATACAGTCAACCTTCTCTGTAAACATTCACTGGCAATGCAGTCATTAATTAACCCTGCACGGTGGTGTAGTGGTTAAAACTGCCACCTCACAGCAATGAGGTTATAGGTTAGCCCTAGCCTGCATCTCTTACAACTCTTGGTAGAAGCTGAACCTCCAGTGGAAATAAGACCTGTGCCACTTCTTTCACAACCTTGCACTTGTGGGGCAACTGTGCCTTAGTAGGTAGAGTGGGTTGTCCAGTAACCAGAGGATTAGCAGTTCAGTCCCTGGTATGTGGGCCAGACACTGAACCTTCAGTTCCTGCCAACATGTGTTTATGCGTAAGCACTTGGCTAAACTCCAATAAAGGACTATAAATGCAAATTAACTTACCATTAATCTTCCCTGCCTCCCTTCCTCAGCTGACTCCACTCTTTAAACCCCAAGTGACGTCAGAGACGGACACCAGGTACTTCGACGATGAGTTCACAGCACAAATCATCACACTGACTCCTCCAGACAAGTGTAAGTATCCTCTAACCCTAGGCACGGCTTTTAATGTCGTTGACACAGTGGACTGTTTTTGGGCTGCAGTATCACGACTGACTTTCACTGTTTGTGTTCTTCCAGATAACAGTCTAGACTGCGATGACCCCAGCCACGAAGCACATTTCGACCAGTTCTCCTATTCTGCTAGCATAAGGGAGTGATGGCGTCTGTGCCTTGCAAAACACACGACACAGGAAGACCCAGGCCACATCTCTAACAGCAATAGAATAACCAGAACCCCTTTCAACCACACTACAGACAAAGCTTGGCCGCAGTGCCTGTACTATATCAAAGACTTCTGTACCTCACGTTACTCATTTATACGATTCAGCAACACAATCAGAACTCTGCTGGTAACGCCATCAGAGGGCCTGTCAACACACAGGTCCTTCATCATGTTCGAAATGGCTGTTACCACTTGGTGATAGGATTTATATGAGGGAGGAAGAAACGCCAGATTGTAGGGTGTTTGCTTTGGTGGGCATGCATGTGGGTTTCAATTTTTCCTTTTGAAGAAAAGCCATCAAAATCCAAACTGAATGTCTTCACTTGAGTTTAAATGAGACTGTCAGGATGAGGTTTTGTTTGTCCTTATATGCATCAGAAACAACAGATTGATTGAAAACACATCATGATTCAGTGTCTTCAAGGAGGAATTGAAATGTGCTGTCTATTTTTAAAATGTATGCAATGAAAAATCACTTGTATGTTAATTTCTCTCTCGTCTCAGATTGCTGTGTCACAAGTGCTGTTTCCAATAATTGCAATAAGCAATTAATGGAAGCTGGGAACACCTTAATGCACAATGTGTATGTTTTTTTTTTGTTTGTTTGTTTTTTTAAACAATGTTTCTTAATTCTGTCACCCTTCTGATCTTTCTTAATCTGTAGCCATGTAATTTAAGAGGTGATTAAGAGGTAGTTTTTCCCCACTGGGCACATGTTCATGAACTCATGGACGTATATGCGCCTGTCAGAATTTTCACACAAGTCCTGAAAGTAGACAAAGAGAATTCAGTTAAAAAAAAAAAAAAAAAAAGAAATATTACGTGTGTGTATTTGTGTGTTGAGGGAAATGAGCGCAAACGTTACAGTTGAATTGAGAAGTTAGTGCACCTCTAGGATTACAAGTTCATTTCAAGGTCCATCTGTTCACAAGTGTTTCCAACTAATGTAATGAGACTCGTGTCATTCAGTGCCTTGTTCTTTAAAATAAAACAGGGATTTTTCACAGTCTGATCTTCACAGCACGTGGATTGAGCTTTCTGAGGATCTCAGGAGTGGCTGACCAATTAAGATCACTCTAAATGTAAAACGCATAATAGTATGAGAAGTCACAAACGAACCCAGGGTAACATACACACAATTAGGAGCCTCTCTCCCATTGGCTAATGTGAATGTTCATGAATCCACCATCAGGGGAACACTGAACAACTCTGAGCAAGGACAAAGCCACTGCAAAATGCAAAAAGAGCGTTTCTGGTTGCAAAATAGACCAAAGCAGAATTGTTTGTTTTAAATGAGAGGTGTAGTGTTTGTCCTTGCCTTTAAAAAGGTGCTTTCACATCTGTATTTAGTTCAGATTCAGGGAGAAATTTTAAGGACCCCAACGAATCCACTGAAAGTTTACCGAGACGCTCCTGGTTTCGAACACAATGTGAAAGCAGGAAAATTTTCTTACGTTATAACAAACCAAATTGAATGTAATATTTTAATGCCCTTTTGGCCTCTGAATCCGTTGACTTTTTTCAGTTATTATTATTTGCTCATTTAGTTCCAGTGCCTCCAAACATCAATGTGCTTCTACATATAACTGTACAAAAAGAATATGGTCCTGATATTTTGAGTTTTGGTGCAGTGGTAGCCTGTAAGGATTTTTTTTTTTTTTTTAATTCTATTTTTCATCTATTGCATTGTGAGTGTGAATCTGTACATGAAGCAGCAGTCAACCCTGTATTGGTGCAACCCTGTTGTGTAACTGTTGATAAATAAAGAGCTGATGCAGGCATGTTGCTAAACATCCTCTTGCTGACAGAGTCTCCTACCACATATTAAAATAAGATAAAGAACATTAATATGCGAGTGTTGTTTATTCATATCTGATTCAAAGTGGGTATACGATAGGTATGCAGATTAAGTCAATTCAGATGGTTTATAGTAGTTTTTGGTGTTTTATTGTAGTAGTTGGGAAGTTTACTACTTGTGGTAGTGCATTGTCAAGCGTCTCCAATTGACCCAGCATAGTTAAAATGATGGCTCCATGCTCTTATCTGTGTTTACAGTGTCCTGGCTCCCTCCTGTGGCTGTTTGGTGACCATCATATGGGATGGAGCTACGGAATAGGTTCCTTGTAATAAATATAAACACACACAATACACACAATACATATAAGGTAAGATGATGCTTTATTCATCACATTAATTATTTTTGACAGTTTATGCAATATTATTATTTTTTTTTAATTTAAGCATCAATATGTGCACAGTTGTCCTTCCGCAAAACATGCTATTCTTTAGGCATTTTCTTAATTTATCAATTTTCATATAATTATCAAATGGCATGGCATAATTGTACACAAAAACCAGATTAAATGTTTTTATAATCTTCTATCTTTTTATAAGACAATTTAGACTGTAAGATATTTCACAATAATCTGTAGACTATAAACAAACCTCACACCAGTCTGATGAAACAACACATGTAGTAGTTTGATTTTATGCATCACAATTACAAATTAGGAAAGTATCTCAGTTATACACAATCATTTCTAGACAATGTTACACTAACTAAAAATATATTATTGAACTATACTATCACACACACGGTGGAATAAAATTTAAGAAAATAAGACAAAGACAGAATCAGCCACAATGAGAATGACAGCGATCATGACGAAGTCCCGTCTCTCATCTCTCCTTGTTGACAGCATGAACAACAAGGACAGCAGCAGCGGTAGCAGTAATGCCTGATCTGACAGAGTAATCCACTGGGAGCCACTGGAGCTGCTTCAGTTCTTTCTACCATCATCTGTTCTCCTCTGTCATTATCTGAGGTTTGCTGTGTCTCCTCCACTGTTGTGCTCCCAACTGTTTGATTGGCTTTGTCACTCATAACCAGTGTCCTAGGCAATTTTTCTCTGATGTTGAGTTTATCAATCTCACTGAGAAGGGACACTTTAAGTTGTTGGAGCTCGGTGTATTTCTCATTAAATGATTTGTGGCATAGATCACGATCGCTGTGAGATAAGGTATCTTTACTTTCTAATTGTTCCAGTTTTGTCTTCTCCATTGGCGTCTTTTCTTTAGGTAACAACGTTCTCTTAACACACTGGCTGATTACCTTCAGTCTTTTCTCCAGGTTTTTCCTAAGGTCTTGACCTCTCCGCTTGATCTGATTAATTTCATTTCGTTCCATTCGAGTGTCTTTCCACATGTTTCGCAAACAATCTTTTTTGAGCATTTCCTCATCTTTGAAATCACCTTTCTCTTCCAGCAGCCTTGAAGGCCCCTGTTTTTGTTTATTTTCTGCTTCATTTTCAGCTGCTGTGAATAGACCCTCCCTTTCAGGGATCAAGTACTCGCCTTGATCTTCCTCAGACTTAAACAGACTTTCACAACTGTCCTTCTGAACATCAGCTAGTGAATCTTCAAGGTTTTGTTGTAATGTGTCCTTTTTGTTTACCATAGCCTCACTTTCATTAAGCTGTTGTAGGTTAACTCTTGGTGTTACTACTGATTTCATTTTATCCATAAATTCATCTTCTGTCGCATTAAGCTCATATCTTTCTCCTTCCATTCTATCCTTTTCTATCTGGATTTGTCTTCCTTTTTCTATGCTCTTTATTTCAGCTTCAGCGTCTTCTTTCTTCATGCTGAGATTCCTCAGAACTTCCAATTCTTGTCTTTCTGACATTACAATGTTCTTAATGGTGTCCAGCTGTTGTTTCTGTCTTTTAAACTCAACATCTTTGAGTTTATGTTCGCTTTGTTTTAAGGTAATAATGTTCCTGACATTCTCTACATTTTCTCTTTCTGTCTGAACCTGAAGGATCAGTTTTTTAACTTTCTCACTCTCTCTGTTTATCTTATTAATCAGGTTATCTGCATGTTCTTTCTTCTTCTTAAGATCTGTCTTCGCGATTTCTAACTTGTCTTTTTCATTTTTTAGGAGACTTTCTTTGTTTATAATGTCAGTCGTTCTGTCCAAATTGTCTCTATCTGGTATCACCACAGTTTGTAGTTTATCAGTATCTTGTTTTTCAGACTCTGGTATTGGCTTCCATTCATTTTTCATGTCTGCTTTCTGGGTAACCATATCTGACAGTATACTTCTCAGACCTTCCTTTTCTCCCTGTAACCTTTCAATGTTACAAGCAATCTTTCCATCAGTGTCTTCAACAATTTTCTCCAATACTGCTTGAAGTTTAAGAATACCTGCACTCTTTTCATGCAGTCTGACCACTTTCTCTGTTAGATCCTTACTCATTCTTTCATAAAGGTCTCTCAGATTTGCTCTCAGATCTTCCACTGATTTCATTTCATCCATGAGTTGATCTTCTCTCTTTCTCAGCTCAGACCTTTCTTCTTCCATTCGTTCATTTTCAGACACAAATTTTTCTTTTTCTTTCTCAAAGTCAATCTTCATTTGACTGAGTTGTTCTTTTTCTGCGGTGATATTTTTCATTGTACCTTCAACCTCTTCTTTCTCCTCCTGAAGATCTTTCTCCAGAGCTTTCAGTCCTTCTCTTTCTGTAAGTACACTGACCTTCATGGTTTCCAGCTGTTGTTTTTTTCCTTTGAAGTCAACATCCTTGAGTTCTTCTTCTTGATCTTTCGAGGTGAACATGTTCATGACTTCATCTGTCTGTGTCTCAACATGAACTTTCAGATATTTAATTTTAATTTTCTCTGTATTTATCTCATCAAATAGGCTTTCAGTATACCTGTTTTTGTTTTGTAGCTCTGTGTTTGTGGTTACCAACTTGTCTTCTATGTTTTTAATATCTTCTTTCTCTTGTTCTATCATATGGACTTCTTTCTTGCTGTCAGATTTCCTCTCTTCTACATCCAGTTTTTCCTTGTAGATCTTCTGAGCCATTCTTTCCACATTGTCTCTATCTGATATCACCACAGCTTTTACTTTTTTCTTGTCTGCTTTCTGGGCGACCATTTCTGACAGTATACTTGTCAGACATTCCTTTTCTCTCTGTAACCTCTCAAAGTTACAAGCCATGTTTTCCTTCTGTTCATCAGTGTCTTCAACCATTTTTTCCAGAACTGTGTGCAGTTTAAGGACATCTTCATTGTTTTGTTGCAGCCTGTCCACTTTGTGTTGTATATCTTTACTCATTCTTTCATAAAGGTCTCTCAGATTTGCCCTCAGATCTTCCACTGATTTGATTTTATCCTTGAGTTGATCTTCCATCAATTGGAGCTCAAACATTTTATTTTCCATCCCTTCCTTGTCGATCACAAGTAGTTGTCTTTCCTTCTCAAAGTCAATCTTCATCTGAGTGAGCTGTTCTTTTTCTATGTTGATGCTTTCCATTGCAGCTTCTTCTTTCTTTTTGCCGAGGTCCTTCTCCAGAGCTTCTGGTTCCTCTCTTTCTGTAAAGACCTTCAATGTCTCCAGTTGTTCGTTTTCTTCTTTGAACTCAGCACCCATGAGTTCTTGTTCTTTTTGTTTTATTGTCAACATGTTCATGACTTCATCTAGTCTGTCTCTTTCTGCTTGAAGTTGAAGTTTCAGATCTTTAATGTTGCTTTTTTCTGTATTGATCTCATCAAACAAGCTTTCTGCAGTTTCCTTCTTGTTTTGTAGCATTTTACTTGTGATTTCCAACTTGTCTTTTATATCAACGATTTCTTGCTTCTCTTGTTCCAATAACTTGATTTGTTTCTGGGTGTCAGACCTCATCATCTCCAAGTCCAGTTTTTCTTTCTTCATCATTTCAGTCTCTCTGTGAAGTTCCTCTCGATGTTGTTTCAACTCAGCTTTCAGTTTATCAATATCTTGTTTTTCTAACTCAGCCTTTTGCTTCCATTCATTTTTCTTGTCTGCTTTCTGGGTGACCATTTCTGACAGTATACTTGTCAGACATTCCTTTTCTCTCTGTAACCTCTCAAAGTTACAAGCCATGTTTTCCTTCTGTTCATCAGTGTCTTCAACCATTTTTTCCAGTGCTGCATGCAGTTTAAGAACATCTTCATTGTTTTGCTGCAGCCTGTCCACTTTGTGTTTTATATCTTTACTCATTCTTTCATAAAGGTCTCTCAGATTTGCTCTCAGATCTTCCACTGATTTGATTTTATCCTTGAGTTGATCTTCCATCAACTGGAGCTCAAACATTTTATTTTCCATCCCTTCCTTGTCGATCACAAGCAGTTGTCTTTCCTTCTCAAAGTCAATCTTCATCTGAGTGAGCTGTTCTTTTTCTATGTTGATGCTTTCCATTGCAGCTTCTTCTTTCTTTTTGCCGAGGTCCTTCTCCAGAGCTTCTGGTTCCTCTCTTTCTGTAAAGACCTTTAATGTGTCCAGTTGTTCGTTTTCTTCTTTGAACTCAGCACCCATGAGTTCTTGTTCTTTTTGTTTTATTGTCAACATGTTCATGACTTCATCTAGTCTGTCTCTTTCTGCTTGAAGCTGAAGTTTCAGATCTTTAATGTTGCTTTTCTCTGTATCGATCTCATCAAACAAGCTTTCTACATGTTCCTTCTTGTTTTGTAACATTGTACTTATGATTTCCATCTTGTCTTTTATATCAATGATTTCTTGCTTCTCTTGTTCCAATAACTTGATTTGTTTCTGGGTGTTGGACCTCATCAGCGCCAAGTCCAATTTTTCTTTGTTCATCATTTCAGTCTCTCTCTCAAGTTGCTCTTTGTATTGTTTCAACTCAACTTTCAGTTTTTCAGTATCTTGGTTTTCTAACTCAACATTTTGCTTCCATTCATTTTTCTTGTCTGCTTTCTGTGTTCTCATATCTGACAGTACACTTATCACACCCTCTGTTTCTCTCTGTAACCTGTCAAAGTTACAAGCCACGTTTTCCTTCTGTTCATCAGTGTCTTCAACCATTTTTTCCAGTGCTGCATGCAGTTTAAGAACGTCTTCATTGTTTTGCTGCAGCCTGTCCACTTTGTGTTGTATATCTTTACTCATTCTTTCATAAAGGTCTCTCAGATTTGCTCTCAGATCTTCCACTGATTGCATTTTATACTTGAGTTGATCTTCTCTCCTTCTCAGCTCAGACCTTTCTTCTTCCATTCTTATATTTTCTAACCTATATTTTTCCTTTTCTTTCTCAAACTCAACCTTCATCTGACTGAGCTGTTCTTTTTCTGCATTGATGATTTCCATTGCAGCTTCATTTTTCTGGTTCTGGAGGTCCTTCTCCTGAGCTTTTAGTTCTTCTCTTTCTGTAAGTACACCGACCTTCATGGTTTCCTGTTGTTCGTTTTCTTCTTTGAACTCAGCACCCATGAGTTCTTGTTCTTTTTGTTTTATTGTCAACATGTTCATGACTTCATCTAGTCTGTCTCTTTCTGCTTGAAGCTGAAGTTTCAGATCTTTAATGTTGCTTTTCTCTGTATTGATCTCATCAAACAAGCTTTCTACATGTTCCTTCTTGTTTTGTAGCATTGCACTTGTGATTTCCAACTTTTCTTTTATGTCACTGATTTCTTGCTTCTCTTGTTCCAATGAATCGATTTGATTCTGGGTGTTGGACCTCATGCGTTCCAACTCCAGCTTTTCTTTTTTCATCATTTCGGTCTCTCTGTTAAGTTGCTCTCTGTATTGTTTCAACTCTGTTTTCAGTTTATCAATATCACATTTTTCTATTTGAAGCTTTTCCTTCCATTCATTTTCCATTTCTGCTTTCTGCGTGATCATATCTGACAGTATACTTATCAGGCCTTCCTTTTCTCTTTGTAATCTCTCAAAGTTACAAGCCATATTTTCCTTCTGTTCATCTGTATCATTAACCATTTTTTCCAGAACTGTGTGCAGTTTAAGGACATCTTCATTGTTTTGTTGCAGCCTGTCCACTTTGTGTTTCATATCTTTACTCATTCTTTCATAAAGGTGTCTCAGATTTGCTCTCAGATCTTCCACTGATTGCATTTTATCAATGAGTTGATTTTCTCTCCTTCTCAGCTCAGACCTTTCTTCTTCCATTCTTTCAATTTCAAACAAACATGTTTCTTTTTCTTTCTCAACATCAATCTTCATCTGAGTGAGCTGTTCTTTTTCTGCACTGATGTTTGTCATTGCAGCTTCAACATCTTCTTTCTTTTTCCCGAGGTCCTTCTCCAGAGCTTTCAGTGCTTCTCTTTCTGCAAGTACACTGACCTTCATGATTTCCAGTTGTTGTTGTTGTTCGTCTTTGAACTCAACATCCTTGAGTTCTTGCGCCTTTTGTTTTAAGGTCAGCATGTTCATGACTTCATCTAGTCTGACTCTATCTGCTTGAAGCTGAAGTTTCAGATCTTTAATGTTGCTTTTCTCTGTATTGATTTCATCAAACAAGCTTTCTACATGTTCCTTCTTGAATTGTAGCATTTTACTTGTGGTTTCCAACTTGTCTTTCATATCATTGATTTCTTGCTTCTCTTGTTCCAATAACTTGATTTGATTCTGGGTGTCGGACCTCATGCGTTCCAACTCCAGCTTTTCTTTCTTCATCATTTCAGTCTCTCTGTTAAGTTGCTCTCTGTATTGTTTCAACTCTGTTTTCAGTTGATCAATATCACATTTTTCTATTTGAAGCTTTTCCTTCCATTCATTTTTCATTTCTGCTTTCTGGGTAATCATATCTGACAGTATACTTATCAGGCCTTCCTTTTCTCTTTGTAATCTCTCAAAGTTACAAGCCATATTTTCCTTCTGTTCACCAGTGTCTTCAACCATTTTTTCCAACACAGCGTGCAGTTTAAGAACATCTTCATTCTTTTGTTGCAGCCTGTCCACTTTGCGTTTTATATCTTTACTCATTCTTTCATAAAGGTGTCTCAGATTTGCTCTCAGATCTTCCATTGATTGCATTTTATCCTTGAGTTGATCTTCTGTCAATTTGAGTTCAGATATTTTATTTTCAATCCTTTCCTTGTCGATCAAAAGTATTTGTCTTTCTTTCTCAAAGTCAATGTGACTGAGCTGTACATTTTCTGCGTTGATACTTTCCATTGCACCTTCAACCTCTTCTTTCTCCTCCTGAAGATCTTTCTCCGGAGCTTGCAGTTCTTCTCTTTCTGTAAGTACACTGACCTTCATGGTTTCCAGTTGTTGCTTTTCTCCTTTCAACTCAACCTCCTTAAGTTCTTGTCCTTTTTGTTCTACGGTCAACATGTTCATGACTTCATCTAGTCTTTCTCTATCTGCCTGAAGCTGAAGTTTCAGATCTTCAGTGTTGGTTTTCTCTGTACTGATCTCATCAAACAAGCTTTCTGCATGTTCCTTTTTCTTTTGTAGCATTTTACTTGTGATTTCCAATTTCTCTTTTACATCACAGACTTCTTGCTTCTCTTGTTCCAATAACTTGATTTCTTTCTGGGTTTCGGACCTCATCAGCTCCAAGTCCAGTTTTTCTTTTTTCATCATTTCAGTCTGTCTGCCAAGTTCATCTCGGTGTTGTTTCAGCTCAACTTTCAGTTTATCAATATCTTGTTTTTCTAACTCAACCTTTTGCTTCCATCTATTTTTCATGTCTGCATTCTGGGTGATCATATCTGACAGTACACTTATCAGGCCTTCCTTTTCTCTTCGCAATCTCTCAAAGTTCCAAGCCATATTTTCCTTCTGTTCATCAGTGTCTTCAACCATTTTTTCCAGTGCTGCATGCAGTTTAAGAACATCTTCATTGTTTTGCTGCAGCCTGTCCACTTTGTGTTTCATGTCTTTACTCATTCTTTCAAAAAGGTGTCTCAGATCTTCTCTCAGATCCTCCACTGATTTTATTTTATCCTTGAGTTGATCTTCTGTCAACTTGAGCTCAGATATTTTATTTCCCATTCTTTCCTTGTCAATCAAAAATAGTTGCCTTTCCTTCTCAAAGTCAATCTTCATCTGAGTGAGCACTTCTTTTTCTGCGTTGATGCTTTCCATTGCAGCTTCTTTCTTTTTGCCAAGATCCTTCTCCAGAGTTTTTGGTTCTTCTCTTTCCGTAAAGCCCTTCAATGTTTCCAGTTGTTCATTTTCTTCTTTGAACTCAGCATCCATGAGTTCTTGTTCTTTTTGTTTTAAGATCAACATGTTGATGACTTCATCTAGTCTAACTCTATCTGCTTGAAGCTGAAGTTTCAGATCTTTAATGTTGCTTTTCTCTGTATTGATCTCATTAAACAAGCTATCTGCATGTTGCTTTTTGTTTTCTAAAATGGCACTTGTGATTTCCAAATGATCTTTTAAGTCACAGATTTCTTGCTTCTGTTGTTCCAATAAATCTGTTTGTTTCTGGCTGTCAGACCTCATCAGCTCCAAGTCCAGTTTTTCTTTCTTCATCAATTCAGTCTCCCTGTCAAGTTCTTCTCTGTATTGTTTCAACTCTGCTTTCAATTTGTCAATGTCATGTTTTTCTAACTCAACCTTTTGCTGCCATTCATTTTCCATTTCTGCTTTCTGGGTGATCATATCTGACAGTACACTTCGCAGGCTTTCCTTTTCTCTTTGTAATCTCTCAAAGAGACAAGCCATATTTTCCTTCTGTTCATCAGTGTCTTCAACCATTTTTTCCAACACAGCGTGCAGTTTAAGAACATCTTCATTGTTTTGTTGTAGCCTGTCCACTTTGTGTTTTATATCTTTACTCATTCTTTCATAAAGGTGTCTCAAATTTCCTTTCAGAACTCCCGCTGACTTCATTTCGTTCATAAGTTCATCTTCTCTCTTTCTCAGCTCAGACATTTCTTCTTCCATTCGTTCATTTTTAGACACAAATTTTTCTTTTTCTTTCTCAAAGTCAATCTTCATTTGACTGAGTTGTTCTTTTTCTGTGTTGATATTTTTCATTGCACCTTCAACCTCTTCTTTCTCCACCTGAAGATCTTTCTCCAGAGCTTTCAGTTCTTCTCTTTCTGTAAGGACACTGACCTTCATGGTTTCCAGTTGTTGTTTTTCTTCTGTGAACTCAGCATCCCTGAGGTCTTGTTCTTTTTGTTTTAAGGTCAGCATGTTCATGACTTCATCTAGTCTGACTCTTTCTGCTTGAAGCTGAAATTTCAGATCTTTAATGTTGCTTTTCTCTGTATTGATTTCATCAAACAAGCTTTCTACGTGTTCCTTCTTGTATTGTAGCATTTTACTTGTGGTTTCCAACTTGTCTTTCATATCATTGATTTCTTGCTTCTCTTGTTCCAATAACTTGATTTCTTTCTGGGTGTCGGACCTCATCAGCTCCAAGTCCAGTTTTTCTTTCTTCATCATTTCAGTCTGTCTGCCAAGTTCATCTTGGTGTTGTTTCAGCTCAACTTTCAGTTTATCAATATCTTGTTTTTCTAACTCAACCTTTTGCTGCCATTCATTTTCCATTTCTGCTTTCTGGGTGATCATATCTGACAGTACACTTCGCAGGCTTTCCTTTTCTCTTTGTAATCTCTCAAAGAGACAAGCCATATTTTCCTTCTGTTCACCAGTGTCTTCAACCATTTTTTCCAACACAGCGTGCAGTTTAAGAACATCTTCATTGTTTTGTTGCAGCCTGTCCTCTTTCTGTTTCATGTCTTTACTCATTCTTTCATAAAGGTGTCTCAAATTTCCTTTCAGATCTTCCACTGATTTAATTTTATCCCTGAGTTGATCTTCTATCAATTTGAGCTCAGATATTTTATTTGCCATCTTTTCCTTGTTGATCAAAAGTAGTTGTCTTTCTTTCTCAAAGTCAGTCTTCATCTGAGTGAGCTGTTCTTTTTCTATGTTGATGCTTTCCATTGCAGCTTCTTCTTTCTTTTTGCCGAGGTCCTTCTCCAGAGCTTTCAGTTCTTCTCTTTCTGTAAGGACACTGACCTTCATGGTTTCTAGTTGTTGTTTTTCTTCTGTGAACTCAGCATCCCTGAGGTCTTGTTCTTTTTGTTTTAAGGTCAGCATGTTCATGACTTCATCTAGTCTGACTCTTTCTGCTTGAAGCTGAAATTTCAGATCTTTAATGTTGCTTTTCTCTGTATTGATTTCATCAAACAAGCTTTCTACATGTTCCTTCTTGTATTGTAGCATTTTACTTGTGGTTTCCAACTTTTCTTTCATATCATTGATTTCTTGCTTCTCTTGTTCCAATAACTTGATTTCTATCTGGGTGTCGGACCTCATCAGCTCCAAGTCCAGTTTTTCTTTCTTCATCATTTCAGTCTGTCTGCCAAGTTCATCTTGGTGTTGTTTCAGCTCAACTTTCAGTTTATCAATATCTTGTTTTTCTAACTCAACTTTTTGCTGCCATTCATTTTCCATTTCTGCTTTCTGGGTGATCATATCTGACAGTACACTTCGCAGGCTTTCCTTTTCTCTTTGTAATCTCTCAAAGAGACAAGCCATATTTTCCTTCTGTTCACCAGTGTCTTCAACCATTTTTTCCAACACAGCGTGCAGTTTAAGAACATCTTCATTGTTTTGTTGCAGCCTGTTCACTTTGTGTTTTATATCTTTACTCATTCTTTCATAAAGGTGTTTCAGATTTTCTCTCAGATCTTCCACTGATTTCATGTCATCCATGAGTTGATCTTCTCTCCTTCTCAGCTCAGACCTTTGTTCTTCCATTCTTTCAATTTCAAACAAACATGTTTCTTTTTCTTTCTCAATGTCAATCTTCATCTGAGTGAGCTGTTCTTTTTCTGCACTGATGTTTTTCATTGCAGCTTCAACATCTTCTTTCTTTTTGCAGAGGTCCTTCTCCAGAGCTTTCAGTTCTTCTCTTTCTGTAAGGACACTGACCTTCATGGTTTCTAGTTGTTGTTTTTCTTCTGTGAACTCAGCATCCCTGAGGTCTTGTTCTTTTTGTTTTAAGGTCAGCATGTTCATGACTTCATCTAGTCTGACTCTTTCTGCTTGAAGCTGAAATTTCAGATCTTTAATGTTGGTTTTCTCTGTATTGATTTCATCAAACAAGCTTTCTACATGTTCCTTCTTGTATTGTAGCATTTTACTTGTGGTTTCCAACTTTTCTTTCATATCATTGATTTCTTGCTTCTCTTGTTCCAATAACTTGATTTCTTTCTGGGTGTCGGACCTCATCAGCTCCAAGTCCAGTTTTTCTTTCTTCATCATTTCAGTCTGTCTGCCAAGTTCATCTTGGTGTTGTTTCAGCTCAACTTTCAGTTTATCCATATCTTGTTTTTCTAACTCAACCTTTTGCTGCCATTCATTTTCCATTTCTGCTTTCTGGGTGATCATATCTGACAGTACACTTCGCAGGCTTTCCTTTTCTCTTTGTAATCTCTCAAAGAGACAAGCCATATTTTCCTTCTGTTCACCAGTGTCTTCAACCATTTTTTTCCAACACAGCGTGCAGTTTAAGAACATCTTCATTGTTTTGTTGCAGCCTGTCCTCTTTCTGTTTCATGTCTTTACTCATTCTTTCATAAAGGTGTCTCAAATTTCCTTTCAGATCTTCCACTGACTTCATTTCGTTCATAAGTTCATCTTCTCTCTTTCTCAGCTCAGACCTTTCTTCTTCCATTCGTTCATTTTCAGACACAAATTTTTCTTTTTCTTTCTCAAAGTCAATCTTCATTTGACTGAGTTGTTCTTTTTCTACGGTGATATTTTTCATTGCACCTCCAACCTCTTCTTTCTCCTCCTGAAGATCTTTCTCCAGAGCTTTCAGCTCTTCTCTTCCTGTAAGGACACTGACCTTCATGGTTTCCAGTTGTTGTTTTTCTTCTGTGAACTCAGCATCCCTGAGGTCTTGTTCTTTTTGTTTTAAGGTCAGCATGTTCATGACTTCATCTAGTCTGACTCTTTCTGCTTGAAGCTGAAATTTCAGATCTTTAATGTTGCTTTTCTCTGTATTGATTTCATCAAACAGGCTTTCTACATGTTCCTTCTTGTTTTGTAGCACTTTACTTGTGGTTTCCAACTTTTCTTTCATATCATTGATTTCTTGCTTCTCTTGTTCCAATAACTTGATTTCTTTCTGGGTGTCGGACCTCATCAGCTCCAAGTCCAGTTTTTCTTTCTTCATCATTTCAGTCTGTCTGCCAAGTTCATCTTGGTGTTGTTTCAGCTCAACTTTCAGTTTATCCATATCTTGTTTTTCTAACTCAACTTTTTGCTGCCATTCATTTTCCATTTCTGCTTTCTGGGTGATCATATCTGACAGTACACTTCGCAGGCTTTCCTTTTCTCTTTGTAATCTCTCAAAGAGACAAGCCATATTTTCCTTCTGTTCACCAGTGTCTTCAACCATTTTTTCCAACACAGCGTGCAGTTTAAGAACATCTTCATTGTTTTGTTGCAGCCTGTCCTCTTTCTGTTTCATGTCTTTACTCATTCTTTCATAAAGGTGTCTCAAATTTCCTTTCAGATCTTCCACTGACTTCATTTCGTTCATAAGTTCATCTTCTCTCTTTCTCAGCTCAGACCTTTCTTCTTCCATTCTTTCAATTTCAAACAAACATGTTTCTTTTTCTTTCTCAATGTCAATCTTCATCTGAGTGAGCTGTTCTTTTTCTGCACTGATGTTTTTCATTGCAGCTTCAACATCTTCTTTCTTTTTGCCGAGGTCCTTCTCCAGGGCTTTCAGTTCTTCTCTTCCTGTAAGGACACTGACCTTCATGGTTTCCAGTTGTTGTTTTTCTTCTGTGAACTCAGCATCCCTGAGGTCTTGTTCTTTTTGTTTTAAGGTCAGCATGTTCATGACTTCATCTAGTCTGACTCTTTCTGCTTGAAGCTGAAATTTCAGATCTTTAATGTTGGTTTTCTCTGTACTGATTTCATCAAACAAGCTTTCTACATGTTCATTCTTGTATTGTAGCATTTTACTTGTGGTTTCCAACTTTTCTTTCATATCATTGATTTCTTGCTTCTCTTGTTCCAATAACTTGATTTCTATCTGGGTGTCGGACCTCATCAGCTCCAAGTCCAGTTTTTCTTTCTTCATCATTTCAGTCTGTCTGCCAAGTTCATCTTGGTGTTGTTTCAGCTCAACTTTCAGTTTATCAATATCTTGTTTTTCTAACTCAACCTTTTGCTGCCATTCATTTTCCATTTCTGCTTTCTGGGCGATCAGATCTGACAGTACACTTCGCAGGCTTTCCTTTTCTCTTTGTAATCTCTCAAACTTATGAGCCATGTTTTCCTTCTGTTCACCAGTGTCTTCAACCATTTTTTCCAGCACAGCGTGCAGTTTAAGAACATCTTCATTGTTTTGTTGCAGCCTGTTCACTTTGTGTTTTATATCTTTACTCATTCTTTCATAAAGGTGTTTCAGATTTTCTCTCAGATCTTCCACTGATTTCATGTCATCCATGAGTTGATTTTCTCTCCTTCTCAGCTCAGACCTTTCTTCTTCCATTCTTTCAATTTCAAACAAACATGTTTCTTTTTCTTTCTCAATGTCAATCTTCATCTGAGTGAGCTGTTCTTTTTCTGCATTGATGCTTTTCATTTCAGCTTCAACATCTTCTTTCTTTTTGCAGAGGTCCTTCTGCAGAGCTTTCAGTTCTTCTCTTTCTGTAAGTACACTGACCTTCATGGTTTCCAGTTGTTGTTTTTCTTCTGTGAACTCAGCATCCCTGAGGTCTTGTTCTTTTTGTTTTAAGGTCAGCATGTTCATGACTTCATCTAGTCTGACTCTTTCTGCTTGAAGCTGAAATTTCAGATCTTTAATGTTGGTTTTCTCTGTATTGATTTCATCAAACAAGCTTTCTACATGTTCCTTCTTGTATTGTAGCATTTTACTTGTGGTTTCCAACTTTTTTTCATATCATTGATTTCTTGCTTCTCTTGTTCCAATAACTTGATTTCTTTCTGGTGTTGGACCTCATCAGCTCCAAGTCCAGTTTTTCTTTCTTCATCATTTCAGTCTGTCTGCCAAGTTCATCTTGGTGTTGTTTCAGCTCAACTTTCAGTTTATCCATATCTTGTTTTTCTAACTCAACCTTTTGCTGCCATTCATTTTCCATTTCTGCTTTCTGGGTGATCATATCTGACAGTACACTTCGCAGCTTTCCTTTTCTCTTTGTAATCTCTCAAAGAGACAAGCCATATTTTCCTTCTGTTCACAGTGTCTTCAACCATTTTTTCCAACACAGCGTGCAGTTTAAGAACATCTTCATTGTTTTGTTGCAGCCTGTCCTCTTTCTGTTTCATGTTTTTACTCATTCTTTCATAAAGGTGTCTCAAATTTCCTTTCAGATCTTCCACTGACTTCATTTCGTTCATAAGTTCATCTTCTCTCTTTCTCAGCTCAGACCTTTCTTCTTCCATTCGTTCATTTTCAGACACAAATTTTTCTTTTTCTTTCTCAAAGTCAATCTTCATTTGACTGAGTTGTTCTTTTTCTACGGTGATATTTTTCATTGCACCTTCAACCTCTTCTTTCTCCTCCTGAAGATCTTTCTCCAGAGCTTTCAGCTCTTCTCTTCCTGTAAGGACACTGACCTTCATGGTTTCCAGTTGTTGTTTTTCTTCTGTGAACTCAGCATCCCTGAGGTCTTGTTCTTTTTGTTTTAAGGTCAGCATGTTCATGACTTCATCTAGTCTGACTCTTTCTGCTTGAAGCTGAAATTTCAGATCTTTAATGTTGGTTTTCTCTGTATTGATTTCATCAAACAAGCTTTCTACATGTTCCTTCTTGTATTGTAGCATTTTACTTGTGGTTTCCAACTTTTCTTTCATATCATTGATTTCTTGCTTCTCTTGTTCCAATAACTTGATTTCTTTCTGGGTGTCGGACCTCATCAGCTCCAAGTCCAGTTTTTCTTTCTTCATCATTTCAGTCTGTCTGCCAAGTTCATCTTGGTGTTGTTTCAGCTCAACTTTCAGTTTATCCATATCTTGTTTTTCTAACTCAACTTTTTGCTGCCATTCATTTTCCATTTCTGCTTTCTGGGTGATCATATCTGACAGTACACTTCGCAGGCTTTCCTTTTCTCTTTGTAATCTCTCAAAGAGACAAGCCATATTTTCCTTCTGTTCACCAGTGTCTTCAACCATTTTTTCCAACACAGCGTGCAGTTTAAGAACATCTTCATTGTTTTGTTGCAGCCTGTCCTCTTTCTGTTTCATGTCTTTACTCATTCTTTCATAAAGGTGTCTCAAATTTCCTTTCAGATCTTCCACTGACTTCATTTCGTTCATAAGTTCATCTTCTCTCTTTCTCAGCTCAGACCTTTCTTCTTCCATTCTTTCAATTTCAAACAAACATGTTTCTTTTTCTTTCTCAATGTCAATCTTCATCTGAGTGAGCTGTTCTTTTTCTGCACTGATGTTTTTCATTGCAGCTTCAACATCTTCTTTCTTTTTGCCGAGGTCCTTCTCCAGGGCTTTCAGTTCTTCTCTTCCTGTAAGGACACTGACCTTCATGGTTTCCAGTTGTTGTTTTTCTTCTGTGAACTCAGCATCCCTGAGGTCTTGTTCTTTTTGTTTTAAGGTCAGCATGTTCATGACTTCATCTAGTCTGACTCTTTCTGCTTGAAGCTGAAATTTCAGATCTTTAATGTTGGTTTTCTCTGTACTGATTTCATCAAACAAGCTTTCTACATGTTCCTTCTTGTATTGTAGCATTTTACTTGTGGTTTCCAACTTTTCTTTCATATCATTGATTTCTTGCTTCTCTTGTTCCAATAACTTGATTTCTATCTGGGTGTCGGACCTCATCAGCTCCAAGTCCAGTTTTTCTTTCTTCATCATTTCAGTCTGTCTGCCAAGTTCATCTTGGTGTTGTTTCAGCTCAACTTTCAGTTTATCCATATCTTGTTTTTCTAACTCAACTTTTTGCTGCCATTCATTTTCCATTTCTGCTTTCTGGGTGATCATATCTGACAGTACACTTCGCAGGCTTTCCTTTTCTCTTTGTAATCTCTCAAAGAGACAAGCCATATTTTCCTTCTGTTCACCAGTGTCTTCAACCATTTTTTCCAACACAGCGTGCAGTTTAAGAACATCTTCATTGTTTTGTTGCAGCCTGTCCTCTTTCTGTTTCATGTCTTTACTCATTCTTTCATAAAGGTGTCTCAAATTTCCTTTCAGATCTTCCACTGACTTCATTTCGTTCATAAGTTCATCTTCTCTCTTTCTCAGCTCAGACCTTTCTTCTTCCATTCTTTCAATTTCAAACAAACATGTTTCTTTTTCTTTCTCAAAGTCAAACTTCATTTGACTGAGTTGTTCTTTTTCTACGGTGATATTTTTCATTGCAGCTTCAACATCTTCTTTCTCATCCTGAAGATCTTTCTTCAGAGCTTTCAGTTCTTCTCTTCCTGTAAGGACACTGACCTTCATGGTTTCCAGTTGTTGTTTTTCTTCTGTGAACTCAGCATCCCTGAGGTCTTGTTCTTTTTGTTTTAAGGTCAGCATGTTCATGACTTCATCTAGTCTGACTCTTCCTGCTTGAAGCTGAAATTTCAGATCTTTAATGTTGGTTTTCTCTGTATTGATTTCATCAAACAGGCTTTCTACATGTTCCTTCTTGTTTTGTAGCACTTTACTTGTGATTTCCATATTCTGTTTTATATCATTAATTTCTTGATTCTCTTTTTCCAATAAATTGATTTGTTTCTGGATGTCAGACCTCATCATCTCCAAGTCCAGTTTTTCTTTCTTCATCATTTCAGTCTCTCTGTGAAGTTCCTCTCGATGTTGTTTCAACTCAGCTTTCAGTTTATCAATATCTTGTTTTTCTAACTCAGCCTTTTGCTTCCATTCATTTTTCATGTCTGCTTTCTGGGTGATCATATCTGACAGTGTACTTATCAGCCCTTCCTTTTCTCTTTGTAATCTCTCAAACATACAGGCCATGTTTTCCTTCTGTTTATCAGTGTCTTCAACCATTTTTTCTAGCACAGCGTGCAGTTTAAGAACATCTTCATTGTTTTGTTGCAGCCTGTCCTCTTTTTGTTTTATGTCTTGACTCATTCTTTCATGAAGGTATCTCAGATTTCCTCTCAGATCTTCCACGGATTTCATTTTATCCATGAGTTGATCTTCTCGCCTTCTCAGCTCGGACCTTTCTTCTTCCATTCGTTCAATTTCGAACCGACATGTTTCTTTTTCTTTATCAATATCAGTCTTCATCTCAGTGAGCTGTTGTTTTTCTGCATTAATGCTTTGCATTGCAGCTTCAAAATCTTCTTTCTTTTTCCCAAGGTCCTTCTCCAGAGATTTCAGTGCTTCTCTCTCTTTAAGTACACTGACCTTCATGGTTTCTAGTTGTTGTTTTTCTTCTTTGAACTCAACATCCTTGAGCTCTTGTTCTTTTTGTTTTAAGGTCAACATATTGATGACCTCATCTAGTCTGTCTCTATCTGCTTGAAGCTGAAGTTCCAGATCTCTAATGTTGGTTTTCTCTGTATTGATTTCATCAAACAAGCTTTCTACATGTTCCTTCTTGTATTGTAGCATTGTACTTGTGGTTTCCAACTTGTCTTTCATATCATTGATTTCTTGCTTCTCTTGTTCCAATAACTTGATTTCTTTCTGGGTGTCGGACCTCATCAGCTCCAAGTCCAGTTTTTCTTTCTTCATCATTTCAGTCTGTCTGCCAAGTTCATCTTGGTGTTGTTTCAGCTCAACTTTCAGTTTATCAATATCTTGTTTTTCTAACTCAACCTTTTGCTGCCATTCATTTTCCATTTCTGCTTTCTGGGCGATCAGATCTGACAGTACACTTCGCAGGCTTTCCTTTTTTCTTTCTAATCTCTCAAAGTTACAAGCCATGTTTTCCTTCTGTTCATCATTATCTTCAACCATTTTTTCCAGAACTGCGTGCAGTTTAAGAACATCTTCGTTATTTTGTTGCAGCCTGTCCACTTTGCCTTTTATATCTTTGCTCATTCTCTCATAAAGGTGTCTCAAATTTCCTCTCATATCTTCCACTGATTTCATTTCATCCATTAGTTTATCTTCTCTCCTTCTAAGCTCAGACCTTTCTTCTTCCATTTTTTCAGTTTCAAACCGACATGTTTCTTTTTCTTTCTCAACATCAATCTTCATCTGCCTGAGCTGTTCTTTTTCTGCATTTATGCTTTTCATTGCAGCTTCAACCCTTCTTTGTTTCTTCTGAAGATCTTTCTCCAGAGCTTTCAGCTCTTCTCTTCTGTAAGGACACTGACCTTCATGGTTTCTAGTTGTTGTTTTTCTTCTGTGAACTCAACATCCTTGAGTTCTTGCGCCTTTTGTTTTAAGGTCAGCATGTTCATGACTTCATCTAGTCTGACTCTATCTGCTTGAAGCTGAAGTTCCAGATCTCTAATGTTGGTTTTCTCTGTATTGATTTCATCAAACAAGCTTTCTACATGTTCCTTCTTGTTTTGTAGCATTGAACTTGTGATTTCCAACTTGTCTTTCATGTCCATAATTTTTTTCTTCTCTTTTTCCATTAAATTGATTTGTCTCTTGGTGTCGGACCTCATGAGCTCTAAGTCTAGCTTTTCTTTGTTCATCATTTCGGGCTCTCTGTCCAAGTTGCTCTCTGTATGTGTTTCAATCCATCTTTCAGTTTATCAATATCTTGTTGTTCTATCTCACCTTTTTGCTTTTTCATTTTCTTGTCAGCTTTTGGGTTCTTATATTGACAGTATACTCGCATGCTTCCTTTTTCTTCTGTATGCGTCAACATTACAGGCCATGTTTTCCTTCTGTTTATCAGTGTCTTCAACCATTTTTTCCAGAAACGTGGAGTTTAAGAACATCTTCATTTTTTGTTGCAGCCTGTCCACTTTGTGTTTTATATCTTTTGTCATTCTGTCATAAAGGTGTCTCAAATTTCCTCTCATATCCTCCACTGATTTCAATTTATCCATGAGTTGATCTTCTCTCCTTCTAAGCTCAGACCTTTCTTCTTCCATTTTTTCAGTTTCAAACCGACATGTTTCTTTTTCTTTCTCAACATCAATCTTCATCTGCCTGAGCTGTTCTTTTTCTGCATTTATGCTTTTCATTGCAGCTTCAACCTCTTCTTTGTTCTTCTGAAGATCTTTCTCCAGAGCTTTCAGCTCTTCTCTTCCTGTAAGGACACTGACCTTCATGGTTTCCAGTTGTTGTTTTTCTTCTGTGAACTCAGCATCCCTGAGGTCTTGTTCTTTTTGTTTTAAGGTCAGCATGTTCATGACTTCATCTAGTCTGACTCTTTCTGCTTGAAGCTGAAATTTCAGATCTTTAATGTTGGTTTTCTCTGTATTGATCTCATCAAACAAGCTTTCTGCAGTTTCCTTCTTGTTTTGTAGCATTGAACTTGTGATTTCCAACTTGTCTTTCATGTCCATAATTTTTTTCTTCTCTTTTTCCATTAAATTGATTTGTCTCTTGGTGTCGGACCTCATGAGCTCTAAGTCTAGCTTTTCTTTGTTCATCATTTCGGGCTCTCTGTCAAGTTGCTCTCTGTATTGTTTCAATCCATCTTTCAGTTTATCAATATCTTGTTGTTCTATCTCACCTTTTTGCTTTTGTTCATTTTTCTTGTCAGCTTTTTGGGTTCTTATATTTGACAGTATACTCAGCATGCCTTCCTTTTCTCTCTGTAAGCGGTCAACATTACAGGCCATGTTTTCCTTCTGTTTATCAGTGTCTTCAACCATTTTTTCCAGCACAACGTGGAGTTTAAGAACATCTTCATTCTTTTGTTGCAGCCTGTCCACTTTGTGTTTTATATCTTTTGTCATTCTGTCATAAAGGTGTCTCAAATTTCCTCTCATATCCTCCACTGATTTCAATTTATCCATGAGTTGATCTTCTCTCCTTCTCAGCTCAGACCTTTCTTCTTCCATTCTTTCAGTTTCAAACAAACATGTTTCTTTTTCTTTATCAATGTCATTCTTCATCTGCCTGAGCTGTTCTTTTTCTGCATTTATGCTTTTCATTTCAGCTTCAACTCTTCTTTGTTCTTTGAGAGGTCTTTCTGCCAGAGCTTTCAGTTCTTCTCTTTCTGTAAGACACTGACCTTCATGGTTTCCAGTTGTTATTTTTTTCTTGAAGTCAGCATCCTTCAGTTCTTGTTCTTTTTGTTTTAAGGTCACATGTTCATGACCTCATCTAGTCTGACTCTTTTCTGCTTGAAGCTGAAAGTTTCAGATCTTTAATGTTGTTTTATCTGCATTGATCTCATCAAACAAGCTTCTCAGTTTCCTTCTTGTTTTGTAGCATTGTACTTGAGATTTCCAACTTGTCTTTTATGTCGATGATTTTTTGCTTCTCTTGTTCCATTGAAATTGATTTGTTCTTGGGTGTCGGACCTCATGAGCTCTAAGTACAGCTTTTCTTTGTTCATCATTTCAGCTCTTGTCAAGTTGCTCTCTGTATTGTTTCAATCACTTTCAAGTTTATCAATATCTTGTTTTTCTACTCAAACCTTTGCTTATTCAGTTTTCTTGTCAGCTTTTTGGGTTCATATCTGACAGTATACTCAGTCATGCCTTCCTTTTCTCTCTGTAAGCGGTCAACATTAAGGCATGTTTTCCTTCTGTTTATCAGTGTCTTCAACCATTTTTTCCAGCACAACGTGGAGTTTAAGAACATCTTCATTCTTTTGTTGCAGCCTGTCCACTTTGTGTTTTATATCTTTGTCATTCTGTCATAAAGGTGTCTCAAATTTCCTCTCATATCCTCCACTGATTTCAATTTATCCATGAGTTGATCTTCTCTCCTTCTCAGCTCAGACCTTTCTTCTTCCATTCTTTCAGTTTCAAACAAACATGTTTCTTTTTCTTTATCAATGTCATTCTTCATCTGCCTGAGCTGTTCTTTTTCTGCATTGATGCTTTTCATTTCAGCTTCAACATCTTCTTTCTTTTTGCAGAGGTCCTTCTGCAGAGCTTTCAGTTCTTCTCTTTCTGTAAGTACACTGGCCTTCATGGTTTCCAGTTCTTCATTTTGTTCTTTGAAGTCAGCATCCTTCAGTTCTTGTTCTTTTTGTTTTAAGGTCAACATGTTCATGACCTCATCTAGTCTGACTCTATCTGCTTGAAGCTGAAGTTTCAGATCTTTAATGTTGATTTTATCTGCATTGATTGCATCAAACAAGCATTCTACATGTTCCTTCTTGTTTTGTAGCATTGTACTTGAGATTTCCAACTTGTCTTTTATGTCGATGATTTCTTGCTTCTCTTGTTCCAATGAACTGATTTGTTTCTGGGTGTCGGACCTCATCAGCTCTAAGTACAGCTTTTCTTTCTTCATCATATCAGCTTCTTTGTCAAGTTGCTCTCTGTATTGTTTCAACTCAGCTTTCAATTTATCAATATCTTGTTTTTCTAACTCAACCTCTTGCTTCCATTCAGTTTTCTTGTCTGCTTTTTGGGTGATCATATCTGACAGTATACTTATCAGGTCTTCCTTTTCTCTCTGTAACCTCTCAAAGTTACAAGTCATGTTTCCCTTCCATTTATCAGTGTCTTCAACCATTTTATCCAGTACTGCATGCAGTTTAAGAACATCTTCTTTGTTTTTTTGCAGCCTGTCCACTTTGTGTTTTATATCTTTACTCATTCTTTCATACAGGTGTCTCAGCTTTGCTCTCAGATCTTCCACTGATTTCATTTTATCCTTGAGTTGATCTTCTATCAATTTGAGCTCAGCTATTTTATTTTCCATCCCTTCCTTGTCGCTCAAAAGTAGTTGTCTTTCTTTCTCAAAGTCAATCTTCATCTGAATGAGCTGTTCTTTTTCTGTGTTGATGTTTTCCATTGTAGTTTCAGCGTCTACTTTCTGCTTCTTGAGTTCCTTCTCTACAGGTGTTGGTTCTTCTCTTTCTGTAAATACACTGACCTTCATGGTTTCTAGTTGTTCGTTTTCTTCTTTGAACGTAGCATCCTTGAGTTCTTGTTCTTTTTGTTTTAAGGTCAACATGTTCATGACTTCATCTAGTCTGACTCTTTCTGCTTGAAGCTGAAGTTTCAGATCTTTAATGTTGGTTTTCTCTGTATTGATCTCATCAAACAAGCTTTCTGCAGTTTCCTTCTTGTTTTGTAGCATTGAACTTGTGATTTCCATCTTGTCTTTCATGTCGATAATTTTTTTCTTCTCTTCTTCCAATAAATTGATTTGTCTCTTGGTGTCGGACCTCATGAGCTCTAAGTCTAGCTTTTCTTTGTTCATCATTTCGGTCTCTTTGTCAAGTTGCTCTCTGTATTGTTTCAATCCATCTTTCAGTTTATCAATATCTTGTTTTTCTAACTCACCTTTTTGCTTCTGTTCATTTTTCTTGTCAGCTTTTTGGGTTCTTATATTTGACAGTATACTCAGCATGCCTTCCTTTTCTTTCTGTAACCGGTCAACTTTACAGGCCATGTTTTCCTTCTGTTCACCAGTGTCTTCAACCATTTTTTCCAGCACAACGTGCAGTTTAAGAACATCTTCATTGTTTTGTTGCAGCCTGTCCACTTTGTGTTTTATATCTTTACTCATTCTTTCATAAAGGTGTCTCACATTTTCTCTCAGATCTTCCACTGTTTTCATTTTATCCTTGAGTTGATCTTCTCTCCTTCTAAGCTCACACCTTTCTTCTTCGAGTTTTTCATTTTCAAACCAACACTTTTCCTTTTCTTTCTCAACATGAATCTTCATTTGATTGAGCTCTTCTTTTTCTGCATTTATGCTTTTCATTTCAACTTCAGCCTCTTCCTTGTTCTTCTGAAGATCTTTCTCCAGAGCTTTTGGTTCTTCTCTTTCTGTAAATACACTGACCTTCATGGTTTCCCGTTGTTGTTTTTCTTCTTTGAAGTCAGCATCCTTGAGTTCTTGTTCTTTTTGTTTTAAGGTCAACATGTTCATGACTTCATCTAGTCTGACTCTTTCTGCTTGAAGCTGAAATTTCAGATCTTTAATGTTGGTTTTCTCTGTATTGATCTCATCAAACAAGCTTTCTGCAGTTTCCTTCTTGTTTTGTATCATTGAACTTGTGATTTCCATCTTGTCTTTCATGTCGATAATTTTTTTCTTCTCTTCTTCCAATAAATTGATTTGTCTCTTGGTGTCGGACCTCATGAGCTCTAAGTCTAGCTTTTCTTTGTTCATCATTTCGGTCTCTTTATCAAGTTGCTCTCGGTATTGTTTCAATCCATCTTTCAGTTTATCAATATCTTGTTTTTCTAACTCACCTTTTTGCTTCTGTTCATTTTTCTTGTCAGCTTTTTGGGTTTTCATATTTGACAGTATACTCAGCATGCCTTCCTTTTCTCTCTGTAACTGGTCAACATTACAGGTCATGTTTTCCTTCTGTTTATCAGTGTCTTCAACCATTTTTTCCAGCACAGCGTGCAGTTTAAGAACATCTTCATTGTTTTGTTGCAGCCTGTCCACTTTGCCTTTTATATCTTTAGTCATTCTTTCATAAAGGTGTCTCACATTTTCTCTCAGATCTTCCACTGTTTCCATTTTTTCCTTTAGTTGATCTTCTCTCCTTCTAAGCTCAGACCTTTCTTCTTCCAGTCTTTCGTTTTCAAACCGACAATTTTCCTTTTCTTTCTCAACATCAATCTTCATCTGACTGAGCTGTTCTTTTTCTGCACTGATGCTTTTCATTGCTGCTTCAACCTCTTCTTTGTTCTTCTGAAGATCTTTCTCCAGAGCTTTTGGTTCTTCTCTTTCTGTAAGTACACTGACCTTCATGGTTTCCAGTTGTTGTTTTTCTCCTTTGAACTCAACATCCTTGAGTTCTTGTTCTTTTTGTTTTAAGGTCAGCATGTTGATGACTTCATTCAGTCTGACTCTATCTGCTTGAAGCTTAAGTTTCAGATCTTTAATGTTGATTTTCTCTGTATTGATTTCATCAAACAAGCTTTCTACATGTTCCTTTTTACCTTCTAGCATTGCACTTCTGACTTCCAACTTTTCTTTCATGTCACTAATTTCCTGCTTCTCTTGTTCCATTAAATGTACTTTTTTCTGGGTGTCAGAACTCATCAGCTCCAAGTCCAGTTTTTCTTTCTTCATCATTTCAGACTCTCTATCAAGTTCCTGTCTGTGTTGTTTCGACTCAGCTTTCATTTTAACAACATCACATTTTTCTTTTTGAAGCTTTTCCTTCCATTCATTTTTCTTGTCTGCTTTTTGGGTGAT
This sequence comes from Mugil cephalus, assembly GCF_022458985.1. Classification (NCBI taxonomy): domain Eukaryota; kingdom Metazoa; phylum Chordata; class Actinopteri; order Mugiliformes; family Mugilidae; genus Mugil; species Mugil cephalus. Next base: position 13,848,119 of record NC_061784.1, on the reverse strand, counting down.
CATATCTGATAGTGTTCTTATCAGGCCTTCCTTTTCTCTTTGTAATCTCTCAAAGTTACAAGCAATGGTTTCCTTCTTTTCATCAGTGTCTTCAACCATTGTTTCCAGCACAGCGTGCAGTTTAAGAACATCTTCATTGTTTTGTTGCAGCCTGTCCACTTTGTGTTTTATATCTTTACTCATTCTTTCATAAAGGTGTCTCAGCTTTCCTTTCATGTCTTCCACTGATTTAATTTTATCCCTGAGTTGATCTTCTATCAATTTGAGCTCAGATATTTTATTTGCCATCTTTTCCTTGTTGATCAAAAGTAGTTGTCTTTCCTTCTCAAAGTCAGTCTTCATTTGAGTGAGCTTTTCTTTTTCTGCATTTATGCTTTCCATTGCAGCTTCAGCATCTGCTTTCTGCTTCTGGAGATCTTTCTCCAGAGATTTTGGTTCTTCTCTTTCTGTAAGCACACTGACCTTCATGGTTTCCTGTTGTTTTTCTTCTTTGAACTCAACATCCTTAAGTTCTTGTTCTCTTTGTTTTAAGGTCAACATGTTCATGACTTCATCTAGTCTGACTCTATCTGCTTGAAGCTGAAGTTTCAGATCTTTAATGTTGGTTTTCTCTGTATTGATTTCATCAAACAAGCTTTCTGCACTTTCCTTCTGGTTTTGTAGCATTGCACTTGTAATTTCCAACTTGTCTTTTATATCATTGACTTCTTGCTTCTCTTGTTCCAATAACTTGATTTGTTTCAGGGTATCGGACCTCATCAACTCCAAGTCAAGTTTTTCTTTGTTCATCGTTTCGGTGTCTTTGTCAAGTTGCTCTCTGTATTGTTTCAACTCTACTTTCAATTTATCAATATGGCGTTTTTCTAATTCAACTTTTTGCTTCCATTCATTTTTCTTGTCTGCTTTTTGGGCGATCATATCTGACAGTATACTTATCAGGCCTTCCTTTTCTCTCTGTAACATGTCAAAGTTACAAGCCATGTTTTCCTTCTGTTCCACAGTGTCTTCCACCATGTTTTCCACTACAGCGTGCAGTTTAAGAACATCTTCGTTGTTTTGTTGCAGCCTGTCCACTTTGTGTTTTATATCTTTACTCATTCTTTCATAAAGGTGTCTCAGCTTTGCTCTCAGATCTTCCACTGATTGCATTTTATCCATGAGTTGATTTTCTCTCCTTCTCAGCTCAGACCTTTCTTCTTCCATTCTTTTATTTTCAAACCAACATTTCTCCTTTTCTTCCTCAAAGTCAATCTTCATCTGAGTGAGCTGTTCTTTTTCTGCATTGATGCTTTTCATTGCAGCTTCAACCTCTTCTTTCTTTTTGCCGAGCTCCTTCTCTAGAGCTTTCAGTGCTTCTCTTTCTGTAAGTACACTGACCTTCACGATTTCCAGTTGTTGCTTTTCCGTTTTGAACTGAATATCCTTGGGTTCTTGTTCTTCTAGTGTTTCTGTCTGTGTTTGAACTTCAGTCAGACCTTTAATGTTGATTTTCTTTAGATCTTTTTTGATATTCAGCCGAGTTTGTACCAATTGTTTATGCTCTTGCTGGATATTCTTAAACGCAAAGATTATCATTTCTTTTTTTCTCTTAATTTCCGTCTTGATATTCATCACTTCTTCCCCTGTTTGAGTAATGATTTTTTTCTGGACCTGAATGTGTTGGTTTTTGTCGTTAATGACTCCAATCATAACCTCACTGAGTTTCTTCATGTGCTTATATTTCTCCACAAACATCTGAAGGAGCTGCCAGTGCTTTTGAACAGGAATTGTAATATCTGTGGAGCTTAATTTCCTTGACTCCAACAATTCACCTCTCATTTTATCCATTTCTCTTTGGAACTTCAGCTTCATAATCTCCAGTTCGTCCCTCTCTTTGATTATTCTTTCCAGTCGCTGGTCATGCTCCTCCTTTGTCTTCCACGTTTTCCTCTTGAGGTCATCTTTTTTCCCCTTGACCATAGCCCACACATTTTTAACCTCCTGCTCTTTCAGAATGCCTTTTCGTAGAATTTGCTGGTTCTCTCTTTTTTTAATCTCCAACTCATGCTGCAACACTTCCATCTCTCTTCTTTCTCTTTTAACTTCCTCTAGTCTGATAACTTCCTCATTAAATTTTTGGATGTCACCACTCTGGTGGCCCATGTCATCTGCTTTTGCTTGTATGGTAATCTTTTCAAATACCATCTTCAGCTGTGATTTTATTCTGTTCATCTTGTCCCTTACATTCATGTTCTCAGCTTTTCTCGCTATGAGTCCTTCTCTTTGTTCTCCTAAATAACCATTTACATTTTCCAGAATTCCCATTTCCCTCCTAATAATTTTCAAATTTAGATGGATATTTTGTATTTTGTTTTGAACGGTGACAATGGAAAGAGTGACGTCTGAGCTTTGGTGTAATTTTTCAATCTTCTTCCTGAAGCTTTTCACATCTTTTTGTTTTGCACATTGTTTTTCATCTTCTCTGTGTACTCGGATGGGAGTAGTTTCAACAAAGTCATCCTTCTTCCTTTTCGGATCTTCCCTCAACTCTTCTAACTCATTCTTCTTTCTCGTGGTTTTCCCTAGTCTTTGGTCTAACTCTCTTCTTCTTCTCTTTTTGGTCTTTGTCTTCATTGAATCCTTTTCTTGGTGCATTTCATTCAATGTTCTTTCACTGTCCTCGATGTTTCTTATAGTTTCTCTCAATGGATGTTCGCTGGTTTTCCTTTCAATTTCGAGATCTAACTTCAGCCCTTCTTTTGTCTGACTACTGGTTGTTTGCACAGTGTCATCAAGCTCTTTGACAATTATTTCCCTTTTGTCCATTTTGGGTCTTATATCCTCCTCCAGTCCCTCCTTTTCTGGGCTGAGGCTTAAGATTTCATTTTCCATTTCCCCAGTGTCTTTGCCCATTCTAGTCTTTGTTATTTTGTCTCCTTTTGTATCTATTTCATCTCGGTCATGTTTCTTTACATCGCTCTTTTCCCTCTCAATATTATCAGTTTCTCTGTCCTTTTGCTGTTTGATTCCTGTCTTGAGTTTTTTAATCTCCACTATTCTGCGAAATGTTAAAGTGTACCTGTTTAATATCTCTTGTTTTGTAGCTTCAATGGTACACTTCAGGTCTCCCAGCTTTCTCAGTTTTAGTTCAGTCTCCTTCATATCAATCTCCATGTCTTCCCTTTTCTTTCTTGTCTTAGCAGCTATTTTCTCTAGAGAGCTTTTAACGTTTGCCATTTTCTCCAACTTCTGCTGAACCGCTTCAGTTTGTCTGAGCAGTTTTATTTTTAGGATTTCCAAACTGTCCCTCTCTCTCAGAGTTTTTTCTAACCTGTGATCCAAGTCTCTTCTCCTTTTTCTCTCTGCAGTTTTCAGTGAGGTTATGGTGCTCATGTCTTCTTTCAGACCTATTTCATGCTCCTTTACTGCAGTTTTTACCGTTTTCAAAATTTCTTGGAACTCTTTCACATTTTGTAGTAATTCTCCAATTTCACCATCTTTGGTTTCAGAATTCTTGTTAGTTTTACTTTTTTCAGCTTGCTTCTCAAGTTTTAACTTCAGCGATCTTGTAATTTGTTGTGCACTAGAAATCTCTGCTCTAAACCTTTGTGTGACTGGACTTCCTTTATCCTCTTCATCAGAGCTTCCCTCCATCTCTTCGCTGTGTGTCTGTGTATCATCTCTTGATTGCTGAGTTTGCTTTTCTTTCCCAACATCCAATTTCATCACACCAAATTCATGTTTGAAAACTTGGTTCAAAATATTTCTGGGTTCTGTTTTTTCAGTACCTTCTCCCTTCACATTTCCAGCTGGCCTCACTACAATTTCAATCTCTGAATGACTCAACAGGGAATTTATTTCCATGATAAGCCTTTCAATCACTTGACCTTTTTCTTCCATGTTCTCCATAGCATACTTAATTTCCTCCTTTATTCCTTCTTCTTGGTCCTTAAGTCTGGATAACTCTTTTTCCACATCCTCCTTTTCTCTAACATTAATCAGTATTTTTTCCCGATCGTCATCTCTTAATGTTTCTTCACAAATGTCCGTCTGCATCTGTAAACAAATATTCTGCTGTTTTTTTATGTCCACTGCAAAAAAAGGTGTGTGACTAGAAAACTTATGCTCATGTTGTTGTATTTCTCCACTTTGATCCTGCTCGGATATGGGATACTGTCTATTTTCCTTTTCTGCTTCTATTTTGTCATTTGTGAGTCCTAATGTCTCATGTGATGTTCTGTGTCGTTCTTTTTGTGGTTCTAGAAATTTCAATGTACTCACCGAGAAGGTCTTTTTGACTGCAGATTGACTCATTATCCATGTCTTGATCTGAGCATTCATTGAAGTCGTCTTATCCTTCAGAAAGAAAAAAAGAACAAGAATTGTTATCATTTAAGTTTCAACAACTCTGTGTTCCTCCCAAAATCATTTCAGTTTTGTTATTATAAAATATCACAAAAAATAATCAAAACTACACTTTAAAGTGGACCTCTTCTGCAGTATTGATATGGTACTGTACAGGACATTCTACACAGCAGACATCACCACTTTTAAACTGCATATTAAGGAGTATCATTGGTATTTAGTGCACATTGTACATACTGCCATACTATATGTTATGCATTTTTGTGTGAATATAGTCCTTTTAAGGTTAATTAAAATAGGTACATAACTTTTACATGTACAAATACAAAGAATACTCCATCACAAATACCATATAAAACACATTTTTCATGTGTTAATACTTAATATGTTATTTCATATATTCTGTTAATACTATCCAAATTACCGTACTTCTATTTTGTACAATACTCCCAAGAATAGGTTTATGGAATTTTTCTTGTGCTAATGCTTGTCCACTCCATTTTCTCTACGGGGATCAATACATCACAAGGTTAAAAACAAAATAAAAACTATAGTTTTCTTTTTAAATACATCTCTGCTTTTCATATGCACTGAGATGGCTGCTGTAAATAAAGACTCACCATGTATTTTTTGACTGCTTCCTTGCTCTTTTCCATCTCTCTGTGGATTTTAAGAATTTCCAGTCTGGTGGTGTTCATCTCCGCAGCAGCTTGTCCAATATTAGTTTTCACCTCAGCCATAGTCAGAATTGTATTGCTGACTTTCTGTCCAACTTCCTCTCTCTGTCGCTGTATTTTTATCTTCATGATTTCCAACTCGTCATTCTCTCTCAAGGTCTTCTCCAGCTGCTGATCAAGTGTCCGTCTCTTTTTCTTTGCTTGAAAATCCATCCACTTTATTTGACTCCTTACTTTCATTAAGTCTCTCCTGCTCCGATATTGATCTCCTCTTGCCATATGCTGCGCCTCTCTAATTGCATCCATTTCGGTTTCAGTCAACTGCCTGTCTCTTCGTATGTTTTCTTTCTCCGTCTGTATTTTTGTTTTGATTCTTTCTAACTCAGCTCTTTCAGATTGGACCTTTTCTGCTATTGACTCTTGATTTTCTCTCCGAGTCTCTTCCAGCTGCTGTTCACTTTCTTTCAGCACACCCCAAAGTTTCTCCATGTCATTCTGGAGTCGGTTGAGTTTTATCTTCACAGCCTGAAATGAGTCTGTTTCTCCTGTCTGTCTCTCTCTCCTTTCCATCACCACTGCTTTCTGAATTTGAGCATCTCTTTGAATGTTTTCCCACCTGTGCTTCCTCTTGTTGATGTTTTCTTTCATGTTGTGTATGATGTGCTCAACTTGATCTCTGTGTTGAGAAATGCACCTTTTATTTAACTCTAACTCTTGCTTTAGGTTTGCTATGGTGTTCTCCGTTAGTTTGTTTGCATTCTGTACTTCAAGTATGACTTTCTTGTTTTTTTCAATTGCACTCTCATTGTTAGCCATTAGCCTCTCTATAACATGATGCTCGATCTGTTTTGTGGGTCCTTTGGGACCTTTTGTCTCAGTATATTTAATCATTTCCAGTTTGCGTCGCTCATTGATAATATCATGATGCCTTTTGTCCAGAGTTTCCCTCTCTTTGTACATTTCGGCCCTCAATTTCAGAAGCTGTGTTTTTTCCTCAGTTGCTGCATTTTTGTGTTCTTCAAGTTTTTCAATAACTTTTTCTATCCGTGATTTCAGACTTTTTATTTGTACGTTCTGCTGGTGTTTTTCAGATTTTAGTCTTTCAATGTCCTCCTGTTGCTGATCTGACTTTGTCCTCAGAAAGTCAATTACATTTTTGTCTCTTTGTGTGTCTTTCCAAATTTGTTCAATGTCCTGAATTACTTGACTTGTTAAGTGCATTTGTCTTTTTACGGTTTCACTTTTGGTTTCTATGTCAACTTTTGTTTGTTTGTCTGTGTTTTCCATTGTCAGGGCATTGTCAGTTTCAGGCATCCCGGTGTTCAGTTGACTTTGTTCTGTTGGTCACAAATAAGCAGAACAACACCGTTTAACAAATAAAGCAATTTATGAAAAGCCACCAGGTGTAGGTAAAGAAGAAAATTCTGTTTTGCAGCAGACTTGTCCTCTTCAGGGAGAATGAAAAGAAGGCTAGCGTGACAAGAAAACATTCATTTTTGCACACAGAATTTTCAGGAATTAAGATAAAGAAAACACTTACCATTCACCAGGCCTTACCATTTCACAACAATATAATAGGCTAATACGTAATGTCTACTAATCTCAGGCATACATAGCCTATATTTGTAATGTTAAGAAAGAGTGTAAGTTTAAATTGTTATTTGAAATAAATATTCGAAATCGCACTAAATTAAACTGAACTAGTAAAACAAAACAAAATGATCAGTTATGTTTTGTAAAAATGTAAAAAAAAAATTGAGAAATTTAGAATTGAGTATGGATGATTATGTTTCACACTCAAATTTTTAGATTAAACAGTAACTAAAAGAAATACATTCTTAAGAGCAGTGAAATGTTCAGACCTATGTATGAAACCCTTGCAGTAAATTTTGTAATGTCATCAAGAATTTTTTTTGAGGAATTTCAGAAAAAGATTTTATAGACATGTTTTTCTTGGCAATCAAATGGTATACAATAAATAATAAATAACTCACCCCTGTCTCTTGATTCCGCCATGTTTCTAAATTACAAACTGATGTTTCCCAAAAGATCACAGACCTGCAATTTAAAATTTAGAAATGTCATAATTAAGCACAAACACTAAAGGTACAGCAATTGGAACACACCAATAATTTATCAAATATTGGAATATATATTCATATAAATGAATAAAAAAAATGAACCACTCCAAATGTATATTGTTTATAATATGTATTGCTCACCTGTTTTTTTGTCTTGGATTATGTAGAAAAACACAAAATTCACGGCTGTAGCAGCTCATCCGAGGGAGTGCTATGCTGATCTGCTTTGGTGGTAACTCTGTAGAGGTGAGGCAGGCCTACACTATCATCTTCAAAACACTGTTTATCTCCTTCCTCCACATGTTCGTTGACCACCAGGCCATCTTGTCATATAGATATCAATGGGTGGTAGTTGATGTTTGGGTGATGAAATGGTCCCTGAGTCTGGACTGATAAGGGTGCGGTTCATGTTTGGCTATGTGTCCTGAGCGCCGAGTAATCACATATGACATTGGCTTCCATACTCAACACATTACACGGACACAAATTAGGTGTGAGAGCATTTTTGGGCACCTCTTGAATTTGTATCATAAGTACAGAGTAAAAAATCTGTGAAACAAGTTCAACTGAAGAGTATGCAGCTGCAGGTTTTCCCTGTAGGCATGCAGTAGAATTAACACTTTTGTTTCATATACTGCAAAGTGAAATTTGGCAAAAATGTGGGATTTGTAGTGTTAGGCAAATGTTTTCATGCTCAAGCTGTGTCAAAGGAATATTCCCAAGAAACTTTGCCATTTGTTACAACTACTCACTTTCTGCGTACACAGTTCATTTTAAAGGTGTGTGTTTAAGTAGTTGTTTGAAAAGTGAAAATACACATTGAATTAACACTTGTATTATCTTAAAGGCACTGATGCAGGTGACTCTACGCTGTTTTCTCAGTTAGACGAATTAACTCTTTGTACATACAAAACTGGTTAGACTAACACCTTCTGAACATTAGATGCGGCCGGCATCTTGGGGAGGGGAAGCCGTGTCTACTTACAGTATTAGTGAACGTAGGCAGAGGTCTATCAACGATAAAAATCACCATAACTCAATGAATTTTCAACCGATTTTCAATCCGTTTGGTTTATTATAAATGTCAGACATAAATTTATTTTACAATATATATTGATTAAATTGAAAATGCAGATAATGTGCAACACCATTGAAAGGCTTGTAGGTATTTGTCAAAACGGATTGATATTAACAATTCAAAACAGCAACAAGGATATAATTAATAATAATAACAACACATTGGAGTTTATTAAATGTCCCTTTTATCATATTACGACGTCTTACTAACAAAAACATATTTTGTTTTCTTATCCTTACATAAGCTAGTAACAAGATACCGTAGTTTAATTTATGTAAGATTTAGAGATACATTCAACACGTTCATAACAGTTAAATAACATAAAACATCTTCTCACTTGTGAAATGGTATTCCCTGTTGCTTGGTGCTGGTCTTTCTTTCATGGGAACATCCATAAACAACACAAAGGCCACCGGTAAGAACCCCTGCCCAAGATGGCGGCCGCGCTGATGTGTCTGACCAGCCAGAATGTGGCATGTGGTGTATATATATCTATGGGATTGTGCCACAGATTACCTACTACAGGAGATGTCGTCTGAAATCTACGTCCCAAAGGGAGACTCCACATCGTGAAGAAATATGTCGCCGTGGCAACGTAGAAGTAGAAATACAAAAAATATGGAGTTCACTAGGTACATTTCCAGCTGTTTGTTTATGTGAATGTAATAAAAGCAGGATACTTGATTAAGTCAATTAATCTAGTAAATGAATAGTCTACACAGTTGTACAATAAATGTTAATTTTGCACGTCTGAACCTTGTTTTACTAGTTATGTACCAACTTTTTTGTAAACTGCACATTTCTCCCCATTTGTCAGTCAACCTTCTGACTGAAAAGGTGCATTACTCCCTCATGTCGGAAAACAACTCGTCCACTTTTACCTCTTTCACATCAAAAATCCCAGGTCAACCCAGGTCGACTCGCCTTTGGTGAGCTTTCAACTCGGCAAAAGTCCTAGGTCTCAAACCCCCACTCTTTCAAAAGGCTGCTGATATTAGAATAAACTTCTGAAACTTCTACAGTGATACAGTCTGTCAGGCCGAGTCAGAATGCAGGATGGAGTACATGTACATGGAGTTTATCACTATTCTAAAACCAACTTACATGGACTCTCCTAGTTTATGTATGCACCATGTGACATTATTAAGTTCAATAAATGGGGCTGTTGAAGTGAATTTAGAATTTGGTCAATATGTCAAACCTAAAGCAACTTCAAAAAATCTGATTGTTCTAAAAATTCCTGCATCAGTCCGATACCAATCTTTCGGTGTCAGGACATCCTTAACTGCAGGTTCTGAATTCTCTTACATTTCACCCTTGTGGATCTTTCCAAAATACAGTCACCTCATGTTGTTACTATAAAGCAGAGGTACAGCATGCCGCACAACGCACACGCCTTGGCCCCTCAGAGTCGGGCTAACCAGTACATTTGTCTACCCATGTAGAACACAAACAAAGGAGACATTTGGCAGGGACTCCAACATAGAATGCCTTTTTAGCTCTATTGATTGATTGATTTAGCTCCTCTCATCTCATCTCATCTCATCCTTAACTGCCGCTTACCTTCCTGGGTGAGATGAGATGAGCCTTTCTTGATGGAATTTGCATGTTCTCTCTGAGTCTGCGTTGGTTTTGTCCGGGTACTCCGGTTTACTCCCACCCTCCAAAGACATGCTTGTTGAGTGAGTGTATGATTGTCTACCTCTGTGTTAGTCCTGCGATACACTGACCACCTGTCCAGGGTGTACTCTGCCTCCTTCCTGAAGACAGCTCTCCCAGTGTCTGTGTGGGTTTTCTCCAGATACTCCGGTTTCCTCCACCCTAAGATGAGATGACATGAAAAAAAATGATAGAATAAATTGGGCGGCACAGTGGGGTGGTGGTTAGCACTGATGCCTCCCAGCGAGAAGGTCCAGGCTCGAGTCCGACTTGTTGGAGTTTGTATGTTCTCCTTGATGGCTGGGAATATAAACTGTTGCAGAAGATGAGATGAGATGAGATGAGATGAGATGAGATGAGATGAGGATTTCTTGGTGGAATTTGTATGTTCTCCTTGGGTCTATGTGGGTTTTCTCCGGTTACTCCGGTTTCCTCCCACCCTCCAAAAACAAGCTTGTTGGGCTAATTGGTGATTCTAGATTGGCTATAGGTGTAAGTGTGAATGGTTGGCTTTGGAGGGTGGGAGGAAACTGTATCCGGAGAAAACTCATGCAGACACAGATATGGTCCCTGCCTGCCTGTGAGATGTCACTCGTCTTAGAACATGTTCTCCCTTAGAACTTAGATCTCTGTCTGTTTAATTTAGATAGGAGTTGTGTTTTCTGTTTATTAAACTAAATCCTTGAAAACAAGAAACTTAAATAAAATCCTATTCAATCTGGTTTGATGTTGCTTGCCTCATTCTCTAGCAGAGCTGGGTCTTTACATAAGTCATTTTGTTTGTTTCGACCTCCTTGGTTGTGGCTCCTTCCTTTTGAGCAAAAGGTCGAGCTGAGGGTTGAAAATGCCTACGTTCCATATGTAGATTTTGTATCTGAGATCTTTTACATGTATGGGTATTTCCTGGATATACATCATACTAGGATGTATGATTACATACATCATACTAGGACAGGGGTCGGCAACCTTCAACACTCAAAGAGCCACTTGGATTCGTTTCCCACAGAAAAGAAAACACTGGGAGCCACAAAACCCCTTTGACATCTAAAATGAAGATAACACTGCATATATCGTTGCATTTATGAAATGAAAGAACTGCTACAGAGAAAGAAATTGCATTTATGTAACATAACAGGGATTTATCCGTGATTGGCTTACCTGGGGTCGAAAAGTTCAATAAACAGCGGGCTGGGCCTTCCGGCGGGTGTCGCACGTCGGCAGCTGTGACGTATATTTTGAGCGACAAAAAATTAAATGCATTTTATTTTAATGTTAAAAGATCATTATCAATTCAAATTTAGAATTATATTTAAAAAAACTAACGCACTAAAATAAAAATACATTTGAATTAAATTCTCGATAGCAACTAGTAAATGTGCTGCAATGCACTGTGAGAGTTCAGTGTTTTTTGGCTGTTTGATGTTACAACCTTGAGTGTGATGTGGCATTCAGTGTCATTCAGTTGTTGTGTAGCTCTCACTCGTTCACTGATGAGTGACTAGTTGCCGCTATTCTGAGGCAGTTAGCGTAAAAAAGTGAACGGCCTTGATCAGCGTCCTTGCTCCGCACCGCTCGCCACAGAGAGCCGCAACAGAGGAACGAAAATGCCGCATGCGGCTCCGGAGGCGCGGGTCGCCGACCCCTGAACCAGGATGTATGATTGGAGGCGGGGTTTGGGGGCGGGGTTTTACGAAAGGTAAATGGTTTGTGTCATGTTATATCCTTTATCCAGATGCATATATGAATCTGCTTCTATGTGCTGCTCTCTTCTCCTATTCTTCTCTCTCCTCTTGTCTCTCTTCCTTTCTCTACCTGACATATGATTAGGATTTTGCTCAATGTTTCTCCTTGTTAATAGGGAGTTTCTTCTTGCCTCTGTCACTTAAGTACTTGCTCTGGGGATTTTAAGTCCTGGGTTATGTAAAGAAATCGAGAGACCATCCTGATTGCTGTTGATGCTACTGTGTACAGAGTGCTGCTTAAATGTTTTTGAAAGCAAGGACATCTTCCACAATGGAACCTGACTTTTTGAATGTCTACTTAAACACTTGGAAAAGATAGTACAGAAGACAACGGTAATCAATACAGTGATCCTCATACAGGCACAGATTACAATTAAAATAAATAATAAACATGGTTAAACATTATTTGTGAAGGAATCCTGTTTGCAAAGATGAGATGATGGTGCAGTTTTCCAGTCCTTTCTTGTCATGTTTGTTCACTGGTTCAGTTTTCACCTGAGGAGAGCTGAGCAAAAATACAGTAGGCTCTATAGATAAAGAAATGCAGTAGTTATCTTACATTCTGATTATTCTGGCAATAGTATGTTGTTAGCAGGGGGGCCTTTGGGTCCTATGAGTTGAGGGAAAGGGCCTCTCTGGATCAGACTTGTTCCAATGCATCCTACAAATACTTGATCAGTGTGGGATCTACTGAATTTTTAGTTGTTCCCAAACAGTTTGTGTGAGTGTGTGTGCCTGTGTGTATCCTGCTTGGTCGTGGGGGTGCCTGGTCTGGTGTAGGTGGGTGGTACATATAAACATCCATATGAATATCAGGTCGAAAAGTTTCCCATCAGAACATTGCATTGTCACAACATGTCACAGAACGCTTCTCCTGTCAGTGGTTTTAATGTTGTGGCTGATGCATGTACAGTATATAGCTCCATCAGATATAACATGTGTTACCTCAGTCAGTCACTAGATGGTGCTATTCATCAGATGTTAGTCTACATCAGTTATTTGATCAGAGGACAATCATGTGACATATAATGTTATTATTATCATTTCTGTCTCTTTAAAAGTCTTTCTGTGGAAACAAGCAAGTGTATCTGCTTTAATGCAATAAATGTGCTAAATTTGTTTAAAATTCTCCTCCTAGGGTTTTCAGGTCCTCCTTTGCTTAATTCTAGCTGCTGTCCATTAGTGGCCATCCTGCTCATTACAAAATGAAAGGCAGGGTGGACTCAGATATAATCTGGCATCAACTTACAATACAGTCTTAACTTCTGTCCCCCAAAACGTTTCACCCTCCTTCACTCCTTGAAGCTGGAGTCTCTGACTGACAGTGGGTCATTATAGATCCATTCTTAAGAGAAAGAGGACAGAAAGAAAGAGGATTCCTGGTCACAGACACATCAAGAGGCATTACTTACATAACACCACTGTCAACTGCCAAAGGCATACTTGTTACTATGGATACTAATTTTAGCCATTTTATTGATTCAGATCAGTGAACAGACACTTTCTCTTGGGAGCCCATTTATAAGGAACTGATGAACTCTGCGTATTGACCAAATAAAATATTATAACATAGTTCTATTCAGTTCCAGATTGACACAGATTTTTTAAAAACCTTTCATAATAGCATGATTTTACTGTATTTGTAAATATTCATAAGGACATGTGAATTTGTAAAATGTCATACAGTTTCATTCTGTATTCTACCTGACCACAGACAACAACATGTGGTTATTTTACCATAGCATAAATTAAACTTTAAAGAAACATTATCCAAACTATTGACTTAATTCAAGATTATTTTATTTTGTGAGAAAAATCCAGGCTGTTCATTAACAGAATTTAATTCAAACTTTTGTAGAACTGGTTTTATCAATGTGAACCCTTATTGTCAGTGTACTTGGTAGTTTTCCATCACCTCACAGGTTTCCTGAAAGATATCGTATTGAATGGATAGAAACAACAACCTTTTTTTAAACCATATTAATCCTGTCCCTAATTAGAATAAGCTTCATCATCGTCTTTATCCAACGGCTAATTCTACAATAAAATGTATTAACATTAACTAGAACAGCTAGAACAGTGTTGCAGTTGTGTTAATGTTTACTTTTTTATTTTTAATTTGTTTTTAATTGTTTATAATGATGGTAAATGGTCTTGCTTTTACTATTGGTACTCAAAAGTACAAGGACGCATCTACCCATTGGCGCATACAAACACACATACATTCACACACTAGTGTCATGCACTGGGAGAAACTGGAGGTTCAGTGTCTTGCTCAAGGACACATTCAGGGGATCAAACCGCTCGGGTTAGGACTGGGTGGGGGTGGTGGTGTGTGGGGGATGTTGTGAGCTTGGGTTGTGGAAAGTTTAGGTGGATGGTTCATGGAGGGACGGTACAGAAAAGAGGGGTGAGGCTGGAGAAGTGATTATCATTAAGATGGAGGAAGCGTGAAAGAACGTGTTTAAGAGGAAGATGGAGGGAGGGAGGGTGGAGGTAGAGTGAGCAGCTGTTGTAACCCCAGGGATGTCCTGTGTTGATTGTTGAATGACAATAAATGTTGTTAATTAATTCTGGATTACTCCATTTTGCTTATTTTTCATACTTCGTGTAAGTCTTAAATTTAACCCATAAAGGTTTTAAAAAGTCAAAACCTTCACCTGTTGTTCAAACCTGCAGAAGCCCTGTATGTCGTTTGACCCTGAACACATCAAAGGTATCGACACCATATATTCTATAGACCTCTCAAGATTTCAGGGCCGTTACTATAATTTCGAACTATTATCCTCGTTAGGCACATTCCGTGCGGGCGTTAATGTCCTTCCTGTTGCAGCCGTAGCTGCTCCGATTAGGATGCATGCTGTTCTCTGTCTACACTGATGAGATGGGCTTAAACCTCAGGGAGCCGGAGCAGCACGGGGCACATTGATTAGCTGTGTAAATGTCAGCGCTGCTTTCAAGGTGAACATTCGATAGCAATGCCGTCACTGTTTATGTCTTTTCTGCTCAGGTGTTTGTATTTCAAAAGTTTCACTGAATAGAAAGCATTGCTGCATATAAAAAAAATAGTCGAAATGTGTCCATTGCTGTTCTTGCAGTGAGAATAAGACATCTAATATTTCTTGATTCAAACTGCTGGAAAAACCAAACTATTTTACAGGAGCAGTAGAAAATATAATAACTACTTAAATTTTTCTTAGAAGAGAAAAGACTGTATGAGTAGGATCTCCATGCTCTGTGATTTGCCTATATTAACCTGTTCCGCTCATATTTCTTCTCCTCTCTTATAATTTTTTTCTTTTTTTTTTTAAAGTATATCAGTGTGTTTCTGTACACAGCACTACTGTTTGTCTACTAGTTTTAAATGTCATGCCACTCATGGATCAGCTAATGATTAGATGATCCATTAGATCATAAGTCTTCAACAGGGCGTCCGTGGAGGTACTGCCGGAGGGTTGCACATTTTTTAAATTTCCCCCCAAAATTTTCCTCCACAAATTTAAATTTCTTTAAACACATATGAAGGCAGAAGACGTTAAATTCTTGCAGTCATCACTTCACTCGTTCAGCGATATGGGAGGTGTCTGTGCACCGTTTCACACAGCGCCACACTAGCCATGTCAATCTAAGCCTCCTGTACACAGTAGGCCATGCCCCTATCGCTGCTGAGCCAATCACGAGGCAGAATATTACTAGCAGAAGAGAAGCTGATCAGCCAACTGAGGTCAAAATGACTCAGTGATTCACGGTCCCTACTACATTTAGCTATGTTAAAAGTTAAAACTTGAATCTGTCAGTTATTTGCTCACTACTATTGCACTTTGAAATTAATTATTTTAAAAGATAATAATAATGTATATTTATTAGTAACACTAGGCTGAGTTTAATATAGAACACATATAGTAGGTACTTAATCTCTCCATCAGTTTTGGGGTCCCTGGACCTGAAAAGTGTTGAAGATCCCTGCATTATTTGCTTAGATGACCACTTAATGGATCAACTAATGCTCAAAGTCTGGTCCTTAATATTGTCAGATAAGCTGGTTTAATGTTAAGAGTAATAGGTTCATTAATCTTGATGGCTTTTTTGCCCAGGTTTGCACAATTTTAGCAAAAATTGAAACTGGACCAGGATTGACATATTGATTAAATCCCACTGTGTTTACATTGCCAGTCATGGTGGTGTGTCCATTTATACCACTCATTCAAATGCAGAGCATGTACAATCCACTGGGCTGGAACACACATCGAGAAGCTTTTGCATTGTGGACATGTACTGACACATTTTTTAAAGTACATTAATATATCAAATGATGACTGGCGATTAATATCTTTGCAGCAATCTCGGGCACAAAAGGCTTTTTCCTCTTCTGTGGAAAGCATGTGGGTACTTGCAGGGTTTGTGAAACGTGCGCAAAGGTCAGGGATGAGACCTGGAAAGTTTCAGAGAGAGGGAGAGAGAGATGAAGATAGAGCAGCCATCTGTGTGTTCTGCTGCACTGGATGCAGTCTCCATGGCAACATGGTGCTCCCGCATTAAAATCATGGGTAGGCCGCTCGGTCCCCACCCCCATGCGCATGCACATGAGCGATCCACACATACTTGCCTTGGTTATATCTACACACTGAGGTCCTACAGGCGAACTGTAGACCATTAGTCACATTATATTAGAAGGAAGAACCTTAACCACAAGTCCCTGTGATTTATTTTTGTCATATCATCTTCCCTACCTCTGTCTTTCTCTGTCTTTCCGCTCCACGTTATCATCACTATTCTAAGCTGAGCTCATTTGTCTCTCCTTTGAGCCGTCAGTTATTAGAGTTCCCAGTAGGATTTGGTCTGTAATATCTCCTGTTCCTCCCGTCAGCATTCCTGCACCTAGACTCAGTGTGTGTGTGTCTTTTTATGATGCCGCCTGATCGTCTCATTTGAGTCATCGCCAATTCTCCGTGTGATAGTTTGGGTGTTTCTCCTTACACACACAATCAAAGAAGTTAGGAGAGGTAAGGGAGAGCGAGGGCAGGAATTGAAAAGATTCTGTGTCTTTGTTGCCATCTCCCCTGCGCTCCGCTCATCTCTCACACCATTGGACAGCCTAGCCCCCTCCCATTTTCACACCAGCCAGTGAGCTCGTACAAACTCCCTGTATCTCTTGCCTCTCTCTCTTTCCCTCCCGCTAGCATACACATAAGTACGTTAAAGCCAGATCACACACACACACACAGACACACACCCTGTTCCTGTCTGTCTCCACTGACTCTCTGTGTGAGGTGCTATTTGCTTTGGGAATGTCAGGTTTTGTGGACGGATATCGCTCCCTCTTGAGGAGAGCGCGCTGAAACTTCCCCGTACCTCTCTCTCATCTGTCAGGAACCCGCTGTAAGTAAACCTTTCCTTTCGACACTCGCTCACATCCTCCCTGTTTCACGCCATCCCCGCTCTGTGCCAGCGCTCATTCGCTCAACTCCTTCCTCGCCCCCCTTTGGCAGAGGGTGCAAGCCTTTCCTCCTCTCACGTCCTCTCCATCACTCTCTCCTACCTCCCGCCGGTAGATGCACACACCCTGTGTTGCCTGTGTGCAAGATAATGCTGCAGGCCACTTGATGGCCTGGGATGGGCTCTGTGCAGCATAACCTGAATATATTTCCAGGTTCAATTTGTAAGACGCCTTGCGCTAGGCTGACCTGACTGTGATTGCAGACGAGTGGTGAGATGAGGTGCAGTGATCTAGGTGATATCCAGGCGTGAGTGCAGTTTCAAAATTATAATGCGGCAGCTTAATGAAAATTTGTATGGAAAACTGTTTCTTTGCAGTCAGCATGCACCCATGTATTGCATAATGAAAAGGATGGTTTATCTGGGGTCGGATGACAACCTTGAGCCACCTTTTGCTTTTGTTTTTTGCAATTTGAGATTGCATGGATTGAGGTCTCTCTAACCTGTCAGATACACGAGAGTCGTTGGGTTGTGTTAAAGCGGGATTGATTTCTCTTAGTTGCTGAAAAGTTTGCTTGGATTAAATGCGAGGTAAACAAGGAGGTTCAGACCTCATCCTTTGCACGTACCTCACGATGATCCTGTTCTGAACTTCTAAACCAAGATGCATTAGATGGTGATGTGAGAAGAACCTGACTTTGTCCTCAAGCGGATGCCATGAAAAGCACGTCAGGTTGAGTGAGTGCATCAGATGCCTTCTCTTACACCTACGTGCAGAAGAACTGAAATGATGGACATTTTCATAAAGGTTTGAATAGTGATCCGGTGGAGCCTCTGATGTGGGGGAAGTGGAGACTGGAATGTCCAGCTGGCATGGGAGGAATGTCACCGGAGCCGCATGGGAGGGGCGAGAGTCAAGCGAGGAGCAAAGTAAACTCAACCGTGAAAGCACGATGAATGGTCCCCAGTACTGTAACGACTGGACTTTCAGCCTCATTTGTGCTGTAGCTGTCATATTCACCTTTGATGTGGTGATGCTGTAGTAGCTGGGCGCTGTGGCCATGCCCAGATTATCAGTGTCAGATGAATGCTCTCAGGGAATCAGGTATCTACTAACAGCGTGTTCACAAATACAGATGTTTGACGTATTAATCTGTGCCCATCCAACTGGACTTCCTTGTTATGAAACATACACCTAAGTTCTGCTTCGCTGTGAATGAACAAGAGAACCGAGATCTGTGCCTCGCCCTTCGGACCTCGCATCTTACATCATGAATATCACAGCATCAGCCACAATGGCTAAAAGGACAGCTTTGTCCCATGCATGCGTTAAAATGTGCTGCCTTCCCCGTCTTCCCTGCAGACCCGATCGGCTCTAAAGTGATTGTGTTGCCATGGGCACCAGCAACAGATATCCTCTTCCAGTCTCCACTGCCAAACTGATGTTTGAGTCTGAGTGGAAGTTTGCGTAAATGATTAATGCTGTTTTGATATGTGGTTATCACTGATGCCTCCCCAGAAAGAAGGTCCAGGTTCGAATCTGGTTCGCGCCTTTCTGGGTGACGTTTGCATGTCCGCCCTGTGTCTGCGTGGGTTTTCTCCAGGTACTCCAGTTTCCTCCCACCCTCCAAAGACGTGTTTGCTAGGTTCATTGGTGATTCTAAATTGCCCATAGGTGAGAGTGTGAATGGTTGTTTGTCTCTGTGTTAGCCCTGCGATAGGCTGGCAACCTGTCCAGAGTGTACCCCGCCTCTCGCCCGATGACAGCTGGGCTCCAGGCTCCAGCAACCCCCACGACCCTAGGGAGGATAAGCGGTGGTAGAATATGAGATGACATAATATCAGCCCATCAGTGAAAAGAGAACGGTCTTCTACTAATTTGCGCCTTGACAATTGAATGAGCACAGCTCAAATTAGTTCTAACTTTTACATTTTGTCTGAAGAATGTCTTTGAGTTGAAGATGTAACAGCCTCAGCTAGGGATTCTGCGAGAATCTGGTTAGCGTAATTGCCATCACCCTTTGTAGTAAAAGCAGTGATGCTAATGAGGCCCCAATAATTTGTGTTTCACTCTAATTTAATAGACTTTCCCAAGCTTACAACTCCGCCTTTCTTAATACTGTTCAAAACTCAGCTATCACTTTCGGCATAAGTTGGTTAGTTTGTCCACTGACGCCAACGTTAATTACTGCTGAGTTATTTGTAATGGTGTGGGTTGTGTTTTTTTTTCTCCATTCAGAACCAGAATATGGCATTAAAGTTGAACGTTTGAATATAATTGACTAACTGGTCATACTAGACTCTGGAGGAACAATCTGCTGCAATGTCATTTATTTACTCGTGGAGTTCACTCGTGTTTACTTAAATGTACACAAATGCACAGTATTTATACGTGGAACTAATATGTGCTTGCATGTTTCTGCTTCAGCTGTGGGCACTTCAACCTTATTTATTTTACGAGTCACATAATGAAAGCTTAGTGACTGAGCTGAGAGATGCAGTCATGTCATGTTGGATATACTTAGACGGGTCCCTCAGGGGGGTCTCATTAGTAGTACTGACCATATTGCGAGAGTTCTTGAGTAATTTATGTAACATCAGGGAGTAAATCTGTCATTTAGCTCTAACTTTGGTCATTTTTTATCCCATTGTTTGCCGACATTATTCACTTCAGTTTTATGTGTATATAAATTATCTTGCAATTGAGACTTGCAATCGTGAGCTTTACATTAATACAGAAATGTGTGTGTTGATGGCTGTGTTATTACAAACCATAATCTAAGGATTCAAAAAGCACCACATCAAGTGGTATTGCTGATTTTCAGTCTGAGTGGAGGTGTAAGAGCATATTGTCCAATATGACTGCTAATGAAGAATCGATTGGCCATTTGCCGAAATGTAAATAATTACTGTAAGTATTGATGTTGTGTGCATTGTCTTGATAATAACGATTGAACCGTCATGTGTGGGTTCATTACTTCTTCAAGGACGCATGCTGCCAGATATAGATACTGAAATGTATGCAAAAGTGCTTATCATTAGGCAAGGCGGGTCATTGCTTGTGGCAGAGGCAGCGTGGTGGGTTTTCAGTGCCCCCACCTGAAACAAATCTGCGCAGCGAACTTCAAGTAGCATCACATTATTTGATTTATTTTCTTACTTTCACAGTTAACATTAGTTTACAGAAAAGTGTTTCCAGCTATCTTCTGCTCTAAATGACTAGAAATTATTTAAATTAGACAGTGTAAAATCAAAATGCCTTGCGCTGTTGATCTTATCACAGTTGGGAAAAGGTTTGTAGTTTTGCAAATAGGCTTTTCTTATGTCAAAGCATATCTAATGCAGTCCTGCATTTAAGGTTGCAACATTTAGAAATACACGAGGTTAAAAGGTAAGAAAATGTCTAACATAACCATTTTGGATGAATTGTAAAACCAAACCATTGATCAATAAAGAAAAAATAATACATCCTGCCACCATCGATTATGATTGATCCCTTTAACTCGCAGGTCTTCAACAGGGAGTCCGTGACCCCTATGGGTGTCCATGGAGGCACTCCAGGGGGGTCGCCAAATCTTTGGTTGATTAGACATTTTTATATAGTTTTTTTTCCCCCACAAATTTAAATTTCTTTAAATAAACATTAATTCAACATGTTTTAGTAAAGGGATGAAGGATAGCTTTATATTGAATGCAAAATGATAATAATAATGTATATTTAGAAATAGAACTAGGCCGAGTTTAATATATAACACATATAGTAGGTAGGGGGTCCCTACTTAATCTCTCCATCAGCTTGGGGTCCTTGGCCTGAAGAAAGACCCCTGCTTTAACTAAATCCTGACAGCGTCTGTGTATGACGACCTGTCGGCCTTTCCTTTATACTTTTTTCCACTGACATCACTGGACACCTGTCTGTGTTTATATGCGCTTGCGTGCTGAAGTGTAAGCCCCGTATTAATGTGTTGATACAGGCGGTTCCTGTGACACATTCCCGGGGAGCCTGGCTCAGATCGGACCAGCTGATAATTTTAGTTGCGCTTATGTCAGACGGTTCCGGCTGCAGAGTGTGGACATCGAAAAGGAGGTCCCACTTGACATTCGTCACGCGCTACATCATGCTTGCCGGGGGGACTACACAAGATAAATGTGTGTAACATGTTAGTCAGCGGACAGCACTTCCTGTTTCTCTGTCTTACCGTGTTACAAGCAGACAGACTACGAGCATACAAGCGGCATCACGAATGAGTGGTTGGAATGCTTATTAAGGAAATTTACATCTGTGAATCCTACTGAATGGGGACTATTGTTTTTATGTTGGGTTCTGAAAGGTGTCAATTCAACTCTGTGTTTATTTTGAGGCCTTGTCGGACTAGCCCACATTATATTTGACTTTGTGTTGTTGTGTCCACCAGGAGTGTGCCTTAGCTTACAATTCCAGCTCTCCACACTCAAAGAGCTACCAAATCATAAATCTGCTGACCTATCACCATAACGAACATATGTCGGAATTTCTAATCCCCTTAAGTAAATGATTTCCCCCCTCTTAGATATGCTTAATGCACATTCAATATCAGAGTTTTCCCATGACGTCTGCTTTGATTTTGGAATGAATATATCTCTTTCACACTCGTAGCTTTTACAATTGGTGTTCTGTTTTCTGGATATTAGGCTCTTACATAAGCATTTTTCTTTACTTTTCCTTTCTCTCCAAAAGCTCCCACATGATAACAAACATCCAAAAATAAATACCCCCGCAGAGTGACATGCAGGGTTTGATGAACCACCTGAAATCTGGCTCTATTAAGATGAAACTAGCTGTTTACGTTCGTATATATTTAGCTCAGAGCGTCTATTCCCTCAGTTATTTAAAGAAGCAAATTATTTCAGGCTCAGCTCCTCTACCCTGTGGCACATGCTCCTCTTTCACTGAAATAATCCTCTCTGCTGGGAAAGTGAAAGAGGGTCGCGTAGAGTAAAGAAGACTGGGGAGAAAATGTGTGTAATGTTTGTATCAGAAAATTGTGAATTATAGTCTGTTCTTAATGCCCACATTCTGTTATTCTTCACGCTCTGTGAAATTAAAATTATGCAAGACTAATGAATGTTAATGCCGTGTGGATTTATGTGAGGGTGATAATTACGATCAAAGCGGAAGTGAAGCAAATTGCCCTTTTTATTTCCGAACTAGTTCCAGTATCAGCGGGAGAGCGTTCACATACTTTAAGGGATGTGAACATAGGCTCTGTCTTCCTAACAGAGCTGCTCGTGTACTGTATCTGTTTCTTGAAGCTCGGCAAGGTTAAACTGCTGTTCTGACACCTCCTGGTGATGTTATTTATGTCAAGAACCTCTTCATGAAGCGCTGTTTGCAAGAGAAGGGAGGTTAAATGACTGTAAGGAATTTAAATAGTATCCATTTACATAGTCCATTACAGCACATCTACACTTCTGCACTTAGTTGAAGCTGTAGCTTCCAGTGATTTTACAGCGGTTTTCTGTGGTAAACATGATAATTTCACATTTTGTTTAACTCACCAACACCAAGTAAAGTCGGTTACTGTTTTGGGTTTTGTTGCATTTAAGTTTCATCTTGGACTGATCTCGCGTCTGTTATATTACTTCCTGTCCCCGTTTGTTTACTGCACGTGCGGTTACTTCCCTGCTCTGCTATTAATTTTAGCCCCATGTACATTTAGTTAATGCATTTCCTCTCTTGCTTTGTCACTTCATCTGTGAATATTCCCGCTGTTCCTATCTTTAATTAGTCCTGCTTTTTTCCCCCTTTTTGTGTCATCTCATTGCTGACTCTTTATTCCTGAGACTAATTAGTAGACTAATTCTTTGACTGGAACCGTATCGCATGGTGAAATGTTTAATTTGGACTCTTTAAAACTATCATTACATGAAATGTGTCTTCATTCTTCATTCAGTCCGTCTGTCTAACATTAATTTTACAAGACGAGTCAGAGTTAATGTCTTTGTGTAAGGGAGAACACTCATCACACCGTTTACACTCACGCACCTGCATTCCCCTAGGCCGGCTGTGGTGTAACGACAGCTGCCTGGCTGCCACCACATTTTAAAAAGCAGCCACAGTATTTTCCTTTCAACCTTCAATCAAGTGATTGATGACGTGTTTACTATGAGCTGCCGACAACAAGCCTCTCTTGCGATAATATGCGCATTTACAGTATCTGCATCCAATTTAGAAAGAAGAGCAGAATGGTGCTGATAATTATTTGGTCAACTGTGCCAGCATTGTGCAGGTCAACCTGCTCCATCTTGCCTCTTCATTCTTAAATTTGCACGTAGTCTCACATGCTGACAAGCGGCAAGAGCCGTGCAGTAACCCTGGAGATATGGAGAATGTGCTTCGGGACGTTAATTCCATAGTAAACATGAGTGCGTGAGCAAGAGCTTGCACAAATAAATCTAAGGCACAGGATATGTTCATTAAGTATAACTGGAGAGGTCTGGAAAATGTTTAGCATGCGGATCCTTCTCAGCGTTTCGATGCTGGTCATCTGAGGATCCCAGCGCTATTTCACAGCGTGTGCACCATGCAGAGCACGTGCCTGCCAGTGATGTGAAAGGGATGAGAGCTGATAGCTCTATATATAGAAATATATGTATGTGGAGGCTTACGACTGGACTGCGCAGGAGAACGGAGGCTCGCTGGGCATACTAATGAGCGCTGCGCAGGCGAGCCTGTGCGTGCCGTTCTATCGACAGCAAATCTGAGAGTTGGGTGTGCGTTTTTGTTTGCGTTCGGTGTAATCTGAGCATCTTTGGAGGAAAAAGGGGAAGTGGGCTATAGTATGACTCAGACTGGAACAGCTGGCTCCGCGTGTGTTTGTGCGCATCTGTGTGTGTTTGTGAGGGATGGTGTCAAGTCAAAGTTGTCAAACTCTAGCGGCATCATCGTAGTCCCCAAGACCAGGCTCTGTTACGCAAGAGCGTTAGTTATTCAACGTGCATGCGTGAATGTACACTATATAGCCCACGGTTTCTGTGTGTCCCTTTGCCGCCTTCCCATCCATCCTTCGAAAAGTGCTTTTCCATTAGGAGGTATCAAGAACACGGCAAAGGCAGAGGTTGGTTGATACTACTTCCTGCAAGGGGAACATATGAAAACACAAGATCAGGCAAAAAACAACAAGGTATCAGGTGTCCTGCACCGAGGGCAAGGCACATTACTGGCTGCGAGCAAGTACAGCAGCACCCTCAAGCCTCGTCGCATTATTTCTCACTGTGCGCGAGTTCTGCAAGGTGCACACTAAAAATGTAACACCAGAGGCCTACAGATATAAAATATGACATGACAGCTACGTGAAAATGGAAATTCTTTTCTGAGTCCCCGAAGTGGGTGTGGATTTTGTTTTTGTATTTCCCAGAGAATATCTCCACCATTATGGCCATTGCTCTTATTGTTCCTCCTTTTGCTCACCCTGGGGCAGAACAGCCTCTTGTGGTTGTTGATGTTACGCAGACACAGAGTTAACCTCTGCGTCCCGACGCTTTCTGCTCAGATAACCACATAAAACATCCTTATTGTTATTTTTATTTTATTTTTTTCGCATTAAAAGACAAATTCTGAAAATTTATAACTTTTTTTTGACCTAAAATAACTCATGAGAGCGTTCTGGCCAAACAGGAAAGACAGCAGCATAATTAACACGGTCAACAGAACTGCTGACAAAAGAAAAACAATAACTTTTTGCAGCATAGAGCAGAGGGTCACGAGTCAGTTAAAATGACATTAAATTTATTTAGTGACCCTGGCCGCCCCCCATGTCGCAGGTAATTTTGCAAACTGATTCCCGGGAGAAGTAGCAGATTACCATGGATCTAAATCCTGAGTACGAAGACACTATCTCTTCTGAAGGATGTAAATCAGTAGCTGAGACTGGTATAGAGACTATGTATGTATGGAACAAGTGCTCTTTATTTTCTGATCCATATTCTCTTATATTCCTGTTTTGGGGGGGATTAATCTCCCCCACATTCGGGAGCCATGTATTATGATAAAACTGTTGTTTCAGCAGAAACCGCCGCGGTAAACCAATAATGCTGTCGAGTGCTCCCACTACAGGGATGGCGGCGGTGTTTTTCTTAACACTTCCCTCAGCGCAGCGCTGCATTTGGCGTATTGATCACGTCAGATAGCCACTCTGTCTGACATATGGGGCACATATAAGCAAGCAATTAGTCTTTGGGAGTGGATTTAGTTTGCAAAGCATCAGTCAAATTGATTAGGATTTTAAAGAGTTTAGCATATGTGGGGGAAAAAAAGTGTGTGAAACCATCTCTGATTATGTGTGAGAAAATAAATTCCCTGCATAAACCTACTCATATGTCATCTTCTTATCCCCTACTTCCTGTCGCACCCACAGCAGCAGTCTGGCCTGTGAGTTTAGGATGATGGGATTTTGGGAAGGTGTGCGTGGGAGGAGGAACGACTGGACTTAACCCGTGCAGATTAACTGTAGTTTGATGGGTTCTTTTTTTTTTTTTTTTTATCAGAGTATCGCCACCTCTTGCTCCGGATTATACTCTGACCACTGGGCGTTTAATCTCTAGAGTGCGAGAATATTCCATTTGAAAGATATCTGACCTAAAATTTCCGTTACGATAATCACCTTTTCAGTATTCCTGCTCTCGTGTAATTTGATAGTGCAGTGCTAGACTTATAAGAAACATATGTTCCACATTCTCCTCTCAGGTTTTTTTTAAAAGGTGACATCATGACTTACATAACTGCCTGTTTTCCAGCAGTGCATCTGAACATGTGTGCATGGCTGGCCAAGAGATGATGTATTCCTTCACAACTGGAACTAACGATCGGTGATCCAAATATTTTGATGATTTCTTCCAACCTAAACCTGTCTCCGGTTGTGACAGTGTGCACGGTGTTGCACAAATGAAAATGCTACTCAGCAGTCTAAAGTGTGGTGCGTTCCTGGAGTTAAGATTTTTTTGCCTTGACAGTTTTGGTCTGCTTCAATCTCCACCTCTCGCTCCCTCGGGCCAGCACAAATTGTTGGCCTATGATGCAATCCGTCGTCCCCTCTTGTAGTTTAGGTTTCCCAGCCAATCAGAGTGCCGCAGTAGGAGGATATCCAGTCAGCTCATGCTTGTAAACAGCACTGACAGTAGGAGGGACTTTCAATTTACAGTCCCACCCTCTGTTGTCATCCCTCTTCAGCCTTTTACAGCGTGTGTGTGTGTGTGTGTGTTATGTGGAAAAAGGGCAAGCAAGAGAGGGAAAAGGAAAAAGGAAGAGTGGTCGGCGAGGCTGAGGGGAGCCTGAATGCGTGAGTCAGGGCGTGTGCTGCTTTTTCTTCACCGCTACAAATGACTGAGCACAGAGCTGCCATGAAGCCTTCTAGACTGGCGCGCTCCTCTCCGATGACAGTAGGTGGCCTCTCTGTCAGCTCTTGTGTTTGTTTGCTTGTGTGCATGTGTGACTTAACAACACCAGCTCAGCTGTCACCTAACCGGAGCGGCTCCTGTGTTTGTGTGTTTGGACAGACTGCCAGCAGATATTCGTCGGTGCTGTGCAAGTGCATCACAGTGAGCGGGGAGCAGAGGGAATAATACTTTTACTGTTCAGCCATCGGCCTCTCTGTCCTTTGTTCCTCTGCTGTGTCGTAGAACGGGGGAAGAAGACGTTTCATTTCCTGTCTTGCCTACAGCCTTTTAACCCCCCGTCATGTCATTTGCTACATGCGTGCTGGAGTATATACATAAAGTGTGAGGATCCTATTATAAAAAGCAGAGGTTTCAGCTCTGAATGAGACAATGACAGAATCACTTTTGTATTCTGTTAAGCCAGCGGTGAATAGAAGCATTGTGCATTAACTTCACGGGGTGTTAGTTACACACAAACATGCTGGTCGCACACACACACACACAAACAATTAGTTGCACATGAAAATACTGTAATCCTCAGAGTTTGAGGATTTACTCAGGCGAAGGTCATCAGCAACATTACCGCTGTTATTACTGTTTGTGTGGTGGAGAATTATAACACATTTCATGTTTATGGCATTAGTCGACAGCTCTCTGAGTGCTGTGTCCTCTCATACATCTTTTTTTAATTTTTTTTATTTGGAAGATTCCTGCACTCCTCCCTGGGCTTGGCTTTATCTCATCCCGCTGCCTTTAACTGCGGAGCCGCCTCAATTCTAAATCTGCATTCCTTCAGTCACTTCAAGCCTGTCAGTTAACTGGTCATGGTTACTTTGGAGCTTCAAAACTAAGCGTCATGGCCTACTTAGGAGCTTAAGTGGGCATAGCTGAAGACATCAAATGTGTCAAAACTGCCAAATTCATGGAACTCTGAATGTGAGTTTCCACTCTTGTCCGTGAATAACGGGACGGTCACGTGTGTTTGTTGTTGTGCTGTGTATCCATGAAGGTGGACAATAAATACAAAATTACTTTTATGCACGTAAGTTCAAATGTTATGTAATTTGAAAGCCCCTTTATGTAAGAATTGGTATTTTTTGGGACCGTCAAAATGGCCTGACTTGGCTTATGAACTAAAACTACTTTGATAACATTGCTAACACTGCCAAACAACAAGCCGCAGCACAGAACACATCATACAAGCTAAAACTGCTAACTAGTCCATCAGAAAGTAGGACAGCTTGGAGTCTGCCTTGCAGGCTTTTTATTTTGTCAGTGTGGCATTTCTTCATGTTCAGTGTCTTGCTTTGCTTTATTCACCGCTTCTGTTCTTAGTTTCCTCTGTAAACTTCCTCTTGTCCTGTCTTGGAATACCGAGCAAGCTTCCTGTTGTAGCTAGCTAGCAGCCCATGTGCAAAGGCACACTTCTCATGGGTTATCATGCCTGATTATCTCATGTATTCATGCCAGAGCAGGCATCTGGGGCATCTAGTGGTAGTGGGAGATGAGACGCTCTGTTACCCATCAGGGTTCCGTCAAAATTATTCTGAAGCTGTTATTTTGACTCTGTGGTCTTCACCGTTTTTCAGGTCAAGGACCCTAAATTGAGGGAGAGATTTAGTAGGGACCAACCCCTACCTACTATATGTGTGTATGTGTTCTGTATTAAACTCGGCCTAGTGCTGTTGACACAAATTATTACATATTACATATATTACAATTATTACATAACATTATTATCATCATTTTGCATTCATTATTAAACTATTTAAATATTGCATAGGTTCAAATTATTCATTTTTTAAATTTCAAACATGTGCAACTGCTGTAAACATAAAAGTACATACATACATGGGATTTCACCTGGGAACAGAATCTCTTTAAATTTGTGGGGGAAAGAAAAAAAAAAAATATATATATATATATATATGTATATAAATGTCTAATCAACCAAATATTTTGCGCCCCCTATGCAGCACCCTGTGGACCCCCTAGGGAACACAAACCCCCTGTTGAAGACCTATGATTTAAGCTAAAATTGTTGACTGACTCTATGACTGACACTGCACTGTGGAACTTCATACTATATTTATACACCTCATTGTTTGGAGGGGATTTATTAAGGAGAGAAGAAAAATGTTTTTTCAAACCGAGCCGTATGAAAATGGACACCAGCCACCACAGTCTCCGTCAGTCCTAAGACCAGTGATCTTATTTTAGTTTCAGTGTCACCGCTTTCCCTCCTGCCCGCTAATACACGTGTCTAAATTTAGACGAAACGTCATTGCCGATGATGTTAGTATCGGTGCGCACTAGTGCAGAAAGAGAATGACAGAGAAATGTGAGAACGGCACAAAAGATCATAGTACACCCTGTGGTTGATCCCTCCTTAATTCTACAATCTGTGGTGAGACGCTCAAGCTTCTTTTCATGCGACTCCAAAATACGTAACTGGGTACTCTTGAAGAGCCGGTTTAAAGAGCAGGACTTGTAGAGAACAATCAATATTTAGATTCAGACAAAACATAAGCTACTTACCACTAATAATTCCTGTGAGGTTTACCTAAACAGAGTGTGGATGTGACTGTCGTTCTCATGGTTGACAGCTTTAGATGTGACCTTTACCCTCCCTGTGTACAGACTGTTTGTCACTGGATCCTCTTTGCAAAGACTGGAAAAATACATCCTGGCTCTTAAGTGTGTGCGTGTGTGCATGCGTGTGTGTGTGTCATGCAGTGGGCAACGACTGACAATAGGACGTGAGCAAAGATGGGACGCAAGGGATTGAAAACTGTATTAGATCCAGCAGCGACAGATGTGCAGCCTGGTGGGGGATGATGGCTGTCAGGGTGTTTCAGTGTGTGTTTGTGCGCGCATGCTGCGTGTGTGTGTGTCCTTTTGGTTGACTTTGTGTAACTACTACTGTATATCGTGAAACGCACGTTTGTTTGGGATGCGCACTGCTGTCTGCTCACTACATCAGCATGGGCATATGAGTGCATGTCTGTGTCTGATACGTGAATAATACATGCACTGACCTACTGAGAAATTGTGGCTGAACTGCACTGCTGGAACCAGTTAGCAACAAAGAAATAAAAATGACGCGTACAAAGCATTTAATTAAGGTCCCGATTTAACCAACAGGTCAAGCCAAGCAAAAAATAAAAAATAAAATAAAATTAAGAAATCTGACAAATGTGTGTTGTTGAAGCAGAACTTAATATCACATTTGTACAAGATGTACACACACACCTGATCTTCTCATTTAATTTACACAATAGGGGGCGAAGTGATGAGAACATGCCTCTGTAGCATATTTCCTGCTGTAATTATTTTCGCCACATGATGAATATGGAAGTGGGCCATGTGGAGGCAGCACTGCTTGGTGTTGCTAGGCAGAATAGCCATACCTTGCGGCTGTATTTCCATAATGGATTATACAATGCACAGGAGTCCTCTGTTCTGGTCACCTCACTGAGTTTTGCCTCATTACTGTAAACCTCACTGCGGTTTACAATAAATGTGTAGAACCAAACATGGAGAATTTTTAGTTAGTTAACATGATATGTATAGTACAACTAAATTGGTTTAAATAAGACTTTTCCTCATGGACTGTATATGAAGAAGAAGAAGAAGCCACTAGGTTTGAAAAGTGACGCCAGTGCAGAAGCACTTTGAAGTGGAGTAACAGTGATGGTTGCTAGGCGCTGGCTCCAAAATATCTATTGACTCACGTTCCAAAATTATCACCCTCCGAAGATAATCTCAAAATTAGGCAGATATCAAGCCTAACATCTGTATGGGTGCTCCCTCTGATCCATATATGGTCACTTTGGTTCTTATGGGTTGAGAGGAGGGGCCTCTGTGAATCATCCCGCAGATGCTTGGGATCTAGTGAATTTGGAGGCCAGGTCAACACCTTGTGCTGTTTTTCATGTTATTTTTTAGTTGTTCCTAAACCGCTTTTGTGTGTGTGCCATCATGGAGTAGCATTACTGTGGGGTGGGGGTGTCTGGTCTGGTCTATGGGTGGTTGGTACATGTCTAAGTAACATCCAAACAAATGTCAGGTTCAAAAGTCATTAGATTGTCAACTATCAATGATAGTTCCTTCTCCTGCCAGTGGTGTTAATGTTGTGGCTGATCAGTGTATGTATAGATTATCAAAATAATTCAAACATGAGTGAATGTACTGATACCAGTGTCGTTATTGTGTTCAATTCTGTGTCAGTCAAAGGCACATCTTTAAGTCTAGAGCTCATTTGTATCTGTGGTAGAAAGCAGTGTCACCCAAAACAAAGTGTCCCACTAATGGAAATGTGTGTACACGGGCTTGTACAAATGCAAAGAAACATGCTGTAGTCATTCCTCAGCACATTCCGTTATCGCTCACGTGTGTGCGTGCGTGTGTGTGTGTGAAGTTTAAGTGTAGGTGGAACTGTCAAAACAGGTCCCATTCTTCATGTATTTTTAGCATGTTTTTGTGCACTTTTGCGGGTAGCGCAGCCTCCATTGATGCCATTGATATCGTGGATTTGTAATAAAAATCCCTTCATTGATACCAGAGTGCGCTTATTGTTTGGTTACAAAGCCTTTCATTTCTTCCAATTCTTTGCCTTTTTATTTTTGGTAACTGACATTTGAGTGAAAAGCCTGGTACATGGACTTACCTGTTTGTCTACACCTGCTGTGCATGCCCACAAGGCTACAAGCTTGCCTCTCTCGGCCCTCATTCAGATTTCATTTGTCTGGTATTAACCTAGAAACAGCAGCAAAACAATGGGCACGTTTTTGTGCCGATCGAGGTATTAAACAGCTTTGTTAACGGTCGTTCCTGGTACCTCCTGTGGGAAATTTGCTGAGCGTTAGCGGGCCGAGGAAATGACACTCAGCTGAAAAGCCTGAGCGTGCATGGGAGCGTTTTTCCAAAGGCAAATTTCATATTTTCACCCCTTGTCTTTTTTTGCAGGTGCACTGCTGTCATTGTCCGTGGCTTTAAATGTCCTCTGCCATGGCAAAACGCGAGGCTGGGAGCCCCAGCCCTGTAGTGCGTCAGATAGACAAACAGTTCCTGGTCTGCAGCATCTGTCTGGATCACTACCGAAACCCCAAGGTCCTGCCTTGTCTGCACACCTTCTGTGAAAGGTAACTGAGATCTGTGCTCTTTGTATTAATGGAAACTTCCAAAAATCGTCACTGCCTTTCACTCAAGCCTGACCTGTTAGTACTGCTCGCATCTCTACACATCCTCTAATAACAGACTAAGCTCATCTATCCCTGCACACAAATTAAACAGCTCAGAGCACTTCTTGCCATTGGCTCCACTTGGATAAGTGCATTCCTCGAGACCTTCAAGGATCGCATTCTGAGAAAAGGCCCATTGTCGGGAGACACAATTACAGCGGCTATGACAGCTCTCGCCGAGCAGAGGAGGCTCTTTAGAAAATTTGTCGCCGGTCAAGGTGGGAAGATAGAGAACAAAAATGGGGCTTGTCGTTAGGTGCAGACAGAAAAAAACAAAAAAAAACCCAACAGGATTATGTTTCAAACTGGTTTAAACCCATGATCTGACAAATATTTATGGGGCAGTTTCGAATTGCCACACAGTGCGAGATAAATCCCTTTTCCATGCAGCGCGAGGGGCATTTGATCACCGGGGTTTAAGCCAGCGGTTTAACTTGATGACATGTGATCTGGAGTCCTGCTGAGGTGAACAGATTTCTGTCTGGAGCTGTGCGCGATGATGTTGCCCAACAGATGTTTTAATGTTTGCGTATTTTCAGGGGGCGTTAGGGTGCGGTGCAAACTCCAGCTGGGTTATTGCATCTCTTTTAAGTTTTCCCCCTTATTCCCTTGATTATGTTCTTGTCATTGAATATTTGAACTTAGGGCACAACTGCTTCCTAATATTGTGTGCTGTTATTAATTGTGTGCCCTGCGCTGTTATATTGCTATGAGTAATGACACCAATACAAGAAAAAGCATTAATTGTGGCCCTACATTGTCACCATGGCTTGTTATTTGTTTGACAATGCAAAAGTCATTTATCCAGTTTTCAGGTGGTGGTTTTGACTGAGTGTTACATAGGTTAAGCTGCTGTTCAGGCTCTCACTTGCTCTCAGTAAACTGTAGTTTACCAAGAACTATTTTTTTGCAACAGTATTATGTTCAAGAAACTGCCAGACATACTTACTTACAAAGTATGTCTTCTCTCTATCTATCTTGGGCTTTTAATGAACCGTCTTAACCACAAATCGCAGAGGCAAAATAAAAAAAACAACCGCACGTCACCTGCCGGATGTCAGCTCGACTGCAGTCCCGGAGTGCGGCGTAATCAGCATATTGCAGCTGAAATTTGCTGAGTGGGTTATTGGTATTGATTGCTAACCAAGGGCAACTAAGGCCTGCAGAACATCCTCAGCCTTCAGGGGCGGGTGGCATGGATGTGGGACTCCTGCCAGCCTGAGGCACAGCCAGAATTCAAAACTCCCCTTTTTGTACAAACAAACACATCAAGAGCAGGAGCCTGTTCTCGACAAAGTGCGTCACCTCTCTGCATCCCTGTTAGGTAGACCACTGTGCCAGAGATTCAGTTGCTCCTAGAAGAGGTGCACGCGGTGTCCCCTGAGGCTGCGCTCCATGTATTGACTCAGATTCTCACTATTTGTTGGGACAGGTAGTACTGTTGCACTCCTTCTGTATTGATAAATATGGCTTTCTTTATTTGTCGGCTCGCTCCCTCCAGTTGTCTCCAGAACTACATTCCCCCAGAGTCTCTGACGCTTTCGTGTCCAGTGTGTCGGCAGACGTCCATCCTTCCAGAGAAGGGAGTCGGCGCTCTACAGAACAACTTCTTCATCACTAATCTCATGGAGGTGGGATTATCAGTACCTTTATATTAAAAAAAACAAAAAACAAATGCACTAGACACAGAAATAAAACAGTTATGATCTCTTTTTGTGAGAGGAAAGGAGGACGTTGTTTTGAGTTTAAGATAGTTAAGCTTACCTCAGGCATGTAGTGGTGACGATCAAGTTTAACACGAGGACACAGGGAGTGACTGTAACGAAGGCTGAGGCTGCTGAGAGGGATAAAGGTCAAATAATGAGCATAGGAAAACAGACGCCCGCTCTCAGTGATAAATAGCGCTTGATTAATTGTGTGGTGTTTCGGAACAGGTCCTTCAACGAGACCCCGAGTGCTCGCGGCCAGAAGCCTGCAGCGTGTTAGAGTCGGTCAGTGCTGCGGCTGCAGGGAAGCCCCTCTGTTGCCCAAACCACGAGGGAAAGGCAAGAACCCCCCCTTCCTTTTTTTGTGGGTCATCACATCTCAAAAAAACTGCCCTGCCTCTTAAGTTTGGAGCAATTAGTGTAAAAGAAACTGAATCCTGTTTTCCCAGTGAGGCTCAGAATGACACAGTTTGTCTCCCTCTGCAGGTCATGGAGTTCTACTGCGAGTCATGTGAGACGGCCATGTGTCTGGACTGCACAGAGGGCGAGCACCGGGAGCATGTGACCGTCCCTCTGCGGGACGTTGTCGAGCAGCACAAGGCTGCGCTGAAGACGCAGCTGGACGCCATACGCAGCAGGTGGGGCGTTAGCAAAGCCTTCAGTGCGCCTCTTTCACGTTGGGTGTGTTTGGGAGCGCGAGCAGTTGACCCAGATCCTGCTGTAGGTGTTACGTGCTGCGTTTCGCCTGGTGTGTACTAGGAATCTAATACACGATGAATACTTTATATCGGGGTCATCTTGCAGGCTCCCTCAGCTCACAGTGGCCATCGAGCTGGTGAGCGAGATTTCTCGACAGCTGAATGAAAGGAAGACGGAGGCGGTGGCGGAGATCACCAGTACGTTTGAAGAGCTGGAGCGGGCGCTGCAC
This sequence comes from Mugil cephalus, assembly GCF_022458985.1. Taxonomy (NCBI): domain Eukaryota; kingdom Metazoa; phylum Chordata; class Actinopteri; order Mugiliformes; family Mugilidae; genus Mugil; species Mugil cephalus. Next base: position 13,813,811 of record NC_061784.1, on the reverse strand, counting down.
CAGCGCAAGACGGCCCTCATCACAGACCTGGAGAACATCTGCAGCACGAAGCAGAAGGTGATTTTCTCTCGCCTTCTCCCTCACCAGCTTTCTCTCAGCTTCGATGTACGTCACGCAAACCCGTGTCTTTTCTGTGTCTTCACCCCCTTTCTTGAGAGCAGGTCCTACAGGCCCAGCTTTCATCTCTTCTCCAGGGGAAGGAACACATCCAGAGCAGCTGCAGCTTCACAGAGCAGGCTCTCAGCCACGGGAGTGCCACCGAGGTGGGCTGCCAAATTCTAATTCGTATTAGCGAGCTAACAAACAAGCCGCAGCCCATTTGGGAGGCGGCCATCAAATCCGATGGTGCAGTGCGATGGAGACAAGTGGAAAAATTAATCTCTTGTCCCCCTGCAAGTGTAGGTACTGCTAGTCCAGAAGCAGATGAGTGAGCGGGTGACAGCGCTGGCCAGGCACGACTTCCCGGAGAAGCCACATCAGAATGCGCACCTCAACTGTCAGGTGTGTTCTGATTTAAACGATTCATCTGGACTCTGTTTTCACTGTGAAGGTCTGACTGATACTTCCTCATTGTCATACTGTCTATATTCAATCTGTACATCTGTTTGTGTGCGCACAAGGATCTAAAATGCAGGGAGATTTAACCTTCTATTTGAGAGTGATTGCTATATAAACAGACCAAACGGAAACAGACCAACATGAGCATCCTGTTCTATTTCTGGCACTTACAATGCTTTGTCCTACTCCTGTGCCTGTTTCCTGAAAAAAAAATAACAAGACATTTCAGAAAGCACCAAGGGATTCTGCAGTGGGAAATTCTTCATATCTTATGTCTGCTCCAGGTGGAGACCGAAGGTCTGCGGCGCTCCATCCAGAACCTGGGCGTTCTTCTCACCACAGCAGCTGTGGCCCACACCTCCGTCGCCACGGGAGAGGGCCTCCGCCACGCAGCAACGGGGCAACACCACACCATTACTGTGACGACAAAGGACAAAGTACTGTGTTTGTAGCGTGAACCTAAATGCAACAGCTTTGCCTTGTTTGAAATTGATTCACTGAACCTTATCTGCAGGATGGGGAGCTGGTCCGGACGGGAAACGCGGTTTTGAGAGCAGAGATAACGTCTGCGGACGGCGGCCGCGCCGCAGAGGCCGAGATAACGGACAATAAGAACGGAACGTACGAGGTGGGCTACACGTTACGCTCCGAGGGAGAGTACTCGTTCGCCCTGCTGCTGTACGGGCAGCCGATACGGGGCAGCCCGTTCCGCCTGCGGGCGGTCAAGCCGTCGGACGTCCCGCCGTCTCCGGATGACGTGAAGAGGAGGGTGAAGTCCCCCAGCGGGACTGGGGGCCACATACGGCAGAAGGCGGTGCGGCGGCCTTCCAGCATGTACAGCACGACCAAGAAGAAGGAGAACCCCATTGAGGATGAGCTCATCTACAGAGTCGGTAAGAAAAACGACCGTGTACACTTAGGTCATTGATTGAGGAAACTAAAATGTTTTATCCTGTTAATAACCAGGAACGATGAGAATTTGATGGTTGCTTTATTAAAAACATGTTTTTTAACTGCCAGGAAAAGCCATGCAACATCCACAAATAAATGACAAAGTAATCATTGTGCAGGTTAATTTAATAACTGCACTGGAATAGGTCAAAAGCTACATTTGCCTGGAAAAATCTAAAATTACTGTTATGTGCATTTAGAGGAAATACAGACTAATATTAGACTTAATGAGTGTGTAATTGTCTCTCCATGAACTGTCAGGTTCCCGGGGAAGAGAAAAAGGGGAGTTCACAAACCTGCAAGGAATCTCTGCCTCCAGTAACGGCAGAGTAGTGGTGGCTGACAGCAACAACCAGTGCATACAGGTGAGACGGACACACAGAGGAGGACGCATGTAACTGCAACCACGTGCGTCACTGTGGTCACGAGGGAAGTGAGTCTAAGTGTTTCTGGTTGCAGGTGTTCTCCAATGACGGCCAGTTCAAGATGCGCTTTGGGGTCAGAGGCCGGTCACCGGGGCAGCTGCAAAGGCCGACGGGGGTCACCGTGGACATGAACGGTGACATCGTGGTGGCCGACTACGACAACCGATGGGTCAGCATATTCTCCTCCGACGGCAAGTTTAAGGTGAGATCTCGGACCCAAACTGGTTTTTGAAACCGCCTGGGAAAAAAAACATCCCGCTGCAGCTGTCATCTCCTCTCCTCTGTCACAGAATAAGATCGGTGCAGGTCGGCTCATGGGTCCCAAAGGTGTTGCCGTGGATAAGAACGGACACATCATCACTGTGGACAACAAGGCCTGCTGTGTGTTCATCTTTCAATCCAATGGGAAGCTCGTGACCAAGTTTGGAGGCAGGGGGACATCTGACAGGCAGTTTGCAGGTGAGAAGGAGGCCGGGGGGCATACAGGCAATGTCTTCTTTTTCACGATGTCCTGATATTTTGCACATTTACCAAAAAATATGCCGACACCATGTTGCAGCTGTTCATATTATTTGAAACGGAATGACAGAATTATTTTGAAAATGTTCCGCCACAGATTATTTTTGGCTTTCAATTCTGTCTAAGAAAAAGCACTTATTGTCTAATCACAGTGTTTGGAAAGCAAACAGCACACAGACAGACAGGCATGTGGTCTCATTGTATTTTCTGAATGTTGGTCTCCACCTAACATTGCATACTACACTCTGTTTTACAACATAAGCCTGTATATACTTATTAGACGTAAAGCCAGGAGATGCGACGTCACCTCCGACCCCCGGATGCATCTGCGCTGACCAGCCGGCTCTATTTTCTTCTGCCTTTGCTGTTCCTCTGACAACCTATTTATTTTTTTTCTTTCTTTCTTTCTTCCTGTTCTTCCTCCTGTTTTCCGATTCAGACAAACTTGGCCCAAACATAAATAAATCTGGCTCGGTTTTCAGTAAGTACTAAGTGTGGCCTTGCTGCAACCTTAATCCCACAGTGCAGTGCCCTCCGTCTAACCCAAGCCCCTGATGATGTGTCTGACCTCCCGACAACTCTGATTGTTGGACCAATCCATGCCCAACCAATAATGATCAGAGATAAGAGTAGATGCCATTTTATTATTTGCAGTAATGAGCATTTTGTCATTGTGATTTTGGTGTGAAATAACTACGACAATATCATTGTGTGAATGATTTTCACTTCTTCAATTTAATTGTTACAAAGCTAACTGCCGGTCCCTGTTTGCTATATCAGTGTTAGACTCCACAGAGCTGAACCATGGATTACAAAAAATAACTACCCAGGCCAACAGCATATGCTGTGATTAGACAGAGCATGCACTAACATTTTCAAGTGAGGATGGCATTGATTCTCAGCTTGAGCCTTTTAGCACTGTTATAAAATTAGGAAAACTTCATGCAAAAAACAAACAAGTCAAATCAGAATACCAACCTCTCTGATTAAACTAAGTTTCTATAATTGCAGTTTTAGGCGTATAACTCATTGAAAATCATGTCCAAACAGACTACTAACTAACGAGAAAACTAAATCAAGGATTCAGCTAATCCAACTGCAACTAACTCCGTAGTAACCCGACTCTTTCGTCTTTTCCCAGGTCCGCACTTTGTGGCCGTGAACAACAAGAATGAAATCATAGTGACCGATTTTCACAATCACTCGGTGAAGGTAAGACAGACGAGGACACACTGAAGCCGCCACTCTTAGCGCACGTGAAGATGCAGAGAGAACTTAATCGCGTCCTGTTTTTAGGTTTACAGTGCAGACGGGGAGTTTTTATTCAAATTCGGCTCTCACGGAGAAGGCAACGGGCAGTTCAACGCTCCGACTGGCGTGGCAGTGGACACCAATGGAAACATCATCGTAGCTGACTGGGGTAACAGCAGAATACAGGTGAGGGGGCTGCTCAAACCTGTAAATGTTGGAACGCGATCGTGTTTAAAAAAAATCAGCGTCTAAACCTTTCTGTTTTTTTATCAGGTGTTCGACAGCACAGGATCCTTCTTATCGTACATTAACACGTCCGCGGACCCCCTGTACGGCCCCCAGGGCCTTGCCCTCACCTCCGATGGACACGTGGCCGTTGCAGACTCTGGCAATCACTGCTTCAAAGTTTACAGATATCTGCAGTAAAGTGAGGGATCGTCACCAACTACTGGTTAAAAAAAAAAGAATAAATAATGACACATACTGCTTGTAGACATAGAGCTGCGACGTGGCTGCACAATTTCCAGAGGTCACATGGCAAAAGTAACTTCCTTATCATTCTGTCTGTACATTAGAAGTTCTAATATCAAGAAACTACTAAAACATTCATATAAAAAAACTAAAATGTGTAATTATAATATTTTCTAAAAGCCAAAATAAGCTAATTGTCCCAAATGTTATTTCAAAACCAGTTCTCTCTCTCAGCGAAAATAATGCCAACAAACAGAACTCTCTCAAAGCAGCAATCTCAAACATTTATGTGATTACAGCAAAGGTCGTTCGACACTACAGATCCCAGAATCCTGGGGGCAGCTGAACAAACTATTGTTATTTCAGTCATTTCAGCAATAATTGGCCTTTTTGTATCGTCACATTTAATGCGAGTTTGTGAACAGCAGGACGCGGTGCAACTGCAGCTCTTCATGTAACGGCTCACTGTGGCTGCTCCTTCTTCTTGCATCACACGAGATCCTCGCTGTCAAAACGTTACAAAAAGAAAATTTGTAAATGCATTGTAATGAGCGAGAGAGCGGTAGCGTTAAGTGCTAAGCTTACTAAACATTGCATTTGCTGTAACTGCTCCGGGAAAACAAAAAACTCAACACGCGCTTTTGCTATTGAAATGGTTTTAATGCGAAGCTGCAGCAGTAGGAAATGTCCAGTTTGCAACACCAGCAGTCTCTAAACCAACTGGCCAACAGTTTTAGTATCCTGCATTCATAGCCAGATATGTGATGGTAGAGGTGACACTAGCAGCAACTCAATGAGTCATTTCTCATTTTGTCATAAGGCAGATATTGACATCCGTTAGTAGGCTATAGGCTTGGTCACCATGGTATTACCTCATATCAATAAGGAGAGATTTATTTATTTACGACATTTATTGAGGAAACATGAATGTGTAAGGTAATACTTTGGTGGTTAGACTCAGAGTTTGATGGCATATTAGAGGTGAATCTAAGACGATGCAGGTAGATGGGGCAGGACGCCCCTGGGGGGCACTTGTGGTGGAGGAGAGTTCTAACCATGGAGAGGGGTGCAAATGAGTGAGAGTTTAAAGCACAGCGACGAGGGAATGATTTGCTGGAAGAAGGCGGGCAAATAGTTTGTGGGAAAATGGAAGAGATAAGGGAGTGAAATAGAGAGTCCACGTCTCATCATTCTTAAGATGGTGATACACTGCAATTTTCTGGGCAATGTAGATGGGCAACACTCCCAGTAACCAGCAAACCAATCGGGACACGGGAGCATGGGTTATTTTTAGACCCTCTCTTGATGAGAACAGGATGTTTTGTGGTAGAATTATTAATGCTCAGGCATTTCCTTAAAGAGATATGCCACTCCTATGTGAAATGTAGTCACTTGCCGTATTCCCCAGAGTTGGATAAGTGAGAAAAGGTGTTTTTAAAACGGCTCAGGCATCGTCCTAATCAGGCGGAGCGACTGTTAGCTTTAGGTTAGCATAGGTGTTGTAATGTTGTGTTGTCAGTCATTCGCAAAAGTGAAATGTTCCTAATTACTTCTTGTGACCTGTACATTCACATCAAGTTCAAATGTTACTGCAGTAAACAGGAAGGAATTGCAGAGGGCAAATATATTCTGCCAGGCACAAAGACACCGCGCAGCACCTGAAAACCCCCAACTCCCATCAACACACCAGCGTGACTGGTTTTCAGGCGCCGAGAGGAAATTTGAGTTTATTTAGGACTATTGCAAACAACTGGCTAATTGGCAACACTACATTACAAAGTTTATGCTAAGCTAAAGCTAACACATGTGCTGCTGGATTATCACAATGCCTGGACTGGAGCAATTAAAAACGTTTTTTTTTTTTCCTTTCTATTTTCTATCCAACTCTAGGGAATACAGTGAGTGACTTAATTTCACATAGGGGTGGCGTATCCCTTTAAACGCAGGCACATGTCAGTGTGCGCCAATAATAATGTTGTGTCATCGCCTTGCAGTTTTTAGCTGTAAACACATCAGATGCTTAAAAGGAAAAGTTTCTGAATCTCATTCTGCAACTCATCAGACTGACACAATCCCTACGTGTAGATTTTTTTTTTAACAAATTTAACCTTTTCTCTGGAGCCAGAAGATGAGTATGAACCTGTACGCAGGTTGTTCGAAGAAGCACAAGATAACATCAAAACCAGTCGTCTGAACACTTCGAACTGGTCCATCTCTTACTAACCAAAACGTCTCATATCTGACCCCACTGGTTCTTGCACTTTTGTCTATTCATTCTATACCTTAAGTAATTGTACATATGCATATTCAGGTGTATATATGGATCGGGTGTCACTACATAGCCTACTTATTCCAGCACTTAAACAGAATCAAGGTCATGCCAAGTAGTGGAACTACAGTAACTTGTATACACATTATTTGCTGTATCTTATTATTATTATTTTTTTTCAAAGGATTTAATTTATTTCTAAGTTTCTTTTTCTACATAATTTGTTCTACAAATTATTTTTCTAATTGGTGCATTTGAACTGTATGTCCTCTTTGCCAAACATCGTTGTGACCCACAGCACTGAAAGTTTCTTTTCTTTCGCTCTCCTCCTTCAGTTGAACAGTAACTTTTCCTTCTGCCGCTGCCAGCGTATTGATGTAAGTTGTCGTTGAACACTGCACAAAATACATATATTATAAGAGTTGTATAGTTTGCAAGAGTAATATATGCCTCTATGTATAGTTCTTTTAACATAATCAGGAAGTGTACTGTATATTATCATATTCCTGTCGTAGCTGACGAGCACTTTCATCATATATTTTCCAGTATTTGCATTCATTTTCTCTAGTTCAGTGTTTTGAAGCTTGTTTTTTTTTTTTTTTTTTTTTGTCTGTGCGTGTGTGTGGAACACAACACCAGCTAATACACAGTGACAAAAACTAAATGTTTCCACAAAAACTGTGTGTCTCCAACAACGGATCTCTAATTCACGCCGTCTTTCCATCTGCATTATTACTGGAAGAACGTCCGTGGGATGACAGACTGTGTTCCTCCATTAACTGGATTCCCGTGTTACTACGGTTTTACTATTAGGTCTCTGCCTTTAACTGTCACTGACATATCTGTGTGAAATAACCGGAGCACATTAAAAAGAATAAATAAAACACGCATTAAACTATTTGTGTGTACAGTTGTATACTACCAGAGGCCACACCTGCAAGACGTAATCACTACATTTGTGTTGTCACGGAAAAAGGTATGACTGTAAATTAAAGAACGACACCACAAACTGGCTTGCAGTTTTTTTTTTTTTTTTTTTTTTTTTTACAGTATATTGTTTTTCAGTTGGCTGAATATTTATGATTTTTACAAAACGTTATGTTTGTTTTTATGCGTTTCCTCTCTCGCTGCTTTGCTGCCTCATTAAGAAGTTAGCTGTAGCTTCTGAGTCTCTCCATTACAAGCCTCGTTAAATAAATTGCTGTAAATGCTTATACACTTTAGTTTGACAGAACCATGCAAACTCAATTAAAATTAATCCATATATCGTTCTGAGACCCAGTAAAAGTTTTTTTTTTAATTATGGCATAAACTGATGTATTCATAGTATTCATAGTACTCTATTTCCTCCAACTCCCAGCTTCCCTGAATCCCAAGAGCAATAGACAACGTCCTGGGACATGTTACATGATAGTGTGACATTATTAACTAATCACTGACTTAATGGACAACTTGAATGAAAGTGTGCGTACATCAACTTTAACTGATGCATTCATAAAAAATAACTCTTCCCTCTTTTTTTACACCAAGATTCATCCCTAATGTGGAAAAAGTACAAACATATCATCTTCTAAACCTACATGTCATTATTAGCCCAAATTGGATCACGAGGGAGAACGCTGCGTAGTCACTGTCACCTGTGACACTGAATTTTAAATAAAAACAGATGTAATAAGTCCCGATGTCCACCATTGGGGACATAAACAAAAACTATACAGTAGCTTATTGCACATAAAAACAACCAGTTAAAAAGAAAGACAGAAGAAGATGCTTTAACGAAAAATTTAAAATAATTTATATACTAATAAAATAATTAACAAAAAATAAAATAAACAACTGTAAAAATAAAATAGTATAAGCAATAAATTTACAAAATTTGCATATGAACAAATATAAAAGAAATAGAGAGAGAAATAAATATATATTATATTCAGATGAATGATTAATATGGTGCAATAATGTGCTTTAACACAGAAAGATGAGTGTTTGTACATATGTTGTACGTATGAATTAAATTTCTTTGAAAGCCAGCTATAACCCTTTTCTAACTAAAACTTGTCAAATATCTACTTTAATACCACCAGAAGTTTACCTCACTTACTCCCATTAAACATGAGTGCTGAGCTACCAGCTGTTTTGAAAATGCAGAGCTCCTGGTGCACATGTCACACCCTAACCAATGATCTGTCAGGCCTTATGTTATAAAATAGAATATCATAAAAAATAAAAAATAACATGATGATTTTTTTAAATATATGTTGAGCAGTAATATGATTTAAGGTCATTTTGTATAAAAAACAACGATTAATTCCAAAATAAATGTTCTTACTACGTTTTATTACAGCATTTTCTGTTTTACTATTTCATTCACTTTCATTCAGGTCATTTAATCTACGTAAAAATAATGTCCGTGTTTGGAGACACACCTCTCCTCCAATCAAATAATAGTGGGCCCTTCAGAATTTGGCCTTCCTATTCAGTGGTTTTGAAAACGCTGAGCACACTCCTGCTGCGTGCTCCGATGAGGAAGATCCCGGGCGTTACCATGGATACCAAGTCATCCACTACAGAGCGTGGCTCCAGGCACCCACTGGTGGCGCTCACTAAAATAGTTTTAATCAATCTAATGAGGGGATGTATAATTCATGTTCAAATTTGCTTCCTGACAACATTTATTTAAGAGGTTTTCAAATAGAGAAAAAAAAAAAAAAAAAAAGGCTGCAGGCAGTGAACAAACAACTTCTCCTGTTTATTTTACTCAACTTACCGTGGACACAACCGGATGAAGAAAAGCTTGTCAGCAGCGTCTGCTCATCCAGTGTTAAATAAGGTGCCTGCGTATCACATCTTACGGTCATTCATACGTCCAGTCATCAAACCCACGTCTCCATTAAGAGAATGGAATAAGTCAACACTGAGTCATAACCAGGGCGAGAAGGGGAGGGGGGGTGGGGGAGATGTTTTCTCACCTCCTCCTTCTCCTTAAATGTTCTTGCAGTATTAAAACTGAATCAGCAACATCAAGCCGCCTCCTGACGTTAAAAATAAGGATGTTTGACTAAACTAGCAAATAAAATTGTGTTGAGAAAGTAACACAAAGGCAACTGATGCGGCACAGCGACACTGAGATCCCTAATGGAGACTGATTAAAGACAAAGGACAGTAATGCACAATGGAATTATACAGTATGTGTTATTTAGTACACCCACCCACAACAGTAGACATACAGTACACACTGACTTTAGTGAATAGTATTAAAAAATAATAATAATAAAAAAAAATAATCAGGAATAAAGTTTTTCCTCTTTTAATGTCATTGTCTGAGAAAAACTGAGCACATTTATAGCAGGTGACTGTCCCAGAAACGGGAAACTTCAAATTATTTCTCCTCCCCAAGCCACAAGTACAAACCTCAAACCTGCTAAGCTGGACAAATGGATGAAATTCAATAATGAAAATTATGTATTGAATGAGGCACAGTTTCAGACAAAACGTTTAACACCAAGTACTCAAATATGAAGAACGGAATAGTTTTGATTCGGAAAGAAAATCGACGGGAAGAGTCAGAACTTTCTGCTCCTCACTATTGTCATTTAAAACAAAACAAAAAAAAAGTCATCTCACTTGAAGTTATTTGAGGCCTTTAAGATGTTAAAATAAAAGCATTAAAATCATAATAATCTTTAAAAATAATAATCATAAAATGTAGTGTATGAAAGAAAAAAATATATATATATAAACATCCAGATACGTGTATTTTTACATTCAAAACAGCATTAACTGATCAAAAACGTTACAAAACCAGAAATATGTATATCAGACTCAAAATGTTTGCAACAACTTAACTGGATTGATACTGTAAAGCAGGACCAGTTAAAATAATACAACTGAAGAAATGCTGCCGGGTATTCATGAAAAACAAAAACAACAACAACAAAAAAAAAAGGAAAATAAAGCTTTCACTCGGTGCTCGACTGCTTTTCAGTCAGGTCCACCATGACGTCGCTCTGAGTATTTGTTGATGGAATGTAAAACCCATCTATGAAGCCCGACATGGCTGCAAAGCTTATTAAATTACACAGTTAAGACTGTTTGTCTTATATCAGCTTATTCACACATTGACTGATAAAACGGTTTTATTATCAATCAAAAACAAAAATGACAAGACTTAAATCCTTTGGTCTAAATAAAATTAAGTCTCAAAATGACCTGGAATAATAATAATAATAATGATAATAAAAAAGAGAGAACTTTAGTCCATATGTGGCAATGTGCAATAATCTAAAAATGGGGCTTTGACTCATTTTAAAAAGGTCAGTAAAATAGCCACCCTTAAGATTTTAATGCTAGAACGTTTAGTCATCGTCAGAGCTGAATCTGACCGTTCTTCAGAATCAAAGTAAAGAGGGAATATTAACAAGTATCAATGTGATAATTACGTCAAATCCAAGATCTGCCCAACAAGGCAACAGTAGAGTTTGTCTGGCTTAAACCAACATGAGTTAATGTAGCGTACAGTCGTATGGCATCATGGTTGCTAGTACAATAAGAGATGTACGCGCTCCCATCACAGAGCATCTGAGGCATCTGCGACCCAGCAGACACAGTGATACAGAGAGCAGAGCACCTCTGCAAACCCCCGGCCACAATAGCCGGGGGTGTGAGCCTACAGTGTGTGTCTAACTTGGAAAAATAGCAAATTTCCTTTCAGTGTGACGACACTTGAATGTAAACCTTATCATCTAACAGCAGTAAGACCGACAAGTAACAGCTGGGAAGCATACAGTAACACGCTCTAAGAGTCACTCCAACCTGGTCTATGAGAGAAAGCCTCGCCAATGGCAAAAATCTGAAACACACTGGCATGAGTTTACTCCTCGAAAACTAAATGTAACCGCTCCTCGAACCTCAGCTTCAGTAATAGTGGCATATTTGCAGCCTGCTGCCAGGATCGTTCTTCCCCGGGCTGAAAAAAGGGTAGACGGGCTCCTCGAAGCAGGTGTCAAACATGTACAGTCTCTTCATCGTCACGGCGTCGTAGAAGCTGAGGCGCCCGTTGTCGTAGTCCAGGTACACGCCCACGCGCGGAGAGTTCCAGTAGTCGGCGACCGGGATGCGGCCGTCCTCCCCGTTGGCGTACAGCCGGTCCTGCAGGCACAGGCTCCAGTAACCGGAGGAGGGGGTGAGGTTGACGAAGCCCTTCCTGTTGCTGCACTCCGTGGTGACCCCCAGGTACCACACACCTTTGTCCCTCACGTCCACCTCCCAGTAGTGCTGGCCGCCGGCGTACTGGGCCGTGGCGAGGACGCCGCAGAAACGGTTGAAGCGGGCCGGCAGGTCCGGCTCCTGGTTACGAACGAGGCCCTCCTCCACTTTGGTGTCAAAGTCTGAGATAAGCAGGTTCAGGTGAGCAGTGTCTGGGTCCAAAGTGAGGTTCTGAGGCACTAAATGGAAGCAAAGGGTGAGCATGAGTCATGTGACACTACTGTTGGCAATAATATAAATCAACAATCACGATGCCAAAAATATTTACATTGGAATACTACTCCATCTACTTCATAACATGCTAGTTTTAAAACATTCATGTGGTGATGCAGCAGTGCCAGCCACTCTGCTGCTTAAATGTAAATGTTTGTGAGATTTGAAGTGTGTTCAATGCATTAAAACTCACTGGTGTGCAGCACGTGCATCATCTTCTTCCACATGATGAGCTGAAAGGGCCCTGAGAAGTCTGTAAATTCAGTCTGACAATTAACTGGCTCCAGAGATGTGAACGGCTTGCAGTGGATCACTCTGTGGAAAAAACGTGGAATAACAACAATTATGCACATGTTAATATGGAGTATTTATTTTCTTCTTTTAAATGAAAAGATACTTACTCATTGAATGTCTGAGAAAGGCTCTGTTGGAGGAAAAAAATAGCAGTGAAAACAGAGAAAAAGTATAACAGATATGAGGCTCTCGACACATAAGAGTTGATAAATTGCAGATTTAACACACTGAACTGACCTCAAAGCTTGTTTTCCCATTGACGTGGCTGTGGATATCAGCAATAGCTTTGTCCACAGTTGCTACTTCTGTCTCCACAATTTTCAAGTTGTCATCTATGACTGCCATGGTGGCCACTTCCTCTGCATCCAAGGCATCGAGCAAGGAGTCTCTCTCATCTAGCAAGAACTGGACCAACGCGCCAACATCTGCTTCAATTTTCTCCTTAAGTCTCTGCTTCTTCAACTAAAACGCAGAAAGGTTCGAATGAACAAAGACACACTTTTATACAGTGTGTGACGTTTTTCATGTCTTCATGCCAAACCAAAACGTGCTGAAAAGGCAAGTTCCATACCCTAACTTCACTTTTGGTTCGCTCATCAGCCGTCAGAACTTTTACACATTTAGACTTATGCCAGTTGAGCTCCATTTGCCTCAGCTTCAGCTCCATCTGTGACAAAAACAGACATCGAAGCACACAAGAAAACACAGTACATTAGTCATCACGAGACATTCTAGGTGCTAATTATAATAAAATACTGAATTCTAGGAGACTTGTATGTGCATTTGACTTGCCTTCATTTCATTCACAACTTCAGGCACTGGTGCCACCTCATGGTGTCTGAAATGACAGAAACAATGACCAGTTAAATAGGAATTTGTCGAAAACACAAAGAAGTTTCTCTTTAGATTCAGACGTAACATTACTGAGTGTATATTCAAGACCTTGCACGCAACACTGAGTGCATTTCCTCCTTATGTAGAGTTTAAAAAATGCTTGCTGGTTGTCTTCTTCATCAGTTTCTTGTTAACCTTTAGTCAAAAACAACTGTGTTGACGTCCCTACTGTACAGCTATGTGTCAAGGTGTGGCTGGACACGTCAGCAAAATAAAATGCTGACCTTCATGGGTCAATAGTGAGCAGAACAACTCAAAAACACAGTGGAATCATTGTCCAAGACACATTATACCCATTTTAAGATACAATGGTGTCTTTATTTTCAAATAATGTGGACAAAGTGGAAGCAAACACATGCCATATGTCCTTGACGATTATAACGTTATGTCCTCGTTAAAGCTTCAGAAGAGTAGGGTTCACGAACAGTCCGTCTTTTAGTAAGTCCCAGTCCTTCTTTTGTCCTTGATGCATTCTTCCTCATCAACCCATTTTTGTGCTAACTCCAAGTACAGTAAACAACTGCCACAATCCTTCTTTTACACAACATCCTATTTATCTCTAAGCAGGATTAGGCAGCGTTTCCACAGGTCATGTACAAGTGAAGCAAACGCTAAAAGCCACAGATCATTGTCTGTCTTATTCTTAACAGTCTTGCTCACACTATCCTGGACCGAGCCTTGAGTCGAGAAAGTCAAGTGACCATTTTAAGACATATGATATGTGATTTAATATTTTAGGATTTGGCACCCAGTATAATCTTGACACATGTATGCAAGTCTTAAATGCACTTTGTGGTGTTACTGTGATGTGATAAATAACCACCTAGAACCCCCTCCAATATAAGCATTAATAACTACATGACCTGCTGGCGTTTGTGATTTCTGACTAAATGCACAGAGGTTGCAAAGGTTTCAGGAAGAAAACCACAGTGGGGTAATTTAAGCAAAACAGAATAAAACAACGGAAAAGTACACTGCTGGTAAACTTTGGCATGTCTCCATCTGAAGAGGCTGAAGACTTGCTCAAGGCCAAAAAAAAAACAAAGATACTGGCGCACTGATTAGGTTATCTTGTTAACAGTGAAGGACGGACAAAGACAGAGACAGAGAAATACAGAGATAGCTTCTTTTTTTGTCATAGGGAAATGCAAAACAACCTAAATGAGGCATGTTAGAGCTATAGGATCATTTGCAAAGGCCATTAAATTCAATGTACATCATCCATACAAGCTGTCCTATAGACTTGAAAAGGTCTAAACCGGTAACTTTACCTCAGAAACACCAGTGGCTAATGTGTGGTAGCGGTTGATGGGTTTCCAAAAGTGGATTTTTTTTTTTCTTTAGTGTACACAAACTCAATAAATCTGCCTAAACCAAGGGGGCATCACAACCAACCTGTGTGCTCTGGATTCCCTGCAGACCACACAGATGGGTCTCTTATCGGTTTGACAGTACAGTTTCAGCTCTTCGCCGTGCTGCTCACACTTTCCATCTATCTTCACGGGCTTGGAGGGTGGCGGACAAGACCCCAGACACTCCAGGTCGTCCAGTTTGGCCACTAGGTTCTGCACCAGGTAGTTTTTCGTGAACGTCCTCTTGTTGAACACCTGAGAGAACAAAGAAAAAAAACGTGCTTGGAAACATGTCAGCAACAGGTTAATAACAGCGTGTTATATTGTCACCCTAGTAGCTAAAGTAAGGTTGGTTTATTTGGCTGCTGACATAACTGCTGATAATTTAGTGAGAGCTATCGTTAGCTACCATAGCAACGGTAGCCAAAAGGCACTGCGCAGCTAACTAATGTTATCTTTTAAAGACTAGCCGCCAAACAGGCTGTTTAATTCGCCCAATAAACACTTTATAGTAATACTGTCACAGCTGTACATTGACACAAAGTAGGCGAGAAAGCATAAAAAATAAAAAACAACGGTCGGAAAGCGGGCGTCGTGTATGTACTTACCGTTCGGCACTGGGGACACTGATAGCCGTAGTCTCCGCCATTTTCGTCCCAGTGCATGCAGATGCAAAAGCGACAGAAATTGTGGCCGCATTTCAGTATGACGGGGTCCTTGAAAAAGTCCAAACAAATTGCACATGTGAGCTCTTTCCGCAGGTCGTCTCCAGCGGCTCCAGCGGTCGCCATGTTTACAAGTGAGAAACAGCAGCGGCAGCAGCGCAACACAGGAAGTGAAGAGGAGAGGAAGGAGGGACGCATGCGCATATTTGTGCTGCGTCACTCTTCCTCTTGACCAATCAGATCTCTCTATGTTTTCTCTGTAAAATATGTGAAATCTTTTTATTTAATTTACGGCATTCATAGGTTATGCTAGAGGGAGTATTTATAGATTATATAACATACTTTAGTCACACATTGGTGCCTCTTAATTCCTATTCAAAACAACTAATTTGTTAGTGTTTTAATTTTAGATAATGTGTGATTTTGAGTGTTTAACTTGTTAGGGGCCAGTCTGAATTGAGCCTCAAGTCAATATTTCAAGTTTATATTGTTTAATTTATCATTTATTATTCATTGGTTTCACTGCAAATTAACTTGTTTTCTAGATCCCTTCTTATTGTGCTCTGGCTGGACCTACACACGTGTCTCAATTTTTATCCAGTTGTCTAATAATGTACCACATTTTGATGTTTTGCTTTCCAGCGTATGTAATGTCTAGTTTGTAGGTGTCGAAAGTCTCAAGTATTCACAATCTCAAAGCATTTAAGTCTAGTCAAGTGTTGAGGCTTCATTTTATGATTCCAATCGTGTGCAAAGATTAAATCAACAACAACACACCAGTAAACAATATTTATTCTTAAATACATATACATAAAAACCCATTCATAAAAAGACACGAAGTGAATATCAAGTTTGATTGTTTGTGCTAAAATTGTCATATGCTGTACATGGGGACATAACTGGCTGTGAAGTATACATTGCATTGCATAGCTTGTACTGGCGTGTGAGGGATGTGACTCAAAAAAGTGCATTTGACGTCAGATATGGTGCTATTTCCAAATTCGTTAGGGCCAACGGAAAAACAAACAAACAAACAAACAAACAAACAAAAAAAACTTTACAGCTGGGTTTCAGCCGGCCATTATAAATCAATCGTCACATTTCCGGGTCACGTTCACATCAGCTAACCCTGACAAACATTAGAAGTAAAAACACAATGATGACTTACAACACCATATTCAGACGCATATTTAGGAACACTGATCTCAGTATGTTGCACATCCATTAACAATACACAGAAACGAGAAATGTCAGCGGTGGCCTCAACGAAATGACGCGATTATACTGTATAACGTCTCAAACGCGGTGTTCTTCGTGGTGACGTACTGATCTGTACGCAGCTATGTCGGGTTGCATCGTTTGTAATGAAAACATGAGTCAGAACAGTGAAATCCCACACAGCGCAAGTGACAAGTAAAGCTAAGGGGAACGAAACGTGAGAGAAAACGGGGGGGTCAGATCGTTGAATGCGGATATGCGACCGTTCACAGCACCACACTCATTAAAAGTGTGAACATAAAAATAAAAAAACAAGCTGATAGTGGCTCTGTGGAGATTTTCTTCAGCTGACAGTAGTAAATTGTGTTACAACACACAGTCCATTTTCTGTAAAAGAAATTACTCCTGAGATGATTGTTTTTAACAAACCTTAACCAGTGTTTTCTTTATTTAAATTTTATATAATATGCCCTATTTTTTTTTAATAAATATGAAAGAAAGACATAGTGGAGCGACAACACCGCGAGGATGGATAGAAGTGAGACGCTGTGGCGGCCCGGAAGCAGTGATGAACGCACTATAGAGGAAATAACACAAATGCAAACAGTTGTAGAAATGAACAAACTGTCTCACCAGAAAAAGGCATGCTCAGTACAATCTCAGACACCGTTCCTCATCATATGGTAGACAAAATAAAGAACATCAGACATGGACAGACTCAGAAAAGGGAACTCTCAAGGTTTAGTTGACACGTTGTGTTGTTCTTTACACAGTGCGTAATTCAGAATGACTTGTCTCAGCAAATATGTCATGACAAAATATTAGGCACAGTACACCCCAGAATTCTTATTATTGTACTCATGCAGCATAGCCAAAATGTTGTAACCCAAAACAACTGGTAGTCTACGACGACGATATTCAGTCCCGTATTTAGGTGTCAATTTCCAAAACGGATGCCAATTGAGTTCATAGGACAGAAAGCGAGAAGATATTAAAGATCCTGTAATCTTGCACCCATAATCTAATAAGGTATGGTTAGAATGCGACGCACAATATGTGTGTTTGTAAGCTGTAGAAAAACATTCACAGTTTGGGAGACACACACAAGTACCGGGGTTCATAAGTTTCAATAGAATTTTGACTGACATGAGGTCAGGTCAATGGTCTCATGTTTTTCGATGAGCGTTCAGTACCCTGACATCTGGCCCCGGTTGCCAGAGCTGAAACCGCAATACATCTCACCTGTCCTGAAGTGGTATAGTTGCCTCAGGCACTTTAACACCACAAAGCCAGTAAGAGACACAGAGAGAGGAAATACCGCGCTACTAGCAGCACGAGCTGGAATGTTAAATAAAAACTACGAATAGGACTGTCGTGCTGTTCGCTGCCACTGTGGTCAAGGTATGTAATGGTGTCAGTGTTGTAGAAATCTCCCCCCGTTAACAGGCACACGTAATAACTCACATGATCAACCGCGTTTTTTGGTGTTTCGGAAAGTGATTCAACAGCAGTTAAAAAAAAAGAAAAAAGAAAAAGAAAATCCAAAAAACTATAAAAACCCTCACATCCTCCCTACGTCCCGCTGTCCGTCCGTCTGACCTTCCACGCACTCAACCGCTCAGACCTCTGAGCCGTTGTGGCAGTCTTGCATCCTCACCACCAGCATGGGCTCGGTACTGACAGATCCTTTCACCACCTCCTGCACACCCTCCCTCCATCCCTCCTTGCCATCCTTCTGTCTGGATCTGAGCACCAGTACGATGGTGACAATAATGAGGACAGTGAGCAACAGCCCGACCAGCACCCCCACCACGGTCACCACGCCTTCGTCTTCCTCCTTGGCGTTCAGCTCGCTAGGTTCCAGCTCATCGGGGAGCAGCTCGTTTGACCCCCCCGACCTGCGCTTGGTACGGTCCAGGGCGATGTGCATAATATTGGTACCGCGGTTGTTGTCTGCTCCAATGTCTTCAGCGACCGGTGGGACGTCGTCGCCGGCTGACCTCCGTCGACGCCGATGGCTTTCGCCGACTGATGGGCTCAAGGCCAGCTCGTCGCTCGTGGAAACGAGGGAGTGGTACTCCAGGCTGCGCTTTCCAATGCCTCTGTTGGCGTTGTCTTTGGAGCGAACCGTGTAAATGGTGTGAATGAACCATTCACGGCCTGCAGCAACCTGAGGGGAACACAAAATTATTCACATTTTAGAACTGTGTCTCAACTAATTAAGTATGAAATATAAATATTAGAGATCCACCGATATATCGCTACGGACCCGTACATCCCATACATATGCCCCTCCCCCTGCTAGCGGAGTGTGTGCAGCTGGAAGCTGGAAAATGCTCATACTCATAGGCGTGTCGAGCACTAACCCTTTTGTTACCATCACTTTTATCATGTAAATGGGGAGAAAATAAGCAGTACTGGTGCCAAATATCAGCTCAGAAAAATTCTCAGAACGTATTGGCCATCGGACAATGCCAATGTAAAAAAAATCTGTATCAGTCAATCTGTAATAAATATCCAGTAGTATAAATAAAATCTTGTTCGGAAAACTATCTAAAGTCATTTGGAGGAAAGACAATCACAAATTAATGACTAATTAAATAAAAATATGCACCTTCAGTTAGCAATATCGTAAACATAGTAGTAAATATCTATTTATGTCCCATTTTAGGAATTCATTCATGCCTATGTTTATTTTTACTTTTAATTTGATTTGATTTGATTAATTTAATTTTCAGTCCTCCATATTCACAACTTCTAATAAAATGGCATCTCATAGCTCTAATTTAGTTCATTATTAAACTCTTGATTTCTGCCAAGGTCTGACTACAAAGCCGTGTCCTATGATAACACATGCACAGCAAACCCTTTTGATTTCATAAAGTATCTTACTGCTGAAGCTGTTATTGGTTCTTGACTAAAAGAAACTGTCAGATATACCTGGAACATGGCTGTGGAGTCCAGTCTGAAGCCATCAGACCCCGGCTGTCTGACGAGAGACATAGCTGATGGATCATCCACTGCCAGCAGAGCATTAAAACCGACATCGCCAAAGTGACGCGCCTGAGTCTCCGGCTGAGCCTTGTCCTGGTGACGTGTTACATTGAAGAGAAAAACCGAGAAAAAAAGATTGTAAAATACTTCACCTCTCTGCTCTCACTGAAATTGCAGCATCAGAGATCTAAATGTACTCACAAGAATCTTGAATCTGTAAAGCAGTGAAGGGGAGTCAGCCAGACAGCCGAATTCAAACTTTGTCGGGTTATACTTGGGAACATATCCATCGGCGCCAGTGCAGAGAAACACTTTCTCTATGCTACAGAAAAAGGAATCTCCCAGGTTCTGCACGGGGTCCACCATGACACGTCCATATATTGTGTCACCTGAAACATGTTAAGCCTTTTATTTTGTAAGGTAACAAGGTAACCTCTGCTTTCTACAGAAGAGTATTAGGGCCATAAATGAAAAAAAAAAAAATTAGAGGAAGTAGATTTTTTTTTTCATCATGCACTCAAGAAAAAAGTGTACATTTTGAGAAAAAGTCAAAAGTAGACCTTTAAGCTGACCTTTTTTTCTGGAGATTTCAACTTTTTTTTTAACATTTCTTGAAATTGTATTTCGACTTCTTTCAGGAAAATTTGACTTTTTTCAGGAAATTTTGATCTTTTTCTCAAAGCGCATGATGAAAAAAAATCTAATTCCTTTAATTTTTTTTTTCTCATGGGTGGCCCTAATACTCTTCCTTCGATTTCTGTCCACATGAAGCAGACAAACCTTTACCAAATTGTTTTTCCAGGTTTCTTTATAACAAGCAACAATATAGGAGAGCATGTTAAGCTATGCACTGAACAGGTATTTTTTTATCTTCACTTCACAGACGTTACAAGTATATATAAATCATAGATCGTACCCTCAGAGAAGGCTGCGTCACTCTCTTGACCGAAACCCATAGATCCATCAGAAAGCCACAAGGTCCTCTTGGACAGCAAAAACATCTGAGTGTTCAGGCTGAATTCCACCGCAACTGGGTCGCTCACCTAAAGTGTGCAGATGGTTAGCAAGTGACAGCATGATGACAGAAGGCAGATAGTCGATTATATTCAGGGAGACAGGGACAGCAAGATGTCACTTTGGAATATTAAAAGTCTCATACTAATACTGCCTTACTTGCTGGAATCTGATGTCTAGGTCAAATGTGACCGGTTCTCTGGGGCTACAGACAGGTGGAACGGTGTACTCCATATTCTGGGCCGTTGTACAGGGGATCAGCTTCACGGTGTAGGTCCCAGAGTAGTCTCTCACCTACATGCAGCAGACGGGACACACTCAAAAAACAGTCAGGCTCACAGCGAGGATGTCTCAGATTGTGCACCAAGGTACATTATATAAATATTAACAAGGTCTTACCGCAAAATCTGAAGTGAAGGTCCACTGCTGGACTGGTTGGTTGTAGGTGGGCTCGCTCCTCACTAAGGTCAGGTTAAATGTCAGGCCAGGGTGGTCCACACTCATCACCATGGACGACATGGAGGCTGCTGGGTAATTTTGAGAGGAAAAACTCACAAGGGATACAAAGCTACTGACATAATCATCACTGGCGAGGAGCAATACCAAAACTGATATAAATATCTGCCGGTCTCACCAGCTCTTCGTATTCTGCCTGACGAATGCGCCTCCACAAACAGACCCCTGAACTGAGCCTTGGTGCGGAAGTTCACCACCAAACGTCCCTGCTCATTGATACGCATGCTTGTAGGATAGAGTGCACCTGGAAAAACACACACAAATGCATATGAGATCCTGCAAGTTTATTTTCTTTTTAATGGACAGAATCACAAACTATAATCATTTTGGAGTCTTGCAGACTCACCCTGTAGCTCTGCCTGCGGGGGGCTGCCGATGCCATCCTTCCAGAGAATGGCTGTGTCGTACACAAAAGTGAGGCGCAGCTCGGACTGAAGGTCGAAGTGCTGCCAGCCACCGGTTCCCACCGGGGAGTGGAACACGTAAGACACATAAAGGGGAACACGCAAGGTCACGTAGGACTGGACCAGATTCAGCACCTGGAAGGAAGTTTCAGTCGGAAGTTAGTGAAGTTATCTTATCAAGCAGATAAACTGAAGGCAATGCGTTCTTCTGTGATTACATTTTAGTCAGAGAATAAAATTCATGACAGACATAGAATGCTCCTTATTTACTGGAAATGTAGGTTACAGCTATAAGCAATAAATCCTCAGCCTGTATTATCCTTCCAGATTTAAGGGGGATGGTGGGTTGATGAGCTGTAAGACTGTAAGACTGTAAGACCGGAGAGGATGTAACAGATAAACATTGTTCTCCTCCACAGTGTGTTTGAACTCTGTCCCTCCTACTCAGCGTTGCTGAAATGCAGAAAGGTCTTCTTGTGTTTTACACAAAGAACCGCAGTGGGCAGTGACGTGGGCTTGTATTGGGCTTCTATTTTTCTTATAAGAAGAACACTTAAAAATGTGAAAATGACTGTTGATTATTAATCAAGCAAATGTACAATCAATAAAATATAACTAATTAAACTAAAATATAACTACACTAATAACCTGAGCAGAATAAAAAAAAACTTTATTTTCTAAAAAAAATGTTTTATAATTCCATTTAACACATTTTTTTTTGCTACAAAACAGTCTTCACACGGACTCTTCGTTGCAGTTACACGAATACCACCACTAGGTGTCTCTGCACACCAACAAAACTACCACAGTTTTTTCTCGCAAGAACAAGTTTGCCTTAGAAACTGATTATTTAAATTGCAGTACATTATCTTTATTTGACATTGTGTGATAGATCTTATATTCATACATTATGCCAGAATCTTTATATATAGGCGACTATCACTATTGAGATTCATTTCGTATTGACATAGTATCATCTCCCTCTGCTTTTACTTCTCCTACTGTTAACAGTAACCTCATGCAAATAAATGCTTTAAAATCTGTCTCTCTTCCTTTTATTGGTTTTACTAAATCTTGATGGATGCATGAATTTATCTGCTTGCTTCTGATTCCCTCTTCTTCATCCTTGTCATTTAGGGGGGTACGAGCTGCATATAAGTAGTTTTTCCCCCTGTTCTATATAAGCTCTTGCTCCTGGGGTTTCATGATCTGGGTCCTGTGAAGGGTCTTAATATTTGACACTAAAATATAAACAAAACTGAACTGAGGTGAATTTGATATTGATTTGAATCTAAAAGGTGTAAATGATTCTATGTGATTACCGCGTTTAATTTTAATTTAATACTGGGAAGTACAAAAGTTGGCAAGAAGAAAAAAAAAGAAAAGCAACTTGTAATTTCACATGTTTCTTTGATCAACCACCCATTTTAACATTCAGCCACCTTTCTAAAACAGCACTCGAACACACAGTCTGGACATTCAATGAGGCAGAGAGACTCTTCCTGTCCACCACAGTGTCTATGAAGTTAGTTCTGTGAATCACTGACTGATGACTGAAATGATTAATTTAATGGCTGCTATAGCGAAAGGCAAATTACCTTTCAAAGCCAACAGACCTCCTACAGACGGTCCATGCTAATTAGGACGGGATAAAGGTAAAAATTGTTCACTAGGATCCAAACCGAAAAACGTATTCACACATAGAAGTGCGCAGATACTCAGCAAGTGATAGCTTAATGAAAGAAGTCAAAGAGATGGTGACATTCAGAGACATGCCCCTTCGGGATGTTAAGAGCTTCAACTCAGGCGGCCTCACTTACTGAAGCCTGATCAAAAGTGACCGGTTCCGTGGGACCACAGACGGGTTGAGCATATTGTGGAAAAACACTTTCCCCTCTCTTCACCTTTCTAGTGCATTCAAGCGTTCAGTTTAAGGAACGACTCCCGAGAATAAGAAAATAACTCAGCAGTTATGTAGAAATATGATGTAGGCACGAAAAAGGAAGAATAAAACACTGCTCCACATCATTACATCCGAAATCGAGTATTTGTCTAGCGCATTACGTCTGCGCTCTCTGATGTGTGCACTCTGGTGGAGCTGTGAGGTAGTGACTGACTTATTTATTTATTATTTTTTTCAGCACTCCCCTGCAAAAAAAAAAAGTGACAGCGTGACAGTGATCTCCCTTAACGAAGAGGACTTAAGGTCTAGTGGATGACGGGCATCGTGTGTAACTAATGTGAGCAGGCGCTTCTTGCAGTGACAAGTAAATTCAGTCCTTACTTCCTCTCCATCTCCTTCCCTGTCATATGCACGCACACACACGTACAGCGGCCCGATCGGCAACGAGAAGCTCAAAGGCTGCAGGAGCACAAAGGAGCAGCAGGACACGAGCGAGGGAGCAAGGGTCCGTCTCCTAATCCACAACAACAACAACAACAGCAAGAAGTAACGGGATACTGCGGCGTCTAACGTAGCAACAGTTGCAACATCTGCCGCGATGATGCAACGGCAGCTGAAAGTTTGTTCGGATCTAATTGACAGCTGGCCAATATGCCGGAGAATTAAACAGCGACGTCCGAATCCTCCGGTGAGCTCAACAGTCGTACCAGCAAGCCAATTAAAGACAAAGAGTGAGGTAACAAAGATTCTGCTCGTAAGCATGACAGGGTGTCAGAGTAGATATCCAACAAAGATTCTCCCTTTCGTGATTTTTCACAGATTTTGTGCAACTTTAAGCGAGAGACAAGGACACTGAACAAACTGTTGATCGATCGCGGACAACCCTGGCCACCCTCTCCGTCGTGTGCGGAGCACCTTCTCCAAGAGGCTCAGACAACTTTGTTGTCTTGAGGACGCTAGTGCACTTTATAAGAAAAGGTCAGAACAGGCTCTGCTTACTAAGGACACTTAGGTCCTTCAGAGTGCGGGGAGCACTACTAACGTCCTTCTATGAGTCAGTGGTGGCATCAGATAATAAAAAAAAATTTAAAAAAAGACTGAACTGAAGACTGGTTCGGTTCTCTGTTCTGGGCTGCCCTCTTGAGCCCGTGGAGGTGGCGAGTGATGGGTGGAAGAGAGCAAAGGTACAGCCATCCCTGATGGAAAAGCAGTGCCACCCTGTTCATGGCACTATAACAGCACTGGACAGCGGCTTCAGCAGCCGACTGCTGGGAGGCTCTATAACCAAGCCTCCTTTCTATCAGGTTTGATTTTATATATATATATATATATATATATATTATATATTATTATATTTATTTTTTTTTTTTTTTTTTTCTTTCTTTCTTATCTTATGGTGTAGTATAGTATGGTACAGTATGGTATCTCATGAAATATTTCCTTTCTATCTATCTATCTATCTATCTATCTATCTATCTATCTATCTATCTATCTATCTATCTATCTATCTATCTATCTATCTATCTA
Organism: Mugil cephalus; assembly: GCF_022458985.1. Taxonomy (NCBI): domain Eukaryota; kingdom Metazoa; phylum Chordata; class Actinopteri; order Mugiliformes; family Mugilidae; genus Mugil; species Mugil cephalus. Next base: position 13,789,108 of record NC_061784.1, on the reverse strand, counting down.
TCTACACTCACTGGCCACTTTATTATTTACCTTCAGAAATGCTTTAATTATTTGTGGCATACTTTCAACAAGGTGTTTGAAACATTCCTCAGAGATTTTGGTCCATATTGACATGATGGCATCACGCAGTCGCTGCAGATATGTCGGCTGCACATCTATGATGCCAATCTCCCGTTCCACCACATCCCAAAGGTGATGTGTCGGATTGAGATCTGGTGACCGCAGAGGCCAAAATTGTCCAATTTTGACAGGAGTGGCACCTGGTGTGGTCTTCTGCTGCTGTAGCCCATCTTCTTCAAGGTTGGACGTGTTGTGCGTTCAGAGATGGTATTCTGCATTCCTTGGTTGTGACGAGTGGTTATTTGAGTTACTGTTGCCTTTCTATCATCTCCAACCAGTCTGCTCATTCTCCTCTGATCTCTCACATCAACAAGGCTTTTTCGTCCACACAACTGCAGCTCACTGGATGTTTTTCTTTCTTATATCAGCAGTTTGTGAAATACTCAGACCGGCCCATCTGGCACCAACAACAACACCACATTCACAGACACTTAAATCCCCTTACATCCCCATTCTGAAGTCGTCTTGATCACCTCTACATATCTAAATACACTGAAGTGCAACCATGTGATTGGCTGATTAGCTATTTTTGTGAACAAGCAACTGAGCAGGTGTACCAAATAAAGTGGCCAGTGAGTTTATCTGTCTGTCTATCTATCTATCTATCTATCTATCTATCTATCTATCTATCTATCTATCTGTAATGCTCCATACTGAGAGCAGTGGAGAGCATCAGCAGAGTGACTGTCAGGTTTGCAACACTTTGCTTGTGTGTGTGTGTGTGTGTGTGTGTGTGTGTGTGTGTGTGTGTGTGTGTGTGTGTGTGTGTTTCCCTATGCGTACGCGTACTTTCACACTAAAAGCTGTCAATCACATGCCATATAGGGCCTGTATAGGGTTGGCAAACACACAAACATTCAGCGAATGAGGCACACAATGGAGGCAAACAGGTATGGTGCCGTTCTGTCTGCGCGCCCTTCGCCTCAGAGCGGCTGTAAACAAACTGAACATACAGACGGGAACACACGCGGAGGTGCACCCAAACACACAGCGGAAGCTAGCAGTCAAACAGATGCGCGTACAAACCCCAGATTGGAATTTATACCTTGTGTACAATGGCGCGCAAGAAACACACACCTGTCCGTCAGTCCCTATGGTTCCCCCGCAGTCCGTGAGCAGCTCAGACATGTGGTAGTAGCTGGTGAACTCCCAGAGACAGGCCTCCAGGTTGAGGTTCCTGTAGAAACGCAGCGTGCCGTTCCCCCGCAGGGAGCCGCTGAACTGATACGGCTCGGAGTCTCCCATGCTCTCGGGGCTGCGCGTCGAGGCGGTGATGAAGCCGTGGCCCGTGGTGACCTCATTGTAGTCGAGCAAGTTGGAGCAGCGGTGGTTTCCCACCCGGGTCCCGTCGGGACTCAGAGTCAGCTCAAAGTTCATGAGAGGACGAGTGGAGATCACCGGGAGCATACCTGCAAGAGGAAAGAGGGGGGTGATTCTGAGCACGTCCATGCCAACTTTGTTCTGAGAGAGATGATCAAAAACACAGAGGGAAGAAACAGCTGAGAGAGAGAGAGAGGGAGAAGGGGGAAAGTTATGCGGAACAAAAGGAAGACGCAAAAGCAGAAGGAAGCCTGATTAAAAATCAAGAAGAAGGTGTTAGGTGGAGGGGTTTGATAAAACCCTGGTTGGATGTATATTAAGGCTGCCACGCCATCGATCCCCCAGACGCGAGTGTTACACACGCCAGATTACACTTCACTCCGTCTGGGGTACGCGCCCCTGCCTCCAGCTCCCACCTACCGTCTATATGAGGCATGGTGACAGTCACTTTGATGAGGTTGGGGTGCTTCGGGTCGTCCGCTCCAGTGTAGCGTAGCTTGGCGGAGAAAGGCTCAGCGCCGACAGTCCCCATCTTGCGCGGCTGGCACATCCCTTTTTTTCAATACAACAAGAGCAGAGAGGAGAGACGCTGAACGCAAGGACAAGATTGCAGAACATTTCCGGGGACTGCGTCTAGAGCCGATTACTCAACACATCCCGCTTTTTACACATTACATGTTTTAAAGTAAACTCGTATTTTTCTCATAACCCAGTCTGAACTGCTGCAGTGTCAGGTGGCGGTTTCCACGTTTCTAAGAATACCGTGCGACCACGCTGAGCCCGAGAGGGAAAGTCTGAACTTGTTGCGTTTAGGATGTGTAGGAGTGGAGTGAGTGCAGCATGGCAACACCAAAAGAGTAATTTTTTTCCCCTCCTGTTTGAGAAATGAGTGAGAGCTTTGACCCATCTGCAGAGTAAGCAGCAACGCTGTATTATGGATTACTGCTGTAAGCGGTAAAAATGGCACTGTGCCATCTGCTTTTAATTTATAGAGTTTGTCTACCCCTCACAAGCAAATTAAACCAAATCACCTCTAATAATTCAGTTAATTTCCAAAGGCTAATTTTCTCTACGTGTTATTCATTAGGTAAATTTTTCTACCAATGCTTAAGGACTACTAAAACATTATTTTGACAGCAGGATTTGATACGCTTTTTTTTTTTTAATTATTTTTTTGCCTTTTGTAAGTGCAATAAAAATAAAATGGGACTAAAACGCCGCATTGTCTGCAAAGGAAACGTGTCATTGTCTTTTACATGCCTGCTCTGTGCGGCAGGTTGTGCTCATCTAAAACTCTATTCCTGAACATACGGGATGCTAGGAGAACAAAGCCCCTTTTGTCACTCCGCGACGGGACTAAATCCCTGTTGAATTCGCCTCGGAGAAAACTGGAAACGTTAAGGCACACAAGCAGATTCGCCCATTGTTCGTTCCTCACCTTCCTCCCGGCTGATAGTGACAATGGGGCTGCTGAGCTCCAAACCCTCATCCCCGTTCGAATTCACGGCCCTCGCTGCGCACTGGACCCTGGAGCCCGCTTGGAAGTAGACTGAGTCCAGCGTGATCATCTTGGAGGAGGTGAAGAACGTGTCAAAGTCCGCCTCCCTCACGGGGCTGGTGACGCCGTCGGGGCCGGCTGGGGCGCTGATGAGCCAGCGGTAGCGGGTCAGGGTGTTGTTGATGTGCTCGCTGACACAGATCGAGCCCGTCTTGTCGTAGTCGGGGTATTTCGTGTTGCACGCCTGGAGGACGGTTAAGGAAATTTAGCGGGAAAGACACAGCAGACGCCAGAGGACAGAGGGAGATCGAGGCAGAGGACACACAGAACGAGCAAGCGGACGTTGTCATGGAGATCCAGATGTTTTAGTGTGTCGATATGTTGTATTTGAATTCTTAAAATTATAAAGATGGGTGTGCCGGCGGTGTCACAAGAATTTGTTTTCATACTTCCTTTTAAACCTGTTGACACTGAGGCTCCTAGTGCAGCACTCAACACTCGGTTTTGACAAGAAAACTTCATTTCAGCTCTGCAGGGAAATGAACCACATGCACTCTTCTCGCGTTCACACAGCTGCAGCCACGTGCAGCACAAACATCGCACAAATCCATTTGAGTGTTCATCTGGTCTCTCTGTTTTTTAAGAGTGGAATCTGGGTGAGTGTGACTTACTAAACAGTGGCATTTAAGGACAGACCGGCCAACTCCTGGAGGACAGTTGATAAAGAAAATAAAACACGGCGACCCATTTGGCTGCGCTGCGCAAATCGCTTCTCTTCTTCTAATGCTGCAGTGTGCGTCTGGGGTTTCACCTGGGGACTGAATGGGCTCTCGGCCAATTGCGGGGGAACCTGACAGAGTCGGCGTGTAATATGCGACCTTGCGATGGGCTCAGCAGCGATAGGGGCGGGGATTGACAGGTTTAGTGAGGCGCTCTGTGTGAAACGGCGCACCGTTGAGACAGCTTCTGTACCGGTGAACGAGTGAAGTGCTGACTGAAAGGTAACGTCTTCTGCCTCCATTTATCCCTTTACTAAAATATGCTGGAATCATGTTAATGTGTATTTAAAAAAAATTGAAATTTGTGGGGGGAAACTGTGAGTCAAAATTTAAAAAAAATATATAAAAAATGTCTAATCAACCAAAGATTTTGTTCAAGACCTGATGGGACCGTCTGTGGGATCATCCACTAATAACATTCTGTTGCCAGACACCACAGGACACCTTCAGAAGGCCCATGTCCACTCTCTAATGAGTCAGAACTGTTTTGGAGGCGCATACACAATAGTAGGCGGGTGGTCATAAGCTTCTGTTTGACTCACTGTGACGCAGATGACTGGGTAACCAGCTGGTGGGTGAAGGTTGTCTGGCGTCCTGGCGACATCATCGTAATGGAGCAGCGAAACCACATGGGGCAGGGAGGGGAAAGTGACGTCAGCCATGCTGTTGGTCTCCTCGATGTAAACTATCACTTTAGTCACCTGTTCCACAAAAAAACCAAAAAAAAACAGGCGCTTTAAGACAGATGAGAACCACCGACACAAAGGCATTTATGAGTCAAGATGCCACGAATTACTGTCAGAGGATGCGTTTTCAATCTCACTGCCACGGCTCATTCGCAACCCTCCCTCTTATTTTTCTCCTCTGCTCACTGTGTTTTCTGGTAAATCTATTATTTATGGTAAAATGTATTTGTTTTGCTCTTTTAGCTGCAGCTAAAGCAAAAGTGCTGCTGTTGTCTTGGCCGGGACACCCTTGAAAAAGACGTCTCAGTGGAAGTGACCTGGATAAACATGGGTTAAATCAGTTTGGAAAACCTTTTACTTTTTCATAAAGCCCACGCTCCATAACTGTCAGCTCGGATCTTGTGTGATTGCCGCGCGACGGCTGAGCACGTTTCTGACCTGAGTTTCGGCCACCATGTTCTCGTCGGGCTTCAGATGGAGAGTGAAGGCTTCCCTCATTTCTCTGACTCCGTCAAACAGGACCTCGACCTCCACCACATGTTGTTTTTCCCCCTGTTTGAACTCAATGTCTGGGAGAGACACACACACGCACACACACACACAAACCGATGAATCACTATTAAATTCATCTAATTAATAAACGGCGCATAATGCATAATCAACCTGTGCCGATAATATTATTTTGTGGTAATAAAAAGAGGCGACATCAAGGCCAAGCTTCTCCTGCTAAATATGGATACTAACAGAAAATGAAAAGGCTTCACAGATGAGTCCAAATCACAATTTATTGCTTCAGAGGAATATATCACTTAGCTAAAAAAGCACTGCAGGTTTTCTATTTGCATAGTGCCAAAGGTGGCCCATCTCCTCACAAGGTAAGTAATGGAGCTTTGCATTAGAAATGTGCTGCAGTGGAAAGAAGAAAAAATACTGTGCAAATTGAGAAATTCGCTGCCGTATAGCTCAAAACTGCTGGGAAATCTTAACAGTGGGCATGCATGTGTGATTGGAACGGATGTGAATGTATTCATATAAATATTTCAGGCCTTGATTAAGCTTAAGAAAGGTTGGCTGCACTAAAAGCTGAATGGATAGAATGAAAGATTTCACCCCGCTGACAAAGCAGGAAGAATACCGTAATTCCATTAAAAATGACACGACCCTCCATCGTAGGAGTATTTCAGAAATTAATTTCTCACATTTTGGATAAAATTAGAGATTGATGACCCAGGGCCACATAGACCGACCGAGCCGGCTTTCATTACTTTCACTTTCCTATAGGGAGCATCGGTTCAAACAAACTTCCCTTATTAGCTGATGCAAATGAATAATGGAAATCGATAACGGGGGTGGGCAGCAAGAGCAAAGCCAATGTATCTTCTGAAGTTCTGACCACAAGTGGTGGTTGTAGGGTATTGATCCGCACGGGTTCATGAATTTCCCTGTGTCTGCCAGGTTTTCTCCAGGTGCCGTCTCTCACGGTCCAAACACATGCGTGTTGGATTACTGGTGAATCTAAATTGGCTACAGGTTTGCACGTGAATGTCAATCGCTGTTTTGTCTCTCTGCGGACTGGGAACTCGTCCAGGACGTGCACCGCCTTTCACACAACGTTAGCTGGGCTCTCCAGCCCCAGGGACCCCTCTACAGGTTGTGTTTTGATAACAATAGCACGCCAGCGAAAGAAAAGAGGCCAGCAGGTGGATGCAAACAATGGAGATTTTAAAGTGGTTTGAATTCCCGTCATCAACGGGATGTCCATTATTTCATGGTTTCCCTTCATCAAAACTACATTTATATTCTCCTGCTTGCCAAATGCAGATCGGTTGCAGCTTGACAAATGGAGCGCGTTCATTCATTTTGAGCTTTTTCACACCAACGCGCCACAGGAGGACATGTGTGCACTCACCCCGGGACACGGGATAGTAGTCCTCCCCTGAGACCGCGGAACCGTCTTTGGTGTGAACGCGAACCAGCGACACCTTCGACGTGTCGCCCACCCGAACCACGGGGATCCTCACAGTCGCCACAGCTCCAGCTTCCTTCGGCTCACTGACGCTGAACTTGGTTTCCAGAAAGCGGATAACGGGTTCTGAAGCGCGCGGAAAAAAGGAGAAAAAAAAAAACAAAGCGCGGCGCTGAAAATGTGTTCAGTTATGCTTTCACCTCAGCCTGCAACATTTCACCTACTGTCAGCTGAGTCCTTGATTTTCACCAGAGTCTCGTTCAGAGCGCCGACCGATGCGCCAAACTGCGAGTTGCTCTTTGGGTTCCCTAAGACCAGCCGCAGCTCTTCTCCTTCCTCGTACAGCGTATCGTCAACAAGTGACAGAACACACGGCTTCTCCGCCTCGCCTGCAGTGTAGAAAAAGATAGTTGACAGGACACGTCAGAAAACTTGAGGTTGAAGCAAGGACAGAAAGAAATCTGTCCTTCATACACATATACACTCACTTGCCGCTTTATTAGGTGCACCGGTTCCACTGCTTGTTAAGGCAAATAGCTAATCAGCCAATCACATGGCTGCAATTCAGTGCATTTAGACATATAGAGGTGATCAAAAGCCACTTGCTGAAGCTCAAACCGAGCATCAGAATGAGGAAGAAAGGGGATTTAAGTGACTTTGAACGTGGTGTGGTTGTTGGTGCCAGACGGGCTGGTCTGAGTATTTCAGAAACTGCTGATCTATTGGGATTTTCATGCACAACCATCTCTAGAGTTTATAGAGAACAGTTTGAAAAAGAGAAAATATCCAGTGAGCTGCAGCTGTGTGGTTGAAAATTGTTGATGTGAGAGGTCAGAGGAGAATGGGCAGACTGGTTGGAGATGACAGAAAGGCAACAGTAACTCAAATAACTACTAGTTACAACCAAGGAATGTAGAATACCATCTCTGAACACACAACACATCCAGAAGATTGGCTACAGCAGCAGAAGACCACACCGGGTGCCACTCCTGTCAAAACTGGACAATAGAAGATTGGAGAAATGTTGCCTGGTCTGACAAGTCTCAGATGGCAGGGTCAGAATTTGGCGTAAACAACATGAAAGCATGGATCCATCCTGCCTTGTATCAACGGTTCAGGCTGGTGCTGATGGTGTAATGTTGTGGGGGATACTGTATTTTCTTGGCACACTTTTGGCCCCTCAGTACAAACTGAGCATGGTTTAAATGCCACAGTCTACCTGAGTATTGTTACTGACCATGTCCATCCCTTTATGACCACAGTGTATCCATCTACTGACAGCTATTTCCAGCAGGATAATGCACCATGTCACAAAGCTCATATCATCTCAAACTGGTTTCTTGAACATGACAATGAGTTCACTTTGATGCTGTCATGTCAATATGGACCAAAATCTCTGAGGAATGTTTTGAACACCTTGTTGAAAGTATAAAAAGAAGAATTAAGGCAGTTCTGAAGGCAAAAGCAGGTCCAACCTTTTACTAGCAAGGTGTACCTAATAAAGTGTCCAACGAGTGAAATGTCTCGTTTATAAACTATTTCCTCTTTTTTTATTTAAAGTTCCCAGTTAATTTCAGGCTGTTTTTGAAAAGAAAAAAAGCATCTAATTGACAGACCGTGGATAAAATGTGTGACAAATAATATCACGGAGGAGTTGTTTGTGTAATTAAAAAGGTGTCAACTCCCAAAAGTGCGAGAAAATATGCGCGTGTTGTACCTGGGCGCGATTACCTGGCAAGAAAGTGATGATCGACGCGTCTGTGTTGGGTCGCTCGTCAAAGTCAGAGGCCACCTGCGCGGAGCCCTGACGGGTGTAACAGCGAACGGACGATTTGTGTCTGATGTCCCCGCTGCGGTGCACGGCCGCCGTGATCCGACCGTCACTCTCCTCCCCGGTGTACACGGGCTCTCGGAACTGGACCTTTGGCACTGTCAGTCAAAAGAAGTCAACACGCATTACAAAGGAAACGATCCCTCCGTCCCTCCATTGGCCTGTCAGAAGCAACAAGCCTTGTTCTGACTAAACGGCAACAATAGAGTGAATCTAGCAGAGGGAACAAATACGATTACGAGGGTCAAACTCATTAGGATTAACTCACTTTGATGGCAATTTCATCCCGTAAATAGTCAGTACATTTCACAAAGAACAATATCTAACGTAGCAGGATTCAAACCCCGTGGGGCACACAAACAAATGCCTGTATGAATGTATGTATGAAATGCTTGGGAGCATCGAATCACTTACAGTCGGACACCGAGTCATTTATGAAGACTGCGGCCTTCCCAGGTTCTCCCAGGACGCCGTTCACCGGCATCCGCAGCACCAGCTCAAAGCTCTCCGTTCCCTCCAGCTCCGGCTGCCCCAAGTCATCCAGAATGGTGACCCTGAACGTCTGCATGCTGACGCCCGGGGCGAAGTCTAGGTTATTGCTGATGCCCACGTAGTCAATGCCAGCTGGGGGAACACGGACAGGGAGCGGGAGGGGGTGAATAGCGATAAAAAACAATCACGCGAGGTGAAAGAGAGCACTGAGGGACGAGCGTAAAGTCAGATTTTACAGTGAACAGCTGAATCGGTGACGAAACAGCCCCCACGATTGAAGCTTACCTTGCGCGGAGACGGGCTCTGCCTTCCGAGAGCGGACCGTGACGGTCCCAGTCTTGGACAGATCAGTTCCCGTCCTCCACACTTTGACCTCCACGTACCCATCACTCTCATCCACGTGATACTCGACCTCTCCGAAGTAAAACACTGGAGCTGGGGAACAAAGAATTGCTGCAATTAATCTGGTGAGTTTGCGGGTGCAGTCGCACCGCGTTTGAGACTTAGGATTTTATTTCCAAACTCCTTGACACATTTAGAGTAGATAATCCCAGTGTTCCCAGAGTTATTGGATGTTTTCTTTGTCTCAGGCTGCTTTGCACTTTAATTAATTCTGTTTAATGGCTTCCAACCTATTAGGACCTACCCTCATTAGTATCTGCCGTTTAACTACTTTGCTTTTTGTTTGGTGTTAATGTCGCTAATCTTTTCTACTTATGAGTGGAGTTGTGCTTACTTAGACCTGTCAGCGGACAGACACCCGCAGCCCGCCGTGATTTATTTCGCAAAACCGCCCGTCGGACAAAGAGGTCAAAAAGCGACAACCCATTAGGACGTAGTTTAACCGCGGGGAAGCCTGACCTTTCAACCCTTCCCATCCTCACGTCCAGCCTCGCCGTTAATTGCCATTGTGTCTCCTGACAGAAGAATTAAGTGCTTGCAGCAAACAAGGATGCAGCAAGTGTCGCTGAAAGGCCCACGTCTGTGCGCCCGTGCGCTTTCGCAGTGAGATGGCGAGACGGAGAGAAAGAGAGCGCTGCTCGAAGGCTTGTTTGAACTGGCATTGTTTCCTGAGGCAGCAAAGTGGGAGCAGTCCAGTGTGTATTTGACAACTTCATCTTTCACCATCCCCCCTCAGCCAAGTAAAAAAAAAAAAAGAAAAAAAGAAAAAAAGAAATGACAGAATGAAACTTCTCCCGTTTAAAGCTCAAACCAGCTCTCACTTGGCTTTTTATCTCTTATATTCTGGCATTTAATCCGAAAATAGTACACATATCCGTTTTTTTGTGTGTGTGTGTGTCACGATCAAATGCTCAACAGTCCAAGGTACAGAGATATTTCTTCTCCCTCCTTTACTTTAATGATATATGAACTTTCATATTTTATTTATATACTATAACTGGGCCACTTAACAAAAGCTATTCACAGTGTGCACGACCGCGACAACGGAGAAAAAAAAAAAAACTCACTTCAATTGCATCCTGAATCCCAACTTGACAGAATAATTGACAGCTCAGGGCAACAATATACAGCCTCGCATATCAATTGCAGCCCGTGCCCTCCGCATCCACCACTTGTTTCCTCAACGCATCTGTCTTTTCCTTTTACCTTTCCCGCCTACGCACTTGGCTTCACCTAACAGATGCGGCGCGGGGCTTGTAACGCAACTAGAATTTTTCGTATTTGCACAATGGCACAACAAATAGGCTGCGTGGGTGGGAGGAAAAACACGCAGGTAAAACCATTTGACCGAGCGCGCGGGTAAACAGGGCGGAGGAGGGGTGTTTTTCCTGCGTGATTATAACCTTAACGTTAATGCAGCCCCTCGACAACGGTAAGTGGAAACATGTCTGTAAACACTCCGTGTAAGCTACCGGGCTAACGCTCGCCCCAGAGAGGACACTTATCCGTTCAGACGTGTCTCGACTGAGCCCGACTTGACACCACGAGAGGGAGTTGAGTGATGACTGATGAATGAGAGCCGCATCCTCTCTGCACTCGGGGGCCGCGCGCGCGGTTTAGCGCTCAGTAACGGCTGGGGAAGGTGTGCAGCCAAATTGGGATAATTACAGCCGTGTGGGTGTCTGCAGCCATTTGTGTGTCACCGCGCCTTAAAACACAGTTTGCCTGGACATTCTCAGCCGTCCTTCGCTTTTGGCACCTGCTTTCGGAAGCAGACTGGCAAATAAAACATGTCTGTAAATGCCGCGTTAGCAGCCGAAGGCCTTTTGTTTTCTGGTTTTACAGTTTGCGTGAGTGCTCTGTTTTAAAGTTAGCGAGGGATCACTGAATAATTAAAACGGTGGGAAATGTTTAGAACTACATCTTACACTGATCAGGCATAACATTATGACCACCTTCCTAATACTGAATGGATATGGGCATTCTGAGGGTGCCCTCAGATACTTGCTCAGTTTGGGATCTAGTGAATTTGGAGGTCAGGTCAACACCTTGTGCTATTTTTCATGTTTTTGTTTGTGTTTGTTTGTCTGTGTCAGGCTGCGTCCTGTCATTGCTATGGGGTGGGGGTGTCCGCTCTGGTCTAAGTGGGTGGTACATGTCCAGGTGACATCCACATGAATGCCAGGTCCAAACGTTTCCCAGCAGAACATCGAACTGTCACAAGAAAGGTCCGCGTTATTAAATTATCCTGGTCATAATGTTTTAGCCGATCCACGTAGTTTCCACATCAATGCAGTTATTGATGCCGTTCGCTTTCTCTCTGACGAAACCGGCCCTTTACAATCAGCTGAAGTGAAACATCGCTCGTTGGCTGAATTGATTTAGTCACAGTAAGAAGGAGTTTGCAGGCAGACACGGATCAGTCTTAAGAGTGCAAATATAATTTCTTCATGATTCGTGTTTGGTTTTGAGTTTAATTTTTTTTCTCCTTAATTGCTTACTTTTTTTTTTTGAGAAATTACATCCTCTGCAAAAGGTGGTAAATTTAAAGGAAAAAATAAAGATGCTGGGAGAGAAGGTTCATGCCACGATTTAGTACTTGCAAATTAAATGTGGACAGAAATTTTTTTAATAAGCAACATGAAAACAATTAAAGGTTCAGTGTTTAGGACTGTTCAGTTGCATCAAAACACGAGCCAGAAACCCAGCGCTGCACCACGGTAGGCTGCTGTAAGAGGACTCACATGTAGAAATGAAGGACAGATTGTAAGCAAAACAAAAACACAACTGTTCAGGTGATTATAAACTAATGAAAACACAATTAGAAATACTATAATACAGCACATTATAACACTGCACTCCCTCCCACCACCGAAAGTGTGAAAATGGCCCAACCTTCTCCACCCTCTGCAAGGCCGTACAAACCGATACTGCTGCTTCGGTGTGACCAGCAGTAAGGCTGCCCTGAGATCGAAATGAAGTGCCGAGGTCCCGAGAAATGCTCAGGGCTAATCTACAATTCTACAAACTCAGCTGTGGCCGTATGCACCCGAATGAAAAGCCTGAGTGTCCTCTCTCCTTGGCGGGGTACAAGGAGATGTCAACACTTACTCTGAGTCAAAGTGTGCAGCCATGCAGAGCGCAACACTCAGGGAGTCAGGTAGTGTAGAGCTTAATCTGATAAAGTACTAAATCGAGCAGACATCACTGGCGCGTTTTTTTTTTCTTTTTCTTTTTTTTTTCTCGGGTGAAGTCAGAGCGAGTGTGACTGAGAGGGAGAGGGGGAATAGATGGAAGCATACTGACGTTGACTTTGACCTGGGGGAAAGGGAAATGAGGCTAGAGAGAGCACCGGCAGTCTCAGTCGAGAGTTTTTCAATTGCTTTTCTCAGCATTTACCTTTGATGCGGAATCTAATTTCTAGAGTTAACTTGGCGGGTGCAGTCACGTAATGACACACGCCGAAGCGGGGAACAAGTGACATTTCACCTCTTGTTTCTCTATTTTCCCGCGATTGGAAGGTTACACTAAAGCATCAGTCTTTAACGTATAAATGCGTACTATATTTGCTCTATATTAAACTAGCGCTACTTATATATATATACATTATTATTATCATTTTGCTTTCAATATTAGGCTATTCAAATAATGCACAGGTTCGAATATTCATTTTTTTAGTAGTAGAGTGGCCGTGCAACTACCATAAACATAAACATACATACACATATATATATATAAAAATGTCTAATCAACCAAAGATTTTAAGACCTCCTTGCAGTACCTCTGCGGACCCCCTAGGGGTCACGGACCCCCTGTTGAAGACCTATACACTAAAGAGAAGGAGGCTACAATTTCACTGTCTGGGGTGCAGGTATAGAGAACTGTCAGACAGTGTATTATCCACTGGGATGCTAAAAATGACACATCATCTCTCAGTGGAGTTGGGCTTTCACAAACACATTTCCATTCCTTTGAACTCAGCACCGGGACTGAAGTCTTCTGACAATTTACCTAACAATCAGACAGTGTGTCATGTTTCTTGTTAACTAGCCCCCAGATGCCAGAGCACACGCACACACACACACACACAGACAGTCAATTTGGCAAAATAGTTTGTCTCCCCAAATGAGCTCTCAGCCGCGAGTCGTCATTGTTTTATTTATCCCAGTTTGCAATTTGGCGATCGTATGATGGGTCCTCTCTGACACTATTCACTCTGACAAAAAAAAAAACAAAAAAAAAAAACAGCTCCTGACAAGATGAAAGAGCCACTGGGAAGTCTGATAATCTCCTGAAAGGAAAACAGCCAGATGTCTGCGAAATAAATTGGCTTTCAGGCTCAAACTTTGTGTGTCGCAGTTTTGTCGATCCGGTCGTAATCTGTTTTTAATACTTCCTTCCTGTTGTAGACATCTCAACGTCAAAAAAAAAAAAAAAAAAAAAACGGATGCCGCTTTAACTAAATGCGTCTAACTGAATAAAGCCGCTCAGCGCACCTCCTCTCCGGAGAAGAACATTTTTTTTTTCCTCACCTTCCCCGTTAAAGTTATTTTATACGGCAGCTAAATATAGACTCGCCACGGAATATGACGAATAATGAGGTCAGTTTCTGCTTAACAAGGTAACGGCGCACTAAAATAGAAAGCGCATTTGTGTTTTTGTCATTTACACTCCTTGCCTCGGCGCACGCAGGCTCTTTGTCTGTTGACGCGTCCTTTTCCAGAACTCATCCTAAAACCGGCGGCGCCTGAAGATATTTGCCTGCTTAGATGCTGAATGGATGGATCATCACCCCGTGTAATGAGGCCGCGGCATGCGTGAGATGTAATGTCAGACCTTCTCTTACATTGCTGGTATTTAACCCGAATTTATTACACCGGTGCTCTAGGAGGAAGACAAGAAGAAAGTATGACTTTTATTACAGCGATCTATAGTATGCTTTACAAAAAATAAAAAAAAGCCTTCAGCAGAGACATTAATCTGTCTCTTTGAAGTCCGTAAAGTAAATCAGTGCATAGATGGTGGAGGGCGCCTGTAGATTGGAGGAGGTGTTCCCCCAGCAGGCTCGTCAGTGCCCACTTAAAGCTTCCACTCATTTCTCTGCCTTTCAAAGTATGCATCCACTCCACGTCCATACGACGCCGTAGCCGGATGAAAGCGGACAAGGGACATGTGTGATAACGTGGTCCCACCAGACTCTCTGCGGCTGTAATTAAAAGCTGTCAGAGCAACGGGAAGACGGGAGCTCGATTCCATCTGTCGGCCGCGGGTGCAAGGTCCTCGTCGGGGGCCGTTTCCAGCGCACTTATCTTCACACGCATCAACACGCAGTAGGATCGTAAACGAGCTTAATTAAGAGATACTCTGCGTTATAAAAGGCCCGAAGACAATTACAGGAACGCCAGAGCTGGGAGCCCCGTGAAGCGACACCCACACTGTGTTTAAATGTGTCTGAGTTAGTCAATAAAACCCTCTCAATCTCCAGACTGAGGCAAAAAAAAGAAAAAAAAAGAATGCAAAATTTACTACAATTTAGCTTAATTTGAAACCTTTCTCTTAGCAGAGTAAACAGATGAACCGAGACAATGAATCATGTGGTGACCCGGAGATCAGCACGCCTTACCATCATCCAAATCCTCCCGGATGCTGACTTTGGTGGTGGGGTAGTGCATTCCCAGGCGCCCGCCGACGGGCAGCGACAGGCTGACGTTGAAGCTCTCCTCCGCCTCGTACAGGGAGTCGTCGATGATCACCACGCGACACTGCTTCTCCCGCTCGCCCTTGTCGAAGCGCAGGACGCTGGCGTGCTCCTCCGGGCGGGAGATGTAGTCCGAGTAGGACAGGACGGTCGTGGGAATCGTCCCTGTGGCAGAGCCTGAGGAGGGACGAGGTGTTAGGGGGGTATTAGAGCAAATGTCCCTCACAAAAAAGAGAGTGGATGAAATGCAAAAAGGTGAACTCTATGTACATAAACTTTTAGTTATCAGTTTCAGTTACAGTTTCCAGTAATGCAGTGGTTCCCAACCTTTTTACTTGTATCTATGAAAAGTAGGGCCCCCCACCTATTAATTTGAGTTAATTAGCAATTAAACCATGTAATTCAGTTTCAATCTATACAAAAATAACTGTAATATTAGTTATTATTATTATTTTTCACTATTTTTAAGTCCTTTGTTTGTAGACACATTCTCCTAGCTTCATAAAGTTACTCTCTTACTATCTTTCATCATAGGGAGACACATGCAACACTGGTTCATATTTACCTGAAATCTGTTTGAAAACCTGATTTAATTGAGTTTTACTTTTAAGTACAGCAGGTCAGGTCAGTGTATTAGTTCAACCATTCGTTGAACTCCGTGTGTTTGCCACTATAGCTTCTTGATACCTAGCCTAGCGCCTCTGATGAGGCCACCCGGCCTCAGATCCTGTGACATTTGCGAGTTAGCACCTTTTCCCAAACCGTCAACTTCATCATCTGCAAACTGTAGCCGAGAGTCGTCTGGAGTTAAAACGCTGAGAAGGGGTTTAACGGCCGCTCGAGCAAACCACGGCGGAGCCGACTAACAGCTCAAAGTGCGAGACTGAGCTTATGCCGCATGGTGATTTGTGAAAATGCAAATGCCGTGCAAACTGCTACTTCTCTAGTGAGGTGATGTTAATCTTAAACAGATTGTCAAGCAGCACAGGCAGCGACAAACAGATGCACCTGACACCCCCGCCCACACGTCGGGCATATGACAATATGGATACCAGATTTGAAGGCATAATAAAATGTAAACAAACGGCGGAGCCAGAACGCAGAAGATTGATGACTCACTCTCTGGTCTTTACTTCCGTGTAGCTGAAAACCCTTTCATTATATATGCACGTGTAGCCAAAAATAACTCCTTTGGGCTTTAAATAAAACGTCTGATCAGATCAGACAAACCGAAAAACGGGCAGGCAGCCGCGGTACACTTGAGGTAAGCAGGTTGCGCGAGGTGAGGAAGGGCTAGCCCGTACCCTGCTGTGTGTAGCAGACCACCATGAGCTCCTCGCCGATGTCTCCGCTGCGGTGCACTGGGATGAAAAGCTCCCCGACATCTTCCTCCACTGAGTGGATCTGCTCGGGGAAGTAGACAGTCGACTCTGTTCGGGGGAGAAAAAAAAACATAGTGGGTAATGATATGTATAAAAATCTGCAGAAATCCACAGCACAATAACCGGCTTTTTGTCCTGGCTCTGCAATAGCGAACCACATGCAACACTTAAAACACATTTAAGTGGTGGCCCTGCAGAGTGCTTATTCATATTCGTACAGTTTTTGGAATTATTGCAAACATAAGCCTTTCCGGAAGTCTTTCCCACCGCCTTGCGAGTCGCACACAATTACTCATGGGGGGCCTCTGAGTTCATCCCACGGAGTGAATCAGCTGGGAGCTTCACACATTGCTTCTATATACACAGAGGGGTCAAGCGTGTCTCTTATTTTTTGCTTTCCCCGCTCCTCTCTCCCGTCTCTGACAGTGATTGTGATGGAGGGAGTGACTCAGAGCCAGTGAAAGCATCATCTATCAAAGCACATAACTTACTGTCATCATAGAAACAATAAATGCTGGGCGCTATTTTCCACAGACGCTCTGGGACCAATAAAAAACACCATGAGCGTGGACTAAGTTTCATCTCGTCCCAGTTTTTCTCGCCTCTCCCCCCCGTCTCCAACGGGCAGACTGAATGACGGGAATTGAAAAAACACTCATGGACCGCTTTCGCATCAAAAAGTTCAATTAAAATGGCAAGTGCCGGAGCGTGAAGAATCAGAAGAAGCAGGTTCGTATTTGATACGAAAGCCAGCGTAAAGAGAGATCAGCACCTGAGATGACTCTTTGGGATGAAGTCATCAACATGGAGACAATCTCGCGCGCAGCAGGAGATCAAACATTTTCGCTTCTATTCCGATAACTCTCACTAAAATCGCTCTCTCTCTCTCCTTCCACCTCCTTCCGCCAACATTTCTACTTTCTGTCACTGCCCACAATCTGTCACTCCCCAGGGAGGGGGTGGTGGCGGTGGGGTCCGCTGCTTACCTATTCTACCCACACACGCGCTCAGTGCTACCCCCTGATTTTCTCCTCTCTTGCCGCACATTTACTGCACACTTCATCTCCTCGCGCTTATTTCACATGTCACCTCACCCTTGGCTCTTGCGCCTCGAGTTTGTCTCCTGAAGGAAAAACACGCATCCCGATTTGAAAACATACGGGAGGAGAAAAGAAAAAGAAGAAAAAAAAACACACGTGCATAAACCAAAACCAAAATATTTCGTTTATTCATTACCGAGGCCTATCTGAGGCTGCCTGTGCCGCACATGTAAAATAAATCAGCCCCGGTGAAAACATAAAATAAGTAGCACGACCTCCAAAGATGCAGCTTCTTGCCTGAGTCAAGTCAAGAGGTTAACCTGACGGAGAATCTTTTAATTGCACAACGTGCAAGACTGCAGCTGGCCTTGTGGACGCCCCGAAAACACATAAGATAATACATCATTTAATGGAAATGAATGTGGCTTCCTTGCTGGAGAGGAAGCAAAAAAAAAAAAAAAAAAAAGTGATAACACCCACTGTGGTGAGATGCTGCTGCTTGCAGCATACAGTCAAACAGCAGGCTGCCACCTTCATCTTTAGTCAGCACTCTGCATGGATTATATATGAAAGAAAGTCAGAAAGTTTCGGAGGAGGAAAGCTCTGCAATCACACGGGTAAACCGCAAGCAGACGCGCTACAGGATAAGCCCTCTCCTCCTTAATCAAACTAGCAACAGTCTAATAGAGAACCGAGCTAAAGCAGAAGAAACACGAAACAATAGAGAACAGCTCCGGGCGTGAGCGGAGACAAACAGAGACCGTCCCCGCTGTTAGAACAAACTCCACTTGTTATGCTCTCCCTAATTTTGGAAGACTTTTAGTTAAAGCTTAGCGATCCTGCTCGAAAGCTGATATTAGCCGAGCTGACGTGTCCTCCGGGGAGGGGGGATCTCGGAGCTAACAAGAAGACCAGATGAAGCCAGTTTTCATCATTAGAGAAAGAAGCTGGAGTATGACTAATGCCACAGGCATAGCTAAAGCTTCACTGGCCCATTAGAGTCCAGAGTGGCACATCTCTGTCACATTAGACAGTGAGACGGGGATGAGCGAAAACAAACCAGCGCCTGCCCTACCACACGCACACACACACACACACACAATAATTAATCCACAAGGGAGGATAGATTGAGGGAGGGGGGTATGGGAGAAACAAAGGAGTGACACTGAAACAGAAGGAGAGAGTCTGATGGGAGCAACTGTATTTCACCGTAATGGAGGCTCCAGAGTTTCCAGCATTGCTGCACGTCCATAATTACTTAAAAGTTGCGCCGAGGTGGGTAATGCATACAAAAAACTGGATGTAAAAGCGGCGGCGGAGTAAATCTGGCCTTGATGGAGCAGAGCCGCTTGTCGCCCTACTCAATATTCCATTAACATTTCAATTTGCAGGGAACAGACAGAAAGAAGCAGGAGACGGGGAAATGGCAGATTCAAAGGACCAAAGTGAAAGACTAAAGTTTGCCGAGTGCCCGTTTGTGGCCGAGTGAGAGTGCACTTCCGTTGCGTTTAAATACAGCGCACTAATGAAAAAGGCAGCCCTACAGCGACTCTCTATCGGTTATCATGGCAAAACTAAATTTCGCCGTCTTGCCTGGAGGCAGATTAGACAGGACTCCGCATCCACAAGCACAGTGTTTACATTGACAGTTATTCATCCTCACACAAACGAGACTTATGCTTCTCCCGCTACGTATTTCTTGGCTGAACCAGATAACATGTCTGCAGCCGTTTGAGCTCCTAAAACCAAAAAGAGCTCGGCGCTGATTTTAGGAAGAAGCCTCCACCACATTCCCCTGTTTTTATTCATGGTCGGGCGATTGGTACCTTTGGTGATATAAACCTCACATTTGAGGCCAACACAGATAAACAGATTTGCACAAGTGGCCACCAGAGTGTGCACTTTTATCGGAATTTGAGAAGTTTTAACGTAGACATCACTTGTATGAGACGAGAATGTAAAAGTGTAATATAGTGAGGATATGTGGCAGAACAGCAGGGGTAAATTGTTTAAGAGTTAGAGCTACCCGGCCTCCAAACATAGGCTTCATGGTACGCAGGCTTAGGACGAACGGACTTAAAAATTCTGTCGTGCCAACAACCACCGAGGCTCATAAATAATCCGCTGTGATGACCTCTCCCAGAGACACTGGTGCCTGCAGTCTATCGTTGGACCTTGTGTTTGAATGTGTACTGTTTCTGTCCGTCTGTATTTTATTTGTGTTGTTTCTCTGCTCGCTGCAAAACAAATTGCCCTCCCGGGAGATAATAAAGTTGACAAAGTGTAAGCTATTTCAATGTGAGGCCAGTTTTTTTTTTTTTTTTTTTTTTTTTTAGACCCCTGGAATAGTTTAGAGTGTAGGTCTTCAGCAGGGGATCCGCAACCCCTAGGGGGTACGTGGAGGTAATGCAGGGAGGAGGGGTTGCAAAATCTTTGGTTGATTTTTTTTTTTTTTTGGAATTTCTTTAAATACACATACATAAATATATAATATAATATAATATAATATAAGCATGAGCTGCACTGACCATCATTGGGATCCAGGATCTCAACGGTTGCCGTCAGGGGGAACTCCATCACTCCCATCACCGGCTCGGACAGCAAAATCTGGAAGGTCTCCGCCTGCTCGTATTTCCCATCAGTCAGGATCCGAACGCGCCACGTGGCCGTGGTCTGTCCCGGGTTGAACTGGACCTGCCTCTGGGACTTACCCTTGAAGTCCTCCTCCCTTTTCGCGCTGCCATCCTGCGTACCGATGCCTGAGTGACGCAGACAGCGACGGACGTGAAGAAGGGGGGAGAAGAAGAAGAGTCAGACGAGTTTCACAAAAAATGAGAAGTAAACAAGAGGGCAGCGGAGGCGAAACGGAGGAAAAATGACCACGAAAAGGGTAAAAGTCAGAGGAGTGAAACAGATGAGAACCAGATTACATATTCACACCCTTTAATGTTGTTCAGCGAGTGGTGAGAAAAAGAGTGTTGCGTCTGTTTTTCTTCGCTGATCACTTACAGAGCCTCAGGAATGTGTGAAATGAATTTGTGAGTGAAGCGTTTAAATAAGCATATTCTACCTTACCGCGACGGATTAGCTACCGCAGTTGTCTCCCAATGGGCTAGGAATGCATGCAGGAGCCCGTGTGTCACATCCTTTCCTCTGCAAATGCCTCTTATTTCAGTTATAATAGGGCCTTTTGTGTGAGAGCACTTCACGGCGACCCATGTAACATTCATGCTCGCTGACACACCTTCTACACGAGGTGCAGGGCTTACTGGCACCGCCTAGGCTTCACGTAGAACACAAACCAAGGAGCCGCTGTGGATTAAGCCATAAAATTATGCATTAAATTCGGAACCCTAATGCCCATATCCCCCTCGTCTACATCCACAGTTCCTCGTGAGAACAAGGTGAGCGGAGCCGTGCCGGTTTTGATGCGTGTGCCAGTACATGAAAAGGATTTGTTTTCTTTGTTCAGACACTCTTAACGCCTGCACAAACAGGGGAGGAACAACGAGGTGACAAACAAATGCAGATGAGCCCGGAAACATTAGATGAGAGCAGCGCACAGTAAGATCTGAGAGGTGAGCACTGTATGCAAAAATTAGGGCTGAAAATAAACACACAGGCAGGGATGCGAATTTACACGGACGGCCCGTTCATGTTCCATCAATTGCGAGGTCCTCCGGCGATTAACAGTCATTAGCAAAACCCCTCGCATTGTCGTGAACGGTTCTGCAGCCAAGCGTTTGTTTTTGCATTTGTTCCGTTTTCGTGAAAAGCCTCAGCAGTCCGGCCAACGCTCGTCTCCAGGCTCCGCGTTTCGGGTGAATTTCCACAAGAGCAAGAAATGAAAAGAAAGGAAAGGAAACTAGTTTCCACACTGACGGTCAACGCTGCCAACTATGATACCACGCTCTCTTTTATCATATTTAACCTGATCGGTGGCCAGCAAACAACACGTTTGCTGCTTTTTTGTCAACTGCGGGAACACTGAACACCAGAGCACTCCACTTTCCTATTCTGTGTTTCTTTGTTATTCTTTTCTTTTTTTTTTTTTTTTTTCTCCACGGCAAAAAACAAAGATGCTGCTTTTGTTCAGTGCAGCTGAAGTAATACAACACAGAAAAATCTTACTTCTCTGGGGGTTGTTAAAGTCTTTCTGGGAAATCTACGTAAGACATACAGGAAATTCTATTTCAATTTCCTTGTTCACTATTTTTTTTTGTGTGTGTGGTGACCAAAGCTGGGAACAAAAGAAAGAAAGACAAAGAAGAGACAAAAAAATTAAATAACTGCATTGATGATTAACACTGATTGCTTGTAGATAGAGGGATAGATCTTTTCTTGTCATTCAAAATACACACCACAGGTGCACACACTAACGGAATTTCATTGCAAATTGTCGAGATAGCAAAGCTTTAGGCGAAAAATACTGAAAAATTTGAATAAAAGCGTCTAAAAACAAAACAGTCATAAAGTGATAGAGTGCAGAAGAATACTGCACTTGATCAATGCATTGAATTACTGCATCATCCTCAAACCTGACAACACCATTTGCTGTTCAGAAGTCTTATGGCCTGAGGTGTGAAGCTGCTGCAGAGCCTGGCTGCTCTGCAGCCAAGGCTGCTGTACCTCCCGAGAACTGTCCATGATGTGGATGTGCGCAGTCTCTGATGATGTTTTTTTGCTCGCGACAGACAGCGTTTGGCCCCCATGTCCTTGACGGAAGGAAGAGAAGTCCCAATGATCTTCTCTGCCGTCCTCACCACTCTCTGGAGGCCCTCCCAGTCTGCAGCTGCAGCACCACAGAGAGATACCGTCGGTCCGTATACTCTCTACGGAACTTCAGGTAAAAAGTGGTGAGGATGTTGGAAGGCATATGTGTCCTTCTCATCCTGCGAAGGAAGTGCAAATGCCGCTGCGCTCGCTTTTTATTTATATATTATATGAGTTCTGGGTGCAGGATAGATTGTTTGCTATATGCGCCCCCCCCCCCAGGAACTTCTACCTCCTCCACTGCTGTTAGTAATCAGTGGAGTGGCAGGGTGCACTGAAGTCAACAACGACTTCTTTTGTTTTCTTGACATTCAGAAGAAGATTGTTTCGCCCGCGCCAGTCTGCCAGACGCACCGCCCCCTCTCCGTTAGGCCCGGTCGCCTTTGTTTTCCGAATCAGCCCCACCACTATAGCATCATCTGCATACTTTATGATTAGCAAGGGGACCCGGCAATGCAGGTAACGTCAATCAGCGACAGCAGTCGTGCAAAACTGTGAGAATGACACTAATAAGGAGCGCTGCTGTCACCGGTTTTTGTTCGCGCTCTACACCTCAGACTTCTATTTTAAATGTGCCAGTTACCGAAGTTTTCGGGAAATTAAAGGGAAAACTTGATGGGATATTGCCGACGTCTCATCTCACCGGCTTTTAGTTGGGTTTTTCTCAACTCAGCGAAGAGCTGGTGAGATGAGGTGGTGGGCTCTCGCAATTTTCTGGGCCAGCTCCGCGGTGAGGACGGGAGCAGAGAGCGCGGCAGTGGCGATGGAGAGGAGGGAAAAGAGACGGAAGCTGCAAACAAACATGAACAGACCCTCTCATCCCCTCTCAGTATATCAGGCTCAGGCAGCTCAGGAGCACGTTCAGCCACAGACTCGCCCGGCCACGAGCCTCAAAGCATTTAGGAGGCTCTTTCTTGCCAACGGCAATCAGTCTGCACGACGCCACATCAACCGGTTCCTCTAGCCTCAATTGACTGTGACTGGAAAACCACCCGCCTCATCAAAACGAACCGCGTAGTATTCTCTCGCACTTTTATGAGAATTAACTGGTCAGGTTTACACTCGCTACTGTGTTTCTGCTGCCGTAACCACCTGCCTTTGGACACTTTAACGCAGCATTAAAACCACAATGGAGAATTAAATCACGTTTTCCTTCTTGAGACCATGAATCCTGAACCTCTTCATATCTATATCAGAACAGGTTGCACGTGGTCATACTGTTTATACACCTCGGTCGCCATCGCACGGCCACATCTTTTGATGGAATTTCAGCAAGATACAGTACAGACGAGATGCGTATTGGTGTTTGCAAGTAAAAAGAGGAAGTCTTTACCAGGAAATGTATGCTGTTGGCTATTTGGCTCTTGTGGAGCGTAGCAGACAGCTGTCTGGGCGACTGTGGTCATTTCTCAGTGTGTAACAGGAGGCTGATATCGGCATCCCGTCTAATTAAACCGAAACTAGAAGTGTGCTTCTGCATCACTCAGCAACACGTATAGAGTCAATAATTATCAAAACATATCCTCCTGGTTTCTGATTTCACGGACCAAATGTCAAAAGAACAGAACAAAGCCAATTAAATTTAATTGGACTTTAAGGTGCGCCTCACGCAAGAAACTCATTTCTGATGGGGGTTCGCTGGTTTTTACACTCTGATCATGTACGTCTTAATTTCTTTGATTTTAACTGATTAATTGCAAGTTTCTTTTAATAGCCGGAGTTAACGAGCTTTGATTTCGGCTTCGTTTGAGGAGCTCCCTTCATTACGACGAACCTCTCGGCCACTGAGGGCTGAGAACTCGCCTTGGGCAGCCACTCCGACAGAAACTACAGCACGGAACAAACGATCCCACCTCTGACGAAGAAGACCAAAGAAGAGAGTCGGCGTCGTTGCTTGAAACCGGTCCTGATTTCTTGTCCTCACCGGGTTTGTTTTCCCACTTTTCCCAAATCAAAGACCATTTCTCGCGAATCCAGAAACGCAAATATATTTAAGTGTGTTTGTATGTCCGTCTTCAATTCTGTTCTGATGATGAGCTGATCCACGTCAAATAAAATGCACCACACGGTGCCTACATGAGAGAGGGGAAGTGGCTGATCTTAAGAAAGGTGCAGCCTCGTTGCGCCACTGTTGCTGGACTCCCTGGAGGGAAGAGACACGCCTTTCCCCAGGTCGCACCGGGGTTCCACCTCAGCAGGGGAGAAATATTCCCTCCTGAGGGTTTTTGATCTCTATGGCACTGTTCCTCAGAGCTACAGTCCTTTGTGTTTGTATCAACACACACACACACAACCCCGCTCGCAAACACAAGTTCTTTTTATAGCTGCAAACTTTGCTCTTTTTTTTTTTTTTTTTGTTTCGTGTTGAAGCTTCTTTTACTGCTGTACCAAATGCTGCGGTAACCAGGGTTTGTCTCAATGCAAAACCTACAATTTTGTATATTATATCAGTGTATTATATCATTTCGCCTCAAGGCAGCAGAGATGAAGATGTACCGAATAGAGAGGGGGTCAACGGTTTCTATTCTCTCTCCCTGGCGAAACACAATTATCTTCCCATGCACTCGCACAACAATTGGGCTGGAACACATCCCACAGGAGATGACATATCTTAACCTGGTGCAAAGTACACCTCGTTAACCATTCTCCATTTACGCAGCGGAGCAGAGGCAGACAAGAAAAGGCCAGTGCTGAAATAATAATAATAAAGAAAGAGCCTTCAAGGCGCGAGCTTTGACTTATTCAAGGGGTTAAAAAAAAAAAAAGGAAGAATCAAAATTCAATTCCATCTTGTTCCCCCGTGGGGCTCCTCATACTACTCACGCAGAAAAGAAGACAGGAAGAATGATGGAAATATAGCAAAAAAAAAAAAGGAAGGGAAAGCCATGCAAAGCGTATGAAGGAGAACCGGCAGAGATGCAGTGCAATGGGTAACAACCAAACACACACACCAGGAAGTGGGAAAATAAAGACGGTGCAAGAACAAACTGTGAGCGAGCGCAGCGCAGGAGCGAGACACGGATAAAAAGGCACACGACTAAATATATGACACGGAAAACATGTACGACAAAGTCGCGCGGCACCGACTCAGTAGGCAGTAAGGACAGTTTAGGAGACGCCGCTGATGAGTGGAAGCGGGTCTGTGCGACGAGGTCAGAAGAGATTAGGGAAAAGGAAGGTGAAACGAGTTAAGTGGGTTTACAAGTCAGTGGGACGGCCGTCACCGGGGAGAGGGGGAAGCGTGGGGACAAAATTAGCGGGTGAGATCGAGGACACACACACGCCCGTGAGGAGTTGCGCTGCTCGTTGATACTTGAAGAAAAGGTCTCGAAAACAGTTGAATCCAGCCTGATCCCTTTCCTCTTGTCCGGTCCTGCTCTGCCTGAGCTCTGCTTCGCGGGGGCATCTTTGAACCCTGATCTCATCTCTGCGTTTCTCCTTCACTGATCCTCTCTACCTGCGCGCCCTGTTGTGATGGGCTATGTGTAACAGCTCTCCTCCACTGTTGCCTGGCACCACGCCGGCTTTCATCAGCTAACCCATGCAACAGCATCAGGCTCCTGGCAACATCGCCGGGTGTCCTTTTTTTTTTTTTTTTACCATTCTCTCCGTCTCTGATCTAACGCTATCTGTCACTGCATGTAGAGATATACTTTCCATGTATACCAGAACATTGAAGGTGCCTTTTCGGTTTTTTGGATTATTATTTTTTTTTTCCTCTGACTTCAATTATCATTTGCAGCTCTGTTTTTTTTCGTTGAGACCTTTGAGTTTCGTTACCACTCTGCCATATCCTCCATTAGCACGCTACATATAAAAACTAACAGATGGTGAAAACGGAGGTTCATATTTATCGGCAATTTGCAACTAGGAGTGCTCAAACAATTCAGTGATTAAAGCTAGAGTGCCAGATTTTTTACATGTAAATGCTTTTAAGTCCTTGCCAACCGGTTTCAGACGAGGCTTATTAAACCAATCAGAGCCAGGTAAGTCTCTCTCCATATTGCAGAACATTGGAGTTGGAAATTTGGTGCATGAGGAAACTTTCCCCGGCTGGTGCACCAACCAAAGATTGGTTTTCCAGATCTGAAAAGTGGAGCAACCACAGTGACGGGGAATAACAAGTCTACAGCAACTATGGTGAAGCATGTGGTTGGAGAAATAAGAAATGTGGCAGTTAACAAGGTTCTGTGAAGAGATGGTATGTAACACGCAGCCATGTGTCTCTCATGACCAGAAAGGCTAAAATACAATCTATTAGGCATTCAATAGAAAAGTCTCTGGTCCTCAAGATAACTCCGCGAGTGATGTTCACCAAGGACAAACGCAGATTACTATTTGTAGAGTATCACTAAAGAGTACTGATTGAATAAAAGGGACCGAGGGGCTGTAGGGAGTGGGAACATGCACATACATCTGCAGTGTCTAAGTAATCATTGGTAGCTTTAACTTAACTTTAAATCAGTCAATTTACATAAAAAGAATAATCTGCATAAAATGTAATAACTGATTGCACGTTCTTTATCAAAATGTAAAACCTTTACCCTGTTGTAGCTCAAATATAAGGGTTTGCTGTTTTATCCGGTCTTCAACAGGGGGTCCCCTAGGGTTTCGATGGAGGTACTGCAGGAGGGTCGCAAAGTATTTGGTTGATTAGACATTTTTATGTATTTTTTTTTTTTAATTTCCCCCCACAAATTTAAATTTCTTTACATTAACATGAATCCAACATGTTTTAGTAAAGAGATAGCTTAATATTGAATGTGAAATGATACTAATAATGTATATTTGTAAATAGGAATTTAATATAGAACACATATGCACAATGTGGGGGGGGGGGGGCTACTTCTCCATCAATTTGGGGGTTCTTGACCTGAAAAACATTAAAGGCCTCTGCTTTAAATCATTTTCCCTGGTATCAGTCCAGCTGATGATGTATTTCACAAGTAACAATAATAATAATGCATTGGTTTTACATAGCGCTTTATACTCATAGATACACAAGGATGCTTTACATTGAATGGATTATTCATTCAGTCACACAGTCACCCCCTGGTGGTGGTAAAGTACCTCAGTGGTCACAGCTGCCCTGGGGCAGACTGATGGAAACAATCCGGCCTCTGCGACCACCACCAAACATCCCCCACTCGCAATCAGTGGAGTTCACACTTGGAGCAATTTGGGTGAAGTGTCTTACCCAAGGACACAACGGACAGACTAGGGATAGGGCGAAATCGAAACGCCAAACTTTTTGGTTATTGTATGACCGCTATAGCTCCTGAGTAGGGATGGGCATCGATAACTCTTTTAAAGAACAATTAGCCTTCATGCTTATCGATTCCCCTTATTGATACTTTTGGTGCCGAATCTTTACGTCCCAGTCCAGGAGGTTGGCTGAGGTGTGTTTGTCGCAGCTTTTAGACCCTGGCTGTAAAACATTTAAGACGAGATATGTCATTATGACTGTATACAGGATAAATTGCTGGAGACGTTGCGGCCGGTGCATAAACCATTCAATAGAGCTGATTGAAGAGAGCAGTTGACACTGCAACCTTTGAGTTATTATTTCATTTCAAATGTGTCACCGTCCTAAAATACTTTTCTGCATACATCCTGTTTCATCAACATCATCTGCGTCCATGTTTTTGTGCAAAGAGCCACAGAAGTTCAACAAAGGAGTTTAAATAGCAAACACACCTTTAATTCAGGCAGAATCTATCATTATTTCTTACATCATTACAGCAGCACTGCTGGCGGTCACCAATACCGAGGCAAAACGAGGCAACCTACGAAGAAGGGCGATCGAGTGAATCCTTCATGCATGCTGAAAAACTGTCCTCCATGCCGGGGAGACAGTCTCAAAAGTCATTAAGACATAAGCCAAGCTAAATTAGCCAATACTGAAATCTATTAAAAGCTATTACATTGATCCCTTTCTGTTTTTACCGTTGCATGTTGCCCTAGACGGGACCATATTTCATTATCAACCCTGAACATGCACCACGTACAGACACACAAAAGTACATTTGTGCAAGAAGGCGTACAAATTTTATAAGAATCATGAGATAAAATATTAATGTCAGAGTGACTTAGGCTTGGCGTTGTGGAGTACGGCACACCTATTTTCTTACAGCTGCCATAAATATTAATTTTCTTTAATCTCCCTCCAAACCACACACAGCTAAACATGTTGTCACTACATGCAAGGAACTTTCACACTGATGCACTTTAGCACCGTGTCAACATGCCATGTTAGAGATCCGGTGTAAAAAAAAAAAAAAAAAAAAAAAAACGGCTTGAAAGCGTTGCGTATTATGTGTGTGTCGTCAGAGATAACCAGGTGCTCGCACGCCAACTGTGCTAAGAGATGAGAGTCAGGACGCGCGCTTTCATGTGTGCCCTGGAGATACTCTCAAAACCTCCCCGAGAGGAATCAAACATACAGTCATGCATGCACACGCAGATAGATAAGTCTCAAAGCTTACATAAACTGCTACACCGTGATGGTAACACATGACCTTACGATTAGCAGGGATCAGAATGATGATGAGAGGTGAGCGAGAGGGGAAAAGCTGCTTACAGCCGCTACTTCTCCCAGAGGGAACCGGCTGAAGCATGACAAAGTCAGTGCTGAGTGCGGCATTCAGGGACAAGATCATCATCCTTTTAACCTTACAACTCGCACAAACACTCAGACATAAGCACGAAAACACGTCGGCTCCTTCTTTCCAAATCGCCTCCATCTGCTGGTCAAAATGCTTATTAAAAAACTCCAGCATCGGTGTTTGTGTAGCCGGCTGGATTTGAGATTGGAGCGACACACACAGCGGCCTGTTCTCTGCCCACTCTGTGTTTTGTATACGGATGAGCGTTGCCGGCAGCGGGACGCTCACTTCATTTTAAGTTTCCTGATGATTCACCTTTTGTCTGTTGTTTGTGTCGTCGTCAACTGCTGTGAAAACCCATTCCGCAGCTTACCGTTGCTAAAAGGCAAAAGTGCAGCCGTTCTCACGCTGTCTATGTTAGATCGGAGAGGCTGAATTTTAACAAGAATCATATGGAGCACAGGTGTGGAGCGCATTGCAAGATTGCAAGTTTGTTTTAAGTCTTATCTGAATGTCGTCTCAATCTCTTCCCTGCTATTTAAGGATCTGGCTCAATAAATCTGCCTGCGTTATAAAACCTTCTGCACTGCAAAAAAGAAAAAGGTCATCAGTGATTCAGTTCAATTCAACTCAATATCACACCTCATCTTATACCATGATATTCTCACACTGATTATACTGTATCACTTCCTGCTCACACGACTCACAATCAACTATATAACACGTGTATAATAGTAATAAAGTCAAAATTCACTCTGTCTCAGAGTGATGCTGAAAAACTAGCCCATGCATTTGTGTCTTCTAGGCTGGATTATTGTAATTCATTACCGTGTGGTTGTCCAAATAGCTCTCCAAAAAGCCTCCAACTGAATCAAAATGCTGCAGCAGGAGTATTGACGGAAATTTAAAAGTAGAATATGAGGCAAAATCTTCAGCTACCAGGCCTTTCTCCTGTCGAACCAGCTCCCAGTTTGTGTTTGGGAAGCAGAACACCCTCACTACTTTTAATGTTAAGACTTTCCTTTTTGACAAAGCTTATAGTTAGTACCAGAGCCAAAAACATCCAACAGTGCTTTACAAATGAATGAAATTTGAAGTCAACCAAGCCTTATGCTAACCTTTTGCTAGCTAAACTTTTTTTTTTGCTTTCAAGCATTTGAAGCTGGCTAGCGATCTCCGCTAGCGTTTTCCTTTTCATCATTTCTCTGTGCACCAGACGGGCACCAACATGACGGCAACATAAAGAAAAAGTGTGTGGTAAATTGTTTCTAAGAAGTCTAGTTTTACTTGGCCTATCAACACAGTTGGAAACAAAGATTCTGTGATGCTGCGTCTTGCTGCTACGTCGTCTTAAATTGGTCATGTGATTTGAGGTATATATACAGCTCCGGTTAACGCTGGCTCAGGTGAAACCCAACCAATCCATTAGTTATGCTGCTATAGGTCTAGGCTGCTGAGGGATGACACATCGAGCACCTGTCCTCTATGCTCTTCTCTCTCGCTCCAAGCTCCTATCCTCTAATGTTTTTTCTCTAGCACGGAGCTCCTCTAATTTCTTTTATAACATCTTCTCTATTAGTACTCATTTATATGCATTTGTGTCCTCTTACTGTATCACATCTTAATAGCCGGCCACAGTAAACAATGGAATCTGTTTCTAAATAGCATTATATCAGCAACTCCTTTATTTTCTTTTATAAAACTGTTAACCCAACATGCAGACACAGCAAGAACATCATCACCGCAGAGAAGCCCCAACTAGATTTTTAGCCACTGTTTGGAACAAATAAATTAAAACTTTGAACATGAGTTAAAATCATTTGCAAGGCAACATGAGACTGCTCGATGCTGTTTGCCAGCACGTACGGGCAAAACAATGTTGAGCACTCATGTTGCCATGCAATTATTTTTACCTGCCTGCATCACGCTGAACTTAGAGCTGGCTGATCTAGCTTCCTCAAGCTCATAACAACATTTTCCTTTTCTCAAAAACTTTAAATCGCCTCAAATCCAAACAAAATTACTTTGACTTGAGGGAGAAATTGGGTTATTTTGTGTGTTGAAAGGAAATGTTGCAGTTTTGATTTGGTCAAGTGCTGGAGAGTAGTGTGCCGAGTGAATGTGAGAGTCAAAAGGTTTACGAAGCAAATGACAGAATTGTGTATGGTATAAATAGCACAAAAGTAAACTACCAAAGTAGGACATTATAAAAAGATGGTTGTGTGCCATTTCTTGAATTCCATAGTTGTTCTTATATACAAAGAAAGAGGAAAGTAGAACTGTAACACAAAATCAAAAGCAGAAGAAGCTCTGAGTAGGAATGTCCTTAGTTTTGCAAATTATGTTCAAAATTGAATCTCCTCTGGGGATGACACTGAAATGGAAAATCAAGGCACTACCAATCGAATTAAAGTTCTTCTAGCACGAGTATGTGCAATCAAGATATCTCATCTTCTACTACCACTTAATCCTGTGTATGCATCAAATTTATCAAATTTAATTTATTTTATGAAAATCTCTCCAACAGCCGTTGACATTTCACTCAACAGGAGTTTATTTATTTTTCCTCTGGAGACCACGAACGTCTGTACAAAAAGGTTGAGGCAATCCTTCCAGCTGTTGTTGTGATATTGGACAAAAGCGACGGACCAACATTTCCATCCCCAGGGCCATCATACTAGAGTGGCTGAAAAGCGCGTCGCCCCGGATAGGAAAAGGGAGAAAGACAGAAAGACAAATAGGCTCACCGATGAAAGATGTCTCCCCCAGGTACCCTCTGCGTCTGAGGACCACCTCCAGGAACTTGTCCTCTTCATCCACCACGTAGTACTCTTTCTCCAGAGAGATCCAGGCCCAGTCCAGACGAAACTGGTGTCCTTTGAGCTTGTTCCCACCTGGACAAAATATGCAAGAAAACAAAAGCGCTTTATTTCTGGATTTTAAACAATGCTTTATGTTTCATTTAAAAACGAAGTTGCACAGTTAGCAGTTTACAGATTATCCTGAGCATGCCAGCCAGGCAGGAGGAGGAGGAGTTGGAAATGGTCACGTTAATGCTATGCTAACAGAGCTACTCAATAGCTGCCACTTCGACGAGCAGACAGGAAAGATTGCTGCTTCCTGCAGCTAATTTACCCACCTACTCCTTGGGGTGAGGTCAGAGCTCTGCAACGCTGAACGGAAATAATGAGAAAACACTCTAAAGCTGGACTAGAAAAGAAGTTGAAGAGAGATCTTTCTTTCTGCTTTTGCAGGCAATGAACAATGACTAACTCTGCGTGGCGTCCCCATAAAGTGCCATTACGAACGTCTGATTATGTGTTTCGCTGGCAAAGGGAATATGCAGAGGTGGACTGTTTGTGGTTCATGTTATGTGCAGGAAAATCTAATTTAGCTCCACTGAGGACAATTGAAAACAAAGTTGTTTGCTCTATCCGTGTCCTTTGTGCATCTTAAAGGCTGAAGTAGTATGGCTGTTAAACGCACACAAAGCATACTGTAGCACTCTGCCTCCATCATAATGATAAAGGTCATAATCAGCAGCAGGCAAGCATTGTTGCTCAAACTCCCTTCGGCAAAAAAAAAAAAAAAAAAAAGGCGGGTGCTACTCTATGACTAATCCTACACTGTGACACCGATCGCGTAGAAAATAAGGATATATACCAGCCTCTATTAATAAGAAATCATGAACAGCATGACGAAGAGCGGCCATACTTTCCACTCCCACATCTAGTTCACGGTCGGATTCACCCTTCCCAATAGAATAAGGCACTAATGCGGCTCGCAGACATGGTGCTAAAACACAGCAGAGGTGAAAAGTTCAGCACTTTCCGGTTTGGTAGACACTGCTGCAACATGCTGAGGTGAGGACACAGCTAATGCATCCTACAAAACCCCCTAAAGCCAAGTTCAGGCTTCGCTCCACACGAAATCGCGCACATCCGCATCCCCTCGACTGCAAGCGCCAACGCGGCCCGCAACCTTAGCCCACGCGCACGCATACGTGTGCATGTTTGCGTGTACGAAGCGGCTCTTATGTGTGACGTCTGAAGCTGTGCGCAGAGAATGGGGATCTGAGCCACTGGTCCTCAGACTGTCCCATTCCTCCAGCCTTTTGGAAGGATAAAAGCCCTCTCACATGTGCTGACCAAACAAAAAAGTAGCTTTGAAATCATCCTCAGAAGAGCTAAATACACAATGCACCTTCTTTCAAAGGCTTTTCTGACAAAAAAAAAAAAAAAACTCAGCACACTTTTTCTTCTCTTTTATTTTTCCCAACCAATTAGGAATCACAGTTTCTGCAACAAATTTCATCGATCGAGCTGCTGAGAGAGAGTAAAAACTTCGGTGCTGGCTTGTGATGTAGGATCTTGTTAAAGAGTTCTGTCAGAAGAGATGACTTTCTTACCACAATTGTTGATAGTGTGACCAAGAATTTCTTCGTCTTGGTTTTCTCCTATACTTCCTGATACTCAATATGTTATTCACTTTGTGACCAGCGTGCTGCAAAAACCTCTGCGTGGTCAGCGCTTATTTTATCTTGCAAATCCCCCCGTCACGACTCAGTGGACTTGCACCATTAAAACCGCTGCCAATATTGTAACACTATGTTACTAAATCCAATTATTACACATGGCGTGAAATGGTCACCTACAGTGGCGAATCCGTGAGACTTATCCTGCCTCTGGAGGCTCAGATAAATACGCTCACCTCATTGTTTAAGGGTTCTGGTCTGAAAATTAAGTCATGTCGCAGCGAAGACACTGCGTGCTACCCGCATAAACGATAGACTGTAGATGGACAAAGCTGGTCGATGAATTTGAAAATTAAAAATCCAAATAAAATCAGAGCAGTTAGAGAACTGACCGCAGAAAAAAAAAGCAATTTTTTGAACTCAAATATCAACACAACCCTAAATGAATGCTGGTGTTGCTACTTGAAGTATTTGCTGAAAATTTGACCATAATATTTCACAAGTAAATAATGTCTTTCAGTTTATTTTGATTAAAAAAAAGTTCTTGGCCTTTCCACATTCCTTTGTGGTCAGCCTTGAGAGAGGCACTCTGGTACACAACAAAAATCTAACTCTGCAGTGCGGTTACTGCGTTGAAAACAAAAGTGTTTTTCCATCTATTTTCCTGCTAAATATAATGTATTTTAACATGAAGAGTATCACTACATGCCCTCAACCCAGATACCCACACCTATCCTTTTTCTTCAGGCTTTTGTTTTTAAAGATATTTGGTTCATCAACTTGTATATAAGTACATTTATTCAGTTAAAATAGCTTAAAACTAAGCTGCTACCTTTCTAAAGCTTTGTTGATGAACAAGCTTCAGGGACCAGCTTAAATTCTCACGCTTTGGGCTTGGAGAGTTGTTCAAGAAATAAAAATTGGAGCCACATTAAGTCAAAATGAAACTGATCGGTTAAGCAAACGCGACGCGCAGTCATGTAGCACACACGGAAAGATGGAAGCCTCATTTACAGATGTTGGAGATGTGTGAAGGACACACAAGGGGACATTGGCAGCAAAGTGGCGACTAGGGAACACGTGAACGCCAAAGTCACCGAAGCGAGACAGAACGGTGTTGATTGTATTTCCCCTTCAAGTGAGACGGCAAGAAGAGCTAGCTCCGTCCGTACACCGCCAATAAATGTATGTTCTCCTTGTTTCATTCAAAAACATTTGGGAGTGGGAAATATACAAGACGGTTACCTAGGCAACCAGATCCTGGAAGGCCCGTTAGGAGCCAGCTATCGGCTATAAAAAGATGGAAAGAGAGCAAATTGCTTCATATGTGGATGAATTGGAAAAAAATAAAAACAAAAAAAAGTATTTTTTTCAAACCAAATGTGAGATTAAGCTCTTAGCTTCGACTTTCTCGAGTTCCATCTGTGTGTTTTTTTATGTGTGTGTGTGTGTGTGTGTGTGTGTGTGAGGCTTCACATCCAAAATCAAAGACATTTTTTACAGAAAGACAGAGCTGTCAGCTGCACGCTACATATATTCTGCTGCTGGCAGTGTGGCCGTTCCCTCACTGTTGTGTCTCCTTCAGTATTCCTCTGCCTACGAGTCCCCAACTCCCAGTGCAACCGGCAAACAAAGACCTATGCAATGATCTCACCGCCGTGGAAAACTTTCAAGAAACGTTCTCGTGGCTCGTGAGCAAATCATCTATTTATTCGGTTGGCATGGTGCTCGTTTTCATAAACCACTAAACATGTGAAAGGGCTGCGACAGTCTCCGCGCCGAAATAGGCCGCCAGTATTATATCAGCACTAATAGCGGCGGCCCACGTACCATCCATCTGACAGGAGCGCCACTCTACATGGATTTTCATAGCTGACAAAATACAAATATCGAACTTCCCCTCAGGATGCTGCGGCACCTTTCAGCTTATCTTGACGGATGTGTGGCAGTCACTGCGGAGAGAGGCTTGGCGCGTGTGCAACTGGTGGAAAAGAGGATCACAAAGAGGAGGGTGACGTGTTGTGCGCTCGGCTGTGTCGCTCTTCTGCAAGGTGTGCGGAGCCAGACCCACAGACGACTGAGAGCAAGTCATTTTACAAGTCTTTCAGAGCCATAATTTAGAGTGTGTGTGACATGTGTTTTATCCACCTGCACTTACACTTCGCTCAAGGCAATCAGCATGGTAGCGGGTATCTCCTGAGGGGATTCATAGCCCTGGGCGAGTATTTAAACCTCTGTTCAACTCAAAGTCGAACTGAAGCCGGTTACGTCCTTTGTTGTTAATTCTCAAGGATCAAGTACAGTCTGGCTATCTGGGTCTGGGATACAATACAAGCATGTAGGCCGAGTTTAATATAGAACACACATTTAGTAGGTAGGGGATCCCTATTTAATCTCTCATCAGTTTGGGGGTCCCTGGCCTGAAGACCCCTGTTCTAGTCACTGCATTCGATTAACCTTTTAACGTTCCACTGGGACATATATGGGACAGCAGAAGGTTTTTGAACCAATCAGGGCTCTGTACACGAGTGGTATTTTAGTAAAACCTGCATGCAATGTGTCGTTGGAAAGCTCATTTTCTTCTGATTTCATTGATAAATGCCGTTCCAGGATTCACCCAAAAAAAAAAAAAAAACACATTTTTTCAAAACAAAAAAATTCAGGCGAACCCACCAACGTCTTATTTTTAACTGCTTGTCAGTCATTACTATACTGGATGAGATCCCTTGTGCCAAGATCCAAGGCAAAACGCATTTAGAAGCCCAGTCCAATCGAAAAAATGAACAGCAGGCTATCAGTCAGCTACCAGCTAGCAACCAACAAGGAGACACAAGCTAACTAGCCTAGCCAACAGCAACGGATATGCAACTACATGTCAACCAACATATCTCCCCTCTGCAAAACACGAGGCAAAACACAGTTAGAACCCAGTCCAACTGAAAGAAAGAAACAACAACTTACTCAAGAGAACAATGCAACCTAGTGATTCCGACTTTTGTGATTGAACATCTTGGCTTTCAAAAGAGACCAAGACCATGCATAAGCTCCAAAATGTTCAAGAACAGCATTCAATTTACTTTGAGTATGTCCTAAATAAATGTTCTTGGGTTTTTTTTTTTTTGGCAGAAAGGTTGGAGTAATTGGAGGTTAATCACCTAAGAGCAAACCGCAAACCAAACCTAAATACAAGTCTGGTGCTGCTGTTTGTGTTTCTCAGAGTGCTACGCGCGCCGTGGGCAACAAAGGGAGTGAAGTGCACATACATCAAGCCTCCCCTCCTACTCACCCACAAGAGATAAAAGTTGCGTGTGACAGAATAATGCATTGTTTCCTCCTTACATTCAATAGCCATCAGGCATGACTGTGCTGCAGAGACACCTTAAGCGACCCTTGCACATGAAACCATAGGAAACCGATGTGAGAATCCCTTACTCCTTTGAAGTTCTTCTTAATAATACGTTTAATATCTCTGAGGTTTTTTTCCCTGACGTCTGGTGGAGACCGTCGTATCCGACCCTGTGGGCATAGCTTGAAGGGAGAAGGCTTGGGGACGGAAACGTGTCAAGCTCTATATGTGCATGCAGTTTTTTTTTTTTTTTTTTGCACAACGTAAAAGCATCTCTTCTCCTGCACCATTTTATTGTGCTCAAGACTCCCCGTGCCTCCATTATAATATTTTACAGGGGGTAAGTTTAATGTATCTCAGGGCAGGTGCTGGGACAATGTATCCGCTGAAAGCTCCGGTTTCTCCTTCCCACTATTTTATCCCTCTGCTCTCATTTCCCCTGCATTATCTCCTCAGACTCTTCAAAAACAACATTTTATCCTGCCAGAAAATGTTCCTTTTCACGTCAGTTATTTTCACAATGTTTACTTTGAGATATATGGTTTTTATTAGAAGCCCTCAAAATACAAAATAATAAAGCGGAGCTCTGAAAAGCTCCCAAGCGCTGCATACTTTTATATTGCTGTGTGAACTGAAAAATTGGTACTCGTTTTTACGACGTGACGCTCAAGATTTAAATATAAATTAAAGGCCTATGAGGAGGCATTAAAAATGAAAAAGCAAGAAACGGAGGGGGTAAGGATGATCTATGCAAAACGGAGAAACTGCAAATGAGATTTTATGTGAACTGGAAGTGTCACTTTCCCAAAGTTTCGTTTTGTAACGAGAGGGACTCAGTCGCCGTATAAAAAGATGGAAAGACAGGGTGAAAATGAGACGAAAAGAAACTGCTAAGTTTAAAAAAAAAAAAAAAAGGTGACACGGTAAGTAAAGACGGAAAAGTGAAAATCTAGTGCTGTTAAGTGGGAGCAATGTAAGGTATTCACATAGTCAAAAATGGAAATCAGAACATCTTTCATAGCAAAAATGCAGCCCCATTTTGCAGCGATCTTTTCTTGCCTAAGATGAGATGGTCTTTGGTCAAGTTTCGAGTGCTTACATGTCATGCATCAGCTGTCAAGCGCTGAGAAACAGAATCAAAGATGATTAACACATAGAAAATAAACTCCTTCAAAGTCTGAGGCTCTCATCTCGAGGTTCCAATGAGATGCAGATGCAACTTCAGAGAACGTGCCGTAATCCTTCAAGAGAGATATCCATCCGTCCGGGGACAGACGGCAGGAAAAAAAAAATATATGGGCGGCTGTGTGACAGTAAAACCAAATCCCGATGACTAAGACAGAGCCCGGCGCCCGCCACCATAAACTGCAACATACTTTGAGATTTAACTCAACGGGACGCGGAGGCAGAAAGAGAGCACCTCGGGAGGTGAAGAGGACGCCGATGTGCGAGTCGGGCAAAAATAACACCGAAAGGACAGATGCTGAGGAGGGCCAAAGAACTGAAAATGAATAAAGCGCGGGCGAACAAAGATCTGGGAGTGACAGCGCGCGCAGGGGGAGATGAAGAGGATAAAGGCAGGAGAGCTGGGGCCATGGGAGAAGTGAGTGGCAGTGAATTCCTGAACAGACAGATAAAGAGAATCCTCTCCTAAAGACAATGCACATTTTACTCTGTGCATGTGTCTTCATGCTGCATGCCGATGCATTACCTCGCCATTCGGCCCTTATCAGGACCTTAACAATGATAAAAAATAAAAATGGTCAAGGGATTAACCTTTTGTGACCATGGTGGCAGCCGGTTCAAGCCCGTAATTGTTACTCTGAACATTCAAAGATGGAGAGATCTATTAAAAAAAAAAATAAAAAATGGCCAGGCAGTAGTAGCACCAATATGTTTCAACTTTCTATTTTAAATACGTCCATGCACGAGTTTAACTTTCATTCATTCAATTCTATTGAGTCGAGGAGTTTAAAAGTTATTAGCTGCTTAAAACCAACCCAGCTCTTCTTCTCGGCCGCAGTTTCTTTCATCCATTAGAAAGAAAGTCCAAGAGTACATAAATAATTTGCCGCGCTTATCGCCGAACAGAGTGGAGGGCAACCCAAGGAGGTCATTTCATCTCGAGCGTTGGCACCGCTCTGATGAAAAAAGGCCTTTTGATAAGACGAGGCAAAAGTGACAGTGGCACCCCGGACCCAAACAAAACTGATGATAAAGATGTGGCGGCGCCCTTGCAGCATATATGGGGATAATTAGCGCTCTGGATCTAGCGGAAGAGAAGTTTCACACAAAGTGTTTTGTTATGATTAAGAACGATGTGTGAAGAAAAGCATGTAACGCCCACTGTGTACAAAGAAACGCAGATAAAATGAGGATATAAAAGCAGCAAGTGGTAATTTAAGAGGATATATTGTGGTAACCCGAGATAAAGCAGTGGTAGTTCTGGGCTGCTCCAAAGCAGGGAGGGGTGGGGGGGTGGGATGAAAGGCCTCTATTGTAACAATCAATCTCATTTGCAGTGGATGAAGAAGCACAGCGATTAAAAAAAGAAGAAGAAGAAGAAAAAAAAAAGAAAAACGGGAACAAGATATGTTGCCCTCACAAAGGTTTTGGAGGGTTTTAGATGTAGCGTTGATGAAATTCCTGCTGCTATCCACACCCAGTTTGTCCCGACAAAACACATAAGATCTTCAACTTTTTTTAATAAAATTAAAATGAAAGCAGTGTCCCATTTATAATTCAGATGTCCAGACTAAAAATGGCTAATGTTTTGAATTATGAGGTAAATGTGGAAGGATCAGGCATAACATTATGACCACCTTCCTAACATTGTGTAGGTCTCCTTTGTGCCTCCAAAACTGCTGAATGGACATGGGTCTTCTGAGGGTGTCCTGTGGTGTCTGGTAACAGAGCGTTGTGGGTGGGGCGCCTTTGGGTCCTGTGGGTTGAGGGGAGGGTCCTCTGTGGATCAGGTTTGTTCCAGTGCATCCCACAGATATTTAATTAGTTTGGGATCCAGTGAATTAGGAGGCCAGGTCATAACCTTGAGGTGTTCTTTTTTTTAAGTTGTTCCTAAAACATTTTTGTGTGTTTGTGTGTGTGTGTCAGGCTGCATCCTGCTGAGGATGTCTGCTGCCATCTAGGCGTGTCATTGCTATGAGGTGGGGGTTCCTGGTCTGGTCTAGGTGGGTCCTAATGTTTCCCAGCAGAACACTGAACTGTCACAAGATGGTCAGTGTCATTTACCTACTTCACCTGCCAGTGGTCCTTATGTTAAGCCTGATCAGTTTGTGTAAAATAGTCTACTCGAGTATTAATATAGGCGTTTAATGCACTTCTGTGGACAAATAACCACAGTTATGTGTGACTCGATGGAGCCA
Organism: Mugil cephalus; assembly: GCF_022458985.1. NCBI lineage: Eukaryota > Metazoa > Chordata > Actinopteri > Mugiliformes > Mugilidae > Mugil > Mugil cephalus. The sequence goes on along the minus strand of NC_061784.1, from coordinate 13,749,313 downwards.
AGAGGATGAAACTGTGCTCACAAGCAAAGGATTCTTCAAAGCCTGCCAATTACAAAACAGCAGGCTTTTAGTCAGGGTGGTCTTAAAGAGGAGGAGAAGAGGATGTTTCCAGGCAGAGGGTGCGCTAAGGTCTGAATAACAGACAGTAAAAGGAAAATAAGGATTTTTTCTTTAACTGTGACTCCTTCAAAGTTGCTCTTGTGGAAGAGGGGGTGTAATAGGTCCCTCCAACTGGATTGTATTATGCGAGGGGAGGAAATCTTAGATGCTTAAAGACCCATCTCAAAACATCAGAAATGAAAGTAAAGCCACTTGCATAATGGGGGAAAACATTAAAGTCGGACTAAAACAGGTATGTTCAGAAATGAAACAACAATCTGCACTGTTGTGATGATCAATGGATCATTTTCCAGAGCCGGCTGCAGAGGATTTTCGGCTTTGTTTTGCACATAATGGCGAAATCATTGTAATGTAACGGTAAATGGTAAAATTAAAAAAAGGAAAAAGTTTTTCATGACAATTTACACACAATAACGATAATGAAAGCCATTGTTGACGTCTCTATTGTCATTTGTTTTCATGACCGCATTTGTCATTTGTTTTCTTCTGCGCCGTTGTAACTTTCTCGCCTTCCCACGAAGCCAAAGAGAGAAGCCTGGGAAACCAGCCGCGTTCGAGCCCATTACACTTAATAACCGGAGTGAGCCTAGCCGGTCTTAACCTGTGACAGAAGGTTCCTCCTGCCACTCTTCCCCTGCAGATGAGCCTGTAATAGGGCCACATAATTACCAGTGGCTGCCTCGGAGCTCTGCCCTGTTCAGATGCCCAGGGCTCTCATTACCCACAATGCTGCCTGGGCTCTTAAATATCAAACACCTCTTTGTGCTGGAGGCCACACCGCCCCTTATCCTACGGCTATGCCTCTGTTCTCTGTTGTGCACGCATGTGTGGGATTCTCCCCAGAGGCTTGTGTCAGCAAACATGCGGAGTAGTGTTTTAACACATCTTTATAACGTATAGCGATACCTGCTTACATGTACATTCACGTCTTACAAGAATGTAATCAGCGCTTCCTGCAAAACAGACTTGTATACTAGGAGGAAGTGATTTGGGAGACTTTTGAGGGGGAACACATGAAGAATGGTGCTACGCACTTCAGCGCATGTGCTGCTGTAGAACAGCGTGTCCTTAAATACTTTTGTCCTCCCTTTGCATATTCTATATCCGAAATAAGTTTGCACTTCCCTCTGGAGAGGGAAGGAAGCCCAAGTGAATCCAGTAAAGATATGGATCGCTAATACACACGCATGCACTTCAAGTAGAGTTCCTCTTAAAAGCCTCGGGCCTTTTGTAGTTAGGCAGGAAAGTTGCCGAGAGCAGAGCGAAAGGAGAAGAAAAAAAAAAAGAAAAAAAAAAACGTAAGAACTTTACAGGAGCATGGTCAATCAATTAGTCAATGTTTCTCCTTTCATGTGAATAAAGGAACTGTTATTCCTTCGCGCCTTTTAAGTGCGTCAGAGCCACAGAGCGAAATACACTTCTGAAAAGTGGGTAATTCTGAAACCACTTGCGAAAGTGTGCAGTATGCGTTCGTAGTGCCGTTTGAAAAGCACAGTTAATTGTCGGATGTTGTGATTAATCCATAAGATCTCACTCCGGCTCAAGAGAATGTCCGGCGCCGTGTAATGCACAACACAACCTTGGAGAGTAACCCGTGATCCCACGATCGAGCGTGCAGTAAGACTCATGCAGATGATTTTCACACACAGGCACAAATCTTTGAGTGAAAAAAAAATGTAATTAACCCATAATTGGGGTGAAGTAGCTAAAAAAAAAGAGAAAATCTAATCACTAAACAAGTGAAACACAGTTTTGAGTAAGAAACAAACTTTTGCGTGTTTTTTTTTTTTTTTATATTTAGAGAACATTTTTGAAAACTATAAATAAGTATCTGTTACACCTAAGCTGTTGCCAAACGAGTTTGCACAACGTTAATTAAGTTAATCAGCGTCAGGCAAATCTCTCTGTATTTCACAGCGTGCCAGAGTTTTAAATATGGAGTCTTTGGCGACATTTCTACGCTGGTGCAATGGCGGTAACGCGTTCTACATCAACTAAATGCGTTTAAAGGAACTGAAGGAAAAACAAACGGTACTGACAGCGACAGAGTCGCTTACAGAAACTAGGAACAGGGAGTTACTAAAGTTACAAATGTAAATTGAGTTCTATGAAGCCCCTTGCCTCTCGCGGGCAGAGAAGATGAAATGGAATCTAGGAAGTATCCAAGAAAAAGGCTTATAAGCCACAGACAAAGAGAAGAGACTGTAGGCTACAGGCATGTGCCACACACACGTAAGTGTTTGTGTAGTTATAATTACTGCGAGAAAGGGGAGACAAACGTTCCACGCTGTAGCTTTAATTTTAGCGTTTCTAATCACGTAACTGTGTGCCCCATTTTTTAATTCTAAGTCTGTTAATGTTTATGCATTTTCCATGTTTACATGTCTTGGTCTATGCAAACGTTCTGTTTGGACCTCTGTCCTGGCTCGCTTATCTCGAACAAATGCAAACCTAACCCTTAAGCTCTCTCACTCACAGAGATTTCCTTCACGAGACTGCCAATTGCTGATTGCTCAATTAGCCGCTGTCTTCGGAAGGAAGCTTAGGAAGCTAAATTCATGCACATGGCAAGCTCTCATATAGAAAGAAAAAAAAATGCACTGATTTCTAAGTGTTAATTTCATGTGCATAAATTGGGCCCCGAATGGCAGTTATTACGGATGTGCAGTCGGTCGTAGTAAAAGTGGGGAGGAGGGGAAAATGTGCGGTTATTTTCTTCAAAGTGGAAATGGTTATTGTTCTACTATATATTCAAATAGATAACAGCACCACTCAAAAGTTTGGACACACCTTCTCGTTCAGCGTTTCCTTTATTTTTACTGCTTTCCACATTGTATATAACTACTGAAGGCATCAAATGTATATGTAGCAAAATATATGGAATTATGCAGCGGAGAAAAACATGTTAAATGATTAGTCGAAGTAGCCGCCCTTTGCATTGTTCACAGCGCTGCAAACCCTTGGCCTCCTCTCACTGAGCTTCATGATGCAGCCACTTGCAATGGTTTTTGCTTCACACGTGCGCCTTGTCAGCGTTAATCGTGGAATTTCTTGCCTTTAACGGTTCTTAGCGGTGAGAAGGACCACAGAGTGAAGACATAAGGGTCCAACAAGTGCTCAGCATCTCTGGGAAGTCCTTCAAGAGTGTTGGAAAACCATTTCAGGTGGCTACCTCATGAAGCTCATTGAAAGAATGCCTAGAACGTGCAAAGCAAGTATTCAAAGCAAATGGTGGCTATTTTAAATTTTTGGTTGATTAGACATTTTTTATACATACTTTTTAATTTTTCCCCACAAATTTAAAGAGCCCCTATTCAGTCCCCAGGTGAAATCCCATGAATGTTTGTGGTTACAGCAGTTGCACGGTCGCCCTACCAAATCCAAAATATAAAGCATGTTTTGAGTTATTTCACACTTTTTTGACGCCTTCAGTGAGAATCCACAACACAAATACTCATGAAAACAAAGAAAAAAATGTTAAATGAGAAGGCATATCCAAGCTTTTGACTTGTAGTTTACGCACACGCAGCTTCTGACAGAGCTTGTGTTTCCGGTAAATGTGACTCTGACAAAGAAGCCCAGGGAATGAGATAAGACATACAGTAACACTACTTGACATGTCTTCCAGACATATTTACAAATTATACAGACGGCCTCATTAATTCACTGAACTGTGAAAACAGTGTGTGTTAATCTTGGCACCACGCTCTCTATTCCTGATGAACCTGGACATCTTATCAGCTCCCTGTTCCCTGTAACTGCATTACTTGCAGCTACAGACAGAAAACCTCCGCGGCAGATTTGCCAGATTTGATATTCTGTACCTCACCGGATGTCTAACAGAGCCAAAAAAAAAAAAACAAAGTAAAAATACACTCCGCTGATCAGCTGATAAAATCTGACTGCAACAATTTGTAAAATGAATCTCACCTTGAGGTGGAATATAAAGTTCGAGGGCTCACTCGAAGGTCGATCACAATCAAGAGCAGTGAGCTGCGCTTCTCCGAGCCATAGCAGCTACTCCAGAAACGGGAGTTACAAACACACAGGTGTTAGTGCGAATATAAAGAATCTCACCGCTGTCTTCGACGGAGAAGTGGAAGAGATCGGATGTAGCATTCTCTTCGTTCCGCAACACATAGCAGATGTTCAGGTCATCAATATCAGCTGCAACAGAAAAAAGCAGTTTTAGTTTATTTATTTATCCTCCTGACTTGGAACGAAGAACATCTGAAAAAATATTAAATGAATAAATAAGCAAATTGGAATCAAACGAAGGACAAACACTAAATAGTTTAACTTAAAAAAGTTTCATATAATTACTTCCTAAATGGAAATGAAGATCAGCGTATCATTTATTTCAAAGTGAAGCGATGCACTGTACGATGCATAATGAGTATCACTTTGCATCTTAAAGCAAGGTGATGGCTGAAGTCTAAACTGCGATGGAGACTCGTCCTTATCAAGATTTTAAAATACATACTTACGAAAACAATTTGCATTTTAAGATTAAAAAACAAAACAAAAAAAAACCTTCATGTAATGTTCCACGCTGACTACAGAAATGGCCTCAAACACACTTTGAAGCTGAATTATGGTTTTATGGCTTGTTCAAACACTCTCCCTGTCAAATAATTGCTCAAAGACGGAAGCTATCCCGCTCCAGCCCCGTATCAGCCACAGCAACAGCAGGTCTCTAATATCACACTGATTCAGTGCCTTATCAGCACTCAGCATGAACAATTTTCTACCAGAGAAAGCATTCTCAAAGTCATGCATCTGTAATCCACGACGATAAGGCCGCAACCTCGCGTCGGAGGCCACTCGAGTTAAACCGAGAGCAAGCGTCCAGATCCGACACCTGCCAAAAGTCGGCGTCAACAGCCCTGCAAATACCAGGTGACAGTGGATCATTTAATAACAGAGAAGGTAAGAATGTTAAAAACAGGATTGGCGGTGGGCACATACATTTCCACAGCTGTTTTCCCGACTTCTCTGAATTACAGGGCTCTGCCTGCATTTTTTTTTTTTCACCGTTCTCCACAAACATCTATTACAGTGTAGAAAAATCATCAAGACCGTAAAAGGGCTTGGCCCCGGTGAACCACCTCCTTCAATAATAGATGTCAGAGGAGGGAGGTTCATAAAAGTATAAACCTGTGACTCCTGCCTGGGACACATCTATAGCCTCTTAGGTGGCTTCTCCTCATTGCTGCCTCTCCCTTTCTCTCTCATCCATTCCAACAACATTTCATTTTATTTCTTTATGCATTATACAAGTGATTTTCGTGAGAGCAGTGTTTTATTTTCAGATTCATCCTTTTTTCAATCATCTGCCTGTTCGTGGAGGAGATCTCGCTCTCTCTCTCCGTGCCACGGACTTGAACCCGAGGACCTTACAAATATAGAGTGTGAACGAGGGGCACACTGTTCATTAAATATGTAAAGAGAGTGCCTCGTGGGATGTGCCCTGGAAATGGGAAGAGTAAATAAAGAGCAAGGGATTGTCTCTTTCACCTGACTGGTTCTTCTGATGAGCCCGTTTGCTCTCTCCCTCAATCTCTCACGCCCCTTCCCTCATTCTTTATTTCTCTCATGCCACCTACACCACCCCTCCCTTCCCCCAACCCCCCTATCCCCCTGCCTCCTTTGCACTCTCTTCCACTTTACTTGCTCTCTCCAACCTCTTCTGCCCTTTGCTTTTCTTTCCGCTGCACCCCTGTCTCATCTGTGCCCTTTCTTTTTCATTTTCAAAGACTGCAGCCGCACAGCGGTTGTCAGAAGTGTCCGTCTCCTGCAGACTGAAGAGCTCTTTTTCACTTTGTGCTCCCAGCCCATGTCGGCGCTTGCGCCAAGCTGTGGCAAAAGCAGGTGAATTTTCTTACTTGTTGGTTTAATTGCCTCAGCGTGATATGAAATATGGCATTGATTGCGTCGCTCTAAACCTCAATCAGTGGCATTGTTTGATTCTGTTTGCAATATCAGTAAACAGACATGCAAAACTGTGCTCGAATCCACAGTCAAGGAGAAATATTTAGCTCTGTATGCTGGCGGCGTATGGCCATGTACTTTGCTGAAAGCTTTCAATCTTCCTCAGTCAATTTTTATGACGTGCAAGTTCCAATAAATTGGTAAAACTATCAGAATGTGCCGCAACTCAAATGCCATCCTATCATTAAGAGCTCCTCTCTGACCTTTTCAGGCGATCGTCTCCTTCTGTCCTGCTTCATTTAACAAACCACTGTAGAGAACATCAGATGTGAACATTTCCCCAGAGATGCAGAAATAATAAATTATTCATCTCTAACTGTCTACAAGACATTTGCGCGAAACATCAGCCTCTAACTTTGGTCTGCTAATTATGATTTGATGAGCAAGGCACATCTAAATCAGGCCCCCACAAATTAACTATTGAAATTCCCGAGCCGGAACTTGTCACACATATGAATAATTATTACTCCATAAATTAAAATCTTTGGTAGGCTGTGTGAAAAATTATGCAGAACATAAAGGTTTGCAGGGAATTTGAACTTCTAAGCTTCTGTTTCTTTGAAGTATCACATGATACATTTGGGTAATATAACATTTAATTAGAGAAATTATGATTGCAGCCAACCCGTCTATTAACCAAATAAGCACAGTAAAGATGCTTGTTATATTTTTAAGATGGGCGTTTTTCCATCTATCTTTCAGCAGATAAATAAAAAAAATGAATAAATCCTTTGCGCGATCCACATGTAATATTCATGTAAAAGCAACACAGTGAAATACTTGTGGGTGTTTTGTTCAGAGCGTACCTTGACTGAATGTGTTGATGGAGTTGTTTCCTTGTCCCATGTTGACGATGTAACCGTGTTTGGGCTGGGCGGTGATGTGGAACACCAGGGTGGCCGGACTACTGTCTCTGTCCTCTGCCCTCAGCACTTTGGGGCTGATGGGGAATCCCAAGTGACCTGTGTCCAGAATCTTTAAAGTGGGCGCTCCTTTATTCACCACAATCTGTGGGACGCCATTGTCCATTGCCACAATGACGATCTTCATGGTCTGAGGGCGCCTCGTCTCAAAAACGGTGTCGGGGAGGACATAGAAGTCAGTGTGTGTGCCGTCGGTGACAGTAAAGGAGAAGGAGTCCTCCGATGATTCAGTTCCATCGTGTTTGTAGCTGATAAGATTTTCATTGAGGTCTTGTTTTGTGAAGCTAGTGACGGGCGTGGTCCTGTTGTAGAGTAGTTTGCCATGAACAGGCAGCTGGGTGATGATGAATTTGATCAGTCTCTCGGCCGTGTCCTGGTCTTCAGCAGTGAGCTCAAACGGTGTAATCAGCTTGAGCTGCCCTTCTGTGACGACCAGGCCGTTTACAGTCACGACAGGTTTCTTATTATCTACGTCCACGATTGAGATTCGGAACGTTCTGAAAATAGGGTTGAAGCCATCAGTAACTTCAAACTCAAAGCTGTCCATCTTCACCTCGTCATCTGAGGTGTGAATGTAGTAAACCTTACTGCCAGCCAGCTGGAGCTGAGTGAAAGACACAATGGGCATCCCAGGGGTATCTGTGCACTCCAAGTGGCCCCTGACTGGGGCCCTTGTCACAGTGAAGACCAGGTTCTCATCAGGGCTGTTGAGGTCGGTGGTGCTGAGAAGATCTGTGGTCAAAGTGACTCTTCCACCCTCCCTCAGAGACACACCTTTACTGACCACATCGGGGAAAACCATGTCGATGCTGCCCACAGTGATGTAGAAGTAACGATCAATGAGAGGGTTCATTCCATCGGTGACATCAAACTTGATCAGGTCTCGGATGCCCTCCTGTCCATTGTGCGTGTACACTATGAGCCCTGCATCGATTTCAGCTTGTGTGAAATTCATGCCAAGTGTGACGTTCTCCACAAACCCAGAAGGGGTTTTTCTCTGTAGCAGACCCTGACCGGGCCCGAAACGGATGATATAAGTGAGCGTACTGTCATCTGAATCTAAATCGGTTGCTTTGAGCACTTTGTTGTTGATTTCCTTGCTCTCTCCGATTTCCACCTCCAGACCATCATTGATGAGCATTCTTGGGGTCTCGTCATCGACAGGGATGATCATAACCATGGCTGTTTTCTCAACAGAGTATTTTCCATCAGTCAGAATGACATCAAAGCTGTCCTCTGTTGTCTCTGAGTCATCATGCTCATAAATAATACTTGATGCCTCTCTAATCTGCTCCAACGTGAAATTAGTCACCAAAATGGAGCCGGTGGACAGCTGGTTTAAAATGGCACCATGTTTGGGTGGTTTGGAAATGATAAACACCAGCTCCTCAGGCGGAATATCAGAATCGTCGCCGTTCAGTATTGGAGTGTCGATAACAATGTTCATGCCCTCCATCACAACTATCTCCCTCAAGTAAATCTCTGGCTTTTCATCATTGGTGGGGATGATAACTATTGGGAAGAAAAGGTTCTCAGAGAAATTGATACCATCAGAGCACCTGAATGTGAACCTGTCCTCCACTGGCTCTACTCCCTTGTGAATGCTTTGCACATAGTGAATATTTCCCTCCCTGATGTCTCTGATGGTAAAAGCGCTGATAGCTGTTCCTGACCTGGACTTTTCTGAGCCTGGGGCAGGGGATATATTTTCCACGTAGCCAGCGGTGGGTTGAACAATGATGGTACAAAGGATATCATCTGTTGGAGTGTCGCTGTCATCAGCGTCCAAGTGCTGGGGGCCAATGGCATATTTTTCTCCTTCAATGACGCTGAATTGAATCCCAACGCCGACCTCAGGGGCCTGGCTATCAACAGGAAGGATAGTGACACGAACATGGACGCCATTGACCTTATTACCACCTACTGTCCAATCATCAGACATGTCTGTGAGAGTCAAGTTGAAGCCATCCTGCTGAGAAATAAGTCCTATCTCCCCACTAGTGTGCGCATAAACCACCACACCGTTAATTATGTCGGCCTGTGTAAACCTAGAGGCAGGCACTCCCTTAACCAAAATTTCACCAATAACTGGAGGATTTTCCACAATGAAGGTCAGCTGCAGGTCATCAGTATCATCATCATGGCCCTGGATCACATTACTTGTGATTTCTGTGGCTCCGTTTTCCAGCACATCTATATGAGAACCAATCGTTCCCTCGGGCAAGCTAACAGTCGGGGTTTCATCATCGACGGGCTTTACATTAACTTTGACCGTTATGGTTACAGTATGAATCCCATCACTGACGTCCAGCTGAAATTCATCACTCACTGTCTCCTCTCCACCGTGAACGTATGAAATCTTCCCCTCTGAGATGTCCTCGAGTCTGAACACCCCCTTTTCCTCGAGGTCAGTAAATGCAACCTGGACCTGGCCATGTTTAGGGAGCTGGCTGAGAGTAAAGGTAATTAGTTTACTCTCTGTGTCGAGGTCTGTGGCATCCAGCTCAGCAATGGTGATGATCTGCATGCCACGTTCAAACACGGTAAAGCCGGTGTTTGTAATCTGAGGCGGTTTGTTGTTGACTGGCTGGAGGTAGATGGTGAAAGCACCTTCTGCGCTGTTCCCAGCTGTGTCTTCAACGGTGTAGCGAAACTGCACGACATGGGCAGTGATTCCAAGCTCAACATCTGGGGGGCCATAGGAGATCTTATGGTGGTTGATTTGGGCTTGCGTGAACTCTGTGACCTCAGTGTCAGGGCTGTCTGTGAGAACCAATGAACCAAACAACACTGGGTTATTTTCATCTGTGTCTGTCGGGGGCTGGATAACAGTGTATTTGAGGTCACGGTCTTCGGAGTCCAAATCAGTGTAGCGCAGAACTTCTTTGCTAAAGTGAGTGAGCTTGTACTCCTGAACGGTCATCTGCAGGGTTGTGCCAGGGAACAGCTCGGGGGGTACGTCGTCGATAGGCAAAACACGAACTATGAAAGCGCTCTCTCCTGATACATTAGGGGGATCATTGTCATCCTGAACTGTGAATACAAACTGATCCATGACTGTGTCGGTGTTGTGAGGGCCAGTGTGTTTGTAAAACAACTTCCCGTCGGTGATATCTTTCTGAAGCCACTCTGTAACCTCCTTTTCATAGACTTCATCCTCAGCATTGAACTTCCAAGAGGAGGGGTCCTCTGGTGCATCCGATTGTCTTAGGAGCACGGTGCCAATTGTAGAAAAGGGGGGGATTATGGTAAATTTAATAGTTGAGTCCTCAGAGTCAATATCAGCAGCGCTGAGCATGAGGGGAGATATAGGCATCATTTGATTTTTGAATAGCACCAAACCAGTGTTGGCATTTATAATTGGTGGCTCATCATCAGTGGGAACGACTGTAATAGGAAAGAGGAATTCTACTTCATTTTTTCCATCCGTCATCTTGAAAACAATATTGTCACTGTACGTGTCACTGCCATCATGCTGGTACACAACAACTCCCGCAGTCAGGTCGGCAGGTGTGAAGAATTTCCTGTGGGAGCCCAGGACTGTGAGGTCCCCGTGGCGCAGCCCGTCCACAACTGTGATCGTAACAGCGTCCAGGTTGTCCTCATCGCTGATCTCCAAGTTGTGGGCGCTGAAGAGGGGCCGAGACTGGCCCTCGTACAGCAGCTGGCCCGTGTTACGTGTCACAACGGGGGCCAGAGAGTTCATCGGCTTCACAACGATCATGAAAGCAAACGGGTCTGAGACGGCCCCGTCTGTGTCCACCACCTCAAACTCAAGCTGGAAAATTCTCTCAGTGTCTGAATCCAAGGAGGGTGGCTTGTAAGCTATTTTCAGATCCCGCAGGTCTCTCTGGTAGAAGGACGTGATGGGGAGGTTTCTGTCATCCGTGCTCACTATGTAGCCCTCCTCGTAAGATAAAGTCGAAGTTATGTTGAAAATAAGCTCATCTGGGTCTGACTCCGCATCTTCAGCAGCGAGCATATCAGGGGTGAGGGCAGTCATGACAAATTGGCTGACTTCCATCATCATCATGGACACAAAGCTGGGTTTAGGAGGAGTGTTTTCTTCTCCTTCCTTAATACGAATCATGAGATGAAAATACTCCTGCTTCACTAGGTTGCCTTCCTTATCGTGAAGCTCTACAACCATGGGAACATAGTCCCTGTTGGGAGACTTGCCTTCAGATGTGTGCTCATACCGGATGTCAGCTTGGGTGAATTCATCACAGTCCATCATTTTGGAAAGTTTACCACCATCAATGAGTTTTCCGTATCTGGGCAGGGGGCTGCCGCTGGACAAGGACGTCACCTCACATTTATGAGAGTCTCTGTCATACGTAAACTCTAAAATCTTATTATCGATGTGATTACTGATCCCTTTGAGATTATTAACAATAAGAGGCATATTTTTAGTGAGCAGCTCCAGCTGCGTAAAAACTACTTCCACCTCCATCATAAATGGGATTATAACGGTTTCGGTTTGCGCGTCATACCTGAGCTGCAGCCTCACTCTGTCCTTAGCCGGGCTCCTCGATCCGTAGTGAGAGTATGTCACATCACTGGGACCGAAATCGCAAGGAAACTTTTTGGGAGAGAGGTGCCCCGGTCTCTGCGAGAGCGGATCGTTATCCAGCACTGTGATGCTGCACCGGTCTCCCGGCTGCGTCTGAATCACCAAATCATTGATGGGATCGATGAAAACCGATCGTCCGAAAGGCACGCGTATTCCGTTGTTGGCCACCAAGATGGCATCTTCGGACAGTTCTGATCTCAGCGCGTAAAATAATCCAGAGCTGTCGGTTTGCGCGAAGACAATACCTGTTACTGAAAAACACAGGAGAAGTCTGTGGAGCAGCATCTTCGCAGCCGAGCCTCAGACAAAACTGGCTGTTTTGTCTCCGCCGGGGTGTAGTTGTCTAAAAGCCTCGGCGCGTTCCTAAAAAATAAAAATCCCCAAAGTGTTGTGGGGAGTCTGGAGGATGCCTACACGGTGACTCCCATGCATCTACCCGGTTGGACCCTCGACATGCTCAGCGAGAATAGCGCGCATGAGTTTTAACTTCAGACACTTGAGAGGCTGCGTAGAGCGCTACCGCCCATCTCCGCGCATATTGGAGGATTTTAAAGGCTTGTTACCTCAGCCTCGTCGCCAATGGGCAGCGCGGCTGACAGTCACAGGGAAGGTGGGGACGACACGCACAGATGAGATTGATCGTATTCCAATTAAACAGTGTCCCCTGTGAGAATGTGAAAGATATAGGATTTAAATATATATTATACCTCTATATTTAAGTACTCCTCGTAACAGCAAACTGATGAAATTTGGAGAAACTAAATCATATCCCAGGCGGCTCCAGTTATTTTAAAAGGTAAAAGAGGAGCTTTAACAACTCTCCTATGTTAAAACAGATTTAGTTGCAATGATTCACACGAAAGTTATGACTAACATAATAAATGAAGCATTTTGGCACATGCTTACAGATAATTTATGCAACCACAGGTTAATATGTCAAAGTGCTCATCTATAATTATTATAGTCAGGCCTATTAATTAAGTCATTTTCAGAAAACTAAACATATTGATTGGGTTCCTGGGTCCAGTGTGACCATGGATCATTGTTACATGCCATCCATCGCCCCAGTATTGATGATACAAGTTTTAGGCTTAAGGCTTTACTCCCTAATTAAAGGGCCACTCTCATTATTCAGCCTGCTTCTGGTTTATTAATCCTCTGTAATGTTCCCTCTCATTTGCTCTACTGTAACTCCACGAGCTGAAATGTGAAGAAGGCGATGGGAGCAAAAAAAAAAAAAGTCTTGTCTGTCATTTATGCATGGGTCTGTCCATTTATCCGTTCTGGCGTTTATTTTAAAAGCGAAGAAGGAGCTCAGTGTGGGCCTCCAAAACACAACGCTGACCTTCCCTAGAGCAAGAGAGAGAAAGTATAAAAGCCTCCCCTCGCCATTAAGGCGAGAGAAAGGCTGACCCTGTCCTTGTCAATCTAGATAAAGTAATTTTGATTGTGATAAGTGAACTGTAATGCAAAATAAATAAATAAATGAAAAATGAATTCCTGACATAACCATTAGTGTAAGTATGTGAAATACAGATTCAGCTGTCACTGACAAAGAGGAATTGTGGACTGGAGAAAATGTTTCTTACTAGACTTTGGTGGTCTCCCAGGAGGAAATCTGTGCAGCAAGTCAGAACACGTGTCAAGGATAATTCATGAGCAAATAAACCAACTTCTCTCGCCCCTCTCTGCAAACAAGACTTTTAAAGTGATCTTCTGCATGCAATGTTCACTTTCTACCATTTTAACATCACTTTTAATTGGCATTTAGCGTTTGAGGAAAGGCAATTTGCCGCGGCTCTTTGAAAACTGCCCAAGTGAAATATAAAACACGCGCTTTAAGAATTCATCTTCATCTCACTTCATCTAATGGGAGGGAAATCACCACGGTATGAATAACAGCTCATTCCAGTGCGATTACCGGGGTCTTGCTAACAAACCGGTGGAAAAGATTTTTTTTTTGATTGCTGTGAAACCGGTTACATGTTTCCAGCATGAATATTTCAAATGCTTCATGCACTTTGAAAGCTGACAGGCTCCAGTCTTTAAAATCCTCACACATAACCCCCCGAACCTTGGAAGTGATGCTTGTGACTGCATTTTGTTCTCGACTCTCCACCACCCACGTTTAAAAAGCCAGGTGATTAGAGGGTTTCTAGTGCCTTGTTATTTCAAAGTACAAGGCACCCCCAGCCTTTTCCAGCTGCCATTCTCTTTATATACCCAGAAACATTCTTCTTGTAACTTTACATGAGAAGAAACCACTCAGATATTTGCACATGTTAGATTTGTACACTGAAAATCTGATGAGAGACGGAGGGCGGGACAAGAAAAAAAAAAGGAAGCGTATAAAGAGCATCATTAGGATGACAAAATTAGAGACTGGTAAGCGCGTTCAGCTGGAACTTTGAGCTGCAGTGTTTGTTTGCCACAGAATTGTCTTCATAGAGGAGGTCACAAGCTGTCGCCGGTTTGTGCGCCTCTCATTATTTAGACGGCCCTGATGGTCATTTCACAAACGTCTCTTCTCTTCCCATCTGACTAATTAGCTGGCTCATCCCCGCAGCCCATCTCTACCAACAACCAACAAATTGCGGTGAAACTCGTCTTAAAGTTGACACATTCGAACAGTGCGGGGGGGACGGGTTCCTTCTACGCGGCGGCTGCTCTGCTGGGACAAGGCCTCACGTGGAGATTCTGGGGTCGGGAGCCTTCAAAACGAACGACAGCGTGAGGGTTACTCGTCAGATCGTTACATTTGCATGAAACTTTGGCACTTGCGCATACCACAAAAGACAAAAGAACGCTCCCTGCTTACAACTAATTTATTTGAGCAGACAACTTGTGCCGAGCTGGAGGCGGATACACCATGGAAAGCCAAATGAATGCTCACCATTGAAGTATTATTCAAGACCCCGGTAGATTAAAATAAAATTTGACATTTTTTGTGCCGTTTTATGGTCACTGTGAAAATGCATTAAGATTGTTGGAGTTTGGGCTCTACCAAGTTTTGTTAAGGGCCTCGTCTAGTTTAAAATACAGACTATATGCAAGATGAAGCAATTAAATTCTGTCTGTGTCTACAGAGTGAAGAGGGAGGAGCTTAAATCTTTGATACAGATAAAGTAGATGGGATGTTTTTTGGGGGGACTTTTGCAGACATCCAGCAGGAGTCAGTCAGTGCGTTTACATGCAGAGCTTAATCGAGCTATGCTCAAAATTCGACTTTCTGACTGCAGTCCTTGTCCCAGTTTACATGCAGCGCAAGAAAATCAAATAACTGTTCTCCTCCTCCGCGCTAGGTGGCGATACGTGTCTTATCAGCGGGATAATCGACGTCAATACGGCCCGATTTCCTGTTTACCTATTTTGCGATATAATAAACAAGAGTTGTTCATGCGACGGACCGGCATTTCAAACAACAACCAGATGGATAATTCTACATTTTTTAATCTCGTACATAATGTTCGCGCTACTTCTGGTGCAGGTAAGATCCGAGATATCCCTCAGACGGTTCTTCTAGCAGCTCCGTTTGTCTTCTTCTTCTGCGATCGGCTTGTTCCAGGGTCACACGCCAGCACAGTAGTTGTGGAACATGCGCACACGCATTATCCGATGAAAACTCCGATTCAAATCTCATTATCTGGGTGTCTCAATCGGATAATGAGAACTCCGATTTTAATTGGAGTAATGTGTTTACATGCACTTAAGTTCTCCTGTTATAGTCCGATTAAGGCAATAATTAGTTTTTTTCACGTGCATGTAAACGCACTGAGTGCGGAGAATCAGCTAATTGTTTAAGATGCTTCATGTTTTGCATCTTACTAGCTTTTATTGCTTTAGTGGAACTTCTCTTCTGCTCAGGTTTATCTGTAACTGGCCCATACAAACCTTATATGATGAGCATCCATAAAAAAGGGAAAGGCATCTTTGGGTTTTTGGGTCCTAGACCTTTAACTCGAACTTTATTGGTATATTTCATTAAATGAGATTCAAACGTAGGCATTTTTTAAGGGGTGGCTGACAAGGCTTGAGGCCAGATGTACAGTATACAAAGGAGATGAGTCACGTAGCTTTTGTAACACACATGTGAAGGATCCATGCTGAAAGTTTGAAGTTAATAACTTTCGTGGTATTTCTGTTTCGGGTAATTGAAAAATTGCGAGTCGCCATTGTCCGAGAAAATGGACAACATCGGCCTTCGTGTTACGTCGAGCTCAAGGGCTCATCCACCGAGATGGTCGATGAAGACACACCTTGAGTGGCAGCACTGGGGAAAAAAGGGTGCTTTCTCAAAGCAAGAGGAGGAATATAGCCACTGAATTCCAACGTGGCAGAGAGAGAGAACCCGAAGGCTGACCACTTTCCGGGTCCCCAAGGGATATGTATGATAGCTGGACCACGGGTGTAAAATATAAGCTGTGAACGTATCAAATACTTTTACACATTAAAAGTTTTTTGGTAGCTCAAATTGTCAGTGAAAAATGCTGATTACTTATTTAAAAATATTAAAAGACTTCTGTTCAATAAGTATTTTTCTCTGTCTGTACCTTTTCTTATTTTCACTAAAAATAAAACATCTACACCTACACCACACACACAGCTGTTACTCTTATGCTTTCAACAGTCAACATCCTTGAAAGGATGGGGCCTCCTGTCACTCTCTGCTCCGTCCACACTGCCTCCATAACCACTTACGACCCGTTCCTTCTCAAGGAAGCGAACACATAAAAGCAATGGCTCGACATGCAAAACCAGCAGTTATATCTCCCTGCTGAAACCAACCTGAAATTACTTTCTGTCTGGGTCAGCTGAAAGTGTAACAGGAAACCCCCGCAATTTGCAACATTCACGCCAAGGACATGCAAACGCGTAAAGATTCACATCTGGTCCGTCTTTGTTCCCATGTTACAGCCGTGGAAACGCAGGCATTCAGAGGACACGCCGGGGACCCTTTCCTCCAAACAGACACGTTAGCGCCGCCGCTGCTCTGTAATCATCAGCACAATGGCCGTGTGAGTTTACGCAAAGTACCATTCTGGCTAACGTTTACTGTCTGGAGAAACTGCCAGTTTGTTCCTGCGTCGCACACACTCATTTCCATTGCAGATGACAATGCTTCTGTGGGCTTTTTGCCTTTCAGTTAGAGGGACAGGGTGGTCATTACGAAGCTGAGGAGAATTGGGTAAATATCCGTTGTATCTGTCAGTTTGTTTTCTTGCTTGATTACGCTGAAAAACTGTGAGAAAAGACAGAGTTTCGACAAACCACCACCACTTTCTGGCTTTTGAAAAACACTCACATCAATATTCTGTTAGGAATAACAGGTACCGCACTTCTGCAAAAGTCTGTGTTTTCCAAGTCGGTGTTCACTGAGAGGACTTTTACCTGAACCCGCCGAAGACGGTGTACTAAACCGCTAGGCATTAATGACTTGTTTGCAGCGTGTGCGTGATACTTCTTTCCGGCTGCTTGGCTCGGTGACATGCACCCCACGGAGTGTATTCTCTCTATTTCATGCGATTTCGCGGAGGTGATAAGTCTAATAAGGGACAAGCCTGCCACACTCCATCACACATCAGACAAAGCACTCAGCCCTCAGCCCTGCAGGCGGTGTCACTTTGCACTGTCTGTTGTTGACTCTCGTGGCTTGTTGGAGGTGAACGTTTGCTACGCCACTTTTGCAGCATTTCGTGGTTAGTGTGCATTGTTATGTTAGTGCACGGGCTGAAGATAAGACGGGGAAGAGAAGAGAAGAGAAGAGAAGAGAAGAGAAGAGAAGAGAAGAGAAGAGAAGAGAAGAGAAGAGAAGAGAAGAGCTTTAATAGAAACGTATTAGAGAATAAGTACATATAAGAATAGAAGGATTTGCTGTCTTACAGTGCAGAGATATTTTCAATAGTGTTTAAAAAAAGAGAAAATAAACATAAAAATAAACATCTATTCCTCATAAATTGACAGGTGAATTTTTTTAATGCACTTTTTTTCCATCTAAAAGAGCTGCCAAAGAAATGGCACAATTATTATTATTTTTTAATAGGCTACTGCTCCCTGGTGGCGAATAATGGCACAGCACTCCCGGCCTTCAGTCGAGCACCAAGGTTGATGATATTTTTGAGGTTGCATTGACAAAAGGTGAAGAAAAAAAAATACATGAAGCAATAGGATAATTGAGCCAGTTTTAGACATTTGTATCCGGCATTTTTGTTTTTACTCTGGTCACGGCGCAGCTTTTAGAGCTCATACTGGCTCAAGGCCAAGAGCGGTGCTCGGAACTGAATAAAGATGATCTGCAGAGAAACGTTAAAGACCTCCCATGACTCACACAGGCAAAGAAAATCACCAGTGAGGATCTTCCCCTTGACCTCTGACATTACCGGCATGTATTTGATCTCCACCTTTGCAGAAAATGTGTGAAAGCGACACTATCGCATGTGTAAAAAGAAAGAAGAGAGAGCCTCCGTCGCTAATTACAAAGTTTCAGCCGCCGTATAGCTGAAATAAGAGTCAGGGCTGACAGTACAGATGGTTTGAAGGTTAACACCCACCTCTATATGACACCCCTACCCTTCACTCCAGATCTCTTCTTTCCTCTGATCCAATGAGCTGTTTCTTGTCTACCTACACACATGCACATGTAGGACACGGTCTCTCTGACATTTAATAACAGAGCACCAATGAGATCTCGGTTACTGGAGGAGGACACCCCCGGGGAGTTCTTTAATGCTTTCATCTCGCCGGCGGTCACATAAGATTTCACTGGGACAAACACACTCACCTGCTGGGGTGAAGTCGCGCTGCAGAGTGAGAAGAAGAGGCAAAATGAGGATTCTCGTTCTAAAACAAAGAAACTGTGATGGCCGCGCATACTTCCCAAAGGTTTACTCTGAACTTACTTTTCACTTTGATGACTCAAACGGGCCTCCGGGAGCGAAAATCAAAGGACAGACGATGACCCGTCTTGCCTAACCTCACAGGCTCTCACCTCACACAGAAGCTTATCTCTTTTTAACACAGGGAGACAAACTCCCCACAAAGGGATTAACTTTAGCGTGGAGGATGAAGGAAAGTTGGATTTAGTCAGTTAACGGTGCAAAAAGGCAAAAGTTTCAGGGGGTTCAATATGCGTACGGCGTGTTCCCCGCCTCCAAAAATACACGTTTCTATCAAACCTGCAGACTTTCTGGAGTCAAGACGACCCTCATGACGTCAGGTTGTTTGCGCTGACTTTATCACTCCCCTGCAATTTTCCCACTTTTTATAGAATATGTGCTTTGTGCTGAGGTTTAAAGAAGAGATTCTTTGATCTGATTTCATCACAAGTTTATTCCAAATTGCCTCACATTACCAGCTGTGTAGAAGTTATATCATTATAGTGTAAGTGGTATAGTAGTTATTTTACATAATAGTTTCCTCTGCTGTGTGCCCTCTTTCAGGATGCACACATGGGCACACACTTGAAGCAAAAAACATTAAACATTTTATTAGGTACACCTTGCTAGTAAAAGGTTGGACCCCCTTTTGCCTTCAGAACTGCCTTAATTCTTCTTTTCATACTTTCAACAAGTGTTCGAAACATTCCTCAGAGATTTTTGTCCATATTGACATGACGGCATCACACAGTTGCTTCAGATTTGTCTATTGGATTGAGATCTGGTGACTGTGGAGGCCATTGAAGTACAGTGAACTCTTTGTTATGTTCAAGAAACTAGTTTGAGATGATTTGAGCTTTGTGACATGGTGCATTATCCTGCTGGAAGTAGCCGTCAGAAGATGGTACACTGTGGTCATAAAGGGATGGACATGGTCAGCAACAATACTCAGGTAGACTGTGGCATTTAAACCATGCTCAGTTTGTACAAAGGGGCTAAAAGTGTGCCAAGAAAATATCCCCCACACCATTACACCACTACCAGCCTGAACCGTTGATACAAGGCATGATGGATCCATACTTTCATGTTGTTTACGCCAAATTCTGACCCTGCCATCCAAATGTCGCAGCTGAAATCAAGACTCGTCAGACCAGGCAACATTTTTCCAATGTTCTATTGTCCAGAGTTGGTGAGCCTGTGTGAACTGTAGTCTCAGTTTACTGTTCTTAGCTGACAGGTGTGGTCTTCTGCTGCTCTTTTTCAAGGTTGGAAGTGTTGTGCGTTCAGAGATGGTATTCTGCATTCCTTGGTTGTAACCAGTGGTTATTTGAGTTACTGTTGCCTTTCTATCATCTCCAACCAGTCTGCCCATTCTCCTCTGACCTCTCACATCAACAAGGCATTTTTGTCCGCACAGCTGCCGCTCACTGGATATTTTCTCTTTTTTGGACTGTTCTCTGTAAACCCTAGAGATGGTTGTGTGTTTAAATCCCAGTAGATCAGCAGTTTCTGAAATACTCAGACCAGCCCGTCTGGCACCAACAACCACACCACGTTCAAAGTCACTTAAATCCCCTTTCTTCCTCATTCTGATGCTCGGTTTGAACTTCAGCAAGTTGCTTTGATCACCTCTACACGTCTAAATGCACTGAATTGCAGCCATGTGATTGGCTGATTAGCTATTTGTGTTAACAAGCAGTTGAACAGGTGCACCTAATAAAGTAGCCAGTGAGTGTAGAAGTTTGCCATCCTTTCCTCTGCTATCTTAAATAAACAAAAATACTCTGAGGCTAAAATCCCAAAAAACAAATCCTCATCTCTTAAATATCAACCCCAGTGTTTGTGCTAGAGGAGACATCAGGGGCTGACCAAGTGGTTAGTGTCCAGTCTACTCCAAAGTGCTGGTTGAAATATAATACACCTCTGCACAGTGACTGAACATGCTCACAGCGGGCTATCACTGAGCAGAAACGAGCTGCCGTTGGAAAAGCACCCAGCCAAAGATTTTTTGTGCCCTTTTTTCTCTTTTGACCAAACTGTTCAGATGAAGCACGCAGCAAAGCACAGCCCGTGGCTGTTTTGTACTTAAAATACACACTCCAAGCGATTCATGAATACTCCCACGAGCCCTGGATACACACTGGTGTCGAAAGAGAAAGAGAGAAAGGGGGGATTATGAAAAGATTAGCTGCAGGACGGCCTCAACAGATTTAGGAGACCACTTAACTCAAAAACTGTTTCAAGCGACTTTCAAATGTTCTCACAAATTGCACAGATTCTCTTTTATAGTTCAAAGCAACACACACACTGTAAAATCACAATTATTGTAATTGGATAAAACCCTGAAGGACATTGAAATTTATTTCACTTGGGGCAATCTTAATCTAAGAAATTTGTGGATTTACAGTAAATTATTTTTGCTGGTATGGCTCTGTTTTCAGTCCTACGTGGAAAGCTAAAGACAGGGATAAACCCACAACTCGGCCCTTCCAGGAGCAGCACCAAAGAGTATAATACCGAACAGAAGGACGGACAGACAGAGTACAAAAAGAGGAGCTGGGGTGGAGGTGGGTTGCAAATCGGCTTGCTTAGAAACAGGAAGGGTAGGCAGGCCACAGCAGCTTAAATAGGTGCCTTGAATACAGTTTGCTTATGATGCTTTAGCTGATAATGGGCTGAGCTCGACTCCCTGAACTAATACCACGCTCCATTTGAATCAGTGGCATCACAGACCTCCATTTCTGTTATGAGGAATTCAGTGGCCTTGGTAAATATTAGCAAATGTTCAAAACAGTGCTGCATATGGAGCTTGTTTAGTTTAGAAGACCTGTGTCAGCCAACTCAAACTACAGGAATGTTATATACCGATCAGCCATAACATTAGGACCTAATATTTGTGTAGGTCTCCCTTGTGCCTCCAAAACTGCTGTGAGTCATCAGGACATGGGCCTTCTGATGATGTCCTCTGGTGTCTGGCAACAGGATGTGGTTAGAGGGGCCTCTGTGGATCATTCCACAGATACATGATCAGTTTGAGACCTAGTGAATCTGGAGGACAGGTCAACACGTGGCGCTGTTCTTAATCTTTAAGCTGTTCCTAAACCATTTTTGTGTGTCCGTGTCAGGCTGCATCCTGCAGGGGTGTCATTGCTACGGGGTGGTGGCGGTGCGTGGTCTGGTCTAGGTGGGTGGCGCATGCAGCAAAACTGTGAGCCGTCACAAGATTATCATATGTGTTATTTACGTCTCCTGTCAGTGGTTTTAATGTTATGGCTGCTAGCCAGATTGCATGGGTTGCCATTTGGATACAGAGAAAATGGATCATTTTGCATCTGACAGCTGTGTGTGGGGGGGATGTTTTCATTTTTTTTTATTTTTTTTTTATGGATGATGTGTTATAAATGTTGACATGATGGATTTTAAAATTCATAAATGCATTCATGTTTCTGAAGAGAACTGCAGATGGGGTGTTAAACATCCCAGAAAAAAATAAATGTTTCATATCCAAAAACTCACACAAAAAGAAACAATTATCAGCTTTTGTGTAAAATCCGTAAAGATAAAACTTTGCACTTGGGCGTTCGAGAACCGAGCGATAACGGAACCCCAGTTTTAAACCATATTATCCGTCTTCTTTTCGCCTGAACGTTATCAGATGCTCAGATAAAAAATAAATACATAAAAAAGAGACAGGCAGGAGCAGGAATTGGGGAGAAAATTACAGCGTGTCTGAATATGCTTGGCGCCTAAATATCTATACTCTATCAAGATTAATTGGAAGACGTTTGTAGATGTAAATGATCTGTGGGGTTTCCTTCCTGCCATACTAAATATGTAACAGAAGGGGGCAGAATTAGGTCACCCACATAATTTAATAAGCCGGATTTTTTTTTTATCAGTGTCCCGCAGGTGTGCTGAAAACTGGCAGCGAGCGTGCGGTGAAACAACGCGCCATGTTTGAGTGACTGAAAAAGGAGCTGGATAAGTTGCCAGATAGAGGCCGTTTCCTTTCCCTGACTTTTTATCTGACTCGCCGACCTGTGGCCACAGTGATGGCCTTATCTGCGCTGAGTCGGTGGAAGATCACCAGATCTCATTTTAGATTGGCTGCCTCTAATGGGAGGCCGGGGCGCACACTCGATGCGCCATTTATAAAGCAGCGGGAATGCGGATAAGAGAGAGAGAGAAGAGGAGAAGAGGGGAAAAAAAACTTACTTTACACAAGGAGCCCCATGCGCTGCCACTGTGATCAATCACTGCCACCCTCTTGACAGCATCCCGGCCCGAGTCCCTGCATGTGTGTCATGTTCAAAGTAAAAGACAAAAAAAAAAATGATGGCGACTTCAATCAATCAATGTGACAAGTTTAAATTTCAAAATCCTACATTGACAAAACATTTAGGACATCAGGACGACAGGGGGTCCGCGACCCCTAGGGGGTTGGCGGAGGTAGTGCAGGGATGGGGGGGGGGTCGCAAAATCTTTGGTTGATTAGACATTTTTTATGTATTTTTTTAAATTTTCCCCCACAAATTTAAATTTGTTTAAATACACATTAACGAGAATTGACCCGCAATTCGCCAAAAATCTATTCAGTTCCCAGGTGAAACCCCAGATGCACGCTTCAGTATAACAGCCCCCCTAATATTTGAAATAAGAAAAAAAAAAAAAAAAAAAAGAATATTTGGACCTGTGTATTATTTGAATGGCATAGTATTGAATGCAAAATGATAATAATAATGTCAATTTATAAATAGCACTAGGCCGAATTTAATATAGAACACATTTAGTAGGTGGGGGTCCCTACCTAATCTCTCCATCAGTTTGGGGGTCCTTGGCCTGAAAAATGTTGAAGATCCCTGATTTAGGACAATCAACCACAAAGCTACTTTTAAAATAATTGAATTAAAAAAAAAAATAAAAATACAGTGAAATTCTGTTCCAGCAGTCGTTTCTTCAATTTAGCATCATGTGTTGCGCTCCCTCCTCACTTTCTCCCACTGCTGTAGCTGAGACTCTCGGGCCATACAATGTGACATGTGCCCGGAGGAGACAGCAGACAGCGTGGTGTTGTTTGTCTCTCTCCGTAGACGCCGCCTGAAGAGATGTTTTCCTGCACGGGGCACTTGCTGAAGCTTGAAATGACACCTCTGCTGATTAAGAAGTCCCCCTCGAGTGCGAGTTTTTCCGGGTGACATTACTAGTACAACCTGCAGCTGGCTCGGGACAGCGGAGAGCTCAGTCACAAATGTGATTGAGGCGTTTATTTCTTGATTAACGTTAAAGCGTAGCACGCCTTCTGCTTAAGTGTGATCTTTCAATTTCATGCCTTCAAGAGCAAAAATTCAGAGGGTGTGAAATTAGCAGATTTCTTCCTTTTGAATTTAAACAGGTTGTACTTTTTTTTTAAATTATTATTCTAGAGTTTATTCCACATGGAAGAATGTCAAATATCTTTATTCAGACCTGAAGACGACCATTAACGAACTGGGGTGAGAAAACACAAAATTCGACACACTTTTTATGATTTCGCAATTTTCGGACAATTAACAAAAGCACCGCGGCGCAAGATAACAGCTGCTGCATTCAGGGCGCTCTGTGGTCTTTTCCCATTCCCGCAGTAAATTTCTGGTGAATGTGCCCAGCAGCGACTTTGATTAAAATAAATGAGAAAATCCATTTGCAATGGCCCTCCCGCTCCTCCCCACCATCTGAGTCTGCATCCTAATGGGTGGTGAGACACAACTATGAGCGGTCTGTTGTGCGTTTCAACGTGCACATCCCGTCATTCTCTCTAGTGTGTGTGGGTTTTTTTTTTTTTTTTTTTTTTGCTCCCGGGTTGAGAACAAGGAGCCAATCGGGGAAACAAATGGTTCAGACCTTTTCAGATGATAATGACTAATGTGGAGGGGATAATAAACTGCTTCTTCGCATTTATCAAGTTGAGAAACAACAAAGCACGTGCAGAGCAAATCTGCTCATCTGCCTATTAGTCATTATGATTTAGAAGGGAACGCTGCAGAATTAAAAGTTCATTTTCTCTCCAGAACTTGTCAAAAGAAAAAGACGAATACCAAACAAATGCTTTACATTTATTTCTTAGATGAAGAGCGGTGTGGTGAGCTGGCGACACAGACAAAGGCAGCAATGCACACTGGGACGCAAGTATTAGTCAGTGGAGCTTTTTCTGCTTTTATTGTGTGAAGATGCACAATGAACGAGTTGAAACACAGAGGCATTCGGGTGCGCGTTGTTGTTAAGCTGCGACCTGACAGAGGGCAGCAAAGAGCCGTGTGACGTTTATGTGTTTAATCACGAGACGTGATCTTCTGCTTAAAGCATCTGGTCCACGACACAAATACTGATGCATAATGTTAAGTCTGGTGACCTGAAAACCTGACAAAAAAAATAAAATAAAAAAATAAAAAAAAATGACAGGCAGCAGTCACTTAGTACAGTGTAAGCGGTACAGTGTACAGTCACTTGCCAATGCACTGGGTACAATAGTGAAAAAGAATGCAATCCTAAAAAGCATCCCTGCACTAAATGAATGATTGGTTTACGGCGAAACTGTGGAAAAGGGTGGAAATTCGAGCGTATGAACATTCCGGAGGATGCAATTTGTGCTGCTGTTAAACCCTGAAACTATTAGAAGTCATTTGTTTTCATTAGTGCACCGGATGAACTAGCAAGCTAGGATGTTCTCACGTTACAATTCTTCGAAACGCTGCAAAATAAGCATGCACGGTTAGTCATACTGACTGCTCAATGTCATTTACAAAGATACAAAAGCTACCGATGACTATGTTAATCTTAGCTGAACTCTTTCCCGTGATGCAGCTGTGTTTGGAATCGCTCAGTTGCTCTGGGCGTCTCTCTTGCTCCAAACCTCTGAACTCGACAGAGGCTGAAGACACGGCGGGGGTTGGAGGGGGTTTGGGGGAGGGGCAGTCGAATGTGCGCGAGCATGTCATCGATAAAGTTTAAATATATCTCCTGTGAGTCACTGTCAGTTGTGGGGCCTAGAAAATAAATAAGACACACGCTGAGGTGTTTCCTGGGTCTCAAGTGTTATATATGATTCTGCCGGGTGAGTCACTGTGCCGTCGAGGAGGAGAAGCAGCATCAGTCTCCCCGTCCTCCCACTCTGTCTCTGGGAATGATGCGGAGCTCCGAGCCGTGCTTCAGAAACACGTTCCCTGCAACACAGGACAGAGCAGCGTTTAAAGATCACAGTTTAAAAACCTGCGTGCTTTAATAAGGGGGAGGGGGTTTATTGTCAACACACAAGCTGGGAAAGACGTCTCTTTATGCTGTATATCACATTTTACCATGAAAAATATCCAAGTTAAGTATTTGCACAGACATTTATAACAGATATAAGGCTTTAAAAAGAAGGTTAAATATTGGTGGAAACTAAAGGATTAAAACATGCTTTCGTTTTATTTGTCCATCTTCATCGAGCACATAAAAAGGTGGATTTTAACATGCACACACGGCACACCCATTTAAATAATTTATAGTGCTGCATTATGGAACCACAAACGCCGACATCACTCATTAATTTGCTCAGTCAAGCAGAGATCATGCCGACATCACGCGTGCTTCATTCAACCTAACCGTAAGCGTGACCTCTATTAAGCCACAGAAAAATGTAATGTCGGCCTCACGCGGATGTCCAAAGACTTACTATATTCTAACATCCCATTACATCAACTTCCACTGTGTACTCAATGTGAACAAGAGGCTCGGTGGCTGCAGTGGGTGAAAAAAGAGGCAATCTCACAGAGGTGTCTGAACTGAGGCTATTCTTGGCAGCACACAGCGAGCGCGAGTGTAACGCAGATAAAAAAAAATAAGCTGTTGTAAATGTCCTCCACTGTTTTCCCTTCTAAGTAAAAGAGACCCAGGTTTCGCCTTTGGTCCAAACAGGCGTTACCACATTCTGAGAAAAGGCAAGTCCCGCATCACGGGTCTTTGAAGAGAGCGAACATTTGCATAAAGAGAGGTGAGGTATGAACCTCAGGGAAACCTCTCAGTGCTGTGAATTCTGACTAAACAGATTTGTGCACCTACTCTGCCCCCGGTCACTTTTCTTTTTTCTTTTTTTAAATTAACTTAACATCAAACGCCGCCTCTCTGGGACTTTTTATTTATAGTCGTGATTCACTAAGCACCATTTACACACAGCAACTGTGAGCGTTGCTAAAACGCAGAGATGCTTCCTGTCAGGAACTCCAGTTTATTTTAGCGGCATTTTTTTTTTATTTTTTTTTTTCAGATTTCACTTCGATTCGACTCCAAGAGGAGACGAAACCCTGCGCTAAAATGATAAATTAGGGGCAGACTGGCACAGTGAGATTTTCAAAACATCCTTCCTCAGGGTGCATCATGACATCTGCCCGTCTCAGTCAGAGGGAAGTGGAAGGAGGATGGAGGATGTTTCACTGAGTGGCAACAGTTGGCGCCCTATTTCGGATTATTTTCTCTTCAGTTATCATGCATTTCTCTGAGTTATGCTACGAATCCACAATCCCTGCTGGTCTTTAACACACACACCGATCAGGCATAACATTATGACCACCTTCCTAATTTTGTGTATGATAACCTTGCGCCTCGAAAATGGTTGCGACTCATCAGAGAATGGATGTGGGTCTTCTGAGGGCGTCCTGTGGTGTCCGGTAACATAATGTCCAGTTCGGCTTAACTTTCTGGGCGAGGTTTGTCTGCGCTCCCCATGCTACCTCTTTCACTTCTTCATTTTATACATGGTTTTTACTTCTCATTTCTTAGTATTAAGCACTTTATGCATTGTTTGCACTTCCACCACGGCTTTACTGTGTCACGTTTTTTGTTAATAGTATTTTTATTGTGATTATTGTGTTCTGTTGATGTTGTCCTTGTGCCACAAAATTAATTTCCTTCTTTATATCAATAAATATGGACTGAACTATGGGGTGGGGATGGTCTGGCCTGGTCTCGGTGGGTGGCGCATGTCTGAGTAACATCCACATTAATGTCGGGTCCACAAGTTCTGAATTGTCACAATGTTATTTACTGGGAGTGGTCATAATGTTGTGGCTGATTGGTGTAGGCTTTAATTAAGATTTATAAGACTTGAAGCTTATCAAGTTTCAAAGCTTTTAATTTTTCCTCTGAGTTTTCATCAGGGTTTGATTAATTATTGTCTAAACAGATGAGGCAGTTGGTGCTGAAAGTTGTTCAAGGCAAATTTTCAATGTGGACGCAGACACGGACTCCTTCGAGACCCAGGTGTGTTTACTTCGGTTTAATGTGTTTGTGTTTGTTCACACAAACACATCTGTTTTCACAGTATTTCTGCAACTTCACCATTTAGAGAGTTTATTCACTGCGTCAGTACAAATCTCTGCACACGCACCAACGTTTCATTTCACATGCGGATGCATTGATTTTAGGTTAATTCAGGACTACAGACTTATTTAACGTCACTTTACAAGTTCAAAATCACACCGAGCCGAACTTGAACCCACACTTCCATCGATGAATAATAATGAAACATGACCGTTAAATGACTCTGATTATATGATCTGGAACGCCTTGATCCCGGATCAGTTTGTTCCACCACCTCAAGTAAAGCTTTTCACATCGAGCGTTGCTTTTTTCTTTGCCTTCCACCACCCACACAGGGACTGCCTCTGGAGGTTTTTATCAAAAATAACCTTTTATATTATTAAACCAATGCCTCCAGTGTTACAAATGCATCATGAAATATGCTTTGTTCATGTTCTGTATTAATGCCTCGGGTTATTAACGAAAGCACATTGACAAGTGGCAAAGAGCTTTAAAAGTAATAATAATAAAAAAACAAAAAAACAAAAGCTGATTAGGCTTCCAAGCAGCTGAACAGAACTGAATAGAAGGAAAAACAACATCCTCCACTACACCCCAGAGAGGCTTTAGTGGAGACATCAGAACAACCAAAAACCCAACATCACTCACCTGCAGTCTGGGCCGGATTGATTCCTATTCCGTCTGCAAGGAACAGCACGTATGAAAAGACAAACACACCAAGGAAACAAGTCATACAAATGAGTAGCATAAAAAAAACAACAACAATGGCAATCAATAGCTTATCTGTTAATAACGCTGCTCCAGCCAAATTAAAGTTGGGCCTCAGCAACAGGCAACTCTGGCATAATAACAGACCAGCCATTAACTCTGATGAAACTTTATAATTGACACAGCGGTCATATCTTAGCAATCCTAATACAAGTGTTAGCAAAGTGTTTGGAAGCCGTCTTTCTCCACAACGCTGTGCATAATCAATTATTTTAAATGAAAATATCTCACACGTTCTCCGTGCGAATGTTCGGTAAACTACTTTTCTCTCTTGGCAAATGTTTTTTATGCAATAATGTTTAGTTTAATTGCTGGGAAACAATGAATGAGCTCACTTTATTTTTTCATCTAATGCCCAGAAAGACAATTCACTGCAATTTGTTCTAGTGATTATTGTGACAGGAGCGATAAAAGTGTTGGGCAAATGGAGGAATTCAACTGAATATAGTTCCATTTTCAGGCTTTTACATAAGTATGACAGATGATGGAAACTCCTGAAAGATGTTGCAAGAAAGAGTTGAAACTACTTTAGGTCAAAGAAAAGGGATTCATTTTTTAAATGCACCATCTTGCATCTTTTATAACTATTTTTGTTTTATAACCGAATCAGAAGCTACAGATTTAAAAAAAAAACACAAAACTCCTGCACAGGAACTTGTGGCCACAGAACAGTGGTCATACTCCTTGAAGCCCTCTCAAGTTTTAAGGGGACGAAACACGGTCATTTTCCTCCTTTGAAACTCCAGTAACATCAACAAGGTTGCCATCTATGACACATCATGCTCACGTAATGTTCCAGATTGTGCCTCTGATTCCCTCTCTGACCTTATAGTGGAGCCCACTTATGTGTGATGATGTTCAACAGCAAGCGAGACAGGATTTTGTAATGAAAAGCAAAATAATGAAGAGACTTTTACCTTAACTGAGTATATCTTACAAATATTCTTTTTTCTTGGTGTCCTGCAAATCACTTTAACTCTCAGTTCAGTTCACAGACTACATAAGTGATGGTTGTAGCCACACTGATTTCAATCACGGAAAAGTGAACAGCTGTTTTCTTGAGCGAGGATTGACACTATTTGGATGTGATGGAGGAGCTGGGGCGGATGGAGGGGTGGATCTAACCGCAAGGAGACTTTTCCAGTTACTACAGCTCAGACATAACCCAAAGATACAACTCATACAGACCTAACACTTACTTCATTATGGAATTACCTTAGATAATAACGACAGATTTATAATTATTAGGTTTTTTTTGTTGTTTGTTTTTTTTTTTATTTTAAAAAGCACACATTTTTGGACTGACATGGTGATTATGTCTATCGTTTAACTGCTGTACATGGCTGTGATACAGAGATGCAAAAAGGAAAATGACAATATTTAAAAAGCGACAATATGCAGGTTTGACTTCACTAATCAGTATCGTTATGAGACTTGGCAGCTTTTCAAGTATTAGTTCATTTCCCCCATCACACTGCAGTTCCAGGGCTGAACTTCATTAAAGTTTCTAAACACCTCTGCCAAAGCTCTTGGTTTGTCAGTGAATGAGACTCTCTCTCCCTGAAGAACAGCAAAATAGCTCTTAACGACTGTCGGGCTTGTAAACATGTCACTTCGATACTTAAAGTGGCTTCTTAACTCACCATTTGTTATTATCGCACTGGTCGCTGATGGCACTTTGAACTGTAATTGAGGCAAAAAAATAAAATAAATAAATGATCACATTTAAATCCACACAAGTGAAATTCACAACAAAAACCTGCCACTTTAGATTCCAGGAAATTCGGCAGCGCTAAAGTATTTTGGCAGAGTAACGAGGGACGCGCCGGCGTCCAATTCCACTTGGCTGGAAGAAGCAGTGTGAAAAATACATCAAGACAGAAAGCTCCATCCACTGAGTCAGCGTTCTGAGATCCTTCATTGTTGGACGGCAACTTCAAAAGAGGAGCCGCGTTGCCTTCAGATCCGAAGCTCGGTGAAACAGGCAAAGGAGGAAATGCTGTGTAGCGTGTTTTGTTTCAGTGCTTTTGTCTGCCAACTTTCACGCTTGTTATGCGTTTTCACCCCCAGATCACGCACGCGTGCGCGCTGATGCGGAGACTGAAGGGCAGAGCCTGAGGCAAAGACAGCCACGCTCGGATTTCTGGAAGAAAATCACTTACTACGGTCACAATGCATGTCCCACTTCTGGGTTCACGGGATTTGCAGCGAGGGAGAGGTCTGTCAGCGGGGAGATAAGGTTAGCGAACTACAGCTAGGTAGCTGAGACACAGCTCAGATCAGTGAGTCAATAAATAACTCACATTCTTAGTCTTTAAGAGTTTTGTGATTTACTATCTATTATTTATTAACACAGTAATCTACATATAATTATAAAACAGATAACAAATTTTCCTAATGATCATCATTTGTCAGGCATTCTTTTATAACTACCCACATTTAAGTAAATACCTTTTTTTTTCATGTGAATCCATTAATTGTTTTTTTTTAAGGTACCGTTGGTAGCAAGTGTAGAATTTAAATTTGGCCCCTCAGTCGTCGAGAAAGCAAGAGAGTGAACGAAGAGAGGGAGCCGGATTAAAATAGATAATTACAACACTAATGAGAGTAATGAAGGAGGATTTATTGTACTCGTATTTATGACTTGCGCGTGTTGTTACATCTCCTATTTATCGTCTTTTATTTACCCTTCTGTACAGCACTTTGGAGCTCTGCGGTTGTTTTAAAGTGCTTCATAAATAAATTCAGATTGGATTGGATTTTTTTTTTCTCCGTATTATACCTCTGAAGAATTTTGATGATGTGCATTATGCATTTACGCGACATCAATTCAATTCATTCAATGTTTTGTTTTTCAAAGACGCCAATAAAACGCCAGTATTAATTAAGATTAGTATTTCATCCACTTCAAACCCACGCGCGGCGCTTTTGGCAGCCACTGAAGATGGGGGGAAAAAATTACCTCACTCATATTGTATTAAAATGTTGTCGCTATGGCAACGATTCCAAGAACCAGCAAACAAACAACTGTCTATCGGTACGTATATAAATGAAACGTGTGTGGACAGATTTTTTTGTTGTTGCTGTGAATCATATCATCCAACCCTAATGGACAGTTTCTTAGACTTCAGTGGTTAATTGTCTTATTAAAGTACAGTTGTTCCATCGCATCAGTAACAACATATTTAGGCCGAACAGCAACTTACCTCCTCAGCTGCGAATTTCAAAACTGCTGTGAAGGGTGTGCTCTCCGGGACGCTTAGTCTGCAACGACAAAATTAAAAAGGTTCAGTCTTTTTTTAAAGTTTTTGACTTTAATTGTATCGCAGCGGAGGGGCCGGGTGATTGAATATTATCTGCGCGCCCAGCGACCTGGTTTCTGATTCAGTTAACAGGTTTTAGAAGTGCAATCCGGGAGCAGGCAATTTATTTTGACTTCCACGAAGGAAAGGAGAACAAAAGGAATACTGAGCGCAACATTACTCTTGTCAGCGTTGTTTCTGTCGGAGGATTCGGAACCTTTCGCGGCATAAATAGTCATGCACCATGCACTTTCAGTCAGATGCTGCTTCAATCAATCCTGCAGCGCAGTTTGCAGAAGGGGAGCAAAGACCTCCCAAGGGTGAAACAAGCAAGGAAATAAAAAACAAACAGATGCATTTCAAAGAGATGTGAGATAAAAAAAAATAAAAAAATCGCAAAGCTCATAATGCAATTGCCAAGTAAGGTAATGTAGAAGGAGTTGAGGTGGTGGAGGGCAAAATCAATCAGCATAGTCGGTACAGAGGTGAGGAGCAGAGAGAGCGCAGCCAAGCTGAAGCTTCAGTAGTATGTGAGAGGGAAAACGTGTTGGATGATGAAGACCAGCATACTGTGTTCACTCCTCTGTCAGCACTGATGCAAAACTTCATAACACTTATTCCTCTGCTCGTGACATTAACAGACCCAGGGAGTCCTCGTCTGACTCCATTAGAGAAACATCTCCCTGTCAACATTAGGGAAGTCTGCAGTATTTTACAGACAATTATTTGCATTTTAGTCACTTGAAGCTCTGCTGGAAACCACGCATATAAATGTGAAACAAACAAACAAACAAATAAATGTCTGAATAAAGTTTTTACATCTGACTTTCACTGCACCATCCCAGTATGTGGCAGGCAATGTTGTTTACTCCAACAGCGAAGGGCCATTTTGAATGTGCAAAATACCAACATGTGGTCTCTTACAATCGTCACTGATAGCGTGGTAGTCATTAATAATAAAATAATGAACACAACCAAAAAAATCCATTTAGCCGTACAGTGTGTTGTTTTAAGGTTTTGGTGAAATACGCAGTATATTTTAAAAAAAAAAAAAAGACATGACCGTAAATATTTATTAGTGGAATATAGTATTTATTTCCATATCCATCAAAATGTGCATTGGCAAAGTTTTTTGTGACGCTGATGTGATATGCATCTTAGTAGCTGCCTGCAGTATGGTGGGAGACATTTCTTTACACATGCGATCATCGTTAGGTTTCAAGGAATCCAAACATGTTTTAATTTAAAACTATTTCTATTCCTATCTACTCAAAAAAAACAAAAAAAACAAACAAACACAACTATAACATCCTGTCTACGGGGGTAATGTGAGAAGATCCAACTGGGATTACTTTTGCTGTTAATCATATTTGTTTTGGTCAGAGGACATCCAGCTATAGTGAATTTGTGATTTCTATCTTCTCAGAGAAATGAGCTCAGAGTGGCATTGGTCTTATAGATGACGGCACATCAGTTCCTTTGTAAACAGGAAACAAAAGTGAACTCGGAAGTTAACTGTGCCTCATCAGTACAGTTAGATGGTGTGTTCAGTGCCCGCATGTGAATCACAGCTTCACACTAACAGACGTTCCCACGCGTACCCAATTTTATATCACTCGAGTTTAATACGTCGGCAACAGCCTCAACTACGGAGGTACTGTGGTAGCAATACGACGAAATGTTATACATACGGTTAAATAAACTGAAACCTAGCAGGATGTAAGCCGTGACTGCTGAGCTGTCAGTGTATTACTCACACTTTGTATGGCAGCCGGGGATCCGACGTCAGGGTGATTTTAAACGTTACTTTAGACCTAATGAAAGGGATGAAAGGAGCGCCGTTAGCACAATAGTGTTGGCTAATAAATCTGAAACACGCTCATTGAAAAAACACGTTAAAAATGCGAATACTCACATCTTTTGGGAGAGACGACTCCGCTTATGATCTGTTTACACACACCCGGAAGTCGAGAGGACCCAAAAATACACGTCATCCATCTTCTTTTACTTTTGTCGCAAATCTTTTTATCTGTACTGCTTTAAGACGCGACTCGGGTTTTTCTCTAAATGCGAAAAAAATGCAATAACGGCTTTGTATTATCAGAAACATCCAGGCTATTATTTGTGCTAATAAGCGACAGGCATTCACGCCGAATACCTAACATCTGCCGTAAATAACTTCGACAAGGCGCACACACATCCACGATGCGCACTGACAATTTGACTGCGCGTGTTCAAGTCGTTCAAGCTGCGACGCATGACACTCACTCGCGAGGTAAACTTAAATTAAGTTTTAGTTATTTTAATTTACGTGTGAACCTCAGCCTGTCGAACAGTTATCAGCTCTGGATGTAACTTAGATACTTACAAGTAACGCATTAAAATGTGTTTATGGTTATTTCAAACAAATTATTTCGGCATTATTGCTAGCCATGCACACACACAAAACACAACAAAACAGAAGGCAGCATGGACCATTTTCATTTAAATGTCTGAAAACGTTGAAAAGGAGAGTCTGCTTCGTCCATACAAGATATTTGTTTTGTTGTCACAATTACTCACCAAAGCAATGGGAATGTGAACTTTCTAGAAATCAGTTTGTGTGCAGCATATAGTATGGTTAAATCAAGTAATCTCATCAACTTTAGGGTGATTTATTTTTATTTTTTTTCATAATAGAAAGCCATGATGAGTGAAGTTCCACACATGGGTCATATAATGACAACTGAGTCAGCTCCCTTTGGATTTGAAGGCTGTGAGATGCTGCTGAAAGCTGGTAAGTGGCCACTTTTTTTTTTACTTTATTTTGTCACACGCACAAAACTTATAAAGCACATTTAAATCAACTGAATCAAGTGACAGGTTAATTTTTAAAAGTTCATGTTTTAGAGATCATGTGGAAAGAAAAAGAAAGTGAAAAAGTGTAGGCAGTGGAATGACAACCGGCAAAGAGAATGGGAGCAGGCTTATTATGATGACTCAGAGATACAGTGCAGACACTCAGGAACGCACCTCTGGGATTTGAGCGTTGAGACTTCCCCGGAATAAAATGCAAATGAAAAAGAAGATGTAACAGCCTGGATAAGGAACAAAGGGGGACATATTTTACCGTAGCATATGATGGAATCTCGAGGGCTGCGGCATGTAAGCTAATGAAAAATGATGCGCTGCAGGATTCTTTCTGCAAGTGAGATATTTATTAGATGATGTTTTATGTACGCAGAAAATATCAAAAACTCACAAAAGTCCTTGAACATATTTTGATTTTATCTTCTAGGTTTTTATGAAAAAAGCGAATTAATTCAACATTTTTAAGCAGTCACAAGTTCCTTCCCTGATCTTCCTCTCTTTGATCATAAATAGAGCTGAATAATCAAAGGGGTTCCACGCAGGACTGTCTGAATGCCTCACTGTCGTAAAGAGGAAGTGTAGGCTTTGAAGAGTGTGACAGTTGTCCGTCATCTTCGTGGAGGG
Source organism: Mugil cephalus (assembly GCF_022458985.1). NCBI lineage: Eukaryota > Metazoa > Chordata > Actinopteri > Mugiliformes > Mugilidae > Mugil > Mugil cephalus. The sequence goes on along the minus strand of NC_061784.1, from coordinate 13,713,957 downwards.
AGTGTGTGGAGGGTGTGTTGAAAACACAAAACACAGCAACAGCGTTCTGATGGGTTCTGAGATAACAGATTAACATAGCAAATCCAAATGGAATAAATAAAATCCCGTTTCTAATTACCTGCAGGAGTATAACGGTAAGCAGTGCTAACACATGTGGATATCTGCACAAACCGGCAGACGTGCCCGTGCAGGTGCAAGTATGGAGTATTACAAAGGTAAAATACAAAGGTTAAACTGTTTCACAAGATATTCTCTCTTCTGTCTTCCACAGTTATCTGTTTTTATGCTGGGAATTCTCTTGCACACATCATTCTGTGACATCCCCTGCTGTACATCATACAAGCACCGTTGATCCCTGGGTTTTAATGTGTATTTCCCTACTTCCACGTGACTTCCGTACAGCAATTAACAACAGAACCTGTGCACTTAGCCAGTGAGACATGTCAGTATTATATAAATAGTTAAAAAGTAATTCGCATGTGATGTGAAAACCCTACACTTAATGTTCACACGCTTCGTGACCTCATCCATCTGCACCGTCACTGCTGACGTTTTCCCAAATTTGGAAGGGGGGCCTGCTCCATGAGCTTTACTTTTCTCACTTTCGTCGGTTTATACTTGGCTGCTGCGTTTTCCTTCATAGCTGAAATTCTCTGGAAACCAACCAGAAATGTGCTGCTCCAGATGAAGAGGTGGTTCATTATTAATGCCTTAATAAGGAGCCCCTAACCTCTTAGCGCCCTGCTATTTTTAATACGGCGGTGGTGCTAAGACCGGATTCAGAGCCTGGACTTATCTTATCAAACAGTGCCTTTAACACCGGAACGAAATTTTATCACTTCAGTGCTGGAAGATAATGCAACAGTTCATGAAATCAGTTTCCTGTGCAAATATATATATATATATATACAGTGGGGGAAATAAGTATTTGATCCCCTGCTGAATTTGTAAGTTTGCCCACTTCCATAGAAATGATCAGACTCTGGTTTTTATGGTTGTTTACTGGTTATGGGTATAGACAGAATATCAATCGAAAATGCATAAAAAACACACAATCTAAAAGTTATAAATTGTTATGTATTTTATTAAGGGAAATAAGTATTTGATCCCCAACAATTCACTTAGAATTCAGGCTCCTACAGATTGGCTGGTGCGCATGTGGCACACAGCTGTGCTCAGTCAACTAATTACCAATACTCCTGATCTTAACTCGTCATGTATATAAAGCACACCTGCTCTAAGAATCAGTTTCTTACATTCCAACTTCTACAGCACCATGGGCAAGACCAAAGAGCTGTCAAAAGATGTCAGGGACAAGATTGTAGACCTGCACAAGGCTGGTATAGGTTACAAAACCATCAGCAAAAGGCTTGGTGAGAAGGTGACAACTATTGGTGCCATTATTCGCAAGTGGAAGACCCATAAAAGGACCATCAACTGTCCTCGGTCTGGAGCTCCCCGCAAAATCTCGCCTCATGGAGTGAGGATGATGATGAGAAAGGTGAGGGAGCAGCCTAAAACAACACGGCAGGAGCTTGTTAATGATCTGGAAGCAGTTGGGACCTCCGTCACCAAGAAAACAGTTGGCAACACACTGCGCCGTTATGGATTGAACTCTTGCAGTGCCCGCAAGGTCCCCCTGCTCAAGAAGGCACATGTACAGGCCCGCCTTAAGTTTGCCAGTGAACATCTAAATGACTCAGAGAAGGCTTGGGAGAAAGTGCTGTGGTCTGACGAAACCAAAGTTGAGCTATTTGGCATTAACTCGACCCGCCGTGTTTGGAGGATGAAAAAACGTGAGTATGACCCAAAGAACACCATACCATACCCACCATAGCCCCGGTGTTTTGGGGCTGTTTTTCAGCAAAGGGTACAGGGCAACTTCACCGCATTATGGGGCCAATGAATGCAGCCATGTACTGTAACATCTTGGACAAAAACCTTCTTTCCTCAGCAAGAACACTGAAGATGCCTCGTGGGTGGGTTTTCCAACATGACAATGACCCAAAACATACTGCCAGGACAACAAAGGAGTGGCTCAAGAAGAAGCATATTAAGGTCATGGAGTGGCCCAGTCAGTCTCCAGACCTTAACCCGATCGAAAACCTGTGGAGGGAGCTGAAGCTCCGAGTTTCCAAGAGGCAGCCAAGAAACTTGAAGGATTTAGAGACTGTCTGTAAAGATGAATGGGCCAAAATCCCTCCTGCGCTGTGTGCAAACCTGGTGACCAACTACAAGAAACGTCTCATCGCTGTGCTTGCCAACAAAGGTTTCTCTACAAAGTACTGACTTGTGTTGTGCTTGGGGATCAAATACTTATTTCCCTTAATAAAATACATAACAATTTATAACTTTTAGATTGTGTGTTTTTTATGCATTTTCGACTGATATTCTGTCTATACCCATAACCAGTAAACAACCATAAAAACCAGAGTCTGATCATTTCTATGGAAGTGGGCAAACTTACAAATTCAGCAGGGGATCAAATACTTATTTCCCCCACTGTATATATATATATATATATATAACATCTGTACTCTAATCCTGAGCCTTCATGTCTGGATTTTGACCATTTGCGAATATTTCCTCTGCGTTATCTTTAGCTACCAAAGGGCAATCACTGCAAAATATGGTGAAACCTCACTGCTTCCTTCTTTTCTATTAGGTAACCTACGGTTGCTCACTGTGTGTGTGGCTGGCAACAGTATGTCTTCACCCTGGCAGTGGGCAGAATAACTCAGTGCTCAGATGCAACGTATAATACAATTCAAATATGTGCTTGACCTCAGGTAATTAACCTCTGAGATGAGCTTCCAAAATATTTCTGTTACTAAAGGCACAAATCCAGCACAGCATAGTTGGAGAACATTTAACCCTGAAACATGTCTGTTCTACAATGCTTTTTTTTTTTTTTCTCTCCTCATGCAATTTGAATTTTCTGCCTGACTTTGCGCTAAAGCATCTGATTCCAGTAACATCTTGTGCATTTATTCCAAGTAGTTCAATGCAGATTTCTTGCAAAGTGCGTAAAGTATTGCCGTGATGCTGTCACTTCAACATCCGCGCTAAACAGGTGACCATATGCGAATAATAATAATAACAAGCTCCTGCAAATACGTCTCAGGAGACAAACTCCCCTATGTCACTCTTCTAATGTTTACTTACTTTGCATAATCCCCACCATGCGGAGTTGTAATTAAATTTGAGCCTGGGAATAAGTTGCCTGTGCTGTGTTAACACGGAGAGGGCATGGTAAGCAAAAGCAGCTTTTCCAAAAACAGACTGATAACTAGACGTTTCTCCGGGGAACGCTGCGCAGTGACAAAGTCGCATGACTCGTTATAACTCGTAATAACTCCGATACACAACCACGCACCGTGGTCCCTAACAGCCATTAATGTTATTGATAGACCTATTTAACCCTCCTGTTGTAAATGCATCCCTGAGATGCTTTTCAGGAGACGAGACATTATCCTGCTGGTACACAGAAGCAAAACTAAATGAATCACTGATGCAAGTGACTGGCCAAGTGTATATATAATCAGAACATACTGTCTCTCAAACACACACACACCCAATTACCAAAACCTAATGGTGCATGACAGAATAATTTAGTGAGATGCATTTGTTCTGGGTTTAGGAAGTGGAAACTAACCGGGAAGACACACTCTTATTGATTTGTTTTGCTTATACAAACATATTTTCACATTAGCAATGTGCTGCCTCCCCCCTGATACGTGGCAGTTTGCCTTCATTTCTCATTTCTGTGCGTGAACACCAGTCGGCCACAACATTAAAACCGCTGACAGGAGAAGTAAATAACATCGACTGTCTCGTGACAATGCAACGTTCTGCTGGGAGACATTTGGACCTGGCATTCATGTGGATGCTACATAGACGTGTGGCACCCACCTAGACCAGACCAGACACCCCCACCCCATAGCAGTGACATTCTTTGATGGCAGCAGCCACCCCCAGCAGGCTGCAAAAAATATTTTAAAACATGAACAACTCAAAAAACATGAAAAACAGGGGGGGGGGGCCTGTTGTTGTCCAGCATGGATTACATTGCGATGCATGTGTGTCGCTCAACAACAGCCTCCTGCCGATCTGACAACCAGCCTTCTTAACCGGCCTGTTTAGTCTCTTAGGGTTCTTATGGGTCATGCTGTCCCTCCCACCAAATTCCTCCAGATCCCAAACCGATCACGTATCTTTGGGATGCACTAGAATAAACCTGTTCCACAGAGGACCCTCCCCTCCGTCCATAGGGCCCGAAGGCCCATGTCCATTCTTTGATGAGTCACGTTGTTTTGGATTCACAAGGACAGCCTACAAAATATTAGGAAGGTGGTCATAATGTTATGCCAGATCAGTTTTATATACCTAATATATAATGTGTAGTCACCAGCGTATCAGTTCTGTAGAGGTGTCGAAATGTCAGTGTAGGAGTGCATTAAAGGGCAACAGCCACAAGCGTCCATTTTAATTACACGCTTCGTTCAGGATGGATCACATGCTGCTGGGAGGAGCTGCAGAAAGGATGCAAGGATACCTGGAGGTAATTAGATCAGATTAGATTAGATTCAACTTCATTGTCATTGCACGCGGTTTGCGGTTCAGAATCTAACCAGAAGTGCAATGTAACCGAGAGATTGGTGACGATACACTCGGAAGATGCGAGCTAGACCAGAAGGCAGGAGAGGCAAAAGCATAAAGCAGCAATCAGACATTAGTAGTGTGGAAACTTTGTGTGATGTGTGGGTGGGTGGCCCTGGTGACAAATCCACACATCAGAGAAATAACTAGCAGCAGCCTCCGTGGCCAGTTTCAGACTAACAACCCCGATCTATTTATTTCATATGTCAAAAATTATTTGAAAACAAAAACACAAAGTGGATTGTGCAAATTGGACGTAAACTCATTCGAAGGTGGTTTTAAAATGTGCTTCTGATTAGATTTCTGCACATGCACATCAGTTGAGACATTTCCAAGTGTCTTTTGTATCACTGGCAACGCAGATCCAAAGTGATGGAGTCTGATGAGCATAGTTGATGCTGCTTGCTGCTACGACAGATGACAACATGACAACGACAGCCTGCAGTAATAATCACTAGTAAATCATCTGCATGCACTTTGAGCAATGGCTTTTGTACAGACGAGGCTCAAACGACAGAATTTAAAGCGGCGTCACTGGCATAGTGAGTTACAGTTACCACAGCAACCCATGCACATAGGTTTGTGATGTTTGGACACCCAAATCCAATCGGATCACATCCCACTAACTGTGACAACTGTCGTAAAGATGGATGGCTGAACTGCTCCTCAAAAGTGAAGCTAAAGCAAGTAGAGCTCCCCCTGGTGACTGGCTGCAGTATAGGTCATAAGCTCCACATCCTCCATGTTAGTGGACGGTACTGGTGCTGAACTAAAACATTACAGTTCACGTCAAATGTATTTTTTTCAATGAGGATTCCTGTGATTTTAGAAGTTAATATAATATTGATGCATGTTCAAGTGTCAGTTGTTTGGATAAGTTATAGCTAGTTATTCGACGCAATAGTAACAGGCTGTGACATAATGGCGACTACACTTTGCTCTGATAACCGCTCCGTGAAGTGGTCTCCTGGGGCCATGACAGTAGTATAAAATAAATAAGTAAGTATAGCCTGTAATCCAGCATTTCTTTTGTGAGTGTAGTGTTAATTAAACAAAAGCATCATCTACTGCGTAGACTCCAACGTTACAAGATGTTTCCGTCCGTCGCCCTGGGAAAGCGTCAGTTTGGCCGATGCAAGGAAGTAGCGACACATCCATATTTATACAGCCTAAAATCGTTACGCGTTGTCAACTGATCCAGAGTTAAGGAAAGTTTTGCTCTTCAGAGTTTGTGGTAATTAAACATGGTCTGCTCTAAGCAGCTGAATGAGAATCTGAAGCTAATTGATGCCGCGACAGACGATAACAAAGCGCTTCCAGCTTGCCATTTCCCCGTACAAAAAATGCCATTGAGAAGTGACAGCTAATTGGAACTGCAGAAGACAAAGTGAGATCCGGAAGACTGAGAAAACTTTGGGAAAAAGACTGAACAGGATGTCTGTGCTAAATACCGACTTCATAAGGTGCCCAAACGTTTTTGCATACAGTACGTCACAATGTTAATGTAACAGTCTATTATTGCCTGTCTCATTACATTTCAAATTTCTTTAAATAATTCTCTGCTGTATGGTGGTATCTAGTGTTTTTTTACTTAGAGAATAATGTTGGACTAAGTTATGCAGAAAGTCCTTAATCGTTGCAGACAAAATCTGATGCCTGATACCTAACCACACTATCTTCCCTTCACAGCCCTTCTCTTTCTCTTTCTCTCTCGTCATTTTTAAAGACATCCTCGCTGATGCGCTGCCACGACTTTCTAGATTTAGCTCCTCTCCCCTCCCCTGTCTCCGCTCATCGTCACAATTCTGCCTCCAATTTGCCATTTGCCGTCTTTCCTTCACCCCTGTCCTTCCTCAAAGTCGGAGATTGAATGCGCTGCTGACAGTTAAATCGGCCCCTCGTCCCTGCGAAGTGTGGATGGTGGCTTTGCAGCGGCCCTCCCCTCCGCGCATTCTCCAGAGGTCAGCCAGCAGCGCCAACAATTGCAGAATCAATACAAATAAGACCATTATGAGCGTGGGTGGCTCTTTGGAGAAGCAGTGGCAACTTACAAATTGGTCGTTATTATTACCTACCTTTTACCAGTGGTAGTACTTTTATGGAGCTGCCCACCCCCCATGGTTATTTCCGTCTGCTGAGACCTGGCATCCGTGTGGATGTTACTTAGACATGTACCGCACACCTAGACCAGACCAGACACCCCCAGCAGCCCTCAGCCGTCCCCAGGAGGATGCAGCCAGACACAGAAAAACAAACATGAAAAACAGCACCAGGTGTTGACCTGGCCTCCAAATTCCCTCCAAACTGAACAAGTATCTGTGGGATGATCCACAGAGGCCCCCTCCTCTCAACCCACAGGACCCAAAGGCCCCCCCCACTAACAACATCCTGCTTTGGAGGCACAGCGGAGACGTACACGATATTATAAATCCGGTTATCATGTTATGCCCGATCGGTGTAAGATCTGTATTTGCGTGCGTCTCAGCTGCCTCCCGAAGATGAAACCTAAAGCACACATTAGAGCGTCTCTGATTACAGAGACACTCATTTCCAGACGTGGCCGTCGCCTCTGTATTTAGAAAAGCAAAATCAGTGTTACTGCCAGAAAACAAACACAGCTCCACAATTAGTCCGAGATGCGCATGAGTGGCGTCTCTAACAAGGTTTGTAGATATTTTGAAGGCGAATTCTTCACGCCACACAGTGGCTTTTGAAAGGCACGCTTAAGGCTCAGGGTTGCAGACTCGAGGCCGCCTACACGGATACCGTTTCATAATTCGTTTGTGGTTTGCATCAGCGCCGCTTCTGTCCTTACTTGGCTCACTGGACCACATGTATCTGCCATTACATCATTTTTGTAGTCTCAGTACTAACCCAAATATCGTTTGCTTAGGCCATAGGGTGCTTTTTAAAATTTGTGATTAATACAGCTGATCAGTTAAATCCAAGTTCTGGTTTGTTGGCCACACTATAAATACAACTTAAACCATCAAATGTGCAGCGGATACATTTTTAATTGCACGAGTAGCCGAGGAAGAAAAGGGCAGTCTGCCCAGCAGGAGGTCAATGGCATTTAAAAGTCAGAATAGAGCAATTAACAACTGACCCCTCTTTTAATAACTTACTGCTGATATGGTCACACTGTCATAATTGAGCACTCATTCAGATAGGATTTACAAGCCTAAAAAGCTGTGGTCATTGACAAATTTGCAGCTTGTACATTTACTTTGTTCAGTCAGACATGACGAGCTAAAAACTGAAAGATTAATTCAACATTCAACATTCTGAAAGGTGTGTCCTGATGATGAAATCTAACCCAGTAACCTTTGCAAATCTTAAATCGTGCAGTGCTCCACTACTATTGACCTGCAGAGAAATGATCCATCCACCAGACGTGTGCGCAGCGTCTGATAGGTCTCGGTGCAGCCGGGTGGTGATGCGCTGGCTAAGTGGCTATGTTTAGCTCTAATCCGCCTGGCACTAACATCCCCTGCATCTCCTGCCATGTAAACACCAGCCAGTAACTGCAGATGGCCAGTGTCCCGTCTCGCGCTCGGAAATATCTCGCACGCACAACCATATAGGCACATGCTTTTCTGACACTCAAACTCTCGCGGAGGAATTATTTCCACGTCGCTGTCCTGTTTATAATTAATTGCGGGGACGTCAGTCTGTTCAATTGACCGCCTGTTGCACCACGGAACTGCAGCAGCCTTGTTACACGGCGACAGTGCTGGTATTCAGACTGCAAAAAACAAACAAAATGAAACTGGAAAAAAAAAAACATGAAATATCTTAAATCGTCAGTTTTTATATTGGGAGCATAAGCGTATTATCCTTCTCCACAACATATTAAAAACAGACAATGACCAAACTTAATTCAATGTTTTATTGTCAGTCTTACAATACAATACAGTAGTTATATATGCTCATAGATGAAAAGTCACAAACACTGCTATTGGCTAAATGGTTTTGTTCATATTTCCTATGTTTGACTAAATATAAATTATTGTTTTATCTAAAACACTACTTTTGCACAAATCTGTGGGCTAGATATATTTACTACTTTCTTTCCTGTTCTGTTAGCAGAACTTTCTTTAACTTTTCTTTTTTTAAGGCACAGTTTTTGCAGTGCACATACATATTGAATTAAAGAAGTATGATGAGGTACTGTGGGACATAGACGCCATAACCTATGCACACAGCCAACGCCAAGTGTGGAACGACTGAAAGAGAAGTCGTACATGTATCTCTGCACCTCCTCCCTCAGCTTTTGATGTGTTCCATCTTTATTTATTCAGAACAGTCAGTTTGAAAATTACAGAGCTGGAGACGCAGCCGGAAATACTAGAGCGGGCACACGCTGCTACCAAGAATCAAGAATCGCAGGTCTTGCAGTCTGTGTCGTCACGGTTGGTAGTTACATTTCTGCGAAGGTGCTCTTCTGCTAGGGTGCTAGGGTCTGCGCAGGGTTTGGGTGGTCACCGTTATTGACATGGGAGCCTAAATCACCTAGTATGTGCGCTGTATGCTTTGTATTACTCTATTTCCTCTTCTCTCTTCCAATATGTTCTAATACCACATGGTTCACTGATATATTTAAGCTTGGAAAGACATCCAAAAAGAGTTAAGTGCAGGGTGCTGGATCATGGAAGGTGTAACGAAGAAGGACCTGCTGCTCCGAAACATCTTGACAACAAAAATCTAAATGGGAGCAGTTTTTCATCACCAATGTATTTACACACTAATGCAAACTGGACAATTTGCTGTAAATTTGAGAAATACATCTGTGTTTTTGGATGTGTCAGGGCGGTCGCCGTAGCTACAGCGTTAAATTGACACGGAAGCTTAAACCGGCCAGTATACGCAGTGTGTGCCGTATGCTTGTCAGAGTCGACCAGCAAACATTGTCCTCAGCATCTGGCAGAGATGGTGTGATCCTGTCGTCCTTCATGCCCCAGCTATTTGCCAGGTTATTTGCCGTATTGTGTGTGTCACATTGCGAATGGCGGTTGGAAGTGTTGCAACAATGAATTTTAATTGAGGAGACAAAATTAGAAGCATATGAAAGCAGAGGTCCGTCACCCAGCTAGTGCTGAATGAAGCAGAGATGAAAGGCAGGGCTGAGCGCGCGGCACAGTTGTTCAAAGAGCATATCAAAACGCAGCGCTGCGAAGTGTTACTAAAATTACACAAAGCACAGAAAGGACGTGAAATCTGGAACTGTCCCACTGTTATAAGCAAATCCGCTAATGGCTTTTTCGTTGTTTTAGTGGTAAGGGCTCTGTGGATGTGTTTCCATGGGTAGCCTGGTAAACTTTCAGCCGGGATCTGTTCCATGTAGCCAGATGACATCAATGGAAACACGCTGGAAGCATGCCTCCACATTAATTATTTGAAGTGGATTTCTGTCGATAACAATAGGAAAATAATAGTTAATGTTATTCTCAAAGAATATAAAAACTAATTACAGAAAACTGCTAAATGAAAGGTAGTTCGTTCTGCCAGTCTGATCATCAAACTCATATCAGTTTTATGCTTTGCACTTGTATTGTGTGTCTCCTGGGGGCACACCAAGCTATAATCCAATTCAGGTAAAGAATCATTAGATACTTAACCCTCTAAGACCCAGTTACAGAAATGTAACTGTGTTAATAAGAGAAAGAAATGGTGAGGAATGGAAATGGAAGAAAAGAAAAAATAAAGCTTGAAGGTGGTGGAGATCAGGCGGCTGTTTTTGGCACCAGGGTGTCGGTACAGAGTGTACCCTGGGCCTCCTTCAGCAATCAGAGTCTTAATGGATGACTGGACTGAGAAACTGCAGGCGCTACACTGAAGTGACGGAGACTCCGGATCTCACAAACACGTCCACACGCACACACACACTCATACGCGCCTATCTACACCTACACTCGGGAACGGCTGCAGGATTTTAGACGACTTCTTCGATCCTCGGAGGGAGATTTGATCCGTCTGAGACGACTGGGAGTGCTTGGCACCTTCTCGCACTGGCAAAGTGGCATCTCGGTCAGATGCACACGCGGTGTTGACGGTCTGGCGGTCTGTGATTTGCGCTCGTGACGCCCCCCCTGCTCATCAAGACAAAACGGCGTCCAGGGTCCGTGCCATGTTGTGAAAATACTGTTGGATTGCCAGATTTAATTGTCATTGTTGCTCCAAGCAGGGAATTAAAAAAAAAAAAGAGAAAAGAATATTGCTTCTGATTGGAGTTGAGTATGAATGAGTGTCAGCTGCAGAGCTAACAGTATGCATGTATTACATAAAGTGGCGAAGAGTGTCGGCACCCTGGAGTTGTTAGAGGCTGCAGCAGAGGTGTTATTCATGTGGCAAAGCTGTCACTGTGGTTCGACACTGCATCTGTTTGGCTTTAATATAAATGAACCATTTCTTGTGCAGGGCAACTCTCCTCGGGAGCACGGTAACCCAGTAAACAAATGCATTATCCCATCCTCCCATGGGCTAATTTCATTTTAGATGCCGTATGTTTGCTTGTGGTTCTGATCATCCAAGACAATCATATCATTTTACCTCCCGGGGCAAGCTTTGGCGACGGGACTTTCCCCTTTGAATGATGTAAACCCCTGACACACCTGAAAACGTGCTCCTGCTAATCCCTCTTCTGCCGCGGAACTGCCAAATCCGATGCTTTGTTCTCTCTGTTGCTCCACAAGAAGAGAGAAGAAGAAGAAGAACCTTTTACAGCCCAGTTGCTCAATTATCTGAAACAAAAATGGGATTGTTCTCCATTAATTTGCAAAATTGCTGTGGCTTATATTCACACAGACCTTCGCCCAGCCTTCTAAACCAACTCAATTATGGAAAGCTGCAGGGAATAATTGCAATTATGTGTCCTTAACGATGACATGTTTTTACAGTGTTTTGCTTTTGTAGTGATTTGCTGGCAGTCCGTGCTAATCTTGCTAAATCAATATTTGATTAGGATACTAGTTTATCAGACTGTGAGGTCACAGTGTATTTTATTCTCACTGGGAAACTGTGTCGATCTGCAGTCACATCTATTCAGCTTTTCAGTCACAACATTTGTAATTGTTAAGCAAAAGAGCTGGTTTCTTGAGCAGTTTTCTTTCAAGCTTCCTGCATGTGGATCATGAATTTGAGGCTATTGTTTATTTCGCTGCAAACGAACTTTCTTGTTTAATATTCTGTCATGCTTTTTTTTTTTTTTTTTTTGCCTCTTATTGTGCTGTTATTGTTTTGGTCTGTTCATTTCAATCCACTACTCTACACATTTGTGCCTATCCCCCTGTTGGCGCATGCATTTCACGCAACAACTCGTAACCGGTTTAAGAGATTCCCTGTGCCCTAAGGCTGCCTAGCTTTTGTCAGTCATGTTTTGTTCACGTTGGCACGGTGTCTCGGTGTCTCCACTGCGCAGAAAGCTCCGGTGGAGCAAATGTATTGTGCACTCTGATATGATGTGCTTCTATATGTTACACGGCCTCTGGGAACACTAATAACCACTTGAGAGAAACCAGAGATCAAGGTAAGTCTGTATTTATGTGTGCGTGTTCAAAAGGCTTGGATGGATTAGAGCATGGGTGTGCAGTATAGATTGTGAACGAAACTCATTTATGATCCTAGATCTGTCTTAATGAACAGACAGTCTTCATGAGATAAACACAAAATGACTCATCTTACAACCGTCATGCGTGGCTGCTCTTACAGCGGCAGGTAGGAATGGGTGAAAACTTATCGTACACAATATACCGGCAAAAACAATTGCCACAATAAGAATCTGGCATCTGGCATCCACATTAGTTGATGGCATGGGTGCGAGCGACGTACTCGATGTCCTCGCAGCCGTAACTCACCTGTGGCTAACAGCTAAAGAAGGCTCCTCATCAATAAGCAAAGCGTCTTGAGACGATTTGTATTGTTATTGGCGCTATATAAGTAAAACTGTATTGAATTGAATTGAATAATATGGAGCTGGTTCAGATATCATAAGGTGGATGTGGAACAAACTCGTTCCATATGCAAGATTTGCAAAAAAAAAAAGAAAGTGGCTTAGGATAGCAACGCAACAATTTTATTCCATCACCTGAAGTACAACAAGCTGAAGTATGACGAGATCCAGTATTTTCAGGAGAAAGCAGCCTCTGTTTTGGATGACCTGTCCCCCGGCTAAAGCTGTTCCTGGAAATGTTCTGATTTTAATAATTATTAAATTAATTATTAAATTATTGCCGATGCATCCATTCACCGAAGGGATTGCATTTTGCCTGGCGAAAGACATGTTGCTGTTTTCACATTTCAGACTTGTTTGACTAGTCACTACAGTTTTCTCTGCAACTTACCTGCTACTTAAACCTGTAGTCAAGCATCTTTGAGCTCCCAAGACAGAATGTAGTGACAGATTAAGTCAAAAACATTAATTATAATATTTTTATCATGATTATCGCGATCGCCAGAATGGCAAATTTTATCATGATACATTTTTTTTAGCCCATATCACCCGTTCCTATCGGCAGGTCAGATCTGGTCTACCGTAATGTGCCACCATGAGTACCCGTACCTCTAAAACCTGTGAGTTTGACATAAAAGGAGGGATCGCACAATTAAGACGGCTTAGGCTAAGACCCCAGCCAGCATTGTTCATTACACGCCTAGTAACCATGGAGACAAGTTTTGGCTCATTGTCTGAGGATGGATAATGGCACTTTATATTTAGTGGCCACCCCTGGAGATAGAAAAGAATTGGGTGAGAAGTGAGAGAACTGAAAGATTTTGCAAAGTCATGACTCCAGCTGAGGCAGGGTAAGAGCTTAAATAAAATATAAAAACTACTAAATTATATATACACAAGCATAACAATATGACCAGCTTCATGATACTGTGTAGGTCTTCCCTGTGCCACCAAAACAGTTGTGACTCACAGAATGGACATGGACCTACGGGTTGACGGGAGGGCTCTCTGTGGCTCATCCCGTATCCTCCATCAGATACTTGACCAGTTTGGGATCTAGTGAATTTGAAGGTCAGGTCAACACCTTGTGCTGTTCTTCATCTTTTTTCAAGTTGTTCCTGAACTGTGTATCTGCCTGTGTCAGGCTGCATCCTGCTGGGGGTGGCTGCTTCCCATCAAAGAGTGTCATTACTATGGAGTCGGGGTGCCTGCTCAATCTAGGTGGGTGGTGCATCTACAAGAATGCCAGGTCCAAACGTTTCACAGCAGATTGAATTGTCTTGATGGTCCATGTTATTTACTTGTCAGTGGTTTTAGGGTGGTTGTTGCTGATTGATAGATTGATTGATTTATTTTACTGCTGTGACATCACCATGGAAACATCACTCATTGTAACATTAGTAGTCTCTATCCTGGATCTTAATGTAAAGATCAACTGAGGGAAATCTCTACAGTTTATTTACTTGAAAAGATCTGCTGTAGTTCATGAGACTCACCTTTGTAAAGCTGCATATATTAGCATATAAAACACATATCAGAGTGGATGGAAGAATAATGGTCATATGGTAAAAAATACAATTTCTATATGTCTGAATGTGATAACACAGGAATACCAGTGACAGGTAGTTTTATTATAGGGAAAATAACAGCAAATGTACACTTCTCTTGCTACGAAATAAATGACAGTCGTTTGTCAGCTGAATTACTTTGTTGTGGCAAATTATTTTCATTGCTTCAGAAGCAAGCCGATGTGAGGGAAATGAAATGCTTTTAACATGCTCAATGCTTTCCTATAAGGAGGGGAAATGGGACGGAAGTCACACTGCGTCGTCATAGGCTAACATAGATTCATTCATTTGCTCTGCTCTAGTGAAATTAATGGTCCATGGAGCAAAGCTATGTTTGCACTGAACTGTGGAAATGCACAAGGAAAATTGCGTTGTAATCTATGAGATGACAATACTGCACAGGAACAATAACGATGCAAATATGCCTCTTTTAAATGTGTTTAGAATATTTAAAACTGAGTAAATATGGATGGCGGAGCTGCTCCATAAAAGTGAAGCCAAATCAAGTAGAGCTCCCCCTTGAGGACTGGCTGCAGTATAGGTCATAAGTTCCACGTCCTCCATGGGCCTGAGCTAAAACTTTAAAATATTTTTCAAGGATGGTTATTTTAGGTAGTCAATGTAATGTTGATGCAAGTATCAATCTTTTGGACAAGTTTTGTTTTCGTTAGTCATTTGACTCTATAGATACAAGATGTGACATAATGGCGACCACCTGTTGCCATGCCAACCTCTCTGTAAAGTGGCCTTGTGGGACCGTGAGAGCGCGTACCATTAATTAAACGAAACGCGAATAAGTCGGGCAGAAGTGTGGCTCCACTGTCGGACCGTACTGCAAAGACTCTGGCTCCAAAGGCACAAGAACATGGGAAAATAGCATCAGTTTGGGCGATGCAAAGAAGTGGGGACAAACTGTCCATGTTCATTCAGTCTACACATAAACGCATAAACGTTGCAGATGTATTCAAAGGAGATATGATGCCTTTAAGTACCATAGCTGTCTGCTGGTAAAATGTGATATACTGTAAATAAAAGAGGACGTGGGTGCAAACTAAACCAATGTGAAATATATCAAACTAGCGATATGTTACATATTTGACCCAGTTCATCTTAACTAGCTCCACCGACTTGAGAGTCATTTTCCAGCGATGTCCTCAAGCTGCTTTTACACAAAGAGAGTGTGGGTTGAAAGCAGTGCAGAGGTTCTTTGCTGTAAAACCACTAGAACATGGTTACGTGTCCAGTGAGTCACTACTTTGTCAGGATGATTAAATAATGTGTTCGATTATCCAAAGGTGTGGATGGTGCGTAGACCGGGCACCTCACAAAGCTCCGGGCTTCCTGTTCTTGTTCCCTTATCTGAAAAAAAATAGGGCACTCCAGAGTGCAGTGCATTACCAGAGCATGAAGCCAACACAAGACTGAAGCACACCCACCTCTTTTGCTCTATATTTTGGAAGCTATAAATACTGCATGGAAAAGGAAAACTCAAGCTGACTTGCACACCGGCACTGCCTGCTCCTGACTCTGAACAAAATTCACAAAATAAAACTTTTCACCTTTTTCCGTCTTGAGTTCTGGCTGATCAAAATGGATGTGAAAGAGCGATACCCACTTATTGCTGCGGTGACGCTCACGCTCTCTTCCATTAGGCGTCATTATACCCATCATCTGTCCTTATACCGGCGGCAAATGTGTGAAGTGGAAAGACTGCTCGGCTTGATGGCACTGGCATTTACGTTTGTTCAAATTGTTCATTCAGATTTTGATGGGTCTCTTTGGATTTCTCTTTCCGTCCAATTTCAGGCTCTCGGCACACTCGTTCTGCCTGTGAGAGGTGAGATGTGGGGTGTGTGTGCTCCTGTCCGTGATCAGACTAATATTCAGTTTGCTGAATATTGCCCATTAATTGTGATAATAAGGATGTCAGGATGTCTTTCTTCCACGAGCAGACTGCAAAGCTTTGAGGAGAAAAAGTTCCGTAAAGGTTCGAGTAGTAGCCTGAGTGAAGTAAATTGGTGATGTGGTCAAGTGGTCACAAACGACAGAAGAGAGCGCTGAAGGGTGCTTAGTTGTATTCTTCACCATAGGGACTGCACAGATAAACATGATTAATATAGCTCACATCAGCTCGGTTAGTTCCTTGAGAATAACACGCCTCTTGAACAAAAGATGAGAAAAAGTAGGTTTGTGAAGTAAATCACAACCTTTCGTCCTGCAGGACCGGTGTTATCCTCCCTTTATAATGTGCACCTGTTGATGCTGTTCTTTGCAGAACTCTCTTTATTGGTGCATCTCCATGAATCCACCTTTGGGCCGAGCAATAATTTGTTTGGCTGTATTGTTTACTGAGTCGGGCGTGATAATAATATGGTGGTTTTTGCGGGTGCCTGGTGTCAGGCCTGAAATGTCACTGGCTGAATATTTATTAGCACGAGGCATTTCCAAAACTCTATTCCCTCTTGAGAAAAACACTAAATCACATCAGTCTTCCTCTGAGCTCGGCTGACGCGTAATGGAAAGGAAAAAAAATAAACAAAGCACTTTATTAAATGTCACCATACAAATGCGATGCCACGGTGAGAGCTGTTGACAGTGGCATAAGACAAATGCAGGACTTTAACACAAGACTTTTCCATATAGTTAATAGATTATTCACATATTCACCGGTAGAAAATGATCAGGGTAAATTATTCAATAATAGGACTCAAAACAATCTTTCAGGGAGATTTTATTTGTGTAAAATTAGCTTCCTAGTTATTTTCGCCTCTCTTACATGTTCTGTTTTGTCCTCTCCAAATAAATGAAATGTTATATTATGAAAATACTCAATTTTTGTAGTTATTAAGCAGCTTTTTTTTTCTTTGTCTCCCCCTCTTCCGCTTTTCTTTTGTTTGTCTCCTCTTGTCTCCTTCTGACACCTTCAGTATGCCTATGGCCTCCACATTATCACTTCACTGCTTCACAACCGTGTTTGTTAAACACTAACTACAGCGACGTCGGTCACAAACGGACCAGTGAGCAAACACCGAGCGCACGTCTCACTTTGCTTTTCGTTTATTATTTCGGATGCCGTTTTAGAAAAAACTACAATTGCAAAGTGTATATAAAATTCAGCCCTCCAAAGTGGCTCGTGCTGTGCTGAAATCCTCCCGCATTTGACAGGTTGGCAGGTGTTAATGTCAAGCCCTGTTGACATGATATTACAGATGCATGGTCACGACTGGCAGTCGGATTAGTCCAATAACTTGGATCACTAAAGATTTGTCATTGCCTTGTTTTACAGCTGCTTATAACTCGGTTAACAGTGAAGCAGAATTTTTCTACATGAACGATCTTGATGAAAACACCCCTCACCATTATCGTCATAACAGAAAAAAAACTTGCAACCTCTAACGCTAGATATTCTTTTACTAGACAAATATTAAACCATTTAAGTCATGAAGGATGCAGTGACTTTGCTGGTCCTGTGTCTTTACTTCAGTAATACTACTAGTATTTCAGCATATGCACCATATCTGGATTTATTGCAAATTTGCAATTAATTTGGTAAGAGGAGTTGATTTCTGTTTGCTGGGTTTAATGCAACAGGTCAATTCAAAAAGTCTACACTTTCCCAACATTTTTCTGTGAAAAACTGACATAAATCATGTGGAGACGGTCTCATCATGAATTAAAATGATATAATAAACATTAGATTTTTCTTATTTTGCACAACGTACATTGCTTCTCAACCAGTTGTGACTCATCAGTGAAGGGACATGTCCCTCCTTGGGTTGTCCTATGGTGTCGGGCAACGGATTGTTCTTAGTGGGGACCTTTGGGTCTGATTGGTTGAGGGGAGGAGCCTCTGGATCAGGTTTGTTCCAGCTGGTTGTGAAATGTAAGAAGAGACAATTCATTTGAAGAAAAACAATACCAACTGATTTGTTGTGCCATCAGCTTTTAATGCTCAAAGAAAGAATTTATTCCTCAACTCTTATGGAGATCAAGTTTATCCTTACAGAAAAAAAAGGTCTATTTTTACATCTACAGGGAGTACACCAGTTAAATCCAGTGGCTACTCAAAACTTGACATCGTGTTCCATGTTCTGTCTAATTGGCTTAGCTGAGTACATTCTCTCAACGGAGAAATGTTATAATTGGACTGGAGCATATCTCATGAATACAAAACTTATCTTCTGATTAAAGTGTCAAAAGTTTCTGGAGCACTGTACATATTCATGAGAAATGACGGCGTAGCAGCGCTGGGTAATTAACACAAGTGAAGGGATATTTTCACGGACGTCTTATGACTCTCTCAGACAGGCACAAGTATACAAAGACACAAGAAGCTAATGATCTCTTGTAAAAATTTAATGGCGACATTGATTTCCTGCTGTTTCAAACAATGGGCCCTGGTGGTGTTGAATTGAACGATGCTGCGGACGGATGGAGAGCAAATCTAATTTGGGGCATTACTTCCCGAGTAGGTTTTTGTTCTTCAGACCAAGGGGGGATGTAGTCCAAATGGTTGGGCTCAGGTTACACACAACCAGTCATCTGTAATGTCATAAAGATGTTAGGAAACACAAACCAGCTGAGTACCTTATACCCTTATTTTGCTGAAGAACACCCATTAAAAATCTTCCTGCACTGCGGTTTTATCGCTTCATCTCCCACCCAAGTCTTTTATTGTTCAGCCATATTCTAAAACACCAGCTGGTTACTGGCGAAGGAAAAGACTTTGAATTAAAAAAAAAAAAAGGGTTGGTCTTACTTCACAGGACACCTTTGCAACCACATATCTACAAAGAGTCCTAGTGGCACCGGGTCTCCTATAGCATCATATATACAAAATTTAATGACCTATGTGCATATGTATGTATGTATGTTGAATACTTCTCTTTACTGATTGATGATGATATTATTAGATTAGTTAGAACTTAACATAAAAATAAAGCAAAGCAAACATTTATTAGCTTTACTGGCCTTTTTTAATCCATGTACATCTTCAGGTGCTGGAAGGAGACCTTCATCAGAAGCCTCAGGGAAGTCGCACAGGCGCCTGAGGATGATAAATGAGGGGGTTCAAGCATCGATCAGATGCTGGCAGGGGGAAACAACCAAAGAAATGAGTAGAGACAATATGATGGATGACATCATGTTGTTTGAATCTCCAGGTAAATGACTGTATGAACTGCTAGCTATTTGTGGAGTTTAAGAGGTCAGCAAAACAGTGAGGCCAGCCTACTAAATCACTGATATGAAGCGGTGAATCAGAGGTCAGGGTCCTGTGGTGCCACTAAATCCTCTTTAGAAGTCTCCACCATATTCTCCATCAGAGCTATTGATTATCTACTCTGATAGAGGACTGTACATACAGTGGTGTCAAAGAGTGTTGGCCCGCTTCCTGATTTCTCGTTTTTTTTTTCCATGTTTGCCACAATGAAAAGTTTCATATCATCACCACAAATTTAAATATTAGTCAAAGATAACCCACGTAAACACAAAATGCATTTTCTAAATTAAGGTTTTCATTGTCAAAAAATAACAAAATATAAACCTAGATGGCCCTGTGTGAAAAGGCGCTGTGCGCTGAGGAATTCCAGCCCATTCATCTTTACAGAATTGTTGTAATTCAGCCACATTTGAAGGCCTTTGAGCATGAGCCGCCTTTTAAACCCTTTAAAACCACTGGGGATCCGTTAAAGCGCGCTGTTTTTGGATGACCGTGACTCACAATGGTTTGCGCTGTTAAAATTTAAAGTGTCATCGAACACTGGCAAGGTGTGCTTTTGTCAGGAAGACCTTCGTAACATCTCATAGATATAACTCATTTTTACCAACGAATTCCTTCAAACAACTCTCTCTTCTTGGGTCTCCCTGTTCGTGCGTCACTCCCCAACCTGCAGCCAACAGCAGCGACGCATCATTACTGTAGCGGCAGCGTTTTTCTCCACAAAGCATAACTTCCCAGTGTTCAGCCACAGTTTGAATTTTGTCCATTGGTGAGTTACGGTAATTCAAATACCGCAAGCTTTTTTTTTTTTCTTTTTTTATCCACTTAGTTCTAAGGTCACGCTACAGCATCTCAATAGGATTCAGGTCAGGACTTTGACTAAGCCACTCCAAAGCCTTCATTTTATTCTCTTCAACCATTCAGATATGGTCAGACTTGCTGGTGCATTTTGGATCATTGTCCTACTGCAAAACCCAAGCCTGCTTCAGCTTGAGGTTGTGAACAGATGGCCGGACATTCTCCTTCAGGATTTTTTGGGAGATAGCAGAATTCATGGTTCCAATTATCACAGCAAGTCTTCCAGGTCCTGAAGCAGCAAAGCAGCCCCAGACCATCACACTACCACCACCAGATTTTACTGTTCCTATGATGATGTTCTTGTTCTGAAATGCAGTGTTACTTTTATGCCAGAAGTAATGGGACACCCACTTTCCAAAAAGTTCAACTTTTATCTCGTCAGTCCACAGAGTATTTTCCCAAAAGCCTTGGGGATCATCAAGATGCTTTCTGGCATATCTGAGACGAGCCTTTGTGTTATTTTTGCTCAGCAGTGGTTTTCGTCTTGGAACTCTGCCATGCACATTATTTGGATGTTGTTGTGGGCTCTTTTGTGACCTCTTGGATCAGCTTTGGGACAACAGTGAACCACAGTGAGAACTATTGCCCACAAATGGTGAAAACACTGAACAGTGGTGAACCTTCCTAGGAGTGGGCGACTGACCAAAATAACCCCCAGAGTGCAGTTACAACTGATCCATCCAATTCACAAACAACTGATATTACAGCGTCCTAACCTTTTCCAGACCGATAGATCTTAATTACTTTTTTTCTCATTTGTTCGTGAATTTCTTTGGACCTTGGCATGATGCCTAGCTGTTGATGATTTTTGGTCTGCTTCACTTCAGGAAGGCCCCATTTAAGTGATTGTGTAGCAGTAATCAGGCCTGTGTGTGGCTAGAGAAATTGAACTTATACATAACTGAAGTTATGTTTTTAACAGGGGATGGAAACACTTTTTCACAGCGGGCCATGTAGATTTGGATTTTCTTCCCTTAATAATAACAACCTTCATTTAACTACTGCATTTTGTGTTTACTTGTGTTATCTTTGTCTTATATTTAAATAAGTTTTATGATCTGAAACAAAGCGACGAACATGCAAAACATAAGAAATCAGGAAGGTTGCAATTGCTGCTCATTTATATTAATCATACTGTAAAATACATGTATACACTCAGAAAAACGACTGGCGTCTAGTGACCCTTGGAAATCCCTGATCCTGGTAACGGATAAGTAGTGGAAAATATCAACAAACTGGGAGTCTTTAAGAGAAAGTCTTTTTTCCAACCATGATCTGTTTGTGTTTTTTTTTTTGGAAATTCTGAATAAACTTTAATGTTATTGTATCAGCCTCACTTGTCAATTGTTGACATGTAATTATAACACTCAGTGAGTCACAACAGCCTTGTCAAAGAGCGAGTACTCTTATTACTGGATGTTCCAAGTGAAACAAGTTGAGGATGATATGAAATGTTGCAGAGAGTCTGCACCGTTTCTGATATAATCCAGGCATAGAAGTTGTACTTGATTATCGTATCCTTTTGTGAAATATTTTATTCACACAACTAACCACACTAAATGGACATATTTGATTAATGCATGCTGGTAACACTTTGGGATTACATTTTTTTGCGGAGCTGAGTATACAGTAATTAATTTACTTGTATATAAAAAAGAACTGAGCTGCAGCGGCATCATAATGAGAATATAATTTATATTTTTGTTTTGGTTGTTTGGAGCCTTGCAGCATTCATTTTCTGATTTAGTTGGCTGTCAGGTTTTGTGCTGTCAGACTCCATTGTGATTCAGTTACGTCTTGTTAGTGACTGGAAGCACAAACAGACAATTCTGACTCCAGGAAACAATCAAGCGGGAGGGTCATTTATGGTGTCGTCAACCAGCTCTGCGTTGTTCATTTTTCTTGTGCCTCATCTCAGAGTAAACGCCGTCTCCGACTTCTTTGCATATTTAAAGTGGCTTTTTCTCTGACCTTTGTCTTTGTTGTTTGTTGTCCTTGGTGCAGATTCCCTGTAGTGGTTTATTCAATCCCTCAATTGAAAGCCTTTCAGTCTTAATGGGTATAACAAAGCTATGAGACGTCTCTCTCCAGCTCTTTGTGTATCTTTCCCATGTATAAAATAAACCATGGCGAGCAATGAGACATTTTGTTTTAGATTAGCAGCCTGTTTCAGCTATGAAATCATTTTAATTAAAGCCAAACAATGGCAATGACAAACAGCTTAATCTCTCTCTATGTTTATTGCGTCTCTTTGTTTTTCTATCCGAGTCTTCTCTTTTTTTTTTTTTGGCAAGCAGGACACATATTCTAACCAGGTTAATTCTTTGGAAACATAGATCAGTTACCCTGATATGCTTAAAACATTTTACATCTGCAAAGGTCCATTATGTTACCAGTTCAATCTTCCATTTCACTTGACCCGGTCTCACGTTTCAGTGAGCACATGGAGCACTCCGACACCTCCACTACCCCCGAGGCAGCGAGAAATGCCCCACACGTTAATGTGACGGATGAAGTGAACGAATGCACATAAAGGAAAGTGGAAATAGAAATGTGTTTTTGCCGGGCAACAAATAGCAACGTGCAACAGATTTCTTATCAGCGTTCACTATACTCCCTCTATACGAGTTCCCTGAGTGATGTTTGTACCTTTAAAGGCCAAAGATGAGACTGTTCACAGACTGTGTCTGGAAAGACAGTGAATGCGCATTGAACAGTGTGTGTGTGTGTGTGGGTGTGGGTATGTAACTAAAAGCTGTGACATTCACTGGCCCCGGAGACTCGGGAGTTCTCTGTCCCTGATGAATCTGAGGTACTAAGAGCCTTGTAGACATTTAGTGTGACCTCATTCAGCTGCTGGCTTTTCACAGTTATTTTCTTCAGTCACTTCTTTGCCCGTGTGCCTCATTTCCTTCCATTAACCCAGAGTTAATAGTAGTTCAGAGTGACCCTGCAGCAAGTTCCAGTTCAGCTCCTGAGAACAAAAAATTAGATCAGTGTTTCTTCTTATGTCTGGTAATTAATCCTACAATAGTGTACGTTACGTTAGAAAAGAAAAAAAGAGAAAAACATAATTTTGCATTGGTGTTTTCTGAAGATACATTTACGTAATTACTATTTTCTATTTAACTGGTTAAATTTAACAATGTGTTTAAACCATTAACGCCAGTCCCTTCGCATTCATCTGGATAACCAGGTTTCGACTGACCTTTTTACATTGCCCGGGGCGCAGTGGATCCATTTAGTTGGTAATAACACTTGAGCCTCAGTACTTTCTTTGGTCACTTGGGTTTTAAAGATATACAGTACATACGCAATTTGATAACAGACAATAGCTCTAGGTTTGTAAAGCATTGTTTAGGGATCAGTGTCTTGCTACTTTTTTTTAAAGGATTTTTTAACAATAATCAAATCTACACATGACCTATGAGCAGTTAATGCTCCATAGAAAATCCTGTGCTGCGCAAAAAGATTTATACTTTACTTGTGAAATAAATACAAAAACACGAAACACTCTAAATACTGATGACTGAAATATGTGGGGACGTAGACCACAGCAGGTACCCCCACTCCATAGCAATGACACTCCTTGATGACAGCAGCCATCCCCAGCAGGATGCAGCATTTAGGAGGTTTTGTTGACCAGGCCTCCAAACTGAATCTCTGGGATGATCCACAGGACGGATGTCCATATTCTGATGAGTCACAACTGTTTTGAAGGCACAAGGCAGACCTACACAATATTAGGTCATAATGTTATGGCTATCTGCCTAGTGACAGGTCTGTCAGTACATTTAGATAGTGCTTCCAGGAAACCAAAATCAGTCCTCAAATGAAAATCAATATTTAGCATCAGAATAGGGTCTTATATATTTAGGGTTTTATATTTAACGTGTAACTTAATATAAAAGTTACAGTTAGAGAGAACAGTTAGAGAAGCATGTACTCAGTCCATGTCCCCCTCCTTTCTTGCACAAATGCAGATTCATCAGATTTCCTGAATATTCAAAGCAAAACAATATCAAAGCTCCTCAGAATTTTGTTTCAAGTCCCCAAAAACTGAGGTAAACATGTCCTCTTTTTGAGACCTGAAAATGTGTTGCATTGAAGGGTCCTCTTTTTCACAAACTCAGATCTGGTCACCCCTGCCTAAGGACTGGCAAAGTCAGCTTTGGTCCAGATAGATTTGCATTTTCAGAAGTAAAGTTCCATGCACGTAGAGCTGTGTTTCTTGAAGTGGGGCCACTGCAAGGTCTTTGTTGACGACTAGCGGAAAATCATGTATAGACAATTTATGTGAGGATGTGCAGACTATGCCAGTGGCAGAAGAAGAAAGGAAGGCTCCTAATTGCCGCAGCAATTAAAACAGAAGTAAACATCCCTCGGTGAATAATGAGAGGACAAATGTGTAATTAAGCCAACAAATATAAGGTCAGTTTGTCTTTTTAAGTTTTCATGTTTATTCTTATCCTTTCAAATCACATATCCACAACTCATCTTTACTTAGTTTTCTTTGTTTCTTTGACTTATCGTTCATACACGCAAACTCTCCTCAGAAGGAAAAAGACAAATAAATTATGTAGCGCGTGCTTCTACACCTATAATTACAGTGCACTGATAATTTCTGTTATTTTCAGAGACTGGTCATTTCCATGGTGATGGTGTCCTCGGAGAGGCTTTAGAAAGCGCTCTCTTCCCAAGGTGCCAGATTACTCTTGTTGAACATTTCACAGTCGTTTATCTACAGTAATTACACAGTAACACCAACTACCCATCAGACATGATGAAAGGTAAGGTAACCAGTTATCTCAGTTTTAAAGGAAGAGGCGTGAATGAAAACAGTAGGAAAGTGAAATCCTGGAATGATGCACATCTCATTTGTAATGTCTCTGCAGTGGAGCAGTGCACATACCGTCGATCGTTAAATGACAGTTCATCTCATGTAATTCAGGTTGTACAAGGTTGTCGTTTCTACGTCTCATTTCTATGTCTACCCGCTCCTCTTCCTTCATTTGTCATTTTTGCAGCGGTTTCCATCCCATCTGCCCGTCTCTAACCAGGAATTGTGTCGATTTGATTAATACGCTCTTCTCCCTCACCAATTATTTCTGAAGTGCTGTCAAGCAAGGCACTTAACCCCCCCGGCACAATGTCATAAACTTCAGTGAAATATAACCCGCGTTTGGACATCAGTAATTGAAAGGTCATGTTACTCGACCGCCCCAAAAAGGCTCTGGGTGGTGTATCTTCAGATGGGAATAAAAATAAATAGGCTATGATTCACGCCACTGTTTAATGTCGACTCAGTTTACTTTTTTGCACGACATTCTTTTCCAGCGAGCTGTACTACTTCCGTTCCAGTATCGGTCATGCACCGCGTATGACGTAAAGCGCATCTGTGTCCAAGGTCATCGTGTTTTGTTTTTATAAAATTTCAAGAGCAGATAACAGCTGTTTCACCAGAAGACTGTTGCGAATGTGAAAATCTATATAAGGCTGTAACTCTGTGTCTGTACAGTACATTAACTGTAGAGTGATGGAGAGAAAACAAACAGTGACAGGCGTATTCCCAACACACAAACACACTGGCGATGACTGAGTTTTAATCAGGGGTTTGTTGTTACTTACAGTTCTTTTTCGACTAGGGTAGCCTAGGGGCTACATACAGTCTTTGCTGAATAACCCCTAATATTAAGAGGTTAAATTATTAACTACAAGTCTGACAGTGCTGTGATGCTTGTGTAACCTGTGCAGGTGTACACTGATTTTGCCTATTTTACCTATTGGGAGGGGGAAGTTGTTGGAGAAAACCCAGGTAAAAACATATATTCAAGTTAAAATAGACCAGGGCTAAGCTGTGCTGTCAGCAGCAGAATCCTTACCATATAAATTATATTGTATCTCCCCTTCACTACCCTCTAGTCTTCCCCTTTCATCCCTCTATCAGTACTTGCTCAGATGCATACCTAACATGCAGTCATGGTGAGCTGATTTAAATCCAGCACACATGTAAATCGATTTTCTCTTTCGTCCGCCTTTTATTTCTATACGTACGCAGTAAATACGAGGCGCCTTGTCTTTGCTTGTGTTGTCTTTGCATCTCGTGCGTGGTAGAGCAGACTGCAGGCAGTGGATTAATTGTGCATTCATAGTGTATGCCGTTTGTCACATGCGCTCTGTACATTTGCGGCTCGTACGGCGAATAATAATCAGAGCAGCTTTAGTGAAGTGTTGGGGAAAATGCTTGCTTCAGTGCATGTCAAAGCCCTTGCTGTTACAGTGTGTTCTTGAACGAGCGTCTCCCTACTGCATCTTCAGAACAGGCTCTTATTTTTGAGGTAGACATTGCCTTCCTTTTTTTTTCCCCCTGTGGCTCTTTCTAATACTCTACTGGAGGAGGAGACAATCAATGCATTTTGAGCTAATAATTGGATCTGTCTGTTTTTTCTTTTTCTTTTTCACCCTAGGCAAGACTGGAAGGAATAAACATGAGACATGACTTCCATAAGCCTGCCAGCCTACTTACCTTTATTTGCATTGTGATTGGATTTCTCAAAGATAATCCCGTGACTCTGATACCTCTGGAGAGGTCGATAAGGGTAATTACCATGAGCCACCTAAGGCATTAGTGCAAGCACGAGTGGAGAAGGTGATCTCGTGTGCATGTGACTGATGGATCCCAATCTCACTACTCCACAACACCACAGTAGAGGCTTCGTGCGGTGTCATAAATGCCGGCTGGTGCGCTCTACAGATAAATTGCATTCGAAATGTAATCACTTATTCGCAACATCTGATTTCATGTGCCTAGGCTGTCGTTAGGACGTGTAAATGTTTGAAGTGACAGAGCATTACTTCGATTTGCAGCTGTAATGATACAATTTAATTTGAAATTATAATCCCTTACACTACTTATTTCAAAATAATTGAATGTTCAAATATGGATAAAGTGTTGCCACATTCTTGCATTGGCCAAACTGATGCTATTTTACCAGGAGTACGGGCGGCAGCATCGCGCAACTTTGGAGACAGAATCTTATTTTAAAATAATCCTACTCAAATCAGTTACTCCATTTCTTCTCAATAGGATATATAGAATGAATGAATGAATGCTTTATTTCGAACATGAGAAACAAAAAAAAAATAAAAAAAAACAACAAATCAAAATGACAAAAATAACATGCTCGAAAGGCAGTAGGAAGATGCTTATTTAATCCTACCCCTTCTCTTTTCTCAGTAATTAGCAATCAGTTGATTTCAATTCGCAAATTACTATGTATAGGCCTATATTTAAATGTATGCACCAACACCGAATAAATATACATATTTACATATGTACATATTCGAAGCGAATAAATGATCTGTGAAAACACCTGGTGATCGCCAAAGCCCTTCATCCCCCCTGTACCTTGTGAAAACCATGTCTTGTACCACCTTTTGAACTGGGTCATGCTTGGACATTGCTTGAGCTCTGCACCCAACCTGTTCCACAGCTTCACTAGGCATATAGAAATAAAAAACCTTTTCCTAATGTTGTGCGGACACAAAGATGTTTTAGAAATGTTCATCCAGAGGAAAGTATGTCTTTGTTGACATTGCACAAGGGAAAGAATCTGTATTTTTTCAACGCTAAATCTTTTAATAAGTCCACATATTATTGTCTATAGAGCACACGTAACATAACCATGTATAAAATTATACTTGTAGTTTTAAACTGAAGAAAATCAAAACTGTCTACATAAAATGTATGCAAAAAAAAAACAAAAAAACATTATAAACATTCTATCCATCCATTGGTACGACTGTCGGGCTCAATATTTGGTCACAATTTTGCCAAAATATGTCTGTTGAGTTTGAGGGTGTCCTGTGGTGTCTGACAACAGAATGTCGTTAGAGGAGGCCTTTGGGTCCTGTGGGTTGAGGGGAGGGTCATCTGTGGATCAGGCTTGTTCCGATGCATCCCAGAGATACTTGATCAGTTTGGGATCTAGGAAATCTGGAGGCCAGATGCTGTTTTTCATGTTTTTTCAATTGGTCCTAAACTGTTTTGTGTGTGTGTCTCTGTTGAGGTCGGTTAAAAATATTATTCCAATCCATGTTTTTGACCCTCAATCACTACATTCTGTCTAGACAGCCCCCCAAACACTGCTCTAAGATCATACTTACTAGTTAGAATAGTCAAATAAGCTATTTGATTACAGGTTTAAGTAGTAAGTCTTGGAGAAAACTGTGACAACACTTTGCTTATCATATTGAATTGACTGACTGAATCTGTTTGCAATTTTTCTTTTAAATTTACCAAATTTGCCAGAGGATGTGGCTGCTTTCTCCTGACACATTTGCTGCCTCTCATTGTACTCTGGGTTGTGGTTGTACTTCAGGTGGTGGAATAAATTTGCTGTGTTTCTATCCTTGCTAAGGGTTAGGGTTGTGTTTTGGGGGTTTTTGTTGCATATGGGTTTGTTCAACATCCACCTTGTGATATCCAAACCAGTTCCATATTGTTGATGAAGAGCCTCGTTCAGCCACAAGTTGCTCAGAAATCTTCGTGTCTTCTTCACCACCTCCTGCCATACCACATTCCTTGTGTCTGCGTCAGGATGCCTCCTGCTGGGGGGGTGCTGCTGCCATCAGTGAGTGTCATTGCTACAGAATATCACACAGTTTTGAAGAAGTCTTTGTGTGTTGGGTAGATGATTTCAATACTCTATGAGGTTATTAATCAGAGTTCTACATTTGTTGAAGCAAGCTAAATGAAAGAAAGTTATATCCTAGCTGTGAACACATCATATAAATATTTTATTCATGTCCAATTATTTCACAAAATCCAAAGGGGCACAGTTCAAAGCAAACTTTCTGTGCGCCAGCAGTCAGGACAGTGTGCTTTTGAACAGAGGTTTTGGATGCCTCTTCTTAGCCATATACAGCAGGAGTCCTTTATGCCAGAGACTGCACAAACAAAAAGAAGCAGCATCCCAAAAAAGGAAGAAAGTTACTGTGTCCAAACATGTTTCTTTATTTCTTTTTTTGATCTGAATATCTCTGCTGATAAAAGAAGTCTGAATGCATGTCTGTGTGGTAACCCAATGACACAGATGGCGATCTGTGAAAACACCCCATGAGCAAGGGCAAGGTTTTGTTTAAACAAAATTAATTGCATTCACGTAGTTGTAAAATTTAAGTTTAGTTAAATGACTAAAGTAATTTGCACAAACTAATTTCCTTCTAGCATAGTTTCTTCCCCCCAACTTCCAGTAGCTGGTGGCTTTTCACTACTCTATAAAAAAATTTCTCCAAGAAAAAGACCTGCAAACCCAGTGTGAGAAAAGAGCTACACAAAACCACTCAATATGAGCTGTTTAAGAATCTTTTCTCAAGTCATGTTTGCGATCTTCCAAATAAATGTAATTAAATATTTATTGTTGGTACAATCCAGACTGAAAAAACAGAAGAAAGCCCTTTTTGTAAAACAGACTTCAGATTTATTTTGTGTGAGTGTTTCAGTGATCTTGATTCCCAAAAAATCACAACAATTAAAGGATGTATTGCCATAAACTTTAGTAACAATATTCATGCTTCTTGGCAGGCAAAATTTCTAATGACATTGGAAATCTCCTAAATCTTCATTTGGTCTCACAAGGAGGTCTATGTTTTAACTAATGCGATGAAGAATGACTCATTAGTACTACCATATCATTACAGCCTTCAGCATGTTAGCATTCTCATTGCCACCATATTAGCGTCCTGGCATTGCATTTATCCCCAGGCACCACACCGGGGGTTTTCAAAGTGCGGGATAGTGAGCCAATCTTGGGAATCGTGGGAACAATGAGTCTGTGTCTTTAATGCGCACAAGCGTTTGATGCGGGATGCACTGTCGAAAGTAACCAGTGCAGGTCATGCCGTACCTGCAGCCGTGACCGGTACTTGCTTTTAATCATTGTCAATGCGGAAAACCTTCACTCGCACAGGTAAGTGGAGGTGAGTCCATATTAGAGTTAGCTCAACAAGGGTCTCCTCTTCTTAGATGGTCAGTCCATCATGGGGTATCACTGGGAAAGAGAAAGGAATTCTCACCCACTGATTTTCCAAGGTCTCCCCTCCAAAATAGTCTCCAAACTGCTCATGTGACCCATTCAAATGCGCAATGACCGCCTGTTGCACACAGTCCAAGTGCAGTCCTGTGTTCTCTAAGACATCCCCCAAGGTTGGGACCATTTCCACCGAGCCCCATTCAACACGATCACACCACAGACTCAACTTTTTCCTGAATGCAGAGACTTGATCGTGTGCCAAAAAGACTTGTCACTCTTTGACTTGAAGAGAGAGAGTTAAAGATATCAGACAAATAGGCCAGCATTGCAACCCACTTTGCGTCCTCCATATGCTTCACCAGTGGGCAAGGAGATGAGGACTTCAGAGGATGGAGAAGAGACAGGCATTGATCAAATGAACGCACCAGCACTCATGCTCCCGCTACCACTTGATTCATTTCTCCTCCATTTCCGTCGTCCAGGTTCGCTGTGGGTTGCACTTTTACCACTAGTACCAATTGTCTTCTGACACTGTTTCCTGTGCAGTTGGCAACACGTGTTTGCAGTTGGGTTGGGTTGGTAATCAGTTCACACTAACTGATTGCATCCAGAACTAGCATATATTGCATCCAGATTCATTTGTATATTACAAGAGTCGGTGAACACTCTACATGACTCAGTTCCGGCATATTACATCTAATCTTGTGATTGTCAACCAGCCAACACCCAGCAAAACCAAATAATTGACAATGGTCTGGAAATTACCTGTTTCATGGGGTATGATGATGCTTTTTTTTTTTGATGTTCAGGGTGCGGGTTTGGAGTAAATCGCTGCCTGAAAGGAGGATGTCAAAAAATAGAACGAAAGATCGAATGCATGGTAGGAAGAGGGCAATCACAGAAATCAATAGTTCATACTGTTAGTTGGATGAAGGTGACTAGGTGCACAAAGCACGTCTGTCACCATGGAAATCTTTTAAATAGAACTGATTATAAAAAGGTGGTGTGTAAAATCTGGGCATCTGTGGCCTTTAGACTCCTCATCTGGTCGAACCCCTTGATAGCGGAGGTGAAACAGGAAGCAACACCTGGCTCCCCACCAGTTCCCTTGGGGCAGAGTGGTTCACACATTAATTCTCTGAAGTGAGAGGATCTGTCAAATCAAATACACACACAGTGATGCTTAAGGCATACATATGGGCACAACCTCACATCACAGCTACACATGCACACAAAGCTGCATCTCAATGGACAACAGTAGCCCTAGCAACAGGACTTGTGCCAGATTTGTATTTATCCCCTCATTTTCACATTCTCCGTTTCTCTTCCTTTGTCTCTTGCTTATGAACACATGCTCACATACAAACAACACACAACAAAACAGCTGAAGCAGCAGTTTGAACAGTTTCGTTGAATTCAACAGGATATATTTCAAATTTTGTGCAAATTCACACTTGGTTTATATTTACAGTCGTCTATTGTGCTCTATTTTTTTTTAATTTTTTTTTTAGTTCTTTAGTTATTTTATCCTTGAGTTTGTATTGCACTGGGAAGAAGAACACTCTCAAGGTTGGTTGCCTATGACTTAAAGCGACGACACAGATAAATGATTTACAGATTGGTTCTTTTCAAGACTACGTCCCCACAGATTTGCATGTGTTTGAGATGAAGGAGGGAATCAAGAGGGGGAAAAAAACACAAAGCACACCTGTAGTGGGGGTGTTATTTAACCAAAAAAAAACATCAAAACACATGAGCATGACAAAGCAACCACACAGAATGGCAGAATGGGGATTGGGGACTATTTTCCAGAATATAAACATATATATTATATATTACATATTTTATCTCCAGATTTAAATGATGAACTCCATGTCATTTAAGCAGATTCAGGGAGTATGGGTATAGCTCTTGAAGAGTGGTCACTGTTGGGGTCTCCTTTTTTTCTTCATGCAGTCTTCATCTGTATAACTTGTTCAACTTGTAAATGTTCAACCAAAGTTGTGGTCTCTGTTTGTCAGCTTTTCCTTCAACTAACACTAACAGTGGATTGTAGTAAATGTCTTACTGTGACACCATACGCAGTCCATAAGCAGATAACATACAATACACCAGGAAAAAAAACAAAAAAACTGTGAGGCACAATTAGGCAGAGAGAAGAAAAGTGTAGGAATGAACCAAATAAAGAATAAAGCTGATGGTCCTTTTGCAGATCACTAAGCTAGTCACGATTTTAGGAGTAAATAGGGATTTGGTGGTCTCGCTCAGGGCCCAGACCCAGCTGAGAGATGGATCAGGTCGTACGGACTGAACTGCAAAATCTTAAAGAGTCAGTGCTCAAGAGGATAACACCAATACCGGCTGTTCTTCTAGAAACACCTTATATAAAATAGAACAAAGTTTTGCAGCCTTCAACAGTAAATGGTCATCTATAATGCTCCGTGAACTAATGAGATTTCAATACCAGCGGAGGATGTTGCCAGAATATGCTATGTAAAAAAATTGTTTTAGTGACCATAATCTACTTTACGCTTCTCTTATGGTGTTGCTGCATGTACAGAGTGTGCTGGAAATGTCATTATTCAAGTTGAAACTGTCCAGAAATTCAGCAAAAAAGTGGATGAAAAAAAGTAGCAAGTCTGACTGATGCTTATCACATAGTTGGGATGACCATAATACCCTGGTGGTCACACAGCCTGCCACGGTGCAGTGGCTGAATGCTGATGCTGCAGCTCTGATATGAAAGAAACCCACACAAAAGCTCAGGGCTTGGGCAGAGATTGTGTCTCCAGAGAAATAAATTTTGTGTCAAATCCTTTTTTTTTGCCCTAATGTTGCCACATTCTGAAAGCATTTCTGTGAGGGCATCGTGCCAAATAAATCCTGACAGTTTTCATGAGTGAACCACATGCTGAACATGACATTAATTCTTACTCGGTTCTAGTAGTTGGGAAATAGATGTGAGACAAGTGTGTGTGTGTGTAAACCACCAACAAGTTGCTTTATGGGAACAGTCTTTGGGACTTTTTTGACGTTTTGACCTCTCAAGTTTATTGGAATAACTCCTTTTAGTAAAAGGGCTATACAGAGTGCTTTACATGATTCATGTTTGAACCTAAATGAATAAAGCAGATTAAATATGATGAGATTTCTGGCCCTAGGGTTAGGGGGGTTTGACGCTCTTCAACATTAGCAAAGGAAGCTCTAGCTTTATTTTTGTTTCACTTTATTAAACTTTTTTTTATTATTATTTGTTCACTTGGGAAAATAAGTAACTAGGAAATTATGGCAAATGTGGTTAATATAATCTTTGACTGTTACAAGCCATTGATTCGTTTGAGCTCACCTACCAAGGTTAGCAGCGTCCTTAATTTCTGGGTTGAGGGGAGGAGCCTCTGTGGATCATCCCACAGACACTTGATCAGTTTGGGATCTAGTGAATTTGGAGGCCAGGTCAACACCTTGTGCTGTTTTTCATGTTTTTTGAGTTGTTCCTAAACTGACTGTGAGTCTGTATCTAACTGCATCCTGCTGGGGACGACTGCTGCCATCAAGGAGTGTCATTGCTATGGAGTGGGGGTGCTTGGTCTGGTCTAGGTGGGTAGCACATGTCTAAGTAACATCAATTTTAATGCCAGGTCCAAAAGTTTCCCAGCAGAACACTGTATTGTCCGAAGATAGTCAGTGTTATTAGGTGGTTTTAATGTTGTGAAATGCAGAAAACTGATGATTTGACCCATGATTTAAACTCAATACAGCTGAACTTAGAGAACAGCTCCTACATGACAAGTAGGTGTGCTGTAAGTGGTATGCCTCTAGGCTAGGGAAATAAATGATTACTCATGTGGCACTTAAAAGTCACTCCTGTCCTGATGCCACTTTCTCGTAGATGTGACGGAATGCACTTCACTGTGTGATGATATGCCAAAGCATCTTTTCAGAGTGAGAGCTGCTCTTTTATTATTCATCATCCATAAGTTGTCACACTGTCTGCCGGGACGGGCTTGGAGACCAGTAAACCTTCGCAAATGCAAGTTTAAGCAATGTTTAAATGTGTCTTCTTTTTGTTAGAAAGTAGCTTTGAAAGCAAACATCCAATTTAACAGCAAGCCTTTCCACTCAAAAGCATGACTGAGGGCGCAGGATAAAGGGGAAAGTGGCCATATGCTGTAAATGTATTATGTTGTTTGGAAACTATTGAGATTTCCTGGGCAATCACTTTTATTTGAGTTCTGATTTTAATAGCAGGGTAACTGCAAACCAAAGGAGCAGCCAACTGAGAGGCTCATTCATTGTCTTTAAAGGATTGAGGCATAAAACGTTTCTTTGAATGGGTGACATTAATTATCAGCCGGTCTCAGTCCCCCTCGACTATCACAGCTTAATCACTCAAATAAAAACTTTTCAATGGTGGTCTTTGGGGGTGGGGGGAACGAAGAAGTCTTACAGTCATCTGGAAACATTTGTGGGCTTCCAAACAAGTAAAGAAATAAATGTAGCATCGTATGTAATAAACATAGGCCAAAGATGGCTGCGGATAACTGCCACACGTCCTTGACAGATCTCTGCAGCAGAGTCAAAGTGGCTCTCATAGGGGTCAGGGTTGGTGAACAACCTGTACAGTAGCGCAGGATGTACTTCCAGAGGACATGTGTGTACCCGGAGAGAATCTGTTTATACTGTCTGGGGTCTGGAGAGAGATAGTTGAACAGCACAGACCATTTTTACTGCGGCTGCTTCTTAGGAAACTGTTTACTTATCCTTGGCATCGTTCATGCAGTAATGTTTTACGGTTACACAGGAAACAACTTTCAAAAGTTACTGGAATGCACTGTGATTGTACCATTAATCACAGCATATGTACACTACTGGTCAAAAGTTTTAGAACACTCCGGTATTTCTTTTTTTTTCTTTTTTTTATTGAAATATGTGTAGTTTAATATCTAATTTTTACTCTGAAACGAAAGCATGGACCAAATAAACAACTGAAGCTAAAATTGGCTGATTTAACACGTCAGCAGACTTGAGACATTTCTAAATATGGAAATCAAATATTTTTCAGAGTTCTTCCAAATTTTGTTGCAGAAGTTCTCAGGAAATGCGTGGTACATGTAGGGTGCTTTGCTTTCACTTTTCTGTCCAGTTCATCACAAACCAGCTCCATGGGTTTAAAGTCTAGAGACTGGGCCTTGGTCCACTCCATGTTTTCAAGCTTTCCACCTTGATTTTATCCTGAGGTAGTTCTGGTAGCGCTTGAACTAAAGTTTTGGGTCATTATCTTGATGTAGGATGAAGCCCTGACTAACTATACCAGAGGATACTTCTAAAACTTTTGACCAGTAGTGTATGTGACGGTTGCTCTGGACCTAATAGATGAGTGTTTTCACCCAAAATTAAACAAAAGTATGGGCATCAATCTAAAGGGCAGACTTGACCCGAGTATTTTACTGCATTGTTGACCAAAAGATGCAATAATACCACTTTAAGGTTAGAGAGAAGTGCTCTGTGCCATTAATCACAACGCCGCCATTTTGGCAGGAAGTCGCTCTCTTCTAATGACTATTCGGTTGACAGCTGCGACCGACTAACTAATTAACCTGGGGCTGTTGTGCCCCAGGATGCCAGAATAGTCTGAGACAAGCAAAGTGGAAATGTTTTATAGGATTCCCCAAGATCCCTCAAGACGGCAGATGTGGATTAATGCAATGCAACGAGAGAACAGAGCGGCGAGATCCCTCAAGAAACAGATTTCTCTTGTGTAGCAATTACTTTTCTATTAGGGACAGAATCCAACATTTTCCAAGTGTAATGTTTTGTTTTATAATAAATAAATAATAAATAAAGTTGTGTATGTTGTGGTGCATTTAGACATTCATATTAACCGTGTTAACGTCATAAAATATTGGCATATAACAATAGACTATTAGTACAGTGATTAGCTCGTTACGTTATGCTGCCATATTACAGCGTGACGGTGATGGAGCTTTTAGCTGCTGTTTTTAGCCGACAAACTCCAAAACTGGATGCGGATCAGGACAGTAACTCCGGAGGAAGAGGAAGGAAAGTCAGTGAAGTAGTTGTATATATCCGGATACTGCAGCTCAGGACCATTATCCCCGCCAGCTGTTTTAATGCTCAACAACAGCAAACCTGGGGCATAAGAGTCTGTGATGTGTATTCTGTTGAGTTTTGCCTTGTACTGGTTTTTATATCTGTTTAAAGTGCAGAAAACTCTGATAGTCTGAAATCAGCGCTGGCACTGCTCATTTTTCCTCAGGTTTTCTTGTCAATATTGTGGCGTCAACAAAAAAATCATGTGTCGCCCAGAGCACCGTAGTCCAAAATGGATGGCGACGCTATGCATAGCCTGAGTTCTGGTGACTGTAGCAAGGTTCACCAGCCCTTCTCTTCATAAACTCAAAAAAAAAAAACAACTTCCATAGCTTCTCACAGTTTGAAATCTAACAAGTTAAAGATACCACTTGGAGCGACTGAAGACCATCTGGTGATGATGTACGTCAGATAAGTATATGACCTAGGACCTTGGTTTCTATGCAGGGGCACAACTAAATGACAAACACCAGCAAAA
The DNA here is from genome assembly GCF_022458985.1 of Mugil cephalus. Classification (NCBI taxonomy): domain Eukaryota; kingdom Metazoa; phylum Chordata; class Actinopteri; order Mugiliformes; family Mugilidae; genus Mugil; species Mugil cephalus. The sequence continues at coordinate 13,677,080 of NC_061784.1, read as the reverse complement.
TCGAGGAGTACCCTGCATTTGAGGATGTTCTTCGTATTTTTGGACACTCCCTGCAAGTGAGAGACAAGGCCCCAATAAAAAGACCTGTACCTGCAAAACTCCACATAGACATGCAGGGGCCTTGATTACTCATCTACGCCATCAGTCCTTGTCTCGGAGACGTGAACCTCATGAGCCCAGCATTTCATCCAGACATCATTAGCATGCTGTGAAATGTCGTCGCAGGATGAAGTTTTCCCACCAAGCAGACGAGATTAGTGTTGGTAAAAAACTAATTAAGCAGGTAATTAATGCAGGTATCCAGCGGTGACAAGGTCTTACCAATAAAAGCAGATCACTGTCCTTCAATGTTCTTCCTCAATTTTATGCTTAATCTAACAAATGTGAAGCGCGTGTGTCGGGGGAGACGCGGTGGCGGTCTCGGCCTCGCTGCGTCTCCAGGGATGACAGAGACAGATCAATTTTAATTACCCGGTAGCCTCTGGGAGAGTGTGAGTGTAATGGGGATTTAAACAGCTGAGATAGCCACACTAACCTCAGGTCACCCCAAGGGACACAGGAAAAAAAATATAGCGCAACTCCGATGGATGCACCGAGAAGAAGAAAAGGGCGCTATCAAAACCCGTGAGTTACATAATCACGATGTTGACAAAACCTGACTCTGAACGCGGCGCGGTGTAACTTCATGACAGGGTGACCGATTAGTCTCGGAGGCTTGGGACAGGATGACGAAAGAAGAACTCTGGGTTAGACAACAAGCTCCAAGAGATGTACATCCACATACATATATAGACACCTCTCAGTCCAACTCTTTGTCGAGCTTTAAGGTGGTTTTAACCTGCGGCTGTGTGGAGGAGTGCAAGGGAGCGATAGGAATGAGAAAAAGGGGGAGAAGGACGGAGGAGGCGGAAGGACAGAGGGGATGCCGCAAAGGGTTAAGTCCCTGCCAGCTGGACACTTACACTTCACAGACGTGGAGGGTGTCTGTTTGCGGCGTAGCTGCACATTCTCTCAAGCCTATGCTTACCTTGAGGAGAACTGCACCATGTGCTAAAAAGCTAGTGGAACTCTTAACGAGGCTGCTCGCCAGTTGTTCATCAATGGGCAGCTGAAAGCAAACTCCTTTTTTTTTTTTTTTTTTGATGGAGCCTCGAGAGGAGTGAATCGACACCCCCAACAACTTAGGATGTGCTGCCGTAGCAGAATAGCACGTGAGCTGAAGTCACCTGTCTTCATGCCCAATATACTGTAACATTTGTGAGTGAAACAACACCGATAAGAGCAATTCGCCACCAGCGGGCTTTCATAAAAATAGAAAAGGAACCCCCCCCCACTCCACGTCCAGGTCCCTCTGCTGCAGAAGTCCTGCTGTGTTTCCCCTCGAGGCAAAATGTAATCAACCGCTGCAAGAAACATGATGTTCTCTCTTTACGATAAAACGGCTGCGCTGTCACGAAACTGCTTTTAAAAAAAGTAGATCAATCAGTGTAGGTGAGGCCGGCATCTTCTGCTGTCCTTCCGTTTCCACGGTGCATTAGATATTGTTTGAGCCTCTGCTCCAATCAGTCCCCCTTAACAGCCCTTTTAAGGCAGAGGAATTAGCTTCGGCACTATTTTTAGTATCCACAATATTTTTTGTTTTCTGACCTGTCAGCCACACAGATGTTTCTCCTGCGCTGAGCCCTACACACAACCACGTGAGCCCCCGTTTAAAGAGTGTGCACGCATAAAATACACCTCAAAGGCTGTTATTGATATGGTGGCTTACCTTAACTGACTATTGAATATAACGTCTTTGATTAGGCAGCGCAGAATAATCACAGAGGTCACTAATATGTCACATTTATTTCAATATAATCCACTTCCCTACCTCCCTGTCATGATTAATTACCTGCTGTTTTGTGTGCTGCGAGTGTGTGTGTTTCTAATTAGTTTTATTGAATTATGCGATGATCTGTAAAGCTGCAGGTGGTAGCACTTTACAGGAACGTCTTCTTCCTTGATAATGCACGGTGAGGACACACAATGATAGAGGCAGACTCGAGAGATAAGAGAGTTGCTGTAGAGGAGTCACGTGGGATTCAGGCCGAGTTTCAGGGAACCCTGTTAGCCCACGGGTTTTGCCGTTTAATATGAGTCTATGAAGTGCATCAAAGAAATTTTTAATTAAGAAATTCCTTTAGAGGGTTCCCAAAGTGCAGACACCGAAGAGAAGGAGAGATTATAGTTTTTTTCTGTGATAAAGAAACAGTACGTTTATTAATGTGTGTAGGATGTTGGAAGGAAGCTTGGAACGATTATCTTGAAATACGCACAAATGACAAGGAACAGAAGGGACAAGGGAAGGACGGGTTGCACAGACCCAAATATACACCCTCCGCGCCACTGTCCCGTGTCTCCTTGACTTGACGGAAGCAAGAAGCGGTGAACAGAAAAAAGTTTTCTCCGTGTCCAAAAATGTGCCCCGGGCAGCATTTTATCGTGACCCGATCCGCGGCTCAAATGCGAGTCGTGCCAGCATAAACACACAACACAAAATCTTTCACACACAGCGACAGGCACAAGGAATGAGTCTGGCCTCAAGACTGTAAACATGTCAGAGAACATTGAACAGCATTACACACTATTGGGAAGAATTTACAGCGTCAACAGGCCTATAAGTCAGCCAAGTGGAGAGGGGTGAGTTATGTTGGCAGTTGTGTTTGAAGTGTGATCAGTGAGCTGATGAGCTGTTAGAAGGAGTTAGTGGTCGAGCCATGAAGTATACCTTCAACTCTAAGCATGTGCAGTGTGTCCAGCTCATGTGTAAGTGTGTCAGAGGGGAGGGGAGCTGCCTCTTTCAATTCACTTCTTGCTGTGCCTTACATAAGCTGTCACACGTAACACAAGGATTTAATTCTGACTGAGTCATATTATTTCTTTTGTTTAACAGTATTGACACGGCAACATAACACCTAATCAGTGCAAGAGTATGTAATTATTCTAATTCATTTAAAATAACAGGTACTCCTTTTCAAAAAAATAAAATAAAAAATGTTTGTGTGTATTCATTATATGTTCTTTTTCACCGGATTTAGTAAAACATACGAGTTACAGGGACATTTGTGTGTGTCCTTAAATCAGTTTTCAGCGTCTTGAAAATAACCAACGTTTAGGTCATTCAGTTTTTTTTTTCATCACTGTTTTCCGAAGCAAATCAGACTCGCCCCCGTTGATCGGAAATACTGAATTGTGTAGTCAGCTAAGTGTGACTTTCATTAGTTGGAAGCGAGGCTGAACGTGTCTCTCTATGCTTGTTTAGAGGATTTTTTTTTTCTCTCTCCCCCCGTCTTGCAGTGCCACAGTGCTCAATGCGTCTCCAAGTGCGCACGACCCGTCTGCAGCGGCGCTCCGCAGACCGCCTGGCAGGCATCTGGCTGCTTTTGCGTTTATTTCTGGAGGCGCCGCTTTTCGCTCAATCACCCCCCAACAGGTGGATAAGTCGAGCGGACAAGAACGTCGGTGAAAAAGCACCTTTCGTGGAAACCTGGAGGCGTTGCAGTACCAGGTGTAAACCACAGAGGAAACTTCGTTGTTGATTATTTTCGTCTCTTGGATTTTTTTTTTTTTTTTTTGCGCGGTGAGCTGTATGCGGTGTGCGCCGTCATGCGTTTTTTCCCACCACCACCACCATCACACAACATCGTATAGAAATCGTGATGAAAACTGACCGAATCTGGATGTACAGTTTGGAGCACTGTCAAGTCTCCAAAAGCCAAAGGAGAGAATGCACACTAGACTAAAGAAAAACAAGAAAAAGACGGACTGGCATCACAAGGTACCAGCAGATTAAGAAGCAGGGTCTCGATGCAGACGCTGTTTTCGCGTTTGTGGGGAATTAAAAAACAAAAAACAAGAAGTTGAGGTAAATGCTTTTTGTGCTTTTTTTTCTCTCTCCAAGGAAAGAACACTAATCTCTCTGAGTGAAGTTCCAATGCCCAACATCCAAAAGGTAAGTTATTTTCCTCAAAGTGTTTCAATGTATTTTTTTTTTATTTATTATATATTTATTTATTTTTATTTATTATTTTTTTATTTATTTTTTTTGTATTCTTTTTTATCTGCGAAGGAATGCTAGACAGGAGTAAACTGCAAAAATGTGTGATGTATGTTCTATTTGTTGTCCCTCATTTTATATCGGGCAAAGGACCCCCAAAGTGTTGGTGGGCTTCTCTTCTTTACATGCATTTTCATTTTATCCACACTTTTACATTGCGCACAAAAACAGAAATAAAAATGTCACCCGTGACAGTACGCAGTTTACACAGACCTGCCGTTAATTAGTGAAAGCTGACAATTTTATGATTGTTTTTGCTCTTAATGTAAGCTGAGGACATGCTTCCTCTAAATGTGCTGCATGCTCTGCTGGTAAGCTGCTGTATTCAGTGGGTGCGATCTACAAGTTTAAGAATAAAAGATGATTTGTCCAACACAGTCCCTGCCACTTAACTCGCGTTGCTTCTCTTTACAGCAAGGATTTTCTGTTCCTAAATTGATGCCAGGAGGAAGGCTGTGTGTTTGTTTGGAGGCTTTCTCCTCTTGTTCTAGTGCTTCTGATTGGTGGGGAGGATTACTTTACAGCAGCTGTATTTTGTGGCTGCTGTTTGTGATGCAGGTTCAGCAGCAATATAAATTCAGGAGAGTGAGGAAGGTCGCATCTTCCTCCCTGACACCTAAGCCATCTGTCAAATAAGCAATAAAGCATATGTCTGTCTAAACCTTTACAGAGTTCAGTCAAAACGACAGTTAAGACATGTGACCCCCTCCCCCCAAAAAGGAGAAATTGTGTTTTTTTCTGATATTTCTAATATATTTCCTGATTAAAATCATAATTTTGTGCTTTTTGCAAGAAAAAGGTGCAAGTAGCTTCTAGGTTATATATTGCAAAGAGAATCAGAATCAGAAAAAAACGGGCTCCTACTGTGGTCGGAGATACTTTGGATTTAAAGTGAAACAAGGGGCCTGCAATCAAGATGGCTCTCCAGCAGAGAGCACATTACTCAGTGGAGCAAATCTTTTTTTTTTTTTTTTTTTGGACAAGTTTCTCTGACTCCTTTTCCTTTAAGGAGAAGAATTAGAAGACAGCACTTTGCCAGCAGTATAGTGGCACGTTGACAATAAGAGCAGGTGACAGGTGATATAATTTGGTGAAGGAAGAATGTTGCTTAGGAACACCAGGTAGCAGTCAACTGGTCTTCTTATTACATCGGTCCACTTTTGGCATTTAATGACAACCTTCCTTGGAGAACAAATGCCCACTCTTGCAACTGAAATGAAGAATAAATCACACTGTGGTATACTAGTTTATTTGCTATTTTGAGAAATGTGTATATTTTGCTTTTTCGTTTTATGCTAGCCATTGCTGCCTTCAAATACAACTGGTGAGCTTGTGGTTATGAGATGGGGAGCGCTTGACATTCAGGTCCACCGTTGTTGAGAACTCCTTAGGCTAATGAGCAAGCTAATGAATGGACAACTCAATTAGGTGATGCAAAGGCATGATGAAAAGATAAAATTATTCAGTAGTTGGTACGCAAGCTGCTGGCCATTCAAATGTTACCATCAGACATAAGTCGTGAGAAATCACTGCTGCTAGGAAATTTGTTGTGTCTACAAGTCACCATGGCAACAGTTTAGCAAGCTAATGACAGGGTAACTTTAACTATAAAACCCTCTCATGAACTCACACACAACCATATTTGAAGGTGCCATACAACATGGGAAGTTGTGTCTTCAAAACTCTTGGTGGTCAAGCGGTAGAACACCAGTCGTGAGAACATAATAATAATAATAAAACTAAAAGGCACGTTTAAAGCTGGAGGCAGTTGTAAGTTAACTTAGCTTAGCACGATGGCTGGAAACAGAGGAAAACAGTGCAGTCAGTTCAGGCGTACACTCATTAGAGAGGCGAGGCATCATGTAAGTACATCGGCAGTAAGAGAGCTAATAAGTGTGGTTCCCAAACTGCTCATTTAGGCCAGATTTACACAAATATGATTATTAGGTGAAACCGCATGAACCCTACACATTTAGGCTGACTGTCATGGCGTATCTGGATTTTTCAGTGACTGGAACTCCACCTTTTTGAATCCAAGTTTTTCAATCGTGTGGACGCCTTGATGCAAACACGATGATGTCATCACCTCCCCCCTCCAGCCCCTCTAGCCCCCCGACGTCTCATAACAACAACAACATCAATGGCACTGTTGCTTCGCCAGTACGATTAGCTAAAAAGGATTATGGACTGTAATCCGGACTTTATGTTTGTATACGGCGTGCAGGGTTGATGTGCATGCTCTGCTTTTTTATCTTCGTTTTTTTGGCTGAGTTCTGTAGCGCTGTTCGCATAGGCCTGGGATAAGTATTATCCTTTCTACAACTAGATGCGGTTTTGCAATGGATCGGAATTTTCGAAACGGTCCCAAGGAAAAAAAAAGGTTGTTTTGGTACATGTGAATGTGACCTTAAACATTTTAGGATTTTAGGATACACAGCTTTTGGCAGAACATGCATATTTTTACACATAATTATTAAAGAAATTGCTGCTTTCCTTTTTGTTCTAATAAACTAATTGGCCTGCCATTGAGTCTGATCATAATCACTTGGATGGAGACAGTAATAAATTATCTTCAGACATTAAGAGAGGAGCACTATATCTCAGCTACTTATACTCTTTCCTTTTTCTTCTTTTATGTTTGGTAACAGGTCCCCAGTTTGTTATTCTTTTATACTATGTTATTAATTACTCTCTCCATCTCCTGCGCTTCATGTTGTTTTTTCCATATACGTATATCCCTATAAGTCTCTGTATAGTTCTTTTGCACAGTTGCACATGTAGTATATTCGTGGTGTCACTCAATTAGCAAGCATCGCCAATGTCATTAGCTACGGCAGTTAGCATCTCAGGCTTGCAATGCTGAAGCCGACATCATCCATTTTCGCTGCAACATTACATGCCTGATGCTGGATATCATGATGGCTCATGATTCAACACAGAAGAGCAGCTACTGGTGACTTTACCCTCGTTTAGCCTCCGTCTACCTAATAGGCCACTTTGGCATTTTGTAATTCTGAATAAAATAAATGAAAGATGTGCACTTTTGAGCACTAGACGCCTCACCCATTGGATGACCTATCTACCAGTGAATTCAAATGCCATCAGTTTGGTCAAATTCTAATACACCTTTTCACTTCACCGACAGTCTTCAGGTGATGCATGGATTGGTAGATCACATTATAAATGGTCAGAGAATAACTACCTGATTCATCTCTGCTTTCTTGTACAACCCTTTTCTCCTTCTGTCCTCATCGTTTACCCCTTGCTCAATACCAGTGACATTTTTATCATATGTTCTACTGTAATCCCTCTTTGTCCCTGTCTACCCTAGTGTGAACTCCCCCAACCTGGCAGCAGCTGTAGCAGTGTTAGCAGGGTGCTGGTAAGCTGAAGCCCAGGGAGATGTCACAGCTGTACTACCGACGGACGGACAGCTCCTCGTACCGGGACCGCATCCCGCTGACAATTGTGCGGGCCGAGTCGGAGCTGTCACCGTTGGAGAAAGCCTATCTCGGTGCCGTGGAGAAGGGGGACTATGCTAGTGTCAAACAAGCCCTGGAGGTATGTGTATAAATCATTCAAATTAGATTGATTTAGATTTAGATTGGAAGATTTATGGCTACTCGTGATAATAGCTGCTTCCACTGATATGCAGAACCCGTAGAGTGTGTATAAAGATGGATGAACCCTCCAGGACATCATCTGTAAAGGTGCTGAAAAGAGGATTTGTAGCTCAAATGTGCTGCTGTGGCTTAATTTAACACTGGAAGTGGATTGTCAAGAACTTCAGTATCCTAAATAAATAAAATAATAATAATAAAAAATCTATCTATCAATCTACTGGCTCGTCCGTTTTAATGGGTTCACAATACTAATTTGTTTTAAAATCCGAAATGTTGCTAGCGGCCCCGCCCCTACCGAGACAAAGAGAGTGAATGACTGACAGGAGGGTTCACTCCATTCTTTGCAATATGGAACCGATGTGTGGCAGGCCTAATTACTGTTTTTAAGTCTCACAGTATCTGGAATGCGCAAATTTTAATAATAGCTTCTACAGTATAACAGAGACATATTTTATTCTTCCTCGATTAATGCCCATATTTCCGATCACTGAGCTTGATCAATGGTTCAGTTGGGGCTTAAAGGCGGTTTAGGCTTCGGCATCAATTTGATGCCTACGCAGACCTGTAGCTTCAGGTGCACCTCCCCAGAAATGTAAATACGTGAGAGTCTTGTTAGTAGTATTTTTCACTTTAGTATTGCCAGTTGCTTTTTGGTGCTTTTTGTCTGCTTTTTAAAGATGGAAGACATTGAGCAAAGGTTAACTGACATTTGGTCTCTCGTCTTCGGCAAAATTTTGGCGAAAGTTTCAGTCGTGAAGCAGGAAGTAGAAAAAAGAAAATAGCCTAACCTGCAAAGAAGACACAGCGGCGACTAGCAGGTGGCACTGTTACACAGCAACCCACACTGATGAAGCACAAGTATAAATAATGATGACTTAATTATACAGTATGTAAATGGTGCCAGCTACACATCTACCTAATAGGGCCCTTTAGCATTTTGTAATTTTGCAAAAAAAAATGCAGGACGCACTTAACATCTCACCCAAACAAAACACCGTAAGATAACACTGTCAGTTAGAGATAGGGTGGCGTATGTGCCAGTGAATTCAAATGCCATCAAAGGTTACGGCATCTAGTCCCGCAGAGGCATAAATTTCCCATTAGTCTTGAACTGGTTCTACCTTCACTACCCCACATTCATAGAATTTAAAGGAAATAACCTGTAGATTGCAGTTGCTCGGTCAGATCTAAGTATTCGGTTTTCCTTTCAAAAATGTCCGCGTCAATGCATGTTTCCTCCGCCAATCAATGAAGCTCTTTTTAGCTGCGGAGCAGGTCTCGAAACCAACTCTGACTTTCAATCAAATCTTTATTTTCTCAGGAGGCAGAGATCTACTTCAAGATCAACATCAACTGCATCGACCCGCTCGGCCGCACGGCTCTGCTGATTGCCATTGAGAACGAGAACCTGGAAATTATTGAACTCTTGCTGAGCTTCAGCGTGTACGTCGGGGATGCCCTGCTGCACGCGATCCGCAAAGAAGTGGTGGGAGCTGTGGAGCTGCTGCTGAATCATAAGAAGCCCAGTGGTGGAATGCAGGTGAGGAGGCGACTGAGTGCTTTGTCCGTGAGGCGTAAGCGTGTCTGTAAGGTGCTGTCAAGTACGCAATGATATGACGATGGTTGAAATTCACTTTTCTCTTTATTCATTCATTATTTTTTTTGTACGAAATTGTGTTCAAAAAATATCTGATGAATCATCATCTGAAAGTCCAAAGCCAGCAGCCATCAGCACAGCATCTCCACATGCTGAATTACAGGATGTAAATGAACAATAGAGTGCAGTGTCAGCCCGTAACAAACTGATACTCACTTAGTAGTTTATAGGCTGCACAACATTGCCTGGAGCATTTTATAATGTCTGAAATAATTGACCCGGTCAACGTACGCTGACACAAATAAAAAAAAAAAAAAAAGCTCATAAGGTGTTTTTCATTTTTGCCTCAGAAAATGAAAAGTTCTTACAGACAGGGATTTAATGTTGCTGTATATGTTCATGGTAGGTATGTTACGGCTGTTGCACGGCCATCCTACTGTTGCACAAGTTTGGAATAAAAAGACTAGGTCAAGTTTAATATAGAACACATATAGCATGTATGGGGTCCCTGCTCCATCAGTTTGGAGTCATTGCCCTGACAAACGTTGAAGACCCCTGGATTAGTTCAATAAAGTTTGGACACACCTTCCTATTCAATTCAATTAGAAGGTGTGTCCAAACCTTTGACTGGTAGAGTACATCATCTTGTACAAGATATACTCCAAGAGCAAATTTTGTTCTCGTAGTAGATGAGAACAGTCCGCTGATTAGAGCTTTAACTACCGTAATCAGGAAAGGAACACAGTGTAATTAATCTTTTACTCGCTGCTGATGTTAATGGCGCTCCTCTTGTGTCCTGTATTGCCTTTTGGCTATATGAGGACTATATTAGAGAGTGAGAGGGAGCCTGGATGTCAGAGATGGCTCCCGTTTGTTTGTTAACTGAATGCAGAAGGACTAAGATGCAGAGGCCGAACCCCTCAGCTGTGACATCAATCAGCTGACAAATTTCCTTAATGTCTTCTCTGACAGCGCTTCCTCCCGCCGCATGAACGGGCTGTGAAAATAGATCACCCTAGCACTACCGAGTCACCCCAACAGTACCTCATTGATTATAATAAAAGGCTGTCTGGGAAATGTGCATTCCATCCGTCGCCAGTGTCTTCGGTGAGATTTATTAATTAGTTGTGTTTTTTTAGGGTTGCTAGAGTTGTACATATTTGTTTACTGGCAGGCTCTCTGAATGACATTTTTGTAATGATCTCACACATGTTGTGACTTATTTGTTTTCCGCTGAGGGCCACAAGGATATCAGCGCTTTAAACAGCTCCCTGTATTATTCTCTGAGCCCAGATATGCATCTGTCAGTAGCACAGAGGTCACAGTGTTTCTCAATTAAAACAGCCTTTGGGTTGATTTGTACTTGGTTGTTTTTCTGTGGGCCTGTTCGTATAAAAATAATTATGTAAGGGAATCCTTCTTCCTGCATAACGCAGAACATGATGTAAAGCAAAATTAATGACGCTTACTCGAATCCAAGATGTGAGCTTTTCCCCCCGTAGTGTACTTCAGAAAGGAAAAACTGCTTTGTGTCCTGTCTTATGTCATCTTTTTTTTCTCCAAACATTTGGGATGTCGCAGGATGACAGGTGTAAAGCAGCGGGGAGGCCTAAAATGGACTACAGCGAAAAGGAAAAGTAAAGGCATGCTGTGCCTTCGCAGATGCTAATGTTGCATTTTTAATCAACACGCTGATGGTGCAGGCCTCATTTTAATATGAGTAACAAACACGCATTACACGGGCGAGCGAGCAATAATTTGGTTCCTTTTCTCCGCAATTATCATAACTTCACATCTACAGGTTTGCACTCCTCCTGGTCCACGCTTGGACACGGGCCACGTCCCTTTGATGCAGATTATTTGGTGTCCCTCCTCCTCCTCCACCTCCTCCTCCTCCCACGTGGAGAACAGATTATATACTGCACTTTATTAGATCACCCTCCTCTGCGATATTTGACGACTCCCAGACGCGGCTCTGTGCCAGTCTTTGGAGTGATTACTGCTCAGAGTAAACTACACAAGTGATTAGGGGTTCTTGTGATATAATAACATTTGGACACCATATAGATGATGAAACCTTTTTTTTTACAAAAAAAAAAAGTTCCAGTCCCCTAGATAACAATTCTTCATTATGTGCAACACAGCGAGCTGCCGAGACACTGACATTATTTCCGTTTCTCCTCACAATAGGAACGTGAAACATTTAGAAAACAACCAGCGCAGGGCTTTTCAGACCATTCAAGAACTGAGCATGTGAAGGAAGGGAGAGCGAGCGTTTAAGTAACTATTAGATTAAATAATTATTATTTCCCTTGTAATACAGTAATGCAATTAGTTTTTGCTCGCTGAAAATCGTTTTGAGGTCTGACAATTTGAAAATCCATGTGTAAGTGTGACTTCTCTGCTAAGATAATAGTCCCTACTGGTCAACACTGAAGTAAAATCAGAATATGAATATTTCACATTTACACTATTACATTATTATTGCAGCATACGAATATCTGCAGCGGCTCCACTGAAGCTAGCTGGTGAGATTCAGCCGCTATATGGACGTTTGCTTCAGGCGTGCACATTGATAGCAAAGGACATGGTTCAGCGGAGCGACTGCAAATGAGTGATTTCACACGCGCGCGTGCGTTCTCGGCCGTTGACGTTGACGCATTGCAAAAATAGGACGTAGTAAAATTTTAAAAACCTTTGGCTAACAGTTAAGCCTAATTAGCATAGCTTAGCAGCCTCGCAAACTGACGTCTCTCGTTCCAGTTCACGCGATTTGGTGCAAATTTAAATGCAGAGCTTGACTGATTCATATTTATGTGTTGTTCAAATGGGTTTGTAGATACTAAGGCTCTGACACGTCTCTTTGGTTGCTCGTCAGCTCTTTCAAGCTTCTGCTTTTAGCGTTTGCCTCGGTAAAACTCTCACACCACAGACCCTCATATTTCCGATCTGCCTGCATCTATCAGCATCGAGGTGCTCGTTAGGTCCATACCTGTCTCATGTTTATCTTCCAACCATTCCTTCGACTATCTCCCCTCCCTTTCTCCCACAGCACGGGATCAGATAATAGGCCTTCAATTAAAATAAGTGAAAAGAGCCGGCTTAATCCTCCACTGCCCGCAGCCGTGTATTCCCACTGAGTGACATGAGGAGTAGCAGAACGTCTTAGCAGGAGAGGCTGATAAGGGGGATAGGTGGAATGAGTTTCTTTCTGAGCATAATAATTTCCTCTGAAATGTGTGCAATTCTGATGCCGTTCGCTACAGTGCGGCCTGCACCCCCCCCCCCTTTACAACAGTCTTGATATGAATGCCACTTTTATCGGCACCGTCCCTGAAACTGCATACAGCGCTGAACGGTGTTTTCTTTACCCGGCTCATGCCATCTATCGCCACTTTAATAAACTTTAAACTGGAGTCTGAGGCAAACAGAAGATCTTTCTTCTGCTTTCTGTGTAACCGAGCCAATCCCTTCTACTAATTTACTTCTAGAAAAAAAAAAAAATATATATATATATATCTATTTTACAGAGGACAAACTGGCTGAGTGTGTCGCTTAATGTGGTTTGTGTGATTAAGTTTTCCCCCTTTCCTGTGCCTTAAAAGGTTCCCCCCATTTTATTGGACAAGCAGTTCTCCGACTTTACCCCTGACATCACTCCCATCATTCTGGCTGCACACACCAACAACTATGAAATTATCAAGCTCCTGGTGCAGAAGGGTGTCTCTATGCCGCAGCCCCACGAGGTGAGTAAACCGTATGTCTCCGGTGTATCACATTACATTATGTATCATATGATGTTTTAAGTAATGTAATGCGGGCATGACGGCGCTTAAATGGCACAATGGAGATGGCGCTCGGCCCGGAAAATAATCCATTGCTAAACGCGGGGAGCCTCATTAGGATGAGTCCAGGCTTTGTTTGATGTTGCAGGTGCGCTGCAACTGTGTGGAGTGCGTGTCTAGTTCAGACGTGGACAGCTTGCGGCACTCGCGCTCCCGCCTCAACATCTACAGAGCGCTGTCGAGTCCCTCACTAATTGCGCTCTCCAGCGAAGACCCCTTCCTCACCGCGTTCAGGCTCAGCTGGGAGCTGCAGGAGCTCAGCAAGGTGAGGTCGAGATAGCCAGCTGATGGCGGAGCCGGAACATCAGTTGGTGATTTTAACAGGATGAAACGTTTAGGAGAATGCATGTATTACTTCACCAGGTGTCCTTTCATGATATACCAGCATGTAGGCGGTAGAGGCCAGGGAATTTATTATGCAGGAATTAATATAAGTGTAATTTAATAAAGAAATGCTTAAAAATTTGCTTGCCTTGTATAGATGTGATGTTTCGAACAAATATAATATAAGGTGAAAGCCCCTTATTTTTTAGACCTATTTAGTAATTCATGTGTCGAGTGATCCCATTTCAGATGAGATGACTCATCCTTCCTAGAATATAAGATCAAAAGGGTTTAGAAACACGGCGTTATTATTAGACCTGTTGCATTAAATGTCTGTAAACTAGACTGAAACGGCTTAAAATACCAAGAGGCCAGGTCTGATTTAGAAACACCATCCTCCTAGGCACGGCTCTGCTTTGAGATGTTCCCAATTCACTTCCATTTCAGCATTTCAGTTCTCCAGGGTATGCGGTACCTGTATACACGCTCTACCTGCCTCTTTCAGGTGGAGAATGAGTTCAAGTCAGAGTACGAAGAGCTGTCTCAGCAGTGCAAACAGTTTGCTAAGGACCTCCTGGACCAAACGAGGAGCTCCAGAGAGCTGGAGATGATCCTCAACTACAGAGACGACATGAACCTGCTGGAGGAGGAGGGCAACAATGAACTGGCAAGGCTCAAACTAGCCATCAAGTACCACCAGAAAGAGGTAAGCACATGCGTAATTAAACTCATTAGTACAGATCTTTAATGAGTCTTTTGTTAGCACAACAATCAGCCACAACACTGTGATCACTGACAGGAGAAATAAATAGCATTGACTATCCTGTGAATGTTCTGCTTGGAAACCTTTTTGTGTGGATGTTACTTACACATATAGCACCCACGTAGACCAGACCAGACACCCCAACCATAGCAGTGACACTCCTTGATGGCAACAGCCAGCAGGATACAGATTCACACAGGCGCACACACAAAAAAAGGATTTAGGAACAACTCAAAAAAAAACAGCACAAGGTGTTGACCTGGCCTCCAAATTCACTAGATCCCAAACTGATCAAGAATCTGTGGGATGTACTGGAACAAGCCTGACCCGCAGAGGCCCATCCTCCCAACCCATAAGAAAAAAAAGCCCCCCACTAGGGGCCCACACCCTCAGAAGGCTCATTCTCTGATGAATTGTTTTGGAGGCACAAGGGAGAAAATATTAGACGGATGGTCATAATATTATGCCAGATCAGCGTGTTTACCCAAAGAATGACCACAGACGTGGGTGCTTCTACTCTGGTGGAGCTGCAGGGCTGGCGAGGAAGCAGTGAATGTCATACTATCAGTAACAAACACACCGCATCACGGTCAAGTGCACTTGTCCCCAGTTTCACCTAAAAAGCCGTGATTGCCCTCTAAATTGTGGGAAATCTTATATCTATTTTTACTCTTTTCACCCGTCTTTTTTCCTCGTCTTTTAGTCTTTAATTTGCTATGTAATCTATGTCGTTACAGCTCAATACTGCGCGCCTCAGGCAACGTTCGCTCTACGTTGCCTGAGGACGGCTGCCGAGCCTGAAGCGTTCCTGCGTCTTCACTCAGGTGCCACTGCGAGCCGATATGAAGAGCTGTAACGACGTTAGATTAGCATCAGGTTTAATGAAATCGGGCGCTGCTGTCGGGGGGGGGATTTCATCAGTGTTTGCTTCGGCCGCTCACAGATATGACAGATAAGAAAACTTTGGATTCAATTACAGATTTGTTGCATCTGCGAGATACATACCTCCATATTAAGGATGTAGCTCCAGATTCAAGACTGTAACATTTAGATGCAAAACCTGCAGGTTTTTGTTCCTTATTTTGGTCAAGTCAAGGTACATCCACTAAAACACACATGGTCTATGACAGTCTGTTTAAAATAAATGTCTTTATTCATTAGGCTTCCATTGCCATCCATTTTTGAGTTTCCCATTGATTAAACAGGGCTGCTTTATTCAACAACCATGTAGGACGTGAATTACATTTCACATCCTTGTAAATAAGTACAGTATGTGGTCCAAACATCATTATGCCAAATCAATATTTGGTTTGCACTCTTTCTCTCAGGCTTTTATTTTTTATTGTGAATTAAAAGCTTCGCGGATGTGTGAATCCATAAACAATCAGCATATGTTAAATACTGCTGGGAAGTGTTTCTAAATAAAGGCCCTTTTGGTTTTATTACTTTTAGTGCATATTTACTTGGAAAATGTTAAGTGCTGCCCATTATCAGAAAAAAAAAATATATTCCTATAAAACTTACAAGATTTAACAAATGAGCTTTATTTGACGTGGTTTAATGGCGGTTTGTGGGAAGCGCAATTTTAACTTCATAATTTCTGGGAGACGCAGAGACATGGGTTGAATAGATATTCCGCTGCACAGTTGTTCTGCTCAATACAAAGGGTTACGCAAAAAGGATGGAGAAGCAGACACATCGCTCCCTGGAGCAACGTCTAATTCATTTAGCTGCCTTTTCCCGGGAGATCTGCCTGGCTATCGGAGCAGATGCAGTTTTGGAGGAGTCTCATTTCATGACGCTGCTGTTCCCTCTTTCATCTATCCAGCTGTTGTGCATCAATTCACAGGTTGGCAGATGAGCATGTTGAGTCACAAAAAGGACAATTGATGGGGGGGGGGTTGGCTGATGTTCAGGCGGTTCGAGGTGGCCGTTTAGTCTCTGGCCGTGTCTGTCTGGATGCCAGAGTGTCCCCGGGCAAGACTCAAATACATGTTGCAGCACATGTCAGACGGGGTACCTTACTGGGCAGCTCCAGTCGCAGAGATGGACATAAAGACGGACGGTCCCCTGTCGTCTCCGCTTACCTCTCTGTTGTTGGAAGATAATTTTTCACTGCGCACACTGTAAACGAACGTCTAGCACTTGCCGGCCTTTCTTTCTGGCAGCCTATCTATAAAACCATTCGATCGCACCCGGACTTTGATGGAGAGGAGCCTGTCACGATGTGGGCAACAATCCGCTCAGCCGCCCTTTACAAATGATAAATGTCCCTGCTTCCCAGACTTGTTAAGAGTCATATGTGTCCACTGTTCCATCACCGTAGACACATATTGACATGTCTCTAAATTAGCGTTAGAGATATTTTTAAAGTTCCATTTTCATTCATTGTAGTTTACCTTCTTACCCTGATGTCTGTAGAAAAGTGCAATGAGAGTCATTAACCAATAAGAACATAAAAATAAACTGCAATAACAAGCAATTAAAAAGAGGTCCAAGCACCTCCACGCAACATGGACCCAAACCCTGACACTCACCACACAGAGACATTTGAAAGGGATTTTGTCTTAAAAAACAAAACAAAAAAAGATTTTAGCATGCCCTAGAGGTGCCAGGTAAAGTCCACAAATCCATTTGTTACTTAAACATGGGAACGTGGACCATGTTATGCCATTTGACGGTTACCTGGCCAAGTTGCGCTGATTTTCCAGGCTGGGGATTTATTTTTGTTCAATTGTTTTTGACTCAGTTTTAGACAGGGCAAACTTTAAGTGTGGAGCATGCAACATGTTTTTAGATAGTCCTTTTTTATTTCTTTGTATGCTTGCAAAAAAGTGCCACTTTGTGGGATTTAAAAAAAAAAAAAATCAATCTCTCTAATTTTGGAGAAAAGACTGCAGCCGATATAACTGCAGCTCAAATGAGAAATTGCAGATCGATAAAGAACCGGCTGTGAAACTTCATTTTCTGCTGCGGTCTCCTGAAACGGCGCAATTGCACATGTACGCACACTCGTAGTATTTACGGAGCTATTTATGGGGATTGCTTTCTGCCTGTGACAGACAATCTATATGTCAGACAGGGTTTTGTCCCCTATGAGGCATTGAGGGTTAAGTGGACACTGGAAAGACTTGTTTGTTTTTGCGGGAGAGCAATTTCAGAGCATTCAGTCTCTGGTGTGATCCCTTCTCATCTCTTCCAGCGATTTTGCAGACAAACACTTGAGCTCTTATAATTGGCATGACACTCAGCCTGAATGTGTGATTATTTATATATATTTTTATACCGCTGACTGCGTACGAGCGTCACAGTGAGTCGTGAGAAGCCTGCGAATGACCCTCAGCTGAACGAAATGAAGGACGGCGCTCGTCTCTTATGTGCGTGGCGTGTACTTGTTTACATTGTTTTTAATCTGTGTGTGTTTTTCGGCTTTGCAGCTACTGCGCCCCCGAGGTTTTACAAAAGTTTCTAATGCTATGCAGAGAAATCTCCGCTGGCTTCCTGTCTAAAGAGCAGCTCTCACTGAGCAGCCTGCGCTTTGATGCAGCAGGAGGCCAAATCAGATAAATTGGATCTGTAACGCACAAAACAGCAATGCAGGTTACCCCGTATATCCCAAATATTCACTGGTAAAAGCCTGATATATGTTACTGCATATATGTTGTATTTGCTGTTTTTACCACAAAACACCTGGCAAAGAATACTGCCAATGTAAATTAGCCTTTCGGCTAACTCGGGCAATTTTACATCGTCAAAACGTTGGTTAATGTGCATTGTCTCTTTTCAAATAAAGAACTGAACTGAACTGAATTGGATATACCTGCAAATTTGTTGGTGAGCGCACTGAAGATTGATTTTGTGAGCGGAAGCATACTGTCTCTTCAATATTTCAAATTGTCAGAGGCGGCAGTGTAAAGCTATCAATTTTGCATGCTGTAGTTTGACGTTGCCCCCTGGTGACATCTCCCAAAAACTGCAATTCAGTGTTTCGAGGTAATTTAATGTCTCCACTGAGTAGCACAATTATGTCAGCAATTTACTGCCTGCAGTTACCTGTCAGCTACTGAATTATAGTTTTCTTAAAACAAGGTGAACCCCCCCTCCTCCTCGTATTCCCAGCACAGTTCACATGCTCAAGTTTAATTTTAATTTGGAAGTGAAGTATGTTTCCATTTGTAAACCAGTTACTGACCTGGGATTTTGGGCTTTATGTATGTGATCAAATTTTCATTGTAGCTCTCGGTTTATTTTATAAAAGTGCATGTAGTGTATTGGCAAAATAGATGCAACATATCCCTCTGAAAGTTGTTTGGTTGTCAGCGTGCGTCCAAAACTTTCAATAGACTCTTTGTTCCGGTAAAGGTGCGGGGTAACGAGTCCTCGCCGAGCTAGGAAGCCTCTTCCATAAACCCTGCATTTTCTTGGCACTTTTGACAGGGGAGAGAGGCGCGTTTATGAAGAGACCTGGAGGGATTCTGAAGTGTGTGAACGAGCCACCTGAGCAAATGTGACACTTTATCTGCTGCTGAGTTTTGCTGTGAAAGACAAGAGTGCCGTAACGTCGGTGCCTGCGTTTCCTTTCCAAAGAAAAAGGAACGAGGGAAGTTTTGGATGTGGAAAATTCCGTATATGGAAAGTAGCTTTGAATAAGCAATCAGACGCGCAGTGAAGGGGATTCTGTGTGGGGATTTAAATCTGCTTTTCTGTCAAATAAAATTGTGTCGACAACAGCTAATTAAAAACATCTTACTTAGACTAAACTATTATGAGAATTTGGAGAGCTATTACTTTATTATCACAGCATGTGTGTTTAGTTAATATTGATGCGAATGCCTTAATTTCTGACCTCATTAACATCCCCGTCTGTGTTTCAAATATCACAGCGGTTAAAGCAAGACATCGAGCAGCCCAAGAAAACTCTCATTAATTAGAAATAATAATTGAAAACAAACAATACAAAGCAATTAATACAAACTTTATTATAATACTGTAATCCTGTACCCATGGGTCTGGTTCAGGCTATAATGAGGTTCACGCTCAAAGGAGTCAAATAAAAGAAAATCATTCCCGCTTTACTTTTCTCTTCATTCCTCATGTGCTGCCATTGGAGATCCTTATTATCTGAACTTTTCTCTCCATGTCATTTGGGAAAAGACAGATTATACCTTTTCTCCTTTCATCCGTGAAATACATCCCCCGCTATATTCTCTCTCTCTCTCTTTCTCTCTCTCTCTCTGGGTTTCTCTCAAGTTTTGTGGGGAAAGAAATGCAGCTGAAGTATGGAAATACGAGCCATTCTACTTCAGACCCTGACACAGATAGGGATCTGTGGTTCCCATGGTAACGAAGGCTGCAGTGTTGGTGAATTGGCACCCACCGGTGCCGGTCAACGCTTCGACTCTGATATAGGCTCAACACAGTGGTTCACAAAAATTGTTTGAGTGCGTTTGGATATTGCATGTGTTCTTTCAAAGCAATATATCACCGTATAAGGAGAGAATACTCACAGTTTTTCTCCATCAGTAGTCTTTTGAACCTTTACTCAACTGAGAGGAGGAGAATCCCACCCCCTTGCCACACACACACACACATACTTTCATGTTTGCATAACTTATTTATCCAACTGCGACACAAATCATAAAATAGGCTAAAGAACGTGTAATAGACACATGACTACATCATTACTGTGGTGAGTAAGACTCATAAAATGTTGCTGGCGTCTCAAAGGATCCACTCTCTCATTATCTCGAGAAGAAAACCCACAAGAAAAGCAGTATTCATCTGAAAACACGACCGCTCTTGTAATATATAAATTCCTTGTAATGGCCTCTCTGTCTGTGTACAGTTTTTTTTTTTTTTTCCTATCTGTATCGAGACATTCAGTTTCTGTTTCATTAATAATAACCGTATCCTTTAAGGACACCACCAACTAATCTTACTCCTCTGCTTGTAAGCTTTTATCTGGAGCTTGCTGCAGGTGCTTATTCTGGCACGTTGTCACCAGGGCATTCTGAACTGTGTAAAACCTTTAAATATCCTCAGGCTTCAGATGTCTCCCATCAGGTTTAGTCCTTGGATACCTTGGTTTATGTATAAAATCTGTGCATGAATTGTGCTGAGCCATATTTACCTCCGTGCAAACAGACGGAAGGTATAACCCTCTCTTCTCGTATTCCTTTTAAGTTTGTAGCTCAGCCAAACTGCCAGCAGCTCTTGGCGTCCAAGTGGTACGACGAGTTTCCCGGCTGGAGGCGCCGCCACTGGGCGGGGAAGTTCTTCACCTGCGTCTTCATCGGCCTCCTCTACCCCGTGTTCGCTCTCTGCTACCTCATCGCCCCTAAGAGTCGCTACGGCCTCTTCATCCGCAAGCCCTTCATCAAGTTCATCTGCCACACGGCGTCCTACCTGACCTTTCTGTTCCTGCTGCTCCTGGCCTCCCAGCACATCGTCACCACTGAGCAGGACAGGCAGAACAGGCAAGGCCCAGCACCGACCACTGTGGAGTGGATGATCCTGCCCTGGGTGTTGGGTGAGTAAAACGTGTGACGCCTAGGGAGGAAGTTTGTTTTTAGTCATTTATTATTTATTTGATGTGTATTTTCCATAGTGTGGACGAAGCAAATGACTCATCTAACTGGTTGAATGAGGGCTATTATCAGGTTTCTACAAATCTTAAATCATTCCATCCAGGGTGGCTCCTCATATTTTGAGTTCTCACAGTATGGTGCTTGGGAGTTGTGTTCCTGTCCTGTCCTCTAGCACAGTGGTTCCCAATCTGGGGTCCCAGGGGGTGTGCCAAAACTTGTCCTGAGTAACACAACTTTCCCTCTCCAAAATAACATCATTAGCCAATCAGAAGAAGGGTGAGAGTGGGTCTTGGAAAACATGATTGAGGACCAGCTGCAGCTGATGCTGCATTCAAGAAAACTTGGGAAAAAATTTGCTTTGTGAGTCGTCAAACTCACAAATTACTACTTATTTACTTACACATATTATTAACTTACATATTTTAACAGCAAACAGTGACAGTATACCAAACTACCAACTTTTTCTACTCAGAGTTAACCTGTAACATGAACGCTATGATATTGGACGTCTGAAATTTCCGAGTTGGAATATAGACTTTCTGGGTTTTCGTGAAGGCGTCATCTACGCCAGTGTTTTTTCCATCAAAGTCACTCAGTTGAGAGTAAATTTACGAAGCTAGGAGAATGTCTCCTAACTGCAAACAAAGGAATATTAAATAATAATAATAACTAATGTTAAATAGGGAGCTCAGAGGACAAAAGGTTGGGAACCACCGCACCACCATAAGATTTACACATGGATTAATTTGCATGGAATATGTCCCTAAGCAGTAATGTCAGCATCAGGCTTGTAGCGTTGTCACAACTATTCCCAGATTGTTATTTGTGCAGTAATTTATAGGTTTATAATCAAATACCAGCAAAAAAAACTACAAGGCATCAGCTGCTTGTTCTGAATTGCTAATGTCACAATCCAAACGAATAAGACGCCAAACGCGTGGGTAAACAGTGTACCTGCAAAACAGCACGTTGCCACCGCGAGCATGTTTGTAGGCTGACGTAGCTCCAAGGATCTTGCACGACTGTGGAATCTCAATCTCAGCAGTGAAACAGCCAGCAGTATTTTCTAATGCAGCTCCTAATCCTTTTAACTCATTACTGATAGTGGGGAGTTGCATCCTCATCCAAGCTGAAAGTGCTCTAACTCCCTATCTGTCCAGGGTGGCTCATGCAACAGTTCGGTGATTGAATAGTTCTCATGATGTTTGGGGAATTGTAGTTCTTTTACCCATTCTTTCAACAAGGACTACTTCAAATAACCAATGTGCAGCTACAGACCTGCCAACCAATCAGACGTCCATATGTCTGCGTGTATTTTTAGGATTCATCTGGGCAGAGATTAAGCAAATGTGGGACGGTGGTTTCCAAGACTACGTCCACGACTGGTGGAACCTGATGGACTTTGTCATGAATTCTCTATACCTGGCCACTATCTCCCTCAAGATTGTAGCCTACACTAAGGTAACGTCTGCGTATGCCTAACAACAGAAAAGACACAGTGTGACATTCACGTGTGCTAACATGACGTCTCATCCATCAATTTTCTCCATTCAGTACAGTGGCAGCAAACCCAGGAACCAATGGGAAATGTGGCACCCAACGCTAGTAGCCGAGGCGGTGTTTGCCATCGCAAACATCTTCAGTTCCTTGCGCCTCATCTCGCTGTTCACAGCCAACTCTCACCTGGGGCCACTGCAGATTTCTCTGGGGAGAATGCTGCTCGACATCCTGAAGTTCCTCTTTATCTACTGTCTGGTAATTGTTTTCAAACACGGGCATGCGGGAAGTGGGACTGAAAATATGTCAGAAATGATATGGCTCGAATTATTGCTGTCCAGGTTTTACTGGCCTTTGCCAACGGGCTAAACCAGCTGTACTTTTACTACGAGACAAAAGCCTCCGACGAGAAAGGAAAATGCAAGGGCATCCGGTGTGTTGAGCAGAATAACGCCTTCTCCACGTGAGTTTACGTGAATTTTATCTTGCTGAAATATTCGCTGTGAAGGTGTGATCCTGTGAAACTGAGTGGCAAAGAGAGAGAGCTGTGCTGCTGCGTCTA
This sequence comes from Mugil cephalus, assembly GCF_022458985.1. Classification (NCBI taxonomy): domain Eukaryota; kingdom Metazoa; phylum Chordata; class Actinopteri; order Mugiliformes; family Mugilidae; genus Mugil; species Mugil cephalus. Next base: position 13,654,186 of record NC_061784.1, on the reverse strand, counting down.
TGCGTTGCTATTACTGGCTATAAAAAAGTGTAAAAACTCTCAAAATGTTTTCTGTTGCTAAAAGAAATTGATGTTTTTGGCAAAGTCACATGAAGACAAGAATTTATTTCGCCTCGATACAAAATCCCTTAATGGAGCAAATGTTTCGCCCACGGCGACGATACATTATATTCATAGACGTTTCGTAACATTTACATCAATGGCTTCTTTCACAAGGAACGTTGTTCCGTTGCAGGTTGTTTGAGACCCTCCAGTCTCTCTTCTGGTCTATATTTGGTCTGATCAACCTCTACGTGACCAACGTGGACGCGGACCACCAGTTCACCGAGTTCGTCGGCGCCACCATGTTCGGCACCTACAACATCATCTCGCTGGTGGTGCTCCTCAACATGCTCATAGCCATGATGAACAACTCCTACCAGCACATTGCTGTGAGCGCACGTCCAAAAACACACTGCTAACGAAAACAAAACAATTTATGTGCGGATGATAATGCAAGAAGTGCTTTCTCAAATGGAATTTCAGGATCATGCAGACATTGAGTGGAAGTTCGCCAGGACGAAGCTGTGGATGAGCTACTTCGAAGAAGGGGCCACGCTGCCGCCCCCGTTCAACATCGTCCCCAGCCCCAAATCGTTCTTGTACCTCGTGTGTTGGATCAAGAGGCAAGTGTGCAAGAGGACAAGCTTCAAACGCACTGAAACCTTTGGAGCTCTTGGTGTAAGTTGAGGGTTACACGCTCAAATGCATGCAAGACTTGATTAGTTTGTAGGTAGCAATATGATGGTTCATATTTCTGTAATCAGTTTATAAGAGCATGAAGAGATCGGTGATCTGCAGAATAAATGACTGTTCAACTGATTAATCATTTCAGTAAATGATTAAATTCTCTGCTGATCACATGTCAGTCATATTTGATATTAAACTGAATGTCTGGCTGCGGCCGTAAAGAGGAGATTTATTATTTTGAACTTTCAGTTGATTGCTGAGATCTAATTTAAGCATTCAGTAGCAACATGTAGTGGGACTCACAGACAGCAGAGGTGTGAAATCGTGGAGAAAAACTAAGTGTGTTTTGTCTTTAAACTCATCTCTCGCTCTTTCCTTCTCTCCCCGTGTTATCCAACGTCTGTGCAGAGGCGAGCGGCAGAGAACGTCAGGATAAACCATCAGTATCAGGTAAAGCTGAATGTGATTACGGTCCTGCACTGGTGTGTGTGCGTGTGTTTATAAGACACATGCTATATTCTGCTCGTCAGCTGCCAATCTGCGCTTCCAATTTCAGTCCGTCAATAGAGAGCCTTTTCCCGTCTCATAAAATCGTCCTGGCAATTATACTCAGTGGGAAATCGTTCTCTGCAGAAGGTTTCCTATTTGTCCACATCTGCGGGGGGTAATTGTAATTTCATAGGAGATGTAGCTTAAAATAAGTTTCTCTTTTGTGTGCTTGCCATCTATATCCTGACTGGTTAAAGGGTTGTTGTTTCGTTCGCCGATGTAGGAGGTTCTGAGGAACTTGGTGAAACGTTACGTGGCTGCCATGATCAGAGATGCCAAGACGGAGGAGGGCCTGACTGAAGAGAACTTCAAGGTAGGCTCAGGTCCAGACCGGGTGAGTTAGATAGATATATATATATATATATGTAGTAGGCCACCCTACTCTTGCATGTTTAAAATTTAAAAAAGAATGAATATTTCAACCTCGGTATTATTTGAATAGCTTAATATTGAATGCAAAATGGTGACAATAATGTACATTTATAAATAGCACTAGGCCAAGTTTAATGTAGAACACATATGGTAGGTAGGGGGTGCCTACTTGATCTCTCATCAGTTTGGGGGTCCTTGGCCTGAAAAACGTTGACGACCGCTGCCCATCAGCAATGATTTTCTTTCACCTCCTTGTTTAGACTTGTTGACACGTTTTTTAAATTCATTTTCACAACCTGCGACTGCAGCAAAGAGCCACATAGTAACTCAAGGGTTAAAGATGCTTGAATTGTTACAGTTTTTAATCAGTAATATAAGACGGTGTGAGGCCTTCTTGCAGATGTGGATGTCGATATCTGATGTTTATCAAACTGAGAGCGGTCGTTAATTCATTAACAGTCTGTACTTGGCTTTTGAAAGGATTTTGGTATTTTTTCGCGGCTGATTCTTCCAAAATATGTGACCGTCTCAAAAGCATTCTCCGTATTAATTGTGCATATTGTGCACTTGTGAGAAGAAGAAGAAATCGTGGTATCATTGTATTTTAAATTACACTTTATGTATTTAGTATTGACTGGGGTGGAATTAAATCAGTAGCCTGCAGAGTGTTCTGCAGAAACAAGCAACTGGAACTAAACATTAGGGCATTTACCACCTCACTTTTGCTTTGTTTTCCCAGGAGCTGAAACAAGATATTTCCAGTTTCCGTTACGAGGTGATGGGCATGATGAAGACGGGGAAACCTGCTCTGCAGGCTGCGAAGGCCAGCGGCAGCTCAGTGGACTCCAGCCTTGCTTACCCCAATTCCTCCCTCGTGGTTCCTCCCTGCCCTCCTAGCAGCCAGTCCAAAAGCAAACTCAACCGATTCAAGATCACAGCGTCGATACTGAAGCAGTGCAGTTCCATAGCCTCGCCCAGGCCTCCCGAAGCCTCCAACGGTCTCCCTAATGGACTCTTGCCTATGATGTCTGATGAGAGCTCCAGCGAGGAGTCGAGCCAGAGGAGAAACTACCCCAAAGATATCACTGACTTTGGCTTGTTCCAGAAACGTGGGATGTACTCTTTGTCTGAAGAGGCAGGGGAGTCTGGGGGCTCAGACGCTGAGGAGCAGGACAAAGAGCACAAAGCTACGGGTGAGACAGAACTCCTGGAGGTGCAAAATAAGGAAGAAGCTGCTGATAGTAAGGTGGAGTCGAGCACCAGCTTGGACAAAGGTGGAGAAAAAGTAATGGAGGGAGGGGACAATAATTTACTTTGCACGGACTCAGCAGTGGATGGATGTTTGTCAGGATCATCCAGAGAAGATCCGTTTTGTGGCGACTCGTGAACTGAGCCAAGTAATACTGGATTAAAGACAACGAGAGACTGACAATCAGCGCGGGCTACAAGTGAGAAATGATTGTGCGTGTTTTGAAAAGAGTCTAGATTTTAAAGCGCCACTAAATGAACGATCGTGTTTGATCTTTGGAGACTCAGGGAGGCCTTTGGATTTAAGCGTTTTAATGCCGTTATATTAGCAGAGGAAATGCAGCAAAAGTAAATGGAGCTGAAATGTTCAAGAGTTTAGATTTTTGAAAACTGTTAAACTGAATATCTACTTTTATCTCTTCCCAGCAGATAATTGGAAAAGAATTATTTCCTGACACTGATGAATTACTTTTTTGCTAACCTCCTCTCTCCCCCGTTCCCTTGTCAGACTTTAACCGATCCTATTGTTTGCTGTTGCTTCCCGTCGAGCGGTCCCTCCACACCTCTTTTCCTTTACTGTCGTCTTTACTACACAACTTGAACTAACCCCACCCTTATCTCACTAGAGCAATAGATGTGTTCTGTTTTAGACCTGACTTTCTGCCTTACTCTGTCTCTTTCTGCACTTTACACACTTTGCAGTGGCGTACAGTCTCTCAAAAAATGTGTCGAGCTCCGATCATGCAACAGCAGTTCTATCGATGTTTTTCTATGCAAAAAAAAAAAAAAAAAACTGAACAAAACAAAACAAACAAACCTGCATTGTGATTCTCAGTACGATGAGGCTGACTGTACATTTGACACTGCCGGTTCCTGGCAGGTATCCTCCTGTGTAAATTGCGGCGAAGCTGAACTATGGACGCAACATATTATTCATGTTATATAACTCCTACAGAAAATAAACTCGTTATTTTGAACAGACTTGCTGTTTTTAACTGGTAGTTTTAGTCTGAATGAATCACACCACAGAGGTTAAATCATAAATACACTTAAAAATACACAATCAGTTTTTTCTTAATAGAAAGTGCAGAGCGCATGTCATGTTAATGCTTCCGCAGACTGTTAAAGGTTTAGTAGTCGTCACGTTGACGTTTCAGTTTGTCTGAATAAACCAGGCTGTCTTAAAACAATGTAATTAGGTTGGCTTAATCACCTCTTCCTTAAAAGAATGATGTCCACAAAGTTCACGAGGTTCACTCCCCTCCTGAGGCTCCTAATTAAAACCGCCTAATTCACATTGTGAAATGGTGCAGAGCCTCTAAATTAAAGGAGAAGAAGAATTCTCAGCCCAAAGGTAACTGAAAATATTTAGTTAATCTTTTATTTTTGCAAAATTCTGATCAGATCACTTTCCACTGGCATGGCATCGTATTTATAAATGAAGGTTCTTATTATTTACACTCAGCGCCCATAAAACTAGTGTATAGTCCCCACTAGATTCCACTTCTTCCTGTCTTAGCCCACTCACATCTTTGGAAAATAACGGCATAAACGCACTGTTATTTTTGAACATGCTGTATGAAGGTCAGAAGATGAATCCCTGAGGGAGCCTCCATAAAATAATTAGTACATAATTAATATACAGCAGTAATGTGCTGCACTGAGCTCTTGAATCCTTTCGGGAAGCCTTTTAATTCTTGCCCCAACAGTTCCTCTGCTAGCTGACAGTCAGCAGAGCCAAACCGCACAGTGTAACCACCTCTGAAAACGCTTCCACTCTTCTGCGGCATGAGCGTGTTAATACAATGTGTACTACAGTTATTACATCACATTAAGTGTTGGTTGAGTCTTGCACAAATACAACAGGAGTGTGTAAATAACAGAAAACCTCCTCTACCGTTTAAAAGTAGCCAGAGTGTGTGTGTGTGTGACGCACGTATCTTCAGATATCTGCAAACATACTGTAGGTCTCCTTTGGCAAATCAGCAGGTTACTTTCACTTGCAACTGTTTCCTTTCTATCTGTGATTTATTTACTGTGGCCTTTGTTTAGTGCTATTCACTAAAGCAATCGTTTTTTTTGATTTATGAAGCCACAACTCTCATCAATTGCCGTGTATGTTTTATCCATCACAGAGTGGACATTTTAGTTTTCTCCGAAATCATTCCTCACCTGCTTTCTTTTTTCCTTTTTCCCATTTGTGCTTGTCAGCGTCCTGTGATTTCTATCAGTGACTGAGTAAGAGAGAAAAGAAATGAAATATTCAACAGATGATGAAATCTGCGAACTGTGTGTGATCAAAGGGCCTGCGCTAAGGCTGTCAACACTCAAACCCACATATACCCATATATATATATATATATATGTGTGTGTGTGTGTGTGTGTGTGTAAATGTGCAGGAGCAAACACACTCTTACACAGTCATTAGTCCAACAAGATAAGGTGTCATGAACATGCATCCTGTTTTCATGCATAATGCGAGTTTTTATGCAAACACTAGTCATCAAATACTAACTCTTTGACGAAAGTTATCAAAAGCTCGTTTGCTGCCATCACATAATAGGCCTATACCATTTGTAAAACCAGTTTGAGGCCTCTGACGTGGCTGTAATGACATGTCCTTCCCACTAGGGGGAAGTGTCACACATAAGATGGACTCCTTGATCTCTGCTTCTGCTGCCAACATGTCTGCACGTCCAGCCGCCACCTGCAACCTGGAGAGGGCTCTGCAGCAGCAGCAGCAGCAGCAGCAGCAGCAGCAGCACGGTGACAGACGGGGTTCACGCGCTCTTAAAGGGAGAGCAGACGCGTAAAGAACTCGGCACTAACCTCGAGCGAAACACCAGCAAGTGCCTCAAATGCGTTTCTGTTTCTGTGAGCAAAGACAGATAGAATTAAAGATGCTTTATTTATCCTGAGGGAACAGTTTTGTGTTGTTGAGGGTGCGAGTGCACATATCAGTCATATCAGTATGGTTTAGATACCTGTAAGTTGCAGAGTTGAATATGAGGGTTCTCTGAGTGTAAAGTTTTCCAAAGGGAGAGACCTTTTACAGAGTACTCAGCCTCCTTCATGCTGCTGTCATTTCATTTGCAGAACAAGCTCTCCTTAATGTCTCTACAGTAAATAAAACTAAGAGTCACCCTGTACCAGGAGACACTGTTTGGGGGTTACAGTTGTGGAGTAACTGAATCACCCGGCTCTTATTTAATCAAGACTTGACTTGAGTTTGAATCATACCTCTTTGTATCCATATGTCAAGACCGTACATGACGGCGTCCGGGGGAGCTGTTTCACGGCTTCACGTTTGAAGCTCTGTCAGATCTGGCTTTCGACCTGGGAGCCCGAAACAGCTGTAGGGGAGAGCCGGGACCGGGGGAGAGCTGATGAACGGCGAACATGACAGGAGGAGCGCAAACGGCAGTTTAGGGGAGGAAAGGCAGTTGGAAATGATGAATCCGCATCGTAAAAGTTGAAGGGAACGCAGTGTGGAGCCAGGTTTCTGGCAGGCAACGGGCAAGAACTGTGATCCACATCAAATTCATCACTTTGGGGCTTTAAGTTAGACTTGGGGCTTTGCTTTGTAGCCCATTAAAAACATTTCAATCAATTTAGCTCACATGTTTGTCACCAAATGTCTCGAGGGCGGATGTTAGGGCCGCGCCTGTGGCCTGCATCTAGTTTATGTGTTTGTTAACATATACCTGAGTTCATTTATGTGTACTCACATGTGACACAAGTTTCTAGTGCGTTCCTCTGAGCAGCTGGAAAGCAAACATGGGCCGTGGAGCGATGCAAAGTTGTAGAGCTGCGGGGTGTCCTCGGTGCTCTGGGATGTGATGGTGGTCAAGAAAAACCGTGCAAAACACGTGAACCAACATGAGGGAGGAGGAGATAATGAGCCCGTGGCCGAGCCAGAGCTGGAGGAAGGAGTTTGGCTGAGGAGAAGGGCGTGTGAGGGTGAGAGCAGGACGTAATGGTATGGAAACGACAGAGGGAGAGAGAGTGGGTGTGTTAGAGAGAGAGGGAGAGAGAGAGAGAGAGAGAGAGAGGGGAAGCTTGTCGGTATAAAAGCTCCCTCTCCCAAGTGTGCTCCCATATTGCCTGTGTTTTTTTGGGGGGGCCGTGGGCATTGAGCTTGTGTGCGTGTGTTTATTTAAAAAGACAAGAGGAGCGTGTGCTCGGCTGGTGCCCTTTCGCAGTACAGAGGACTGATAACTCCGCACAGGATGCATCAGCTGCTGGTGGCGACCTTAGTGCTGGTGGCACTCTGCTCTTTGGGGAGCGTGGATTCTTCGGCCTATGACAAGATAGTCACCCACAGCCGCATACGGGCCCGGAATGAGGGGTAAGGAGACGGGATGCGGAGACGGGAGGGTGTGAAGGGGGTGGGGGGTGGGTGGAGACGACAAATTTTAAAGAATGAGTGTAACAAGTATTTTTGCGAGTGGTCACCATGTGTCACCGTGAGCACGTTAGGACGTAAACTGCATGACGAGTTACAGACGTGTGCTATATCAGCTATGTCCAAGTTTATATTTTAAGGTGTTTTTTAAATATCATAGAGCACTTGATGGCGATGGCCTTAACAGGTCAGCCACATCGATAAAAGTATTGATAAAAGCCAAAATGGAAAATTCAATATTGTCTGACATTCATCCCCTCTCCTACAGTCAATAGTGTGCACAATTTTGGTGTTTTAGGACAGTTTTGAAAGATATGCATTCATTTGCATTGAATTATTACTGCATTAGGTCCGTCTGAGCTAGAAAACAGAAGAACTTGTGTGAACACATGGGTCTTTGTAAAAAGTTTTCTTTACCTGCATGCACCTCTCACATTCACTCAACTCTGTCCTTTTCTCCCTCAACTTACCCATCCCCTATCCCCTCCCCTGCGCTCACATGCCCACCTCCCGCTTTTCACTTTCTTTGTCACTCCCTCCTCACCCTCTCTCCTGCTCCCCCATCTCCCCCGCCCCTCTCCCTCCCTCCCTCCTCCAGACCCAATGTGTGCGCTCTGCAGCAGGTCATGGGGACCAAGAAGAAGTACTTCAGCACGTGCAGGAACTGGTACAAAGGCACCATCTGCGGCAAGAAGGCGTAAGTCATCACCAACACGCCGAACGGACCGGATTACTGTGTTTTTGTTATAATTTCCACTGAACCAAAAATGGCCTCGCCGACGGTGAGAAGCCTTTGCACGTCCTGCAGACAGAAAGCGGTCACCGCTTGAAGTTTCTGACAGTAGACAGACATCCCCTCCATGAACTGACTTTCTCACCTTTTGCCGTGGCTCTGTCAGTGGAGGTCGGCCGTCGTTGACCCCATCTGTCTCCGCCGAGGCTCTCTTTGCCCCCGTAATTATCACACAACCATCTCTGAACCTTAGATGAAAAAAAGATAGGTCGTGCATAATGATTTAAGCTATCGCCATACTATATATTTATATATATTTGCATCTGGATGTCACTCTCATCAATCTGTCTACATGAGCTGTAAAACTAGCTATCCCTTTGTCTTCATTCAACCCTCCCTTTCTCTCATGTCTGGGCACGCTGTGTCTCCAGCCGAGGTTCACTCAATTGTGGGTCTGTTTATGTTGTTAAGTGCTGCTCGGCAATGATTGATGCCCCCCTCCCCAAGCATGTTTCAGGTGAAAGAAATTGGCCTGTAGGTGCTCCTTGTGTCTGTTTGAAGTTAGGTAAAAAAAAGAGCAGGGTGTATATCCAATTTTATTTTTATTTTTGTATGCAAAGTTATTCTTTGATTGGGCTGTAATATACAGTTGTGCTGTGTGTGTGTGTGTTTTGAGCACCACAGCCATCGTCATGACTGTTTCTGACCTGATTATGATGATGATTTTTTACTTTAATTTAATTTTAAATTAGTCAAATTGTAACATTCTATGGAACTAAAGTTTGGGAAGCGATGGTGTTGCAAAAAAACTGTGCAGAATGAGTTGATTATGAGCGGGAAAAATGGTGAAACGCCGTGAAGCAGATGGAGTGTAGGGCTCGGCTGGAGCTGGTCAGGTGACTCAAAATAACTGCACACAGTTCGAACGCCAGCGGTGTGCGTCCGTCCCATAGACTGAATAAATAAATACAAATAAATATAAAAGCTTAAATACACAGTCTATGCTCTGGCCCTCACATACTCTCCATCCTCAACACATGTGCAGACAGACTCCGTCAATCAACCAGAACACTAACTACTGTGTGGGTACGCCGGAAAATGAGGAGATAAGAGGCAGAGAATAAAAGAGTCATTGAGTGAAGGGGTGAGTCATTTTACCCCCCCTAACACAGAACAGTGGTAGATTATACTGGGATAATATTACATGCAACCACCCTGAAGTTTCTGATAAAAAATATTAAATAAATAAAAAGCATGCGGGAAGTAGCATGAAGTCGATGAGGGTTTAAAAGACAACAGATATGAAGGTATGATAAGGATACCCTTTGTCTTCTGTCCTTTGTGTAACGTACTTAAAATATATATAATACATTTAAAATACAATGCAGATAATAATAATAATTTAATGAAAGTAATATAATTTCATGTAAGTAAGTTTAGACAAGTTAACATTTTAAGCTGTAAATAGTGGTTACTAGTAGAAAACATTAAAATTTTTCCTCATATTCCAAGACAGAAATTGCTAATCTAGTAGTCTGTCAAATGTTTGCTACACATAATTTAGTTTATTCTTAAAAACATTGCAAACTTTTTTTGATTTAATTTTCCTATGGTTTCAGCATTTTATGATATCATCAAAGATGCCCTCGGTAACAAGACTTCACTCAAATATGCCAATGAAACAAACTTAGTTTTACCCTATGTTAAGATTTCTGCTCTGGAAACGTGTGCAACTTAGCACATGCTAAAATAGGTAATGTGCATATTTAATAAGATTGCACAAATATAATGGGAATAACAGTCCTTGTGTAAGAAATTAGTTGGTTGAGTAGTTCATTTGTACTGTAGTCATCTTGCCATAACAAGACCTTAGATGCTTGAAATACAAATTCAAATATTCGCCCCCAAAAAAAAGAAAATAAAAATGGTTAGGCACCAGTGATTACTCTAAATCTCTCCATTTTGACTTAAAGAGTAATACCTACAGTACATAATTCATTGGACAGCATTTTCCATCAACAGTACCATCAATCTGTGTGTTTTCAAAGTATTCACATTTTCTGTCAGAGGGCAAATAAATAAAAAGGAGCAAAATGAAAAATAATAATAATAAAAAAAATACTACAGGAAGCGACCCAACACGACCATAAACATCCTACTTCTTCATTTCACTCCATCTGTCTGTGGTCACAGTGAGAACATAGTTGAGCAGCAGCGGAGGAAATCCATCCAGCTGTGGTTGTGTCTGAGATGGATTAGGTGTTGATGGGCGATTAGACGAGGCTGTTTGGACGCTCCTGCGCCCGCTGCGGATTGGAGCAGGAGCACGGTGGCGTCAGAATAATCTTTGATGGTCCAGCAGCAATACCTGGAGTGAATCTCCAGTGAAACCGCGATTCCAGAAAACAAATTGCGCCGATGTCAATCCAGCCTGTAACGTGTTTTTTTTTAAAGTGTTAAGTGTATTGACGTGATGATACCGTGATGATTTCCTGGTGCCTCAATCGCCACATAAAAACTCTCGAGTAGAGCTGCTGGAGGTTCGGGTGGTAGCAATTTTCTTAAAAAAATGTGTGTTTTTAGGATACACACAAGGAGCACAGACTTGTGTCAAATTAGTTGCAAATGTGCGCAAACTTAATTTACACTAAATCCATTCCCACATATAAAAGAAGAAAACACTGGCACAGCAACTAGGTGGGCACATTAGGATGCAATTATTACATACCAGCGAAACCTAATTCTTTCATCTAATGCCAGACGACCCCACCTTGTGTTTCTGCGCTTGTACAGTTGTGTGTATGTGCATCCGTGCCCATGTATTTGCACATCTGCGCATCTGGAAGCCACATTGAGCTGTTTCATGCAGTGACACTGCCAGAGGCCCAGTTGCCGTCTCGTTCTTTCCCTAGATCTATTATCCTGTCAGAGCGCAGCCGGGGAGCTGTGACTTCATACCTTCCTAACAGCCAATCGTTAGTGTATATTTATGTATTTTACATTATGAAGATTAGTGTCAAATCACAGGGTGATTGGTGTGTACGCAGCGAGGCTATTTCCATAAACACGGATAGTGATTAAAGAGGATTAGGGAGGTTTGCTAATACATGTGAGTCATTTTCGGAAGTTGGAGGGAAAAAGTGAGGTTGCTTTGGTTTTTGTGTGTGATTAATGTGAGCTCTGAAGGCAGCAGTTTGCTTTTTCATAGTACTGTATATCACTACTGTTCTGTAATGTGAAAGAAGTGAATTACCTGCATTCATACTGAAACATTTCCACAGGAAAACAGCAAGCAGAAAAACCTTAAAGCTCTGCTTTAGATGCACCGAATACGTAATAAGCTCCAAGGAAACGACTCCAAATAAATCTGCTTAGCAAACACAAAGAGCTCCAACTGGAACCAGTGAAGTGATTTGGGTTAAACCCCAATTAAACTCATGCAAGAGCTCTGTGGCCGTTTCCCTGGTGGATCACTGTTGAGCGTCCAACGTTGACTCACCCCCTGCTCTGTTTGGGTCCTGGAAGATTTCTGTGAAGTTGATCGACACCCCCGACTGGATATGAACAACATAATGTATTCTTCCATTAAAGCCACATTACTGGCTTGTGGCTGTCACAATCAGCCTTCTCACACCTCATTCTGTCATCCACATGCATTAGCCACGCAATAACCCGACTTCCTGTAAACTGTGATTGAAGAGTGCGGGTCAAAGGTAGAGCTCATTGGACTTCGCTTAGAGTTAGCAGGCCCTCCCTCAGCTTCCTGCCCGGATGTTTTTACTTCTTTGAGCTCTGTTTTCATAAATTGTTATAAGCTGTTCCTTCCACCACAAAACGAAAGTCTTTTAAGAGGACACAAGTGGTTGACTGTATGTGAAGATTTGGCGCGCCTTCAAAACGTTCTTAAGTATTAGACCATTGGCCAAAAGAAAGGGCAAAAGGTTCACCACTAATAGGATTTCATATTCACTCACAATACTTGACTGTACCTGAACATAAATATAGTGTGTACCTTTCATTTCTTTTGATCGTGTGGCTCTGAAATGTTTTCCGTCTTTTCCATTTGCTGAGTTTGAAGTTGTTGCATGATATATTGAAACGATATTGGGCGACTCTTTCAAGGCAGATGTCTTGGGCAGGTCTTCCCGCTCACTCTTGCTTTTCCCGGTGATTAGTCTGCTGGGATGTATGCACGCTCTGCCAGTTTGCTTTTATGGATGTTTTCTTCCAGCAATACTTTTGACTTTTGGTAGCTGGTGTGCAAGGCTACCTCTGTGTGCCTGGTACCCCTGTTTCGAATGTCTTTGCTGCCTTCAGGCCAAAGTGTTCGTCATTCCCTCACAGGCCCAGAGGTTGTTTTTCTTCCTCTCAGCTGTCAGTTCTCGTTAATAGATCTGGCAGCTATATTTGCGTTACACTCACTCACATTGCATCTTGCTCAATATTGCTTATGAAATGTTGTAATTTACAGTTTTCACGCAACTCAAACAGCAAAGAAAGCATTTTTTTCTACATTGAAAAGTGAAGTTAACTTTTCATAATGAACCAATTTACTGAACCACTCATGTGACTCATGTATTTTTTTTTTTTTTTTTGGCAGTGTGGTCGTATATGAATGCTGTCCTGGGTACATGAAGCTGGAGGGCATGAAAGGATGCCCTGCAGGTAGGTGGCTGACCCCTCAGTCTCAGCAGTAGTAGCAATTATCAACTCAAAGTGATGTTTCCTTATGATAATAATTCCTCTTCTCACCGCCGCAGTGGCTCCCATCGACCATGTGTATGGTACACTGGGACTTGTAAAGGCCTCGACCACACAGCAATACTCTGACATATCGAAGCTGAGAGAGGAGATTGAGGGTAGAGGCTCGTTCACCATGTTTGCACCGAGCAACGAGGCCTGGGATCTGCTGGACCCTGTGAGTAAACTGGATGTCTAAACTTTTCATGCGCACCAATGACATCATGCACACTCAGTTAACATTGCCTTTTAACTCACATCTGTGTTGTGATTTCCTGTATCAGGCCTTGCGTTCTGCACTGGTGAGCAACGTGAACATCGAACTGTACAACGCTCTTCACTACCACATGGTGAACCGTCGTCTTCTGACCAAAGACATGAAGAATGGCATGACTGCCATGTCCATGTACAATGACCTGGGGCTCTACATCAACCACTACCCGAATGGGGTCAGTTTATGTACAGTGTGGATGAGCACAAGATTGCATCAATACTTGAATTATGCCCATAAAAGTCCATGGTAATCATTGCTTGAAACGTTTCCTCTGTGTGAAGATTGTGACAGTGAACTGTGCCAGGATCATCCATGGTAACCAAGTGGCCACAAATGGCGTGGTTCATGTCATTGACCGCGTCATCAGTGCTGTGGGTAACACAATTAAAGATGTCCTGGAAGTCACAGATGAACTCTCCTCTTTCAGCGTGAGTAACATCACATCACGTTGATCTCTAAAAATGTTTTAAAGGCGCCAAACAAACCGCATAAATTGTTTGATACAATCTAGTATCTCTCAGCTTTACAATATGTTACATGGAAAACACTTTCCTGTCTTTTTTTCCAGACTGCAGCTCTAGAATCTGGTATGATGGACAAGCTGGGCGACCCTGGCCAATACACTTTATTCGCTCCAACTAATGAAGCCTTTGATAAACTGAGTCCAGGCTACCTGGAGCGTATCATGGGAGACAAGGAGGTTGTTGCAGGTACATTGCTCATGAGCTAGTGTAGATATGGTTGAATTCAAATGACGCTGGTGAACCCCAGGTTTTGGTCCCAGCTCCAATAGCAGATACAACTTACTCACTCAAATATGTCAAAATTGTCATAGATAGAAGAATTGGCAATTGCTCTTTCCCAGTATATGTTCCCTAATGAGGTTGGCAATCCCTTCACTTTTCGACAACTGGTTAAGGCTTGTCGTGAACTGTCTTAAATGCTGGATGGGTTGTCCTGAAATTTTCACAAGACATTCATGTCTTGAATTGGTACCAGGACATCAAGCGATGACTCTTCCCAAGTTCACAAGAATGTATATTACCAAACAGGCCATACTGTACTGTTCATCAACAGGTAGACGTGGTTATAATTATGTTAACAATCTAATTTTAACATTCATATGACCACTGTACCTATGTACAGCCTCTCACAGTGTTGCACAGCTGTAAACTCTAAAGGGCTTCTTAATGTTTTGATATGAGCTAAACTTAAATCATGTTGACACATGAAGTTCTCACCAAAAAAATGAGTATGCATACACATGTCTGATCAACCACACAGTCCACAGAAGTTCTTATCTCATTATTTGCTCAATCACTAGAATAAGCAAGTCCTCTCAGTCAGTGGCTTCTTCTAGGAACCCGATACAACCGCAGAGAAATTCTCAGACACCGGCATCCAGGCCTTGCTGACCAACCGCACTGGAACGGCTTCCAAAGCAAATGTGATAGTTCTACCATATTTGGCCTGTACAACAACACTGATTGCGTTTGAATTTTTGTGGAATGAGAAAGGTTATTCATGCTGTCATTGCATTGCTTTTGCAGACAAGTTTTGCCGATTTAGTTTGGACAGATTACAAACTGCTTTTTATTCAATATCTAAATGTCGGCCAAAAAAAAAGTGCCTGAGTATTTCCAGACAGAATGTGAATGTGTGTTTCTGCATGTGTGTCAATTAATAATCACAAGTGTAAATCCTAAAAAGAAACAAAAAAATAATACAATATACAATACAATACAATACAAAAAATAACTGCGTGCCACATGCAAAGGCTAAAAGTTTGCTGTCTGCTTTTTTTTGTTTCTCTCCCTCCTCCTCTGCATACAAACACCTCAGCCCTGGTGAACTACCACCTGTTGAACAGTGTCCAGTGTGCAGAAGCGATCATGGCAGGAACAGCGTACGAAACCGCAGAGGGCAGCACCATAGAGATCGGCTGTGATGGAGACTCTCTGACTGTGAACGGCATCAAGATGGTGCTGAAGAAGGACATAGTGACCACCAATGGGGTCATCCATCTCATAGACAAGGTGCTCATCCCTGACTCAGGTAAAACTTTTTTATTATTATTATTCACTTTAGGCGTTTTTTTTTTTTTCTTCTGTTTTCTCATGTTTTTTTTGTGTGTTTCAGCCAAGGAAGTGATGGAGCTGATGGGAGACTCCCAGAGCACCTTCAATGACTTGGTGTCTGAACTGGACTTAGCAGCCGCCCTGGGTCCACAGACACAGTACACACTCCTTGCTCCTGTCAACACTGCCTTCACAAGTAAGTTTAAACAGTTCGATCAGCAAGGATCTATTTCTGTCTTTCTCCGTTTCAAAACACTCATAACTTATATCATGCCTTGCACGTACACAATCTGTCTGACGTACACATATCATTTAAAATCTGAAATGTTTCTGTGTGCCTGTCAGAGGAGGTGATGTCAATTGACCAGAGCCTGCTGAAGCTCATTATGGAAAACCACATCTTGAAGCTTAAAGTCACACTGAGTGAGCTCTACAACGGACAGCAGCTGGAAACCCTCGCAGGAAAACTGCTCAGAGTCTTCATTTACCGCACTGTAAGTACTGTGTGTGTGTGTGTGTGGGTGTATTGTTGTGTCAGAGTGAAACAGTGAGGGAGACAATGGACCGTACCAGCTTCCACTGGAAATCTGAAACCTATTACCAGACCCCTTACCGAGTGTTAGCATGTTGCTGACATTAAACTGCAAGCAAATGCAGTGGAACGGCTAATTAGTCCAACTCTTGCCAGATGAAGTGTGTTTCTACTTTCCGGGTTTATATCTTACAATCAGTTAGACTTCCAAAAGTTTTTTTTTTGATTACCATGAACTGGATGACTGAGAACCATTCACAGACAATCAAGACTTAATTTCTTCACAGAAATGTGACTGATTGACTGCAATTAATAATTACGGTGTGAAAGTAGGCTCAAGTAAATAGTTACCATACCAGATTTGCATAACAGGGATTAAACCTGTACTTTACTCTCTCAATGCTCCTCTTTTTATAGGCAGTGTGCATTGAAAACGCATGCATGGTGCGTGGCGGTAAAGAGGGAAGCAATGGGGCCCTTCACCTCATGAGGACCTTGATCAAACCGGCCGAGAAAACAATCTATGAGGTCCTGATTGCTGATGGACGGTTCAAGTAAGTACTACATTTTGCACAAACTGCTACATTTCATCAAATAAGAGAAGTAGTGTTATCCTGTACAAAGACAGTATAAAGATGGACCATGGAACTGGCCCCTGGTGACTGGCCGCTCATATGTCATAAGTTCCACCTCCTCCATGTTAGTGGATGGGACTTGGGCCAAACCATTGACTGTATATATTACTTAGAGCTAAACTAAAACACTAACATACACATGAAATCATTTTTTCAAGTGTCCATTCTGAAAAGTTTTGTTTTAGTTAGTTAATATAGAAACAAGATGTGACATCGTGAAGACTACAAGTTGCCATGCCAACTGCTCTGTGAACTTCAGCTTCAAATTTTAGACAGATGGTTTTATATCATTTTCATGCACGTTTATTGCCGAATCAATATCTGTAAGCTGTCCAATTGCATGAGGCAGAGAAGGAACCTGAAACTATAATTACGTTTTCATTACACTGCCTCACTGTTGGTATGAGGTTCTTCTCTCAAAAAGCTGCTTTTGGTTTGCACCAAACATGTCTGCTTCCACTGAGGCTAAACAAATCCCTCTTTGATTTGTCAATCCAGAGAACATTACTCCAAAATGCTTTTTCCTGGGGCTTGTTTTTGGGTTCTTAGAGACTTGTTTTTGCATCAAAAGTCTGCTCTCTGCCTGTGTTTTTGGAGTTAGCTGGTGGTCTGTCCAAGACAAAAATGCAAATTTTCCTAACAGCGGAATGATGTATTGCAAATCCTTTTAAAAGTCCATTGCAAGATTCATTCGTCATGTGCGAGATCAATGACCTGCACCGCAAATACTCACAAGGACAGAAAATGCGCAAACAAAATGTAAGACAGCAGATGTGTTTCCAAGGGACCCTAAAAAGTGATGGACAAGGTCTAAAGCTTTGAACAACAACTGCGTCCCCGCCAGGTTCATCACCTTTTGGGGTCTCCTGGATACATTCCTATTGTCGTTTGCACTACTTGTATTGCCTTTCCATATTTGGTGGTTTGCATATTTTTCTAAGTTGAACTGAGCTCTCTTGGCCACCGTAGTATTCTTAATTGTTCATGCGAGGGGTCTGTTTTATATTTATTTAAATGATCTAAATGACTACCCACTGTGAATTTGTGTGACTACATCACCTTTATTTTGGAATTGTTTCAAACTGGACTGCACCATCGTCCTCCATTTATGTTAAACAATTTCCATAGGAAGTCTTACTTTTTCACTTGACTGTATTGGTTATATTGGCAGATGATGAATAACTAGGAAACAGATGTGTGACCCAGTGGGACCACACAACTGCACATGAATCCCAGCCTGAACTTCAGTGCCAGAACTATAATCCTTGTGGCTAAAATGAACACCACCTGACTACTTTTGGTTTCCAAATGTGACACATACTACGGTCTCCTAAAAAGAACTCCTTGTTCCATTATACTTTGATCTGTTCATTTCATGGCGGAAAAGTTATAGCTGGTTGGAGATTGTGTAGCTTGAAAGACATACTCTTGCAGTCATGAGACAAAAAATACTTACGTACAGGATGTATTGTAAAAAGTCAGACTGGTTCCTTCTCCTGCATTGCAAGGTAGTAGGGTCAGAGAATGCCTCATGTGATGCCAGTGACCACAATTGTGGCCCAAGTTGTGGCCCAAATGGATTGTAGATTATAAAACATTGTCCACCTCATCATTTCTACGAACCCAAAACTGTAACCATTCGATCTGCTTTTCAGTTTTGGCCTCATTTCACTCCTACAGCCTTTTGTGTTTATTCAATTAATTTATGAATTTCCTATTTTGTTCTTATTTCATTTGAATAAATGTAGGATTTTCCTGTCATTGATGGAGACCGCAGGTCTAGAGGATCTGCTGAAGCAAGAAGGCTCCTACACCATCTTCGCACCAACTGACGATGCCTTTGCAGACCTCAGTAAAGAGGACTTTGCTCTGCTCAAAAGTGCGTGCTACACTGAAAAGAACCTCTATCGGCATCCTCAAATGTGTTGTGGAGTTTAAGTATAAGCCAATTTGCACTGCTATGATTTTGTTTTGAGCTTTTTGTTTAAAAAATGAGTCAAAGTAAGTATGAAGAATCCCAGCTCTCCTAAAATCACGTTTGTGTTGTCACTGACAGGTGATGTAAATGCTTTGAAAACCATTCTCCTGTACCACTTCAGCAATGGTGTCTTCATCAATGGAGGACTGGAAGGCGGAGTTACCAATCTGCTCAAAACCCTCCAGGGCAACAACCTGCAAGTTATATCAGTATGTGATCATTTGAATGTGTCTTTATACTTTTGGAATCTAAAAGTAGTTTCT
This sequence comes from Mugil cephalus, assembly GCF_022458985.1. Lineage (NCBI taxonomy): Eukaryota > Metazoa > Chordata > Actinopteri > Mugiliformes > Mugilidae > Mugil > Mugil cephalus. The sequence continues at coordinate 13,635,650 of NC_061784.1, read as the reverse complement.
TGAATCTTTCTGAAACACTGAACAATCAAACCTGGAGAAGCCCATCATTAGAAACGCCCATATCTGCACCACAACACCCACCAACAACTGAAAGTTTGTTTGATTTAATGTTAGATTTTAAATGACCACACATAACATACTTAGCTAGTGTTGAGGGACTTCTAAATCTCCCTCTGATTATGATTTAAACAACAGTATCAAAGAGTCTGTGCTAATGTACTTCAAAGCTGTAGAATCTGCTGCAATATCTGGAGAAAAGTCAGAATTAATAAAACCTGGCTTCCTGTTATGTCTGCTAGTGCCCACTTCCTCCATCTTGCACTTGTTTAAGTCTCCCTCTCCCTTGCATTCTTCGGCTTTATTATCATTTCACTCATTATCTCAATTTTGCCCTCTGTCTTCTTGCTATCTTGCAAGCGGATTATCAGTCAAGGTCTCCTATCAGGCTGAATGGACTTCCATCATGCACACTGAAAAGCTAGTCAGTCACGCACTCGTCAGTCAGAAAAAAGAAGAAACAATGATTTATCAAAATCTTTGCTTAGGTTTTTAAAGAACTGCACAGAGGCTGAAACTGACTGACTGAGGAAAAAGGAAGCAGAGAGGAATAAACAGCTGCTGAGTCACCTACCAGGAAATTAGTCGTAAATGGAATTCCCAGATCTCTGTTACAGTGAAACACACAGTGGCATTCCTGTTAAGTCTTAAAAGTCAGAAACTGTCGTGCCGAGCCATTTTAGAAAAGGAAGGAAGTAGTAACTTACTACCAGTGGAAATTTAATATTTGTGTGTTTTTCCCAGGTAAACAACTCAATCCATGTCAACTCTGTTGATGTGCCGGACAGTGACCTGATGGCAACAAATGGTGTGATCCATGTGGTGAAGAATGTTCTCTATCCTGGGGGTGAGAACACCAAACATTACCACGCATTCGAGCACTGTGTCGGGGGGCTTTGTGTGGGTTTGATGCATATCATATGTAATGCATGCTATGTGCAGACCTCCCTGTGGGCCGTCAGGACCTCCTGGTCCTCTTGCAGAAGCTGATTAAATACATCCAGATAAAGGTAGACTGAGAAAAAACATATGCGTGAATGTGTGCAGATCTGTTTTGTAAGGTTTATGCTTTGCTTTTGATAATGTTTTTTCTTCTTTAGTTTGTGTCTGGATTTTCTTATGCTGAGATCCCACTCACCATCACAAGTAAGTGCCCTTGCTGACAATACTGCTATGTTATATGCAAATATTAGTAAGTTAAAACTATTTATTTTATTTATCTTTTTACTTGACAGGGAGAACCATCACAACTACTCATTATATTGAAAGTAAGCCCTATAACTAACCCCGTGATTTGAAGACAACTGCCTTTGAAGCTATTTGGTGTCCTTTGTTTAACAATGAGCATCTGCTCCTGGAGTGAAATCCATCCTGCAAACACATGCATGTTGCATGCATATCGTTGTTCCACTGAGGCCTCTTCCCAGATTTCCTTTCTTCTCTTCTCTCGCACTACTGCTTATATCCACTTGGACCTCTCAAGGTATTTAATCAGTGCCTTTAGGAATGAGGTAATTGGGCTGTCAAGTTGTACCAGGTTCAGAGACCATAGAGAACCCCTGTCTCACAAATGTGAGTGCGTCTTGAGGTATTAGGTAACATAGGAGAAATAAAGTCTTCAAAGGTAATTTGGTACATTACATGGATTACAGAGCTGAATGCCAGGGAATCCAGGGGGTTTAGTATTTTCTGTTTTATGGAAGAAATGATTGGAAATGCAAATGCTACACTTTATAAAGCTTTGATTTTGATTTTCTGCTGTTTTGGCTTAGCAGAATTCGTTCTTTTTGCCCTCTGTTCATTGTATGAGATACTGCTGACAGCACTTACAAGTAGGCATTACTTTGTTTTAAGGGGTCAGGAAACAAAAGGTTTACAACTTCTCAACAGTCTCTGTCCTTTTTTTTTTTTAAAGAGGTAATTGAGTGTTACAAACCTGCAACAAATAAGAGTGGAAACACTAATGAAAGGCGAAAAGGAATTTATTTAACTGAGCACAACTCAAAGTTAAACACAGTGTGTGTGTGGATGAAGGAAGTGTAGATGGAAAAAGTAAAGGAAAATAACACAAAGGAGAGAACTCCGAGCATCGCAGGACTTTTAAAACTTTTGGGCCACTCCTTTTCCAGGTGTGACCTACCAACTGAGACAGACCTTGTGTTCCCGACACTCCTAGAAGAGCCAGCAAGGATTAGACAGGAGTGTGTTTTAGAGAGAAGTCTTCCCATGAGAGTAGCTACAAATTTATGATAGGGCTGCATTTGTTTTCGCAGTTTTTCATGAGGTTAAGGTTCCACAGTAGCAATGCAGTAGCTTACTGGCTCTTAGGATGTGATTGATGCGTCAACCATTGAGAATGGCTCATCTCATTAAACCAAACTAACTATTCATCATATTGATATACACACTATCTCATAAATTCAAGTTAAGTCTTCTGTCTTTTTAAGGGATAATTTATCATGCAGTTTTAAGCATAAATTACTAAAATCTCTTAATGATCTGGTTTGAAAGCCAGCCACAGACACTGTTGGCTCTGTTTACTGTAGCAGGTAACATTATGATGGACTTTGGGCCAAAGATGAGAAGAACACAAATATGCCAGTTTTTTTTATCTCTTCATAGCTCAAAAAAGAGAGAAAAAAATCATCTTTCAGAAACAGAAACTATAAAAGAAACGAAAGAATGTTCTTGGCCGAAATGGGATTTGTAAGATTTTACAGAGATATCAATCCCCAGATGGGAGTTTATTGACTTTTTTCTTTCGTTTTCTATTTAAATGTTGGTCGCCAAGACTCTTCACCATTAACCTGTGTCAGTGTTGTTTCCAAAGCAATGCCATGAAATGAACAACGAACAACTAAAGGAGAAAAGGAAATCTGTCTGTAGAGTCCAGCTTACTTGACCTTGGGTTGTAAAAACAGCAAGTGGTGTAATCTTATATCCAGCCTCTATTCGTTCCACTGCACGCTCCAATCTCATTACACACTGTATGATGACAATAAAGGACATTCTATTCTATGTTCTAATTGGCCTTGGTTCATGTGCCTCCAGGCGAGCCATCTGTCAAAGTGACGAGGATCATAACCCAACCGACTGTCACTAAGGTGGTGGTTGAGGGAGAGCCTGAAGTCACCAAACTCACCAGAGTCATTCAGACAGAGCCTTCAGTCACCAAAGTCACCAGAGTCATTCAGGGACAGCCTACCATTACCAAAGTTACCAGAGTCATTGACGGTAAGTTCTTTGCATTATTAGAAAACGTTTAAATCACTCTTGAAGGCTTCGACATGGATTTGATGACTTGGTTGCTTTACTTTTACAGGGGTTGGCACAGATGGAAAAAGGATCACGGGTGAGTTTGCCTTATCATGAGAAGCATGACAGTCTAGACTAAAGGAACTTTCATGCATTTTTTAACCGGTCATTTAACAAATGCATGTCTCCACTGAACAATGATGTGAATATTGATGAGCATCAGTTAAGCCAACAGACATGCACCATCATTTCCATAGCGTGCACCCTTATATCTGTACCCATGTTTCCACACGAGCAGGGTTATTTTGGCTGCAACTGTTACAGCCTCCAGCTGTGTCTTTATCTTTAAAGGTTGATGCTTTCCACTGGTGGTCCAAAAACAAACCAGCTTCCCAGATGGTTTATGTCCTATGCTGTAGCTGCTGGCAAAGTGCCAGACAGACAGAAGTTTCAGCTTCTGTCCAAAGCTGTTTCTCAGCAGCTTGAAACCATCTGCACTATTGTGAACTTGACTTGGAGAAAAACAAACAAAAGGTTTTCAAGTCAAGTTTGCAACAAAGAAGAAAGAACACTTAAGCTTGCGTTGATTGTCTCTGTCTGTTGGTGGTATAGTGGAACACATTAACATGTGTTTACAGGTTCATTATCATCCCACAAACACACACACCAAACTAATTGCAACAGTCAGTGAAGAAAAGTAAAGTCCGATTTACCCAAACACACTTTTGGTAGCTTGAATTTGTAACTAGATCTGTCTATTCAAATATTTCTATGAAAGCTTAAGGGTTCCCCAGAGTGTACAAGAGTGTAACTGCCAACATCTTAAACCATCTTAACAGACGCATTATATGTGACCCATTTCAATCACAAACAGGTTTGTTTAGGAGACCAGGGAATGAATAAAAAGCACTATTAAATTTAATTGCTGGAGCAGAATGGTTGCAAATATTGTGGAAGACAATCACAAATAATCCAGGAGAGGCAGCCAGATATGGCTCGCACAGAAGCCCATTAAGAATGCCACAGAGGGAAAAGATTTTTTATTTGTAGTCACTCTACTGGTTAGGCAAAGATGAAGAAAAATCCAAGTTTTTGTATGTGTGGTGCACCATGATGTGGATGTCTGTTCATCTCACTACTTATCCATCTGATTTCTTGTCATCGTCTCGAAGGCAATAAAGTCATAACACCGCCGTCTAATTTACATGTGGTGTGTGTGTGTGCAGTATGAATTAACAATTATGTGTCATTTTTGGGAGGCCAACTCAGACCATTTGTGGGTCCAGACATCTTTTAATTGCTTTCACCTGCTTATTTTGGGGAGTATGATGCTGACTTTCCATTTTTCTGGTTTGAGATGAGCCACCCAGTACACAGGCACTTTGCACTCTGGGAACTTGTGTGCAAGTTTGTGTGTGTGTATTACAAAATTTCTGCACATTCGTGCTTGCCTTTGTGTTGGCGGTGGCGGAGGATGTGTTTTTTTACTGGGTATATGTACCTGTCAGTCTGTCCGTCTATCAGTCAGTACAGTTGCTAAGTCGTTAAATGACTTTCAACACCCTTCTCCCGCTGCCCGTCTGAAGGTGGAGCCGGAAAAACCATGGTGATCGAGCCTCAGATCATTGCGGGTAGGGAGTCCTTACATGAACATGGTTCCTTTCATATTTTCATGAAATCCTGACATAATCCTTTTTTTCATAAATTTGCATCAAATAGTCAGAAAAATAACAGACTACTTCAAGGTGGGAAAAGGGATATGGTGCAATGATATGTAACTCCACACATGAGTGAAACATTTTCTGCACTGGAAATAATTGCTGTGTTTCCAATGTTCAGGCCCAGACCTTTCCAAGATCACCACCCTCCACGGAGACCCCAATCTGATCAATGAGGAATCAGAGAGAATTACCAAAATTATCCAAGGTGATTACTCATAGCTGCAGAGATTTTGTGATATGTGTATTTGCACATCCAAGTGACCACATGCACTGATTGCGTTGCCTCTTCATTTCTCAGAGGGAGGTAGATTCGCTGCTGCCAGAAAAGCTCCAGGTAAGATCTGCTGATGTGTTCCTCAGCACAGATGATTGGATCTGACTGACGAGAGTTTGCCAGAAAGCCTCCATCTAACCAACAGTTGGATTTTCCTTTCGCAGCTTTTGTTTTCCATTAACTTCCACTTATTCCTCTGATCTGATTTGTTAATGAATTCAGTCCCCTCTGCCTTATTATTTACAGCTGGAATGAGGAGGAGAGCAAGGCCAGTCAAGCGTCACCACAAGCCAAGGGAGTGAATCCAACCAACGGAAAAGCACCCTCGGGCTCACCGCAGAGACTGAATGCATCTCCGGCGCTCCTGGTCGAGTGTTGGACTTTTAAGAAACTGTGGATCAATATGCAGACATCAAATCAATCCTGCGATTTCTTTGTCCATGTTTACTATTCCATCTGGACCATACTGTATGTGATAGGCATGATGTGTAATAGCTATGCGATGACATTAGAATACCCTTCTTGTAAGTAATGTAAGTTTGCAAGGGAAATATCTTTACCATGGGCTGAATGGGGGTGAAATGTATTCTACCACAGAGAATTTCCTTTGGTTTACCTTTTTTTTTTTTTTTGTAAACCGTGTTCCTTTGTAAACAGATTACTAGGGAGGGCTTTTGTATGCTTTTGGTGCTCGCATTCTGTACAATGGATGCATTTTACTGAATAAGAGAAACAGTGTTTTACTACCATTGAATGCTGTGTTGTACCTTTGTAAATTATGACATGGTAAATAAAAAAACACAATGCATTTTTCCAACTTTTGAATGTTTCATGCTTTTGAATGTGAGCTTGACACTTGTGTGTTGGTGTACAACTGGCCCTCACAGTCCATATACTCATGCCTCAAAAATAAGTCAAAATGTGCTTTGTTGGTTATCTTTCATCTAACACATAAAGGCAAAACGCAGGAGCAGATTAGTGAAGGAGTTTTATTGAATATACTGTGAGGCTGCAGGCTCTAGATGAGTGCTGGCAGTCGGGGCGAAATGTAGCCTGGCAGCCTGGCTAAATAAGCTAAATAAGTTTGGAGCTACCAGAGGAGCCTGGAATCCTGGAGCCCAGGTGGAAATGAAAAAAAAAAAAAAACCTTAATCCATGTGCGGACAACACGAGGAAATACTAAAAGAGCTCTCTCAGAGCTGACTGGAGCATTTGTACCACATGGGTGATGGGTGAACAATCTGACAATGAGTGGCATGGAAAGCTGAAGTATATGCTGAGCAAGTTTGATTAGGAGAAGAGTAAAATGATCCAAAACCAGTCGGATGCACAGGCACTTGTAATGGGGGACCCAGAGAGAAACAATAGAAACAAAGATGAGCAGTGCTGGAGTATGACAAGTCTGACTGAGCTATGACTGTGGAATGTCAGACCTGAAAAAATGTGATGACAGACTTGATTTATAAATATATAATTATAATGAAAAGCGTCAGTGTCTAAAACAAAGACACTTGATCATCTGATGCGCATTAAGTCAAAAACAGATAAGCTTCAAATTCCCAGTGTGTAGCCTCAAGAGTTTCATATGCGCAAAAATTTTAAATCTCAACACAGCACACAACCCGGGTTAGAACAGAATACCGTGTACTTCGGGTTTTGACAATTTTCTACAGTGATATTTGACGCCATGCTTTTACATTTCATATCGCTTGCTTCATTTCACACATCCTTCTCAAACATCATACATCAACACAGTACAACTCTGTCACTCACTAGCTACACTCGTTATTCCGTTTGCATGATGTGGAGGTAAAAATGTGCTGCCTGCACAGTTAGATCATGGGTTATTTTCACAGGCCATTCTTAACTGTCTCAGGAAAAAGAAAAAATGACGTTGTTATATAGTTGTTATGATCTCCCAAGAAAGTCTTGGGGATGAGAAGCTTAACAAAACATAAATGAATTGAGCGAAAGAGGAAACAGAAATGTTTGTGTAAGCCCAATGCCAAAATGGCCCTGACAACATTTTATATGACTTATATAGTTGTTACTGTTTACTCAACACATATTCACTCAATTGAACACAGGCAGCTCTACTGCCATGGTTATTTTATAATGTTTTTCTTACTAATGATAATGACTAATGATTGATCTGATTAAAAAAAAAGCATACCACACTATTCTGGTTCAATTCTTGAACACTGTACACCAAACCTGATTTGAGACTTACATAATAGTTACATAACATCTATTTAGCACATGCACATGCATATAGGTATGTCATAATACACAAGCGCGCATCTGTTGGACTCATATTTTCCTCCACGAGAAGTGAACCAAACTAAAACATGATGAAACAGTTCTCCGCTGTATGTGTAGTGCAGCTCTTTTGCAATATCACTCAACTAACCTGCAGCAGCTTGCGAACAAAGGAGCTAAAGACTGCCGGCTTAACGTCCCAGAGTCCCGACATGAAGGTGATGAAAATGACAGTGAACGGTGTCTTAAAAGAAGTGTTCACGTTGAGGGTAGTTTTCTACTTTTAGTTGTACATGCATACACGTGCAACTTATGTATAAACTTATAATAAATCAATCAAACACAGTGCATATTAACGGGGGTTTGTATCGACTGATCAACTTTACTGCTGTGTTATGACACTTTAAGCGGAAAGTCCGAGAGATCAGCAGATTAGAAGTGTAAGTCTGATGGTCAGTCACCTCCGTAGTTAAAAGCCTCCGTAGTTCCTTTTGTATGAGACTCTACAATATGTATTCAGGTCAGGCATATAGATTTCATTGTTACTGTGTGATTGTGATTGTGATTTCAAGCATTACTTGAAATCACTACTGTGTTTTCATGTGTGACACCATCGACTTATTAGTCGACGTTGGAAAATCGTAAAATCATTCCAATCCTAGTTTTAACTACATCTTTATGTCAGTCTCAGCTGGTTCACTGATCAGTTGTCATACTGACCAGCTGAATTTTGGTCTCCAGCTGCTGGCTTTAAAACTGATGAATGTACAGATGCACGTATGCACTCGAGAAAAACATTTGCATTTCATGCCTCTGCGTTCAGCTTTGTAATGTCGTCAACGATCATGATCATGACAAATACTGTACATAATGTAACCAATATTCTATACTTTGTCAAATGGAGTTATTTCAGCTGACTTCACCATTGGTCGTATTTCACCAGCACGTGGCGACACATTTACTCTTAGAGCTCTGTAAGTTGTGACATTAAACAAAGCACTGGCGTAAAACGTCGCTGGTTTCAATCAGTCCAATGTGCACACCATCAGTAACCATATATATTCAACGTAGAGCTTCTCCAGATGCCTTGGCATGAGCTGCAGGCGGCTACACAAGGCAGAACTTCTGCTACGGTTTGCGAGTTCCGCAGATGAAGTTAGACACAGAAACTGAAATTAGAGAGGAGCCGTGAAAGGTGTAGACTACACCTAATTAAAGACAGGACAGTAGCAGAAAGAAAGAACTGCCTTTATCAACACACAACACATTTGTTGTGTAATTTCAGAAAACTCTAGTTAAATAAGAAATCCATTTATGTAGAGTCACTTGTAATTAGTTTGATGCGCCACTGACAGAAAAGAACCCCCCAATATTTTCAAGTATTAATGTTGATAACAAAACAACCTGTAATTATCTTGTGTCATACGTCCAGAGAGACACTTGGTTGTCCATCTGCTTTAAGCCTCCCTTTCTTGAAATGTGTAGATAAATGCAGATAGAGATATAGTATAAGTAGTTAGGTGTCTAGCTTTTCTCAAACTGTGTACATGTGAACAATGACTTGCTCGTTTTATTTTCTGCTCTGTTGAGCTTAAATGCTGAAATCACTGCTTGTTCAAAGATGTTGGCACAATACAGTCGCTCAGCTTTCTCTCTTTTGCCAGTTGGGAAAATAAAAGTGCTGAAAGAACACAAAGAAATATTCATTCCAGAATCAAGCATACGCATTTGATCACATCATCTTGCACAATGCTCTACAGAAATATGCAATAACAGAGTGTTATAACGAACACAAAAGTAATGTAACACAGCCCTCAGTAAATAAATTGGTATGGCAACTATCACACTGGGGGAAATATATACTTGGAAATTAACATAATAATATGATTATCACAGATGTTAGTTACATGGGCTGTTTTTTATTAATCCAAGTGACTTTGTGACATATGCAGTCATGGGACAAGTGGTACCCATACTCCTACTGCTTCCCCCCACAAACAAACACACATTATGGGCAAATGTTCCTATTTTGAAACTGCATTTAATCTCCTGCCAGGCTTTGACCCAGCGGCTCAGTAGACTCGTATCCTCCCATCTCAGTGCCAGACAGCTCTGTTGTTGGTTCTCCAACTCTAAATTCAAACCACCCGACCTTAACTACCAATCTAAAATCCGTGGAGCCTGAGGTACTGCCATCAAGGATTCACCTCACGGTCCAAACGCCGTGACGCAGAAGCTTTTCACAATCGCACAATCACCTCAGTCCTCTTCTGTGTTTGGATTTTGCGTTTAATGGGATTTAATTAAACCACAGATATAAGACTGATGTTGCTAAAGTGTTGCAGACGTTATCGGCGCCCTTTTCTTCTCTTTTTTGCCAATAGGGAGCCAAAGTGAAACAGCACAAAACATGAGCAGAGAAATTTGCACTAATTAATAAAAAAAAAAAAAAAAATACACGTTCCAACAGAGCATTTCTTGGAAGAAAAGGATTACACCGGTTCCCACAAGGTGCTGGATGATTTTATCCTAAACATCGCCGACTTCGTAAAATAGGAGAAACCTTAAGGGAGACAAAACAACACCAGAAGTAAGTCTTCATGTAAAGCTGAAGCGGCATGAAACATTTGCATATTAAGATAAAAGAGAACGTGTTTAAATAATATGCTAATATAATATTCCCTTAGAGTCATGTTCTTTTCCACCTGTGGTACTGTGCTCGGTCCATACCTGCAGGGGTTGCTGTTTTTCAGCTTCCTATAGGTAGACAATGATTGGAGGAGAGCTGATGAGGTCCTATTCATATATTAATATGTAATAGTAGTATGTACAATTGCAAATAAGGTGTATTTTGGACTGTAAGTTTGTTGAGCATTGGATTTTCTTGGAAGGAGAGAAAAGGGGGAATCATCTTTTATGTTGCATACTGGTTTCCCTAAGTCAGTCATAATGTAAATTGGGGGCTTGTCCGTTCTTATTCCCCTTGTATAAGGTCTTTAAAGTGGCAAAATGGAATTTAACATTGAGGATCTAATAGGGAATCCCACTGTGCAGAAGTTAGAAAGTTATAGAAAAGTTGACTTGATGCTCGTCGTTTTGACGTGCGTGTGCCTTTATTGAAACCGAAACGTACAGTAGCTCTGATATCGTCTCTGTCGTCACAAATATCTGCTCAGTTAGAAGCTGCTTGGAAATCGAGGAAGATTATTTTTGCAGAAGTGTTGCTCCCACAGGTGCCACTCCGCTTCCATCTGTACGATCGAACAGATTCCGGTGAACGAATGACGCGTTCCCTTCGGGAAAGTTTCTCATAATTCTGCGTCATTATTTCACCTTGACAGATGGTAACAAGTGCAAACATCCAACCGAGTGCAGCGCAAATTGAGCAGAACGTGCTGTGCATTTCTCCTGTGCTTGTAGGCAGTAGTTACTCCAAAGAGATTAAAATTAATATGATCTGTGTGGCTGCGGAGAGAATGATGTCACGCCTCGCAGATGTTAGACTTGAGTGCGTGAGCGTTGAGTGACGAGTTGGGCACCCATCGAGAAAACGTGCACATACATGCTCGAACAAAAAGAGGTATGAACATGCAGCACATTCGACATTTAAAGAGTCGGATTTCTTTCCAAGACGAACACAAACACGCACACACACGCAACAACCACTGCTACATTTAGGTTGTGTTTTTCAGTGCTGCCGATAATTAGAATTTTAGTATTTATACAGTTTCAGTTTCATGGCCTATACAATATAAAGGGCAACATGCAACAGTTTGCCATTTGACTGATAATGAATAAAGCAGTTGTTTAATGACCAAGTCTGTGTTTATTCCTTAAATTACTGCAGTTACATGAACATAGATTAGCTTTGATTTTAAATGCACTGCCCTAGTTTCTAGTTTTTTTCAAGTTGACTTAGTACATACAATAGTTTGGGACAAAATCGGATCATTTTAAAGCAACAGTGCGATATTTCAGCAACACTGGTGGTTATACATGTCCACAGTTTGTATGTGTGTGTGCATATATGAGCACATTTTTTGTGTTTTCATTAATAAAATAAAATAAAATAAAAATCTTATTAACAGTCTTTGGAGACATCTGCTTTCTCCATTATCGAAACTCAACCTTGACCACCCTCTAACACAGGCCATGCACAGTGAGATCATCCCGTCCCAGACAGGATCACAGGAACGATTTTCCACAGAATCAGTAGCAGGGCTGAGACGGGAAAAGAGCCTGTGCCGAAAACAGATCGAGGGAGTGATAGGAGGATACAATGGGAGGAAGGTTTAGGCGCTGTCCGTCACAGCTGCTGATACCAGTGACGGCACAGAGACTCGCACGACAGCTGTTTTACGTGCATGTAGGCTATACCTGCAACAGATGTTGTGGTGTCTGACCCTGTGTCTGGATTAGTTAACCGTCCCTCGTGGCAAAACAACGTGGAGAACTACGGCTCTGAGCAGGGCTGCAGCAGTGAACGTTGACTCGACCTTGGGAGCGCATTTATCGTGTGAGGACAAAGACAATGCAGCTTGCCTGCCAAGAGACACAGTTACAAGACAATAGAGCTAGACTTTGTGGATTCGAGATTAGGAGTGCTGTGTTTGACTTAAAAAAGGAAATACTGGGATGTTTTTGTCAAAGCGCAGAATTCCTACTGTGCAGGGAAAAAGCAGCTCTGTTAAAACGAGTGTGTTGCTGGACCAGTTCGAATGTGTATTTATATTGGTTTGGCTTGTGTCACCATGTCATTATAATGTGATTTACACTAAAGAAACAACTGCATCCATTCTTCCACTTTCTGCATCCAAATATTTATTTTATTCACTCCAATTAGACTTCGTCCAAAGTGCAGTTTGAAACCTGCGGGCATTTCAGATTAACTGCGGGTAGCTGTGAAAATCTGGTTGGTATGATACACTTTAACATGGTTTAATTTAATCACGTGTCTCCTTATGTTCGCTACCCATTTCTTTCTCTGAAAATATCCCTTACTTCAACTATTTCAGTTAACTTTGCTCAATTTGTTCTCCTGCTTACATAATTTTTGACTCATGTCTTTTTAATCATCCACATTTTTGAACTGAATTGAATATTGTGAGTATAACTTCTGTGGTTACGGTTAAAAACTACACAGTCAACAACTTTGCTACCCATAAAATTAGTACTTTCTAGTCCAAGAGCAAAAGGCTGTGTAGTCTCATAGCATTTTATTTTACAATTATCTTGCAAAAAAAAAAAAAAAAAGTCCTAGCTTCTTCCCTAAATGTCTTCTTTGGTCTCAGTGGGCGTTCATCGAAAATTTGGACTTGCGAATTTGTTAGTTGACACTCAACACAGTACAGCCTCCCAATACCTTAATCAAGTGGGGTAAGAAAGCATCTGAGCATTTGGATTCCTTGTGTTCCTGAGTTCTCGTCTTGGTATTGGTCCTCACTTTGTTTTTGGATACCCTGCCTTCCTTGTTTTTTTGAGTTTTTACTAAAGTCGTTTTGTTGCCTGCCCCTGCTTCCCTTCAGTGTCTTGCAATGTGGGTTCCCGCTCCTTCATCTACAATGATGTCGTTACGGTTGGTGGTGCGTGACGTAGTACCATAAATTGTTACTCACTTCTCATGGGTAGGGCTGTCTCAATATCAGATTTTCACTTTTTTTCTTTTTCTTTAATTTAAATATGGGTATATATAGCAAGTATGTGCTATATAAACACTACCACAAATTAATTTTGAAAAATGAATGACACTGGTTATTTTGTTTCACATTTATGTAAAAAATTACTACATCTATAAACATCTATCTGGCTTCTTTAAATAAGAAAAATAATGATGATCCTTTTCCAGGATCTTAGCCAGAACTGACATTTTGGGCATCACATTGATGCATAGAGTGAGATTATAAAGGTAGAAAAGAGGAGCTGCAATAAAATCCGCACCAGTCTTTAAGATGAAAGGTCTAGGACCAGCAGGTTTTTAGTATCCAAATTACACAAAAACTTCACACACTTCATCAATAGTGACCGGATTAAGACAGATCATCTAAAGCGGTTTAGGTCAGGATTTGCAGTGTTTGCAGATGCACCCGTGGGCACGGAATCAAACAAGGAACCACAAGTCAAAGTGGTGGTTAAAGGAATTCAACATGGCAGACTGATCCGAAACGGTGCCACAGGCTGTGTTGATGCAGGGAGGTAACTCATTACAGAGAGTAATATGTTTTTTCACTTATTAGACACAAAAAACATTAAATTCACAGATGTAGCCCTCCCACTCAGCTCTAGTTACCTAGAGTATATGACTGACTGCAGAGAGGCCTGGTTATATGATACCACAGCTATATATCAATGTGAGCTTAAAAATCATACACAAATTAACATTTCAACAACATAGAATATTTATTACCACAAAAAAGTCACCCTTTAAAGTCTCCTGGTGACCCTTTAAATTATTAAATTATTATTATTAAAATGAAACAACACTAAGTTATGATACCATGTCATTGGCACGCATGTTGGAGCTCAGATAAATCCTCCTGAAAAGTATCTGTCAGTACTTACTGATCCCTGGGAACTTCAGAACCGGAAAGCAGCATTTTCCTCAAATCCTCTGTTCAGTGTGGAAAGTTGAGATGGGATAAGGAAACCAGTCTTGAAGACAGCTCCATTTGCAACATTTAGGTTTCCTGGCGGCAGCGGGAAGTCCTGAGCTCCCTCTACAGCAGCAACAGCAGCAGCTGGCAGCCACCGGTAGCAGGCATAGCGTGCTTGAGGCACGCTATGCAGAATATCAGAATCAGAATCAGAATTACTTTATTGCTCCCAGGGGCAAATTACTTTTCGTTACAGCAGCTTCAACCCAAAGTGTACCACTGTTTAGAACAAAGAGCAATCAGAATAAGTAAGAGACAACAAGAATAAGTAAGAGAATGTAAAAAAATATAGGGAATATATATATAACAATATGTGCAAGTATAAGTGAAGCGAACCTGTTACTGTCATTTATATTGGCACCAATTCACATAGTGTCCATACTCACCCAGAAACATGGCGCAAAATATTTGCAGCCACACACAGTCTCCTTTTTCTCCCAATTAGCGAGGACGAGGCTAACTAGCGCTAACACGCGACAGAAAATGCCAGAGCCGACAGTGGATTTCTGGCAGAAACAGCTACAAACATGCTCACTCTTAAATTTTGTACTGGGAAACACAAAGGTAAAGTAATTTTTAGTTTGGTTTTAGTTTCAGTAGTAACTTTGCACAATTTGAAATGGCTTACAACTCGCTCTTTACGTGGCGCAGTATTCGTTCAGAGGCTGAGCCTCGTCTCCTTTCTTTTTTTAGTGCCACCCCTCACAGGATCCGATAGGTAGTTGATGATCATCTCTGACTGACACTAACTGGCTAAAGACAGATTGACACCTTGTTACCCAAATAAATAAACAGAGGAAAACTACATGAGGCGTTTAGGGACATTTAGGAACTTCCCAAATAAGGTACCAAATATAATTTGGTAAATAAACAGCAGAAACTTAACTGATAATATCTCAAAATATACTGCATGTGTTAAAAACCAAATACCTGTTTAAAGAAAAGAAAATATTACCATTTGTAGAAGGGCACTACACAGACGTTCCTAAACTTGCTTATGCACACACACACACACACACACACACACACACACACACACACACACACACAAAAACATAAGGCATGTATACACACGCAGACGATTCATCCCTCTTTTCCTTCTTTGGCTGTACTCCTCATGAATGTTAAATCGATGATGTGGATCCAGGCCTCATAAATATCATCTCACTGACATCATCCCTTGGAATATGATCACAGCTTTGCTTTCCTTTCCATGCTCAGAGGTTTCAAAGAAGCATATAATCAAAAAAGATAAGTGAAATGGAGTTTTGATTGTACAATCCCAAGTGAAGTTGGGCATTCTGTAAAAACATAATTAATAACTGAATACAATGATTTGCAAATTTTCAGCCTACATGAAGTTGAATAAACTACAAAGACAGGACATCTAATGTTCAAACTAATAAACTCTTTTTACAAATATTCTCTCATTTTGAATTTGATACCTAACACGCGTTTAGGAACTGAGGACACTAATTGTTGACGTTTTGTAGGTGAAATTCTTGCTTGATGTACAACTTTGTTGCTCAACAGTTCGGGGTCTCTGTTCTCTGTTCTGTTCGTCTCTTTGCTCATATTTACGCTTCATAATGCGCCACACATTTGCAATGGGAGACAGGTCTAGATGGCAGGAAGGCCAACCTAATACCTGCACTCTTTTACTATGAAGCTATGTTGTTGTAACACATGCAGAATGTCGCTTGGCATTGTCTTGCTGAAATAAGCAGGGAGCTCCAAAAACTGTACGTACCTTTCAGCATTTATGGTGCCTTCAGATGTGCAAGTTAGCCATGCCATGGGCACTAACAGACCCCCATACTATCACAAATGCTGGCTTTTGAACTTTGCGCTGATAACAATCCGGATGGTCTTTTTCATCTTTGGACCGGAGGATGTGGACTTGTCAGACTACAGCACTCTTTTCCACTTTACACCAGTCCCACTTATCTGAGCTCAGGCACAGAGAGGCCAGCGGCGTTTCTGGGTGCTGTTGATATACGGCTTTCACATTGGATGTCAGACTTTTAACTTGCACTTGTAGATGTAGCAATGAACTGTTAACTGACAACGGTTTTCTGAAGTGTTCCTGAGCCCACGTGGTAATAACCCTTAACACAACAATGTTTTTTTCAAATATTTCTACACAACGTCCCAACTTCATTGGAATCGGGGTTGTAGTTGGATTCACCAAGATAACCTCACTCATCTGCATTTCAGAGAAAGCTTCCTTCTTCAACTTCTGAAAGTTTCAAGGCTACTATTTATAACTGTCTAGGAAATGTATGTAGTTAGGTTCTGCAGGTTTTAGCTCGTCTGTTTTCTGAAAGTACAGTTTTTTCCACATTCCCTTTAGAGATTCGTGTTCTTACTGGTATTGATTTAAGTTTTAAGAAGATTATGTAATTTAATACATAAATACAAAGAACTGAAATCAGTAGTCAGTCTCCAAGTCTTCCGTAAAAGCCGCCCGTGCCATCCTACTAGCAATACAAACATGTTGTTGATTTGTGATTTTCATATATCTCGCTGTTTGTCATTCTGTAATAATTACATTTTTGTAATATACCGCAGCTGGGTCTCCAAGAATGAATTTTCTTCTGTCGCACAAAATGTTGTTGGCATTAAACCTTAGACTGAGGTATTTCACTCTCTTCTAAAACCCCATACATGTGTTAACTTTAATTTTTTTGTCTGATAACAATGTTCTGCCACGTGTTTTCCCCTCTGGTCCACTGGAAATACAGCCTCATAACCTCATAACCAAATGTCAGCTGCAGGAGTCTCAATTTTTGTCCTATGTGTCTACAACAATATTAATTTGAAACTGTCTGTGAATGTGGAGAGTCTGATGGAAACACAGAGCCCACATACTGTGAGGAAAGCAGTTTTTTTTCTTCTTTTTTTTTTTTTAGAATCCTCAGATTCTCAGGAATAATAGAGAGAAAACAAACTTCCTTTTGCTTAAACATTTATTGACAATTTTTTTCAATCAAAATATTTAATTTGGGTAAATATGCTATACAATTCATAAAAGATATTGACTATTGTCTGGACCTCAACAGCATCCTCAAGACAACAGCTTAACTTATTGAAAAAGTTCAAATTCAAAATTTCAACCAGAGTGTTATTGTAAAGAACAAAAAGACTTTTTAAATCAAGATCTATGAATTTACCATATATGGTTCCTTGCCCTTTAGGAATAAACAAATGTAAACATGTTTTTTTTTTTTTGTTTTTTGTTTTTTTTGACCATTAGAACATTAAGAGCTAATTCAGACATTTGTCAACATATACACATTGTCCACATTGTCATTGTCAGTGTTCATGCAGAGGTGGGCTTTGCAGACCATTTGACCCGGGTTTGACCTGAGAATGTTGTCATAATCTTTACTGAGTGGCTCGGTGAAAACTTAAATCTTAAATCTTACTGAGAGGCACAGGGACGCAATTTAAAACGTGTGCTGAAGTTACCAGTTTCCTTGCCCCATTAAGGGTTAAGGTGCAAGGTCTGATACACTGGATTGTGAGACATTAGTGGTTTGACAACAATGACATAAGATCACAGAATCATGACAACACCAGTGATTTGAGGGTATTTCAGAGCCAAATTCTTAATCCATAAAGATATATTTAGATTAGATTTGGTACTTTGTTTAGATTAGATAGTTTATTTATCCTGAGAGATAAATAAAATATCTAATCTAATCTAAATCTTCATGTTTTAAGAATTTAATTTATTCACTGTGTGTGTAAAATATTTTTTTATTCAGTATTTGGTAGGGAAAAGACAGATTGTAAATGATAAAAAAATTCAATAACCTAATACCCTGACATATATTTTTGATTATGGTGACTTGATGTAGCATATTTTAGCATATTGACATATTTTGCCAGGCAAATTTGACCACAGTCAATGTTGTTTGCTTTTTGTCTTTCTTTTTCTTCCACAGCATAAAAACCTGAAAATAGCCAAGGTAGAGTAGAGCAGCACAGTTACTGCAGTCAGCAGAACCAACAATACATCCAGGCTGTAGTATGAGTACCAGGGCATCTTATAAGCCTCTGTACGCAGGTGAGCAGCCCCTTTATGGCGCATCACATACTCTACCCAGAATACGGCCTGATCCATGGGTGTCATTGGCTGATCTCTGTGCAAACGTGACAGCCTTTGCATGTTCTGCCTGTAGCTGTCTTGACGGAGAAGTTCCATAAGACCTTCCCGAAAGTTGAGGCCATTAACATCAGCCAGTTGGAGGATTTTTCCAGCTCCTCTCTCCTGCAAACGTAGAAGATTGTCATACTGGTCGAAGAACAAGGGTATGCCGAGCACAGGGACCCCGTGGTAAATAGCCTCCTGGACTCCATTGGTTCCTCCGTGAGCTACAAAGACTTTGGTCTGTGGGTGACCAAGGAGATCCTTCTGAGGCATCCAGTCTACTATCAGAGTATTGTTGCCCAACGTAGAGGGACGCTTCCCTTTGTGTCTCCATATCACCTGATCAGAAAATATACAAAATAGAAGTAACTACACCAGCAGACAGAAAATGTAAGGATGTTTTAAAAGGATGGCGTGTGTGCTCACACTCAAGGAACTTGCTTACAACCCATTGATAAAAAGCAACTCACTTCAAAGTTATCTTCACATGAACAATTAATCCATCTATTATTTTCCTCAAACAGTTTCATTGTTTACTTTATTTGGTTCGTCTGCTTATATAAAAATCTGATGACGTCTTCAAAAACTAGTAAATATGTAACAATGTTAGGCAATACAATGAAGAACTTAGTCACAGAGATAATTTGTTACCTTCTGAGGCAGCTCGGCAAAGACGCTGGCAATCTCATCCGTAACCTCTTGAGGCAAAGCCTTAACCAAAGTTCCCAGAGTCATGATGATCACTCCATGTTCCCCAGCGCTCTGAACAAACTCCTCCAGGTCTGCGGGCAGATGCTGGGCTGGTTTGCACTGGAATCCTCCAATGTACACAACATTTGGCATTGTGGGCCGAGGGAATTCAAACACAAAATCGGACCTGAACAACCAAATGTCTGCTTCCTGAAGAAGTGAGATGATGTCACATCCACCCTCAATGTATTTATCACAGAGGGCGTTGTAGCTCGGCCCCACCAGGAATTTCTCCTGGAACAATATAATGCTGTAGAAAAGAATGTTCTTGACCCTCTGTATGAAATCCATTTTGTCCGTAAAGCCGGATCCCGGCACTGGGATATAAGAGAGTGGCGAGGGGGCCAACACAAAGTGTCCTTCCCCACTGGTGATCCAGCGCACATTGAGCACCAAGGGCAGTTTGAGATATTTGGCTAACACAACTCCTGGCGCTATTGCTGGATCAGTGAGAACCAAATCATACCGGGTATCAGTGAACATTTTTACCTTATTTTGATCATTAAATATTTCAGCCAAAGTATCAGTCCACACTGAATGAGCCCCAGAAATCATTGTAAGAAAATGTTTGGTGAGTTTGAAGTACGAATGTAGTGACGCTTCTTCCCTCAGCACCTAAATGTGGATGGAAAAAAGTAGGAAAAATAAAGAATTACGTCATTATCTTCTTTCATGGGTTTCAACATATTCTGTGTGATAAAAAAAAATAAAAAATAAATTAAATAAGATAAAAGTAAATATTAGTACATTTATATTTCTATCTAAAAATACAAATTTTACAAATCCACTGAAACCCATTCTTTTTTTTTGAAAAAAACAACAACTAGATATTACTTCTGGGGTGTGAACACGTATACAATTAGGTTATTCTACCTATTTTCTCTGGAATGTGTTACATCGGTTTCTACTGTCATTGCACGGGTCACAAATTAAAGGAAAAGATTTTGCAAAATCAAAAGATATCCTTTATCTTTGATTTTTTTTTAAGATCACACGGCTCTCTTGTTTAGCAAGGTGTTATATTAGTTAGTTGTTATATTAGTTATTAACTTACCCTCATATGCTCCTCTAGGTACACATCAAAAAAGTCATCCATACTATCATCCATTGGTACTGTAATGGACGTGTAGAGAGGAGATTTTTCTGCTATGTACCAGCTGTTGGAGGACCTGATCACAGTGAGGCTGTGTCCTCTGGCATGAAGTTCTTCCAGCAGATACTTCATATTGACCCAGTGGCTGCCGTCCACAGGGAACACCAGAATGTTTCCTCCATCGCAATGTGGTGCGAAGGAAGTCAGACAAAAACTGAGGAATAAAAATACTCCACAACGACCACACAGTGACAGGGTTCCTAAAATGTCAGTCAGAAAAATAAGAATCTTAGTGACCTGATAGTCAGCATATCATCTAGAAAAACTTTATGTTTATGGATTTTCTTCTGGTCAACACAGTTTAAAAAGACCCTTTCTGACGCTTAATTAAACATGCACAACCGCACAAATGTACTTACCCATGTTCAAGAGAGCCAACAGTATTCCACTACGCCTGCAGACTGACAGTCCATCAAAAGGATTCCTTACATATCTGAGTTCAAATTCCAGTCTCGGGTAAATGTGTTACCCGTGTGTGGCACGTGTCACTCCTTCGAATGTTCTGAAAATGAGAATAAGAGCTATTATTTCTTCTTTGCCATGTCAACATAATGTTATTACTTTGTCCACTAATATTACCAAATACACAGTAGAAGCATTTACTTTTGTGAGGGGATTTCACATGCTTGTGCCATACAGACAAATGGCCTCCATTACAAGGTTATTAGAGTGAGTTATACAATGTTAAGCCATATGACTTCCACATCATGTTAAACATGCAAATTGTACCAGAAAGTAGGCAAGTGTGTGTCATGCACTCTGCTATTTTTTTTTTTTTACAGATCTTTGACCTGAGAGTTTGATTACAACAACAGGAGTGCGCTGAATGTAGGTGGAGGGTCCAAGAACTGAACTCAGCTGACCCTACTACTACTGAGTATTTATTATTTTATTATTTTATTTTTATTCTTACAGAGCAAGTGAGTAATCAGACTATCAGACAATCTTCTGATTGTTTCCATGCTCAATTCAAACGGTATAACTTTGGCAACTTGTGTGCATACAACATTTGCAAATTTAATCTCTATGTAGGTATGAGTTACAGAATCTCTAGGCAAAGAGCAAATTCTTGGTATCAGAAGCTTTCTGTTTGTAGTCTGAGTGTCAGTGACCAATTAACCAACCATCCATTTGAGCAGGATTTCCATGCAGCGAAACAGTCTGTGCGGCGGGAAAAAAGGCGCAAGGAAGCTAACCCTGCATGCCATTTGTCAAGTGAACACCAAAAAGCAAAACGCTGCTGTAATGGTTTTAAACTATTGATTAAGTCTCAAATGTCTTGTTGTGGACAAGGTCTCTCAACTCTAAGTCCTTTCTTCTGTATAAGGTTGCGGATACAACTGTGAACACTGTGTTGTATCAAATTATTCTGAAACAGGAGACCTTTGTAAAACTTAGTCCTTGAAAGATGTTCAATTAAGCCTGAAGATAACTTCTCTTTGGAGTCTCAAAAAAATCTCCAGGAGTCTAAGTCCAGAGCATCAGAGTTATCTTTATGGCCGGCAAAAAAGGAGAGCAGCATCACAGGACAAAAAATGGTCACCATGACCCCGCTCTAAGGTGCGAGGGCTACTGTCCTCATCTTTTATACCTTTGGGACGTCACAAGTCACACCCTTGTCCATCCCCTACATGGGGCACACCCTCACCAGCCCCTTATTTTAACCAATCATACCCTTAGAAATTGTCTTCATCACTGTTGATGAGCCACATGGCCTGGGATGCCAGGTGAGCCATGTGACCTTGGATGCCAGATGTGCCACATGGCTCTGGAGTATCGTGATCTACTTCAAATACCGTTTGTATTTTCTTTTCACTCAGGTGAAACACCTGCATTTATCAGTAGTTGTGGAACTTCCCTAGGCTCCCAGTTTCACAAGGTTACTCCGGTTCATTTTACACCTTTATCTTCCAGTCCACTCTTTAAGTCAATTTCTTTAAAATAATCAAGTCTATTGCAAACAACCTAAATTTTACCAAGTGTAATAAGTACAACTATCTTCTACATACACATGTGCTCTTGTGAGGAATACAGTAGATATACTTTTGGTTCCAGTGCTCTCCCTTTGTGTTCTAGTAGCATATGCCTGGTGAAGACCCATCATATCAAACTTAACGTTGTAATCAAGCTAATGACATTATTATCAAACTATCATAATCAATACAACCTTATCATCAAACATGACGTCAAAGTCATTCAGCGTGCATCTTATTCATTTATCTTCTTTTTAGGACATCACAGACTTTAAAGTTACACTACAACTGACCGACGCGTAGAGTAGTAATCTTGGCCCAGACATCCATTGTCTGTCTTCTAGCTACACATGGGCAGTTGTTCCTAAAGGAATGTAGCTGTGAGATGATAGCAGATGGGTTCACAGAAGGCCGAGACACTAACATGATTAATTGCAATTTAAGACAAATCCTCCTATTTAAGAATTGGGAAATGTTTTTTTCTTTTCCATGTTAAGTGTGTGCAGTACATGGAATGAGATGTTGTGAACTAGAGGTATATAACCTCACAACTGTACCTGACTGTGTACTGTACTGCTGTCAAACTATTGTGACTGAATGAATCCAGTGTAAACTGAAAACTGCAGGTTTTTGCTGTTGTCCTTCTGAGATGTCTGTGAACACAGACATAAGGGGGTCAAGAACATTTCCATAGACAATGAAGTCTGCACAATATTGTCAGTATATTGCCAGAATGAGAAAACAAAGACAAAGTTCGCTTTCAGTAAAGATTTATTGACCATTGTTTCAATCAAAAATAAAATGATGTGTATTTGTTACATAATTCATAAGATATGTTGATTGTCTGTACTGATTTTATAGAAAGGGACATTAAGTTTCAGTGCATGAGAATGATGTAATGAAATGGGTAACATCATCAGGTTCAATGAGTTCACATGAAAGCACAGAACTCTGACAACTACACGACACTATTACCAAAGATATATAACATGCATAGTACTTTAATACATCTATTTGTTGTCTTCTCAAAGTGTATTGTTCATTGTTGTTTGCTTTTTGTCTTTTTTTTGCTTCTACAGCATAAAAACCTGAAAATAGCCAACACAGAGAGGAGCAGCACAGTTACTGCAGTCAGCAGTACCAACAATACATCCAGGCTGTAGTATGAGTACCAGGGCATCTTATAAGCCTCTGTACGCAGGTGAGCAGCCCCTTTATGGCGCATCACATACTCTACCCAGAATACGGCCTGATCCATGGGTGTCATTGGCTGATCTCTGTGCAAACGTGACAGCCTTTGCATGTTCTGCCTGTAGCTGTCTTGATGGAGAAGTTCCATAAGACCTTCCTGAAAGTTGTGGCCATTAACATCAGCCAGTTGGAGGATTTTTCCAGCTCCTCTCTCCTGCAAACGTAGAAGATTGTCATACTGGTCGAAGAACAAGGGTATGCCGAGCACAGGGACCCCGTGGTAAATAGCCTCCTGGACTCCATTGGTTCCTCCGTGAGCTACGAAGACTTTGGTCTGTGGGTGACCAAGGAGATCCTTCTGAGGCATCCAGTCTACTATCAGAGTATTGTTGCCCAACGTAGAGGGACGCTTCCCTTTGTGTTTCCAAATCACCTGATCAGAAAATAAAAAATATATGAATTTCCCACACAAGTAGACTAATGATAATCAGATTAATCATTTCATAAATAAAGCACCAGTGCAGTGGAATGTGTAGTGTGGAGTCATTCATTTACACAGAGCAATTGTTACATTACAGTGCTGCTGGTAACGCATTACTTAGTAACCCATTAGAGTAACACATTACACACTGGCATACTGGCGTTACTTAGTAACACGTTACTCTTATCTGATCACTTTTTTCCAGTAATGAGTAATCTAACGCGTTACTATTTCCAAACCAGTGATCAGATTAAAACTACTTATCCAAGTCTCTGAGTAAAACTTTTCCTGAGTAAAAATTTAAACTAACATTTGGAGTCGCAGCACGGCAGAGAGCTGCACTTAATGCAGGAGGTCCCCCATGACCCAAACAACAAGAGCTGGACTTTGGTGCAAAACCAGTAAGTGGGGGGGGGGTTGAAGAAATTGGTCGGGCAGTCCCTAGTTGTAGAGGAAATGCTGCCTAAAACACATATTTTTGGTCAGGAAATAGTTTTTGAAATGCACTTCCAATGAAGTGAGTATTGGCAAAACTGGTTGTGAATTTTATGTTGATGTAAAGGGACAGACTAATACAGTAACTTTCAATTTAACTTAATCACTTTTAAAAACAGGTAAAGTGAGTAAGTTGCTTTTTAAAGGAATAACCTACTTTTTCAAGGTAACCGTGGAAGCACTTTTTACATAACTGATTACATGGCAGGGCAGGTTTTGTCAATTATTTGGTGAAAACAATGCAATGAAGAAATTAATCAAGGAGATCATTTGTTACCTTCTGAGGCAGCTTGGCAAAGACACTGGCAATTTCTTCTGTAACCTCTTCTGACAAATTATTAATCCAAGTTCCCAGAGTCATGATGATCACTCCATGTTCCCCAGCGCTCTGAACAAACTCCTCAAGGTCTGCGGGCAGATGCTGGGCTGATTTGCACTGGAATCCTCCAATGTACACAACATTTGGCATTGTGGGCCGAGGGAAGTCAAACACAAAATCGGACCTAAACAACCAAATATCTGCTTCCTGAAGAAGTGAGATGATGTCACATCCGCCCTCAATGTATTTATCACAGATGGCATCGTAGATTGGCCCCACCAGGAATTTCTCCTGGAACAATATAATGCTGTAGAAAAGAATGTTCTTGACCCTTTGTATGAAATCCATTTTGTCTGTTAAGCCGGATCCCGGCACTGGGATATAAGAGAGTGGCGAGGGGGCCAACACAAAGTGTCCTTCCCCACTGGTGATCCAACGCACATTGAGCACCAAGGGCAGTTTGAAATATTTGGCTAACAGAACTCCTGATCCTATTGCCGGATCAGTGAGAACCACATCATACTGGGCATCTATTAAGCTTTTGACCATATTTTTATCCTCAAATATTTGAACTAAGGCACTTTTCCACACTGAATGAGCCAGAGTGATAAATGAAAGAAAATCTTTGGTTTTTTTGAAGAAAGACAGTGATGAGGTCCCTTCCCTCTCTGCCTAGAAGTGGTCAGAAATAAAACGGTAAATCAAGTGATTGTGTTAATACGTGATGCAATGAATGACACACATGGGGCTCAACACATGTAGCCATGATGACATACCTTAAAATCCTCCTCCATGTGCTTACTAAATAAAGGAATCAAATTTTCTGTCAGTTCAATTGTTATGGACGTGTAGAGAGAGGATTTTTCTTCAATGTATTGGCTGTCTGAGTATCTGATCACAGTGAGGCTGTGGCCCCTGGCATGAAGTTCCTCTAGCAGGTACATCATATTAACCCAGTGGCTGCCATCCACAGGGAAGACCAAAATGTTTCCTCCATCACACAGTGGTGTAAAGGAAATCAGACTGAAGAGCATAAACAATCCACACACATGATGGACTGGCATGGTTCCTAAAACAGCAAAGAAAGAAATAATAATCTTGTTTTTTTCCCCCCAACATGTTATCACTGTTTCTGCTGCTCAACCAAACATGCACAACCAGAGATATCCACTTACCTGTGGTCAGGAGGGTGTTCACAGCACTCTAGTCTGTCTGCAGACTGACCACCCGAAACATGTCTCTCACTTAGGAGAGTTCAAAGTCCAGTCCGTGGTAAATTAATTATTATGTGATACTCTGGTAAATAACACAAGAAGCTATGTCGCTGCTACAAATATTCGTTTGAATATATACAAAATATTCAAACAAGTTTTCATCCTGCATTTTACTGTTATATTCAGTTGAAGCAGAGTGGCTGTACTCTAACACCTGACCAGACAGTAAACAAAAGAAGTGACAACATCAGCAGAAAATATAGGAAGGAACTAGCTCACATCAATTGCACTTTAAAGTCACCTTCATATGACCTGCAAGTGCTTTATTTTTTTCATAATTGCACTATTTTTACTTGATTGCTTTATTTGGTCCATCTACTTTCAGGGAAAGTAGAAGTGTGAAGTGTGTGTGTAACCATCTAAGACAATACAATGAAGAAATTAATCATGGAGGTCTTTTGTTACCTTCTGAGGCATCTTGGCAAAGACTTGTAAAGGAAATCAGACATAAGTGACATGGTTCCTTAAACCTCAAAGAGAGAAAACATAATGTCAGAGTCACCATCAATCAATGTCTCATCTAAAAGAGAAATGATTAACAATTGTACGTGTTTTTATCAGCTGAAGACAATATAAACAGCGTTTTACTAGATATGCATATCTATAGAAATTTGCTTACCTTTGGTAAAGAGATGCAATAGTATCCCAATGTGCCTCCAGATGATGGTCCATCAAAACAATTTCTTTCATATTAGATTTCAAAGTGCAGTCCGTGTTCAATGAGTCACAAGTGGCACGTGTTGCTGCGACGAACGTTCCACAAATAACGAGCGTGGTGATTATTTCTCTCCTCGTCAGATTATCGTAGTTTTATTTCTTCGTTTAGTAATGATCTTAAAGATCTGGTAGAGGCATTTTTAGTATTTCCTGCATGGTTTCATGAATGTGTTTTTTTGCTGTGACTCAAGAACAATGATTGCTCTATACTGTACAAACCTCAAGGTTATAAGAGTAACATGAAGCCCTTACAGAGCAAATAATATCTGACAAAAGCATGAATTGGTTTGAAAGATAAATGTTTAAGCTATCTGCATGTCGTGCACTTGTCTACAGGTAACCTGCAGGTAAATACCATCAATAGGAAAGGGATTCTGACAGCTAGAAAGCGGACACTGCATCGCATTGGTCAAGCAAATACCTAAAATGAAGGCATTGCAGTGGTTTCAAACAGAGTGTAATTTGTCTGAAAGCAATGACTGGCACTGGTTATCTATTATCAGTACAACCCAGATGAGCCCCCACACATTGGCTCTTTGCCCCTGAGGCATAGTGTCAACAGATGATATCTGATGAATCTATTATTCTCAGACTGTCTGACTTAGTTCAGTGTAGGATTTACTTAAGGATTCTTTTTTTTTTTCCACACATGTACTTGTCTTCTGTGGGCTGCTATTGAAATGTTTCTGTAATACTCTAATGAGGCCACATGAATCCAGTCCAGAGACTTAAAAATATACAATATACACATATCTCTGCTATAAAACAAAAAAATAATTATATAGCGACTAACTTTTTTGATAATTTATCATATTGTATACATTTGTTAGGTGTTGTACTTTTACTTTTATTTTTTTAGTACAGTTCTTGAACTTATTCAACTTAAGTACTGATATTTATTTATACCTTTTGCACTTAAAGCAAGAAAGAGGAAGGCTCAAAACTAGTCATTATTTTAGTATTTTGATCATCAACGATACCCACAACACGTGCATTTTAGTCCTTGTTGTAGGTGACTCGCAAGAAATGTATCACCTATTTTTATGAGAAAGGGGAAGACTAAGCAGTGTGTGTGTGTGTGTGTGTGTGTGTGTGTGTGTGTGGATCTACAAAGATTTGGTTTTAGTGCAATCTAGTTACTTAACCTTCAAAACACAGGAAGTTAGCAAATAGTCATAAAAAGCGGAGCGTCAAGTATCAAAGGAAAGGCAAAAAGGCCCTTCTGCACGGTCACAATTATTAATAGTTAGTTTTTACATTCAGGCAATCAATCATGTGTCTTAACAATGTGCTGATATATTTTAAAGATATCTGATTCACTGGATTTTGTAATACCGTTTCGCTTTCTTCTTGAATCCCCCTCTTCCTTCACAAAACCAAAACACAGCCTGGAAAAAAACAAGCCATGCAAGTCACTTTCAGAAGAAAAAAAAAGAAAAAGGAAAGTCTCCAATGCTGGGTCCTATCAACCGCCATGTTCATGTTTCTATGGAAATTCAAGTGAACCCCACCGCGAAGCTACTGAACTTTCTATTAGTTTGAAGAATTTTATGACACGAAGGTAGTGTTTTGGAGGGAACATTTACAGTCTGGTTAAGAATCCATCTCGCTGTTCACGGTAAAATAAAAGCGGCAAACGACGGTTTAGTCTGGGGTGGGCTGAAAAAATCTGAACGATATATCTCCGCCTAAACGTCTCCTCTTGTGAACCACATGCACAAGGCATGCTCAAAGCAAACCCAAACAAACCAGGTCTAAAGCATCGCCCTTAAAGCTTAGAATTGTTTAAAATGCGTCCAGCAGAAAGAGATCCTGTGCGCATGGAACCGCTTACGCCCCATTGCTCTTCAATTCCAGTTGCATGAGACTTTTTCAAGTCTCCATAGCAAATCAGTTTGACCACAGCTCACTGAAACTAAAGGCCTACCCCATGTAAGGAATAAAAAGTGTCAGAAGTCAGCTGGAGGAGGATGAAACCCAGTGAGATTCCTTCCATGACAAATCCCTTCCCAGTTGATGGAGGTAACACTGGCGAGGTTAGGCAGCGTTCCAAGATCTCCATTACAGCAAGACTTAGAAAGGGTGAAGGCGTGTAATGGAAATGGAATTTAGCAAAGGGAATAATGTAAATATGATTGCGTCCAGGGACACTTCTGAACATGATGTTCAAGGCTAAATGAACAGTTGTCACGGACACCTCTGTTATTAGCAATCACGCGCTTTATACAAATCAAATGATAGCTCAAATCACTTCGTATTCTGGTGTTTAACTTACCCCCTAAGGCACTGACCAGACGTTACAGGAAACTGCTCCTCGTCAGCTTTTTATAGTTTGTGTTCCTTATTTTTCCAGGTGTTTCCTGTAATTTGGAGGTTGATCCTCTCCTCAGCAATACCAAGGATGGTAAACACCGTAATGTATTAGTGGGCTTGATCGACTACACTGTCCGTCAAATAGCTCACGTGAAATAACACATTTGAAATGATTAACAATGAAACGTAAACAATGAGAGCAACCTTACAGCACCAACCTACTCGGCTGTGCTCGCAGAGAGTGTGCTCTCTTGTAGACTGTAACGGCTTAAATCTGAATAAATAAAAGCTGCCATGACAGGATCTGAAGGTTATTTTTGTTACAGTCTGTACAAGCGATTTTCATTTTTCAGCAGGATTCTGGACAGGATAATGGCCATGTGGAAACCAGGGGATGTCTGACTCATGCATCATTGAGGGGTCTCTGCAGCCCTGTGTATGATGGATGTGAAAATCTTGAAACCATGTAGCACTCAGAGTATAAAAGCAGATGGACAAACAAATGAGATGTTTCTCACCTGCGGTTGCTCTGTCGCCCTCGGTCTTTCACTCTAGACAGAATGTTTTTTATTCTGAATCCTATCTCGAAACCACATTTTAAAATGTGTGTAAGTTGTATAAGTTGTGTTGAATAAAATATTAAACTGATACATTACAATGTAACAGATTTTTTGTCCAGGAGATTCAGAAGAAGTGGTGGCTTCTTGCATCTTCTCACTGTGTCTGCGTGGGTTTTCTCCAAAGACGTGCTCGTCAGACTCACACCTACAGTCGATTAAGAGCCATTAGCCTGAGCGTGAAGGGTTGTTTGTCCCCGTGTTGGTCCTGCGATGAAGTGGCGACATGTTCAGGGCGTACGCCACCTCTTGCCTGATGACAGCTGGGACAAGCTCCAGCAACCCCCGCAACCCTAATGAGGATAAGTGGTTGTAGAAGATGACATGAGATGACTTCAGAGAAAAGTTTTGGCAAACCTTATGTTCATTTATATTATAAATAATAAAACTATACAAATAATATTGGAGTAAGTAATGATAAAGTAAAGCTTAATTTTACATACATAATTTAAGTAACAGAAAACACCGTAGTATTTTCTATATGCGAGCAACGATAAGGAGAAACATCATAGTCTCAGAGGGGAGTTTGATACTTTACATATGTATTCAATAAAGAACAGACAACAGATACGACCGATCAGCCACAACGTTAAAACCACTGACAGGAGAAATAAATTACATTCACCATCTTGTGCCAATTCAATATTCTGCTGGGAAACTTTTGGACCTAGCATTTGTGTGGATGTTACAAGCAGTGACACTCCTTGATGGCAGCAGCAGGATGCAGCCTGACACAGGTAGATCCAGATTCAAACTGATCAAATATCTGTGGGATGATCCGCAGAGGCCCCTCCCCACAACCCATAGGACCTAAAGGCCCCGACTAACAACACGTAGTTGCCAAACACCACAGGACACCCTCAAAAGGCCTGTTTTGGAGACACGGGCGAGACCCACACATTATTACAAAGGTGGTCGTATTTATGCCTGATCCGAGTAATAAACAATTGTAGTCATAGCACACAGGACACAGAACTTGATGAATGGAGAAAAACTGTTCCAGGATCCCCATTTGAGAGCAAGAGAAGCTTTCTTTAGGAAGAAGAAGAACACCTAAATTGTAAGAAATGCCATTAA
The DNA here is from genome assembly GCF_022458985.1 of Mugil cephalus. Classification (NCBI taxonomy): domain Eukaryota; kingdom Metazoa; phylum Chordata; class Actinopteri; order Mugiliformes; family Mugilidae; genus Mugil; species Mugil cephalus. The sequence continues at coordinate 13,604,918 of NC_061784.1, read as the reverse complement.
GTTTAAATTATTAAATTAAATTATTATACGATTGAATATCAGTTTGGTGTTTTTGAGATGGATCCCAACTAAATTACTTGTTATTAATTACCCATAACTGGAAAAAGCTACTCATAATTACGAATGAATAACACCCTCCATAGGAAGTTGACGGAGTAAGCCACATCACATCAGTCTGGCCCGACAAGCAAAACCTCAGTCCTTGTCAAAAATAACGGATTCTTATTTTCTTTTCTTTGATTTTTGGACAGACAGAGAGAGACAGCAGGTACACACTTGCCAGATGACTCCTCAATTGCAGTGGCACGCTCCTTGGGTTGGGGATGGCGATGATCTCAGCGCGATCCTGAAGCTGACAGATGAAGACTTTAAAACAAACAGGACTGAGGGATACATCCTGGTGAAGTTTCTCATGTGTCAACCTGTTCAAGTGAGAAACCGCACTGTGCAGTAAGGCCTCGGCGCTTCTCAGATGGATAATTTAGAAAACAGGAGAAAAAAAAGAATGTACTTTGTGGTGTGGAAGCCAACTTTGGTTCGTTTACTCATCCAGGAGGCTTTGTTATTGATATGTGCCCGTCTGTGGCACACACAAACACACTGATCTTTAATTTCTGCGACTTCCTAAACACAAAGCAAATTAAAGACCTGGTATGTTTTCAGAAACAACATATACTTCTGATTACAGACTCCTTCCCAGCCCACTTCTTTTGACTTGGCTTTGTTTTCTTTTCGGTGCCCAGCTTTCAGGTTAGCCTCACACACAGCTTAAGAGCCTGACTAATAAAAGAATAACATGGGGTCTTTCCAGCTCGCCACAAGAATACATTCGAATAAACTTGGCCACAGTCTTTAGACATTAATACTTAGGTCAGGTTTCTATGGATCCAAATTCAAAATCCGGCTACATCATAATGACGTGGAGTAGTTTAATTTAGTCCTGAGGTTTTGGGACCAAAACCCAATATTTTCTGAATGCCCACACACGTCCTCAAATTCTAACATCTGGAGATTATGATATTCTGTTGGTTTTAAGTTGTGGTTGGCTCATCTCATTAGTATAGATAGATAGATAGATAGATAGATAGATAGATAGATAGATAGATAGATAGATAGATAGATAGATAGATAGATAGATAGATAGATAGATAGATAGATAGATAGATAGATAGATAGACTTCTCAGATTTTTCTTTCATTACCAAACAAATACAAATTATTACTGTTCATCCCAGATTTTTCTCTCTTCTGACTAAAGATGTGAAGAAAAAAAAAAAACAGCCTTTTAACCAGTCTATGACCTCTGGGACCATCCATCATAAAGTCACCCACTTCAGCAGCTGTAAACAGTATGACCTTTCACACTGTTTACAGCCGTAAAGCCATTTGTATCAATTACTGTCTATACATTGAAGGAACTGATACAGAGACATGTCTTAACAGCTTTTGGCTCATTCATTCACCGTCTCAGACACAACATCATTCTACGTGTGTCTAAGATGTAAACGTATGGATGATGTGTAGGTAAATCACCATTGACTGAGATTTCAAAACACCCGCCGCATTCTCGTCAAGGTGTGCTTCGTTTTGCTTTCGGCGCTGTGAAGTCAGTTTAGTAATCTGGAAACAGTCAAAAACACCTCGTGGTTCATGATTTCGTTAAATTTCATCTTCGTTCCTGAACAGAATTCAGTGCAGTGTATGGAAAGCTGAGCGAGTACTTATTATGTATCCTCGATATCACATGTCAAAAACACACACTGGTCAACTAGTGATACGCAAAAACTCTGACATGTTGACTCTGTCTTTTTCCATGACCATGTTTTAAGTTTATTTTGTTAACTCCATTGGTTTCCTGTTTTGTGTTTCTCCCTGTGTTTTCCCATGACTGCTTTATTAGTATCTCCTGGTGTGGTCCACCCTGATTGCTTTCACCTGTATCTCATCACCCCTCTGCCCATGTGTCTATATATAGCCCTGACTTTGTCTTCGTTCTCTGTCATGTCGTCTGTTATCCTTACTCGGTATCTTCTCGGTGCCTGTTCTTACCTGGTGTTTGGGTTTACCCTGCTCCACGTGCAGCACTTTTAGTTACCTCTTGTTAATATTCATTAAAGCCATTTGTTGTTGCTAACTTTTGCCTCACCCCACTCTGACACTTTTCATGTTGGTAGGACAGCAAACCCTGGCATGCTCCCTGGTTGACGAGTTCAGGCCTTTTTTGCCCTTACTAGTAAACTAGATGGACCCAACATGTTTACTAGTGAACTAGTAAAAGTAAGATGTCTACTAGTTCACCTGTAAACCCATCTGCAGCTGCACTAGTCAACTCGTCAGTTTTAAAGTGTATGGTAGCTTATTAGTGTAAGGAAACGAAACACAAGTTCATTAGTTACAGAAACAAAACATGAGGCGAGAGGAGCAAACATTGAGGCTTTCTATTGGCTCTCTAGTCCAAAATGAAACAAAACAACCAATAAATATTCAGTAATTGTTTTTTATTTTCCCTCCTGTTGAACTAGTTCCTGTCACAACAAGTAACATGAACAACAGAAAGACTAAAAATAGTTTTCAAATTATTTGTATTTGAGAAGTAGACAAACAAAAGCTGCCTTTTGTCACCTGACCCCAATGTATATTTGTGTGCCTGTCCGAACTGAGTAACGTTCGGGATTCAGGGTGAAAAGTCTTGACTCCCAAACAGAGGAGGCTCTGACTGGATGAAACACGACTTAACTGCATCATTCTTTTTGTCGAATAGATTTGGGTAGCGGAGTTTGAGTTATTCCGTTACATTAGTAATGAGACGTCAGCTTCTCTTATGTTAGCATTCGTCTAACATTCATTAGCTCGATTTAGCTTAGATTTTTATATTACGCTTTTCTACTTATTCAAAGTGCTTTACAGTCACAGAGCACCAAATCATCATCACAGTCTTGTTCTGCCTCTTCAAGTCTGCCCAAATCACCTATATTAGCTGTATTTAATGTAAAATATCAACCAATATCGCACATACCCCCATAATTATTATAGTGGCTAATCGAAGAATACTTAGTGAGATCATCTTTCATTTTACTAAATCTAGTGAGCTAGTGAGCATGCTGGCCTTCAATAGTGAACTAGTATCAAGCAAATTTTGCACTAGTTAACTTGAGACCTTAATTTATGTTTGAATAGTTAACATGTCATTTTTACTTCTTTATTTTTTGACTTTTGACATCAACGATACATAATAAATACTCACTCACTTTCCATAGTAGTGCCTTAGTGCACACGCATTTAAAAATAGTGGTTGTTTTTCCATTCATCACCCTCAGTCTGTCTTACATCCTGGTCACTGTGGTACTGACAGGTCTCTGGGCAGGGAATTGAAAGGCACATCCAAGAAGACTGGATTTATGACTGGTAAAAACTCTAAGATGATAAATTAGTGGTTGCTGGTTCATTGCGGTGCCTAGTTTCTGATTCTTGTAATGGTATAATTCCTGTTCTTTGAAGTAGTGTTTATTTAGTGTAGTGAACTGAACAGTGGTTCTGAGATAATTTGCTTGCAAAATGAGAAACTCTTCCTTAAAGAGGCCTTGAAAAATATTTTCATTTCAATATGTATATTTGTGGCTAAATGGCGATTACATTTACAGTGAGCTTGTGGCCCACTGATGAAATGGTAGGAAAGTCTTTGCTTTTTCAGTATACAGACTGTTTATTTGGGGTTCAAATACACCCACTGCCGTTACCATTCCCACTTAGAGGTCACCAAAAATAACAAATTAGAGGACTTTGTCCTTTCATGTCAAAGTGTTAATAAGCAGTGAAAATGTAGAGTACATATGAATTACCGATGGCTATGAAACACTGTGTGTCTCATATTTAGGTATCTAGCTGAGCATAAATCATGCAGCAGACTAGAGGGACAACATATCTATCATCTGGTCATGACATGCGTCAGGACTCCTGAGGTAGCACAGGGGCAACTGTTCAGTCTCCAGCCAGTAAAACTCAGCCCCTGATAAATGGGTAAAAAATTATGGATGGATTAATCACTAAAGACTGTTTGCATTTTACTGACATATGCAAACTAAACAGAAATGAAAACATGTTAATATGACATGGGCTTATTTGAGTTAAGCTGACTTGCTTACAGTCCAATGACTGATCTGACATACATATTACTTGCTACGTGCTACTATTACACACGGACACAGACCTCCCTTTGGTGTCAGTTCAGGATGACTGACAGCAGACATTTACTGTATAAAAATGGTTTTAATAAATGCTCAGCTCACTTTGGTTTTGGTTCACACGGGGCAACTCGGTCACATCAGACAGTTTTCACAGTTTCACAGTTTTGACGCTAACAACCCGTTGGTCATTACGGTCGATAAAAAGATCAGAACACATCAATAGCAGGAGGTTTGTGGCATTTAAATAGCTGTCTGTGGAAACTGCACTTCACCCATTATGCCGTGTCACTGGGTTGTGACATACATCCCATAGAAATTCAGTCTTTTTTTGGAGACTGGTGCAAGACAGACTTCAGAAATGCTTCTGAAAATGCTTCCTCTGTGAATTGACCTTTAATCAATTCCATCTGTTCACCCTCTAATCTTAGGCAAGCAGGGGCCTATGCTGAGACTGTAGTCAGCTAGACACTAGCATGTTATGCTATGACAATTATATTTGTGTATTGACAATTTTACCATTGCAGTTAATGCTTTGCTGGGAAGTTGTAGCAGGTATTTGATCATAAACCAAAGTATTTAGCAAATTGAAATTTTAACCTAATGATCCACGACAACTCATTTTAAGGTAGAATGCGTTTTCCTGCTCCTGTTTTTAAACCTAACACTGAGGCCTGGCCCCTCCTCCCGACACAAACGCCAAGAGAAAGAGAGCAGCAGTGGTCTGTCATACTTGAAAGTGAATGAAGAGAGGGCGCATCGGCAAAAACACAGCAGGTAATCAGAGGAAGCAAAAGGCTGTTCATCGTTTCCTGGTGGTTACATTCTAAAGCACAGAGAAACATACCCACACATGTGCGTGTGTGGTTTTTGAGTGATCGTAGCTGAGGGGCACACTTCTGCTGTGGCCTCTCTGCTGCACAAACATGCAGTCCTTCACTCATCTGTGACAGTGGCAGAGAAGCACAACAGGAAGAAAATAAGAGAACACAGGAAGAAGGTGGGGTCACTGCAGACAAATACACCCCTGTACCACTCTAATGTCATTGTTCAGGTCATAAATTTATTTGTTGCCACTGTAATACCAAAGGAGACATTAGAAAGGACCGATAAATATAATATTTCCATTTGGGAAACATTCAGTTAGGAACAGCCTGCTTATTGCAGACTAACACAAATCCCATTCAGAGCTAGCAGTCTGTACAGGTTGTTATTTCATTTCCACAGTCAACAGTGAACTCTGTGGTCAACACATGCTCAGGAAGAGGAAAGGGCATGTCTACCATGCGTCATGGCTCTTGGGGAGAACCTTTGCTCTTTTGCACAATTTTGGTAAAATTCCACTTTGAAGTCATGAACTCTATCAGAGTAATACCACAGGTCAGACTCCTCTGATCTTGCTGGAGAGCCAATAGTAGGTCCACATAAACTATGCAAAAGGCAGGAAAAGGGCATGGAATAATCCTTTAACTGCCACAGGTTTACTTGTGGCCTGTTTGACCAGGACTTATTCACTATTTGAGATTTACTAGCTAACTAGTGAGATCGTTTTTCATTTGACTTGATCTTGTGAACTACTGAACACCGGTGAACTAGTATCATCCAGTTTATGCACTAGTTAACTTGAGACCTTAATTCATATTTGACTGGTACAAACTCTAAGGTGATAAATTAGCAGTTGTTGATTCCTCTGCTTGTGACCTATTGTAATACTTTTCTTATAGAGAGCACGGGCTGAAACTGAGGAACACCAACATCTTTATAGAGAACGTGTGTTCAGGCTCAAGTCAGAGTGCACAAGATGTACAGTTACTGTCAGAAATCTCTTTGCATGAACCAGGCCCATGTTTAGGCATGACGACCTCGAGCAGAACACGGAGTAGTTCGGTCACACCTTGTTAAAAGATCCCTGTATCTTAATATTTACACTGAAGACGCTATTGTAAATATCCATAAACAGTGAAGGCCTAAGGTCTAAGCGTGGTGTAAGCAGTGGAGAAATCAGCTCATGACACCTCGCACACGCGCGAGCACACACACGGAAACCACTGCCGCACAGCAAACACAGAAAAATACTACTAAATAAATGATTTAGTTTGTGTGACTAAAGGTCAAGTAGAATACACCAAACAAACACGTGAACATCCTTCCCAGATAAATAGTTATAGTTGCCGTACCTGCACTTAATTTGACAGAAATTTGTGCAAGAAAACCCAATAAAAGAAATGTATAAACTATAACCATGTAAATGTTACATGTGCATTTGCATCTTCTGAATCGGCAACCTATTCTCATGACTGTATATAGAGACTGTCTCCAGGCGCTGGACAGATGACCGGCTGAGTACTGTAACAGAGAGCCAGTCAGCATAAACTACGCTGCCAGTCTTCCGTACGCGCCCACCTTAAAATTCCACTCAGGATCACTTTAAGCTCTAATTACCTCCCCAGGAACCAGACTCGGACCAGTTCCTCCCACCCCCAGTTGTGTCTGTGCTGTATCATAACCTGGACCCGTGTCAAGCACCTCTTAATGTTCCAGCCCTGAACCAGAGCCAACCAAGAGTCTGTCTTCCATTCACAGGGAGACTAAACTCCTCCGACAACCCCCTCTCAGTAATCACAGAATACATACGGCACATGTTTTTTTTTTTCTTTAAAAAAAAGATAGCATATTCATGCGTATTTATTTTTCAGACAGTTCGCACAACTCCCACACTACACAGTTACCGACAAAACAGACGCCAGGGCCTTTTTAATCTCCCTTTATGTGTTTATATCTGTACAGTATGTTTGGGATCGCACGACTCAACCAGGATTTGATGCTATTCTTAATTGGTAGGAAACTGTAACACAGAGTGGTTTTGTTAGCATTAAGGTTCAGTGCAAATTAGATATAAATACAGCGAGACAAGCACTTTGAACATTTACTGCTGTAAATCAGAGGCCTGTTCCAGGATTATGTCTGCAATCATTCATTCAAAATAAGTGAACTCCATGTCCGTCTCACACGGCATGGTTCAAGGCGTGTTTTTAGAAGCCCAAAAACACAGCTCAGGAAAGATAACAACAGCTGCTTACATAAGCGAACCACAGCATGTTCAAACACACGTGTGTTGTGTGCCGTATATGCGCACGTTCAGTGTCAGCTGAGCTACAAGCGAGTGTGCTAAATCTGTGTTTTCAAAAGGGAGTTGCCCTCCTGGTGCTGTGATTGACAAATTAAACTTGCTCTTGACAGAGACCAGATGATGAAGAGCTGCCGTTATCTTATCCAACGTAAATTCAACAGCTCTTACTCATCTTGGCACCACTTGCATCAAGATGACTAATGCACCAGATCCTTTTCTCGCAATGCTAATCGGTAGTCGGTGTTAATAAATATCTTTTGGTTCAAAATAAATCACAAGTTTCAAGATTCAAGGGTGAATCTTTCAACTTGAGCAAGGAACACACAAACACACACACACAGTGTCCCACAAAGCTTTGACGGTATCTCAAGGCGGAGTTGAGCTCAGGCTCCTTCTTGTCAGCTCGTCATTATTCATCATATCTCTTTTAAAAGACCAATATATTCTCCTAATGTCTTAGGAGTGGGAGCCAGACAGTAGACAAGACCGATCCTTTGTTCTATAACGCACTGATCTCTGTCAGTGCATGAACCTTTTGAGGTTTCTGGTCATCTTTCAAATAACCAAGGCCGGTTTATGTGGTCAGTGTCTGATTTTGAAGCCAAGTGACTGCAAAAAAAAAAATCCCCCAATCGGCTGTCTTTGAAATGTCATTCCGTCTACACAGAGTCTACAGGCAGAATAATCATGCATCGACATTCGAACAGGCATTTCCAGTGATGTCATGGCACAGATGCACACACGCACGCACAACAATGCACAAAGCCCTTGTTCTGTCTTTTGCATCGTGTTCCCTGTTTCAGTTTTTCCAGCATCGCGTCTACTTGACAGTGCTGAGAGGGTATAAGGCAAGGAATTCACAATTCATCCCTCTCATCAGCCGTTAGGTATGTGTTAAAAGATTGACGGCCCTTCAGACGGTTGGTTGGAAATGAATGACACGCTCTGAACATCCACACATGGCTCTTGGCTTTGGGCGCCGAGTCAGCCTACAGCTCATCTCAGCGCCATCCCCCGATGACACATACAGCAACATCTCAGAGCCATCTCCCTTGTCTTATGCCCTGTAATTTACAGGACAACTTTATAAAACCATTTCTCTTTCAGCTGTCACCGTCTAGAGACTCAACATAAATTAAGGAGGTTCCAAAAAAACAAAACATTGTGATGACGGTGATCTCACCATAATTCCTGTTAAGATTAAATTTATCCTTATTGAAATTGCTTGGTACCCTTTGCTTAACCTTATGGATACAGCAGTATAACATATAAGGATGGGCATTGATAACTCTGGACAACTGGTCCAGTCCATCGACATCATTAGCCTTGATACTTATCGAATCCCCCTTTTGATGCTTTTCATGCTAAACAGTAGTAACTGCGCATCAAACAATGATATAAAAGCTGTTTGTCACGTGATGACAGAGGCTGAAACGACCCAAAGTGTGGCTTCACTTCGCCAGAAGGGACTGTAACAGCACAGCGAAACTGCAACTTATCCATCACGGTAAATTCAAGCAAGGGCGGCAACACCACCAGCAAGCTGAAGCATTTGTTGACGACGCACGTATTAAATACTGAGAGTGCTATGTGTTCGACAATCTCCGGTCAACAAGTGCAACCACCGCTACGTCTCAGTGCTAGGGAAGATCCAGTGGCCAATTTCCTACGTTTCTCACACAAGCTCTTCTATCTTGTTTAGAGACTCAATAAAATTGCTGTTGTTTACACAAAACCACAAACGCACACTTTTCCACACAAAAAATTGACAGGAGGAATTAATAACGGAATCGACAAAGAATTGCATCAATAAGCAGAATCGGTAATGACATCGGTATCAATGTAATCGATGCCCACCCCTAATAACATACATACCGGTCTAAGATGTTTAACGTTGCTACCTCGCCTTTTACATCGTTTCACGTTACCACCACTGTCAGTCTAACTGTGGTGAGGTGCCAGCTGGCGTATAGCCAATGCGCTGCTCATCTCACCTTTGCTGTGATGACAGGCACATTCATATTTCCAGGACCGTGCTTAGACAAAGCTCTGACAGAACGTGCGAGCTTATTTTTCCTGTGGAAGACGCATGGCTGAGATTCGTCCCGAATCAAAACAATGGTTGCTGCCACAGAGCGCATAACGGATGGCTCCCTTGTTTTTATTATTTTATAAATCATTCATATTTTCCAACTGTTGGAACAGGACTTTCTCCAACAACCGTTGGCATTATACGTGTCTTTTTCACCAGTCAGGGCAGGCTGTTAAAAACACACGCATGCTTGTGTTATATGACAATGTACTCTAAGAACTTGGCAGAAATATCATCTCTAATACCCTTACAATAAAAAATTCCCTGAAAACATTGAGTTCACCTAAGACCTGTGTCAATAATAGTTTAGTATGTTGTGGTCTGTAATAAGGGGTTGTATAGAGAATGTTATGTCAAATTATGTCTCCACAACAAACTAAAAACACACCACGTGATGTCTGGGGCTGGGTCCGAGTGGCAGCTACCAGGGCCAAAAAGTGAAGTCAAGCGAAGTCAAGTGAAGTCCTCCCCGTGTTAAAATGTGCACAATTTACACACGTTTTGCCGTTTTATGACAACTATATAAGGGGTGACTTTCATATGAGGGTGTGGCCACTTTGAGTGGCAGGCGGCTGCAGTCACGGGCCAATAGCTGTCTGCAGAGTTGTCATGCATTTTTGTGTTTAAGGTGATGGCTTGTGGGTGGAGGACGATAAATACCTGACTACTGCTAAATGTATGCTAAATATGCAAAATAGAAAGTGATCCAAGCGTCACATTCGGTCCAACATCCCAGAATTCACCCTTTTGACCTTCTAAAAAATTTCTTACTTTCTTGAGAATCTATTTTACAATCTCTACAACCTTCCTTATGGCTTTTCCTGCTTGTTCCCATCTATGGCAATGTGTCTGCAGCCTTTTGTGAGTTTAGAGATGATTCCCATTGGATAAAGTTGTGGGTGGTAATACAAGGCAACTAGGCCAGAACAGACTGGCCCAGACCAGACGGTGCTTAGCATTATTACTCAGCCAGTCTGAATTTTGAAGCAGAAATGGGGAAACATGAGTCCACATCTGGAGAACAACCAAAGCTTGAGGCCTGCTCTGATGTTGTATTCTCATCTTACAGAGATTTCTCCAGCTTACACCAATTACAAAGAATATCCATATGCAAACTGTCTTTGTGGCAAGAGTGACAAATGAGTTTTAAATGACTTACAACTTGAGCTTCACACGGCTCGGGTGATTTAGTAGAGGTTCGGGGTGAGGTATAATGTGCACTAAACCATCGGCTCTGATTATAGCTCGCTGACAAATTATTTTTAAATTAATCATAAATTAAGCTTAATAGACACTGTGTGAATAAGTAAAACCAACAATTAATCCAATCATCTTTAACTAAATAGGGGTATCAAATGCTGATTAATGAGGGAGATTCCGCCATGATTACAATACCCCTGTGGGTTCTAGCCACAATTACAATTATTATTATAAGTATTATTATTATTGTTGATTCCGAAACTGACATTAAGTTCACTGTTGTTAATTTCTTATACTGATAATAGAAAAGTCTGGAGATAATGAAATAGATTTGTCAAAGAAAACAGATGTTAGCGATGAATAGATGCATTTCCAGACTTGTTAACCCAGAGTACATAGCTCGCTAATAGTTCATTATCATGGATTTTTTGACAACTGTGGACAGTTTTGTACCAAGAATTTAAGAAGAAGTAAAGAAGTACGTGTCATTGCCATGTAACCGTAACTGCATAGTTCAGTAGCCAAACATTTGTCCAGGTCTGTTTAGCTCTGATATGATGGCCCTTGTAACTTTATTTGTTGGGGAGTAGTTGCCCCGCCTCCTCAGTCCTAACACCTTCAACCTGCTTTCAGGGTTCAGGGGGCCATGTCATCATGGGTTGAAAGCATAGCAAGAATGATATTATAAATATGTCCTCTTCAGTCACTATTTCCAAAACATTTTTTAAATAATTTCCCCCTGGCATCAATAATGTAATTGTGATTCTGATCAGATTAAAGTTACTTATCTAAGTCACTGTGCGTTTCTATTTTCCCCATTTTCCTGAGTAAAAATATATACCATTGCTTTCGTGTTGCGTCTCGGGGAATGACTTTACATATGAGACAAGTCCCGCTTTCAGCATGAGGACAACTTACGTGTGCTTTCTAGCTGGAAATACAGCCACTATTCAGAGTTTGTGTCAGCTAAGAGAACAATATTAAGGTTTCCTGCAAACTCTGTCCTCTACAAAGTCCTCTACTGCCAAAATCAAGTGAAACAAAGAGATAACTCATTTTACTATTATATTTTATTATTATATTAGAAAATTATATACTATAATTATATACTATAATTATATACTAACTATACACTATAATATATATAATAAAATTATATACTAGTCTTCAATACAATACAAAATAATATAGCCTCTGTTTGAGCTTTGACGTCAGCTTTGACCAAACACTTAAAAAAAAAAGTTTCACGAGCGAACATGCACATGATAGAAGTCACTCCATCCATGTCAAGCTGGTTTTGTTGCCAGTAGCCATGTCATTTTTGGCCAGTGAGGTCATGCAACAGCAGAGGTAAAGTGTATATGAGGGCTTCGGGTTTGTTTACTGTGCAAGCAAAGCGTTCTCATTACCACAGCGTGTTTTCACTATTTGATGTAGTGTCGTGGCAAGCACAAGGTAAATACACACACACACACACACACACACACACACACACACACACACACACACACAGGTTATGTGGTGATTTCTCTCTGTGCCCATGAATATTTTCCTCTATCAAGATGGCGTCACTGTCATGAACCTTTAATCGGTGTGTAATGGTTCTGTTCCCTGCACAAAACAAGCTGTAGTTGTCTCACTAGTCAACCAAACGTGTCCAACATTTTCCAAAGAGGGATGGGCTTTCATTATGCTGCACACAAGCACAGACACCTGCCAGTGAAGTTTCATGTCTGAGCCGGTCCCCTCCTCAACCACAAACCTGGAAAGATTAATGTTTGGCAACAATAAGAGAGCAAAGGGGATTCTAATGGAGTGTCACTGAGTTCAAATGGCGGTGTGTAAAGAAGGTGATGGGAATCCGAGAATTTCTGACATCTCCAAGACATTAGGGACTTTCCCTATCCAAGTTTCTGTGTTTGTGTGAGAGTGTGCAAATGTGTGTGGCACAGATTGTTTTTAAATTGAAGCCGATAGTGCAACTGATTGCACTATTGGCAGATTCATCATCACATCGCTCCTTCTGACTCATTTTTACACTCCATAAGAGCAACATCAACACGGCATGGAGTGGTTCACCGATTGAACTTTGGTTAAAGGTAATTCATTTCTTTGCAAATTGTGAACCAAAAACAGATGAGTAAAAAAAAAAAAGAAAGAAAAATGTCAGACTGGGAAGACGCAGGAACAGGAATATAATGACCCAAAAAGCCCTGCGTTCAGCTCACTGTAATCTTGTAAAGTTGAAAGTCAGAACTCAATCAACACAGTACAGACAGTATCATCTGTTCACCAACTCTTTGTGCTTCACATGAGTGTAATTTATATCTTATCCGTGAATCTTACTCCCAAATTGAATTCAAGTGCAGCTGCTGTTAACTTGGCATTATCCTAACTACAAGTATTATACTTTAACAAGACTTATCCAGTCCAATGGTGTGGCCTTATCAAGTGTCCGTGCTGCCAAACTGACTGCAAACAAGATGCCTGCACTTTACAGTAATCAAGACAAACGTCTCCTTTGGGAAAACTAGTGCACCACTAAATACGGTTTAACAATTACAACAAACTGCACAGATGCATCTTCCGTTTCAGTTCCACTTGGAAATTGTATTTTTTCTCACTGCTGCGTTTGGCTCCATTGTGGACACACAGTCTGTCCCTCTTTCCCTCTCGGTGGCACTTGCCCCAATGAATCCTACTGGGTTACGCAAGGAAAGCATCTTGAATATTACTATCCTTGAGATCCAAGCCAGGCCAGATGGGGCTACTGAGATTCTCTGGTGGTTCAGTTCTCCGGCTACTATTACTCAGGGCCTTTTGAAGAGGAGGCTGAAGAAAGGGAACCATTGGTTGTTTTACCACCTTTTTGTTCAATCATTGTCTCAGTTTGCAAATCTTCAGTACAGTCATGTTCTTGTCATAAGTCTACGTCTCTACAAGTGTTTCTACCATCAGATAATTCACTTACTATGAAAGCTGAACAAGCTTCATAAGGTGCACAAAGGCTTTATCTCTTGGTATTGATGTTTATTCCACAACCCAGTAGACCTAATTTATTAGGTTCATGTCTTTTGTCTTGATAAAGCCAAATCTAACACAGCCAGAGGGGGTGAAACTGAGCTGAGTTGATGAGGTCAGTGTGGAGGGATGGGTCAACAAAATATTCATGGGGGTAGACCTCTGTTCGTTCCCAGTGAGTCCACCTTAACCGTTCCATGGCCTCAACCGCATATTTATTTTTTGTAACCGTGACAATTTACAGTTTGAAAACCCAAATTGGATGTTTATTTTAGCCACAACTGCCCCATAACCTTGAGCGTGTTTATTGTGGTTAACATTTTGACAAGTCTTCTTTTTAAAATCAAACCGTGGCCTTTTTCTCCGCTTAACCAAGAGGGTTTTGGAATACAATAAACAGACAGAGGGAAAGAATATCTGTGCTATATATCTTTTTGACTGAAAGAAAAGCTCCTGTCGATCATAAATAGTTGCTTTAGACTTATGCTCTGTCCGAGTTGCAGGACTTGCACAAAATGGTCTTTGTGTGGCTAATGCCACCATATCATACCTATATATTGATAACTGAGACCACATTCTCAAATTAAAAGAAAACAGAGGTATTATTGAAATGTAGTGCATTAGAAGAATCAGAAGTAAAACTCTTTAAACTTACTACTACTTACTTTAAACTTTTGGGTGCATTATCCGTATTAGTATATTATGCGCTGCTTTACTGTTAGCTTCACTTTAAATGAAAATCTTAATGTGGAAAGTAAATTTAAAAACCCATGGGTCTATAATACTTTTATTCTGATTATCTTCAGATGATATCAGTGCTTGAACAAATGTGACAGAGGTTAGCCATAACCATTTACTCTTGAAATCAAGCCTCATTTTTCCATTACACCATATGTGTGTTTCTTTGCCACGAAAGATTAAATTTAATTCACTGTGTGCTGCAGTAAAAAGTATTCTTTCCATACACAGTTGCTGTCAACGAATGACCTGGGCAATATGTTGAAAACTTAATGTGTGTGTGTGTCTCGAATCCAACTGAATGCGCATGTTTGTGTCAGACTATGGGGGCAAATTCATGCACGGGCAAGTGTCGTTCCATCTTTTGAGCACTTTTCTGTAATTGTGACTATGGAGTTCAAACTCCAAACACATTTAAACACCAGCAGTTTGACGACACCTCCATCCCCCATGGAAGATTGACGCTGTGATTTCATAGCCCCCCAAGACATTTATGTGTGATATATATTTATATATTTAACTTTCACATACTGACAGCCTAAGCCGAAAGATGAAACATCTAAATCTGTCGACTTAGATAACATTTCCCTCATAATAGTTTTAATTAATTTTCCATCGGTGTGGTCTAAACCCACTTCACACATTTAAACCTCCTTCTCGT
The DNA here is from genome assembly GCF_022458985.1 of Mugil cephalus. Lineage (NCBI taxonomy): Eukaryota > Metazoa > Chordata > Actinopteri > Mugiliformes > Mugilidae > Mugil > Mugil cephalus. The sequence goes on along the minus strand of NC_061784.1, from coordinate 13,589,896 downwards.
CTCATCACGGAGTCATAAATTAACAGGTCAGAGTTCTTGGGAGAGACATGAAAGCTCGTGTTGAGAGGGAGTCAAGGCAGTGACTTCACAGTACAGAGAGTTATGATCTTTGGGAGGAAGAAAATGCTCAGCTTCCAGAAGCCCTAGGCAGCTGTAGATCGGTCTCCCAATAAGACCTGACCCACATGTCTTTGGCAGCCAGCCAGAGGAAACACTAAAAGCCTGAAGCTTCCACCTGGAGTTCTCCTTAAATAACCTTCGACCTTGATTTAGCTCATAAGCGCTATACGAAAAGCCCAAAAGCTTAGATGCAGTGTAGTGTAGTGTATGTAGATTTAAAAACATGTCAAACAGGCCTGTTCCCTAAGTAATGGTAGAAAATGAGGCTGCTTCCTAAACTTGCACATGTAGAACTCAAAAAGCCGTTAAGTGTTTTTTAGCCAAGTAATTATGACGGCTAGGAAGCAGACATCTATAAAATGACAGTCAATGTGAAGGTAAAGCCGACAGAAGCTTCTTTACTATAAAAAAAAGTCTCATTCACATTCGGCTTACTGATGCAAGCCTTGTTTTAATATCAGTCCCAAACTGTAAAAGTGTGTAATACAAAAAAAATCTAACAAGTAGAATGAAGTGGTGGTTGAAAGTGAAGACACAGGGACAGGAGTGTACAGGAGTACAGGTTACATCATCGTCGCAGTGACTTCAACAGATGTTTCGCGCACCTGATCATACTTTTTGTGTGCCAAACATAACGTTTTTGGGTCAGAAAAGACAGGGAAGAAAAGTACAAAGTGAATTACAATTCAGCCTGCCGAAGCAGGATATTAAAAAGTTACCGTGAGTCGCTTGCTTTAAGACTGTCAGCTTCCTTTGTGCAATGAAAAGCAGCACAGTCAGTCGGACAGAGAGATTTAAGGGCTGGCTGTGGAGGATTAAATATAAATCAGTTCATACAATTCACAAATAGTGAAAAAAAACACACACACAATGAAGAGACTTTTGATTGAGTCTCGAAGGAGGTATCATTTGTCGATACAGTTGCCTAGGGTGATTTAGAATATTTTGACTTTGTTTTTATTCTTAGAAATGTTTGTCTGTTGTGGTCTAGTACTTTTTGAAAACAGTGTTCATTGTAGAACCATCACAAGAAGGACAATACATCCGTTATAAATACTCTATTACAGGTCCCAGCAGACATCTCCCTCTATTGATTTGAGTTGACTCTTATTACAAGGCTTTCTGTGGCAGTAGCTGTCCGACGACCATTTCTCTTCTAGTTACATAACAGCCCTTTGTTGTCCCACAAACGCGGACTCTGAATGCCCAGTTAATCCGCTCAGACAATCGCTGTTGGAAAGTGGGCAGAGCTGTAATGGAGTAAAGTTGTCACTACATTTGGAAAACAGAGGACATGTGTTCACTCATTGGCTCTGCGTGTGTGTTTCCTTTGGCCAAGACCTCATGCTATGTCGTCCCATCAGGCCTTTCCTGTCTGAAATTATGGCTGGCTTTCTCTCCTCTCTCTCGCACACACAGTATCACACCCTTGGCTTGGCTCTGTCCGGAGCGTAATGTTCACGGAGGGCTACAGTGCGCCACGGAGACAAAGTCTAACGATCGAACAAAGAGGGAAGAACAAACAAGATGCCTTCCTCAAACGGCAATCCATAACGAGAGACCGTTCCCACTTCAGAGTGACTCTCTCTGATAATTCGCTGAGTCTGGTATTTCCAGATGTGCACCTCGAAGGACAAAGCCCTGCACACCTGTTGAGCTGCAGTTCGTCGCAATTCACGTTGAACCCTCATGACCCCATTTCAAACTATTATTTATTTATTTATTTTTTAAAGAATTCTAAGGTTCAGTCCATGGCAGGCTGAACTGCAACTGGAGTCATTTATGGCTACTAGATAGATTTTTTTCTCCCCTAAGGTGAGCAACTAGTTTGCTTAGACTCGCACATCAGGCTTTGATTGCATCTTTCTTTGACATGTCATCTGTCTTATAAATCACCTTTGGCTACATTTATTAGAGAAGAATGTAACAGCTCACAGTTCACTTTCTGTTTCACTGCCATTGCTTTGGGTGTGCGCAATTAATCATTTATTTGCACTTAATCCCCATCCTGGTTTTATCCATGACACTGCCTGACACCTGATAAGAGTAAAAGGTTTTAGGCTGATGAACTGAGCAGAGTTTGGAATATAAAACTTTCTGTCATGCCTTATTTCCTGTCAGCCTTCCTCATCACACACGCTGGCTGTCTCATCAGACCGATGCCAGGAAAAATAATAATTTTTCACATTTAGACAATTATTTTAATGGGGTTATGAAAAACGAAAAAAACGTGTTTATAGACCTCAATTTAAGAGTGATGATGAATGCTTGTTGCTGCTCCTCTTGAACTCACTCACCAGTTCCATCCCCCAAATTCATTGCTATTGGTGTTGTTTTTGTGTCCATGACGATGAAACAAACATTGTGCAAGTTATTAGAGGCAAATGAAATCAGCACTTTGTCTGGGATCAGGGCATTTATCTGTTAAGGATCATCATTTTTTTATTTTTTATTTTTTATTTTTGCTAAAGATGCATGGTGGTAATGGAGGAAGCACAGTGTAGTGTGATTATAATGTTATGGCTACAGCAGGGATCAAGGGGCCCTTTAATATTTTGCATGGCCATGCCCCAGTAAAGTGATGCATCGGCTGAAGAATCTGTGACTAAAGTAACTAACTGGTTGCACAACTGCATTAGTCATGTGAACATTTCTGAAGGCTTAGTTGATGGTGGATTGTTTGGAAGGTCAATCACCGGTTTATCTATGGCTACTCCATATGTAGCGTGTACACCTGAGCTGGATGTTATGCGTGCATTAGATTAGATTAGATTAGATTAGATTAGATTAGATTAGATTAGATTAGATTAGATTAGATTAGATTAGATGAGATACCTGGGTCAGGGCAGCACAGTGGTATGGTATTGATGCCTCACAGCAAGAAGATGACAGCTGGGACAGACTCCAGCCTAGAGTGAGATGAGATGAGATGAGATGAGATGAGATGAGATGAGATGAGATGAGATGAGATGAGATAAAATACCTGGGACCAGTGCTGGGTTTCTTGTTAATCCCTTCTCCCACATAAACATCTGCCCAGCTGCAGAAGAAGAAACAGGAGTGTGTGGGTGTTTGTTTGTATGTGTGTGTGCTGTGAGGTCTTTTTAAGATTACAAAGATTAGGGACTAACAGTAAATGATTAACACCTTTGTTCTGTGTTAGAAGCTTGAATGAGAAAATGACTAATTTCCCAAGAATTTCTCAATTTTCCCTGGATGTGCTTTTCCAGGGAAAAAGGGAGCTCTTCTGCTCCTTCTCAGACAAAGGGAGGGGAGCTGCCCTAACGTGATGCGGTTTCATTATTGACCAAATAACAATATGAATGAAAGTTTAGTCACTGGCAGCAGTGTGTATTTCACAATTTTCTTCATACACTGAAAAAAAAAGGTTCACACACTCTAATATTTTGTTGGATAACCTTTAGCTTTGATTGCAGCAGCAGACATTGTTTCAACTTAGACTTAGACTTATACTTATACTTAGACAGACTTAGTCACCATAGCTTTGTTGTAAATAAAAGTAAACACTCATAAAAACCACAAGAAAGATAAAATAAAATGAGATTAATTTAAAGTGAAACAAAAATAAGCAGTGTAATCAAAAAAAAAAAATGTAAAGAATTAGCATTATGAAAATATACAAAAGTAGTTGGCAAAATAGTGTCCAAGGTGATGTGGATGTTTGGCCAGTTGCATAGCAAGTGGTGTGGATCGTGTCGTCAATGGTGTTTCCTTATCGGCTGAGGGAGGGATGTAAATTCAAATTTGTTTTTTCACCAAGATCTTGCATTGATGATGGGGGAGTCTGACCATGGCACAAAACCTTCTCCTGCACATCCCAAAGATTCACAACAAGGTTAAGGTCTGGACTCTGCAGTGGCCAGTCCGTGTGTGAAAATGATGTCTCATGCTCCCTGAACCACCCTTTCACAATTTGAGCCCAATGAATCATGGCATTGTCGTCTTGGAATATGTCCGTGCCATCGGGGAAAAAAAAATCCATTGATGTAATAACCTGGTCATTCAGTATATTCAGGTAGTCAGCTGACCTCGTTCTTTGGGCATAATGTTACTGAACCTAGACATGAGCAACTGCAGCAACCCCAGATCATAGCACTGCCTCCACAGGCTGGTACAATAGGCACTAGGCAAGATGGTTGCGTCACTTCATCTGCCTCTCTTCTTACCCTCATACGTCCATCACAATGGTTCTTCACTATCCTTCCAGTTTTTTAATAATGTGTCGAACAGTTCTTAACCGATTGTTAGTAGTTTCTGCAACTCCTTAAATGTTTTTCCTACTTGATACACGCCAATGATTTGACCCTTGGAAGGCTGTAGAAAAAACCTGCACATCAGCATAAGCTCCCGATTAAACTTTTATTGTCATGAAGTTTTCGGGCCAGCAGGCCCTTCTTCAGATGAATGGCCTGTTGACCCGAAACGTCATGACAGTGACAGCTGAAAGATATTGCCCATGCAGTAATTATCCAATAGGAGGGTAGTGCCTATTTGCTCAGTTAAATCCAGGTGGCAACTTTTTCTTGGCCAGACAGTGTATAATACTATATTCAGAGTAATCTTTATGATGTCAAGCATTTTTAACTCACTGACAGTTCTCTTTAGTGAGTCAATTAGAGCCGTGAGATATTAATGCTGACATAAGCCTTGTGGTAAGACTACGGCGCATCTTGGTTGATTGAAAAAGCAAACACTGGAAGTGAAATAAACAAAGAGAATCAGAGTCTCCTTTAGCCAGTGAAGACCTCATTACACAGTAAATCAACCAGGGCTCGTTTATTCTGCCTCCACGGGGATAATAGATCCAAGACTAATAACCACACCATGCCAGTCCAGAAAAATGAAACAGTGTTTGTTTGTTTGTTTGGACACTTTCCATTTCTCACTCTGTTTTGCCTTTGACTCCTATCACCCCCTCTCCACATATTCCTCTTTCCCCTCCTGCTACTTCGGGACCGTGTCCAATACTGACGTTTGCGCTTGCTCATCCAGCAGCTCTTGTGCCGCTTCTTCCCAGCGTGAATCACCCCGTTTTGGCGCAGAATGCCTTGGACTGCGAAGCCGCTGTTAACCGCAGACCGTGCCAAGGAGTCACAAAAGGTCACAATATTGAATTGTAGACACATAGTCTGCTACCATGCACTTACAAGTAAAGAGGGAGGCTGCCAAAGCCTCAGACCTTGAATTCAAGTTTCCTTTATTTTGTAATGTTATTTGTCATAACGGCATATGGTTGTTCTAACCAAAGGGCTGTTCTCAGCTCTTGCTCTTCTCCCAGTAGTAGAAACCTATATGGTGTATGTCCTTTTGTGGATTTGGCAATCCTTTTATTGTTTTCTGAGATGCTTATCTTTTACAGCTGTAAATGTCTGACTGGGCAAGGCCAGGTGATCAGACAAGTAATGAACAAGCCTATTGTCTGACTAGATTACCTTGAGACTGCACGCAAAGTTAGGTCATCTAAAATGTGAGTTGCAGTCCTTGCAAAATGATGTGTGGTGAAGATATTTGGTCAAAGCTTAGGCTTATCCCTATTTTCTCTCCTCGAAAATAAATAATTAAATAAATAGTAACCGACCTAACCTGTCTGTTACATTTTTTCCACGTGTACAAGGAAGTAAAACATCTAAAGCAAAATGTGGTAAAGCATCATGGACATTTTTAACAAGCGCCCGTAATTGTTCTCAGAAATATGGAGGTAATACGACTCAAGTCACAAGATAGCCGCAGATGTGATCCCGCTGGGCCTTAAACCTGGCCTTGATGCGATTCTTGCAGACCTCCAGATTTTCCACAGAACAAGCAGAAAAATAAAACGTGACGCTGAAGAATTTTTGTCAGCCTCTGGGGAAGTGAGGCTAAACTTGCGCAAATTACCAAAGAAAGTTTACATCTCTCCATTGTCTCTTCCGCCCTGCCTCCTGCCCCGGTATGAATGAGGTCAGCTTGGACCACACAGGGTGAATGATGACTGCTGCTAAAGAAAAACATTTAAAAAATAAAAATAGTTTTTCTGCAGGCGTTTGGACAACGTCACATGAACAGATGCTTTAGATCATCCATATCATTTTAGATTTAGGAAACGCATTGCTGTCTCCCCTCCATATGGAACTTGGTACATGTTAATGTATCATTCTATAATTATACAAGTCATGTTAATTTTTACTAACCATTCACTTAAAGCCATGATCAATTTTACATCAGGGCACCAATTCTCTTTTATTTAATGCAAAAACTTCAACAGATCCCATAATTTATTGTGCAAAGAAATCCATATACTATGCATGTGTTAAGGTGTTAAGTCATATATCCAACACATTGACTGTATATATTAGGTCCAACATCATATGAAGTCATTTGCTAGTTTTTGGAGGGAGATTTGAATGGTTACAGAAGGGCACGTCTTTACTTCTCCTCTTCAATATTTTATCAATACTATTGCGTGCACGTAGAGTAGATTAATTGATAGTCAACTGTATCTTATTTTACATGTTATATCTACAAATATGAAAGTAAAGCGTATAGAGACATGAGTTGATCAAGGTCTTAGGGTGACAAGTCTGAGGTCTGCAGTTTGCGCAAGGGGCTAAAAATGGCCGAAATGTCAACTGTTACCTGTCAACCATGTTGATCTCTGTCTACTGTAACACAGTTGACAGAGATTAAGATGGTTGACAGTGTTAGTAGTTTATTGTCACTATTTTTGTTCATATTAAGAGACAAATACAATTTGTGTTTTAGGGAGGTTAGCAGAGAGAGAAAGAAAGGAAGTGACAGAGAACCAGCTTACTCTACCTCAGAGTCCTGAAGTCGATCCACAGCCTCACATGTCAAGGTAAAGATTTAGTGAATGGAAAAAGGGTTTAACAATAGATTTTGTTTTGAAACGGTGATGAAAAGAGAGTAACCGCTTGTCATCTTTACTCTGTTTAGTTTCGGAGCAGATGACCTGGATGACTGAGAAGCTTCCCAGACATCAACAATTTAAAGCACAGCCCCAAGTCAGAGTAAGAACTGCCCATTTCGAATGTGAAATCCAGTTAGGCAGCGAACAGAGTGAAAAATGTGGCTGTGTTGTTGTTGTTTTTTTTTTTCTTAACCACAAATAAAATATATATTTCCGAAGCACGAGAATAGAGAGCCATTTGTCTCGCTATTACTTCTGGCCAACATTCTGGGGGTCTTTTGCTCATGAGAATTCATAAGATTTTTCCTCTGCAGTGTAATCCTATGCAACGTGACCGAATAGCTCATTGTTTGGAACAAAAGCTGAGTCACAAGCTGCTAGAGTGCAGAGTCCTGATATACGGCTACAATCCCCTTGGGACTCCAACTGAACGCTATAAAGTAGAGATCGGTGGCCCTCAGCTGTTCCCACATTCATAAAGAAATAATTTACAGCTCGTTAATTCTGCTACCCACACTTTTTGAATGTTTAAGCTTTCTCTGTGAGGTCAGAATGTGAGATGGTGTGAACTCTAGAGGTAACACTATCCTCAGACAAATGTGAGCGTGAAAACAAATGAGATGTAGACAGTGTAAATGATATGGTTGAGACGTTTCACTGAGCTGTGTTACAGACTGATCATTGATTTACTTGTTCATCGTCTTTTGTTTAAATAGTTATTGTGCACACCATTGTCTATTGTTAGGTCCAAGTGTTATCCCTTGTAATTCAGCAGACTACTTACCCAGTTTTGGTTAGAGATTTCTTCTGAAGGGTGACTTTGTTATCCAGAATCAAGACAGGGAGGGAGAGTCAGTGCCAGATCAGCCAGCCAACTCCCCGTCCAGATGGGGCTCCAGATGGTATGTTCTACCATGCCACTGTCAGCTCACTGCTTTGCTATTAGGGTTTCATACTTTAGGTTCTGTAAAGCATCTTGAGACAATTTGCATTCGTATTAGGGCTATATAACTAAAACTGAATAGAACAGAAAACTGAGAAAAAATATGTTAAGCCCCTCACCTTTATCCAATGTGAAAAGGTTGACTGAATGAACCAGAATTGGAATTTTATCGTCTCGGCTCGGTTCGGCTTAGATCTGAATAGGAATGCCACAATGCCGTTGATGATCACTGGGTGGTCTGTCAGATTGTGTCATTGAAGAAGCTCCGGGGCTGCGAGCAGCTCAAAAACAGAGCAAAGTTTTGGTCTACTCCCATGATCTCTCGAGGGTTGTTACATGATCGTTAATGGAAATGCATAGGCAAATTAGCCCTACGTCATGTTCTGGAAATTGCGCCGATTGGGTAATGCATGTGCGACTTTGTTTATATACAGCTTGTATAGCGATATGGCACACTATTTTATCAATCACAGCAGCGCACTGGCAAGACCTTGAGATCCACGAGCTGCTCTGCATCTGAGGAGAAGAGGAGATTCGGCGGTAGATATTGGGCACTGGGTGAAAGCGTGAACTGAAAGCGTTTAAAAAATACACCATGCTGTCCATTGTTTACTTTGCAGTGTATGGTACTTAAATGTGTCAAGATGACGTTGATGACGTTGCTGACCTATGAGAGGGGTGAAAAAACAGGCACATAGCTCTCACAGTTGGAGGTCGACCCTGGTCTGAAAATCGCGTGCTGACTCTGTATTTTTGATGTGAAATGGCTTTATTTAGTTATTAGGTGGTTAGCAAACACAGATGGATATGTGAATCTAACACACTGTAAATCCTTTGTCTTGTATTACACCATATAATTTCTGATCCAAGATCTGGATTTGGAAAATCATGACATCTTGTCACTGGAACTCAGGTTGATGCTGTTAACTCCCACACAGCTGCAGTCTCCATCTCTTCATTCAAGAGAGACGGAAAACTCTTGCACAGTTTCCTGGTTCCACGCCTATCAAGATAAAAGAGGTGAGGGAGAACAAAAAACTGGGGTGCCAACTGCATGTCAACGCTGTGAAGAATTTGTTTCTGCCATTCCCACCGGACATGTTTTCATCTGTGCCACGCAGACACACACCGTGGCAGATTTTGAGATTCTAGAATGTGTCATTTATGTCATCTCGCATCTCCCTCTCTCTTCAGGGCATGTGTGTTCCTTTAACACAGAGCTGGCCCAAAATATGACCAGAGTTCATGGCACAGCATTTGAATAAAGCCTCTCTGTTCTTTCTGTAAACAAAACAACATGGTTCTTAGTATTGTGAAAGGCTTTTTTTTTTTCTCGTGATGAGCAATCTATTTCATACTAATGATTTGGAAAACCTAATCAGCTGAGACTCAAAAACCAGCTGCCTGTCAGAAATTAGTTTCATTTGGTGCAGGATTGTTTCCCATTAATAATGAACTATTGAGTTCATTTCAGGAGCAAAGAGGTGCAGAAGTGAAGAAACCTCACAACCTCAAACCGCCTCTGAACCAGTTACCATTCTTGTAACGTGACTGTAGGAGCCCCAGTTAAATATGTGTGTGTATTTGGATGAGTGACAGTGTGTGAATATTAGAATGTAGGCGTTTTACATTTGTATTACAAATATAAATGTGGAGGAAAAGGGAAAATGTAAGGCAATAAAAGCCCACTAATAACCTCAGCCTGGCAGCTTTAACCGTGGGCCAATGCCCAAATCCAGAGCAATGGTTTTTGTGTAGTTCAGAAAGAGGCAAGACTGCTTGTTTAAATATATTGCTAATGAGGCCCGTGCTCATTATTAATTTTAGGGGCCTTTACTGTTAAGCACCCTTAGGACATCAGGCAGCAGATCAGACAGAACAGATATAATGTAAACATGGCTTTGAACACAACACTTAAGACCTGACTAATTATAAAGTTTTTTAAATGGATGTCCCAGACAGTAAGTGGTGAACTTTGACCACTTGCCACCTCTACTTTCTCAGAGTTTACTTTGGATGAACAAAACAATTGATTGCAGGTGTTAATTTCGAACAAAGCTTATTCATAATCGTCAAATCATGCAAATTTTTCCACGTGACTGCAATGCAGGAATAGAGCAGAGTTCAGATTTCTTAGTTTTCATGACACAAGCATCAGTAAGTGTCATGTTGTATCTATTTTTTTCTTTCTCTTCAGTGGTTTTTGGAAATGCAAATAGAGTCAAGGAGAGTCAGAAAAGATGTGAACTAAGATGCATGTCACTAGCTTGACTCCCTGCCAAAACTTTCCCTTCAGGAGACAGAGTTTCAAGGTGCACCTGGAGCCTTATCATTATTATCAAAATGGACCTTGACTCACTGCTATTACTGCATTCATGATAAATCATTTGACTTGTCAGTCCAGATCAGTAAAGGAAGATTCATACATCCCCGAATGCAGACAGCTGTCAGAAATACTGCCATGCATTTTAAGTAACACTGCTTTTAACTGTTTTCTTCTATACAATGTCCAACTCCCCAGCTGTTCAGTATTTTGTGGCTCTCCATACAAAGACAATTGTTCCTGGAGTAAAAACGCAGGAGAGATGGTGTTCGTAGCCAATGTGAAACAGATGTTATCTTAATCCATAAGTGTAACCATTACTTTGATTGAAGTAGTTTTTAAATGGCTCCCCAAAAAGTGGTGTTTCTGCGATGCATCATTTCTGTTCCATTATTCATAGCTCTGGGTTTTGAGTCAATGAAAATACTGATTGTTGAGGTGATCCAGATCATTTTGATTACAGAAAGACTGCAGAAAAGCCGCATCAGCCACATGTGGCTTCAAACCAACTGTGACCAAATGAAATGTGCAAAAGCCTTAAAAGCTTACATTTCAAGTGCCACTGACCCCAAGCAAGCCCCGTCATGTATGTGTGTGTGTGTGTGTGTGTCTGTGTGTGTACAGGTGAGCCCCACCCTGCACCTCCCTGCCCTCATAAAGGAAGCACTTCAACTGTTGAGACAATGATGTTGAAAGAAAACTTTTCAAGACAGCCAGTGCTAAAAAAAAAGGAAGAAAAAAGAGAGAGAACAAAAACAAAAACAGCTCCCTGATCCTTGAAACAGAAACAGTAATGGTTATAGTGCTAGCGCTTAAATAGCACCATATTCTTCTACTTTTGGCTTGACATGTCAAAATATTTTCACATTTCTAAACAGACTCGGATTATTATGTTTAATGGTGACGGATTGAAGTCAGAAGACACCATCAAGTTCAAAGTGAACAGCTTCTGTTTTGGAAAGTTTATGAGAAAATTTGAATTTTTAAAAATTGCCTGTGTACAATGTATATACAATAAGGAAAAAATAAACATGCTGTTGCTCTAAATGTATGCTTTTCACATTACATACATATTCTCATCTTACTTACTCATTCTTACAAGGCTGAGTTCACTGGCCTGTGGCATTCAGCCTAATGAATCTGCTATCCTATTGTCCCCCCTACTGTACAATTATGGCATTTCAACCAAACCATCTCTTTACATCGTGGATGCTGTAGTCTGAGGGTATAGTTTGCATCATCAAGTGTCATCTTCTTTCACATGTAGGCATTTTTTGAACTTGTGCTACACAGCACCACATTTTGAATGACAAAATGATTCTTCACCCACGTGTGGGGCACAAAATCATACACTGCAACAAAACTGATCGCTGCTCCCGTCCTTTGCTCACTCCATTTTATAACAAACATCTGTCTGATGCTTCTTACTTAAACTGGTTCTCATTTATTTTACTGATTTACCCCTGTCTGATACTTGAAGGTCAAAACTAAAGCAACTTCGTGTGGCGAAGGATTCTGCTTTAACTGAGTATATCAACAGCAATGTCTTATTAAAACTAGGAATGATTGGTGTTTTAATTTAAATATCAGGTCTAGATGCAGAATATGAACATTGCTTACATTAGAAAAAAAGAGCTCCAGATGTGCATACATCATACATCTGGAGACACGTTCAGATGAGTAGACTACCGCATTGGAGATGATCTCTGAATTTCTCTGTGAATTACTTTCCACTTTTTGAAAGCATTATTGACTTTATCATATGTAATGGCCAATTTACCTCGTTGTGCCCTTAAAAATTGGGTGTTCTGAAACTCTCCATAGGTTTCTAGACGCTATGCATGACCAAATGTGTTTGTTTGTTTGTTAGTTTAAAAATAAACTTGAAACTTCCGGGGCTCGCTTTAAAATCCAGCATGTGGTCAAACTGGATTGCATCACATCCAGTACCAGTTACAATCATCAATCTAGTTGATCATTAAACGTCATGAATGCATTATTATTAAACGTCATAATTTTCCATTTCTGTACGTTTGATTTAAGTTGACAGCTGTCGTTTGCTCAGAAGTTGTAAAAGAAACTTGTCTCCGCTGGTCAAATAACGAGCATCAATGTGGCGCTCGGTGTGGCTCCGCCCACAGCCGCTCAAACCGGAAGTTTAGCTGTTGTTGTCACACTGGAAGAAAATGGCTGCTGCTCCGACTTTTTTTCAATGAAGACAGTGATATTTCAATTTCATTTCGTTTTCTTGCATTGGAGCTACAGTCGACCGCTATGCAAGCTAGAAGGCAAGTCCATCCTGTTTGTCGAGACTGACGTCGCTTTGTCGGGTTGTGTCTGAGGCGACGTAAGACCGTTAGCGTAGCTGGTAACTTACAGCTTGTCCACTAGGAACGGGCTAGCATGCTAACGTTAGCCGTGCTAGCCTCAGCGGTCAGGCATCAACGAGCTTGTTGCTATTCGGCTTCTCTCTTTACTGCACCCTCAGTCCTCGGAGTTCAACAACCTCAGCAACCATGTTTTATCGACCCCGCGTCACTTTGCGCATTTATTTACTTTGCTCAGTCATTTCCAATACAACAAAAGGATGAAACAAGTTAACAGTTTCAGTCCCTCTGGCTGTTTGTTTGTGGCATCTGCTTAACTCCCAATGCACACTATTTGGCAGCAGCGCTGACTTCACAGCCTTTCAGCCACACCGAGTGTATATTTATTGATTTGCCCGCTGTGTGCGTTTGTTTCTAACATGCTGCTTGGAATGCGTCTGCTGTGTTGCTGTGCAGGGTGTGAATGGTCACTCTAGGAAGGTGACAGTGTGGGGCAGAAAGGACAGCATCGTCTACCGTCACTCGCCTTGCAGCTGGCGGTGGACCACAATGGTGAGTTTAATCTCTGTTAGGTCATCCGACTTTGCATGTCATGCAGTGGACATCCATATTGATAGCAGATGAAGTAACTAGCCAGAAACCACCACCAGATCTTGCACAGGTTGCTCTGTTCTCTTCCTGTTTGTGACTGACCTATTTTTTTTTTTTTTACATTTCCCAAAGCAACAAGTTTTGGAATATGCATTGGATCGAGCCGAGGTAAAATGCCTTTATTTCTTTGCATGTTTGCAAAGTAAGACAGTAATAATGTGTTTTGCTCAGCTTCCATTACATGAGAAATCCCCTGACCACACTAATCAGGCTTCATCCGACCGATCGTTCATTAATGCAGTGTGTTGTCTCTTGTACAGTACATCGTCGAAAGTGCTCGACAACGACCAGCCAAAAGAAGAATCTCATCCAGCGGGCGGAAGAGTTTATATCAGAAGCTTTATGAGCTTTACATAGAGGAATGTGAGAAGGAGCCAGAGTTAAAGGTTTGTGTTTTGCAACTTGACTCTCACTTATGATTATGTAGCAATGCTCATCCATTAAAAATAAATTAATTCAACATGTAGGGAATGAGCGCATGATACCGATACTGGTTTCTAATCATACTTGTTTATTGGTTTCTAATCATGCTTGTTCAGGTGTGTTTTATTCCAATATGTCTTTGTCTCATTGGTGCAGAACAGTTTGTTTACTGTTTATCAACTGCAATATGCAACTTCAGTAAATGATCGATTGGTATCTTTATTAAGTGCCATTTTTTCTGATAAACTTGGTGTTTAATCAACTTTGGCATTGCCAAAAATTAAAAACTGTTTATCCAAATTAAGAAAAAACTGCCCACACTGATAATTTCTGCTTTTTCGTTATGTGCCAATAAATATCAAAATCAGGCTCCATGTTTTCACGTTAGCAGATGAAATAAAACCGTGTCAATTCTATTTCTTTAAGAAAAGCAAAAGCACTGTTCAACACCTGTCAACATTTGTAAAGTTAGGATTTTTAGTCTTTGATGCTTGATTGAAAGATTTGTAATCCATGGGATTTCTTTTCTGTCTTTCTGAAGAATTTGAGGAGAAATGTGAATCTACTGGAGAAGCTAGTGTCTCAGGAGTCTGTGTCATGTCTGGTGGTCAACCTGTACCCTGGGAATGAAGGCTATTCTTTAATGCTCAGGGGCAAAAATGGATCTGGTAAGAGAAGTCTGTTAAAAAAAACAAAAACATTTTTCTGATTAATGTATCACGGTAGTTTTTGTCTTTAATGCTCATGTTTGTGTTGCTCACTAGATTCTGAAACCATCCGTCTGCCATATGAAGAAAGAGAACTGCTGGAGTACCTAGATGCTGAGGAGTTGCCTCCTATTCTGGTGGATCTGTTGGAGAAATCACAGGTGTGTGATGAATTTTGAAATTCATAAGCAAAATGTAGATTGAATAGGAGACTAAATGTTTATATATATATTAAATATATGAAAGTAGCACCACTATGAAATGTTTTAAATATTCTAAAATAGTGTCTTATTGTGTGCTGTTAAGTCATCTCCCTTTTTGTAAAATGTTTTCGGGCACTCACCTGTGTATTCGGTCTCAGGTGAACATCTTCCACTGTGGCTGCGTAATAGTAGAGGTGAGAGACTACAGGCAGTCTGGTAACACCAAGATGCCCACTTACCAGAGTAGACACATCCTACTGCGGCCAACCATGCAGGTAATATCTGCCACTACCCATTTCGGTGAGAAATGAGCAGAAAATCTTAACCTGGAGTTGATCTTTAACTGTTGGCGTATTTTTCCCCTGCAGACCCTGATCTGTGATGTCCATGCCATGACCAGTGACCACCACAAGTGGACACAGGTATGAGTTGGTCATCATCTGACATCGTCATCTGACAGTATATTTATTTTCCCATTTCCTTGTTAATTCTCTACACTCTCATTTACGTCAGCGTGACCTATTTTTTGTACCCGCTAATGTAGAAAATACTTTTTAAATCAGCAGTCCTCGCTTGTATGTCTTGAGTTCTTTTAGCATCAGCACTCCGCGCAGATTGTTTTTGTAGCATCTCCCCTTTCTCTGCCTTAGGATGACAAACTGCAGCTGGAGAGTCAATTGATTTTGGCTACAGCTGAACCTCTGTGCCTGGATCCCTCGATTTCTGTAACTTGCACAGCGAACCGTCTGCTCTACAACAAACAGAAAATGAACACTCGCTCCATAAAAAGGTACCTAATACACTCAGGCACTCATTAGGATTGAAGTCAGCTCAGTTTGAGTTCAGTTCTGCTAGAACACATATATATATACACACACACATGTATATGTATGAAACCTCTGTGACTTAAAAAGGAGAGCATGCCCATAAATAAAGCCTGCATCTTGTTTAAGACACATGCTTCTTTATTGGTTTGTGCCATAGGTGTTTCAAGAGGCACTCTCGAGCTGCACTGAACAGGCAGCAGGAGCTGTCTCATCTGCCCATACCTCCTCAGTTACGACTCTACGACTACCTACAGAGGAGGAAAGAGAGGAAACCAGCTCCTGTCATTGACCTTAAGATCTCAAAGATCGGAAACGTAAGTGCTCAGCATGCATGAGGTTTGTCTAGCTTACTGTGGGGTTCTTAAGTCTATTTATAGTCACTTCAAATTAAAACAATGTGCGTGAACTTCAGAATAGTTTAATGACAGCTGCCCTCAAGCTCCTTCTCATGATCCATTTTCCCCTCAGGATGATTTGGTAATGCACAGAGCAGCTACTTGTAATGCTTGGCTTTCTCAGTCTTCAAGTGCCCTAAATGTTTTGTGAGGTTGAAGTCAGAAGTCTTTGATGGCAAGTGTGACAGCATCTCCTAGGTCTTCAGAGGAGTTGAAGTAGTAAAAAAAAAAGCTTTGAGGTGAGTTTTGACTCAGTACCCCGCTGCAGTATGAATCCTTCTCTACAAGGAAGACCAGAGTGTGGCGTGTCTCTGAAGAACTTAGTGCTGCTTCTCTTTGCTCATGTTTCACAGTGGGTTTTATGCGCTGCTGTGCGCTGTATCTCCCCGTTTGTGTTGTTGCATAAACCCTTCCGGTACTTCCACAAATCTGAATCCAACCCAAACATTAGGCCTTGTTGGCCCCTCCTGAAGATTTGTTTAGCAATGCTTTTCATCCTCTCAGACACTGCTAGGCAGCTTTCTTTTCAGTGGACTTATCTTGAACTGTGGTGAAGGTGCTTATGTATCTCTTTCTTTGTGAGCAAACCTTGTATGTGTTGATCTCCATGTGTTGTTGTGAACTACCACTACAGAAACCTTCGGTCCGAGTTGACAATGATATAGCTCCTCACTGCCTATAATAGTTTTGGCGCCATGTTTGCCACTATCACAATGCTGCTGAGTGAGAAGTGTTCTGCTCAGGCTGCTTCAGTGGAATGATACAACTCAAGCAAATCTGAATGAAACAGTGGGTCACTGCCATTCATTTGCTTCATTGTCGTTCCTCCTCTGGACATAGTACAGACTTTTCTCATTATCATGTCTTTGTAAGATCAGAGGGGAAGAAGAGGAGCACTATTTTGGCTCTCACTCATTCGACTAACTCCTGTACTGTTGCTCCTTACTTTCTGTTTTCTTATCTTTTTGTTTGTATCATTACTTACAGTGTGTTGACATGTGGAAGCAGAACAACTGCCAACTAGCTGTACCGAAGGAAATTGATGTAAGTAGCTAAACGCTGTCACTTAAACACTTAAGCGGACGCCACTTAAAAACCCGACCAGCATTTCCGAGTCTGACAACAATGTACACCCTCCAAAAACAACATTTTGTCTGTGTGGTTGTTGCTCTAGGTGGAAAAGTATGCTGTGGTTGAGAAATCTCTGCAGTTGGAGGACTCTCAGCCCACTGTGATCTGGCCTGCTGAGGTAAGTTTGGCAGCATTTATGCTCTCTGAGGGTGCAGATCAATGATGGCTGTTTTTACTCTCAGAAATAGACGGTGGGGTTTGAGTTCGAGATCTGTATCGCTACTCGGGGGAAACTGAGCAAAATTGGGCTTATTTGACATCCATTGCTGTTTTTGCTATTCTGGATAAAAAGACCGCACTGCTGACAGATTGTGTCAGGGACATTGTTTTTCTCCACAAATTCTACTGGACCTCTATTCACATATTTCCAATGTATTTTATTCGCTCTGGACAGTCAGTGAGACAAATGGTAAACAGGTGGCATTACGCACAGGCAGGGTCATTAGTCAGTGCTGCAAAAATAAACGATAATGATTTTTGTAATACAATTTTCTCTTGGCTTTATTTTCACTTCCCATTTAATGGTAGATGAAGTCAAAAATATTTATGGAAACCAAGTGCGTGTTGTGACTTGCCGACCCGTTCGATAAAGCCCGGACTTTGCTGTTACTTCCTCTAGTTTTGTACCATTTTTAAGGCTAATATTAAGACCTTTGCACGGCTAACGTTTCACCAGAGGCCTCCTGTGTTTTATGTTCACGCAGGAAGTTGTAGATGATTACACATTTGAGTGTGAGGTGGGAGGCCAAGCTCAGAGGACCAAGGTGTCAATCTTCCAGTCGATGGGAGATCCACTAGTGTACGGGAAGATCTACTGTGCTAAAGAACCAAAAGCAGAGGAAGACAGCACAAACCTAAAGCTCATTCATCCCCCGTAAGCACACTCAAGACCAATCCAGTTTATACGATGCAACATGAAATACCTCTCTGAGATAACTCAATCTCCTTTTTCTCATTTGCAGTTTCCTCATAGGGTCAAAGATAGATGCAGATCGGTGAGTCACATTGTTTGTTAATTACGCAGTTGTTAGGGGGACACTGTTGCACAGCATGATAAAAACAAATTGTCTGTTTGATAGGTTTCTTACTCAGTACAAAGGAGTGTATGAGAGAGATGTGAAGTGTCAGGTCAAGATGTCCCATAACTCAGGCAACGTGGGACAGGGGCCTCTGTCCCCCAGCAAAGATGAGGTATGTGCAACCGATTCAGATTGTGCTCTTGTGGTTTGTACATTTCATTTGCGTGGGGAAACGAATACCAATGCTGTGATGCGCTGTGGCTAACGAACTGTTTCAAATGCCTTTCCAAGGGTGATGGTATTTCCCCCCTGGTCCAGACGTCTGTGTTAGGAAAAGGGGTAAAGCACCGACCCCCTCCCATCAAACTGCCTTCAGGATCCGGCAGCAGCTCCTCAGGTACTTCTGCTACTAGTGACCAATAAGTATAATCATGTGGTAGGCTGTGCAGAATGATTTCAGGGTGTGGCAGAGAGCAAACGCAGGAAGAATGAGTTTACCCACTGCTGCTGTCTTTGATCACCCTAGGATGTCTATTCAAATTGAACAAAAGTCCACAGCCTTTAATTGAATTAGTGGACAAAGGGTGAGATCATTTACGGACAGCACCAATTTGGTCATCCCTGAGAGCACAAACATGTCTCAAGTGGCTGCTTCCTCATTCATGGCTTGCATCCAGATTGCTTTATAATACTGAGTTCAGGTTGCAGGGAAATGATTAAACCATGGATCAGTCATGGTGATATAAATACATGAGCTAATTTTTCTTTCAGGTAATCCATATAGTTCACAAACCACCAGTGGTCTACTTAAGTGTCCTACGCCCCCTCCAGCAAAAAGCCAGTCTCTGAACAGGAAGCACTCCATGGAGCTGGGCCAGGTGGGCCTGCTGTCGCCTGCCTCTCTCTCTCCCATGGGCTCCACTCAGAGTGAGTACGGCGACCGTCTGACTAACCGTTGTGTTGCTTTCTTTCATTGAGCGAAAATGAGCCGTGCTGGAATTTCTTACGTCAGCTTGTCTCGCAGCTTCCAAGTTTCTCCGCATATTTTGATAAATCTTGACAGCTATGGAGAAAGGAATAAAACTACACGGGCATTTGGACAAAGAGATGGAGTATTGGATCACCACAAGCACTTCTCTCAGTAGTAATACGCATTCATACTGAAACCAGCTGTCATTCAGACGGGAGACATGACAAATTGCTTAAATTGAACTTTTCAGACGTTGTTCTGGAAGATTAGTTTCCATGTATCTGAGATGCCAGTGCCTGTGTCAAAAAAAACAAACACAATGAAAGAGTACTGAAAAGTACCCGTCTTTAATATTCTTGTTGTCTTTTTTTTTGTTTTGACCACTCCTCCCCCCCCCCGTTAAGGATCTGGGACTCCCAAGCCATCGACTCCCACGCCCACTAACACGCCGTGCTCGACCCCGCATCCCACCGACAGCCTCTCCACTCCCCTGTCGGTGACCCCGACCCCCTCCGACCCTCCCATGGTTCAAAATCAGTCTCAGCCTGCCCTGCTCACGTCTTTCGCCCAGCAGCAACTGGCTCTGAGCCAGCCCCTGCCCGTCATGACCATTCCCCTCCCCACCATGGGTACATCCATCACCACAGGAACCACCTCGTCGCAGGTCATGGCCAACCCAGCAGGGCTCAATTTCATCAATGTGGTCAGCTCTGTCTGGTAAGAAAATAAACAGCCTCTCCGACGTTACTCTTTCGGGGCCACGTCGCTTTCACTTTTCGTGACGATTTTGTGCTGTTTTTGTTGTAGTAGTCCTCAGACTTTGATGAGTGGCTCCAACCCCATGCTGGGGCCAGGCCTTAATTTGAGTGGAATCCTTCCACCTGGAGGGTTGATGCCCACCATGCAGTCTGCAGCCCAGGCTGGTAAGAGATTTTTATTGCAGTTTCCCATACTTGAATAATTTCTGAACAGTCAGTTGTGATGTTGGCAAATACTTGGCTTGCATCTCTGCGCTGAGCATAGGCTACTCGGGGTCTTCTGCTTCCAGCTGTACTCACACATCCTTAAACAAATAATGAATTAGGACCTAAGGATGTGAAGACTGATCTCTCTGTTCACAGAGAAACACTAGGAATCCATTTTCCAAAACAGAATCTAAGAAACTAAGTTAGCGATTGCCCAACTTTTGTTTTTTTCCCCCAAGTGCATCAGAGGTCTTTAGAACAATTTGTAAACATGACAAACGTCTTGTAGGGAAATCTTCTTGCCATATATTTTAAAATCTACCATATACTCTTATAAGAAGCAATCAATGGAGAATCCACCTTTATTTCTATGCTAATTATGTGACAAGAAGCTTATGCTTAAAAAACATGTGTGTTGTTGTTATCAAAAGTATTTCAGACCACAAAGGGCTTACATAGTATCCAGTATCAGTCTAGTAAAAGAATGCCAGAGATAAGATCATATACAGCTCTAAGGATGACTAATGCCCTCTTTAACCTACTGTTTTGTGGTTAATGTAATGTCTGATTCGTGTTCCAGGGAGTCCTTTTGGCCTGAACAACAGTGCTGGATTGAGACCACTGAATCTGCTCCAGGTATGACTCTATACTAGTTAGTCCTTAACGCTGTAAGTAGCATGCATGGGGTGTTTGTTTGCAGTAGTGGCTCCGTGCTAATCCTTACCTGTTCTCCTTACCACACCTGGAATAGTGATGTGTGAGTCAGCGGACCATCTTAAATGTCCTCACACTTCCTCTTCTTCCACTTCATCGCTTAAGTAATGTAACAAAACACCTCTTGGGGAAGCTCTTGTAGTGCCACGAGGACAGGCATCCTTTCGCTCTGTGATGCCCTGACTGGAATTTATGATGCCTCCCTCTTCCTCTTGAACTGCTAAGAGCCTCTTAGCAAAGACCTTTGCTGGAGCAGATAATCTGAACGCAGACACAGCTTGTTTGAAAACCAATGCTTGCACCGTTCCCTTTACACTCCTTTGTAGTTTTGATAATCTGATAGTGGTAATGGTCTGTGTTGATTGCTTTGTTAACTCTCCCGTTTCCTTCTTCCTCCTCTTTTGCTTACATGTGCATCATTCCTTTCCCTCTGCCTCTCCTCGTCCCGTATCCTACCCTCCCTCCGTGCTCCTCTCCCCGTGTTTTACTCCCCCCCACTTTTTTGTTTGTGTTGGTGTCTGTGTTTTACATCTCCAGATCCCCACTGGTCCTCTCATCTTTAACTCTCTGCAGCAGCAGCAGCTGCCCCAGTTCTCCCCACAGCAGAGTCAGTCAGCCACCTCCAGTCCTCAACAGCAGGGGGACACGGTGAGACACGCGGTCCCATTTGCATGCATGTTAATCTGGAATATGGGACGTTGCAAAATTGTTAGATTAAATCTGTAATGCTAGAAAGAGTTGTAATGTCAACGCTTGCACATATAAAAAGTCAGACAGTACATGATGGCATTAGAAATAGCAATTTAACAATGCATTATGTTGTGAATGAACATGCAGAATCTGTAGGCGACGGATAGGACGTTTGGACCAGAAGTAGTATTAACTTGGCACATTTCAGCAGGTATTGGTTACATGCAGGTGGAGGGCAAAAGAGGTGAAACAGCCCGTCAAACTCTGCTGGCAAGCAAAGGTGTCTTTAGAGTAACAACTTGGAAGTGCATTGGTGACCCCGCCGAAGCCCAGACATGAGTCATTATGGAAAACCTGGCAGCTGTGGAGACACACGCTGTTAAGGAATAATAAGAGAAAAGCCCAGAATCTAGCATGTAGGAGAGGCTGTAACAATACCTCCCAGTTACCTAATCTGGACCTTTGAGGACAACAAAATCCCCTTTTAGATCTTAGTCTTCCATTACTGCTCAAGTCCTCCAAATAGTTTTTTTGGGGGGAAAGATTTGTGTGACTGTTTAAGTCATTTTTTCTTTTTTTTCTTTTTTTTTTTTTTTCTTAGAGCGACCAGGGATCAGATCAAAGTTTAGGAAACCAGCAAACGGCTGTCATCAACCTGGGAGTCGGGGGCTTCATGTCTTCACAGGCAGCAGGTAGGACCCGCACACAGGCGCAGAAATACACATTGAACCCACAAACATTTCTCTTCATTCAGTCTTCAAACAAAATGACACCATGCCACTAACTAGTACTAATAAGATGAGATTTACTAATGTATTATTGTAATTCATGTTCATTAGGACTCAGTCTGTAACTAAACGTGATCATTTTAATGAAGTTAGCCTTTGATCCTATCAATGGAGCATGTAACATCTGACAGGAGAGACTCAACTTCCCCTTCTTCTCTGCTACATTTCCTTTTTTTTTTCTTTTTCCTCTGTTGTTGTTTGCCCCTCTCCTTTATGTCCCTTCCTCCTGCACTGACTTCCTGTCTGTTTTCAATCTGACCTGTTCACTCGCACCTTCTCGTCTCACCCAATTCATGCTGTTTGTCTACAATCCCTCTTTAAAAAAAAAAAACACGCACACGGTCTTTTACCTGTGCTGCTGGTCCCTTTGCAATTCTTTCTCTTTCCTTTGATTCATATATTTGTTGGCGCCTCCATCCATCCCTCATCCTTAATGTTCCCGTTCTGTATGTTTATTTTCCTCTCTTCAAACTTGCCATTCCTTCTTCCTTCTGCTTCTCTCCCTCTTGCCATCATATCCCTCCCTCTGGGACTCCCTCTCTCCCTCCTCCCCCCCCTCCCTCCCCCCGTAGTGCTGTCCCAGTTGGGCTGTGGGCTGGACGGGTCTGGGCCCCCGCTGCCTTCTCCAAGGCTTCAGCAGCAGCACCAGCCACAGATCCAAGTAATACAGCGACATTAACATCCATATACACATATATAAGTTTGTTGGAGACTCGCATTCATCAACCGACTCTCCATAAACAGAGAGGATTAGGTTAATGAAATGAATGCCGTCTAAGGCAGAGAAGACTTTTTAAAATCTTTTCTGACATGTAAACTTAATATTTTCATCAGACCTGGGTACAATTTAAATTAAAAATAGATTCCAAAAGGTTGTGTACTGTTTGGTACAGATTATAAACACATTTTATGGCCCCAAAGATGTAGAATTGTAACGAGTTGATGCGATTTTTACAAAACACAATTTTATCATCACATAAAAAATATTTTTTTTTACTTGAAGTGAATAGTTGCTGTTCAAACTGCATCACCTCAGGTCTGATTTTCATCAAAACCATCCTTCACACTTTTTTTTTGTTGTTGTTGTCGTGGATTCACACCACTCACTCCATCTTGTGTTGTATGTTTGGTTAACATGCTGTTTGACAAAGAGTTCAATACTGCCAGCAACCCCACACATCAGAGCTTGTGGCACGTCCAGCGGCAGCGACTAACCACATGTCGAGCTGGGGAGGCATGTTCTCACGCAGCTCTTAGCAGCAGGATCTGAAAGACTGTCAAAAGGTTTATACTGTTGAATATGAGCGCATCGGGACAGAAATGACAGGCTTTGTCATAAACAGTAAGCATGAGTCAAAGCTGTTAAAAGACTTTTTTTTTTTATGCCCACTTGAAGTTTCCGACTTACTCGGAGCAGAAAGAACGGTTGCTAAGCTGCATGTTTGTTTTTCGCCAGGATCACAGCCGATAATTTGTGTCTCCAGACGCCACTGGTGCTGCTTGACTGTGTCCCGCCTCACTCCCCAACACACCCTGACCCGCCCTGAATCCGTTATCCTTTCGTCTTCTCCCTCCCGTCTGCAACCCATTAACCACTCTTCTGTGTTTCTCTACACACTCCTTGTGTATGTCGTACGTAGCAGGCTTGAGTTCAGCTTCACTAACCCATGCCACGTATAGATGTTCTGTGACATAAAGGATTATGGAGATACTATTTCAACGAGGGGTCCTGCTTATATATATATATATGTGTGTGTGTGTTGGATTTTGATGCCTGTCGTGATGTGCCCAACTCTGATTCATTTCCATCTTTCTTTTTGCGCCGGGCAGTTGCAATTCTTGCAGCACCAAATGCAGCAGCAGCAAATGGCTATGGGAGCAGCAGCTCCACTGGGGGGAGTGCCACGGCAACATACCGCCAGCCAACCAAGAAGTAAGAGGAAGAGGAGCACGCCGCAGCCCCTCCCTAAGTCGTGACAGACTAAAATCACACTAAAACTCTTCCCCTCCTCCTCCTCCTCCCCCAGCTACACAAGGACGTGAATGATCCATACTGTGCTCTTTGTCTGCCTCACTGTGGAGACAAAAAAAAAAGACTTTTTTTGTCCTTTCTCTTTGTCTTTTTCTAGCTGACAAATTTGTATGTAATGGTCGACAGGTTTTGGAGAACCAAAACTGTCCGCTGTAGAGGACGGGTTTTTAGAACAGGGAGCCCTAAACTTAAAAGAACCATACTGATATTTTTTTGAGATGAAACAGAAGAAGACGGTTCTCGTAGGTAGTGGGCTTCCACAATAACACATTGCCCCTTCAGGAAGACTTCTCTTTGTGGAGGCTGTTTGACTGAGAGGATCATGAATGCACATTCTCATAGGATTCCTCACGAGGCCTCCTGATCCTCCCGCCTCCGTCTGGTTGACCCCTGTAGGAACTGCCCTTTAAGCACGGATCCCAGCTGGGCTTCTCGACACCAAATCCTCCATATAACCATTACATGTGAAAATGCAAATCTGATCTTGGAGTAGTGCCTGGGGGCAGCTCTCTACCTCTCTGTTGGAAGTCTTTCTTCTGTTAGCAGTCCTGGCACAGGGCTCAAACAAGGACTCAAGATCAACATGCAAGATGGTGTACCTGCTTTTGTACAGCACATTTTTGAAAAGGCATTTCCTTTTAATTAGTTCAGGAGCCATGAGCGTATTCCTACGAGACATCAACTGAGTGAGTGTGTGTGAATGTGTGAGACATTTCTGGACACTGAGAAATAATTTTTTAAGCAGTCTTTGTCAGCAGTTTTATTGTTATTAAAAAAAAAAAGAATATATATTGACAGTGGAAAATACAGCTTTTAGATAAAAAAAAAAAGTGTTGTCTGAGTCTTGTTATTGCGCTGTCTTCACACTATGTATGACTTTGTCGACGAGTTTTTGGATCTCTCTTTGTCGTGCGGTTGCTCGGGTTATGCACTCCTGCAGCTTCTCTGCTGACAGTGACGTACCACCTGAGACAGAAAGGAAATAAGTCTGTTAATATAATTTGTTAATAATCACAAGCGCTACAGTTCAGTCCTCATTCTAGTGATTCAAAGTTAAAACTTAAGAATTATGACAAAGAGCATCACTTTCTCTGTCCCCACTTTCTTTGAGTTTTCATTCGTGTAATTAGTAACGGATTGGCTCACAGGTTGTTTCTGACCTGGTTTGTGAACAGCGCAGAGTTGACCTTCCTCGTCCGTCACCACAGTGAGCTGTGCAGTCGATAAACTCTCCTCGTCAGCCGTGGGGTCTACGATCAGTATGGAGCTGCACGGCAGAGAGCAGGGAGGTTACAAAAAGCTGCACAGCACACTTACTGAATACAGATTTTATTCCGGCTAGACGAACTTACTCATCAAAGACGCAAAATGAGGCCCCGACTGGATGTTTATGAATGTGCAGTCCGTGTCTGTTCTCCAGATTCACCTCCGGCGCACACGTCTCTTTGTTAATGGTGACTTTTGGGAGTCGTGCTATGAAAAACAGGACAATGTGAAGCCCGAATGAACGTAGCTTAAGATCCAAAACCTCACCAACAATGAAATCAATATCTAGCTTTAACAGCACGTACTGTTTTTAAGAGCAGCCAGCAGGGCAATGACACAAGCATCCAGGATGTTCCCGTCGTAGTCGAGACACATTATGTCACAGTAGAGCACCCAGCAGAGCTACAAGCAAAATCAGAGTTGGCACCAATGACCTGACATTTACAACGAACACAAACATCACCATGATTCTGGGTTTACCTTTGCTCTCTCGATGCACAAGTCTTCTGTTTTTATCACTTCAGAGCTGCAACGTCAATATAAAATGTATATATAAATATAGATAATAAAAGCAGTGGCAGGCATGAAGACAGTTAACAGTCAGAGAAACGTGTTGTTAGTCTGTCACACCTTTCGATTACATCGGCAATGAACTGGCTGGCAGCCTGGGCCTGTTCGGCTGGAGGGCCAGGCCGAAACCGAGAGGAACACAGAGGTGGGAGGTCCACGTTGGGCACTGACGAGGACAAACAGAGGACAGTCAGCGTGTGTTTATTTGAATTTCAATTCACACAGTGGTGAAGGACTCTCAAATCGTACTTACCGATGTAGCCTTTCCCAGGTGCCTCTACTGTTGGGTTTGCCAGCTCCTGCAGATGAAGAAACCAGCAAACACCTGTTTACCAGATTCACATTCAATGAAATATGTTCTCTTTTTTAAACTGTTATTAAACATTTACCGCTTTGATTCCACAGATGATTGTGGTATTTCCAATCTTCACCAGAGCTGAGCCATCTGCTGTTGATATGGAGCCTGAAGGGAATAGTCCCCAGATCAGACAAGACAATACAAGAAAACTGTGTGTGTCAGAAGCGTCAGGGCTGAGCCTCACCGATGTTCAGGGTAGTGGCTCTGAATTCAGTCAGTTCCCGTCCATCGGGGCGACAGTTTTCTTTCTGAAGAAGGTAACATAGATATTAATAATAATAATACACGAGAGAACTATATATATCAATCAGAATCTATTACAATTATGACCTGAGTGTGAATAAAGTGTTTTGATAACTAACCAGAAAGCTCCTGTGGTATTCCAGGGGCTCGGCAGTCCTACAAGAATACAAGAAATAAATAATGCTGATAAATGACTGTGATCAAATCACCGACACCGACACGGCAAAGAAAATTTTTTATTGCCGTTTCTGAATCGACTACTCGATAGATAATTCAGATGTGAACTATACACACAACCTAGACACAAACTGCAGGAGAAGCAACGCTTGAACTAAATGAAATGTGCTGTGCCTAATTTACCATACGCATCGTTTTCTACACGTTTGTAAATTAAGTTGATGATCAGATACAATCCAGCACAGTGGTACAGTTTTTCGTAGTAATAATAAATTGAATTAAAGCTGCTACTTTGGCTAAAATCGCTAATTTGACCAATTTTTCTATTCTTACTTGAAACCAGCCGCCATGATGTTTTGATTAACCACGTGGGTGTGGTGTATGTACTACGGTGGCCGGTAGGAAAAGCACGGAAATGGCAATGACCCTATATATGTCAATGACTATTTAAAATGATGAAATCCCATTTCGACACGGTTTCGATCATTTATTTTTCTGTTGGCGTCTTATGAACGAACGTAGTTTTTGAATGAATGAATGAATGAATGAAGGCTTTATTTCAAACATGAGAATATTAATTTGTCTTGTATCTAACATGAACATGCGTTTAATGGTACAAACAGAAATTCTGATTTTAGTATTGAATTGTCCTTATTGTAATGCCTATTGCCTATTATATGCCTATTTTATTTACTATTATTCTTATTTGTACCCATTTTACCAATAAATGTAAACCATCGAATTAAAATGTTAATCAATATGCTTGATATCAGACAAAAATAAGGACTTCAAGTAAGAATATGACAAATTTTCTATTAGCAAAACTAATAGAATTTCTATTCTTTTTTTTAAAGTGACTAAATGTTCTCTGATCTGGGTAAGCAGCTCAACTGTGTGTCTGTCATGTAATGCCTTGATAATTATGTTTTGCAGTCTGGTATGAAAATTATCTTATATTCTATCTGGCAGTGTCCAGTAAATCGTCTTAGTCGCTTACTTTTTGGTACTTAGCTTATATAACTTTATATATATAACTTTATATGACTTTTTAATATTGATTTCACCCCCTTTCTGTTACAGTTTTATTATGGTTTCCCACCCCCGACCACTAGGTGTCAGTGTGCGTGTTGGTGCGTCGCTTCGAAATGATGATGTGTCGTGAAGAACCAGTTACTTCCGCGTTGCCACTGTGTTCAGTTGTGATTGGAAGTGGAGTTTAGTGAACTGTCTACAGAGTAATGGGAATACATATTTAGCGTGTACACAGTCTAGTAAACCTGTATTTTGTCGTATATACTGGGAAGTCAGCACAGGCTACCAGACACGAAGCAAAGCGAGGAGAAAGCGAGCTAGCTGTTTAGCTAGCCACTTGGACTGGTGTTCTGTCAGGGGCTCCAGGGGGTAACTTGATGGGAAATGGATTTCCTCTGTGAAATAATTCAAGCCTTAGTCGCACTAGCAGCTTTGGGGCTTATTGTGGTAAGTAATTATGATATTTTGTTAAAACTGTATTGACATAGACCTGCTGTTTCTTGTTCTAGCAAGTGTTTGGCTCCTGTTTTTTTAAATGCATTTGCCCATCCTGTGCACTCACTCACTGACTGACAGTGACAGTGGCCGGATTCTTGTCTCAATGCATGTCAGTGAGTAATAGGAAACACACTTCCCAACTTCTATTGGCTTATTCTTACATTTTTTGCTGTTTCCATTTCTTCCCAACGTTTCCACATTGAAATGGCAAACAAAATGTTAAGAACCTTTTAACTTAGCATCATTTACAACATGAGAAAATGGCAGACATTTGTTTTTGTTTAATTCTGTGATGACAGAAGTACCACACAACAAAAATAAGGTTCAAGGCATCACATTTAAATGTGATTCGACAGAAACACTAAAAGTTCATTCAAGTTATTTCAGACCTTCTCAACACATGATAATCACAAAGACTTACATTAGATTTAGATATTATAGCTTTTATATGATAATCAAATAGTAGTAGATGTGCCATTAAATACAGCTGCTCGCTATTCGTCTTGTTAAACAAAGTTTCTGCTCATGCCGAATGTCATTCTCCTATTTCTCCTCTTTCAGTTGCTTGTAATAGTGCATTTAACCGCGGGGATGGTGAACCTGAGACGCCACGAAAAGGAGAAATATTTCCTTACTGCCAAAGGAGAGAAGGAGCTCTTCCCCAGCCTACACGATGCCCATTCCAGGGATCTCTCTGTGGTGGTTCCCGCCTACAACGAGGAGCTACGAAGTGAGTGGAGAGAAGAACTGTAGTTGCAAATAATTCAAAATATTTAATGGAGTAGCAACCATGACTCACACACAATTGATCATTGTTACCATTTAGGGAGCACCTCCACTAGGTCATAGATGCCAACACGTGTTTACTGTGTGTCATTTCAGTGCCTGTGATGCTGGAGGAAGCTATGGAGTATTTGGAAAACCGACAGGTGAGCGCCTCAGATGGGCAGTATTTAATTAAGACTAGTGATGATTTTTACCACGCTTGCATAAACAGTCTCACGTTGGACAGAGCTTAAGGCTAATTATATACAAACAGTAAATGTGTCAACGGATGTGAACATCGAAACAGTCTCAACGAAAACAGTTAATACTAGATGTTACCAGTAGGTGGCAGCGTTGAGCTGCTCTGATCCAGATGCTTAAAGTTATTTCCCTGCTGCAGAAAAAAAACCCCTCTTTCACCTACGAGGTCATCGTGGTTGATGATGGCAGCAAAGACAAAACCACAGAGGTGATGATTTTTAACATTTTTTTGCTTTGATTCCGTACAATTTTATTTTGAAGCGATACAGGTTGATATTTATTTTGTAAGTGACCATTTTTTGTGATGTGCTGCCAGGTCGCTCTGCGGTACACTAGGAAGTACAGCGCCGATAAAGTGCGGGTGTTGACGCTGGTGGAGAACCGAGGGAAGGGAGGAGCTGTGAGGATGGTGAGACTGTGGATGTGTATACGCAGTACGTTTGACCCGCAGGACGTAGCTATGGTGTATGGTATGGTGTTGACTTTGTTGTTTGTTTCTGTTAAAGGGAACTTTTAGCTCGAGGGGAAAAGTCATCCTGATGGCTGATGCTGATGGAGCCACAAAGTTTGCTGATATTGAGAAAGTGGAGGCTGGACTCCATAGCCTCAACTCTGGACCGGTGTGTTGAAAGTTGCTTTGTTTGTTTTGTCTCACATTCATACACTAATGACAAGGCTGTTAACATGGGATCATCCTAAAAACCCCTCTCTTTCATTTAGGAGAACATGGCAATTGCCTGTGGTTCCAGAGCTCATCTAGAGAAAGAGTCTGTAGCTGAGGTAACTGTTCTTTTTGTCAAAACAAACTGTTGAAGGCTGTGTATTGGTGATTAAATAACCGCTGTTGTATTTCCACAGCGGTCGGTGTTTCGTACATTTCTAATGTACGGCTTCCACTTCCTGGTCTGGTTCTTTTGTGTGAGAGGGATCAAGGACACGCAGTGTGGCTTCAAGCTTTTCACACGCGAGGCTGCACTCAAGACCTTCTCCTCTCTCCACGTAGAGCGATGGTAAGGAACTGCACTTCATGGGCAATGTGGGTACGGAGCGTTGAGACCTGTCTGTCACCGGGCGACCAATCAAAACATTGACTGAGGGGGCGGGAAAAAAAGGAAAAAAGAAGATAATAATTATAGAGAAACGTACATTTTGTTGTTATTTTTTTAATGAAAATCAGTGTTTATTGTTGCTGGGTACCCGTCTTAGTACAGCAAAAGGTGAAAGTACGCTGTAACAATGTGTCAGAGGGTTACACGCGCCCAGGCCACCTTTCAAGCTGGAACCGCCACTGGCAACGATACAAACAAAACATGTTCTTAGACGTATTACCAGCTGCTTCACATTGGTGTTTTCAGTTAATATGTTGTAGTTAGTTGGATGTATATTCAGGTTAAAGGTAGGTGGAGCTATTATTGAAAAGGTTAAGTGTCATCAAGCCTTAAGAACCAGTTAGAAAGACAGTAAAGTAGGTGTTTCCAACCTAATACTATATGTGTTTTATTTTTTTCAATCATACCGCCTGAACTGTGTAGGGGAATCACATTATTAAACATTTAAGTCTAATAACTGCCCTCGTCAAAAGGGGCACCACCTACAGACATATACTGTATCCTGTAAGAATTAATCAATTAATATTGGATCAGTATTAATTATTGGCAGTTAATCAATCTGATCGTGTCTGAGGCGTCAGCTCTCAGTTCTGGGATCATCTGTTTCCAGCTCACAAGGACCTTCTGACAGTTTCATCGCACGTAAACAACTACGTCCACTACGTAAAAAAAGTGGACGAAGTGGCACTTATGAGGCTGCCGTGTAGCAGAGTTTCATACGTGTGAAAAAGAAAGTAGTTCCCAGTGACGGAATTGAAAAATACTTCCGGTTGAAAGTATCTACAAAAATACTATTAATGCGTCAAACACGCCAACTGGCGGACAACAAAAACTTCGAGTTAAAAGTTAAAAGTATTGCGAAGACAAAAGACGAACTCGTAGACGGAGAAGGAACAACTCGAAAGAGAGCTGGACGAGATCCAAGAAGAGAACTGGGAAGAGAACAGGAGTGAGCAAGAACTGAGAACTGAGGCTGACCGGCGTCTGGTTATGTCAACTCTGCAGGTCCCTTTGTTGCGAAACTGGTGTTCGCGGTTTTCGATGACTTACACGTGAATGCTTTCATTTCTAGAGTATTAAATAACGGTTGTACTTCTCAAAATGTTAAACTCAGAAATAGGATGAGAGAGAGACATGAAATTAAACACTTTCAATGACATAACATATCGGCATGAAAACACGTTATCAGAAACATTTATTCATTTCTACGACATTCCTAAGTATCCTAATTCATATAACTAAATAATAATAGTACGCAATGCTCACAGATATTAAGAAGAAGAAAGGTAGATCGTATTCAGGCTAGGCTAACCAGTCCTGCTTTGTAGAATATAGACGTATTAAAACGCTACAAATTATTATTTGGTGGAATTACATTCCAAAGACATTTCCTTAGCTGGCCTCTGGGTGGCAGTATGACTCCACGGTAGAGACGTATGATTAAAAATACTGAAATCTAACTTCTTCACATTTTGAGTTAGAAAAACTGACAAAACTGTTTTTTTGACACAAATCACAAGCTGAGTATAGATTAAACATTGTAATTTTGGTTACAAGTGTACATTTCGTAGTTTGTAGTTCCAGTCAGAGAGACATCTTGCAGTTCTTAATTTATTTACGATCTTTATCCGCCACAGGTGGTCCAGGCGCCGAGAGGTCTGGTCGCTCTTATCTGTGGTGCCTGTCGGTGGATTACACGTAAATGGGATAAAAGTTTTAAATCCTTGTTCGTTGGCACGGGAATGTGTTTAAAAGCTTGTTTTATGGCTTTGTTTTGTGGTCTCAGAAATCTGCAAAGGAAACAACAACAGTCGTGTCCATTATGGACCGTCCGGCGAAGTGACCTCTCCTGGTGGGTCAGGGGAGAAATAAAATGTTCTCCTGCAGCTGTTTTATAACTACTCTTCGACCTTTTGTCTTTGGCTCTCTAGGGCGTTTGATGTGGAGCTGCTGTATATCGCCCAGTGTTTTAAAATCCCCATAGCAGAGGTGGCAGTCAACTGGACTGAAATAGAAGGTATGTTTTTAATGGAACATGTGGACATGTGTCCTCCCACTATCGCAACCATCTGTACCTTTCTGTTTGGCGTGTTTGATTTTATTGTCTGCCTCATCATCTGTAAATGTCCGTAAACTGGCATGTATTCATTATTTGTCTCATAAAATCATCACTTTAAAATGAAATGCCTGTTTTCCTGTGCCAGGTTCTAAACTGGTCCCGTTTTGGAGCTGGCTGCAGATGGGACGAGACTTGATTTCCATTCGCCTGCGCTACCTCACTGGAGCCTGGAAACTGCAGTCTCCACATAAGACTGATTAGCCAATCAGACAAGCCCTTGTGTCCTAGAGACAGCCTGTGATAGGGCGGTCTAGCCTTCGGATGAGGTGGGATTACAGCTGTTGTGGGCTCCTCACGGTCCTGCCTTTAAATGTGGATGTTGGCTCGTTCTGGCCACCGTTACGTACATTTCTGTAGCTACAGCTCACAGAGTGTATGTGTGACCGATCCATGCACTCAGTTACTCAATGCTTATGTTGTGCCCATTCTACGTGAGGACGACTTGTTGTGAAATATGAAAGGTCTGATAATCTGTGCGTCAAGATTCTCACTGAGAATCGAATGTCTTTGTATGAAACTTTGTAAATGGGAAAGGCTACTGGTTGACTTGAACCAAAATAAAATGAAAGAAAAAGTCGGTGATTTCTGATTTTACAATCAATATTAAACTATTAACTAATCATTTGTGAGATTTTTTTTTAAGTAATCAGCTGGAAGGGCAACGGAGATAACCACTGTTAATTAGCAATAAGCAAAAGTCACAAAAATTTAATAAGTTCTTAATGATTAGAATTTTGTACTTTTATGATGAATATATTTTGTGTAGTTTGGATTGTTCAGACTAAACGGGACAACTATGACATCACCTTTGTGTATGATTATATTGTAATTGCAGGTTTGAGTGTTACTACAAGCAGTATAAAAAGCAACTTGACATAGTATGCTCGAAAGAGAAGCGGTTAATGACAGGAGGAACATGCAGTTCTTAAAAATAGTGTTGGGGTAAAAACTAAATGTAAATATAGAAATGCAAAAAAAAACAAAACACTGAAAAACCCTGATTTTTGTACTTTGTACACCTCAGGCTCCAACCAGCAGTCGCAGGACGACTTTACAGAAGGACAGGTAATGACCACATAATGACCACGTAATGTATATAATCAGTCATCACTCACTTTGCTGCAGACTTCTGGACCGGTTCAAGTCGATCCATCTGGGAAGATTGGACATCTTGTTATTATTCCTGTACAAACGTCAGTTCATAATCTCCCGCGGGCTCAAGTGTCGTCAGAAGAATTTTCACCCTTTCTGAACATTTTGATCATTTTAAAAACTGTTGTAAATTGTATTAGGAGCTTCTGTCAGCCTGCTTCTTTGCACAGTAACGGTTTCTCACCTTGCCAGGTGGCCGGTACCTTTGCAAAATGTGACACAATCTTAACATGCGCAGAAAAAACACATTTTAAATATTTTCATTTTGCATATTTCTTAACTTGGCGTCATTTAGGCGAGGTTATAAAATAAACAGGGTACGAGAGGCAGTGTTATTACAACAAACTGACATGAAAGAAACAGAAACCTTAGATTGCAATATTCAGACATTTGTTTGTCTCCTAAAGCCTGGTGTGGACACGTTGGACGGAGTCCAGCGAGCGTTTTTGCGGTCGGACTAAATGAACCAATAGTGCTGTTTTCTTATGCAAGCCTTGAGGTCTAGGGTTTGCATTGATGCGGATGTCTCTGGGGCCTCACCGAGCCCTGGGGAGCGCATCCTGTTTGTGCCGTGCCTGCCTGTCTGTCTGTCTGTCCGTCTGCCTGCCTGCCTGCCTGCCTGCCTGTCTGCCACCAGACAAGACACAGAGGCGGTGAATCCTAATCTGAACGTTTTCTGGTTTCCTGTTTCTGGGCTCAACTTTCAAATGAAAAGGTGGCAAGTCTCAAATGAGGAAACTCTTATTGACCACAACGTTTCACTGGAGGAAATGATTTAACAGATAATAGTAGAGAGTCTCTATGCAGGTAATGGAAACGAGATTAAAACCTCTTTATAAATGTATTGTCAGGGTGTTACGTTCACTCCTATGAGGTGAACTGACAGGTTGTTCCACTCTTCCTCTGTTTGCCCTGCTGCGTCCTTCGTTTTGAGTCCCCATTCCAACACTTATCTATGGCACATCTTACCTTGGTGGTTGCATTTTGATGATTTACCTGACGGCTGTTAGGGAGGGTGGGGGGATCACATGTTTGTTTGTATTTTTTTTTTTTTTTTTTCAACAGGGTCTCCAGAGTGGTTTCACTTCGCTTTGGGAGTATTGTTACGTTCCGCAGCAGTTGCTGTAAACTGTGAAAATGTCAAACTTGTAGACTCACTGTCGCCAGCCGGGGCTTGCGTCATTAACTGGACCAGTCATGGCACTCCCAATAAAGGATCGTATCCATCCGCTATGAGAAAGACCTCTGCGTGGCTCCCAGCTACAGACAGTGAACCAAAGTTTAAAAATGTAGCGGACAGGTAAATCTGAAGCTTCGTTTTTAAAACACGAGTGAAGCCGTGGAGGGAGGACCACAGAAAGTCCCTCTTGTGGACTTTTTTAGGCTACAGGTGCAGCGTCTGCGCATTCACGCGCGGCCTCAAAGTGAGCAAATAATACCGGAATTATTTAAGAATGTTTAATAGCAGGTTTGATCCGGTATCGGATGGAGTAGGCTACAATTTTGCGCATGATAAACATAATAAAGGTTAAAAAAAAAAAAAAAGAAGAAAAAAAATCAGAATTCAAAATAAATGTACTGACATTAATGACATTTACCAATTAATTATGTGAAGCTAATTTAATTTGTTTAATCATAAAAACAAAAGAAAAATTTATAGACAGTTAACTTTATGAATGAACACACAGCTAAACAGTATGGGGACATTGTCAGACTACAAACGGACTCATCTGTTAGGAAAGTCACTAAAATAGTCTACAAGGGGTGAACAGGTGTGACTGTTTTTCTGCTCGGCCCCCCCGGTTAGTTAAAGCCAGCTACGAGGATGGGAGGGCGGAGGGTGGAGGGGTTCAGGTGGCGCGCACGCACGCGCGTGCACCGCCGCAGCGAGCGCTGAATCTGAAATCCCTGAAATCCTGGGAAACTTCCAGGAGGGGGAAGGCGGAGGGATCTCCAATGCAGGCGCTGCGGTTCCAGCCAGGCTGACGCCGCCGAGGCTGTGGCGCTCGGCTGGAGGAGTGGAGCCTCCGAGCCTCCTCAGACCTGCGTCAACGCAACCGCAGGGGACAACAACGGAACGCACCGAGACGGGGACGTTCACAATAAAAGGCGGAAATCCAGCCACGGTCGCCAAAACTGCTTCAGACTATATACTGTATCTGTTAACATAAACATAGGCCAAATGAAGGTATGTATATTATCATCTACATTATGTGCCCACTCTTATTAAACGAGCTTTATTTACGTTCCACCTCATCAGAAATCAAAATTTAAAACGGAAAGGCCCATTATATTAATCCTATTTAGTAGTAGACATACAGACTAAAGTGCATTTCAAAATGATTATGCGAACGATATGAAGCTACATATACTCTAAAAGAACATACAAGATAGGCCCCAACTACTACTACTTTTATATAAATAAAAAAAAGCTATGTAAGATTGTCACCAGCTCATATATTATATTAACTGAAACTATATTCCACAAAACATCTATTTTTTGTTCCCTTGAACATTTAATATCACTCCAGGGTTTTATTATCA
Organism: Mugil cephalus; assembly: GCF_022458985.1. Lineage (NCBI taxonomy): Eukaryota > Metazoa > Chordata > Actinopteri > Mugiliformes > Mugilidae > Mugil > Mugil cephalus. The sequence continues at coordinate 13,553,646 of NC_061784.1, read as the reverse complement.
TTGTTATTATTACGCTTCGTTTCTATCTCTGTGATGCTTTTATTTTGACATCGCCAACTGGCTGCTTCTTTCTTTCTTTTTTTTAAATTCAGGCTGCCTTTACAGTTTAACACACACGCTCACACACACACACACACACAAGCACACACACGCAGACAGACACGCACCTTCCTGGCTCCGCTGCTGTGCTGCTGTGACCCAGCCTACAAGCCCACTGCTCCACAGACAGTGAAGCCTCCACACTCCTACGGCTGCCTGCGCTGCACTTGTCATCGCGACAGAGGTGAGAAAATAAGCAGACCAGCAAAATGTAGAGTTGCAGTTTTGTTGTGCGACACGTTGTTGTGGGTTTGTAGTTAAATTAAAGCAGTTTTCACTCGCACTTTGGGGCAACTTTGTTTTTGGATCAAATGTCACACTATAAAATGATAGAGTTATAAAAAATCAAAAACTCGTATAGACTAGAAATAGGCTAATGTTAAATTTGCGCACGCATCTTTGCCCCCGCACGCACGAGTGTGTGGAAGTTTACTTTGTGGTGACATGGGATCAAACTCTGATTACGCGTAAGAAACGTGAACGTCTTTGGATGCCGTGCGTCTGGTCGCCGTCAAGGTGTGTTTCTTTCAGAGGCTCGACCAGAAGCCGGATTTCTGCGTCGCGGCAAGGGGGATGTGGTGTGGTTGAAGGAAGCTGGCGTGTTTACTTTTTTGGGAAGGGGTGTCCTGGTGATAAAGCGTAAGGTAATTAGCCTATCTGAGCCTGCAGACTGAGCGACGCCAAGCTCCATAAAGCATCAACAGCGGCGGCGGCGGCGGACTGATGCCGCAGCGAGCGCTGGTGCGCTTTCTCTTCAGCTGTCCGATTGTCTGCCTAAAACCAGTGCTGGCCACATTTCCAACAAGTATATTATGTAGATGTACTCAATCACGATACGTATCACCTGTGTTTATTTGGGGGGTCCACCTTTCTGAAAACTCCAGGAGGAGCTCTAAAGTGATTCTGTATTTCGGAATCAAAGCTTCCAAATCACCTTTTTTTAAGTTCTTGATCTGCCACATTTCTAATGCATTAGATGCGAATAATAATCCAACAGGTATGTGGTAAAGTTTCTCCTCAAATTGAAGAATGGAAGCTTTAATCTAGCATGCAAGAAGGATTTACAACAATAGTGGTAAATGTAAATTGTTCAAATATCTGAGGAAGATGCTGCTGGAGTGATACACAGGCTTCTTGTTATTATTATTGACTCCTAGCAACCTAAATATAGTGAACTCAAATAGCTTCTTCACCTCAAAGTTTGTGTAGTTTTCAGTAGTACTCAGATGGACAGAAAGATACAAACACAAGGAGAGCTCTCTTTCTGTGTCTGCCGGTCTCCCTCCCTCTCCCCCTCCTGTCCTGTGATGTGTTCTGGCCAGACAGTATGGCTCCTGGGCGTCAGTGGCATGATCATAGAAACAGAGGCCAGAAAGGACATTCCTCATTGTTGTTGGTGGATCTAGAAACGAGCCTGGCCATCTTGGCCCCGCTCTTTTCTGAAACGTTTTCAGTTACGTGTTTCGCTCTCTCCGCGGAGAATAATAACTCGGTTGTTCAGCATGTGGGACATCGGTTCAGTCAGTAACAGTGTCCCGCTGATGCAGCCTCCTTATCATGGAAATCCACCTCTAATGCCCGGTTCATTAAATATGGGGAGATTGTGGTTATGTGCTGATCGCTCTTTGATTTCACCCTGGCTGTCGTGATTACCGGCGGCCAGCTTATCACCTTAGCGACTCCGGCTTAATTTGCCTTACAATTAAACCCCATGGTATCTCTCTTTAATGTAACTCCTCAGCTGCTTCTGGAACTGTGCACGGTTTTTGGCTGAATTGTCAGCTAATACAATCTCTCACTTCCCTTGCCAGATGATTGAAACCTGAACTGGATCCCTGGCTGTGCGAGGGATAACCTTCCCTGCAGGAGGCTCCGAATCCAGAGCTGCCGGATCCCTTCTGTGCCAGCACACAGAGAGAGAGAGAGGATTTAGGGTTTGCGCTGCTCTGGCTGGAGTCCAACTCCTCCACCAGAGCTGCTCGGAAGTAACGGCGGAATACAAGAAACAGCCTCTGTTTACACAGACTCATCACGTTATACCTGCTTTATCCTCAGCTCTCTGTTTCTTCTTCTTCTTCTTCGTCCGGGCCCTTGCCCCCAGGGGAACTCTTATCCTCTCCATCAGCTCTACTCGCCACCCGTTTATCCATCTAATAATGAACTCCTCCGCCTCCATCACGTCCCTATTCTCCTTCACCAGCCCGGCGGTTAAGCGCCTGCTCGGCTGGAAGCAAGGGGACGAGGAGGAGAAGTGGGCGGAGAAGGCCGTGGACTCTTTGGTGAAGAAACTAAAGAAGAAGAAAGGGGCGATGGAGGAGCTTGAGAGAGCCCTCAGCTGCCCCGGGCAACCCAGTGAGTATCGCCGTGTCCAGGGAGATGATGTGCAGCACAGGGAAGAACCCAAAAAATAGTGCAGCGCAATAATGTTGTGACTAATGTTTTCGGGGAAAAAAGTGATAAATTGACTAACCTCCCTAGAGCTCAAAGGGTAAATCATGGTTTCACAACCAGACAACATGTCATGCGACGTGTGAGTTGCAAGCACACAGAGCTTAGGTTGCTAAAATAATCTTATTTATAACGGCTGCTTCCCAGCGGTTAATCTTTACATGAAATCCATGTTCTGAACATTGACACAAAATAGTTTTTGCCGGGCCTCCGTGTTGTGCAGACTTGAATTTAAAAGCGTGTCACTCCTTTCCGCCCCCCGTAGGTAAGTGTGTGACCATCCCGCGATCCCTGGACGGGAGGTTGCAGGTGTCCCACAGGAAAGGTCTCCCCCACGTCATCTACTGCAGGGTGTGGCGCTGGCCCGACCTGCAGTCCCACCACGAGCTGAAAGCCCTGGAGTGCTGCGAGTTCCCCTTCGGCTCCAAGCAGAAGGACATCTGCGTCAACCCGTACCATTACAGGCGCGTGGAGACTCCAGGTAAAAGCATTAGCGGGGAGCATTTTCTGCCTCTGCTGCAAAAAAAATAGGGTCTTTATTGGATTTTGACAAAGCTTTTCTGGTGAAGATCCTAAATACAGACCAGCTGATCTAATAGTGTTCCCAAGACAAAAGCATTTACAGTAATACAATCTTTTATAGCATCATCTGTCTCCATCTGCTCCTTCTTTACCTATTGTTTTTTTTCTCACATGTCCTCAGTGCTGCCACCGGTTCTGGTCCCGCGCCACAGCGAGTTCAACCCTCAGCACAGTTTACTAGCAAAGTTCAGGAACGCCTCCCTTCACAACGAGCCCCTGATGCCCCAGAATGCCACCTACCCGGACTCCTTCCCTCCCCTGCCCTGCTCCTCCTTCCCCTCCTCCTCCCCCTCCTCGTCCCTCGCCCAGTCCCCCACCTCGCAGAGTTTCCCCAGTTCGCCCAACAGCTCCGCGGAACCCGGTAGTCCTTATCACATCACAGGTAGGAGCCAGGTTCTGACTCGATGCTAAGACAGATTCAGATGAGTGCGCCCGTCGGCTATTTTGTGTATTTGATCCACATCCGTGATTTGTGCTTTGCCAGCCGAGACTCCCCCGCCTCCGTACAGCATGATGGAGACGAACCCTCAAGATGACGTGAAGCCGAGCAACGCCACAGAAACAACTAAACTCACCTTCTCTGCTCCGCACAGAGGTAACGTCACACATCAGAGTGATTCACAGACATTAGCAATACTGGACATAGTGTAGGTAGATTCATCGCACTGACTTTTTTTTTTGCCCAAATTGCCCAGTTACGACTCTAGAGGGACACAAACAACGTCTGACTCAGCTTTTTCTCACCCGTTTAGATTTAAGGCCCGTGTGCTACGAGGAACCCGAGTACTGGTGCTCCATCGCTTACTACGAGCTCAACAACCGGGTCGGGGAGACATTCCACGCCTCATCCCGGAGCGTCTTGGTGGACGGCTTCACGGACCCGTCCAACAACAAGAACCGCTTCTGCCTCGGCCTGCTCTCCAACGTCAACCGCAACTCCACCATCGAGCACACGCGCAGGCACATAGGCAAAGGTAGGCTGGACGGCTCTTGCGTGCGCGACTCCTATCAGGAAAACGCTCTTTTCTTTCCCCGAGTTTTCTTTTAATCGGTGCCCTGTCGCGTTTGGAAGCAATAACATTGGGTTTTGCACTCGGCTTGTGAAGAGTCCTTCGGGCCAAAATAATGTTCTTAATCATTGTAAAAGAATGCCTTCCTTTGTAGGACCAGACATCAAGCGGCCTCTGCGGGTTACAATAAACTATGCACTGTGAGGATGTGTGTGGTTTTGAATCATATGGGTGACACAGAGACTGTAGAGTAGCTGATTCCCGGCTTGCAGACATTACTCAGACGTTACTTATTTACAAGCATTGAAGTTCTTGTGATTTTCCTTTAGTAGAACAGGAGAAAAACAGGATGCAACGGTTCTATCTTCGGTTATATGTATGCTCTCCCGGGTAAAAGAGCTCACATGACACCCTTGAGTCCTCCACATGCGCCACAATGAAGCGCTTGTGTTCGGAGTTTGAACTTTCCGCCTCCGTCTCCAGGCTTACACCTGTACTACGTGGGCGGCGAGGTGTACGCCGAGTGCCTGAGCGACAGCAGCATCTTCGTCCAGAGCCGCAACTGCAACTTCCAGCACGGCTTCCACGCCACCACCGTGTGTAAGATCCCCAGCGGCTGCAGCCTCAAGATCTTCAACAACCAGCTGTTCGCTCAGCTCCTCGCCCAGTCCGTTAACCACGGCTTCGAGGTCGTCTACGAGCTCACGAAGATGTGCACCATCCGCATGAGCTTCGTTAAGGTACTCGAGCTTTCGGGCTTCTGGGGGTTAATGGCTTGGAGCGTCAGAAAGGCAGAGGATGTCATGATTTTTTTCTTTCCAACTTTTCTGCTTGACACTTACGTTGGAGTTTCATACTCTTAAGTCAAAGTTGCAGCTGTGAGCAGGTTGATAAGGTGACACCTGTAGTCGCTGATGCTAGCGCCAGACGTCGTCTAAAACCAGAGCTCATGAATGCGGCAAAACAAACGATTGCATAATTTCAGGGAGGAGTGCTTCAGTTTTTGTCAAAACAAATGTCAAAATTCCTGTTTTGATCGATATGCTGAGATTAAATCGTAAACTCCCTGACAAACACAATGCATTTACTGCGTCATAAAAAAAAAAGTTACCTCATGCTTTGTTAGTTAAATGATTTCAGTCTGTCATTGTTGTATTTAATGCAGACTGAAATCTTTTTTTTTTTTTTTTTACCTGGCAAATGTCACCACAGACGCCTAATTTATAATAAGGCATTTGAATAAAGACAATGACAATTGTTATATAATAACAACGTGTTTTCTTATTTAAATGGACATCTATAGATTTCTGTTATGTAAGTGTGTCTCATCCTGCGAAACGCGCTTGTTCATTTTCTGAATGAGCTCCACCGTTGTGTCTTTCCCGCAGGGCTGGGGTGCCGAGTACCACCGTCAGGACGTGACCAGCACCCCCTGCTGGATTGAAGTGCATCTGCACGGGCCCCTGCAGTGGCTGGACAAGGTCCTCACGCAGATGGGCTCCCCGCACAACCCCATTTCATCAGTGTCGTAGCATCATCACGCACGCACACTTTGCGGTCCTGGCCCTCCCTTCACACAGGTAGTCGTAGATTCTGTACGCATGGCTATATTTGAGTTTCCGGTCCCTCTCTTGACATTTTTCTACGTTTGTTACGTTCCACCACACAACTGATTACCGACTTTCATTTAGCTTCATTTACACCTTATGTTCATTTCAGTATGATGAAGCATTTATCCTCATCTCCGTCTCCATCGGGACATGTTAACTGCACAAGATAAATGGGATTTGTTTGTAGGTACTCAAAAACTTGTTATGTGTTAATGTTATTATGGTAGTATGTACTGTATTTACATGTGTTGACCAATGTTTGACTTCATGTACTTGTTGCTTTTTACTTGTTCTATTAAAGTTGTTTTTTCTTTACAAAACACCATTTCCGACGTTTGAATTCCTAAAGCTTTGACTCGAATCAAAGAATAAAGCAAACGCTGTCCTGTAAAGACACAATATGAGGGATTTCTCAATGTTAGCATCACTTTTTTAATCTCATGTTCACAGCAAAGGACACACGCTACTAATTAAACACGGGGACATCATGCAGTCTCTTCTCTCAGCTCACCACACGTTACCGACATGTGGTACAATCTGCTCATTGACTACACAAAGCCAACACAGCTAACATGACATGAATAGTGAATTGAGTTGTGTTGCTTTTTTTGCATTTAATAATAATAATTTATTGTTTGTGCATAAGATATACAACACAGGGAGGTATAAAGCCTTACGTTATAAAAAGAAGTCCTATAGGCTCCATCTGGATGAAAAGACATGCATTTCATAACCGACTGTCACATGTAACAACACTTAAAGTTCGAGTGAAAAAAATAAAAAACTGAAGATTTATGATTGATTGAAAGAAACGAGAAAAATGTCGCATATTCGAGACTCAAACGGACTCTGCTGACAAAAAGTTTGACAAGACAGTGATAGTAAAACAGTGTTACTTCCAGACGAATAAAGACAAAACAGACATTATGTCCTGACAATGCCACTAAACAGTACACTCACGATAAAAGAAATGTATTTAAAAAAAAAAAGGTTTCCTAAACAGCATTAGACATGGTTTTATTACACGGCCGGTGTCTTTTTGAGGGGTTTATGCCACTGTCACAGTTTTAAAAAACAAACAAAAAACAAACAAAAAAAAAAACACCAAATCCCATCATTAACGTATTATTCTTTCCAGCTGCTAGTGTATGTCTTCAGTGCTCAAAAAAAACAAATACTAATGTCAGACACTGAGCTGGCCAGCGTCAGCAGCCCGGGAACTGCTGCTGTGATTGGCTGCGGCTCTGTGTGGCCAGGAGCTGCTGCTGCTGCTGCAGGAAGCTGATCACCTCCGGACTCCTGAGCAGAGACTGAAAGACACAGACATTAACATTTTTAGAGCTTTTAATGAACAGACACTCAGTTAGATTATGCTGAAAAGCCTAAACTCCCCAAGAATCGCTCCTAGACCTAAAGAAGCTTCTTGGATGTGTGTTAAAATGCAATCAACATGTGTACGTGCCTTTGTTTGGATATAACATGACCTGGATGCTCGAGGATCTTAGCGGACAAATAAAGAAATATGTGGGAAGGTCATGGCACCATTTCAAGGGATATTTAAATTTGTTTCATTTCTTATACTCTGACATCCATCATGGTGCAAGTCATATCAGTCAATTGGCCCTTCTGCTGGACTCACCAGTCTTTTCTGGTTGAGGACCTGCTCTATCAGAGAAGGTCTGGGTGGACGGTCTCCCATGGCACCGAGACGCTGTTTGTTCACAGACACAGGTCGCTCCTCAGAGTTTTCCTGCTCAGAATAACAGAAAGAAATGTTATTAAATCTGATACAAGTGATGGGAACAGATTAGTCCAATCAGATGCACTGACAGAAATAGAGTATTAATACTAAAGTATTCTCTTACGTCAAGTTTTCCGCTGGACATGGCCTGATCGCTCTTCTTCTTCTTGTACTTGTCTTTGTACATCTTGTTCCGGTGCTTCTTGCACATCCACGGCTTCCTCTGCTTGGCCACCTGCGTCGTGGTCTCCGTGCATCCCTCGTACGTGCACTGTTTGGGGGCGTTGTCGCCCTCCGAGGTCTCCTCGTCGTTGAGCTCCTCCGGGCTGGCGGCGCTGTCTCTGGGGTCCGACGTGTCCAGGAGGTCGCCCTCCTCGTCCGGATCGTCCATGTCGTAGGATGAGACGTTGTTCTCCGGCTCCTGCGGCGTCGTCACATTTCTGCTGTCCACGACGCCGCTCTTGCTCACGTAATACCTTTGTCCGTCTTTAGTGAGGAGAAGAGTCGAGTCTTTGTCTTTACTTGGAGTGGATGAGCTGTCTTCTTCGTTCATGGCTGCAGGGAGCTAGCAGAAACCTCACATCAGATAGCTTCGATAAAGCTATTCTTTGACATTCCCCCCTCTAGTTTACTATATTGGGTATTTATCTGCTTCCTGGAGGCGGTACGCCATGAATAGACAACTATTTAATGACTAAATATCAGGATTTCCAGCCGGTATAGTAGTACTTCCATTTGTTAGCCTCTCGCTACTATTGCTGTTTCTTCTTCTTTCCGTTAATTGGCGGGTGGCACCAGCCTCTGAGGTGCATTAGCGCCCCCTTCTGAGTGTGTGACCCAGCGTCCACTGCCTCTCTTCAGTATGGAAGAGTATTAGGGCCATGAGAAAGACAACAGAGGAGCTAGATTTTTTTCCCATTATGGACTTTGAGAATATAAGCGAAATTTCCATTAAAAAAAAGTTAAAATACAATTTCGAGAAAAAAGTTGAAAGTAGAAAGTAGACCTTTAAACTTGCAGTACCGTATGTGTATGGTACTCTACTGGTAAGAGTAAAGAATAAGAGTAAAATTACACACACACATATATATATATATTGCTGATATATCATATTTGACTGATGCCTTGTCTGCTGAGGGTGGGAGGTAAACTCCAAGGCTCAGGAGCATGTCCCTTTCTGCCCATAGAGTCCCGAAGCCAGGCACAGTGCTTCGGGAAATATAACTGAAAAAATAATGACAGTACAATTTTAAATCCTTAATATTAATTATTAATTAAGCCCCAATACTCTTCCGAAGAGTATTGGTGATGGTCTACTTTCTACTTTTTACCTTTTTCTTGAAATTGTGCAAAGTGCATGATGAAAAAAAAACTCTACCTCCTCTAATGTTTTTTTTTCTTACGTGTAGCCCTAATACTCTTCCGTACCTCTTCAACCTTTCTCTTTCTCGAATGTATTTGTGACAATTAAGAAACAACGTGCTCCACTGACTCTTCAACATTACACTGCTCACATAAGATTCTTTTTTCTTCCCCATGATATCATATTCCTTTCAGTGAAGTACTTACGCGTTCCACTGTTTCTCACTGTTTACACTGTGTGAATTTTCCAGTTGGGCGCTTGCCTGTTTTGTGTAATGTGTGATTAGACTTAGATAGACTGTAATGGTCCACAAGGGAAATTACTTAGTTACATTAGCTTAGTTGCACATAAAAGACATGATGGTCATAAAACGGAATTAGAATATAATATAAATAAAATAGGAAATAGTATAAGCAAAACATGTACAGAATTATCTTGTGACCTGTGTGACCTGTTCTCAGGTGCCTTGTAATATTTCCTTTCCTACGTTTGAAGCCCACCTTCCGCCCATCACCCACATGCCTTTTTTTTTTTTTTGTTTAACTGTTGTCCTGATGTTAGCACTCATGCCATGTAGATTGTGTATATTCCCTAACAATGAATGATTTAACTTCAGCTTTGCTTAGTGGATCTTGCATGTCTACCTGTGTAATTCAGAGTGTTTGCTTGGCCAGAATATCCACCTGCTCATTTCCCTCCACACCCACATGAGCAGGAACTGAGATGAACCGTGCAACACGCCCTTGACTTTCACCCTGTATTATTAAAAATATTTCATTGATTGTATCCGCTCTGAGTGGTGATATAACAAGGATTATTTTTGTTCTTCATTTGTCCAGTGTGTTCGAGCGACCCCCAGTGGCCAAAATAACCATAACATTTTTTTACTAACTCACCTTCGAAATTATGTAAATATATCTGGGGTGTAATTACAGCCACACACATTCAGACCCAGAGAGCGGCGTGTTTTCTATTGGTTCATAGTTATATAATAACGGGGAGGTGTTTTTTTTAGCCTCATCAAACTGCCAGCAGGCACAGTTGGAAGGACGCAAAAATAAAAAATTTAAAACGCATTTCACGTTCTTTTGAGAGGAACAGCATTTGAGAAGTTTTGACGGATTGACAGTTTTTTTTTTCCTGGAGAGAGAACAAGAGATACTTTCCAGTCACAGAAGGTGTCCAGACTAACTGTATAACATTTCCACATGGCATGGTGTTCCCATAGATAAGAATAGAAATAAACTGTCAAAGTCTGTGAATATGCCTGATAATATCACACTGAAACTAGAGAGACAGAGAATCTGATAACCAGTGTTTACTCTGCAACAAACCGAAGCCGTGAAGCTAAAAAGGCACTCCTTCAGCTGAAAGGTCTGATCCTACCTGGTAAATCCAATATACATTTCTACAAACAACTGGCATTCATTTCATGCCACCTTCCCACTTGCATGCTGAGCACTTTCCCCCGTCAAGCACATAAATTACAGATCCTCCGTCTCTAGCCTTACTTGGGATGCATAAACGCTCCTCTAGTCAAGTGCCACCCACCGGGTGACACCTAACAACAGAGTGGTATTATGTGCATCTATTTGATGTAGATTTGGGATTTCCTGTGATTTCCTGTGCTCCTGTGTTCCTTCAGGTTGAATTACACACCGATCAGCCACAATATTAAAACCACTGTCAGGTGATTATGAATTACATTAACCATTTTTGTGAAATTTCTGGACCTGGCATTCATGTGGATGTTACTTAGACATGTACCACCCCCACCCCATAGCAATAACACTCCTTGATGGCAGCAGTCATCCCCAGCAGGATGCAGCCTGACACAAACACACAAACAGTTTAGAAACAACTAAAAACAACTTAAACAACTTATAAGACCCATATCCATTCTCTGATGGGCCTGAAGTTCTGGAGGCCTGCACAATATTATGAAAGCGGTTTTAATGTTATGGCTGATCAGTGTATCTGACCAGCAATCAAGTCATGCAGCAAAGAGACAACAGTTCGAAACTCAATGAAAGACGCCACCGGTTTGTTTTTGAAAGACATTTTTATTATCGTTATTGTTATTGATAGACCATTGTTGAACAGAGGTACAGGTATCGGTATTGCAACGGACTGTAATACGGTGGTGCAGCTGTGAGAGCACTTTGGTAAATGTGCTGGAGAGTGCGGATTTCAACAGCACAACGATTTCATACTGATCTAGTCAATATGGCGGCACATTACTGTATACGTGTGCGATGATGAGAATAAATACAGAAACTTAAGACAAGTGGGACGACTGCAGGGAGATCATCTGCAATAAAACTGCACTTCTCTCACTCGTCTGGCTTCTTTTTTTTCTTCCTTATTTTATTTTATTTTTTGATCGTGTCTCATCTCACACCGGTCACTGGAGATCACAAAAGACATCGACCCCAGCGTCCGACAAGAAGCAACGACGACGGTCTCCTCCGTTTCTCTACCTCTGCATTCATCCACGTGGTACGACGTCAAGTCAAAACACTGCCCTTCAACTTATTGTTTCATTTCGACCCGATGATCTCCTCTAGATATTTTTTTTTCTTTGCAGACTGATACACATGTATGACAGATTTTTATTTTTTTTTAAACAATTCTCATAGACGTACTACTAGTAAAGAAATATACTGTATTGTGAACTATCAAAATAAATAAAATTGTTATTTACATAACATATAAACAATACTTCATCACTAAACTGTATTTTTTTTTTTAAATATAAGAATAGGCTACTGTATGTCTGTCATGCTTTCATCTGAATAAATGAAGCCATGAATGAGGTTGTACAGAGCTGAAATAAATCCTCCTCGATCCTTTGCAAGAGTGCTGCTGGTTCTACGACATCTCCACCGTTATTCCCTCCGGCTTGACTGCGTCTACACTGCAGTACCTTTGTGCAAATAGGCAGCCCTCATAAACTTGTACGCATCGACCACCTACAGTAAAACAGCTCTTCCGATCCATACAAGTGGGGAAAATGAAACTCTTTCTTTGATGCTGGAAACCGTGGATGAAATGGCGCTGTTGGTGGTGTCAATAAAGATGCAAACGGAGGGTTTCTATGTGCACACCTCTGAACTGAAGGCATGGCGACGCGGAATGCAAATGTATGAGGAAAACGTGGTTCAGGTGTAGAGTTTGCTACAGAAGCACCTGGATGCTGCTGAATTTTGCGTATCGAGACGTGAGCTGATAACAAAATTACGAGGAGCACTCAAACGCACCATTATTGTCTCGGTAGGAGCCTGTGTAAAATGTAAACTGTAATACTGTGATCCAACGGTACGGGAAGGCAACGCCAGTACTGTGTAGAGCACAGAATTATAGCAGTGCTGTCACTGATTTTTTTTTTAAACACATTTTTGCTAGAAAAACTATTTTCTCTACAAACTGCAGCTCAAGTCTACTGAAACATTTCTCTACTTCTACACACTGCTCCATCCTTTCCAATCCACCAAGCTCTAAGGATAAGTCAACAGAACCTCATCCTTTATGAAAAAAAGGGAAATACATACATCCATATATATATATATAAAAAATGTATGAATAAAGGATGAATAAATAAGGTTCAATAAAACATGAACATCGGTCTATATTCTCATATTGCCTTGTAGAGCTGTTCCACCATGTTGAGCCCGGATCATCACTGAAGGGCACGGCGTACCGCTGCCCTTTCTCGCTCCTGGAGCTCTGTAACATGTGCTCAGATGAGAGAATGTTAAAAGGAAAATGAAAGTTTTTTTTTTATATAAAAAAAAGGAAAGTCTTTCGTCTGGCTTCACCTCTCACTCGCGATCCCTGTTCCTCTTTTTCATCTTTTTTTTTTTCTTCGTATCCACCCCTTGATCGATCTCTCCTCCAGGTTTGGAGAGGTGGATTCAGGGGAGTTGAAAGGTCTCCGATTATTATTTTGTTTTCATTTTGTTTTTTTTTTTGTTGTTGTTTTTTCAGAGTTGACCCCCAGCATCAGGTGAGAGAGCACGCGGGCGTCTCCTCCTCCGCCTCCTCCTCCTCCTCCGTACAGAGGGAGGAGCTGGACGAGGATCCTCATTCCCCGCTTTCATCTCTCTGCACACCGTGTCCTCCCACTCACCCTCAACATCCCTCTCTCTCTCTCTCTCTCTCCCCCCTACCCCTCCGCCTCTCGCCCTAGAAGGGCGAGCTGGGGGAGCAGGCGGTGCTGGCCGAGCTGATGGAGACGTCATCAGAGTCGGATGGGTGCCTGGGGTCCGGGGAGGGGTCAGAGCAAGTGTCAGGGGTCAGAGAGGAAGGGGCCACGGGCAGGCCAGGGAGGCAACTGGGAGGCTCCGCCCGCGGGGTATAGGTTGTGGTTGCTGAATTCACATTTGGCATCGAGCGCGGAGGCAGCCGCTTCACATCCGGGTGGCGTCCTCGTCTGAGAACCTGCCCCTCCTTATCAAGAGAGGTGGCCTGAAAGAGAGGGAGGGGGGGAACGGGAGAATGTCATGGTTGGATCATCTGATGACGACATCAAGTCCAATAACAAGCTGATAATTCAATATGGAGGACCTGAAGAAGATTCATTCATAAATAACTAAACTTTTTTCCTTCTAACTTTTGCCACAAAATCTGCTACAAAAAATCATTAAAATGTTCCCGGTATTTTGCTTTTCCATAATCAGTCGGTTACACAGTGCAGCTAGCAAATAGAAAAAGCAGCGGGAGACTAACAAGCGTATCAGACAGATGCATTTGAATTAATTCAAGTCTCTTATTATTTATACAACCTGTGTCTTTTTTTATATAAGCAAGGACCTCAAAATCCTCCATAGATCAACAAATAAAGTCACACAACAGGAGGTCAGCAGGGGGGGCTGAGCAGCAAGCCGTGCTATTAAAACGAGGCAGGCGGGAAAGTGGGGAGCAACATCGCATCAAGCAAAAAAGACAACACAAGTATAAATAAAAAAGGCAGCATTCACAAAGAAACAATGTTGAAAAAAAAAACAGTCGTGCTAAAAGACATGTTCGAGACAAGGTTGATTCTTAGGGTAGCGTGGATGCCCTTATTCACAAAATAAGAAATCCACTGATAAACGATGACACAACACAGAAGACGAGGCATCGCCAAAAGACAGACAAATGACGCCAGGGCAATTCAGGAGAGAAATCCGCGTTTGCAGCAAGGGAGAGATGAAGGGAAGGAAGCAAAACTCCAATCACATCAACTACAGAGCAGGGACAACATGAAGCCTGTCAAAGCAGCCAGTCAGCGGGGCGGCACGCAGGGAGACGAGGGAGGGAGGGGGCCATCAATTTCAGAGGCGCTATTTTGGCTTGTTTTGATTTCTGGTTCTGCGACCGGCAGTCGCGTCTCTACGGAAACCTGGCGTACCTTATCCAGTACATGGCCGGGTGCTGGTAGAAATCCAACGACCCAGATCTCTGCATAGAAAAGCTGTCATCCAGCTGAACACAGGGAGAAATCAGCACAATCAATCGAAACGTTCGACAGGTAGAAACGGGAAAAAAGGCAGTCAGAAGGCTGTGCGAGACACAGCGAGTGAGCTGGAAAGAGAAGCGCGCTGATTCACTGTAACAGGGCAGTGACTTACAGAAATGACTGAGACTCCTGCAGTGGTGTCGTTGACCCTGGGGCTGGTGTTGAAGTGCTTCTTTATCTTCCCCGCTACTGACAGCTGGTGGTCGTTCTCACACAGGCCCTCATCCTGCGTCAAGAGAAAGAGAGAGAGAGGAGATTAAATAAATTCTCGGAAGGCACAACTGCATCAGCGTGAGGGGTAACGTCATGAACAGTACACTTACTGTGACCCATGGGTGCTCCAGCACCTGGAGGGCAGAGTATCTCTGATCCACCTCCACCTCCAGCATGGATCGGATAAGCTCCTGCGACCACAAGCAAGCAAGCAAGCAAACTCCGGTGAGTGAACTTCTTCCAGCAAAGACACACAAACAGATGATCCGTCCAGTGTGCACTCACCTTGGCTGTCTCTGACACGTTGTCCCAGTACGGTAGAGGAAATTCTAGCTGTCCCATAAGTATTTGATCAAAAAGAACCTCTTGATCGTCGCTGCTCCTGCAAAGTTCCACACGAATTTTAAAAAAAAAAAGTTAAACTGGGCTCTGATTAGCAGTGTTGGGAAGTACAAATGTAATACCATTATGAACCATTAGAGGGGAGTCTGCACAGGTTTTTTACAGTGACTTTAAAGCAGAAAACATGCTGGAATTAGCTTACCCTCGAAAAGGAGGGAAACCACACAGTAAGATGTAGGTGATGACTCCAGCTGCCCAGATGTCCACCTTAAGGCCATACCTGCACGAAGGCAAAGAAAATCAGTCGAAGACAAATGCACAGAAGATACAGAAGATATTGTAGTGGCCATGAAATAAAATTTGGACATTACAGCGCCCGCACTGCAGCAGCGATGCAGCTACATAGCTGCTCTTACCCTGTTTCTGCGATGATTTCAGGTGCTACATATGTCGGAGTCCCGCAGACAGTGTAGAGAGGTCCGTCCACCACAGTGGCCAAGCCGAAGTCTCCCAGCTTCAGGCTTTTACTGCCATCTGCATGTTCATACACCTGAGCACAGAGGAAAAAAACACACCGTCCAATGAATTCTCTCCTCCCTGAGCAATAACTGCAGAAATAGACCGGATGGTAAAGCTTCTAGAGATTAGCATGCGTGTGTGTGTGTGTGTGAAGTGGGTCAACCCCTAATAATTATAGCGCTCGCATAGGGATGTTTTCAGAGGCAGCACGCAGCTGCTTTTCTCCAAAAACGTCCCGTTAAATGCATTGAAGGCTGCACGCCGAGCGCCAAGCAGAGGTGGTTGACAAACAGTGTAATAGTCTAATCATTTTAGACTACGCAAAAGAATATATTCCAAATGAGCACTAGTTTTACACAGACAAAACTGTTTGCTAGCATGTTTCCCTTCAACTTTCCAAAAAGCATCAACACATCTAAGTTAAAAACACAATAAATAATTTTTTTGTGTGTGTGTTGAGTTACTTTTTCCACCTCTAAAAACATAAACAACAAAATAAACTAGATATGTACCTCACAAAATATAAAACAATATGTCCAACTTTAGTTAAAAAGCAAACATGAGATGGAACAGAGGACACTCAGCTAGCTTTGACATTTTTCTTAAGTCTGATTCTGGCCTAAACATCACTTACAACAAACAGCAAAGGGCAAAAAAAAAAAATGAAGAGCAGAATTTGGAGAGGTGACAGCGGAGAGTCGGACAGAAGGAAGAAGGAGGAAAGGAAGAGCCAAACAAGGGAGCAAGAGTGTAGTGAAGGAGGTGTGAGGTCAGCAGGGATGAGTCATCTCCCTCTGCTACCGCCGGAGTCCAGAGCGAGTGACATCACTTGGCCGTTCATTCAGAAAGACAGCGAGAAGAAAAAAAAAAGAAGCACAGAACGAGGGCGCGCTCGCACTGCGGCGGGTTACATGAGCGTGTTGACAGCCTGTGTCGACTCACCAGCAGGTTTTCTGGTTTGATGTCTCTGTGCACAATGTTGAGGCTGTGGAGGTATTTGATGGCGTTGGCCAGATTGTAGAGCATGCCGCTGGCGTCTCTCTCCGTGTATCTGTTGGCAGAGGTGATGGCATCGAACAGATCTCCCCCCTGCGGACAGAGTCATGACGGATGGGCGGGCTGTCAGTAATGGGGACAATGTCACGGGAGTTTGGTGTTTCCGCACGCGGGACCTGACAGATTTTCACAGTTGCTCACCCTTTCTGCTTTCGCGGAAAAAAAAAGTTTATTTGACTGCTCAGCAACCCGAGGACTAAACCGCATGCACGTCTTCCCCCTTCTCGTTCATATTTCTTTTCTTGTCAGCTTTCCCTTCCTCTCAGTCTCTCTCGGTTTTCTCACATTCTTAATTGTCTGAGTCTCACCCTCCTCTAAACTCTCGTCCTCTCCGTGCGCTTCTCCCTGAGTGCACTAAGTGGAACGGAGGCTTAAAATAGGGCTGAATCTCTCTCACACCCGGCACTGACTCAGACACACTGTCAGGGTTTGACCTGTGGGGCGACAGTTGTTTAAATGTGAGAACTGTCAAATGCAGCAACTCAGCCTCTAACTGGTGCATCCGCTCTTCTCTAACTCCGGCAAGTATGCAGATACTAGTGTGCAACATCTAAACGGAGTGTCCTGACGCATCTTATTCCACCAACATGGGCATTAACAAACTGTTAGAACATCTTTCGTGTTTATTTTAGCGGCTTTCCCAAAAATACGTATGAGCACGGCTGCAAGAAGTTTCTCCAATTCAAGAGCAGTAGTCGGGAAATAAACGAGAGGGTGATAAATGGCTCGCAGGAAAAGGCACAATAAAGCCCAAAGTATGGCATACGTGCACAGCTCTCTCTGCTCATCCCTTCCCTCCTCTCCCAAAGAATCCATTCGTCTCTCTCCCTCTCACTGTCTCCCTCGCAATGACTCTTTCCACCTCATTCATCCACAGCCTGCTCTCGATCCTCCTACTTTGGACATACACACACTTCTCCCCCAGATTGCCTCTCATCTATATTCCGTAGTACTCCATGCCACGGCACGGAACAGATGGATCGCATTCCCGGCTCTCCTGAATAATGCACACACATTTCTTGAGTCAGAGAGCCAGAGAGGGGATGAGGAATGTGAACACACGAGCGCTCGGGGCCACAAACCGATTCTCTCGATCCCATACTGTGTGACTGCTTGGAATTCATCACTTGCTTCACTGGTTGAACGCTGCTCCTCTGTCTCTGTCACCGTCCCTTCCTGCCTCCTAACTACCAATTTCAGATAATGGTTCTGGAGTGCACCCATCCCAATCAAAATCAAACATGGAATTGTGGTAAGCAAACACAGTCGCACACCTTGACCAGCTCCATGACCAGGTAAAGCTCATTGTAGGTGTCCACTTCTTCGATGAGCAAGACGATATTTGGATGCTTGACCCTGCGGAGGATGGCCACCTCGTTCTGGATCATGTGCTCCTGAAAAAAAAAGGAAAAGAAAATGAATGATTAGGAAACACGTTTGTTGAAGGGATAAAGAGTCGACCTAATATTGGGAAGAAAAGCAGTGTTTCATATCCGGGAGGGCGCTTAAATAACTCCAGAGAGGTGCTAACTTAATCCAACCAGGTCAGCAAAAACAAGATTTTGCTCTCTGAGTGAAACTTCACATGCCAGCTAGGGTTAGGGCTAGGGCTAGGGTTAGGGTTAGGGTTAGGGTTAGGGTTAGGGTTAGGGTTAGGGTTGGGGTTAGGGTTAGGCTAATGCAGGTGCTGAATTGCTGAAATGTAAAAATCTCCTTCACATACTTAGCCTAATAGCATAATTGGAACATTTTCATTTAAAAAAAAAAAGAAAAAACACAATTTTTAGCAAGCACATTGGTATTTTTTATCGATATCGTAACAGTATCTCAAAAAATGGCTTATCAGGCTAATGATATCTGGATAAGATTCCACTTGAACACCCCCTGCTGTTTAAACGTGGAAATGAGGCATCATCTGATATAGTATTATCCACTAATATGCATGTATTTCCAGGACACAATCATGAGCATAGACATGTTTTGTTTGTTCTGTTCTGGAATCAGATGAGGAAATTTGAGAAGTGTTACTGAAGTGGACATTTGTGAAAAAAGACCAATTTTTAAGAGAATAAGATATTATTCTAAGATATATTTTGTGTTGTGAAATGCGAATGAGGCATTAATATTTGCATAAGTGTCCAAGAGACACGAAAGGAACATTTCTATCTAGACACACGTTATGGAAGAAGAAAAAAAATAAGGCTTTATCTGTAATGTCTCCCCTAAAAGAAGGCTGTTTTTCTTAATTTTCCTTATTTTATTTTTACATTTTGTGTAGTGACCTAGTGCTCTTAAAAGTACCAACTTTTATACATCAGTTTAGTTATTTATTCAAGTTATGGGTTTTCCTCTCGTTCTCTCCACTTTCATTGGAGGAGATGCACTTGGGTCGTTATTTTTCGTTCTTACCTTGCCTCTGCATTTGCCCTTGTTGATGATCTTGAGGGCGTACTCCCGCCCCGTGGAGTGCTCCACGCACTCTCGCACGACTGCGAAGTTCCCGTCGCCCAGCATCCGCCCCACCCTGTAGCGGTCGGATATGTAGGACGGCACAGCTGGAACCTCATCGACTAGAACCTCAGCTGCAGGGAAGAAGGATGAGGTTTAGAGCAGCCAAGGGAGCCGGTTCAGATCAGTTCAGGGTTGTGTGCACTTCGTTTCCAGGCTGAGTCACTGCACATATGAGGGAGGGAGGGATCTTTGCATAGGTAACTATATTAGCTGCTACTTAGCTGAGATCTAATGCAGCAGGCTGATAATAAATAAAATAAAATCTAAAAATAAATAAATCTAGATCTGATATCCGACACAGATCATTTCAGCTTTAGATTTTGGAGCCTGTTGGGGCTCTGGCTTCATGATGTGCTTGACATTTTGTCACACCGAGGCTCCGCAGAGCCCTTTGCATATGGTAATCACGCTGGCAAATTGGAAAGTAAACGCGGAACCAGCGAATCAAAATGCAAATGCATGCAGCCAATTTTTGGGTTAAATATTAAGCCGTGAATTAATTAATAACATTTGAAAAGGTCTCCCTTCCAGTAAATAAAATCAAAGATGAAAATGTCAGATGATATTAGGGCGACCTGACTCCGCTGGAAACGAGACCGGTGGCTGTTTACTTTGACCGTGTTTCATAATCTTCCGGCCTTTGACCGAATTCTGGCGCCGCGCCGTTGTTCGAGGCAACGGGGAGGCGAGGAAAGACACGGGAGGAGGGGAAAGGTGTGAGACGGCGAGGTGTCGGGGAACAGGATGTACAAATCAGATGAGCGCGGGAGTCGGGAGCGGGAGACGCATCAAAGGTCACGAACATGATTCACGACACGCGTGGCATTTGCAAGTACAAGGCCGGCGCTGGCAGATGGGGGCATTTGGGCGACGTAAAAATTTTCCTCACCTTCGGTGACGAGTTCGTCCCCGTCCTCCACGGGGCTGGAGACTTTAGCGGAAGACAGAGAGGTGGAAGAACCCTGGGACCCCTGCGGAGGAGACGTGCAGACGGTTAACTTCCATTTCCAGTATTCACCCAGGTTAAAATGTAATTCACTTCCGCAAAGTAATATATGGGTATCGAAAATCTGACAAAAGGACGCCGTGCCATGCATCTCGCCTGCAGAACATCCCTAAATCCGCCTTCGTGTTTGCTCATCTGCCTGTGCTCATGAAAAGAGCCAGACTGACTTAAGCCCAGATCTGAATATAAAGTATTTACTCATCCTTCCGGCCCACCTGGATTTGCCCACCACTGAACAGCTGATTGCATCCAAACAAGCTCTTCCCCATTCACCCAAACTCGTAGTAACCCCCGTCTCGTCGCGAACACCTCCTTTCGTTCCCCCCCAACTCCCTTTAATAAAACATGAACACGCAGGTTATGGTGACACTAATAAAGCCGTATGAATACTGCCTTTCATCTGGTTAGCAAGCAGGAGGTCATTAAAGCGGGAAGAGAGTGGCTGAGATGAGGCATCTGCATCTATCTGAAGACAAAAACTCATTACGCCCTCCACCTCGTAACCTCCCGTCTGGTTGTCATGGAAGCAACGAGGATGGGGAGCGAGGATCTAGTCGGGACTGTAAATGAGAATCTAACCCTCTGGTGTTTGTGCCTGTTCTCCGTGCCTGTCATTTTTCCTCCTCTCTGATCCCTGCTGCCGGCTTCACATTCCTGCGCCGAATTTGGAAGATTTTTTTTTATCTCGTTTCATCTCTGTTGTTGAACCTTTCTCAAGTTTTGTTTTGTATCTTTTAGGGGGAATTCATGTGTGATGCTGGATCAGATTTCCTTAAAGAAAAGAAAAAAGTGGTTCTGTGTGTCATGTATGAATCTTTAGATCATTACATGCAATAGCTCAGGATGTTGAACCAAAGTAGATGATCAGTGGCCACCTCAATCTAAAGCTGGCTAGCAGATAAGAAGTTTTTCTTTCCTCTCCCTTTTAAGACATATTTCTGATGCTCGCCGGGGAATTCACACAATTCACACGTCGTTCCTGTCTCTTTAGAGGTGAAAATATCCAAAGTGTTAATGGACACATGCCAGCAAGAAGCGAAAAGTCAAAATTTGGTGTCAAACTGTGGAAGCTCAGCCACCGATTCTGATTTTGACAAAAACGAGCTGCATTTTCGTCTTGTTTTCATCACAGAGGAAAGAGGAGCGATTTAGGGCCTGGTTGTTTGTCGTAACGCCTCGGATGTGAAAACTCAATCTCTGCCCTGAGTAGCTGTCAACTCTCTTTCTCGTCTCTGCTGCTCTGACCTGAAAACCACCTCAGGTGAATGTGGCTTTGAGTCAGTTGGGCTTATGTAATGCTGTTTTGGACTGGGCGCTCGTACCGGGGAAACACAGGCCCAGACTGAACCTACTGTGCTTAATCTCATAACTGTCCTCATTCTGATCTGTTTATTTTCTCACCGTATATTTACTTCCCTCGTGTCCTTATCGCACATCCAGCCCTGTCTTCCACTCATTTTCTCATGCTGAACTCCCATCTCTCTCTCACTCTCTCTCTCTCTCTCTCTTCCTGCCACGGAGGGAAACAAAATACTGTTGCTATGGAAACTGCTCACAGAGAGAGGAGAACAGCAGCTTATGAGACTTGCAGAGTGGAGACGGGAGCCTATATATGGCCATTTCCTGTCTGCGGGCTGGATTCAACCTTCTATGAAAACTGCGCGTCTCTCTCCGGTGCGAAAAAACACTACGAGACAGGCGGACGGAGCGAGAGACAGAGGACGAGAGGACGGATGTGTGGTGCGGCTGATATTGATCGTGAGACCCGTCAGGCGCCGCCTTGTTATTGTTAGACCCTCCAGCTTTGCCTCAATACAACAACGCACTGTTCCCAGCACTACACACTCCTGCTGTAGCTATGACTCACACCGCGTAAAAAAAAAAAAAAAAAAACACCAACAAACCTTTTGCATCACGGCTGGAGCCGGTGCTCTTCAAAACCGGCTGCAAGGGCAACGCTCGGCAACCGCACGCTGATCAGCGCATAAACAGGGATCAAACAGGATGTCACAGAGACTGATGTGTAGCAGCAGGTGTAGTGATTTATCCTGTCGTCTGTCAAGCCGTAAACCCGGGCCGTTAAAAATGCAGCACACGTTTACATAACCCGCCTTAAGTGTAATGCCAGCCTTGTCCTCAGTGCCCCTGTTTGAATGTGATTACAGCACACATCCTAAAGCCTTCTTTGTGTCTGTCTCTCGGGCTGGTAGAGCCAAACCTTTCCTCTGGCTGCAGTTTTATTTCATTTATTTATTTATTTTTATTCTAGCTGCCATGCAATATCCAGCAAAAGCAGGATTTATTAGTGTTTGCTTGGGTGGAAAAAAATCTAATAAGGTTTGATGGAAACAGGGTAGTTTGTTTTGTCCTTCTCCGCCTCTTATGAGAGCACGAGGAGGCAGAGGAAGACGTTATTTCTCGACTCTTTTTTTTTTCTTTTTTTGACGTCTGGACGGACGGAAAACATAATAATCTACTTGACTCTCATCTGGAGAGATCAACACTGTTGGACACACTTAACGTTTCCAATCAAACTCCTTATGCTCTGCAGTCCCAGGGAATATTAGGAATGTGATTAAACGCTTTAAGGAGAATTAAAAAGTGGGATGGAGGATTGGGCTGCCCCCACCCTGAGGAAAAAATAACCAAACAAAAAAAAACCCAGAAGCAATGGGGCAGAGGAGATAAATGCACCTCTGGGACTGTGTTTGCGTTCTGCTCAGTTGAACACAAGAGCAAGTTTAACAAAGGAGAACTGCTGATAAATGGAAGACGATCATCACCCCGGTCGTGATGACGCGAGGAGCATGCTGTTAATCAACAATGAGGGGCTGAAACGGGGAGGAAGAAATGAACGAACACAAAATGAAAATGAAATGACAATGAATTTAATGGTGACATCAACAAACGGAAGCAACATTCAGCGAAAGAAAACAAACAAATGAGCCAGGAAGATCAGGCAGCCCGACATGACAAACCACCGTTTCTCACATATATATAAATATATATGAATAGAAATATATATTTACATGGCTTTTAAAGTGAAAACAGAATCTGCTGCAAAGGTGATTTCTGGATGTGTTGAAGAATCTGAGCCAATCTGAATCAAGGATTAAACAATGCTGAAGCTTTAAAAATGTTTCCTCATGTGGTGGCGCCGGCCTTTTCAGGCAGAAATAAAATTGGACGAGGCATCTAATGACATCAACACAACATGGGAAAAAAAAAAAGAAAAAAAGAAATATATTACAGCCAACAAAAACAAATACAGTCTTTGAGTAACAACACACTCACATGGATGAATGAGACAATGCATTAATAATGCACACTTTCTTTTCACTTTCAGTCAGCTTCCTCTCGTTCTCTTTCTCTCGTTCACACACACACACAGACATAAATAAATTAGTAATGAATCATCCAAAAACACAAAATACGAACGAGAGATGGAGCATGCAATTCAACGGACTGTGGACGCGAATGACTAAACGGTGAGAGGAGGACGTAGGCGACGTAACAGTCACCACTGTCTCTCACACACAAACCGCACCACATCTGCTGCACAATGAGCCTCCCGCCTGTCTCGCCTTACGCCCGTCGGCCGCCGTGTTTCTCGCCGTGTTTTCTTTCCAGGTTTTTATTTCCCTGCTCGTGTTTCTCACATCTAATGGAGGGAACCGACATGGAAGCGCTGCGGCGCCGCCAGCTCGGTGAAAACATCTGTCCGCGCTTCAAATTTTCAGATATTGGCAGAAAACCATATATATGCGGGTTTAATCTTAAACAAATGACTGTGGAGGTCTCCGCCGCCCTTTAGTGTGTCCTTAAAGGACTAACACACAAGGCACAAAGGGAAAGAGGGGGATGGATGACTTTGCGAATGTGGACCACTTCTTCATGCTTCTGTAGGTAATTTCATAGAAGTGGGTCAGAGCGTGCATCACGAAACGCACAACATGTGTACGTTTGCTTGGAGCTGTCGCCCGCCGCCTCTGCACGAATTGCAAATTCATGTTTTTCTATGGAGCGTGCATGTGCATGTTATTCTATGTGCAATGTATTTATTTATTTATCTGTCTATCTGTTCACGCTTTTAGCTGTGTATGCGTGAAAGGGAAAGGGAATGGGGGCGGGGGGGAGGCCGTGTCTGTGCAGTTTGCTCTGGGAAATAGGTTATGATGGTCAGAGATGTGCATGTAACCCACTTCAGGCAGCAAATTGCCTCTAAGTGTTTAAATGCAGGGTCCGGAGAGGTGAGCTGTTTAAATGCGACGCCCGTGTCAGGTCGCAGACACTCTGTGCCTGTTCAGGAAGCAGATTTTATTTCGTCGAATCCTTATTTCGCAGCGTAACCCCGGTTTCTCTAGCAGCGTTCTGTGATTTATTAGCTAAAATTTCAAAAGTGCCTTCGCCATTTCCAGTCTCAGATCTAATATTCCCCTCAGATTCGAGAAACAGGATTATCTCTGAGTCACAGTTGGGTTATATCGAGTTACGCTTTTTAGGGGTGAGGAAGGTACTCGCTTGCCTCATGAGGATTTGTGTCTGCGTGCGTCTGTGTGTGTGCGCTACATCTATGATTATTCATGGATGTGTACACAGAGGTGACAAAGGAGGATGCAAAACATAAAAATAGTGTCCAGGACTTGGCGCATACTTCTCAGAGGAGCTTATAGAATTCATCTACAAGGGGTAGTCATGGAATATAATTTCTCCCTGTGATGTTAATACGGAGCTGGGGGGAGGGGATGGGCGAAAGAGAAAGTGAGAATAGCCGGGAAATGGAGTGAAAGAGAAATTAGAAACTGTCAGGAAAGGGGAGGGTGGACGGGGAAAGCAAGGCGTGGAGGAGAGAATTATATTGTAATGTGGCTGAAGTGTGCAAAGCTGTGGAGTGGAGGGGAGAGATAATGAGGCCTCCTTCCATCCTCTTCCAGTCGAGCCTTTGCAGGGTTGGTATATAGTGTCAGTGAGTCCGAAGCCTGAAATAATATCTCTCTGAGAAACAAACACTGGGTTGTGTAAAACTGTAATTTCGCTGCTGCGCCATTAAAGTCTGAATTGCGGGCGAGAAAAGTGGACGGAAGCAACAAGACGCGGAGTTTGAATATGTGGTGGAAAATGGGTCATCTTTAGTTTTTCTTTTTCTCCAGTTTTCTAATTATATCTGATTAGGTCCTGTACCTTTATCTGAATGAATGAAGTAGCAGAAACCGAGCACTGTAATCATGCACAGAGAAAGGGAGACAGTTTATAAATGTATGCGTGTGAAAAGCCCGTTTCCTCTCTTGTGATCAATGGTGACCCAGTTCCAGCGCACAAATAAATGTGGAAACCCTATTTGCAACCCAAACCTGATCCTCTGCCCTATTGACCTTCACATCACATCAGTATAACCTCATAACTGACAGATTCAGGAGCCTAAGGGGCTCCACCATCCATTAGCTCTTCAAATATAGCACAAGACTAACTTCAGTCCCAAACCATTCCATTTGTTCTACATTAAATACTGAAGCGCGGCTTGTACCTCTGCGGGACTGGACAGCCGTAGCCTACGTACGTAGCCAATGCCGGTGTGAGCCATTTATACTTGCCGGCCTGGTTCGCTCTGTAAAAGCTCCATCCTAACAACTGTGTTTTGCTTCTACTTCCTGCTTCACTTTCACCAGAAGTCATACAAATGTTTGTATCTTCGGCCCTCCTCAGTCAGTCTTTCCTTAGCGTGGTCCATCTTAATTAATCCAAAGAAATTAAGTTGAAAATTGCACAGATTTAGAAGCAGTCAGTAATGCTAAAGTGGAAATCTGCTACTGCCAAGTGGACCAATCGCAGCTTTTGCACCGCCATGAAATCAAACTGGCGCAGAAGCATAAACTGCGCGTGACTATAAAACCAGATTACTTATCCCTAAAGAAGCCCCAAATAAATGGCTACGAAGTAAATAATTGCTGCAGTTAAGAAAAGTGATGCGCACGTGCAACAAGTTTGAGGCAGCCAACGCTTGAGAAACACTTATGTGGAAGTGGAAGTCCATTAATGCACGACGGGTTGAGATACATGCCGGTGTGTCTGCGTGTGGACGTATGGGTGAGGTGAGCTGAGCTCAGAAGGGTTTGTTTGCGAGGGAGACTTATCAGCAGCGGGCTTAAGAGTTGCTGCAAATTAAAGAGCTTCTGTGAGAAAGTGGAGTCTGATTAGGGCTGAAGATGATATTAAAAGCTCACCGCCATGGCTGTCAAGGATTAACAAGTGCTTCTCCGACACGTGCACGCAAACACGCAAAACCCTGCACGTGAACTCAGGATGTGGAACTCAACGTTCTCCCTTTGAATTGCATGCTCCTGCTCCACGCGGTACTTCTATGACAACATTGAGCTGGGAGTAGTGAAATACTCTGTTAGCTACAATAAACATTCTTTTTTAACAGTTTGTCTTCTCAAGTCCAGGTCAGTGACAACACTTGACAAAAAGAAAAACCACTGAAACAATCAAATGCACTCACATCAAATGTGTTTCCCAATCATTTGCACAGCGCGCACAAAATGATGTGGCTTGGTTAAAAACTGATTGCATAAAGATCCCGAAATGCAATGCAGTGCACTGATCAGTGGCCAGAACAGGATAAAACCAGTTCTTGAAAAATGCAACCATCTTGGACGTGAAGCCAATCAGTCAGACTCGTCGCTCAGATCAGATATTGCACAAATTGCCACAGACGGATCTTTATGAGTCAGCGGTAGCGTCGTCCGTGGCCGAGCTACCAAAGGGTGAGTAGAGTTGAGAAACAAAGAGCTACGG
Source organism: Mugil cephalus (assembly GCF_022458985.1). Lineage (NCBI taxonomy): Eukaryota > Metazoa > Chordata > Actinopteri > Mugiliformes > Mugilidae > Mugil > Mugil cephalus. The sequence continues at coordinate 13,526,851 of NC_061784.1, read as the reverse complement.
GGTCAGCATGAAAGGAAGAACTGCTTTTGAAGACTATCAACACGGATCCTAAAACGAGACTGCCAGTATTGGAAACCCAAAGCAACACCGGTTGAGGTTACAGGTTCGAGACCCCACCCGCTTCTGAGACACTAAAGATGTCGGGATGTTGTGGTTTCTCCGTATTCTAGTGACTCTAAGATGTAGTCGGCCTATTCTCAGTCACGGCTTTGTCCTTTTCCTGAGAACATAGAAGGAAGGCGTTACAGGCTGAGCGATGTAGTGTCGCTAAATGCTACGAGGGTGATGATTTGTGTGTGTGTGTGTGCGTGTGTTTATGTTTGTGCGCTCGCTCGCTCCCGTCTTACCCGGCGTCGGCTGAGGCTGCCCGGGCTGGTCGGGGAGGGGCTGGGAGATTTTCCCGAATGAGGAGTGGACAGCTGACTGGCCGGCGTCCCGTTCACTGTGGGGAGGGAGGGGGGGAGAGAAAAAAAAAATGGAGCAGGGTGAGATGAGAGACTGCAAAGTGTCGAAACAGATGATGCTTTGAATGTGCAGGCATGTTTTCTGGAGCAGTTATATTAGTGCCTAGCAGCAGCCCACACTTCCGCCCTCAGCATACATCCATTCACACGAAGGAGGCAGAGGAGGCAGAGGAGGACAAGAGGGGGTGTGAGGAAGAGAGAAAAACTGAAATCCACACTACTCTCTGTTTTTTTGTTTTTCTAGCCAAAAATACTTATCTGATTGCTATTTATTCCCACAAATCTAATTCCACCAAATCAAGTAATTACAGTGTGTTCAGGGCTCTAAGTGGGATGGCTGGGAGTCAGCACACAACACCAGAATGTCCTCATCCTCCACCACATCTCAATCTAGTTCTCCAGCTGCAGCGCGGCTCAAAAACCCAACGGCATCATCTCATTAAACAAGCACATTAGATTAATCAAGGCTGCACCCGAATCCCGTGTGCTGTCAGGCAAGAACTGATTCAACGGCATCATTAACCTCCTGCCAAACACAACCTCCTCTTTCGCGTTACACAGGAAACACTGACTTGTTGTTTCTGCCTGGGTGAATCCGAGATGTGGCTGCGTGTTAAATCTAAACAAAGATTTAACAGTGATTCGTTTTTTTTTTCTCCTTCAAACAGATTCATCATTGTCTGTCATTTTAATGTTTTATTCGCAGTGGACATCTTGTCCATCGTTCTTGGTGCGACAAATAAAGGAAAACCTCTATGTATTTATATTCCCTGCTGAGATCAGAGAACTTTATGAATTATTTAATACAAAGGAGATAAAGCACGCATTAGACTAAAATAGCACTGGCAGCCATTACCACACACGAGAGTTTATTATTATTTTATTTCTATATATATTGTAAAGGATCCATGGGAAATCAAATGAAAGAAAGTGCTATTTTTGAGCCGTTCCTGGGCATCTTCATTGATGAAATTCAGCATCAGCGTTACGCACGCAGACAGACACTCCTCCCAGTTACACAACGAAAATCATTAACATTTAAAGACATATCTCATTGACTTCCTACTACTAAAACGCCAACATGGCAAAGTCAGCGGGGTTCAAAGCCGCGTCGGTGGTTGTTGGTGAATCGATAACGATCCGCGTAAAGACGCACTTATACACACATGAATAAACAGGAATAAATAAAGTTTAAGCGTAAGAGGAGAAATAGAAGCCGGGCGAAATGATCAAATTCGGGCTTCTCACCTTCCACTTCCAGCATGATGAAAAACACAGTGATAATCCAAAGCGGGGCAGAGAGAAGGAGAAGGACAGAAGAAGAACAGCACCTTGTGTACGCGCTCCGTCCGAGTGTGATAGTAAACTGGTGAATGAGAGAGAAGGAGCAGGGCTGTACTACACGGAGAGGCTGATTGCGCACACTCTGACGCGCACCGGGAGGAGAGAGAGCGAGAGAGCGAGCAACAGAGAGAGAGAGAGAGAGAGAGAGAGAGAGAGAGAGAGAGAGAGAGAGAGAGAGAGAGAGAGAGAGAGGCTGAAGTATGCTACAAAAGAATATATGGTTTTTGACAGTGGTCTCTTTAGCTCTTGGCCAAAATAAATTCAGAATCGGGCTGGAGGCGAAACTAAAAACACAAGCAATGTACCACAGCACACGGGTCTTTCAAGGAGACTGGAATGATCGGTGGTCAGACTGTCCTACATGAATATTCTAAAGGCTCTTCGTTCTTGTCTAAACTTCCTCAAGAAAAAAAGCTAATGCTGTTATTTCTGAAACTGAAATTCCACCCAAATCACAGCTATAGCTGCAGCGTGTTCCCCATTGCAGGCTGTTTTCTGAAGCTAAATCACATGCTCATGTTAAGACATCTTTAAACCAACTTTGGGGTTTAATGGAGACAGAATAATAAAAAAAAAGAATAAAGAATGAAACATTGGGACCAGCATAATGAAAAGACGGCAGTCGGTAAAATGAGATACCAGAAGGGATGGTGGGTAGTGCCCCCCCTGCCCATGCGACAAACGTTTCCTGAGCACAAACTGATCCTGATCCATAACAAAGGTTTCTCTCTTCATCTCCCATCGAGGGTTGACACGACGCCAAATGTAAAGCAGCTACGAAAGGGGTGGGTTTGAGCTTCTTTCACACCTGCTCTGTGAGTGTGATGGTGGAGGACCAGAATAACACAAAAAAACTCCCCAATTAATTAAGTGACGAACATGGAAAGCACCTCACGTGTTCACGTCTCTATCTGTGTAGTAATATTCTGATACTGTTATAAAATATTAAAGATGAAGCAGACCTGACCTCGGTGAGTGGGTGACAAACAGAGGTAATGCGCAGCTAAAATTAGCCCGTGGATTGGCACAAGTTGTAAGATCTTTATTTTAATTGAGCCTTCACACGAGCTGAATTGACATCGATGAGTCAATCCAAGTTGCTTCACCTACCGAAGAAAAAATAACAAGAATCTGCTGCCGCGTTAGCGCTGAAGCTTTAATGCGAGGCACAGCTGAGGCTGGTGGGAATGTCAGAGCACTAGACAAAGTAACTTTGACTCGATGAGGTCAGTCGTAAATGCGCAAAAACAAAGCAAAGGACAAACACTGCCTTAACTAGACCCTGTGGCAGCAGTGCATCTTTTCACGAGAAGTCAGCACGACACAGTTGGCAAGCAATGCGTTCAATAAATTATTTGGCCAAAAATAGGAGCTTACAGCTATTGCGAGCTGTATGGGCAAATAAATACACCCAGGAGTGAGACTGACAGAAATGTAGAAACGTCTTGGGAATGCGGAAAACAATGTGCAATGTGTGTGTTTCTTCTCCATCTTTGAAAAAAAAAAAGCATGTTAGCCTCAAAGGTAATGTAATATTTTGGCAGGTGAGTGTGAATCATGCGCATATTATTACACCACAATTTAAGACCCAAACATCATCACACTATATATAGTACCGGATGGTTTCACATGTCTAGTGACAAACAGCATTCCAGTTGCAGTACGTGGGCTGTGAAGCTGTATTTTGTAGAATTCAGCACAATAGTTCATTTGCCAGCGTCGGGTTGTTGGTGATTCACTGTGGTCCCGCTTTCTGAGGTGTGCCCGGCGACGTTGGTACTAGTCAGAGGCCTCATGACAACCTTTCAGCCACGCACACGTTATTGTTGGAAAACCAGTGCATGGGCAGAGAAACAAAAAAAGCTAGCAAGTTCAGGTGGGCAGACATTTTTCGTGTTAATCGCAAAACACAAGTATTTTTTTACAACGACACGACCATGTGAAGCATTTCAGCATGATCAAGGAGAGGACAGCTCTACACAAAGGTTTGTTGTTCTTTGTAGCTGCTCCTACTACTTCCATATAAGGAGTTATTCAACGTACCAAACTGCAGCAGTTGCGATGCGTTTAACTGCACTATTTTGGGCCACGCAGAGGCAAAACGAGGTGAAGCCACAGCCGGCCCTTCATCGACGGCCGTTCTTTTAAGTCAGCCTGGTGCGTGCGCTCCCTTGCACTGCCTCTGCTCATTCATTTTGAAAAATGCACAATTCAAGAAAATGCGTCACGGAGCGAGAAAAGTTGTGAAGGCTGCAGACATCATAAGTTCACAGTTCGGAAAGTGCCAAAGCCAGCAGCGGATCCCAAGGGGAGAAAACGCTGGGATTTATCCGTCCACACTTCCCCCAACAGCGTCTCCGCAGTCATGCGTCGCGGCTCATGACAGAAAGGTGAAGTGGGAGAGTGATGCTCGCTGACACCATCCGCACATCACTGTTAATTTTAGCTGATGCGAGGCATCAGAGGAGAGCGGGGAGACAGATGGTGGGGCGGCAAGGAGAGGCATGTACGAGTGCAAATTGTTTTCTCACATTATTTTTGGGGCCGCGTGTGCATATGCACTCAGCCGGGGCTGTGACATCATCTCAGAGTGAAACTCTGAGCGATGACAACGTGAGACGCAACGACCTGCCCCCTCACACAGACACCCAACCGAGGGAGTAACGCCAAATTATACCCATGGCAATATGATATGAGACTTTCCTTGTAACGTTTCCTTAGAATTAGACAATGACTGAAACTCATTAAGTGCCACTCAGAAAAGGATTCAGATATAATTTAATTTAATTTGCGAATTTAATCACTCTGATGCTCCTTGTTAATATTAAAATAGTAAAATTATTAGAGTTCAGTGTAATTATAGACAGAGGCCTGCAGCATGATCCATCCATCTAACGAGCACACAATGCACAAGTCTCCGAGCTTAATTTTTTTTTAATTTTTTTTTTTTTACATGTGCTGGGAAATAGACAAAGAAGTTATAACTGCAGCCCTGAATGGATTGAGCATTTTTCTCGGAAGGCTTGTGTTCTCGAAAACAAAACATGAAGAGAGAGACAACGGGATTGTCTAGTACGACAACGCAAAACAGCACATAAAACACACCTCATAAAATGCTTTGCAGTTCGCCTTGTTCCATCAGCTGACTGCTTTTGTGTCTGCCATATTGAAAAGAAACTCTTTCCTTTATTTACATCTCACTCTACTGTGTAAAAAAAAAAAAAAAAAACGCGAGATACGTCACGGCCCATGGCCACAGTGTATTACTGCTGCACTCGTCACCGAAGTCATAGAAGTACCCTCAACAAGCAAAGTTAATGACTGTGATGGGTTAGTTAGTTGTTTTTGATGTGATTGTTTTCGGTTAAATGTTTAAACAATCTCGACTTTTTACAGTGTTGCACACGCATAGTGAGATTTAGAGCTGAAAATGACCTTACTATAACGCCACGTTTGTAAAAATAAACCGCATTAAAGGAGCTGGAATTTTTTAGTTGGAGGATTTGTCGAGGTGTTCAAATCCTTAAAAGCTTTCGATCGGTGTATAATCTGATGATCTGGACACAAAAGTAACTGATAAAATTAGATGCAGATCATTTTTACCAAAGAGTGAAACAGGCAATTACAGGACTTCAAAAACCAAATGCTGAATACAGATGGAAAGTATTTCATTATATATTTGTAGATTATCTCTGAAATTAAAGGAGTCCATGTTGTTGCTCATTGGTGTTATAAGTCCATGTTAATGTATCCCGCTGTCATCAAGGAGTGATGCCCCTGCTATGGGGTGGGGCTGCCTGGTCTGGTCTGGGTGGTTTATTTACACATACACATTCACACATATGCCAGGTATAAACGTTTCCCAGCAGAACTCTGAATTGTCACAAGACGATCAATGTTATCAACGTCTCCTGTCAGCGGTTTTAATGTTGTGGCTGATCGGTGTACGTGCCAAAATCTTGTTTCGTAAGTGTATTTCAGAGTTTGCCATTACCTAGAGAATGATTTCAAATGTTAAGGACTCATCCTGCAATTAGCGGCGTATTCCAATTTGCATCCAATCAAAGGCTTTTTGACAATTTTCACTACCCCCCCTCCCTCCCTCCCTCCCTCCTCCACTTGCTTTTCATCCTCACAGTGCCTGATTGGGCCTAAATATGAAGTGGTAAATTTTAAATTACTTTGATTCAGTTCGGTAACACATGAAAAAAAAAGAAAAAGCGGTGGCTAATTTCCACGCTGTCATCATTTTTTTCCCATTTAATTCCACAGTATAACGCCTCCCGGTTGCTTTCTGCTTTGTGTTTGCATGAGTGTGAGACTGTCTCTGTCTGTCTGTCACACGCGGCTCTTCGAGGTCTCGGCTGCAAACACACACAAAGAGCAGCCAGACGCAGAGAAGGACACCAGGTGGTGGTTGACAGCACACATGTTGTGTTACAAGCTCTCACTCAGTCTCTCTCTCTCTCTCTCTTCCACTATTTCAGAGAAATCGCATCTGCTCTCTGCGGCTCCTTGGTCCAGCTTATCAGACGTGATAAATAATTATATTATGTCTGCGTTGGCTGAATGGAAAATTAATATGGGACCTCAAGGCTGCTTTCAGAACACCAGAAGAACTGCAGCGGGGTTTAAAACTAATGGAGTTCATTATTGTGCTCCGACATGACGGACAAGAAATAATGAAATCCCAGTAATAAACATCCAGAAATAGACGAGTCTGTCCTGTGTGGCGTCTACACTTTTGATTTCTTTGTGAACATCTCAGATAAAAAAATTAAAAAAAAGGTTCTGACTGAGGGTGCAATTGAATAAACTCTGCAATGTGATCACATAATTACTTAATAATAATAATCAGTCAAATGCACTAAATAGCCCACATTAGATGCATCAGGTGATTAATGCCACAATTAAGGTAAATACCACTGTTATGTAAAATATTAACTCTTCGCTTTCATTCATTTGGAGGTCGGCCCGGATACTAGACAAAGACGGGAACACAGGTGTAAACACTGATAAAAACATCCAGCAAACTTGTTCGCAAATCACGGACATGTTCCAGTTGAAGGAGCAGGAAGAAACGTTGACAGGAATCTCTCCTGGTTTTGTTATATATATGAATCTCATAACTATTGTCACTGATTGAAGGTTTAGTCCATAATATTCATCAAACAGCAGCATACTTTAAAGTATACTTTAGCATTCTCCACATCCAAAGGTGAAACCTTAAAACTTAAACCTATTCAATACGCAACCATATAAAAAGAACAATGAGGCAGATTGTCACTATGTTTGGCATTTTTGCTTGATGAATGAATAAACTGTAAGTAAATAACAAGTATAAATGTGAGGCATGAATCAAATAATGGCGATGGTGCTATCTTAACACTAGTGGCGATCAGGCATAACATTATGACCACCTTCCTAATATTGTGTAGGTCTCCCTTGTGCCTCCAAAACAGTTGTGAGTCATCACAAAATGCCGCTGTTCCCGTCTGTCGAATTGTTTTGACTTTCGTGTGTGTTTGTGTCAGGCTGCATTCTGCTGGGTATGGTGTCATTGGTATGGGGAGGGGGGGCCTGGTCTGGTCAAGGTGGGTGGTATATCTCTAAGTAACTTCCGCACAAATACCAGCTCCAAAAGTTTCCCGTCACCACATCATGACAAATGTTATTTACTTCTCCTGTCAGTGGTCATAATGTTGTGGCTGATCGGTGTACTATAACTACTGTACACAACAATAATATTTATGAGTCATCCTGGAAAAAAAAAATAGGAAGAGACCATGGTGTGCTTTTGATATGAGAAAGACAAAAAAAAAAAGACCACCCATTAAGCAACGGAGTCGAAAACAACAGCAGGGGGTCGGTCAGGGTCAAACAGCGGGACCGATCAGTTATCTGTCATTTCCTGCTGCCCTCTCATCTCTCGTGTTACAAGCTAATGATGTTTTAGGTGGCGGGGACAGCGTGATACAAAACAGACGACGGTGACCCGGGAACATTTGATGATATTAAGTAGTGGAAGCGGCGACAGCAGCAGCAGCAGCAGCAGCAGAACGGGAACATTTCTCAGAAGTGGAAACGCCAGAGCGCTCTGAGTCAGGGTTCCAGCGCCGACCGAGCGTCAGCCCTCCACTGCAGGCCGTTTCACAGGAAGTCGCTGCCATATATGGCCGTCGCGAGCTATTGTCTCTTTAGCTACATGTTCCTACTGTGCTATGTTTCCATGGCAACCAAGAGGAGTCTGTGTGTGTGTGTGTTTTTTTTATGTCTGTTCTGTCTCATGTCTTCTCTCTCTCACACACACACATTAGTATACACCTTCATTCCAGCCAGCGAGATCAGATCAGCCTATGACTCACTCTCATAACCTTTTCCCCGAAGTTTTCAAGCTATTAGCATCCAGAACTTTCTCTTCTCACCCCAGCTGTTTCTCTTCCCTCTTACTTACTCTTCACTCACTTTGCCCTCAACGCTAAACGCTGGTTTTCGCCCCAAAATGAAAAATGAAACGCGTGTGCCCAAAATTTGCGCGCAGGGATGCAGGTGGAGCCACTTCTTCCTGGCACGTTGCCGAGCGTTGCATCACCCATTGAATCATCAACAGCGTGAAAGGTGTCCGTGCACTCGGACCACAAAAATAATTACAGCGAGAGCCGAAAGTGAAGTGCACCGTTGCATAACTAGGCGTTTTACACACACAGCTAAAGCCCAAGCTGTGCAAATCAGGACAAGGATGATATTTGTTGACGCTCTAAGTTGATCGCTCTAGTCCTCGCCAGCTTTGAGCCTCACACCCGTTCCTTTTGTGCGCATCTTGTTTAGCTGGCAGATAAACAACGGCGCAGGTTGCAGCGAAAGCTCCCACCATTTTTTCTTTATTACATTTCATTAGTTTGTCAGGTGAAGAATGGCTTGTATGGGGGAGCTGCAGAGTTGAGTCACCATCCTCGTTCCCCTTTTCTTTTCCTCTCTCATCTTCACTCCGGCTCGCCCTCTTCTGTCTCTTTTTCTTTTTTTTCTTTTACATGTCTCATCCCTGTTTGCATTTTTCCCTTGTCCCTCGTGAAGTCATTCTCATTTCAATTCAGATTCCGCACGCACACGGATGTGCGCAACGTCAGACAGTCTGCAGAACTCAGATATCGTTGCAGAGTACATTCATGTTGCGCCGCGGCGCGACTTAAAGAGACAGAAAACACTCGGCAATCACGAGAGGAAGGACGCAAACGGCTTGAAACTGCAGCCACACGTCGGTGCGAGGACGCGCGGGACCACACTCACACGTCTTACACAGCATGATGAATTCCGAGAGGAAAGTAGGATGAGGAGAAAGGCACTTTTTACTGTCTTACCGGATGCAGGGGACTTGCTGCGCAGTGATTGGATGACAGTCTTGGGGGAGCCTCGAATCAGTGAGCCAGACATCTTCCCATAGTTTACAGACTTCATCATACGACACTCTGCAAGCACAAAGACCGTTCCTTAACCTTTTGTCCGCTTAAACCTTCTGCAAGTCCACATATATGTGTGTGACATAAAGACATGACGCTTAACATGAGGCTTAATGGAGCCCTAACACAATAACTTCAAAACTTGCCCAGCCAGTTAAGAATGAAACTTAAATCCAAGCCGACTGTTGTTTTAATGTTGTTTTGATTGATTTTGCCCTTTAGTCATGCAAGAAAACACCAAACTGCTGATGTATCCGCGCAACTGTAATTGGTTTTACCTTCAGGTCCCCTGCAAAAACGAGTCCTGACCTTCAAGAGGGCTCGCTTTCCAAACGCAATTATTGTGGCGATTCACGAGTGACAGCCGTGACTCACGGAGGTCTGATATTTTACAGGCACACGGTCGGTGATAAACGAGCCGTGCGACGGCGCTCGCACCACCCCGCCCGCCTCCTTCACCCCCAAAACTTTGCTCGTCTCCTGCTCATTAACCCAGCCCCATTATAGCTCATTGCCATCTTAGACCGGTGGGGAAGAGGGGGAATTGTACAGCATGTCCTCAGCTGCAGGAGTGTGCGTATAAGGGTGTGTGTGTGTGTGTTTTGCTTGTGAGGCAGTCATCGTGGCCCGGTGATTAATGCACAATCCAGAGTGTTAACATGATGACAGTGTGCCAGAGCTGAGGCACAGGCGATAATTATAGTGATGCTAAGAGGAGGCGAAGTTGTCTGCAACTCTGACTCCGACTGTCTCTCTGTCTGTTTGGTTTGTCGCTCCGCGCTCCTGACTGTCGTACACCGCCTCTGGCCCTCTGTCTGCCAGGGCACGAGGAGGTGTCAAATTATACTCCCGGCCTTTCTGGGGGCAGAGAATACATTTATGCACGCGTGTATTTGAATCACTTCGAGTTGGGGAAACGGAATCTTCACGCGCTTTGGAGTTCCTCCCATTCTAGGATAAAAAAACGTTGTTGCAGCTAGGTCAGACATAAATTGGACGCTTAAAAAGTAGCATTTCGTTGGGATTAAAGTTGAATTCATTTGTGTAAAGGTTAGAAAAGGAGATAACTGGAGGTGAGCTGACAAAGCAGGCTCAACGGAGCAAAAAGATATCAGGTAAGTCCAAGTCATAGAACATGTTTAATTTCTATATAAAATATTTCAATTGTTTCCCCCCTATGGGACACATTAAAGGATTGTGTAATCTGATTTTAACAATAATCCAACATACAAACAGGGACGTGGTGTTGCACAGATGGTTTAACCCACATACTGTGGAGCCCTGATCTCAACATCAGTGAGTCAGTCTGGGATTACGTGGAGCTACAGAGGCAGCTGGAAGAGCCCTAATCTGAGCAAGGACTGCGGTAAATCCTCAGTGAAATGGGTACTACTTTTGGTCTGGTGCAACTGCAAACCTTCTGAGAACCGGTCTGCCAGTTTTCTCGCAGACTACAGAGCCACCGAAGAGGACCGCGGTGGAATGAGACAGTCTGTCTCCTCCGGGGGGCCGGCGCCGCTTCACTTTCCCATCTGCATACGCTCGAGTTGTTCATCTTCTTCTTTGGATTAGACGAACTAGACAATAGTTGCGTTTTTCTAAATGTGGCCGTCGTGAATAATCCTGCCCTAAGCCCCTGACGTAAGAGCTTCTTGGTTTTAAACCACCAAAGTGTGGACGTCGATACTGAACCAGTGAATTTTGGGAAACTGGGACCATAAAAAGATACTCATCCCACTCCTACGTTATGATGTATCCTTCCGTGAACTGCCGACTCTGAATCCGGTGGGTAAAAAAAACTCTGATGTTCTTTAAGCAAACACAGACACAAGCAGCAGTTTGTTGTGTTCAAACACACGCCTCTTGCAAACAGGGCAAATGATTCAATCTTTGTGATGCAGAAACGATGTGCTGCTTGCCTAAGGGTGGGGACTATGACACGCTGCTTAAGGAGATAAACATCAGTAATTAAAACCAAGGTGGAAACATCGTGGAAACAGGCTCTTATGAGTCTTGTTGCATGTAGGAGGTTGTTTTTGTGATCTCTCTCAAGAGAGAAGAAGGATGGCTGGCTGGCTAATGGAATCAGCTGGACATTACATTCTGGAAATGAAAGGAGAGCAGCGGGAATGAGAGGGAGGACGGGAAAGAAACAAAAAAAGAGGACGAGCCGGACGTGGGTGACCCAGGTGGGACGGATGTTTTTAATGGATGAAGGGATACGGAGGGAAAGAAATGAATTGAATAAACCTTTGAACAAAAGCCAGCGCACGCTCATTCATGTAGGAGAGAGGGGGAGAGATGAGAGGGTAAGAATTCTAATGCGCGCTAAATGGCAGGAGTCTGTGCAAAGAGAGAGGAGAGACAGAGAGACACGCAGATGGGTGACGGGAGGACAGGACATATCCTCAGCAGACCGCGGCGGCGAGACGGGCAGAGGGGAGGACGGGCAGCAAAGTTAAAATGGGTTAGATGTTGGCTAAAGTGCAGCGGGCCAGTTCATCCAAGAGGGGAAGAGTGGAGCGGAGAGACAGCAGAGCATTAACCACAGCCAAACAGTCGTCTGCCACCTGAACCATGGACACGGGGCGTTTTTCAGAGAAGACACAATAAAATATCAATAATAAATGATGAAAATAATGAAAAACACTATGATCGTAATGTGATCTAAAACACAAACTGTGGGAAATAAAGCAAATAAAACAAATGCACGTAAACATTGAGAAAAAAAAGAAAGCAAGGAAGGAAAGGAAGGAAGGAAGAAAAGGAAGGAAAGGAAGGGTGCCACAACGTCAAACGTCAGCGCGGAAATGCCAGAGGCGCCACTCACCACTTTCATCCAGCATCAAGTCGTCCTGGTAGCGGAACTTCTCGGGTCCACAGGCCACGAAAATGTCCTCATCGCCGAAGAAGTCTTGCAGACACAACACCTGGAAGCAGACGTTTGAGTTCAAGCGTTATTATTTTGTCAGGTCACATGAGCACGCTTTACTCTTTTCTGTCCCGCAGACAGTGCGCGGATGTCAAGCCGCCCGGAAGCAACAATGGCTTTGTACTGTTGAATGGATGGATGATTCGCGCAAGGACAACTCAACAATGTCACATCAGAAATTTCCCTGCAGCTCTGAAGAACTGAAGTGACAGCTCTCCAGTCGCACTCCAGCACCGTGTACTCATGCACTGCATACCATAGAACACTCCCACGGTCTTCTTTGCCCTCTAGTGTCGAGGTGAAAAGGTGCACTCGCTGGCCCCCGGGAGACTGATAAGGAACACTAGGGCTGTCTTGTCTGTGCATGTTTGTTTGCGTTTGCGTATGCGCACGCATCGAATCCCTGACCTGCAGCGCTGTGCCGCTTCTGCAGCTATTGAGGCTATCGGTGTCTATAATGAGACCTCGCTGAGTCACTCATTGGCTGGTGCGCGGCAGCACGTGCGCGGGACACCTAAAAGAACGAGTGCTCCCTGAAGAGTAGTGTCTTAGAAATGCTAATGAGCAACACATGAGACTACAGGAAGAGCGTATACACCGGATGACCTACACAGGGACTTTAAAAGGTTGTATGGGAGAGAGGATCTGCAGCAACAGAGTAAAAAGAGATAAATGAGTTGAATAAGCATAGAGCTAAGCTAGTCTGCGTATGTATAATAAGGAAAAAACATGGTCTTTATGAGGCTCTCTCATTCTTTGGCAGACCGTGCCGAGGAGTTAAGACAGCGACAGGTAGCAGATCTTTAGAGACGAGGTAAAAGGGTCTGTAGAACGCACATTATTTCATCAAGAGGTGCCGCGTTTTATCCAAAAATCTTCAGCCTAAGCTTTTAAAACCTCCATTTTTTGCACGACACACGCGTTACTTGGCTTTTTAATCGTACAAGTTCACTCGGCCAGGGAGAAACCTCCGCAACAATGCGTCCATTATAACAAACGGGCAACAAAACGCGCCGCTGTTCGTTATTTTCTATTTGATGTAGTCCACGGCTAATTCCACAGCTGATACAAAGTCTGCGCGATTAACTCAAATAACTTTAATTACACCCCACAGGCCACACCGTCACACTGCAATCAGAAGAACTGTCAATATTTCAGATTGCATTTCGCGTCATGCGACGGTACAGTCTGAAAGGGATTTACAGCGCGACAACAGTTCATTCATCCAGTGTGACAAATCTCCCACCAAAAACGTATTAGGAGCTATTATGGTTCAGGCTGCGTGGAGGCCTCGCGCCGCCCGGAGTCAAGGCGTAAACACAAAGCTGCCGTTATTGCATTTTCATGGCAATTAACACCCAGGAATCCATTTCGATTCCTATTAGACACTGATCAACACCCCAATGGAAAGTCACAGCTGATATAACAGCTTTATTAACAAAGTACCAGACAAACAGCGAAGAGGCCATTCTGTGTTCGAGTGTGTGTGAGGGTGTGTGTGCGAGCTGCCCTACTTTACCCCCCACAGACTTTTAATGAGCCCACAGGGAGACCAAAAACAAGTTCAATCTCAGACGCAGACTCTGGGGAGTATGGATCGCTTTCATTAAACTTTAAGGCATCCCTGTGTGTGTGTGCGCGTGTGTGTCTGCCTACATTTGAACACAAGTCACGTCAAGACAGACACACGCATGTACACGGCGTGCGTTCGTGTGGCAGGAAATGATAATATTCTACTTTCATAACCGAGTGCATATTGCTTTGTTCCGTGTTATCCCCCGATAGTGATAGTGCTGGTGATTATTTCAGGGGCGAGCGGCTCCACTTCCTAACAAGATGGCTGTGATAGTGATGCCGGTGCTGTTACCATTTCTCCAGTGAGTCAGCGCTGATGGGACGCATCGGCCACTTCTGCCCGTACCAGGATTATCTTTTTATTTAGTCAATTTATTTTTTTTAACATTATTTTTCATCTTTACTTCAGTGTCATATTTCTGGGAGTTGCCAAGGCATGATAAATGGAATTAAAAGCAATCGAAGAATGTCATTAATAATAATTATAGTAAAAACGCTGTTAGCTGACGCTACCAGTGACTGTTTGCATAACATTATGACCACCTTCCTAATATTGTGCAAGTCTCCCTTGTGCCTCCAAAAGTTGTGACTCATCAGATAATGGACATGGGTCTTCTGAGGGTGTCCTGTGGTGTCTGGAAACAGGATGTTGCAAACGGGGGCCTTCGGGTCCTATGGGTTGAGGGGAGGGGCCTCTGTGGATCATCCCACAGATACTTGGTCAGTTTGAGATCTAGTGAATTTAGAGAAAGGTCAACACCTCGTGTGTGTGTTTTTTTTTTTTTTTTTTTTGAGTTTCTCCTAAACAACAACAGGCTGCATCCTGCTGGAGACGTCTACTGCTGCCGTCAAGGAGCGTCATTGCTATGGGGGGTGAGGGTGTCTGGTCTGGTCTAGGTGAGTGGTCCATGTCTAAGTAACATCAACATGAATGCCTGGTCCAAACGTGGATGGTCAGTGTCATTTACTTGTCCTGTCGGTGGTTTTAATGTTGTGGCTGATCGGTGCATTCACACACAGGTGGTCACACCTGGCTCTGGGACACTGTGACGCTCATTTCCCACTATTTTTTCAGGCTTTTGTAAAGAACATTAATCTGATAAATAAACTAATGTCCGTATGTTACCACCTACTGAGTGGCGGTGTTTGGTCAATTAATTGATAAGCCGATTGGCAGAAGTCACATTCAGCTCTGGGAAATTGCAGAGAACATTGCTCACAACAAAACTGATTAAATTCAATTCAAATCAGTTTTTTTTTCTTTTCCCCAGAGCGAGCACTAAGGGCACAACAGCAAGGAGAGACTCTCTTTTAACAGGGGGACACATTGAGAAGCTCGTATGGAGGGGACCCGTGTGCTTGAGGCCTGCAGGCAGAAAGCGAGAAACAATAGAGGGGTGGGACAAGAGGGAAGGAAGGAGAGGAGAAGAAAGGAGAAGCTGAAGCAAGCAGAGAGACTCGTGCATCTGGATAAAGCACATACGAAAAGAGAAACAAAGAAGAGAGGAATAGAAAATCATTTTAATCCAGAAATGAATCTATTATTCAAAAATGAATGCGTTGAGTAGCTTTGTCCTAATTATCTGTTTTGTGACGCAGTTCGAGTATCAGCTCTTTGCTCTGAGAAACTGTACATCTATTGCTGATTTTTTCTTTCTTTTTTTATTATAAACTGTGTCTTGAATTAATGGGTGGGGGTAGGGGTGGTTCTCCTCAGCTGACAGGAGGAAGTTGTGCTGTGCATTAATGATCTATACGGCTCTAGTGGGAAAACTGCCAAGCTGTGTTTGTTCTGTCTTCACATCTACAAGCAAATACAGTAATTATGATGCCAGGTGATGACACATTTTACCATTTGCTGCTGTTCGTGTAGAAATACTAGAACTAACATTAGATGTACACAGAGTTAAATGTCTTTGTATACAGTCTCAATGTTCTATCATATAAAATAACTACAATCTTAACAGGTTAAGAGTTACACCAATCTGAGAGGCAAAAACTATCAAAAGTTAGATGTTTATTCATTTTCAGTTGATTAGAATAATGCAGTTATCACGACCTATAAAGGTGTAAATCCTCTCTCTGTTTATCTCTGTTTTTCTGGACTTCTTCTCTCCCCCTTTCACTACAGAAACCAGAGGGGAGCAGTGGCTCAAGAAGCCAAAGCTTCCTGAGATGTGTCCCCAGTGGCTCTCCTCTAGGTTCTGGGAAGGCCCCAGGCAAATATATAGCTGTGTTATCCCCCCCTCCCTTCCAAAATAGCAAAATCTGTATGGGTTAGATAGAAGGAGACCCTTGGAGTATCACCCATACTCTGTGGGCCATCTCAGGTTTAAGGGCGTGTAGGGTTTAAGTGTTGTCGTTGCAAAATGTGCCTTCAAAAGATGCATTTTTTTTTTTGGCCTGTACGTTTGCTGCCCTAAGTCAATCTGACCACGCCCTGAGATGAGGTCAAACGAGAGCAGCTCTCACAGAAACAATGCTCTTTGAAGGTGCTCCTCCTGAGAAAAAAAAAAAAACTGCAGCATGAAAGCTGCAGAAAAGCTGGTGGGTAAACAAGGACGAAAGAAAACACACAGAGTGTGATCAGACTGAAGAGAACTGGGGGGGGACCGAAGGGAAACAGGGACAATCTCCATGTAGGGCAGCGTCTGAGGGCACCTTTAAGCTGACGAGCAACTGTATACCGAGAAGGGCGTAAAAAGTATGGTTGCCATGGCGACAAAGCCCCGCAGGATCCGGTGCACCGCTGGTGCGTGCCGCTAAGCGGAAGATGTGAACACTGTGATGAGAGAGCTCCATCGTTCTTTTTTTTTTTTTTTTTATCTATCTACCGTGAGCATGATAGGCTACAGAAATGCACCGTTCACCCAAAATCCACACACAAACAAGTGGTTCAAGGCCTGGTTCTTATTGACACGCTCATGCGAAGTGCCAAAAAACAATAATGAGGAGCTTTTAGCGAAGCGTAACAGACAGGCCGACGAATGAACAAAGAGTGCAGGGAGCTGGTGGAGGTGAAAAGAACAAAACCAGCCAGAGACTAAATAAAATCCCCCGAGTTAGCGAGGAAGCAAACAGACAGACGGAAAAGAGCAATAGAGGAGGAGATCTATTCCTGACTGCTGCTCTGAGCCCTTTTCTGAGCCCAGTGACAAAACAAGCTGCTTTGATGTCTCTGCCGTTCCCGTCTCTCAGAGAACCAGCACGGTTACACAACACCTAGCGCTGCTGCTGCTGCTGCTGCTGCTGGAACAAGGACAGGAAGAAACAACAAAACTAAAATAGGATGATGAGAAGGAACCGAATGAGTGCACACAGAGACACAACCCTACATGATGCTGCCATCAACTTCCATGAATGTTAAAATATATATGAATATGTATATAAAAATGTAGAGTGGGTCACAATGATTGGAGCATTTTAAAAATACTTCCATGCATTATTTTAAAATCAGCCCTGCAGAAATGAGGCTGTGTCTTGTGTCTTGAAAGCCTCACAAAGCTCAGTCTCCATCAATCTGCTGTCCACTGCCTCCATGACTGACAGGTGAGTGTATACATATAATGTACGTAACCATAAGAATAAGAAGACCATATACTGCCCTAGCACCACTGTTATACATACACTGATTTCATATATATGTTTATTTTAAGATGAGAGACTAACGCCTTTTTTCGATACTTTTGTATGTCCTGAAAATATAGAGAACTGACAATAAAACCCTTTGAACCTTTGAATCTCGGGTCTAAATCCTTTTATGTTCCTACTACGCCCTCTAGCGTCCAATCACCAAACTCCTACTACGTGTTATATCTTCTCTTTCCTTTTTTCTTCTGGCTTTGGACACACGCAAAGCACGTTGCAGCAAATACCATTTTCGGAGCTGGATCATAAACTGAAGGCAAATAAATGACACCACATGGTGGCACTGTTTAATAACCAAGACGTTCAGAAACTCTCAAGCCTTTCCAGGCATCACACAGCAAGGGAAGCACAGACAGGTGAGGTTAATTATCTGGTGTTTGACAGAAACAGCATTGAGTCTCATAATTTATTACTGGACAAACCATGTATAAGTTGTGTATATATCAAAAAACAATGAAGAAACGTTTACAGCATATGAAGAAATGTAATGGTTGGTCTCTTATAAAGACTAGAAATTCAAATGGGAGAATCAGAGCCAGTTAAAACCACATGTGCAACACATCTAAAAATACCCCAGAATTTCAGGTGCACTTTATCTACATTTTGTCCAAATATGTATTTGCCTTAATGATATTTGCTTTTTCTTTACTACTCTCAGAGAGGTTTACTGAGCTCTCTCTGAATATATTATGTGATCAAATGACTTGTTTAATGCTTTTGTTCGGCTTGTTTATTTTGTCCTGTCGGCCAAAGTCCTTATTTTTCACTTTATCCACCAACTCTGGGCCAGATGCAATTTTCAGGCAGGCAGATTTGATTACCTACTCTCCAATATTGTGCTGCCTCCGTGCCTGTGTGCACTGTATATCACTTCCTGCGTTTTTAAAACCTTTTCTGGTATTGTGACCTTCACAAATAATCTCCTGGTGTTTCATTTCGCCTGGCCTCATACTGTCATTGGCTACGTTCTCACCACAAATGACACAATCTGGCCGAGTCCTTACATAAAACATACATAAAAAAAGTCCTTTCAAACTCTTGAGAATTGAATCAGCAATTTTAGATCAGGTGCATTGTTTTTATTAATAAAATAGTGATACAAAAGAAGTGTGGCCTACTATACAGCTACTGTTTGTGGTGTTATCAAACCACATCAACATATGTCTCACTGCTTGTTTTGTAAAGACATGCACAAATGACTGGATGCCACCATAGATTCTGACAAAGCTGATGTCGTAATGTCTTTCCTAGTTCTCGCCAGCAGCTCCTGAGAATCAACGGCTGGGAACAAATCATCAGTGACAACACTCTGTTTATTCCGATCAGCTATTTTTTTTCCCTGTCAGATTTCAGGTCTGCTCGAGGAATCATCTGCCACCTCCTCACATTTAAGTGGGGATTTCTGACAGCCAGTCAGGGGCAGCTGAAGTGTAACAACGTCAAGGCAATTGTAAGTGTATTTGTATCTAGGAAACAGGCAACTGTGACTGATGGTCATGTAATTTATTAATCAGTCAATCAATTACACTATAATTAATCAATTAATTTACCATGGCAATAAATAAATAAAAATTCTCTGTCTTGTATTGTGTTAGTCTTTATTTTTGGACTGTGTGTAGATCAGCCACAACATTAAAACCACTGACAGGAGACGTGAATAACATCTGACCATCTTGTTTTGTTTTATGATGGGAAACGTTTGAAAACTCCATTCATGTGGATGTTACCTGTGTCCCCGATGGCAGCAGCCTGACACAGACACGCACACAAAAACGCTTTAGGAACAACTAAAACACATGATAAACAGCACAAAGTGTCGACCTGGCCCCCAGACATGCTCCCACTAACAACATTCTGTCACCAGACACCACAGGACACCCTCAGAAGGCCCATGTCCATTTTCTGATGAGTCACAACTGTTTGGAGAGAGAACTACACAATATTATGGAGGCGTTATGACATAATCTTATGTCTGATTGGTGTATGCATTAATCAACAATGAGAAAGGCTTAAATAAAGCATTTGCACTGCAACTATGTGTGGGGATTAAACTGCGCACACACTTCCAGTACAAGTGGTTCTCTGGTATGAAACAGAGGCATTTCTCTGAGAGGCAAAAAAAAAAAAAAAAAGACTCAACCACTAATCTTCTGCACCACAACAGACTCTCAGTGGCTACACAGAGGACATGGTGAGGTCAACATAATCCAGCCCACAAAGAGACCACATTTTGGAGGGATGAGCCGTGGCTGCGCTCTGCCAGAGGAGCTTAGCTCAGCGGAGCTGTCCACGGTGCTGAAACGACTGCCGCCGGCCGCCAGGGCCCCACTGCCTCACTGCTCTGAAACACTGGCAGACAGAGAGACACGCAGACAAACCGACAGAGGCCGAAAGGTGTGTGTGCTGATGCAAATAAAGAGGTACAGAAACAGAAAGAGCGACTCACGCGCAGCCTCTCATGTGATGGGATGTGAAACGATACTGACGGACAAAGCTTTAATATTTAAAGAGCAACGCGCTGAGGCAATAACACAGAGTAGGTGGCCTAGAGTTGAACGCAAATGTTAGTGTTAAGTTCATTGTGTAGGAACATAAATGGCATTTAAATGTTAATGTAAAGAAATTAGCAGAGTGGTTTCTTTTCTAAATATTACCACCTAAATATTTAATGGGCATTAGTTTTGAAAAAAGAGAAGAATATTAAAATACCAGCAAAAAATGTCCCGCTCTATACCTGAAAAAGCCTAAATGCATTACCTTCTCCTCCAGAGGAATATAAATCATTACCTAATCCCCTCTTGGACTCAAAGTAGACACAGAAAGGAGGCAAAGAGCGACGCCACCCGTCAAGAGCACAGATAGGCAGACATCAATCTGAGAAAAAAAAGCACCTGGACCCCGGGGGAGAATTCACACACCACACGGCCTCCCGCTGCTTCAATCAGCACACTCCCAGCACCCCCATATAACCAAACAAACGAGAGGAGATGAGAAACGACGGAGGGAGCCTGGGTACGAAGAGCTAAGAAAGTGGTAGGAGAAAAGGGAGCAGCGCTGACGTGAAGCCAATTAACTGCGCAGCGGGCTGAGCTGGCTCTGGTGTTACTGTTCACCTCAAAGCAGCGCGGCAGACTGACTGCCTGGCTGCCTGGCTGGCTGCTCTGTTGCATAACGTCTTATGTAACAGCTTCTGCTCTCCACAGAAGGAAAGCGAACTTTCTGTGTACGTATTTTCTTCGACATTTCATTTTCCCGTCCATCATGTGTCGAAAACACCTTTTTGCCGTTATGAAACGACGGCTTCACCCTTTTCCATCTTCTGTAACTAGAAACTGTTCATTCCTTAACTGGTTCTCCTTTACGGTCCTGTATTGATCTGTCTCCATCCTTTGAAGCTGTTGGCCTACATCCATTTTCGAGAATACGCGCGCACACACATATATTACGAGCTGAATTAACGAGCAGAACGTGTTAGTACACATGTTTCTCTGGTGTGAGTGACGACCGAGAGATTGTGGGATCATTTAAATGGATCGAGCAGTCATGACTAACTTGAGGGCTTTTGGCAGTTTGGTTGCCAGTCTGTCGAGAATCAATCTGCAACTGAATATTCCTGTGATGGTGGATTAATAGTCGGCTAATTTTCTCTTATCAGAAAGTAATAAATGTTGCCTCATGGGCACGTGTCTTGTTTTGTCCAACCAAAAAGCCAGGTTTCTATGAGAAAAACAACCATTGCTCATTAATTTTCCAGTGGCTTAATAATTGACTTGACCAAGTAGCTTTAGCTCTATATCTGTAAATCATAACTGGAATGACAAGTAATACAGACGTGCTATAATCTACTGCATTCACTTTGTCTTTAATGTCATGCATCATCCCTTTACATTTGGAACATTTTAATATTACAAGTATACAAAAAATATGCATTCAAATCACGCAGAATAAACCTCAGAAACTGAAACTGACAGACAGAAATAATTCATTGGCAACTCAGACATTAAAAACACTAATTAAAATGATTTATAAGCTGCTTATGAGTTTTTATAAATATACTTACAGAAGTTGAAACTACAGATGCAGAAATGTGCTCTTTATCATATCAGAGTATCACAGACTTTAATACACATTCAGATTTAATTATGTAAAGATTTGAGATCCAACCTTCTAAGCAAACCACAACATTTTCACCACCCCGGTTATTTCGAAGTGTTGGGATTTGATAAAGTCTAATCTGAAAGCAGACATATGTCGTCCCAACTCTTTAAGCGACTAAAGCCCTGAAGCTGGGGTGCGGTCTTTCAAATGCAGATTCGTTTGAGTCATATTAGCTCGAGTGAGTGAGTCAGTAAGTGAATGAATCAGACAGCGCCTGTATGTGAGATGAAGTTGTGCTGTGACTAAGTTCTCAACGGTCTGCCGGTGCTGGAAACGTCTGCCATTGATCCTAATTCCTCACTGACTACAATCAGCACCCCCCCCCCAATCTGCTACAGTCGCTGTTCAATGGCAGACAGAGACACACACACACAGGCTGGCTAACTGAATCACAAAGGGAAAAAAAAAACACAACATAAGCTAAATAACCTGTTACCCCCAAAAGCAGAGGTGTAATCTTAGGATATCTGCTGAAGAATGCGCTTCAAGCCATTTATCATCAGTGTCTCTTACTGCAAATACACTGTACAGTGGCAAGTACACTGTATACCAACATCTCCCAACACACAGTGCTGAGTAGCTGTGACTCAGCAGATCAGCAGGAGCAGATGGACCTCACCTCACAATCCTCCTATGCAGAACAAAACATGATCTCATCAACATGTAAAACAGCTAAATGCTTTGTATATGAGCAGAACATAATCCCTGCGTTTCCTAACACACCATATTTCTCTAAGAAATTTATGTAGAAACTTCCTGCAGAGCTGGACACTGACAAAAGAGGAGAAAGGAGACAAAATGAGAAAACTGAAAAGACGAAAACTTCACAAAAAGGTTTGATGATGTGCAGGGGAACACACAAAGAGGAAGAGAGACAAGGAAAAACGGCGAGTGGGGGGAGAAAGGGCAATGCCATATGTCGCAGCTCTTGGATTTGGGGGTTGCATGCCGGCGTGTGCTAATTAAAAGAGGACTAAATAGCCGTTAAAAAGGTGGAGTGTGGCCAGAAGGAGGCACACAGAAAATAAGTGAAAGAGGAAGATGGTGATAAGAGAACGGCCAATAGACATAAATAGGATAAATAATAAACATTATATAAGAGGATAAAGAATGATACCGACACATAGAGAAGGTGTTAAGAGAAAAAAAAAATCAAAAAAAGAAAACGGGAGACACAGAAGAGAAGGAGGCTGCAGAGTACAGAAGCGGACGATGAAAAAAAAGGATATTAAAAGCTCTTCGGCCTTGCCAACAAGGAGAAAAATAAGCCAACAATGCGGTTCGAGAAGTGAGAGCTGCACTGCAGATAGTGAACAAGTGGTCCGTCTTCACACCTCTCCTACATTAAACCTCTGTCTAATGTGTGATGTTTAATGACTGCACAAAACAGCCATTATATATTGAGTGGCATATATTAAAAGCACGGCCACAAATAATAAAAATAATAACCCCTAATGGAAAAAGACAAAACATACCGCGTTAAATAGTAGCAAGGGGCGAGCTAGAGCAGACAAGCAACTGCAACATCAATTATTCAGACACATTCGGTCCAGAAAAGAGCAAATTATTCCTTTTGTGAAGTCTCGAAACTTGTCCAGCGTGCACAGCCATATGCACAAAAACGCGAGAAGAATGCAAGACCACAGATATGTTGGCGACGCTTGGTGACAACCCTGACATGCTGATTTTAAGGGAATCTTAATAAATCATGTCAGCGTGCTAGCATTTAATAATTTATTATATTTTATATATTAACATCGATACAGTAATTAAACCACCAAACCCGTCCGGACCACAGAACTAAGTGGAAACAACTCTTGGTGAGCCAATGTGCTGAAAACGAAAAACATTTTGCACTGTTTTGCATTAGCCTCGTCTTTTTAGCATGGGAGGTCAATGTGGGAACAGCGCCGCTTGCCCGAGCTCGACCCGCAGAGATACATACTAAAGGGTCTCATCAGTGAGCCTCTCAATAATAGAACGCAACCAACCTAAGAGATGAGTAAGTGGCATCACTTCATGCACTGGCTAGTAATTGCCCGAAGTTAATGGCAAACGATGCATGAGCAGAAATCTAGATGAGTCCGTTAAAAAGCGTCTGTGTCACTATCCCTGCCTAAGTATGCGTGAGCCTCCCAAAGCTCAAGGCTGCCAGCTGGGGTCCGGCATAGTGTCTGTGTGTAAATAGAGCTTAGACGCATTAGCCGTGCCTGCGTCCTAAGCCACTTACGGGTCTCCTGTCTTCTTGATCAGACGGGCCCGGCTACATCATCGCCACCGCTACAGACCAAACTGTGTGACATCACAACGGGTTAGTCGGTTCCTAGGCAACCGCATCAAATCATCGCGGAAACGGGTGGAAGGTGAAGAGCGTGCCGAGAAATATGAGGATGTAGCAACCCCAAAGGAGAGGGGACGGATCTAAAAATAAAACGGATTTAGCGAGACCAGAGGTACGGGGTGAATCAATATAGCAGCAGGAGTGGGAACCTGATCTGGTCTTCTTCACCGAGAGTCTCGCATTACAGATGGAAATATGATATCCAAAACGATCAGGGTAGAGGAAGCCCTGAGAGGATACTGCACATGAGGGGCTGTACGAGACGGCCTGTCATACGTTGTCCATCTGCACTCCCGTCTCATTCTTATTGGCACTCAGTAGGAAATACTGAAAAATCTAATACCCCCCCAAAAAACGTATTCAACACAATATGAAATATTTCACAAAGAATATTACAATCAAAACTTAATTATTATGTTGGCAATAGTATTGAAAAGCTATGCAACAGTCAGGAACAAATTCATATAGATAATTAAAAGACATAATGAAAGTAGACTGTAGTTGAAAACAGACCCAGGGTAAATGTATTATTCAACTCAACTCACTTCAGCTGCAGTAATTTGATTTCAACTGAACTTCTGACAATCCTCGTACATCTAAACCCAACTCTTCGGCCTCTGGCCTCATTACAGGGGTTAATGAAGGTAAGACGCCCATGCACCGGTTCTAGGATGTGCTCTCTCTCTCTCTCTCTCTCTCTCTCTCTCTCTCTCTCTAGACTCTGCAGCTCTGCTGGGACGTAACGTTACCGGCAGTCAGGCCCAGAAACCTACTTCTGCTGTAGGCTCAATGACTGACGTGGCTCGGCTGACGGCAGCGGCCCACGCACAAACGCACATGCGTGTCGCTGCATGTTCACACGAAGACGCATGAATATTACTTAACCCTTAAGGTAACCTTATCCTCTGGCACACTCCAGCACGCTCCTGATATTCAATAATTTATATTCTAGTGCCTTTAATACACGGTTTACTAGTATAATAATACTCACTAGTTATCAAATAACTGCTTCCTCCTGTCTTCATCAACAAATACTCTATGTGTTCATTAGTACTTCAGAAAACATTCATATTAGCTCAAATCTTTCTCTCTAATGGTCAAGTGAACATGAATTAACCACATTTCATAGGGGGTTAAGTTTCTTACAAGCTTATCTAACATGTAGGAAACCTTTCAAACATATTTAGCTTTAGGTCTTGTTAAGGATTTCTTTCTTTCTAATGCTGGAAACACACATGGGATCAGTTCTATGCAAAGATGTTCTGAACCAGCTGATGAACTGCATGTGAACCTGTTTCCTAATCTTTAAATTTCCATTTTTTTATTAAGATCCCGCATTCTCCCCTTTAAGGCACAATCACAAACTCTCCCACAGGCGCTAACCCACGCCTGCATGCAAAAAATCAGACATAGAAACGAGGAGGAGTTGGTTTTACACACAAGCCCAGCCCAGCACAGCCAATTTGGCAGCAAGCATGTTACCATGCCTACAGGCCCAATCAATACCGCGTCTAAAAATAGCACAGCCATAATAGTCTTACTTCCAATCAAAGAAGGGGTGAATGCAGGGAGAGCAGCTTTTATCGCGTAATCTCTGAGATAACTGTAACCAATAGCAACCACAGGGTTAGTGGGCATTGTGCAAGTGTGAGTTTAATCCCCAACAGGAGGTTTCTAGAGGGAAACCTGATCCTGGGATTTTATTGGCTGCTGCTGAGATCTAGCAGGTCACTTCCTGCTGAGTTAATAGCGGATCATTAAAGAGAGAAGGTGGCTTCTGGGTTCGGATGGCAGGCCAGTGTAAACACATGAAGATCAATCTTGAGAAGTGGAATAACACAGAGTACCAAAACGACCATTAAGGATGAAAGGGCCACGGGATGTAGAGAGCATATTCATGAGCGCGAGTCAGTTAGGACGCGATTACCGTTGAACGACACCGAATGGCAGGACGCCCTTGATGTCCAACACAATCTGTTTCAAAAAGAATCGCGTCGTTCTGACGCCGCTGCCAAGGGAAGAGCAGCCCTGTGTCACTACATTCAATAACTCAGCGCTACAGCGTGACCACACGCGCGCACACACACACACACACACACACACACACACACACACACACACACACACACACACACACACAGACACAGACCACAGACAGGCAGAAACAATGCTAATGGAAAGTGGCACCAGTGATGGAGAGGTGACAGGAAGGCAAACAGGAAGAGACCAGAGAGTTGAAGTATGACACATGTAAACGCTGGCATCGCGGCAGAGGTGGTGTCTTTCTCTCTCTCTCTCTCTCTCTACGGGTAAGCTTGTTTGATCTCATCCGACTGCGGTGCAGGTCAAGTTCAGTTCATGGGACCGTCTACTTTTACTGTGTATATAGTAAAGACTACGAGCATGGGTCAGTGCATGAAGCACATTCATATTCAGAGCTGTTTAAACCGTGATCTTTTTATAGTGACTCCCTCCATAGCTGAGAGAGGGAGCCGGATAGGTGGGCGGACTGTCAGGGGAGACGTGACTCTGATTTATTTCGGTGTTTCGAGGTAGCGCTCTGGCACACATTGTCTTAGCGTGGGTGAGAACCCAGACTCCATTCATAGATTCCTTTCAGCTTTACCTTCTTCTGACCTTTTGCAGTCTCCGTGTCACTCTTTCTCTCCGCGGCTCTGGCTATGAATGTATTCATTCACATTAGGCTCAGGAGCAAAACTGGAAGTGTGATCGTTAAATATTTAGCGTTTTTGACCCTTACGCGTGCCCGTTAAACTTTAATTCCCCTCTCCGAGCAAAATAAAAGCACCGTTTTCATAAAGTAATGACAGTCTTCAGTTCTGGATCCTTTCATCGCACATAAAATCATGTACAAAACCGCAACACAATGTATATTATTGTATACATAATGTTTGACGCCTGTAAAAAAACATCAGCTTTCACTAGTTGTATTGAAAGAGATTGAGTCTAGATAGCAATGCAGGGTAAAAATCTGTGACAGCCGACAAAAAAACAAGTGAAAGCCATCAAGGTAAGTCTAAATGACGGAATGAACAAGGACTTCTCACCAGTTTGCCCTCCAGCGTGTAGATCTTCTTCACCACTCCAGAGTCGAGCTTGATGGCGTCAGTGATGTCGGTCAGGACTTGTTCATAGGAATGGGCCGTTTTCTTGTTCAGGAGGATCCTCACGGCTTTGCGGGGCTTCACCCCGCTCCGCACCACCGTCACGAGCTTCGGACGGATGAAGTCCTTGTTCTCGCGGCTCTCCAGGGGACCGGCCTTGGCGCTGCCCAGAGAAGGGGGCCCGCGGCCCGCTGCCGCCGAGGCCTTGACATTGACCGACCAGTTGGGGTTGACGTTCTTTGTGTAGTCCAACTTCTTGTAAGCTTCGATGGAGCTGCACACATAGCTGTCACCTGTTGGTGTTTGGGGAAAGGGGAAGGAGGGTATTTACAAAAGCAGCATTTGGATTTTAACCAAGCAACAGCACAATTATTCTAGCAGAGAGATCAATTAAAAGCAAAATAAATAAACAGAATTATCATTTATTAGGGATAGTTTGGGAAGTTTCCTTTTCTGCTTTCCTTTTCTCAAGTACGCAGTGTCAACCAAAACTAATTAGAAGCCAGCATAAATGGGTCAAAGGCAGTGACTGCTCTTTTCTCTAAAGTCGCGCTGGTCACCTGACTGCACACAACAGGAAGGGGAGAGGACAGGATCACACAAGACGACACTTCACAGGTCAGGAGTTGTTAACTCTTTCAGAGCGAGGGAGGATGAGATGTCCAGCTCTTTTATATTATAGGCCTACGGGTCTTTATACGTATAGACGTGTCAAGGACTGAAAACGTTTGTGTCGCCACGACTCAGGTGTAACGTGTAGCTGTAAACTCACCTTCTACCAGCTGATCAATATTCGTGATCTTCTTGGTGCCATCTAGGGTGTAGATAGTCCGGACGCCCTGCGGCAGGTTGACGTTGTCGGACAGGGAGCGGGTCAGGTCCGCCAGCAGAGCGTCAAAGGTCCGGAACCGGTCCGCGGAGATGGCGTATACGATCCCGTTGAAGTACCGGTCGCCGTTGCGGTAGAATCGCACCTTCTTGGCTCTCTTCTCCGCGCTCAGAGTCTTCAGGGTCCGGGTCCGGTACAGACTGCAGTGGGCGCTGTGCGTGGGGCTCGGCACCCCGTTCATCCTCGCACTGGACCGGCTGTGCCTCTGACCTTTGTCCCTGTCGTCGAAATGCTCCATCTCCATTTCGCTGCCGAGGCTCACGAGTACGGCTGTACTGTCTGGGGGGGGAAACAAGGAGCGAGGTGTTAAGCGAAAAGTTCTTCGTCGGCGAATAACAAAAGAAAAGGGGGAAAGAAAGCAACGCGGGAGAGGTTCGGACGGCTGTTAAAAGTAGCCAGCCGGTGTCCGTCGCTGGTGCACGGCCTCAAAATAACTCCCTAATGACAGATTAAGTGCTCTTAAGCCGAGCAGTGGACAGTGTGCTTCATGACCGTCTGACGGAGCGCAGCCCGAGTTGTTGTAGAGCAGCAGACGGATGGAGAGCGACAGTCACGAATCAATAATAACCTATTAATTCTGCCCCACAGCCTATAAATATTCAGAGGATATGCGCCCAGCCGGACGCACAGCTGCCTTCAACTCGCAACACATCTAACACCACATAGAATGATCATGTGAAAAGTGGAATATGTATTTTACTTTTTTTTGAGTCTTTGGCTCAAGAGGCACGACTCGTTGAGAACATAAAAAAAGTGTGTTTTAAGGCAGATTATAAGTAAAAGAATTCGTGATCATAATTACAAAAAAAAAAAAAAAAAAAACGCACGTTCATGATCTTACCTACGACAGCACGTAACGCCTCAGTGACGGTCACCTCCAGCCTGACTGATGGTTGATTTCCCAGTAGATGAGAAACAAAAAAAGGAGTTCAGTGAGCTTGAAGCCGACACTGGATGCTGGTAACCTGGTCCTGGCTGCAGTGAGCCCCCCCACCGCGCGTCCCTTTGTTGTCCGGTTGATGCGCAACACCACCACCACCACCACCACCACCAAACACCAGTGTATACGTTTGTTTGTGTGCGCGCGTGTGTGTGTGTGCGTGCGTGCGTAATGATCAAGAAGCAGAGGCTGAACTGAACTGGAAACGGACTGGGTAGCAGCTGCTTCCCCCTCCCATTCTCTCTCTCTCTCTCTCTCTCTCTTTCATCCACCCCCTCTCTCCTCCTCCACGTCACTCTGTCGTGATTTCCATTCAGCGCCCCCCTCACACACACACACACACACACACACACACACACCCCCAGATTAAGATGCAAACCCCCGTTTCCCACCCCTGCTGGGGAGGTTGCAGGTTCTGAACCCCCTCACAGCCTTGAAAACGCGAATCGACAGGGGGAAGGGATGACGGGTTTCATGCTCAGATATGAGAAATACGTGGATATTTTTTTATTTAAAATTGTTTGAACCTCTCTATGCAACATTTCTGGAAGGTTCCCTCTTCAGAGCAGATGACAGGGCTCATCCTTAGCTGAACCGATTTGATTCTCATTTCACATTTTTCACACGTTTGTGAATGAGAATAGTAAAAATAAAATCAGAGATAGAAACTGCTCGTATTTTGGTGCTGCGAGCTTCTTTACATCTGATTAAAACCGAGCTCAGAGCAGCTTTACGTTTAACCCACAAGAATATTTGCACGTGAGTCGTTACGTAACACTTACTCCACTGTAGCAACCCACACATCCACATTGTGAGCCACAAGTATGATTTTTTTTTTTTTACCTTCAGGTATTTTTTATGTCCTCTACGAAGACGCAACCGAAAGTACACATCTAAATGATTTTAACATATTTTTATCGAACTGCACGTTTTCTAAAGCAAAGACGGAGAGCTGAGAGATGGAGAGGATGCTGCTGTCTCATTAGCATATGCCTTCTTCTTCCCATGAGCTCTGAAGTTTGACTGCAGGAAGCAGTCTCTGATCATCCAGTTCCTCTGTGTGTGTGTGTGTGTGTGTGTGTGTTGCCCATTATTTATCTATAGCAGCGATGGTTGGAGCTGCAGAAAAACACATTGCTTTACACGTTGTGCATGTCACAGCTCCATTACACAGTCTTCTTCTTTGTTTGTATTAATATAATGTGAATGAGATTTTTGTCCAAAACGGTTAGATACAGTTTGTTACTGCCCCTTTTCCAGACTGCCTCCCTGAGCAGACCTACTTGCGTGACATGAATTCGTATAAATCCATCTGCTAGCGTGTGACACTGACAGAAAAATCATCCCCCCCCCCCCACACACACACACATACACAAATGTTGCTATTTTGGGTGAGAGAGACACACACGGGGACCCGGTGTGCGTCATAAACTAGAGGGATAACAAGGTGTTCCGAAATGAATCCTGAGGAAAGAGGGCACATGTGGGGGAGAGTGTCCTTAGGTCGGTGGAAGACAGATGGAGGGGAGGACGAGGACAGGGGACAGTCGTTGATGTGGTCTCATTTTCAAAAGAAAGGCTTGTCTGTTTCCTAGTGTAATCAAATAACAAAGGGAAACGTACAAATGAAACAAAGGAATACTCAGATTGAATGTGAGGTAAGTGCAAGCTTGTCAGAGAGCGCATATTTACTCCTCAAACGTGATTAGGCAATTTTCTGAGAATTAATTGACTTGTACTGAAAGAGATTGAGATTTCTGGCTTGTGTGACGAAGGCCATTAAAGTGTCAGACACACTGTGATTTATTTGGAAATGCAGCTTCTTGTTTAGAGAGCATTTAATGTCGTCTGGGCAGTTTTATGACCTACTATATGATCTACTTTCTCTCCTATGCTGTAAGTTAAAGAACTCCTCTCAAGGGCTTCACAGCTGCCACTTTTTTTTTTTTTTTTACTCAAAGTGCACATGTAAAAACACAGTTTACCACTTTTCTGCTAAGGCATCCCTGTGACATGAATAGCAATGAACACAGAGTCTGATTGGTGACTCACTCAGTGGCAAATCCCGTCTGGAATCTGTCGTAATTTCATGTACCAGGAGAGACATTCAAAAACCCACACACTCAGTCTGTTGACACATTCTAAGAGAAAAATACCTGGTCTATTGTGTCATTAATGACTTCATCTTTATGCTTTATGATTTTGATACAATTTCGAAAGACAGTATGGTGCACAAACACTGGAATGGCTGCAGAAAACTTGGTCATTCTTTCTCAGTTTCATGCATGCACAGCACACATGCACCAATAAGTCTTTTATAGACATACATAAGCACTTGTGTAAACAGGATATAGTTTGGAGTGTAAACACGATGTGAATACAGAAAGAGCAAACTATTTGAATTAGCACCGGAGAGAAGCAGCAGCACCGTGATTCATAGTGTTTTGACAGAAACTGTAGTGATTTGTCATTGTGTTTCACCTGTCAGAGGAAGACATCGAGGCGGCTACTGTGCATTTGTGTGATTCATGGGCTCGGTGCAGCGAGTTGTGCTAATAAAAAAAAAAAAAAACAGAGAAAAAGAGTGGCGAAAGAAGGCGAGAGGAAATCCTTGCTGCAAATGTGTTGACTCTTTTATATGGCAATATAGACTAGCTATCTTTAAATGGAGTCATTAATCTCATACTAACAACCTGTCACTGCAGCAGTCAGCCAACCACATCTAAAAGTCAATATCAACAAATTAACAAAAGCCTCCAGAAGGTAGAAAATTACAGTATTAAGATTTGGATTGATAGAGTCATCAGTTGTTTTTTGTAGTTGGCTAATTAACCGTTTTGGCCAATAAATAATGACTGCCGTCATACCATATTTGAGAAATTGCATCCAAAGTAGACACAAGCTTTTTTTTACAAGATGTGTCACTAATATATATATATATATATATATATATATATACTTCTTGAGTCTGTACTTCACGCTGTCTGCGCAAAGTACACAAAGCAGCTGGTAAGTGAGAGGTTTCATCACGTGAAAATATGGCTGCATGGAAACACTTTGAGAAGCTAGAAACGAAAATTAACTGGGGCCAAGTAGAACGAATTACTTTCCAAATGTCTGAGTGGAAAATGTGGGAGCCTCTGGCAGAGGAGCCTCTTCCAAACCAAGAAGAAATTTCCATTACAGCGCGCTGAAGGTGAACATTGAGTGTCACGCTGAAGAACAGCGTGGAAGTTCTCATGATTGTTGACAGCAGGGCTTGATCTTTGCCCTTTTAGCGAAAGGTCGGTTCCCGCATCACTGCTACACTGTGCTTTGCCATAAACTCACAGGAAGGTGATGCATAAATCACCATTCATTCAATTGTTCTTTGCCTTTAACCTTGTTTTTTCAAAGCCAGATTTTTGGTTACGATCCCTGAGCTAATTAAGATGACATCACTGTGAACAGATGAAGCTAAAAGAAGAGAATTAAATGATTAATCCATGCTGGTTTGGGTTATAACACAGTATCTTAGGTGCTGTTTCAGTTTTCCACAAACATTACAGCGCTTCTGGCAGTTTTCATGTTCACCTCATATGAATACAGCCTTCCTACACCCACGTCAGTAGGAAGCTGGTCAGTAGGAAGGCGGTCAGTAGGTGGGATGGGGGTGACTGCATGTTCTGTGGATGAACTACACACAGTGAGAGTAACGGACGTGGTGTTGATTACGTAATGCTAGACGTAGGAGGCGCTTTCAAAATAAATTAAAGGGACGTGAGAAATGTCAGACTCAGCAGGCTTTTGGCACATTAGTAGATGACCTCATTACGCACAGAGCTCGTAAAATCGCCCACTTTTAAACACTTCTCACCAGCTACTCAACCGTTCTAAAAAACACTTAGAATGCTGTATAAATGCAGGATTTTATAGTATTAAATTACAGTAATACTTGACATCAAGTGTAAAAAAAAACACTATTTGTGAAACTACACAGAAGCTGGATAATTTTCAATACAATGTTATCAGTGATTGAGAAAATGCGTAAGAATCTGATGGACATGGAAAATGTCATTCCATCTTTTTAAAATATGGGCAGTAACACCAGGTTTGGGTTACGTATTGTGTGTCAGTTATGGCTTTAGGATGGGTAACCTGTTTTCCCTCTGGCATTTCTTCTCTATTCTATCTGTTGCTGCTCCACCACCTCCTCCTCCTCCTTTCACACGTGCTCCTCCTCCATCTTCAACTTCTTTTTTTTTCTGGGAATTAGCCTTGGCCTTTCTGCTGGTCTGCTTCCCTCTAGGAGATAACACAGAGTACGGTATGATCGTACAGGAAACACAATTGAAAAATAAATAGCAGATAACAGATACACAATGCTTTCTTTTACACTGCTTCAGTAAGTTAAAGCTATAATGCTGTGCTTTTCCATGTAAACCTTTTACACACAACTTAATGTGAGTGTGCTAATCAGCACCAGGTAAATTCACAGTATATCAGGGTTTTAAATCTGGTGTCTGTGGTAATATTCCTGCTCTGGCAGCGGTGGATTTTACGTCAACCAGCAATGACTGAGTGCCAGAGCTGAAGAGTTGAGCGAAAATAGCAGCAGAGATGAAGTAGCCAACAGTTAAAAATGTAACTAAGGTTCTGTGGATTTACAGTTCCAGTCAGGAAGAATGACACACACAATCCAGGAAGCATCCAAGAAAAGAAACTCCATGCCCAGAGATAGGATTAAAGCGTAAACAAAAAGGGAAACAAATCAACAGCGAGGGCGAACACAGACAGTTATTGGTATGGGAGTTCCTTGTGGGACATCATACACTCTCACTGCCAGAAGTTTTAAATACCTGTGACTGTCAGTTGTTTGTATAAATAACAGTACAAGAAGGTATTCATTTACAGTCCAGCATGATTACTCTACTAGCTACAACTCAATAGTTTGCACATTCTCTGCAAAACAGAGACTGACCAAGACAAATCAGGTCACATGGGAATTCGGAGATGATATTTAATCAGCTTGTTTAATAGTAATATATAATATATAAAGACATTTATTAATGTATTTCATTTCATGGTTTCCCCACTGTTATGTTATTAGTTCTCCCTCAGTATTACACCTGTAGGTGTTAACTGACCTAACGTGTTTGCTCTCTGCTGCCCCCTGTGGCTGAGTGGAGTACTGTCTTCTTTGGGCTTCATGGGTTGCTGACAGCTGTGAAAGAAGACAACTGATGAGTAATTGCCATTTCAGCACCCCGATAAATTCATGCTGAGTTTAGCTACAAGTACATATAGGTGAGCCACGTTGTTGGACTGAGATGCAGCCCACTTTCAGCCCTGCAGAAAAGTGTTTTATTGCAACGTAAGGTAGAAAGTCCTTGACTCACTTTTTGACGGAACAGAAACTGCTCTCTTGTTATGTAACAAGAGGTTGAATGGATGGGAAATCATAACTAGGTCTGCGAGAGGGAGTCGGAGAGCAGATCTCTACATTTAATGCAGTGTACGTCATAAGAGCAATCGGTTGTCCTTTTGTAGTGCTGAACCAGTGCATACATTTATTTTGGATTCCATTCTGAATCCTTACCTTTGCTATTTCTGAAAGGTAAGCCCGCCGCTCGTCATTGGTTTTCAGAAAAGCCTGACATTTCAAAGAAACAGAAAGCCACATTGTCAAAATTATCCATTCATTGGCCAAGGTTCTGGCTGCCGCTAATCTGTCTGCTTGTGGGTATGATGTGTGTTTACGTGTTTGCGGTATGTGCATGTGCAAGTGTGTATTTCAGAAAGTCGCCACAGATTACAACAGGGATTACTGGCTGCCCCATGCAGCTTACTAAACCATAGTTCAACTAATATCTCACTGTTCGTTGAACAGAACAATAAACAACGAATGTAGGAGTAGAGTGCAGGTTAGGGACTTACATGGCATTAATGGCGGCTAAAAAACAAAGAATGCAATTTTCTGGAAAAACCTAAAGCGGCTGGAAAAAGACCAGCAGACACTATGATCCTCAACAAAATCCATCTCACTGTTCTCTGTTACATTTGAGACTCAGACCTTTCCCTCCTGCTTGGTTTGGAGGTGACAGTTCATCAGCTGACTCTGGAGGTCAGACTTCTCATCAGTCAGGAGCTTCAGACGTTGCCTCAGTGTCTCCTGTGGCAAAATGTTTCCATTAATTCCAAAAATTCAATATAAAGTACTGCTGATTTCAAACCGATTTGTACCTGAATTACACTGTGTCCTCCACTAGGATCATACATTAACAGAATAGTTAATGCAGAAAACAGTACAAAAATGGATGAGCCTCATACATTATTCAACAGACAAACAGACACATTAGTGCTGAAAGACTGTGAGGCTACGTGACATTTATAGCACAGAGCAGAGCGATAATGAGTTTTACTCGATTTGGAACTTGTACTTGTGCCCCAAAATAACCACCTGTATTCATCATTAATTAATTCAGTGTAGACATCAGTGTTTTCAGGGTTCAATACCAGTTTTGTAGAATCAGTTTGATGCTTTTGGACCAGATTTTGTGGAAAGTTGTATGATGCAGTTATGAGGAAACACATAAATGCGTGCAACCATTCTGTTTATTTACTAAAAGTGTATGTTATTTAAAGTATCGGTCATGAATTTAGGAGCTGAAAGAACACAGATGTTAACAAATGTATTAGATCGATACGCTTATCTTACAGATCTTACAGTCACCCCTTGGATACACTAATGAGCTTCTGTTAGCTCTGCCTTAAGGCACACAAATAATTAGACTGCACTGTACACACGTTCCATGTGTGGTGTGCATTCATGTGTGCTTGTGTGCTAAAGCATTGTAATTAGTGTGCATTACTCTCCGGTGGTTTGTAATCCCGTGATTACAGTGCTGCGGTTTATTCAGCTTGCATCAACGGGAGGAGGATGGAGAGCAGCTGGCATCGCAATCCTCTCCGTGCTGCCTGCACTCTCTGCTCATTCTGTGTCTCTAGCTCTCTCTGCTGGCGTGCTTCCGTCTTACTGTACATAAACTTCCAGCTCTCTGTTGCATCATCGTCTATTCAGTAAACTGCACAACATATCAGCTGCTGCTCAAAAACATGTTTGGACTCACTACTGTCATGTCATCGTAAGATCGGATAGAGGCCAGTCGATCTGTGAAAAAAACAAAAGCATATGTGAGCATCGTGTGAGAGGACTGAAATACATGCTTCGTTGTGATAAGTGAATATATTGCGGTCAATGTTTTGTTTTTGTTACACAAACACAAATAAGTGAGAGGGTTATGGGGCAGTGCATTCAAGGGATGTTGGTAATCTTCAACAACCCACATATGTGTGCAAAAACAGAAGATGTCCAAATTTGATAATACAATTAATAATATATATATTTTTTTTTTACACAGTATGCATAGATAATATACAGGCAGAAGCCTGTCCTCAACAATCCTCTTGTTCCTTCTTTCAAATAGTTTTTTAGCTTTTTGCAACCATCCATTAGCTGCTTCATGCAGTAGCAGAATTTAAAAGTATTACTGTATGTATCACTGATATACTGTGTACTGATGTACTGCAATGACACTGCTCTCTGTGCAAAGAAAGTATAACAATGAAAGTGAAATTTTTTTTTTTTATTCAAGCTGACAGGTTTCAGTAAAACTCCCAGATCAAACTGTTTAAAAAGCGTGGAAACGTACCCGCAGGGTTTCCTCGTATAGCATCCAGTCTCTCATGAATGAGTGAGATCTGCCTTTTCAGCTGTCCATTTAGCTCTACCTGTGTTTCATACCTCGTCTTCCACTCATTACCTGATTGAGCAGAATTGACAGAGGAAACTGTGACACTATATTCCTGATTATGGAAGGACACGTCAAAAAAGTTGCTGGGCTAAGCTAAGCCTTGTTAAATCTCGGTAAACTTGTCTGAAACAATATTCTAAAAAAAAAAAAAAAAAAAAAAAAAAACTTTATCATGCAGTGCGATTTTAAACTCACCTTCCCCATCAACACTGTTCAGTCTTTCTTGTAGCTCACACATGGTACTACGCAGGTCAGACACTGACTCTTCAAGCATTTCTCTACAACCAAGAGCCAGAAGATGCTAATGCCTTTTTTTTTCTTTCAGCAGATAACATTTACACCCACGTTAGAAACAAAACAAAAGGTAATAAAATTGCTTCAGACAAACTCACTTCATCTCCTTTTCTTGTTCGAACTCTGCCCGGAGTCGTGTCAAATCGTATTTGCTGTAGTCACTATCTTTAGTCATGTTTCTGGGGAAAAAATAGCAAACTAGCTTTGACTGAAAAAAAGTTTGTCGGTCGTGGTTTCCATGGAGAGCGCTTGTTTCCGGTTCAGAAGCGCGGCCACGAAATGCGCGTACCTCGGAGGCAGTAGGGAGAGCCACGAAGGCCAAAATTTAATTTTTCAGAAAAGAGCAACGCAATATATATACATATAGACATGCCATCTTCACACTACTTTAAAAATAATGGCCTACATTTAATAGTAGATTGCAAATAAAGTCCGTAGTTAGAAATGACAGTAATGACTCTGTATGTTGCATCTTCTTTACCAACAGGTCTTTTATGTAATTTTAGGCAGCAATCGAATGAAGGTCATTTCATACTTAATAGTGCCTGAAAATTAACTCCCTCTGCCGAGTTCCTAATTTTCTGCATTCAAAGTTAATGGTGTGCAAGTGGCACATGATTTATTGCTACACTTAAAGCATTTCAAATTACTAAAAGGAAACAGCATACTTGGCAAATCAGAACCTACAGTAAACGCACACACTCACCAGACAGAGTAGCATTGTATATTCATGATACTTTCTTCTTCCTTCCTCCAAAAAGCCTTTGTAAACCTCACATATAAAACAACCCTTCAATTAATAGTTAGAGAGCCTAGTTAAAATGTTTTACATTGCTATACATATTTATCTTGGTTCTCAAATGTAAGTCTAGGACTATAGCTTTAACCGCTGTACTGGTATATATATTACTTTTGTGATATACATTTAGAATACATATAATGACAAACATTACAATAAACACAAAAACAAATAGTGTATACAATTGTAACAAAAAAAATGTAAAGGAAACATTGTGCTATAAATAACAGAAACTAAAAATGAAAACAACAGAAAAGTGAATGGCTTATTTTGTTGTATTAAGAGGAAATGGCCTATTAAGTTGAAAGGGTTCAAAGAAAAGCATATAATTTGATACAAATCTATTTTTTCTTTTCTTCCTCCTCTTTTGCCTGCACATCCTTCCCCTCAGCCTTTGTTTGATGTTCTCGTTTCTGCGCCTCCGTCCCTCCTTCAGTTTCTGCTGGCTGTCCATCTTTGCTTTTGCACAAGGTCTTGGCTGTCTGCTTGCCTGTTGTCTTGAAGAAGGCCTTAATTCCCAGATTGTCAAAGTTGTACGCAGCCACGCCGATGTTGACCACTGACTGGAGAGCGGTGTCTGTGGCTTGGCTTGCATCATCACCGTACCTTCACCACAAATGTTTTAACGGAGGTGGGGACGAGCGGTGGAGTGCAAGAAAATAAATGAGGATGTGACACTGAATTGAAAGGCTGGAGCAATTCACATCAAGACACGGCACGGAAAACTCAGTCATCACTCAGTTTGCAGAGGTTTATTAGTAACAAATTAGGAAAAGTGGCTACAAATAGTATGAAAAGCAAGAGCATCACCACCCAGCACATTTAGCTGCAGTTAACGAGGACAGAAAGACACACACAAGGTTTTGATAGCATCTACACAGAAGTCGTAGCATAAGCAGAGCAGGCCGATCAGGCATAACGGTATGCATGGTCAGTGTATGTGTACACAGGATGCATTTAGGCAAATACTGAGTATTTTCAAAGCTCTCAGGGTCCAATCACAGGATAACACAGAGGTAAATAGACTTGGAGCAGAAAAACATTTGCCATTTCACAGCCTGTGTAGAGAAGGCCTTGAACCATAAGGAGTTAGGAAAGAACTCAAAATACATACTTTTATGTTGGACATTGATCCATAACCAAAAGTCAGTTTCATGAAGACCATTCTTCATTAGGTTTGTCTTGAATGCTCTATCTGACTTGGTTGGGGTTAGTCAGAGAGTGAAAAGTATTGAGCAGGGTCAGTTGGTAGTGCACAAGCTTTTTGCCTTAACTTCCCCATGCAGTCACATGTTGCCGGACCTTTTTAAAAGATTCTCTAAGCCCCTAAATCTGAAAGGAAACAGGTGTGAAAACAGGTCAGTGCACCAACATACCAAGAAGAAAGTAGGCAAGAAGTAACCATAGTAACCATACCGAAACAGGCTGCGCAGAAGATAATTATGATCCCAAAACATAAATCAATTACATATAGTAAAAGTGCAAAACAGCTGAACTTACTTGTACTTCACCGTTGTGACAGTCTCTGAACACACACTTTTACCAACAAGCTTGGCTCCAGTCTCCAGACTAGACCAAACTGTGGAGAAGCCTGATTTGGGAATACATTTTAAAAAATGTTTTAAAAAATGTAAAAGGTTTCCAAAAAAGAGACCTGGATCACACATTACAATTCAAACATACAGAATTCAAAAAATATACAAACGGAAGCGATGATTTGAGATTCATGTCAGACAATGCACAAAGACATATGGGATAATTTAACCTCGTGCTTACGTCCTAAGGTTTAGTGCATACCTTGTATACTGCTAGCAGCTACAAACTTGGCACCTTCGAAGTTGGAAGCTTGGCCATCTTGGCTCTTCTTCATAGACTCTGGGACCAGCTTAGCGCCATGTTTCTTCACATGGGGCGCCACCTTATCTGCAACATGTCCCGCCACCGTGCTCACTCCATTCACTATGAGCACGTAAGTTTATACAGAAAAAAATAAAAACGGATACATACCTACATTAGTATGCAGGACACACAGCATGCACTTCAGCAAATAAAAACCATCAGGATTTCAAAGTTTAGATGAAGCCAAAAACAACAACAACAACAAAAAAACTACTGCCAGTTGGATGATTTCCCAGAATGCTTCAAGTACTTACCCAAATACTGGGTGACTCGAACAGCACCCCCCGTGGCCTGTTTAGCCGCCTGCAGACCTTTGGTGACACGGGGGTTGACGTCTGAAGGAGTTTCCTCAGGCGTGATGTGGTCCCGGATCTTTGCTGCTCCTTTGTGAATGACCCGGCCAGTGGCCTCTGCTCCCTTGGCAAACGACTGACTCAGTCGCACAGCTCCTACAGCGGTTTATATTTTGCGTATTTATAATGTAAATAAGACATATTGTATGAACATTTGGTTGAACAACATTTTCCTCTAAGGACTGAATCCTGTGCAGGAGAGATTGATGCAATGGTAAACAGCACCCACTAGTGGTCTGTTTTGTAGAAAGGCAGACACCTAATGTATACAGTATAAAAATACCTGACAAGATTCCTTGCGCCATCTTCTCACTCCATCCAGGAAGTAGTAGTTTTTCCTTATCGTCTGTTGCCAAAGTCAAT
Source organism: Mugil cephalus (assembly GCF_022458985.1). Lineage (NCBI taxonomy): Eukaryota > Metazoa > Chordata > Actinopteri > Mugiliformes > Mugilidae > Mugil > Mugil cephalus. Next base: position 13,486,477 of record NC_061784.1, on the reverse strand, counting down.
CCAGTTTGCTCATTTAAAGGACCAAGGGGAATTTTTGTACTTAAGTTGATGGCATCTGACTCTGACCCGTCTGGACCCTGTCAAAGAATCCATTAAGTGAGTGATATAATAAACTTATTACAATGAGGACATACAGTAACATGCTTTCAGAATGATTGTATGCCCAAACAGCATAAAGCATCTCAGACTGTTTTTATCACATGACACTAAAAGCTGTTGTGTTCTTCCTGAAAGTTAAAAGGTAGAAACCTGGCACATACCTTGAACATACTGTCTAAAAGCACTAGTGCATCCAGTTGGTTCAATCACAAAATGAGTTTTTATTCTTAAAATGGCGCCATGGATCTTTTTTTCTCAGGCAGCATCATTTTACAAACAAGTCCAATGACACCAACAAGTTGCACAGCTCATTTACTCCTAAGAGGGGGTTGTGTCAAATCAAGAATAGCACATGTCTGCAACGATACTGATGTAGCTGTTATTTCAGAGAGAACTTGATTCAGTTTTGCAGCCAGACTAAGTGACAAGCCGGGGGGGAATATAGAGATAATTGTAAGTGAATGGCATTGCCCCCTGCTGGCCTTTACAAAGAATACTGGTTTGAGGACAACATTAGAATCACTTTTCAGACCTAAAGGAGATGACCAGTCCGGTTGTATTATCAGCCAACACCAACTATTGTTTATCTTCAACCATCACACCCTACGTGGTCCTTTGTAAAACGTTCGAACCAAAAGTAAAGACTGACCTGGATCCTAAGTTCAGTAAGCTGCGATATTACGTCCTGAAACGTCTCTCGGGTAGCAGGAGGCAGTTCGGAGGACAGCACTATCCCTGCGTAGGAGCCTGGTGCCTCTGCCAAGGAGTCAGGGAACATGAAGATCCCGGAGTTAGCCAGCAGCACCGGGGTGTCAGCTGTCAAAGGGTACAGCCAGTCACACACCTTGAAAACACAAAGACACAAAAATGAGAAGTTCGGGAATGGTACCCAGGTCAGGATTTTTATCAACCATGTACTGATCACCTGTAGCTGGTTTAAATTATAACCTGTGTGACATACAGCACAGTCCACATCCACTGTCTTCAGTCATAACCTGGGATCTTAGAAAGAGGCCTTTCATAAATGTGTGAGTTAAAAATAATCACATATTCAGTACCAGCTTCATTGTAAGAAGGTTTGTACTGAGACCCGAGGGTTTGGTCGGCCTGTTTGTCGTTTACAAAAGATGCCCCGTGCGCACAACAAGCCCCATTTCTTTAGAACTCTCTCGAAGACACGCGTCCAGACACATGTCAGCCATCCCCACAGACACAATACAGACACAGAGTCGACGCTGCATCGTGAGGCTGGTATGCAGCCTGACAGACTGACCCCGGAGAGGGGGGCAGGACACTGAGCGGCATCACAACAGAAGAGCGGAGTCATCTGTTAATGGGACCATTGTCTTTCTGGGAAACAAAGCAGGGCCAGAACACAGGAGAGCAGCCCACCAGCCTGCTCTGGTCATGGGTTTCAGTGTGGTACACAGAACGGCATAATACACACTTTGTAGAGGTGCCAGCTTAGATTTAGACTTTATATTGACTCAGTGCAAAAATCATTCTAAATAACAAGCTGTTAGAGAAGCCTAAAAGAGTCACATCCAGTGTTAAAGTGGATAAACCATAACATACAGATGCGATTAAGCAACTGACGTCCTTGTCTTTAGAATACACGTAAAGCAAAGAGTATAATGATCCAACTAAGGCCAGATGCAACAAGATAAAGAAGAAATTTTAAAAGAAATTATAAATGAACTTAAAAAGGTAAATTATTTGAATAGATGACTGACTGAAAATGAAATATGTGACTATTATCTTATAGTTTAAAGACAGACGAGAGGATTTCATTATTTTCCTTTTATACCATTGAATACTACTAAAGAAGTATTTTAAAATTAAATGTTTGTGTTTCAGTCAGTACTTTGTGAGGTTATATACACAACTAATGCCTAGAAAACCACAGTTGGAGTTTCAAAGGTGACATACTGAAGCAGTTAACATATCCCTCGTTTAGCATTCAGTTTTGACGTTTTTTAAAATTAGCTGTGTTGACAAGGGATGCATTGTATGAGGATACCAGCAAAAGGCGTCACAAAAGGTACTTGTGACTCATACTTAATTATGGTTTCCCCTTGAGTCACACCTACTTACATCTAGGACACACGCCCAACAGAAATGTTTTGCTGACACACACATACACCTGTGCAGGTGTATTACGTTTACTCACATGTAAAAATGCTGAGGGTCTTCCCGGTGTGGAATCCTTGTGCTGACCATTCAGCGCTATTAAGCGAAGGTAGCCTGGGTTGGACAGCGAGCTGACTTGTCCACTCGGTGCCACGAAGAACAGCTGCACCCCAGAGGGGATGAAAAGCAACAGGGTCCCGTCTCTCGCCGCCGCTGCTCCAGCCGGACCATAAGCCAGGCTGCGGTGGCCGTCTGTGGGCTGTGGGGTGTACACTGGAGGCTGCTCCCCTGAGTCGGCCATGGCTAAAGTCGCTGGGGCTGCTGCAGGGAGTGTGTGTGTGTCCGGAAAAGCGGGAGCAGCAGGACTGACAGGGGCTGCGTTGGGGGCTGGGGTTGTGTTCTGGGGGGCAGCAGGTATGGTGGGGTAGAGATGATGGAGGGTGCTGTGTGGCGGCTGAGTGTCAACTGTCAAATTTGGATAAAGATTTGGGGGAAGGTCCCTCAACAATAAACCCCTCTGTTCTCCCGTTGTCGGCTGAGACCTTTCCAGATCAGAAAGGTGGGTGGTGACGGTCCTCAAAGTGTCCCTCATCTTCTGCTGAAGCTGCCTAGCCGTGTCCCAGGACGGTCCCTTATGCCTCTCGCCCCCGGTCGGAACCTCCAACCCCTGAGTAAGGTGCATTCGACCCTTCTTGTAATACACCAAGGCCTCGGCTCTTTTCTCAGCCTCTTCAGCTGCAAGACCACGACTCAGGGAATGAAACGCCAACTCATACTGGTCCTTGATGAGTAGCAGTTCAGCCGGATCAGCCATACTGAGGACCGGCAGGAACACAGAGACAAGAAGCAGTAAAATATATGTATATAAAAAATAAATAATAAACTAATACTAAACCTTGATTTATGGCTATAGTTTGTTTTCGGTCTAATAGTTTCTTATACTAATTGAACTGAAAAGAAAAGGGGCTGTTCTCTATAACAGTAGGAACAACAAAACCAATTGGAACAATGAAAGAATGGAGCATACAGTACCTTCCACCGAGATAAGTAGAAAAGGAAATATAATTCTCGGCTTAAGCAGGGTATTCTGAGGACGTACCTCCAGGAATAATGAGTTAATGTGAGAAAAATCTCAATAATGTGTTGTTGTTGCCAGCTATGAAAGGTTTAGTGACAGGAGGCAACAAAGCAGGTTTTACCTGAACAACCACACCCGTGCCGGAGCTTTTAGCTGAGGAAAGACTTACACTTAAAGATACATTAAAATGTTTTTGTTTTTTTTTAAAAAAACTGCTAAAGAACCAAATGTATGAAACTGTCTGTTAGTTTTCCGGACATCCCTGCCTACCTCCCTGTCCGCCCACTAGGAAATAGGAAGTTTAAACTTGGTTTACCTTGACAGCCGAACTCTGATATCCCGGGAGAGAGGAAACAAACTAACAACAAAATAGAGCTTTCAGAAAATCCGCGTGTATCCGTTTTCAGGAGTTCTTCTGTTTAAAATAATAATAATAATAAAAAAATAAATATCCCAGCAGCCTGTTAAACTAACTCAGTAGTTTAATCTGGCGCTGCACGAGCCGCGATGTACGAGCGTCAAAACAAACCGAGCGAGCAGAGCGACTTCCGGTCAAGACTTTGACAATAAAACCCGCGGCCCGCTTGTTGCAATAATTAATGTCAATTTAAATAACAACGCTTTAGTCAGAATCAAGAGACGCGTAAAAGGACAGGAAGATCTTTTTTTCCGGGGGGAAAAATATTAGTCTCAATACTATGTTTGCAGATGAGACAAATATGAACGAACAAACAAAACAAATCAAACACAAGGTATTATTCAAAGCAGTATATTTATATTTATATATATATCAACACATTTGGATTGGCTCCAAATATTTGTTTTGTAGGTCACTGCACTTGCATAAACTAGATAAGACATATTATATATCTAAGTGGACATGACATGAATAGGATTGTCACGAAATTCAGTGCAGTGTTTGTTCCAATTCTAATTATGTAGAATTCATTCATAGCAGTGATTCATTGGAAAGGCAGAACAGCAGGTGGCGTGACCCTTGAAGCATGACAATACCTGTAAAAGGAGAGACAAGACTTATATTTAGAGATGCAAAATTATATCCTGGGTGCACTAATAGCACAACCGACTGCAAAGTTGTCTCAATATATACATACTATAATATATATAATATATATATAATATATAATATATATATATATATATATATATATATACACACACATATATATATATATAAAACAAACTATATGCCATGCCTTACTTTGAACTTTTGTATTTTTCTCTAATGGCCTGTTGTGGGTAGCTCTCTGCACTGAGGTGCAATTTATGTAGGTCGATGAGGCACGGCACTATTTCATCCACAGTATACCCAGTAAAGGCATTTAAGGTGTCAGGCTAAAAGATAAAAAGATTTAGATACTACAATCTCTGTAATTTATTGAGAAACTCCCAGAAGAAATGAACAACAGCACCACTCCAGACACACCTACCCAGAGGGATCTGTTAATCGTGTATGTGGCTAGGCAATAAGCTGCAGCTGCTACTATAGACGGTTTGTAATGCAGGAATGGATCCATTTCCAGCAGGCTTAATTCTGATAAATACTGGAAGGAGATACATACAGTAAGGATATTAATCACATAGGCACCGAATGTATACGTGAAAGCTGACTGACTGAATTCACTCACAAAGGCAAGGTTCTCCGTGTTGGCGCCGACAGGCTTGATGGACATAAAAAGTCGAAGGAACTGGTTCGTGGTGGGAGCTGCCATCTTGAAGTCCAGCACCTTGAGAAAAATCTGTTCCATCCGAACCAGCTGCCTTTTAGTGTACGTGCTGTCCGTGATGTACACAAACTCATTCAGGTCAGGGGGTGAGATCTCTTCATACTTTCTACAAGGTGACACATTAGATGACATCTCAACCTTAAGGTCAGGACAGGAGCACGGCCAAACGTTCAGAAACACAAATGCATTCTCACGCAGCGATCAGTAAGGCAGCTGTGCCGACCAGCTGGAGCTTGCTCCGTTTCATGTGGACCGTGCAGGACAGGAAGCGGTCCAAGTAGTTGACGGCAAGGTACAGAGTTTCAGAATTAAGCCTGTACTCTTGGATGACTTCGACTAGCCAGTCCAGCAGAATGACTCGCATGTCACTGGTGATCTCTGGATGGTTTTCTAAGTAGCCTGGACTTGCCCTGAACCGGATCTAACATCAGAAACTAAATCAGCTAACATAGCAAGCTAAGGAACAACGCAACTCTCACAGTAAACAAATCATCTCACTTCACTGTCCCTCAAGTGCTGGTGAATAGTTTCTGCATACTCCACACAAAGCACGGCCTCTGACATCAGAGATTCATCTGGTTCAGACTGCATGGAAGCGTCCTGGCATGAGCCTGTAAGAGTGAACAATCATAAAGGCATGAAAAATGAAATGAAAAACGAAAGGTGTAGCATGTTTGGTGTTTTCACAGGACAAACTCACTTGCACTCAGCTCCAGCAGGAGTCTTGTGTCTTCCTTTTGCGGGGCGTCGTTTTCAGGGTCGAAGCAATAACTGTCTAAGACCACTTCGTGCCCAGAAGCTGCAAGGACAACTTCACAAGCCTCTTCAACGCACACGTCATAGCTGGAACTGGAAGGACAGCCAATATAGTTGAGATGAGAGCTGTCCGAGACTGAACTGTGTTTGGAAAACTGGCTTCCCTGAGGAGAGGAAGACGAGACGGCATGATTGTGACTTTGGGCTGAAATTTGAAGGCGCCGTCAAGGGAGAGTGACTGAAAATCAATAAACTCTGTTGCTCTCCCTCTCTCACTTACCTGGCTGAAGGACTGACCACGCCACTCATTTTCTGACAAGACACCGAGCGCCGTCCGCTGTTTGCTCCTCTGGACCTGCAGTGCGTCTGTTTTGCCTGAAGACTGAATGTTTTCTTTTCTGCTGTGACTGCCACAAAGGGCATTCGTGGTGAAGTTCATCTTAACAAAGGAGAAAGTATACAAGTGAACAAGGTCCTATATGACTGAGGCAACAAAACAGAAACACAAAAATAAACAACTGGCAAAATATTGGATGACGTTAACTGTTGGGATCTAAAAACTATTAATTAAACAGAAAGAAAACGACTCGTAACAATATATATGTGTATCGTTGAAAAGGACAGGACTAGTCAATGTGAAAAAAATATAATAGATCTTAAAAAAATGTTGAAAATGAGTTGTTCACAGGTTGATGAATCCTTTCAGCTTTGCACATAAAGACAAAAAACAGCAAACAGGAATGAGTCAGTTTTTAGACATTAGGCATGGGACCAAAGTTTGTACAATCGTGTTAATGTTCTGTTGGATATTTGACCCTCACTGTACAGAGCAATGTTTGTACAATCATAATTTAAGGCGTGTATTGCACAAACATTGACAGTGGCCTTTCCTTAGATGAACTATCCAGTAAATAAACTCTAAATAAAATATATAAACTATATTCTGGTTTATTCAAGCAGGAAATTTGAGTAGATGATTACTGATGTTTAAAAGAAACAGATAACAGGAAAGTTTTTATATAACTTGAGGGAATCTCCAGTAAACACACTGGGCTATCTACAAGTGAGTCCAGTAGCCCAAACTATACACAGGTCGCATTGCCATGGTTACAAGAATTAATCACAGGGCATCAATCACAGACACAAACTGAGACAAACGAGTAGAAACACGGAAATCAAGCAGCAAATAGGGCGCATCGCTACACTAATCACCATTATGTTTTTTAAAAAGATCCCGAATTTAAACTCACCATAATCAAGATCCACGTATCTCAACAGGGTGGAAGCGAAAACGTGGACATTCTACTGCAGATTCAACCGGATGAAACAGTCCCCTAAACTTTGCGAATTGGCTCAAACAGCGACTCCTTGCTGCATTCAAGTGCAGATTCCTGTAAGCGGGATGTGTGTTTTTTTTGTTTGTTTGTTTTTTTTGGGGTTTTTTTGCCGTGGTGAAAGTCGGTACTTCGGGAGTTGAGCCGATCAGCTGTTGCCTCCGGGTTCTTTGTCCAATCGCGTGCCAGAACGCAACCGCTGACTGTCGACGTCATGGGTCACCTTTAAATTGAGGAGGCCTCTTTTTGCCAATGGCGCCCATGGCTGACCCTGTTATTTCCCTTATTATTTGTAGATCCTCCTCATGTTAAATTGTTGCAAAACGCAAAGTGAAGTAGTAAACTTACACTGCACAAAACATTAAGTACGCTAGTGAAACCTAATGTACTATAATATAACTGCCGTGCACTAAATTTCTAAAGATGTGCTGGACCATTTTCTTTTCTTCTTCTTCTTCTTTTTTCAGCTATACTTTGTCTTGAACAAAGCAACACAATGTTAGCGACTCCCCTTTGTGTTAATGAGGATTTCTTGGGAGTAGGGGTTGGCAAGTTTAGAGAATGGAGAGCAGAAAGTTGGAGAATACACACAATCATAGGCTGGTCCATTGTTGGTGGTGACACCGTTGATTATAGCGAGTCACGTGGTGGTGGAGACAGATGGTGCGCCCATAAAGAACCCATAGCACGTCTAAACAGAGAAAGTAGAGGAGAAGACATTTCTGTTAAACGCAGTTGGACTCATTAGAATAAACTAAACTAACTCTGAAGAGGATGTGCTCATTGTGCCAAAAGAATTGTGAGCAGATAAGAGAGATAAGACAATACAAGAATTTGGTGAACCACCTTCTGATCAGTACAGCTAAAGTCAAACAGATGGTGGTGGATTTCCGGAGATCCAGGCCCCAGGCCAGTAACCATTAATGGGGAGTGTGCAGAGCTGGTTCAGATGCAAGTGGACCATAAACTGGGCTGGTAGGCTAACATAGAATAAGTACAGGTCTAGTATAGCCGTCCCTATTTCCTCAGGAGGCTAAGGTCACTCAATATCTGTCAGAAGCTGCTGGACACGCTTGTCTCATCTTATCCTCACTGGGGTCGCGGAGGGGGGCTGCTGGAGTCTGTCCCAGCTGTCATCAGGCAAGAGGCGTGGTACACCCTGGACATGCTGCCAGTCTATCACAGGACTAACACAGAGACAAACAACCATTCACACTCACATGCACACCTACGGCCAATTTAGAATAGCCTAGAATAGCCTAACGAACACCCAACGAGCAACCCTACGTGGGAGGAAACCACGGTAGCCATGCAGACACAGGGAGAACATGCAAACACCACACAGAAAGGCTCAAGTCGGATTCAGAACTAACTACCACTCCACTATCTATCTAATTTAATTTAATCAAATCAAATCCATGGTATTTATTTGCAGCTGGAGCTGTGGTTCTTTTAAGGTTTCAGTACAACTCATCTCTATAATGACCGATCTTAAACCTTAAAATCTAACCATGAAACCGTTTTCTGAAACGACTGCCGCCGCCGCCTTGTATTTTTATATGTCAGCCCTATCTGGTTCACATATCTAGAGCACAGCCACTGTTTGTTTCCCGTTCTCCATCACTGGGAAACAATTTAAGATTCATATCTGAGATTTGTGTTAGAAGCTCTTATCAAAGCCACGCTGACTGTTGTTTATCATAGATTTCACTGGAATTTATTCATGCTTCCCTTTAAGCACTTTGGTGCAGTTTCTGCTTCGCCTACTTTTTTAACTCAAAAAGTTGGGAGAGACAGATGAGATTAATACCTTCCTGTCAGCTTTATCTACAGAGAGTGCTCTGTTCAGTGTATCTGCCACAGTTGTTTGCCATTTCTGGTGCTTCTGCTGCCGAAGCTATTTGGTGGCAAATCTGTGGAGTGACATACAATCCTGTCTTAACACTGTTTAAATTTCATTTGAAGGGGAAACACATAGCCAGAGTCCCAGCTGCTCCAGCTGTATAAAAACATCTTATTTAAACAGGGAAATCACCTTTGTGCCTTTTTTCACCCCATAGTTCAATAATTTAATACATTATAAGAAGTAGCTCTAAGCTGTAAGTAGATGGCCCAGTGAAACCGAATGCTTTGTAATATAACAGTCCTGGACAAAATCTTAGGTTTGTGAAGGATAGGTTCACTATTTGTTTAAAATAACTGAGAGAGCTGTTGACTTTGTTTGCAGTACTAGTATTCTGTTGCACCGACGCATGTTCATGTTATTCTGACAGCCCTATTTTAACTTCTGTATTTGATTCGTTGCACTTTAGCAGCACCACAAACTGAACTACATCCTCAAAAAGGATCATACAGTTGAATTACCTCCTTTCTCACACTGTTTCACCATGAACTCAAACCTGAAAGCTAAAATTTAGCGCAGAGCTGTTATACTCCACTGCATGAACATTCCTAAGGGTGATTGCATTTTCTACATTGTCCACAAGATGGCAGGATTCCTCTTCAGTAATGACGCCACTTGAAATATAATAAGTTTAAATAAAATCTGAGTTTAACACAGACATTGTGACCCAGCTTTACGTAATGTTAAACACCCTTGAACTCTCGAACTCTTAATGAATATGTTTCTCACGTCCAGCCACTACATTACGTATGTTCAAATGAAGCCGGGGGACATTTCTATTATGATTCTTTATATTATTATTAATGTGTCTCAGCATTGGTGAGAACTACTGTCAGGCTACGGAGGCAAACGAGTAAATGGGGGAGGACCAGGAACTTTAACTGCAGCTTGTCATGCTGCTGCTGCTGCTGCTACCACTACTGAGCAGCTCCACTGGTGCAGCTGCAGATTAAGGATCCCAGTTTGCAAACTTCTGGACACAAGACTGCCTCCTGTACCTTCAGCCAGCCATCACCTCTAATACTCTCCTAGCAGCCACACTGAACGGAAAGCTCCCTCACTGTGTGTGCACATGCTTTTACCGGGTATATTTACCGTCCTCTTTTAACCATTTTTCTTTCCTCACCTGGTTGGATTCGAAGATTGATAAATAATCATCTCAATGCAGGAAACCATAAATCACTGTCGGAAGATGGTTGATTATAGTTTTTTTTTTTTTTTTTTTGCCAGATTGAAACATAACACTTGCATTCATGTTTGATTATTTGCTGGCAAAAGCTATCCACATGTCACAACAACGGGGATAGCATTGCCATCTATCTTCTTCTGCTACTATGTCAGAGACCTGATGGAAACATACTTGCTCTGTGTAATGTTACTGGCAGCATCCATCACATCTATTGATAATGTGATAAAATAATGCACTACTAAGTTGCATGTACTGTCTGTATGATGTACAACGTAAAATATGCATAATGTGTATATAAATTGAAATCAACACATAAAAATGAACTCGATCATCATCTGAGAAGGTGAAACAGATATCGGTTCAAGTTGGCTAAGTAAAAACACAAAAGCAGAAGGATGAATAAAGGCAGGTTACAGCGAAGGACAGGAGTAATTTTCTGTCTGACAGATAAGATGCATTGGAACTTTGTCTTACCAAAGACCGGATGAAATATCCTCAGCTATTTGGTCCAGTAGAGATGGGATGGATAAGGCGGCCCGCTGTGGCTATTTTCTACTGTCAGAATAAAATCGATATGTGGTCGCAGTGTGCTGAGAGCAGGGACTGCACAAACACACACTCAGACAGACCCAAAAAAAAACTGAAAAAAAAAAAAAAAACATGGCACCTGCTCAGGGGACACAAGTGTCTCTGTTTCCTACTCTCTTTTTATCTCTTTCTCATTTCCTTTCCGTCCTGAAGCAGATGCAGATTGCCCATGACAGATAGTGCTGGGCTGCTGCCATTTCATTAGCGTGATGTATTGCAGATGACAGGCTCGGGCCAGACGTACTGTGGGTTTCAGCATCACCTATAAAATACTGCGGCATCTAGGGGAAGCATAGGCGAAGATGGACACATCTCATCTCTCATCCAGTGGGCGTTAGTCGGGGGGTTGTTGGGAGGGATCACAGCCGAGATTGTTCCTTTTTTTTTTCTGAGTTCAAAAAGAGAAGAAACAGTGAAACTGGATACTGATCTGGGGGATAAGGAGAAGAAAAAGGAACCAGAATCTTTGAGGCTGAACAGACATTTTCCCGTTTCTTACGTTGAGCAGGAATGAAAAAAAAAGAAAAAAAAAACTGTCCTGATGCAATCCAAAATGTATGAATATAAGTGACACTGTTTTGTAATGTTTGTTCATTAACCTCTTTCTGTTTTTCTCCCAGAATCCTCCACTCCTCCGCCTCATCATCATCATTAGGGAGTAATTATCCAGGCTGGTTAGCAAATGCTTTTAGAAACACAAAATGAAAGCTCACAGCTTTCGCACACACACGCACACCATGATAAAACAATTAATTTAATTGGCTGCAAGTTTTATTGGCAGCTCAGTTCGAGAGGCTGCCTTTAACGAACCGGAGTCTCATATCTCTGTTGTCCAGATATGTTCATCTATGCGTGTGTGAGAGGGAAGACAAAATACTGAGAAGGCTACATGATATTGAAGGATATGAAGGATATTTTAACTCGTCATTGTCAACACTACTAATGACAAGATGTCAATTACCCAGGCACCCCGTAGGAACAACTAAAAAAAAAAAAAAAACAAAAAAAAAAACATGAAGAACAGCACAAGGTGTTGACCTGGCCTCCAAAATTACTAGATCCCAAACTGATCAAGTATCTGGGTAATGATCCACAGAGGCCCCTCCCCCTCAACCCACAGGACCCCCACTGATCAGAGGAAGACGCCCTCAGAAGGCCCATGATCATTGTTAGAAGGTGGTCATAATGTTATGCCTGATCATTGCACAAGAACAGGGAGAGTCTCATGTTACCAACAAGTTCCCTCAAATAAGCAGTGATGACAAAAACATGTAAAGTTATTGATCATCAGATCGATGCTGCCGCCTGTCTCTCATGTGAAGGTCAGAATTTCACTTGAAGGACTTTTTCTTGACGCGCGTAATGAGAAAGTTAGGCAGGAATCTCTTCCATTAAAAGGCTCATCACGGGCAGAGAGCCAGTGGCATTAAAAGGAAATGAGCTCCGAGTGGAGAGGTGTCTCGTTGTCTGTTCCTTCTAACGGTGGAATAATTAGTGCGGCAGGCACACGCGCAGACACACAAACACACGGCTCCATCTGTAACCGCAGGGCAACGCTTTATGGAACATCACAGAGCGACACAATAGTGGTTCGGTGAAACTTTAGTCATTTACTTGTAATTCGTCGAAAGGCAGACGTTGGGGAAGTCGACCATTTTATCCGCGCCGAAGGAAAAGTAAACCGAGTAATTGCTCCGAATGAAGAAGTGCTGCATTCTGTGCTCCTCGATACCTTCTGTGTTTGACTCATCGAACCTCTTCCAGTCTGAGCTATGCAACATATGAATTATAAATGCCAGAGTAAGACAGCATGGGGTTCTTTTTTTTTCTTTTTTTTTAAGAAATTTGCAATTTAAAGGGCACAAATCTTTTTGGCGCTCTAAATTATTCATGTATTCAAATGAATCTGACTTTGAGGACATTCTTTTTCCTTTCTTCTCCTCTTTCATGAATTTAGAGTGTACCCTTCAAGGACTACAGGGCAGGATTGCCAAGCCTATTAATGGTAAAGGTGTCGGTTGAGGATCTGCTGCTGGGCTTCATGCTCACACGTGTTTTTGTGTGTTTTTTTTTTTATTTTTTTTTTTATCGGTTTTCCACATTTGTGTGTGCGTGCATTTTCAAGGCGCTCATTCTTATTCGGGACGAGTGCTCACCCATCAGGCTGCTGTACCGTGTGAGCATATGTGTCACTGTTATGCCTCAGATTGCCCGCTCCGCTCTGTTTTCTCAGATCTGCGGAGATCCTTCTGATTGACGTGCCACTGTCGTGAGAGGGGTGAGCTGGAGCGAGCCGCGTATTTATTGACCGGTGTCTTCGAAGCCTTCTGCGCGTCCTGGAAACAAAGACAAACTGCGTTTTAATTGTCTGTGCCGCCTTCGAGAGGGAATCAAAGTCAAATTCTGCTCTTATAAGCTGTGCTCTCAGCAGGGTGCTCAGAATACCACATCTAAAATTCACATAACTTTGAACATATCTGCAACTAATAAGAGATACTTTCCCGTGACATGTCTCAGAGTTTAAACTAATGTTCACGTGGGACAAAAATAGTCCCCAAGTAAGCCCCCCACCCCAACGACTGCTGCGAGCCTCCCCCTCATTAGCATGCAGGGCAGACACCAGTGTCCTCACAAGGGCAGCGCTAGGATGGCACGGAGTCAGAACAGCCTGGAAATATCAGGGAATGACATGGAATCTGTGGCTACTTCTTTGCCCTCTGGGGCTAGTGACAAAAGCCAGCTGAGGCCAAAGCGCTTATCTCCATCCTTCAGTCCTCTCTCACAGAAGAATGCTAGAGTTTGCACACAGTCTGCACACAAACTGCTTTAATTAGCTTTTCTAAACAAGCTCCTACTTTAGGAAAAATGAGATTCACTGTGCATGTGTGCGCGTGTGCAGCGATTCCCCGTGATAGGTCTGGAAAAGCCTTCCAGAGTGTGATGGAGCAGATGAGGTCAGGGGAAATAATTATTAGAATAATTAAACGATGTGCTACGTTCCTTTTCTTGTGTCTGTCCTTGGTTTCTCCCTGAACGCAGTCAACACCAGCGAAACTGCCTACGGCGCTTCATTTAAATATTTATCAGCATGTTTTTTTTTTTTTACTCTTGAGGGACTGGGATTAAGAAAATATTCACAAACGGATATGAGCACATCCGATGAAACTGAGGCCTCTTCACATGGCTGTCAAATTCCTGTCTGAAGTGCACAAGACTACCAGCTGCGCGGTGTCAGCGAACGCCGAATCTGGACGTGAAATAAAGTCATCTCTCGTCTCCGTTCTCCTTGGCTGCCATTCCCCTCTGGTTGCCCGTGTCAGCAGACAGATGGCAGAAGACAGAGGCATCTGCGGTAGAGGAGGCGCCTTTTCCTCCTCGCAGATCAGGAACAGGTGTCATCTGTCGCGCAATTAACACCTTCATGAATACCATTAGGTCGCTAACAAGCTCATATGAGATTCAGAGTCATGCACACAATTTATTTAAGATCAGATGCATTTGGAGGGTTCTCAGGACGAGCACTCCTGCGCTGTTCGAGTGTTGCACTTTAAAGCTGACCCAAATTGCAGAGCATTTCTGGACCGAAAGTAATTTCCGTCAAAGAGCTAATCATTTCAAGTGTTCAGTTAAATACTGGAACTTCTAATAGTTGCTGGTGCTGTTGGATTTATCGCAGTTTTATGCATGACAATGGCCGTCTGTCCAGCAGACAGTTCTATTTTTTTCCCCCCAGTAAAATAATCTATAATCAGTACGGATCATGTGGTGATCCGTCACCTAAAGTCATTGTCACCTCAAATTTTAATTACTACTTTGGCAAGTGACCAAACAACAGCAAACATAATCACATCATCCATCAAACCCACCTCTTAAGAGTGAGATGTGCATACTCACCTTTACCTATATGATTTGTTACATTTTTTTGGATGGGCCCTTCATATCAATTTATGGAGCTGATCTTCTTCCGCCACGTTGCACCACCACAATCGGAACCTATGAGGATGACGGCCAGTGTTTCAGTCCTTCTAATGTAGTCAGCCGATATTCAGGTTGCAGATGACGGGTTATCCAGACTAGGACTGTCTTTTTCTGTGCGCTGGTCATTGTTCAAATCCAACTAACGCCTTGAGATGCAAGACAGGAGTTGGACATGAGAGACAATGTTTGCAACCCGACAATTTATACTCAGGTAAACAATTATTTAGACAATTTACTTCAATGCAAAGGTCCCAAAAAAGTATTGGTAATTACTACTTAGATTACAACAACAGAACAACAGTTCTTCATTTCCAATGAAGTAAGGAAGCCACTAACATAAGAGGTGAAACTTGGATGACAGCAAACCCAGAGATGGCCATTCATATTTTCACATTTAAATATCTACCACTGTACATTTGCACCTGGAAAGGAGAAGGATTTTAGTTTGTTGCAATATCC
The DNA here is from genome assembly GCF_022458985.1 of Mugil cephalus. NCBI lineage: Eukaryota > Metazoa > Chordata > Actinopteri > Mugiliformes > Mugilidae > Mugil > Mugil cephalus. The sequence continues at coordinate 13,471,215 of NC_061784.1, read as the reverse complement.
AACGTGACCACTAGAGGTCTCTAAATCCTCAACGCGAGTCCTTTAAACATGATAAACTGTAATGATGAACTCAATCAACGTTGTGCTTCATATTAAAGTGCTCACATCGTCATTCTGAACATGTTACGCTGACATTGACATTCAACTCAAGGCACCGCTGGGCCTCAACCGCACAGAACTACCGAGGTCAGGCTGGAAGACCCAAAACCAGACACAGACCAGGAAGCAGATGAGAATATTAACGATGACAAATGACCGAGGCTTAAAGCCAGGAAGGCAGACAGACAGGCACAGGCAGCGTGCAGGAACGAACTGGTAGCGACTGGAACATAATATATCGAAGGCAGCCAGGAGTGAGAGAAAATGGGCTGGTAGAAGAGGGAAATGGTAACAGGCCTGTCGGAAGGTGCAGGTTATCGGGTGGTTGGAAAGTGCAAGCAACTATTCAAGCAACGAGTCTATTTCCCAGGAATGCATCTGCCTGGGGAAGAGAACAGCAGAAGGCAGAGATCATGACAGCATCTAGTCCGGATTAAATCTGTCAAACTGCGGAAGCATGTTTCAAAATCTGTGCTAATAAATCCGAGCCGCTTCACGTCACAAGCGGAGAGTGAGAAAATGTCATCCGATGTTTTTTTTTTTACTCTAGGGAGACAGTTTGAGAATAGAGCCATCTGTATTTTGTAAGTAAAAAAAAATAATAAAAATGTGGCTGCTTGATTGTCTGCATTTTCAGTTCGGGTAATGAGATTTTTAAAGAACAGCTCTGCTTGGACATTGCTCACAGGAATACTGTTAAAGAGGACAGCGAGGGGAGTGGAAATACAAGATAAGAGCTTTAAGGAGAAGCGAGACGAGGAGGAGAAACTGAAACGGTGTTTAAAGCTGTTTCTTCCTTCTCCGGCCTCCCTTTTTTTCGTGCATCTGCCGGTTTGGGGTCTCATTTGAGCAGTTCAGTCTGCCGGCACCACGGGAGCCGGTTATTGCTCGCGCCTGGATGCTGTCTACTGACGCAGTTTGCTGAGAGCAGGGAGCAAGGCCGTTCGTCCGACACAAACAAGGAAAACACAGCGAAGGCTCAGTTGTGTATAGAGCTTGTGAGGGGCGTGCACACGGCGGCAAACACTGATTCATCAGCCAGTTAATCAAAGCATTTACCTAAGGAATAGATTTACACCGTTGATGGGATCGTTATTGGAGGTGATGAGCAAGCTGGGAGAAAAGTGTGGAGGGGGGCGGTGGCAAATACCAAGAGAGGGGATGGGATTAGAATGAGAACTACAACCCTTTGTGTTTTTTTTTCCCTCTTCACCACTTCTCAAGAAACAGCAACAGCATTCATTAGTTACCGTTACAGGCCTTGTGTGTGCCCACGGAGGAGGACACCGCATCTGTCTGCTCCAGCTGTAGTGTCTGTCACACTGAATGAGGGAGAGAGAGAGAGAGAGAGAGAGGGAGAGGGAGAGGGAGAGAGAGAGGGAGCAGACAGACTTGCAGGCTCGATCTCTGGGGCAACAGATCTGGTTTGCTCGGCTGTAAGACCAAACACGGGATGGATTTCTGCATGACGTGAGCGAGGAGCAGCTGCCCCACACATTAAAAGGTCTGAAACTCTTCCTCTTTCTTTTTTATCTCATGAATTCAATCTACGCTGCTGATGCTTAATTTGCTGCTTTTTATTTTTTTTTAATTGCAATGTTTCCAGTTCTTTTTAAGACTGAGACAGACAGGGGGCTTTAATGTGGTGTGTGTGAGAAGAGATTCTTCCTTAGTTAAAAAAAAAAAAAAAGAAAAAGAAAAAGAAAACAGACATCACTCACTTCAAATGTGTCTTTTCTGTTGCCTGCAACTTCACTGAGCGGTTTATCAGCGTCTGCAGGGCAGTAATTAATGAGACCTCTGGAAGTGTTACAGTCTGTCATAGACGGAGATGGAAAGGAAGACATGATAATAAAGGTGATACTAATGTTTCATGAGAGAACTAGTAACGGGATTAATGTTAGGAGGTGGTGCTGGTGGTGGGGAATTTATCCGCTTGGCCGGGCTTCCCTGTGTGGCAGTTGGGAAAAACGATTGATAGGATGAGAGGAGCAATTGTACCCCAAGACTGAGGCGAAGGCATAAACGTGTCCTTTCAGCACAACAAGAACAATCACAGGGTTTGTCTGCGCTTCAAAAAAAAAAAAAAAAAAAACGATATGTGACTCACTCGGCTCATCAGAACACACAGGGGGTAAATGAGCCGCTCGCAGACACACTGTATCAAATGCATCAGGAGCAATTAGCAGATATGAGAAGGAGTTGTGAAAAATACACTTCAGCGGCGGCGATGACCTGACAGCTCCAACATCAAAGCAAAAAAAGAAAAAGAAAAAAAAAAACAACAAAATAAGCTCATTATCTACTGGCCACTGACCCAAAAAGCCCTGTTCAGTACTTTCCATTCACGGCGCTCGCTGTTTCTGACCGTCAGCCCGTGTTACCTTACTGTTGCTTACAATAAGGCTTTGTCCAGCTCCTTCTCGCTCCAGTTTGTCGCTTTGAAATCCTTACTTTCATGCCCTGAATATCTGACAGAAACGCACAACAGTGGCCTGACCCCTGGTGCAGCTCTGAGTGCACTCAGGTGTGCCGTGAGATTTTGTCATTCAGATTTAAAAAGCAACGAATAAAAACATTAGTTTACCGTTTTCTAGATTCATTTCGGCTTTATTTATTTTTTTGGCGTCAGTTATACGTAAAATGATTCTAAATGGAGACTAATCACAAAAAGTGGGGAAATGGTTAACAGCCTGTGACTCATACTGAAGCATCACTTTCTTCGTACTTTCATCATTCCTGCGTATCTCTGACCCCTGCGTCGGTTATCTGTGGTATTTGGGGCTGCAGAAGCGATTCTGAATTCATGCAGTTGAGCCTCAGGTCTGTTTTCAGCTGGCTCAGAGCATGAGATATTTAACATGTTTGAAATTCAGTCGACTTTTCTTTTTTCTTTTTTATCTCCTGGCAATCTGTTGTTTGAGCTGAAACTGTACTGTATATATATGTGTGTGTGTGTGTGTGTGTGTGTGTGTGTGTGTGCCTGCATTTGCTATTTGTGAAAAGATTTGATATTTTCACATACGTGCCCGCGTGTGTATCCGTGGTATTTCTACTTTTGGCCCAGCTTGCCTTTGTTTGTTCAGGCATGCGGTGTGTGTACAGTGCACACACACACACGCACACACACACACACACGCACGCACAAAAGAATATGGCCCAAATGCCATGACATTTTGCCACACATGGATTGTGTCCATTATTCATGAAGAGAGGGGCTAATGCCTGCGCCGAACAGACAACAGAATGCATCTGACTTTTGGAAGAGTGGGACTTAATAAATATTTCCATATGCTTCATGCACGGGCTGTAGAAATTCCAGCAAAGGCCATGGCTATTTTCTGTCACAGAAATCTCGAGGTTTTAATTCAAGGGCGTCTCCGTTTGGCCCTGAAATGGTGGTTGTTGTTGTTTTATTTTAGACAACAACAACAAAAACTCAAGGCATATATTACTAAAAATATAAAATCCAACTAAAATTAGATAAATTAATTTTATTTTCACCTATCTCTCTTCATGTTAGAATTCCATTGTCTTAAAATGAAACTGCTTGTACGAATAAGAAAAAAAGTAAAAAATAAAGTTTAGGCATTGCTGTTTAAAATATACACTGTAGAACAGATACCAGGAAACAAACACGTGTAAAATAATTAGGATGGCAGTGCAGGATACTCATGTGGACAGGACAATTTAGATAAGCGAATTGAGCACAATATACACAGAGCAGTGAAAGCGAAGAAGATCGTGTGTGTGTGTGTATGCGCGTGTGTGGGTGGGTGGTTGCGTGGGGGGGGGGGGGGGGGGGGGGGTGAGGAACAGATTGAGAAAGTGGAGCAGAGGAAGCCACGCGGCACAATGTCTCAGAAGGAGTTTGGCTGAACATTTTTCACCAGCCGAGGACGAGGCTGTCTGGGGAGTGACTTGCAGAGATTGCGCAGATCAAAGAGGACGAGTTTGTTCAGGACAAAGGGGAGCTTTGGGAGGTGCCGCCTGTAGATACGGACCGGTGGCGGTCAAAACATGCAAAAGTAGCAATTTGCCGACCCAAGGTAGAACAAAAGGAGAAGAAAGCAATAGAAGTCCTAAGGAAGAATTTGCAGGCAGCCTCTAAAAGTAAGTATATATATAGCTCTTAACAAGGCAAAAAGTCTGTGCTGACATTGAAGAAGTTGACCTGCAGAAAAATTAAAAAACAAAAAAAAGACTCTGAAAGTGAAAAGGATGAGCACTTTTGCAAGTACTTGCTCAAAAGGAGACAGAAGAGTAAGACTGAAAGACAGAATAGCCACAAAAAAAACAAAACTCCATAAGACCGGTAAAGTCTGGTCTAAAAGAGCAGCCGTTCTGGCTTTTAAATGCAATGTCTGCTCAGAAGGAGGTGTGAGAGTATGTGAGATCACACCTGAGCGAGTCAGAGACAAGGCAAGATTTTATTTCCCTCTGGTGTAAACTGACTGCGAGAAGAGCAAGCAGCGGCTATACATGGTTTCAATTTTAAAGGCTGTGCTGAGCTCCAAAACAGCAACCACAGCAGAGCGTTGGAGCCACCAGAGGACTCCAGTATCAATCCTTGACTCCTGCATCGCGTTGCTAATGTCTTGGCTCCACAGCTGCATGTGTAGAAATCTGTGTCTAGTAACCTTTTAAATTCTGCTTGCTCAGTTGATAAATATTTATGTTTACAAGAAATATAACTTGGAAAAGTCATGAATTATTAAGGTGACAAGAGTTTTTTTTTTTTTTTTTTTTTAAAAAGAACCAGTTCCAACTGGTTCAATTTATCTATCATTAGCCTTCATGCTTATTGAATCCCCTTATCGATGGTGGTGGTAATAGACCCCTTCACAGTTTGTAAACAGTGTGAGTTTTTTTTGAGGGGCGGAGCTTAGCTGGAGGCAAACCATATTAAGCACTGTAGCTTGTAAACACCAGTTAGCATATTTCAACGGATGTTTCTGCAAAATGTACAAGGAAAACTAATATTTTAGAGAATATTATAATATAGTCACTACCCGAGACTGAGAGTGTTATTTTAAAAAGTTGACTCTGACTAATGGGGCAATATTCACCAACCCCTACACTCACACTTACTGGATGGACAATTTGACCAAAGGAGGACACAGAAGGGATGAAGTCTGGTCTGTCTTTATCAAGTGAAGCCTCTGCAACAAAGATATTGTAAGAAATAAGTGAAACCACTGTAGAGAGAAATGTAGTAAATGCTTGGACACCTCTGAAACGTACAACTAATGTTGCGTTAGCTCGCGGTTAGCATTAGCATGTATCAAGAATCCAAATAATAATGAACTTAAAATTATTTCCGTCACAGTTTAGTCTAACCCATAACGTTGTCCCGGCTGATGTATTGGATATTAATCTTACCTGATATCAAATGTGCACTGCAAACAGAGAGGTGTTGATGATTGTCTCTTTCCAATCCTTTCTTTTAATCGCGTTCAACCAAAGTTGTCTATGACTGGCAGCATGAAGGGGTCTATACACCTAAAAGTTGTTTACCAACCGCCATAAAACAAAAGAAGAAGAATCTTTATGTCGAAGCATGTTGTTCACATCATGTGACACTAACATGTCGACAAGGAAGACGCAATTGCAGAGTGGCTGAAACGGTCCAAAGTGTGGCTTCACTTCACTAAAACGGACTCTAACAGTAAACGTGCAATTTATGCAGCATCGTAATTTCAAGCAAGGACAGCAACACCACCAACAAGCTGTTGTATTTGTGGACGACGCACTTATTAAATACCGAGAGTGCCATGTGTTCGACTGTCTTCGGTCAACGAGTGCAGAGCAGCGCTAGTGAGGATCCAGTGGCCAATTTCCTAAGTTTCTCACACAAGCTCTTCTATCTTGTTTAGAAACTCAATAAAATTGCTGTTGTTTACACGAAACCATGAACGACTGCTTTTTCTAGACCAAAAATTCACAGAAGGAATTGATAAGGGAATCGATAAAGAACCGAATCGCTAAGCAGAATCGATAATGGCATAGGTATCAATAAACTCGTATTGATGCCCACCCCCAGTTATGACTGCAGCAAAGCAAACTTTGGGAAGATTTATTAAACCCTGATTCCTCACAACTGAAAGGAGCTGAAAGAAAGAAGAGTAGGTAGGTTTTTTAAATCGTTTTTTAAGCGGTACTCAGTGTTTTAACTGAGAGTCTTGGTTGTGGTCTGTACATATGTGCACAGTGGTACCACCGCAGGGTGTACAGGAGGAGGACAGGAGCACGAAAGGAAACCTCTACCCGTGGATACTGGGTGCAGTCGGAGGTGAAACTGATTTGTGTAAATAAAAAGGGCACCTTGACGCTCAGAGTTCACGGTGGGCATGATCCCACCCTTTTAGTCATCACTGATTTGGTTACACCTGTAATTACGGTAAACTACTGTTGGATGTGAGGCAGTGATTGTCATTCTATGAGCAACCGTGATCAGATTTTTTTGTTATTGAACAGCAGCTCAGTGAAAGCAGTTGGTGATCTTGCTGAAGAGATTGCGGCCTGTGGCCTGCAGCTCTTCATCTAACAGATCACTGCTCCTTCTTGTTCTATTACTTTCCAGGATATTTCAAACTGTTCCAGTGTCCAAATTGCTATAAATTACTGCTGTCTTTATTAGTGGTTGCACAAACTACTTGAACAGTCAGTTTGCTGACTTCACTGCTGTGTTATGACACTTTATGCATCACGCTGACTAGTGACTGATCACATAACAATAACGATATGGATAATTCTGTGAGGACATGTTAGGAGTCAAGTGGTTTTGCAGCAAAGTAAGAGCGGTTAAGTCCATCACAAAAAATACAACAAAAGAAGTACTGCATTATGCACTCATGTGAAAAGGCATCTTCGACGCTAGCAGTGAAACAGTCCAAATGCTCTCGACAGCAGTCAGCTAAGGACTTCACCAAATACCCTGGGGTAACAGAGAGAAGGAGGCCGCAAATCAACAAATTGTTGGTGATGATCATTGTCAAAGCTATTAGACCTTTAACGGCTGCACACAACAATTTCAGAGAAATACAGCATTATTTTGAACCCGGCTACACTATCCCATCTTACAAAATGTTGTGGAGAACTATTAAATGCTATTGATGGTTATGAGCTGCCGCCTGTTTTTATAGGCTGTACACATCTGCATCGCACACTATGTAGCCCATGAGCGGTCTGTTCTCAGAATATGGATTTCATTGTTGCAGTGCTACAATATAGGTTTCATTGCTGAGTCGTGAAACCCATTATCTTTATTTGCAGAGACGTTTTTGATTAACAGTAATGGCACGTCCAAAGCTGACTGACAAACACATAGCATTTGCTGTGGCTACTTAATAATACAAGTCAACTCGTGTTTTGCCAGTTAAATGATTTTCACTATGAAGCGACGGGAGAACGATTGGCTTCCATTAGCAGCAAATCCCTGAAACCGGCCTCTCATTCTGCATTTATATCCAGATATCTGTTATAGAGATTACACTGGCAGAGACCTAATCAAGCATTTTTCTGGCAATGATACCACAGACACTAAGTGTATCATAATGTACATATATTAATGCATAGGTCTTCAACAGGGGGTCCGCGGAGGTACTGTGGGGGAGTCGCAAAATCTTTGGTTGATTGGAAATTTTTTATACATTTTTTTCCCCATTTAGAGCACATACAGTAGGTAGGGGATCCTTCCTTAATCTCTCCATGAGTTTGGGCGTCTGTGGGATGAAAAACGTTGAAGACCGCTGTATTAATATTTCAATACTTTTATCGGTGGGCCAAAGAATCAGTGATCAAAGTTAGTGTACTATCTCTTTCGTAGAGTTTTGACAGGCGTTTATTCAAGTACTGAACCTTCAAAACTATAAACTACTGTGATCCAACATGTCATGCGACCTAAAGAATATAAAAGGAAAGACACCTTCAGCACTACAGTGACTACAGAGTAATTTTCCTGAATAAAGACCCATCATTTTCCCAATTAGCCCTTTGTGTGCCGTGTATTCCATTTGTAACGATTCCTAAGGAAAATAACTACGGGTATTTATTAAGTGTAGGCGGGCGTGCGTGCGCGTGTGCATGTGTATGTCTAACCTCTTCAGAATCAGCGGGACAGCGTGGCCTGCCCTCTTAAAGTAGATTAGCTTGAAAAAGAACTGAGCATACCTTGTTGCCTGGATACAAAAAGCATCATTAAGCACAATTATCAGCCACTTCAGCTCACAATGAACCGGCCTCGTCACATATTTCAAAACAACATATCATTAATGACAGCAGCCTATACTGGTTAGGAAAGAGTGGGATGGAAAGACAAGACAGGGACGGCGGATAAGACGAGGAAGAGGTGGGGGATAGGACAGTGGAAGAAATTTAAAGAAAGGAAAGTTCACAGATGAGAGTATGTGACAGATGATTGACATATTTTCAGCCGAGGAGAAAATGAGGTGAGGTTTGGCGCTGAAAAAGTACAGGTCATTTAAAATGTAGTTAATGCGCCTGAAATCCAGATGGTCCAAATATTTCAGGAATAAAATGAATGACAGTCGGATGATGAAGTGGGATTTAGATTTAGAAAACAGATTGAGAATATAGATTGCTAGGCGTCAGCAGATGTGAGGAAGGGCGAGGGGCGTGCAGTGAATGTCAATAACTGGGCTCTAACAAGAAGTTCAGAGCGTAAGACAATATTTAAGCCAGCAAGACACTGGGTTTTCGACTGAGCTGGGACGACAGCTGGGAGCCTTTGATAAAGAAAACAGAGTTAAGACAAGCTAGCACGCAATCACAGAAAGAGAGTAAACCCACTCATCTCTCCTCATTATACTCTGCATGTCCCTGAAGGTACTTTGGGCTGTAAATTAAACAGAGCAGAGTTCTTGTCTTGACTTCTCGTACCATCCAGAGAAGGAGCGAAACAGAGAATCAAAGGCGGCGAATAAATGAAGAAGAAGGAGAGTTCAGGGACAGAGTGGTTTGTTAAACTTTATAAGTGATGAAAATGAAATGTGCTGAATCTCAGCACTAGGTAAAACTGGCGCAACACATTCACTGAAAAGATTAATCTGGGATATGATTGATGACAACACTTTAACACCAACATATTATGTTTTCACTGCCTCCACTGCAGGACTTACAGAACCAATTAGCCATTTTGAGCTGCTTGACGTCTACTGGTGTTTTCATAATGTTTATTTGTGCTACGTTTCAAGATGTTCTACTTTGCTGTTCCCTTTGGTTAGGGCCGCGTTCGTGTACTCTTTTACGAGGAGCCGGCAAAAATAGAAACATCATTGGAGTAATGCGGCCTCCAAATAGATCTCATGAGCTTGTAATTACTGCAGCCTTCAAATGCAGCAGTGTTTACTGTGTTTACGAGTGAACCGAATGCCTGAATGCGTTCATGACCCCATGAATGTACAGTTTCGACAAAGTCCAACTCTACCTTCAAGTCGAACTCATGAGCACATGGAATTTACTTGTGAAAACAGGAAACGTATCTGAGAATGAGTTCACAAAGACTTCCCATGTCGTAATGAAGCTGAGAGCTCGCTATGGTGGTGGCACACAACACGGGAAGTTGTGTACACAAAATGAATGCCGCTCAAGTGCTAACAACAGGGGTACGCTGTGGTAGTTGAGGAAGCTAGCCAGTGGGCACAAGAGCTGAGTATCGATACGGTCTAAATATCGTCAGTATCGATACCATGGCAAGTATCGGCATCGGATCGATACAAGAGTGATGAGATCAATACTTTTGTTACAGTTTCTCCTCCATACGTCCAGTAAATTATTCCTCACAGAGTTCATGTGAGTGCAGAGTTCTCCATCCCCACCTGTAGCAACGAGATGGGACATGTACAGTTTGCCACTTTGCCACCTTGTATCACCGCAGCATCGCACAGCTGGGACCGATGTCGTTATTGAAATGCGTCTGTACTCGGAAGAGGAGACAATTACACGGGATGCAGACTCACTTCTGTGGTGGAAAATTAACGAGCCAACATTTCCCTGTCTGAGCAATTTTTGCATTCATTATTACAATCGTTGCTTTTGTTTACTTATTTTGCTCAGCTAACTACAGTTACTGACTTCAGTTCCCACTGTTGTTGTGTCGTTTACATGGTTGTATTTATATTTTTTATCACATTATTCCTTGTGATTATTTTGCACTAATGACTTTTTGTGTGTAGTAAAAGGGGTATTATTTAAATTTCATACTGTTAAATTGTTTTATATTGTAACTGGTTAAGAAGAAAAATAATTTGTCTAAATATTTGTCCTGTATTTTATCATAATCTTAATCAAATAACTAAAGGGAAAATTGCAAAGTTATTCAATGATCATGACATTTCAAGAAAAACTATTGGGAAGACACAATACACTAGGCCTTGTTTTTAAATAGGACTATTTCCTGTCTTCAGGTCCAGCCTTCAAATGTAGCCTGTGAGATTGTGATCCTGACATGGAAAGTTGTTCCAGTGATAACATCAGCAGAAGAACACATCTGCTAGGAATAGTTGGCAACTACAAGATGCCAAGGCTAACAGTTTAGCAGGATAACGCCCAAGTAACTTAATATAAGAAAATACAAAACGTAATGAAGAGACAAGGCACTGTTAACACTCTATACAATGGAACTATAATTTGCCATATAAGCGTAACATCCAACTCTGTCATATCTAAAAATGTCTTCCAAAATGTCCACTTAAGAGGTTGTGAACACAACTAGAAGGGAGCCATTCATAAGGAGTTTTCTGTTGAACACGATAAACACCACAGGGTTTAGATTTGCTACGTACGGCGTGTCTTTTTATAATGTTACTTAATTTAGCACATTCTAAATTTATAAGGCAATGTACCTTATAATACCCAGGCCAGAGTAAAAAAAAACAAACACACAGAAAGTAACATTTGATTCCAACTAACTAGTGAATTAACTGGAATCACCGGTCTTTCCTGTACATATACACATCCCACATCTGGAAAGTCAGAAAGTATCAAGACTGACCTCAACAAAAGTTGTTAGTGTCTATAACTACTGGCATTGCTTTTCCTGTGGTGCAATTGGTGCCTTCAGTTGCATTCACTGTTTAGCTACATTCTTCAGAACTATACTGAAAATGTTCTGTCCGCAGGAACCATGTGTGCAGTTATTGCAGCCCAAAGGCTCACGAAGAAGGAGCAATAAATATGGTTTACTCCTTTCCCACCTGAATATCACGCATGGCACAGATATGGGGCATGGTGAAATGGTATAATGAAATGTAGGGAAAAAAAAAAAAAAAAGGAGGGCAAGGCTGGCAGACAAGAGAGAGGTGAGAACACGCACCGCTGGGAGACGGAGAGTGTGCGCTGACCTCTAGCTTTCATTCCGGTCACGGACATTTATCTCTGCCTTTGAAGTGTCTTTCTCCGCTGTCATAGATCAAGTCAAGACACAAGGCCGGCCTAACCTAAATACATAACAGCATCGCTTTTCCTTTCCCCTCTCTTCTAAGGCTCTATCATCCCCATGTCACCTTCCTTCCAGTCAGTTTTACTTTTTATTTTTTATTCCACGCATCAGTTCGTGATGGAGCTTTGTACTAATGTGGAGCGGAGGAGGATCTGCTCTCAGTTGTCTTTGTGAAAGCTGATTATGAGGAGTTTTAATTTCATCAGATAGGGACGCCTTCATTTATGAGCACACACTCAACTCTAGACATTAAGCCTGGAAAACACTGATGAGACAAGCACTCCCCCTGCTGTTCATTACAGTCTGATTAATGTGCGTGCACCGTAGTTGCTGCAGTCTAAAAGGAGTCCAAATGGAGTTCATGACAACAGATCAGCATCTATAGGATTTCTTTTGTACATTATGGTTCAGTGGAATTTAATAATTTAAATCATTTCTTATTGCGTTTCTAGTGATCCCTTAACAGCTCCAGAACTTCAATCTCCAATACTGAATTTTAGTGAAATACAACTTTTTATAGTTAGAATTTGTTTGTTCTCTAACAAACAGTTTTGTCTTTTGTGTGGAGTTTATAATAATCTCAACCTTGTTAAGTTTTTTTTCTCATCTTTATTTTGCAGTTTTACGCTCTCATCTATGACGATGCACTGAAACATTGTTTGTGAGTAATAGGATTTGCAAATCAATTTTTGTGATACTTAACTTTTCTGAATTCTCCATCTGGTGATCCAACAGGATGGGAAAAAAAATAAAAAAAATCTCATTGTTTTCTGCTGTTATTTGATAGAAGTCTGTTGTGCATCTGGGGCTCTTGAAGTAAATTGTTGGCCCAGATTCAGAATTGAACAAGTGCTCTCTGCATTTCCTTTTAATCTTCAGCCAAGGCTGTTTTGGAGGTTATGTGAGGATGTGGGTGAAAGCTCTTGTGTCAGCAAGCATCTGCCATGCTGAAGTGTCCTGGAGGGAGACAATTAATCCCTGGCAGCTCTGGCAGACAAAAGGGACTTTTCTCCCGAAGGTCGTTTACATAATGAATGTTGAAGTTGTGCTATTGCTGTTTCACAATAAATCTCACTCGTGTGCCTTTTTCTTTTCTTCCTTTCTTTCTGCCCCCGCGGTGAAACGTCAGCCAGGATGTCGGGGATGGACGTCGCGTTGTTGGACCACAACGAGACCGGAATCTCCTCAGTCGACAACGGCACTTTCCTCCGCTTCTCCCCGACCTCTTCGTCCACGTCGGCGGCCGCCTCGTCCCCGGGGCGTCCGGGCAACGTGTACGTGTACGTGTGGCTCTTCCTCGGCCTGCTGGTGTTCCTGCTGACGCTGCTCATCATCTCCCTCCACAGGCTGAAGAACATCATCTCCTCTTCCTCCTCCATCCCCGACTGCAGCAGCGAGGGGGGGAGCTCCTTCACCAACATGGAGATCTGCAGCATCTCGTCCCAGCGCTCCACCATCTCCACGCTCTCCACCTGAGGGAGGAGGGAGGGAGCACACGCAGCGCAAGACCCGCACATGCCCCCCGCGTGTTCCCTCCTTTAAGCACATGCAAACGACATGCAAGCATGCACACACACACGCGCGCGCATAGCACCAGCACAAAAACACGTTAGGCTTCATGCATGCATATTCTAATCCTGATGGCCCAGTGACTCTGGCGCCTCCGTGCGATTTGCATAGACACGGGGGGAGATACAGCTCACGACGAGGTGAAGAGGTCATGAGGCCTGAGGGAGACTGTACTGCTCCGAGTCGTACTTCAGTGTTCAAAGACAAATGAACCTGAGAAACTGTCCCCACAGGGTAAAAGCATACAGTAAAGAGACACCGTTATCATCGCCGACTCTTTTTTTTCTGTTTGTCCTTTCCTGTACTGTACTTGTTATGTTTTCTTTAAGAGAAATAACATTGTTCTGAAGTGTGAAGCCTTGTACAGCATGTCTCATTGTGCCCATAGACTGCAACGCAGAGCCAACATCTAACTATTAAAGAGCGTCACTTTGTACAGAAACGCGTGTGTCTCAAAGTCTGGGAAAAGGAGGCCGCATGGCGCACACGCCGGTGCGAGGTTGATTGAGTAATAAAGGTCGCGCACCGCTGACAGGAGGGGCACGCCGTGGCTGCAGCTACACGCCGACCAGGTCAAAAGTGGCAAAACAGACAAGAGTAAATTCTAGTCTTGAAAGACAGGTCAACCAGCGTGACAGATTACCCTCCCTCTTGCCTGTCAGCCCGTGCGCCGCCTGATCTCGGTCTCCATAGAGACCGAAGCCGGGGGATGCACTGTGCAGCCGTACAGCCTCGTCGGTTATTCCAGGCTTAACCTGCACGAGTGGTTGTTTCTCCTCATCTCTGGCGGTTTATTTGGCAGTGCAGACGCAAAATAATAATAATAATAATAAAAACACCATTCAGAGCAAATGATTTGAAAACGGTTCATTCATCCCTGCCACCCTCTTCCCCACAAAATTCAATAAAGAACACAAAGGCTCGGGGAGTAGAGATGACAGCCGAAAAAAAAAAAAAAGCAATAAAAGCAGCCAGATCTGTCAGCGCACCGGACAAATCCGTATTGTTCTCACAGTAATCCGCGCAGTTCAGGTAATATTATCTGCCAGAACTCACTGCGTCCCCAAAGTGTGCACACGCATCACAAAATCCCTCCAGCTCCTGTAGATATTGGAACACACTCACAAATGATTTTAATAGGTCCGTGTCGTTGGCAGAGTAACAGCATCATTTAGATTAGTGACTATATTTGTCTTGTAAATTTAGGCGTATAATCCATACATTAAACCAGTAAACCACAACTGCTAACGCACAGTTAGTTCATCAGATTAGTTTTAGTTAAACTGAGCATTAAGCAAGCTCTTCACAATCAATTATCCCATCTACACAGAGAGAAAAAATATAATCACACTGGGAACTGATTAAAAACATAGGGAATAAGATGTGACTATGGGGTTACATGGTGGTACCAAGTTAAACAACATTTAAATTTAGCCCACATCCATTTTCCAATGACTGGTTTAATGTCGTGGCCAGAAATAGTCTGAATGAAGTTGTTGACAATCTAATAGGTATTTGTTGAATTGTCTTTGTCGCCCCCTATGGCAATACGAAGTAATTGCAGGTGTGTTTTGGAAGCGGTGATGTTGTGGAGGAATGTCTCCTCACACACACACAGTTTGTAACACTGCAAATGCATTTCATAAAATTTAATTAGCGACTCACAGGCTGAGTTATTTTTGTGTTACATCAGGTTACTGAAGAAGATGTGTTTTCAATTGTAACGCAAGCCTCTTTACTTACACCTAGTCCTATAAGAAGATCTCCTTCATCTTCTTGTCCCACTGTCGTGAAGCAGAGAAACAGTAAAACACAATGTCTAGCCAATGAAAAGTCAAGTCATCAAATTCTTTGCATATTTTATTTTTCTTATCATGATTTTTTTTTTCCAACTCACACATGTCATATTTTACATCTTTGCAATAAAACATGAATACAATAGTTTTTAGGGTTTCATAGATCCAAAAATATTTAACCTTTTTTTTTGGATACGTAAGTTGAACCTGTCGATAGAGTATGTGCATGTGCGCATTTGATCAAGATGGCTTCACACATACGGTACATCTCACATTTCATCCTCTCTCCTCCCGCCCTCCCGCCTCTATCAGCTACAGAATCATGATATTGCTTACAACTGTGAGGTTGTAAAACTTATAATCACACATGAGCTCAACGCTTTAAATACAAACATCAATGCACAAATAATCCCGTAGGAAAATGGACCTAAAACAAAATGGCAGCCGACCAGAAAGAACCAAGCTAATAAATAATGATATGTGATTGGTGCAAAGTGCAAATACAAAACAAACTTTTACATTGATTTGATTCTCTTCTTTTTTCTTTTTTTTTAAATAATCAACAAATGTGGGTAAGTGAAGGTTTCCTTTGCGCTCCCAGTCTTATTCAGCTGATTAGGTCTCCCACCAAGCCTGAACCAAGACTATATGTACATATTTGACAAAACAATCACCAAATATACAAAGGAAATCATGTCAGTCTTGTGGTAGTCATCCTCGGTGGCACTGGCAAGTTCTCTTTATCTTAACCATCTCTCGAAAAACGATCGCCCTCCTCGACACCACCTGTTATTACCGTCAGCCTCGTCAACATTATAATAATTATTACACAGTATTTTACATACAGCAAGTCATTAATAAATTAAAGGTGATAAGCGCAGTTTGTGTAGTGAAAGAACAAGTGTAGGCTCTGAAGGAAGCAGAGCTGTATTTACATAAAAATCTGATTCAACCCTGCTGTGGGTAAAAGCAACAAAAAAAGAAAGAAAGAAAAGGATATGAAAATTAAAAAAAAATTTAAAAAATAAAATAAAATTATAACCCAGGGAGATTTTTCAAGAATTTAAGATTAAGCCAATAGCACCGGTTTTTAAATAGTGGGTGGGGCATTACTGATCATTAATCAGTTTATCAGACACGTCGATGGAGTCTTAACTTATTGTCCACCCCGAATAATTCTCGTACTGAACTCCCGCTCGAATGAAAAGTAAAGAATGAGATTTTTTTTTCAAACGCACTAAAAACAAAGGGAAAAAAAAAAAAACTTACGGTTCTTTGTCTGTGGAGGATTAAACGTACCAGGAACAGCAACAGTACCAGTGCTGTGAGTGGTACGGGTATGACGGACCTCTACCAGGTCTGCTTGACTTGCTCTATTTCCCCCCACACTGCAGTCTTTCTATGTTATTAGCGGGTTTTGGCGTGTATCTTCGGGGTATTATGTGTCAGTGGTTACACACACGTATGCAGAGAGGAAAAGCCGTTCCCACCAGCGCTGTCGCATCCTCAACTCAAGTAAACTTCGCAAGGGAGTAGAGCCTAAGGTCCGGTACTTTTTCCTTCGTCTCGGTACCTGTAGTTTCCCCGTGTTGCAGATACGCAGCAGAATGCCTCACCTCTTCCCTCTCTTGTTCTCCCCTCTCCATCCTCCTCTTTGCTCACACACTGTCCACCTCAGTACCTGTTTTGGTGTTCGTAGTGCCAGCGGTTGAAGTCTATGTTGAATGCCACAATGCTGCCGGACGCCATGCCAGTGATCAAAGTCCTGGGAGCAAAGGAAATTACATGTAATCAATCAAGCCTGTCTTCAACAAAGGGTCCGCGGAGTTACTGCATAAAGTTTCTGTGAATACACGTTAACATGAATCCAGTAAATGGAGACAGAAGATGTCATGTTTGAGTCAGCGCTGCCCTCGTTCAGCGATGCAGGAGCTGGTTCAACAGCGCACTTTCACACAGAGAGAGACCTGTCAATCTAAGCCTCCTGTACACAGTAGGCCACGCCCCCATCGCTGCTGAGCCAATCACAAGGTGTTATTTGAATAGTTTAATATTGAGTGCAAAATGATAACAATGGGTATTTATAAAAACCACTAGGATGAATTTAATATAGAACACATATAGTAGGTATCAGTCTGGGGATCCTTGGTCTGAAAAGTATTGAAGAGCAATAGAGGTCCCCAACCTCTGTGCTGCATGGCTACCTTCTAAAAGGGGCTGCTCCTGCCGGTAACACATAATCCATTACCGCTTAATTGAAACTCCCAAGCTAGCAAAATGAACAAAAAAACAAACGTCGGAAGAAAGTTTCTTAGGGTAATGTCTCCCATTCCCCTTTGATGGGACCGTCTCGTTGCAGAGAAACAAGCTCAGGGCTCCCACCGATTTAGCGTAATGGTGAGTTGTATTTGTTTTTGTGGTGTATTTTACGTTGAAGGCATGTTTAACCTTTACTATTACGACCAGAGAGTGAGGAGCCGAGAGGCTGTTACTCATGTTACGAAGTTGGTGCGATGTTACGAGGACGCTGCTAATAAAGTTGCATACACAGTGAATTCATGTTTATTATTGTATTTAGAAAATACCAGTTTTTACGCCGGTCGTATCATTTTATTTTGTTGTATTTATCCGCCACACCTTAAAGGCCGGTCCGGGAAAATATTGTCTGACATTAAAACAGTCCGTGGCAAAAAAAAAAGGTTGGGGACCGCTGCTGTAAAAGATTTAGAAAACACTGATTTTATTCTTGATATAATAAACGCCCTATTACTGTTCCCTTGAGGAGACTTTGTTTCTGAGCTGTAGTCAGTGTTCTGCTTTACCTCTGGTCATGTGAGAGGTCCATGGCGCGGATGCCGGCGTCACAGCCTGGATAGATGTAAAGCTGTTTGAAGTCGCACGCCTGCCACACCTCCACCACTCCATTGTCACCTCCTGTCACCAGGTTCTGCCCATCGCTACTCAACAGGATTGCCTTTACAGAGGAAAAGAGGAAAACGTGAGGCTCCGGTGTGCAGGAAAACAAATATATATATTTTAATAGTTTATTGAATAATTAAGGAGGATGTTCACGCATAAACATACACCAAAACATTTTTTTCCTACAGCCTTACCCGCGAAGAGTCGTTGACCTCCATTTGTGCCAGAAGTTTTCCATTTATACTGAAGTTGCAGAAGCGGCCTCTCTCGTAGTAGATGATGCAGTGTCCCTCGCTGGATACTGAGATGAGACGAGGCCTCTGGCACAGCTCCGGACCCTCCAAGGCTCTAAGTAGGTCCCCGGTGATTGTGTGGACCAGGCACGGACCCTCTGAGGAACAAAGTAAGACCATATAAAATCTGTTTGTTTTAAATGAACACAATTGGTAACTGCAGCTGACTTTAACTGCAAGTCTATTCTAAGCCTATTGCTGCGATGAATGTATCTTTAATAGATTACTTTGCCCCAGTTTAACATACGCTTTGCAAATAATCTGATGTGTAAAAATGAAATCCGTCTCTCTTAGACGTACAAACCTTTGGCTCCACTGATAACCAACCCCAGTTCTGCACAGACAGACACACACACCACCTCGTGGTCGTGTCCTGTCAGTACGGCCCGAGGAGCAGGATAGTCACCTTAAAAATAAATAAATACATAAATACATAATACAGTGAGACGGACATCGCCACACCTCTGGAATCAGATCCCTTTTCATACAGGGACCCGCTGAAACACACAGAATCATGCAGGCGTTTGCTCACGCCGTTTCTGCCACTCACTGTTGTTAGGGTTGTCCCCTATGATGTGGTGTCGTCCGCTCCAGTACCACAGGAGAAGAGTGGCATCTCTGGAGCCTGACACGATGTAGCAATCTCCTCCGATGTAGGACTCTGACCTAGCCAAACACGTCACCACGTCCCAGTGGCCAAAAACTATCTGGGTCAGCTTTCCTGCGGAGAGAGGAGACATCTTAGTCAGTGTGTGTCCTCTAATCATGTGTGTGAAGGCCACGGCTGCTTGGCGTCTAGGATAAAAATACCCCATGTGTATAAATTCCAGGGCTTTCGAAACCTCCTCTAGATCCAAAAACAAAGCAAATATGTAATATAAATAAAGGACTTTTAAAAATAACGTGTGTCAGTCAAATCTGTGTCAGAAAAACCAACCAGTTTCAGTGGAGTAAACCCGGAAGCTCTTGTCCCAGAATCCGCAGACCAGGATGTAGCGGTTATCAGCAGTGACCACAAAACAGTGTGTGTTGATCTGGATGCTCTGGTCCACCAGGTCAGTGATCTGACGCTTATTCACGCCTGAGTTGTTTGCTGCATGAGAGCACAGAAGATGTTAACAGGTTAACGGCGGCGTTCATAACCTTTACTGATCAGTCCGTATGACGCCGCCGCCAGCCAGCGACACGTGCACATACATCCTCAGTGTATCATGTGATGTACTGACTTCATTCCCACCAGTGACCTGGCAGCCCTCAATATCTGCCCGCAGAAAAATCTACCCTTGGTGGTATTATAACTGACTGCTGGTAAAGTCGTAGACGCTGTAATGTGAGACAATTCTACAGCTGCACCTATAAAAACGAATCCAGTTTTCACTGCTCTCTGAAGGTGCCAACAACGTTAAACTATAATAGAGCTGAAAAATATCTGCTGCGGGGAAGCTTGTGCACTGACCTATGAGGGGGTCCATCTCAATGGGTAGATGATGAGCCTGTTCTAGGGAGTAGCCCGGGGCTCCACGGAGGCCTGCAGGATTCAAGCGTCAAACATCACAAACGATATCAAAGACAAACAAACACAACAACCCTGAACTACACCCTGTCACATAATCTCCTACTTCAGTGACGTGAGCTGACCCGTGATAGCAAAACATCACATTATAATGATTAATTATAGCCTAACCTGTTGCGCTAATGCAGTCATTACTGGGGTTAATTGAGGCTTTAATTAGCAAATATTTCTATGTCAACATTGAGTATGTAAACATAATAAGATACAAATGAAACTAAAAACTATGGGCCGTGTAACTACCACTGAAGAGACAAATATCCATGAGTACTTACAGTTTACGATATTTTTTTATAATCAGACTGTATATGAGAACATTTGTGATTAATAGTCTACGGCATGGGTCTTCAACAGGGGGTCTGCGACCCCTAGGGGGTTTACGGAGGTACTGCAGGGGTGTCACAAATTGGTTGATTAGACATTTTTTTATATATTTCCTTCACAAATTTAAATTTCTTTAAATACAAATTAACATGAATCTAACAAATTTTAGAAAAGGCATAAATGGAGGCAGAACATGTGAACCTGTGGATTATTTGGATAGCTTAATATTGAATGCAAAATGATAACAATGATGTATATTTAGAAAATAGCGCTAGACTGAATTTAATATAGAACACATATAGTCGGTAGGGGGTCCCTACTTAATCTCTCCATTAGGTTGGGGGTCCTTAGCCTGAAAAACGTTGAAGGTAGACCCCTGGTCTACGAAAAAAAAGTTACAGGCGCTCACCGACTGTGTTGTGCCAGCGGTTTACGGCAAACAGCCGGCTACACGTGACGGTGACGGCCGCCGGTATGCTGAGGTGGGGGAGCGTGTTGGCGGCGACGTGTGTGACGGGGGAGTTGGAGGGAAACTTGAGCACCATGATGACATCCTGCTGCATCTGATCCTTAAACATCAGAGGGCTCTGGGGAAGGAAACACTGGTGAGACAGACAGAGAAAGAGAGAAGGACCAGGGGGGGAGGGGGAGAGAGAAGGGCACAGGGTGGGGTGGAGGGGAAGGTCGGGAGGGGGTCGGGGGGATGGAGACGGAGGGAAAGACAGAACAGATGGGACAGAGGGAGGGAAGGGGAAACGGTATATTAGTGGGAGGCACAGGGTCAGAGCAGGTACACACACTGAGGGCGGCTCTAGGCCTCGGAGGAGGTCGGTCGGGGGTGTGGGACAGGTTTGGGTTGACATGGATGGCTCAGATGTAGAGACACTGAGGCCTCGTGCTGCTGAGGATAGCAGGGAGGACAAAGAGGCTAAAAAACAGCATTACATACATTTGTATGTAATAACACCAGAAAGCTGTTCATATCAGTGGACTCAAAATGCAAAATGCTCCTTTTCATTTTTACTATACTAGTCTGGTCTTAGGCACAGGTCTGACGTGTAGCTGAAGCTGATATGGTATCTTTTTTTTTTTTGCTAAGTATGCAGAGCTATACTGAAGCCGTTGAGATGTTCTCACCAGGTGCATGGCGGAGGAGCGAGGTGGGTGTGGCTCTATCAGCAGCTGGGAGGGGACCTGACCACAGAGCTGAATCTGGGTCTCAATCACCTGCAGTCAGAGACACAGAGATGTGGTTTACACAGCAGAGGAGGAAGAAGAAGAGCACACTTTTAAAAAACAAAGCTAGGAGAGTCACATATGCCCTCTTAAAGGAAAACTGCTTTAATAAACTAATTCTCAGGAATACAAACCGATTACTGAGAAACTATTTCTAGGAGATAATACTGTAAATTATAGGTCTGAAACAGGGGGTCCGTGGAGGTACTGCAGGGGGGTTGATGAAACATTTTTATATATATTTTATTTTTAATTTTGCGCCACAAATTAAAATTTCTTTTATATGCATTAACATGAATCAAACATATTTTAGTAAAGGGATAAATGGAGGCAGAAGATGTAATCTCAGCCAGCAATTCACATATAGAACACATACAGTAGGTAGGGGGTTCCCCCCATCAGTTTGGTCTGAAAAATGTTAAGACCCCTACTGTAAATAAGTCATTATGATAGCACTACAAACTCATGAAGTGGGACTTTTCTGCGCTATAATCATAATAATTTGCCAAACTATAAAGGGTAACACGTTGTCATAGAAACCAACCTCACGCTGCACGGCCTCTACATTGTCGAGGTTGACCGCTCCCTCATAAGACAAGAAGTTGAACACGTTGAGAGCTCGGACTGCTTCGGGCCCCCGCTGCTTGTAGCCAAATATTAGATCGATCCACTGGTGGAGCTGGCACGACACAAACTCACTCTCCAGCGCCTGGACGGAGGTGTAGAGAACGTGCTCAATGTGTAACTGGTGGATTTAAAGGTACAAGGACAACAGACCTCCAGGCTGTTATAGTCTAGGGCAGAATGTCTTTCTTACCATGCGGTTAATGCGGACAAAGTCTTCAGGTTTCTTGGCCCACGCAGGAAGCTCCACGTCACACACAGGGACGCCGTCATCCCGTACGCCGAGCTCGTACTCGTTGCTGTTCACAAACATCTCCGGCAAGTAGTAGAACTCTGGGATCAGCTCCTAATGCACACAACAGAAACTTTATTTTCATCACACCCTCTTTATTTTCAGCTACCAAAATCAGAAAAATAAATATATAAATACACCGAAGCACTATAGACAACTGATTCTGAAAAGTTTTAAAGTAGCGTGCAGCCCATACATTGACTCACTTACTTTTACAAGCTACATATGAACTGCAGCAGACCAGAGAGATCCATGGCTTTGGATGAGTAAGTAGGTTTATTTCTAGAGCATATTTAGTTTGGCTCAAATGGACCAAAGTGTGAACACAAAGACATTAAAATATAAGTAAAAAGTGGATAAATTGAAAAAGCTCAGCTACAAATAGAGAACCTGTCTTTACTGGGTCAGGTGTAGGTTGCAGTTGCATTTGGATGAAAGGATTTTAGACAATCAGTTCACATTGTAGTAAATAAGAAACAGATCGATTCATTGATGTAAAGGAGTCTAGGACTATGTTTTATTTATTCTGAGTATCAACGTGTCACTTAAGAGTTTGGCTTAGCTTCTATAGTGTGTTTAGCCTAAATTAAAAAGAAAAAAAAAATAGACAAAGATGGAGAGATTGAGCCTGACCTGCAACGGCTCTATCCCATTTTAGCTTTAGTTATGACTGCGGGACATTCAAGAGCGATATGCTGTCAGATCTAAGGGACCACGGAGCTGAGTGCCAGAGAATAAGAATGGGACCTGGCCATTAAGAGCCTGGACAGCAACCGACAAGGTCTTAATATTAATCCGTATAAATACGTGAGCAATGAGCAAAAACTCAATGTTTGAATGTCTTCAAGATCAGCTTTATACATTTTAAGACTCACTTACTGGGGCTTCTACATTTTGTGAAATGCAGAAGGCCTGTTTTTCTAATTTTCTATCTCTAACCCTATTAAAGTGATCATTAACACAGTCTCTTGTGTAACCATTTCAAATAAAAAGCCCTGCATGCAGAAACTAATTTCTTTCCGAAACATCTGCAGACACACCAGACGCAACAGCAACCATATGGGACAACAAAGCACACAAACGCACACAGCAAAACTAAAACGCTACAATAGTATTTTATTTGTGGACATATAAGATTTGATGTTTAGTTTTATTATGTTTCTCTTTATATAATGTTTGAATACCCTCCAAATTTAAGCTGAATGGATTGCTTTCCAATAACCCAATAAGATTTAGTGGGTTGTTTCTAGCTACCTTGACGTCAGCCGTGTCCCTCTGGCAGTTCCTCCACGAGCGGCCGATGCCAGAGAAGGCTCTGTCCGGATGGTCAAACTTGCCATCGTTGGCGTTGAGGAAAAATGTCGTAAAGGGCTCCTGCAGGCGCGGAAACAAGATGCAGATCATTCAGGAGAAGCACAGAGCGCTTGGAACACGTTTAAACAGACGCCGCATGCCACAGATTGAAAGCGTGTTAAGTAGGTACTCACTATTCTAAGCATCCACATCAGCGTTGAATGAGCGGTGGAGTATAAGGTTGTGTAGTGGTGGGATGGAGTGCTGTCGTCGTCCCACGTCTCGTAGTGCTCTGCGTAAAATGCCGCACGCTTGGGATTAAGCGCACCAATCGGCTAGAAGGAATCAGGCAGAACAGCCGTCAGGGATTAACATGGAAAATGTTTCTGCTTTTTCTTTTCATCCTGCGTGGCAGCGGGGGACTACAGGGAAACACGGGTCGATCATACTCTCGGTTTGAATGTGAAAAAGAACATTAAGCCTTGAGATAGACTGTAAGTGGTACCGTGTGACCTGTGTTTTACTATTCATTTGGGTCAATAGCCTCTTCAAGTAGCACACACACACATGCGATTCAGGGGAACAGGCGAGTGAAGTGTTGTGAATTACCTTGGAAAGGTCTCTGAAGTTGCCGGGCAGAGTGAGATCGAGCTCCTCTGAATCATAGTTGGTCAAGACCCAGGGGAAGACGGGGTACTGGTTCAGGTCATTGTAAGTCCTCCCTGCAGGAGTGAAAGATGGAGAGGAGAGGGAGGTTTAGCGCGTGGCACAGTACGGTCTCACACAGTGACATCGTGTCACTGTAACAGTTTACATGCAGCGGAGAAAATTGAATAACTGATGAGAACAAGTCCTCCTCCACACTAGGTGGCGAAATTGGTCTTGTCAGTGGGTTAATGCCATGCTAATACCGGCCCCCTTCCCCGTTGACTTATTATGTCATATAAGAAACAAGAGTCGTTCATGAGGCAGACTGGCATTTCAAACAACAACAACATTATCCAATATGGATAATAGTTCAGTTTTTTTTTTCTTTTTTAGTTTTTTAGTCTTGCGCTACTTCTGGTGCAGATAAGATGGCGCTATCCCTCAGGTGGTTCTTCTACCGGCTCTGTTTACCTTCTTCTTCTTCCGTGACTGGCTTTCTTGGATGTTTTTGTTCCAGGGTTATACACCAGCACAGCGGTTGTGGCACATGCGCACACATGTTATCCAGTTAAAACTCAGATTAAGCGTATACATGCATTACCTGGGTGTCTTAATTGGATGAGGACAACTCTGATAACTCCAGTAACGTGAGTAACGTAAATTGTCCAGTTAAAGTCGGATTGAGGTAATAATTAATTTTTTTTTTTTCACATCCATGTAAATGTACTGACTGTCAGATTAACACGATGCAATGATATGGTTGTCAAAAGTGTTGCTAAAATGTGAGATTGACTTCTGACACAAATTTAAATGCCAAACCATACAAAGGCTGTACAAGTATGTATGTATGTATTACAGTATGTAATGGAGCTCAAACTAATATGCAGACATTTGTAAATGTGGTTTAATTTATCGATTTATAAAGGGTAATTCATCATCTAAAATCAACAAGTGGTAATTAGTAAATTCCCTCAAACTAAAGCTGAGAGTCAACGCTTTAAATCCATGTTACAATATTGATTATGTGACTATAACTTGTTTTGTTAAACAGCTAAAAATGTCCAAAACATATGTGGCCCTAACTGTAAATCATCTGAGTTTTTTTTTTTCATTAAATCACAGATGAAATAGTAACAGTGTTGACAGGTAAGATGCTCTTATTTCTTCTGATCTTTCCATTTTATCAACTCAGTACTTTTATCTTTTGTACAAAGACAACAAAGTGCAACTGTCAAATTGATAAAGTCCAAGCTAGAAAATGTCAACATCACACAGTAAAGAGAAAAGAAAAAAAAAAGAAAAAAGAAAAATAGGAGGTGCTGTTTTCAGCTAGTTCCAATGTTTGGACTGAGGGCGATATGAACACATTAGAGACGGTTGTGTGTTTGACTGCTGATGTGTTCATTAATACTGAGAGGCCAGGATCCTCGATAACAGCACAATGAGAGCTGGTGAAACCAATTTACCTGCAATGGTGTTGAGGAACATGAGGTACTCGAAGTTGGAGATCTCTCTCCTCTGCCAGCGCTGCGTCATGTTGGACGACTTGAAGAGCTGACGAGGAGTGGCCAGGGAAATCCGCCTGAGACACATAGACACGCTCATTTAGATCCAGTTCCTTTTATCAAACCCGGCAACTTTTATTCTAACGAGACACGTGTACGCCTTGTACAGACCTGGCTTGTGGCAGGCCGTAACTCGTTCCAACTCCCACCCGTGGGAGACTGTAGACTACCCGTTTGACTGTGGCGTTGTCAGGGAAGTTAAACATCACAGACGCTGAAGAGGTGACAAGGGTTGTTATACACAACTAGAATTCGCTTAACCTCAACCTGAAGCACTGCACTGTATTCATTTCATACTATACCATACTACTATACAATGCTATGCTATACTACTATGCCACACTATACTATGCTATGCTATGCTATGCTATGCTATGATATGCTATACCATACCATACTATGCTACTATGCTATGCTATGTCATGTCATACTATGCTCTACTATGCTATGTTATGCAAAGCTATGCTATACTAAGCTATGCTGTACAGTACTAGTGCTGTACTATGCTATACTATACTACTATGCCATACTATACTATGCTACGTTATACTAGGCTATGCTATGCTATACCGTACCATACTATGCTACTATGCTATACAATGCTATGATATGCTATACCAAACCATACTGTACCATACCATACAATACTACTATACTTTTCTATATTATACTATACTATACTATGCTGTACCATGCTATGCTTTGCTATACTATACTCTGCTATACTATACTATAGTAAGAACTGCAGACTCACTTCTGTTGGCCATGAAGACTTCTAGTCCAGTATTTTGCAGCAGGTAGCGTCTGGAAAACACCGCTCGGATCTCACTGAACATCCACTTGCCGTGCAGACCCTCTGAATAGGCCAGCACCTGACAAAGTACACCATTGAAAAATAACACCTTAGCCTGAGGAATACGTGCGGAGCAGCAACCAATTGCACCGTCGTTTTTGTCCCACTCTGCAGAGCCCCCCCGTCCCTTTCTCTTTCGCTGTAATGATCGGTAATAAAGAAAGGTAACTTGCTCTCACTTTAGGGTCCGTCTTCTTGAAGGCAGGATCCTCTTCGTCTACCTCAAAGTAGATCTCAGTAGTGGTGATGGACAGAGTGCCTCGAGCTACCACCACGGGAGCTACCAACTGAGCTGGAGTGCTCAGAACCACGGGGCCTGGGAGGATGGACACGTTACTCAGACACGACTGTTTCAGGTACTCATGGCACTCACAGGCGCAGGAGTCACAGCGGTAATGAGCATCGCACAAAACAGAATACTAATCGACACATTAAGTCATTTCATGTTAGTTAAGACTGATTTATTTATTTTTTTGCTACTTTGACTATGATTGAAAATGGTATGAATCAGGTGTAAAAGTCAGAGAACCACTGGATTAGATGAAGTCTGGATCAACATCGGCTTTTAGTGAAATTATGACTCAATCTTCTTGCGTCAGATAAACCAGGCAGATGGTTAGTGCAGCTACATAACTTTCAAATGACCAACTTGCCTTTGGAGGTAAAAAGCCTTGGACGGAAACGTACTAAAAACAAGAGTCACAGACACTTAAGTGGGACTGTAACATAGTCTCCTGTTTGTGCGTCTGTTTGTTTGCATCTCACCAGCGAGGTTATCGATCTCTTTCTCCTGCAGCAGACTGACGGCGTCGTCGTCTCCCTCCAGCATCAGCTCCGCCTCCGGGTTCTGGGTGACCACCGATTGGCTGCGGAAATTCTTTTTGGATTTAAGCCCCTCCTCCTCTTCTTCTGTACCTGTGTCACGTGAAGTATGGAAGTGAGCGGATGCAAAAAGCAGGTGCAGACGGAGTGTTTTTATATTAACAGATATTACTGACCATAGTCCTCTAGCGCTTTGAGGGATATGTCAGCGTGAGTGGACCCAAAGGCGTTTCGCACGAATCTCCGTCTCCTCCTCAGATCATCCTCCCAGTAGTCTAGACGCCAGAAGTCGTGTAATTGGCTGAAGAGGTGAAAGGGGAGGAGCAAATAAGAAAGAGTCATTCCAGTGGTGATTAACCAAACAAGCATTTTGGGACAGTGGGGACATTTGAGATAAAGTTAGATTTAGTCCAGCAACTTCTAAAACCAGTTTCCTCATTATTTGGGGAAGGATTTGACCACGAGGGCCTTTAAACTTTGTAAACATACAATAACTGACTTTTAACTGAGAGAAAAAATGTGCTTTACGACCCCTGAAAAAAGTTTTAATGACACAAACAAGAAAGAAATTCAGTTTTATTCACACATGTAACAGAATTTTTCAATGAGCATAATGCAAACTAAATTTATAAATGTGTCTTTCGTAACAGCATGCGTAGTGTGGCACACACCGATTAGGCATAACATTATGACCACCTTCCTAATACTGTGCAGGCTGCCAGTCAAAAGTTTGGACACATCTTCTCATTGAATTGAATGAGAAGATGTGTCCAAACCTTTGTGTGGCAGTTTAGGTCACAGTTGTGACTCATCAGAGAACGGACATGGGCTTTCTGAGGGTGTCCTGTGATGTCTGGTACCAGAATGCTGTTAGTGGGTGGCCTTTGGGTCCTATGAGTTGAGGGGAGGGGCCTCTGTGGATCATCCCACAGATACTTGATCAGTTTGGGATGTAGTGATGTTGGAGGCCAGGTCAACACCTTGTGCCATTCTTCTTGTTTTTTTGTGTTGTTCCCAAATCGTTTTAGTGTGTGTCTGTGTCAGGCTGCATCCTGCTGCCATCAAGGAGTGTCACTGTCACAGGGTGGAGGTGTCTGGTCTGGTCTAGGTGGTTGCTACATGTCTAAGTAACAACACAGCATTGTCACAAGATGGTCAATACGATTTACTTCTCCCATCAGGGGTCATAATGTTGTGGCAGATCGGTGTAGAATCCCCTTCACTGATAGTGACATGAGGGGGACAGACTTCAGATGCTGCTTGTCACTTGTTCTCAAGTTAAATCCTCAGAGTCGCTGCCAGCCTCGGGGGCAGATAGGATAACAAGCAACCACAGATTTAATGTGAGCTAAAAAAGAAGAGCGGCCTCACGCAGATACCAGGCAGCTACGATGTTCGAGGTCAACTATCAGCGCGTAATTCATGTACATTTAAATAAGCAGCGACCGTTTCAAAGCGTCTCGCTCTCGAGCAGTGCAACGTCTGCCGTCAAAAGTCGTGTCCCAGAGTGTAATCTCTCACCTCTGTGACATCGTCCCCCACGCTCCATGCTTATTGGTCAGGATGTTGAGGATCTTCTGTTTCAGCTGGTTAGCAGTCACGTGATCTCTGTGCTTGGCGGCGCTGATGAGGTGGTCGCACATTTTCTCCTCCTCTCTCCGGTCCGCAGCGTACTGGGCACAGTTGGACTGGAGGAGAGACAGAGGAGAGGAGAAACTACTGTCAGAGATGATGAGGAGGCGGTGGTTAAAAAAAAAGAAAAAAAAGAAAAGGACACAGCTGCAGCTGAAAAGCATTACACACAATCAAATATGTTTAAATACAGCTGGTGATCACACATTTGGGCGACAAGTGTTCAAAGCTGACATTTTAGCTGATATTAACTGCTACACATATTATTTCTAAATGAAATGGCAAAAAGATAATTTAGAAACAACTTCGAACCACTGCAGAGCACTAACAGGCTGAATTTAATTTTAAATGTCAAATGATTCATTCTTCAACCCAGTTAGTTATCAGATGTCATTATTGAGATCACCCTCAAATATTGGTTTAACAACTCTAGGACACAAATTCATACTTTTTATTCTTCATTTAAATACTAGTCTCCTAAACCAGAGTATAAAACAAATCTGGTAAGAAATACTGTGGTATTCATTTGTGCTGTAGCCCAAAAAGAACCTAAACAGCGTCTTCCTGAAACACTACCTAAAATAGTAACTACGTCTATTTGAGGGCTCAAATTTACTAAAAATAAACACAAATTAGCCACTTCACATTGCTTTACAGCGGTGCGAATATGAGCACTGCTTGTTCGTACGCACCTCAAACTCAGCATGCTTGTGCACATCCTCGGCCCTCTGCCTGTTCAGGATGAACTCCGCTTCGTTGGCCACGCGCACGATATGATCCTTCATGGCGTGGCAGAGGAGCCTGACGTGATAAAATTACGGGGTTAGAACCGTATTATTTTTTTTTTTGTTTTTCATCGTGACGGAAACTGATGAAACTGATCCGTGGTTTCAGCTAAAAGCTTACTCATGTCCCTCTTTCTTTTCGTCGTGCGTCAGATGTTTTTGTTCTCTTATATATATATATTTTGTACTCCAGCAGACGAAAACAAATTGGCAAAATTACAAGCGCTGAAATTAGAGTGCCGCAAATCAGCCGTAAACTTAATTGTACTTTAATGGTTAGACTTCCTGCTGAACACATATGGCCCTCTGTACTTATCCTGGCAAGGTTCTCATTAGTACTATATCGCACCCAGTAGTTGTTTTCAGCACTGATAACAGCATTAGTGTTGAAGTGTGAATTACAGGGACTCGTGAGGGGTGATTATCAGCCAGTGTGATGGATTACCTTCCCTCATTGATGAGCTCAATGAAGGCCAGTCCGGCGTTCTTCTGAATGGAGTTTTGCCACTCCTATGAGTAGAAGATACATCAGAGTGAATATGTGGAGCCGCGGCTTCAATTTTAGCTTTTATCTCCATTAAACATATGACTGTGCATGGATCATTTGACAGTGATGGTGTCTATTACGGAGATGTAAATAAAAGGCAGTTTGTTGGTAAAATACCCAAAATTGAATCCTTGTTTTTAGTTAATTGAACACCTTAATTAAAAGCTAACATATATAAATGTATATTTTTGTGTGGTTTGTGTGGTTTTGTGTCTATGTCAGAACATAAACTGTAACAGAAAATCTTGTTACGTCATTCAGCCTCGGCCCGAAAGAGCTAAGCCGGTTGCTGCTCAGTGTGTAAAGAACGTACGAGATAAATATGACTTCATTCAAGAGGAAATATATCATAATTTATCATCATTGGTGTAAGCAGTGCAGACAAGGCCCAAACTGGTCCAGAGAAAAGGATCAAAAGAGCTCTCTAAGTGTCAGTGAAAATGCAGCCATCTAAGCATGTGGGAGTGTTTTACGTGTTTGCGCATACGAGAGTAAAGGGTTCTGAGTCGAGAGTGCGGCTGAAAGCCTCAAACTATCGGAGCTCCATTAGCTCCACCGGGCTCTTAAGACCGTGAAGGGCACATGGGACCATCTCCCGTTACACTCCCCCACATCCAAGAGGATCGATTTCTGGGCTAGGGTTCACTCTCCCGGGCCTCTAATGGCAGACGAAGCCGGAGCCAGTGGTAACACTATACATGCTGACGAGCGGCCGCCCAGGAGAGCGGAGGAGAGGGGAGAGGGAAGGGAGTGGTGAGCGGTGGAAGGAAGGGAAGGGGGCAGCGCGGAGAGCGGTGGAAGATGAAAGCGGCCGGTACCCGGCACACTGGGGTTTAAATTGACCTCGGCTCGAAGGTGGAGAGCACACGGGAGAAGAGAGCAGGGACGGGGGTAGAGTTGAGGAAAAAGGGAGAGCAAGACGGAGGAAGAGAAGGGCCCCTTCTTGATCAACAGCTCTCTGAGACGGGATCCAACAGCACAGAGAGCAGATGGGACACAAACTTCACTACTTAAAGAATGGGAAAAGTGGTCGGAGGAAAGCTCACGCATGGTAAGTGGCTTTTGTGAAGGGTTCCGGAAACTTGAGATGCTGGTTTTGAATGTTATTTAGTAAAAATGATACTGCATGAATTTAAATATTAAGTAAAATTTGGTACGAGAAATATTTTCATGAGACGTTGAAAGTCATTTCGTGGCCTCGATGGTGACGACGGAGAACTATGTTGTGGTGTTGCATTCAAGGTGATATTATATTACATCTGCAATGCGCTCATTACATGGCAAAGCCTGCCTCACAGGGAAGATCAATAACCTGACGTTAAACTTGGCCAGTGTATATATGTGTATATATATATATATATGTATAAAAAAAAAACACACTGTGAATATGTGACAAACTTATCCTAAGTGTGAGGACAGTAGGCAGCGAGATGGGGAGGGGAGGCGAGGTGTTACCAACCTGGGAACAGAGCAGCATTACGAGCTCCACCACAGACGTGCTAGACTTCATACACACCAGACCTGCGGCACGGAGACACACGGCACAGTCAGCCTCTCTGACACGCACACCGCGCACCGCCAGCGAGGCACAAAAATATCATCAAAGGATACACTGTGGTGTCAGTGGTTTTCTGCTGTCGCACACAGCCATCAAAGTCAGATTCATAAAAAAAGGCATGCCACAGAAAGGACTGGAACAAACGGAAGAGAAACAGATGAGGGAGGACGGAAGGGAGGAAGGAAGGAAGGAGAAGGGAGGGGAGGGGAGGGCGGGGGAGGAGAGAGGGAAGGGAGCGGAGCTGAGGAGAGATCAACACCGAGACAGTGGAGCACAAATAAAACAGGACGCCAAGAAGCGGGTGGGCGGAGGAGAGGATTGCAACACATTTAGTACAACCTATAATACAACCGGTGTTAAGAGCTGACATAATCTGATCTAAAAGTCACCAACATTCCTAACTAGCTGATCGGAAAAGAGCGCGAAACGCTGACTTCATACCTGCTTGACGAATGGGTGAAGCAGCCAGCTCAAAGACATTTACTCACTCTCAGTCATGTACTCGCACTCGTTCATTTGCTCAAACGCCACGGTGAGGGACAGTGAATGAGGAGACTCCACAGAGAGACGCCAGTTAGAGAGAAAGGAGCCGTGTACAGCACCTGTACCTTCAATGAGCAGTTCCTGCCCATGGCTACCCAGCAGCGTCCTGGACAGGAAGGGGGCAAAGTCCACGAAAATCTCCCTCAGCAGGGGGGCCACCTTCTCCAGGGCGCGCTCCAGCTTGGTGGTGATGCTGTGGCGGGAGTAAGCGGGGGAAGAAGGAAGGAAGAAAAAATAAAAAGGTGAAGAGGACGGGAGAGCAAAAGGAGGCGACATACAGATGAGGGCAAAAGAGCGCGTGAGGGGGGACAACTCAGGGGAAGATGGAGTGAGTGGGGACGGGGGCAAGAAAAACATGCGTGGCGAGAAAAGAGCAGAATGGGAAGGAGGAGGAGAAGGAAAGCGCAGGACGACAACGGAAGAAGGGAACAGAAATAGAAAAAGGGCGTTAAATGGACGAAGAAGACACGGAATAAAATGTGCGACGAGGGTTTGGTGTGGAAGCGCCGGGTTAGTATGAGTGAGAAAAGGTTGATGGGAGCACAGTTTTAAAAGGTTAATCGTGGAGCTGATTATCGTTAGCGTCGTGGGATGAGTGAAGCTCCGAGTGCAAGAACACTACACCTGATAAAACAGTTCTTAGCACGTAAAATATCTTTTTTTTTTCTTCTTAGATTTAAGAATAGATACATTTTTCTATTAGCGCCTCTATGTGTGTTCAAGTGTAGATCACGTGCAGATTATTATTAGATGGAATACTTTTCTATTCTGCGCTCAGTTAAGAAATTGAGAAAAGGAAGGCAGGAAGAATACAGCAAAGCAGACTCAAATGTGGAGCCTCGATGGTAGTGAGGTTAGCATTCTCGGCCTTGTTGGCATGTGTGATTTGTGAAAGTGACCCGGGTCGCTAGCGTTTACAAATTTAGTTTTAACCTCTGACCAGATGGGCGGCGTTTGCTAAAGCTGCAGTGGAGGTTAAAACAAGACTCGGGTCTGACCCGCAGCTCGGGGTTAGTGTGAGAAGGCAGCCATGCCGGAAGTGACAGACTCGATTGTGCCGCTGTAAACATCTAAACACGTGCTGCCTGGCGTAAAAAACAAAAGTGATGCTAACTGCTGAGGCTGTTAGCATCCTGCAGAAGCAAAGATGTCTGCCCTTTCTTGCATGGCACTCGGGGGAACATTTAGTGGTGGTCGGGCGTAGCAGAGGGTGTGTGGTGGAGGTGGGGCAGAGGGGAGGGGGCATGGGGACAGGACGAGTATCTCCTTGCCTAAAACACTGTCCTGCATCTCGGGGGGCAGCCTGGAAGCCTGCCAGAGAGCTAAAAGACTTGAGCTCAGGGGGCGTCTGACCGCTGCGCAGCGCACACTGCGCCACCTCACAATAGGAACTGCA
This sequence comes from Mugil cephalus, assembly GCF_022458985.1. Lineage (NCBI taxonomy): Eukaryota > Metazoa > Chordata > Actinopteri > Mugiliformes > Mugilidae > Mugil > Mugil cephalus. The sequence goes on along the minus strand of NC_061784.1, from coordinate 13,437,390 downwards.
ATACAAACCACACACACACACAAAAACACACGTACAGACACGCACACTGATTAAGGGGCACATGCACACGCGCCGACCCTCTCACGTGTGCGCGCACTTTTAGAAGAACGGTATCCGCTAACATTTAAGGAGAGAGGACATCGACAGAAACGTTACAGTACAACTTGCTAATATTTCTGGTGATGCTTTGTTGCTAATTAGTGAGAGCGTCATATTGCAGATCATCGTTTATTATTGGCACCTAAACAGTGTGGAAACACAAATAAAACAGATTTAGGTTAATGACAGGTTCATTTACAGGTTTTCAAATACGTACTCCGCAACCCGTTAAGGCTGTAAGCCTTAAAGCTACAGTGTGGAACTTTTGTCTCCCCCGTCTGCTGGTAAAACTAAACTACAATTACACTATTAGCATGTGAGTGCGACATATTTCTTCTTTCAGTGCTCTTCTGTGAGGAAAAGCCACATCCATGACAATGGTGTATATGAACGCTGAGTTGTTTTTCTTTTTTTAACTGGAGCATCACAAACTTTTCTTGGATGCTTTCTCTGTTTTTTTTTTTTTTTTTAAATTCTTCCTGACCTCTAGTGACAGTGAATCCATACATGTTACATGTATAACACTTGTTTGTCTGGCAGCATGTGAATGGCACCAGATTTAAAACTTTGGAACGCAGCGCGTGAAACGCACCAGCTAGGCTAATTGGGATTGTGTGAATCCGTTCGTGGGATTGAATGTGACAGAGGTTCATTTGTAGACAAAAGTTCCGCACTATCGCTTTAAGATACTGGATCGATAAATGGTGGAGTCTTCATACTCAAATTTTGACATTAAAAACACAGTTGTCATGTCAGTGAATGGGTAGTGCAGACTGAGTGAGATGTGCCGGTGTAAAACATAACTAGTGGCATTACCTTTAAAGAGCAATAATGATCCATGCTTTTGTAAATGTTAACTCCATCTGGAATTAGCATGTTGTGACTTTTGTGATTTCTGGCCCAATTTGTCCCTTTTGCGGTTGCAATTGCATTGCTCCCGGCTAATGTTGTGCATTTGTTAGCCAAGCCTCAAAAAGCATGTAGGTGCACCCCTGTTGCTCTCAATTACAAAAATGATCTACACCTATAAAGTCAGTAATGACTGTGTGAGTGAACTTCGGGGAGGATGAAGGGACAGTAATGAGGTGGAAAAGAGACAGGCACCCAAGAAAAACAGACGGAACCAAAACCAGAATAAGGGGGGGAAAAAATAAAAAGAAAGAGTGGAAGGAAACTGAATGGTTGGAGCGACTGAGTGCTGAATGGCGGCGAGAGCTCGGACCTCATATTCTCCATGGTGTCTTCTGGCATGGGCGCCACCGTCTGAACCGCTGGCAGGTTCTTACTCGTGGCACCGTTGACGAAAGACGAGGAGGAGGACGAGGACGAGGAGGCCGAGTCTGTGGCACCTGGGCGGGACGGAGAGAGAGAGATAACGGAGGGCGATGAGAAATAAGATCGAGCGTTATGAAGACTGACGACGATTAGCATGCAGGATAATAATACAGGAAATGTATTAATGTCACCGACCAGCTGCAACCAAATTTAATTTGGATAGTATTTCACTGGACATGCTGCTGCCTGTCGTCTGGTAATGGCCTCAGTTTGTGAGAATAGCTTTGCAATCAATATACAAAATCCATTCCAGGGAACAAATCCCTGCCTTGTCCATTATGCATGTATGACGCAGTACAATATGTCCGACGGGCTGACAAAGGCTCGAATACAAATCCACCGCTGAGCATGAAGCCACATAGAAACAACACTGATCTGAATGTAAGCTGATGTGTATTGGATTCTCATCTTGCTATCTAAAGCTCTTATTATTACTGCAAAAAAGCATCTATTTAGAAGATAGCCAAAGAAAACTGAATGATGTTCACGAACACTGTGAAGCTCACACATGGTCTTGGACTCATTTGAAAGTCAGGACTCTGAAGTTTCTATCACAAAAGTCAGAATCACTCTAAGTGGTATTGTTCTTGAGTAATCAAAGTCGGCACACATGGTTTTATCAATGAAATCAGAAGAAAATTACATATTGCACGCAGGATTTACTCAAACACAACTCGTGTACAGAGCTCTGATTGGTTCACAAATCTACTGCTGTCCCATATACGACCCAGTGCAGTGTCAAAGGGTTAAATGTTGGCTTATTCACTGCCAGATCTGAGTCAAAGAATAACTAACACAAAATGATTTAATTAAATTTTTCCTGCATGGAGTCTCCATCATAGCACAGAAGTACAGAAACATCTTTCTCTTGCTGTACTTCATTCATTTGCCCCCCAAACAGACTAAAGCTCAAACTAAAAGGATCTCCTACTTCGCTTTGTTCTAGCTGTCAAAGTAAGAGGAAGAAAGAGAAAGGAAAGAAAGCATGTCCTGCTTGACTGAGCAGCCTTTCCATTTCCGGGGGCCTTTCACACAAACACCTTTGTCATACTGGAGGTGTCTGTCTGCTGCACCCTGAACAGAGGCAGTGTATGAATATGTATATATATAGAAAAAAAATCTTCAGATATGAGGAAATGAAACTACTGGCAATAAAAAGACGTGGGTGTGAAGAAGGTACATGTTTATGAGCGCGCTGTACGTATGTGTTATCTCTCACCTGTAGTGTTGATCATGCTCTTGGGCGTTGCTGTCGCAGCAGCAAAAATGTTGGGGGTGCTTCCAGCAGTGGCTGCGCCACCGGTGGTGGGCGTGCCCACGGTGTTCACCGACAGACTTCCAGGCGGAGGCTTTTTGACCGGGACCACAACACTCCTGCCAAGGATGAACCACAAAGGCATCAGTTTCACCTACAGACACTACGCTCTTTATTAATGCACCGTTGTCCTTGCCTGCAGTGTGTGGCAACATCTGCGCTCATTAACAAACGGTCTGACGTGATAGCACCTGATGTTGAAGTATGTTAATGTTGGCTCACGATGCTTTAATATATCCAGAGCAACTTAACATGATGTTTGACCTTCCGAATTCAATACATTTATTCATTTGGACTTAGTTTTTACTTGTAATACACTTGTGAGTTTTTCGTACAAGCTACACCAATTGTTTTTACAGTGCACTGACCCCAAAGGACAAGATTTCTTTCCAAAATTACCTTTGCCGTTTTAAAACTCTTAATACTTGACAACGTCACGGAGCTGGATGGATGTTTTGAGAACACTGGAAGCTTTAGCATCAGCATCAGATACCAGCTTTATATGTCTTCATAAAGCTTACTTTTAAATCCTCTGTAAATACTCTGATGCTTTAAAAAGACATATCATGGAAATAAATCTATGAATGTATTAATTAATATGTTGCACAGCAAAAAAACAAAACATGTTTTTAACTAAAACCCTATAATGTAGCCTACTGCTGTTGGCTAGGCTAGTTAGCTGGTGTCTAGGCTAGGCTAGGCTAGTTAGCTGGTGTCTTCTTGCTGATTGCTAGTTGGTAGCTGGTCAGTTTTTCAGTTGGACTGGGTTTCTAAATGTGTTTTGCCTTGGATCTTGGCACAAGGGATTGTAACATCTTATCCTGTGTAATAATGAAGACATTTACAACATTTAAGTTTCAAAACATTTTCCTAATGGAGCTGTGACTGTTCAGAGAACAAATATATCTTTGCTTTAAAACATGACTATAATCGTGCCTATTTGTAATTACGTGGGCCGACGGATTAAATGTATGAAGCCAGTCTGAACTATGAAGACAGGCTTGATACACGGGGCGGACATCTTGGAGATGGATATGGAGCCGACCATGATCTATTATGCACACTATCTTCAATCAATAACTTGGCTCTCAAGGACTGCGACAGAGTGGGATCAAAGAGACTGAGTGATGCACGGGAAACATTAGCAGGTCATCACTCAGCGGGAAGTCAGTGCATTAAGCATTCGGACAAGAAACAAAAACTCTATGTAGATTTTGTTTGTGTCCCGTCACGTCTAACGATGTTTTCATTCAAACAGTGACATCTTTTTAAGAATCTCCTACAAAACTGATGTCAGCAATGGGAGGATCTCCACTGACAAAGAAATTATTCTGTTTTTGTATTGGATTCTTAAAATGAATGTGTCAATTTTCCCTCACGAGACAGTGAGTCGGATTCACATCCTTCCTATCTGAGGAGTTTCAGTTGCATGAAAAAACAACAACGCGACAGCTGGCAGGTGAAGTTATGGATTTGTCAATGGTGTCACCCAAAAACCTTTGTTCAAAGATGAGAAGTCTTTTTGAAACACAAGAATGCAGGCTCCTTTCTACGCCCCGCTTATTTTCTAAAACTGATGCGCAGGGTTTTTGACAAATAGCAGTATACTATATGTATCAGTATTGACTGCAAAAAATTGATTTAGTGATGGATGAGTGATGCTCTACTGACTCAGAAATTTGTGCCCCTTGTAGGCTGAACAGTGAGTGCGACCGACCTGTCAAAGGAGTGGAACTGCATGGGCAGCATGGGGTGCGTCTTCAGCGCCGGGTCGGGATGGTAGGGCGTCGGCCCGGACTCCTGTCCCAAGTCCCCACCGTCAACGGGAGCCGCCACCAAGCTCTTCAGGATCTCCTGCATTAAAAAACAAAACAAAAAAACAGATGCGGTGACAACAGTGTAAGATCCTACGGCAGCATGAATAAAAATCCCTGACTCTCAAATGATCTAACTCAGGGGTCCTCAACATTTTTCAGGCCAAGGACCCCTAAAACTAATGAAGAGATTAAGAAGGGATCAACCATTTTCTATATGTGCACTATATTAAACTCTAATTTATAAAAATACATTATTATTATGCCTTTACTGAAATGCTGGATTCATATATGTATTTAAATTTGTAGGAGGAAAAAAATATATAAAAAAATATCTCATCAACCAAAGATTTTGCGACCCCCCTGCAGTACCTCCACAGATCCCCTAGGGGTTGCAGACCCCCTGTTGAAGACCTATGATCTAACTAAAAAACTGAGTGAGAAAATTGCTTTAACGATGCAGTGAAGGGAATATGTGTCCCAACCACAGCTACACTGCTTCAAATTGTTCACCCAAACTATATCTGAAAGTGTTTTCATAGATGGATGTGATTTGAAGTAAGGGTAAATGTATTTACTGAATAAATTTAGCATTTCCGTAAGCGGATGTATTCCAGACTTGGACGTTGAAAAGAGACTCGGATGCATGTTTTTCAGGTCGGAGCGGGGGTACAACAGACCCACCTTAACATTGATGCCTTTGTTTGTCTGACTGATGCTGGATATGGATGAGGGCGGGGCTTGGCTGGAGTTGGGGTTGGAGCTGGGGTTGTGTGGAGAATCCAGAAGGCTCTCCTGTGATCTCCTAACATCCGCCAGACTGCACAACAGGTCCGTGCCTCCACCTCCTCCGCCGATGCCTCCTCCTCCTCCAATGTCCCTGTCTCGGTCTCTGTCTGTCTCTCTCCCCACCAGGCCGAGCCCGAGCCCCAGACCCATCTCCGAGCCGTTCAGGGATCCGGCCACGTGGCCCTCCTCCCCAATGCCCGAGTCCGTGTGAGGGAGGCCTGCCCGGGGGGAGTCATCCACAGGGGTGGGGGTCTGCTTGTCCCGATCAGAAAAGCCCGTGGACGGGTGCTCTGCGGGAAAGATGGAAGAAATAGAAGATGCCACGTGTGTTTTCGAGGATAAACAGTGACAGAACAGTATTTATTTGTGTAAAATGCCTTAAGAATTTCAACTTCTCAAAGGATGAATTATTTCCCATTCCCTCTTGCTTGTAAGCTTTAATTTCTCCTCCAAGTTTTTCTCTTGACAAAGGTATTGTTGTTTGCCTGAAGACTGCATTCATTACATCAGAACATGATACTGAGGATAATGCAGCAAAAGAAAGACAAATCACCTGTACTGGTTGGGGAGTTGATCTCATGGCGGATGCTTCTCCCCGATAGGCTGGTAGACCGGCCTATCTCTCTCTGGGGCTCCAAAATATCCCGATACTTTGACACCATGAGAACTGAGATGAAGTACACAACTGCCAGTGCCAGAAACTGTGCCTGCTTGCTGTCATCCTACAGAAAAACAAGGCATGTGCGGAAAAATGTTCAGTAAAGAAACACTTTTCCCCCTGTATATTTCCAACCAGACACACACACACAGACACACAAGTAAGCGCGCTCACCACGTCTCTGAAAACCACAGCTCGAAGACGATTAATGTCTACATCCTGCAGGAGTCTGTCTGGGTCCTGCTAAATATGGAGGAAAGAGTTTCAAACGTGCTGTATCATACATATGGATGTTTCCGTGTCCGATTTTCCTGCAAGCGCCGCGGGGTATGCATTTTATCTGTGTTTGTGTGGTACCTTGCTGGCGGTGGAGGCACTGTGGAGGCTGTCCTGCGACTTGCTGCTGGTTATGGAGGACTTGCAACTGCGATCTCGCTGTCTCTGCCTGCACTCCAGGCAGTTCCTGACTGCCACGCAGCATACTGATGGAGATGAAGGGAGGCAGGTAAGTGTCATATGGTCTGTTTTCTGTTTGAAAGAAACAGGGCTGATGTACTGCAGTGTGGAGCACATCCACTCGGTCATGACCAATAACGTCACAAGCAGCGTGTCGCGTTAATTGCATATGGGGCTGCAAAGCAACAAGCAAATATTTTCTAATATTAATATGCTGTTGTACACTGCTGTGTCCAAACTTTTGCCTGGTAGTGCATAATAATGATGATTCTAAAACTTAAAAAGAAAATTTACATATTTGAGAATCTGGATTCATCAGAATCCAGTATTTGTAAGAAAATTTACTGCATCTCGCTCCCTCAGAAGCCTGAACAAGAAACGAAGGAGCAGAAAAATTAGGATCAAATTACACCAGCAGCAATCAAATCAATTTTCTACGTAAAAGTAGTTTTGAACGCAGTCTTAACCTTTTTAAAATCTTAAAATTAAACGATTAACTGGGGCTTTTATTTATTAGTTTTTTTTAGATGTAGCCTATCTTTGCAATTTGAATATATTTGATTTTTTAGCGTAAGACGTGACTTAAACCTTTCACCATGCTCTCATAAAACTAAAAGATTAATTAAAAATATGAATCAACAGATCCATCGCTAACATAAATAAATATTAGTAGAATCCCTAGTCAACAAGGCCACGAGGCGCCATACTGCCAGGTCCAACGTTTCGGTTGACACTGAAGACATTCGACGGACACGCACCCAGGCGGAGGCACTGTCTCATCAACCCTCCTGACGACATGTTCTTCTCTGCTTCGATCTCGCTGAAGTTGAGGGAGCTGGCGAACACCAGCACGTCCACCATGGCCATGAGACGAGACAGGAAAGTGACGGCCGTCTCAGAAGACATGCCCTGCGTCGCCTCGATGTTTTCCAGCTCCGTCTGGGGGGGGGGGGGGCAGGGAAAAGCACACACACACACACGTGCTCGCTTGTTAATCACTGAAAAACGTGCGTGTAAATTTAATGAAACGGATGCTCTCTCAGTGGGTTTAGAACAGTGAGGGCGGGGGGAAAAAAACCCTGCAATAAGATCTACTTTAGAAAATGTATGGACCTTACATGGAGAGTACAACAGTCATAGCTGGTTGTAACAACAGACAGGAAAAGCAATCTCGAGTGTCATGCCAGTTAACGGGATGCCAACATGAAGTGTTCGACAAAAACACGATACAGAGGAAGTACAGCCTGATGTGCACACGGGTGATGGTAACAGTGGGGTCGTGACGGGAGCAGTGAGACGGGTGGAGCTACCCTCGAACACGTGACAAGACAATGAATCCAAGTCCCCTCTGATCACAACATCCGTAGCATTTCTACACTGAAAATACTGGAGGTAGCATAGCAAGGGGTTAAAACCAAGTGCGTGGTTTGCGGCGTCTCTGCTTCGGTAAGCAGGGTGTGCAGAGCTGCGGCGAGCCGACAAAGTGCAAGCATCTGGGGGCTCGTCGGAGGAAGTGAGCGGAGACATTTGGGGGGTAACAGACACACAAAGGTGAGGACAGAAGGGCTTGGGTTGGTGCTCTTAGCTCTTCTGGTGAAGATGAGAGTCTCAGGCTCTTTACGCACCTCTCCCCCTGCGCCTCCTCCCCCAGGAACAGGGGTCACCTCCTCTCCCTTTGACCCCCTCTGGGGTCCGGCTCCTCCTGCCTTCTTTAGTGTTGATACAAATGGGACAGGCTTAGCAGATGCAACCCCCAAGGACTTTTGGAGAACTCTCATGCTTGTTCTCTTATAAAATATCTACTTTGACCTATAAATAATCCTCTCAGTCCTATTTATTATTGACCCACCTCCTGGCCTTTCAACCCCCTTCATTATATAATATTCTAACGGTGTTAGAATATTTCATCTGGAAGAACTAGACACACTGAGGCAGAGAGGCATACCCACAATAGTCACAAACAGTTTAAGGTGGAGTATTGATTAGCAGAAGAGGAGCACAGAAAATAGAGAGACCATGGATGTCAGACAGGCAAGGGTTAGTGTCAGTCACAATGGCAAATAAACCAGAAGTAAGTATTAGTAGAATAGAAAGAGAGGAAGAGACAGCAACTTACAGTGTTGGCACTACTCTTAGAACTCTGCCCATGCGCAAAAAGACAAAAACAGAGACAAAAAAGACAAGAAAATACACAAAAAACACGGAACACAGAGAGGAAAAGAAAAGATTAAAATGTAAAGATGGTCAAAATAAACCGGTTATCAAATTAAATTGGTTGTTAATTGAAAGTATTGGAACAAAGTTTAAATAAAGGTTAAAATACTGTTAAAGAAGCGTTAGACAGTTAAAAATATATGGAGATACTGATGAGAAGAAACCAAAAAGTTGAGTAATTGTTTGTTTTTTTATTTTACAATTCTTATTTATTTTAATTTTTTTTAACTTATGGCCAGTCGACTTCAATTCATGAAACCATGCGAGATCAATGCTGCTCTTAGGACGGAGAAAATCTATTCTGAGTTTGGCGTCGATGCCTGAGCTACAGGCCTGCGGTGACCGGCAGTATTGCCTCCCACCACAGAGGGGCGTGGTAGAGCCACTTACAGAAGGGGAGGTGGCGGCAGACAGGAGAGGCAGGATGCCTCCACAGGCAATGATGATGTTGTCCACCATCTGAGAAATGAGGTGGATTGTGTTGTGGACGAAGATGATGTTTTCATTGCTGTTCACGAAATCCATCACTGACTTGGTGGAGTGGCTGAAACCAAAAGATAGAAGAGTTAATAATGGAATATTAGATAATAAATCTTAAACTTGAAAGGCAAAAAAACAGTGACACATCCTCTCCTATCAGTACTGTTGTAAACATGTCAAACTGATCCTATTCACCTCCTCCAAACATGCACATCTGTCTCCAGGGCAAACAGCAGATCAGTGAGCAACCTCTGGTGCATTGGCGACCACTTGAATTCTGGGATGCGGAACATGGTCGTGCGCGGGCCAGGGCTGAACTGACGCCGCTGCTCCTCCGTCATCGGCATACCCCTGAAACCCAGGTCGACGCGCAGGTCCCGCTCCAGCTGTGCTGCGGTGCGACCGTGGAGGGCCTGAGATCGGTAGAGGTAAAGCGTACAGTCACTAATATCTAGGCACGTTAGGGAAGCAGCCAACTGGTGGATCACCTGTTCATTCCCTAAAATAAAAGGGGGAATCTCAGCGGGTGAAAAAGCACTTCCCCCCCAAGTGATGTGACTTTATTTCAATAAGTTCCAACTAGCAAGTACAAAGTAATGAGATATTACAGCCACTGGAAGCTAGCCCAGAATTTTAGCTTTGAGGTAAAACAAAAAAAACAAACAAAAAAAACAAAAACAGGAACCTCTGAAAAACATTATTTGGAGATTATTTGCAGTGATTTTACCGATTCAGTTGTATATAGTTGAGGGAAATAAGTAATTTCCCTCGGAGCACAGTATGTGCCGTTGCTTTCATGGTGCAATTACAGTACATGTGTACGTCATGGCAAGTACAATTAGAGTAACCTAGCAACCCACTTGCAGACTACTGTGAAAACAGCATGTAAAGTCAAGTCTCCTAGTCAAGACCTGAACAATGCAGTCAAACGCTCATCAACACACCTGAGTGGTTGCAGTTGTTTGGATCTTCTTAATGTCCTTGTCCTTCCCATCATCCGACCTCTCGGTATCAGAGGTGGTGCTGGCTGTGTCACCTCCGGTCTTCAGCCCTGCAGCCTCTCCCTCCGGCCCAGGTGTGACCTCTCCTTCTGAGAAATCTGCTCTGGACGCTCCTCCCTGGATCTGGGCTTGGCTCTCAGCCTCGGCAATGGAGCTGATGTCGGCGAGCGGGCTCTGGATCTTGAAGGGTCCGTCCTCGGGAAGCTCCCCAGAAGTGTGACTCTGTGTTAAGTCGGACCCGCAGCTAGTCATGTGGGCCAGCAGGCTGAGGTCATCGCTGGCGCTGGTGGTCGAGTGAGCCGGGACCGGGCCGGACGGGGTAGGCTGGTCGGGGCTCGGTAGTACAAGGGGGTCTGTGGCTGCCAGAGCTGGAAGTAGCTTCTCGTCAACCTGGGAGAGATGAAGGAGGTAAGTCTGCAGCAAGTAATAAAAGTCTGCAGCGACTTCCTTTTTCATCTGGCAAGGTTGAATGACTAAAAAGGCTGGAATGCAGCAGATTCAACAGTGACTGATTGGTGAAATTATATTCTAGGTCCGCAGGGAAAGACAGGGCTCTACTGAGATGATCTGAATTAATGACAGTAACTTTCATATAACATCCTACCTTGCTGAAGAGAAATCCGTTGTTGCTTGGAACACTGTCTTTCTCGTCCGCCAATGTGATGAGCGGACCCATGTTTCCGTCGTCCTCCAGGCTGACCCCAGAAAGCCCCAGGCCTGACCCTATTCCAACCCCCGAGCCCGGCGTGTCGTCTTTTGGCGCCAGATTCCCATTTAGGTTCTGAACCACGCTGCAATAAGCACTGTCCAGGAGAGAGTCCACCTCCACCAGAGGTCCATTTTCCATTCCTCCCCCGCCTCCTCCACCTACACCTCCACCGAGACCTTCTGGAGAAAGGTCCAAGTCGTCCAGCTTCACCTCCGTGGCCTCCACTTTCTCAGCTTTGATGTCGACCAGTAGGTCGTGGACCTCCACCCTCACCCCCGGACCGGCGCTCTGCTCCCCAGGCGTCAGGGCCTCTCCGTTTGGCCGTTTCACGGCGCCCTCTGCAAGTAGGTTGCGCGAATCTCCTCCGGCCCCCTCGCTGTACTCTGCCTCGCTCTCCGGCGTCTGTGTCTGGGAGTTGTCGTCAATCTCTAGGTTGCCATTGACGACCGGGGCGGGTGCGGCGGAAAGGCCGGAGATGGTGGACACGGAGCCTTTCTTTCCCTTCTTCATGTTCTCCTCCTCCTGACGCTGGTACTCTTCGTACATCTTAGCCAAGTACTCCTTATGGGCTTCATAGGTCACCTGTAACAGATGGTGGCACATAATTGGTCAGGTGATCAGATCACAGGCACTGACAATAGTGAGCCTCCACATCAATAACCACCAGGAAGCCCTAAGGGGGGCTCATAGATCATCTACAGCAAAGACCTTGTGGATGAAACTGGGACATTGGCCTCCCACAGCTATTAAACCATCATCCATAACGTTGCCTCACTTTTACACCGCTCTGACAAAATGGGTGAGTTAAAGTCACTGAAGAATGAGGGGAGAGGCGACTCTGGTCATTGACCCAAATTAACAACAATCAATGCGTACAAATCAATGTGCTTTTCCTTCAGCTTCACTTTCTCCGGCTTCCTGTCAAAATATCCTAAAAATCATTATCACCATTTATGTTTCTTTTATGATATTTTTAGCCCAACAGCAAGTGGAGTCTAAAAATTTAATACACCAACAAGAGCAATTGCCTAACATTACGATTAAAGACGTGCATATATGGTCCTCACCTTAGAATGCGCGATGGACAGGGTATCAACCCAGACCCTCCACCCTCCCCATTCGTATTTGATGGCGTGGTACAGTAGGATCCTAAAGATGTTGTACACCATCTCGGTTATTTTCTGCTCCTCCGGGTTCTTGGGGTTGATGTATCCGAGGGAGAACATCCAGTCCTGCCACACAGAGCACTGCAGCAAGCAGCTGGTACACAACACAAAGAGCGTATGCGAGTTACGCCGCAGCACGGGCTCAATCACGAAAACACAACAATGGTCGCGTGTCACTGACTGAATGCAAGGTGAGTCATTTGTGGGCTCTTACCGTCGATTTTCGCGGCTGTTGCTGAAGAGTTTTATCATGTCCGAGAGAAAGAGTCTCCGCACTTCCATCAGCTCGGCACTGGGAGAGGAGTTTTTCAGTAGGGTGGCCACTACTTTCAGAATCACTGTGTGGCAGAAAGAAAATCAGGTAATGGGAAAAGATGAGAGGGACAGGAGGGGCCGAGGTAGATCACTATGCGGGAGATGGCTGCAGCACTGGCTTCACTATTTAGGCTTTGTTGTTTGTGCTCGCATTAAAACGGCTCTGCCTTATTGGCAGACCAAAGTACACGGAGAGACACTGCGCTTTTTTTCTTCTTCTTTCTTTTTTTACTTACTGGGATTCTGGATCTTGACGGTGGAGTCAGGCTCAGGGTGGGGTTTGTGGACCACTTGAGTACACACCTGCTCCGTGAGGATCTGCAGACAGAAGATTAACATTTAAATGCCACGACAATCACTTGAATGGGAAACAGGCTACTCGGTGCAAACCGCTCCAGAAATGAGCGGATGTGACTGAGCCAGGCGCCCGAACAAATCACCTACCTCATACAGAGTGTTGTAGGTGGTGATGGAGACGGTGTTGGTGTGCATCATCAGCCTCTCTCCGAGCAGCGTGAACAGACTGTGCGTGTGCATGATCTCAACCTTCCTCCTGCGGGGGGGGGGGGAATCAAACGCGCACACGCACATTCATTACGGCTTTATGACAGTCGGCGCTGACATTGATTGTCACTGACCGGATGACACGCGTGATATTGGCAGCGGGCGCCATGTGGCCCTGTCAGTTATGAGGGGCCCAAACGGGATAAGCAATGAATACCAAGAGGAGAAATTAACAAGAGCCAGCGACAATACGACGACACCGCAGGAGGCTCGTGTGGCTGTGAATTATTAGCCGTGATTATTAACCTTGCCAGTGGGTGAAAATTGTGTTTCTAAGACGGTTTTTAATGTGAGAGGCTCAGGCTCGAACTCAAAACTTTCTAAACTGAATTAAATGAACAATTAAACGAATTAAATGGAAAAGTGTTTGTATATCCCTGAATAAAGTTTGCACAGCATTTAATCACCGGCTGATATTCCACGAACCTAGCAAGCAAATTAGCTCCCATTATGGTGATTAAAATCGGTTTCAAAAAATCTCCTTTATTTTTACAGGAATCGTTTTTGACATACAGTTCCCCCTCTCAAAAAAAAAAAAAAAAAAAACGAAAGAAAACACAATGGCCTACTTCACGCAGAAGTGAACACATTATGTCTACAACTCTCGGCCTGTCGTGACAAGACAGCGCCAATTTGTCAAACGGTGTTTTCATTCGTTATCCACCAGTTTACAAACGCAAGGAGCCTAACGGGCCGTTATGAAAGACAGCTCCTCCTCAGATGATTAAAATCAGCCGTCCACCGTCTACAAGTAGCTGTGGGGTGACGGTCACTTGGTGAGATTTTTAGAAGCCACAGTCCTCAGGTTAAAGAGCACCAAAACGTTTCTTCTTTTTTTTTTCTCCTATCATTTCCTCCACATCTTTATTTGCTGCGAGAGAAGGACGAATGCACGAAGGATTCACTCTTCTTGCAGCCCGACGCGTGAACACCACTCCGTGCATGCGATGGAACAGCAATATTAACGGCGGCTCTGCGGAAAATTGCAATCGATCCGTCAATATCTCCAAATAACCCTCAGCGGGTCGGAGAGGAGAGAAGTATTATTAGATATTAATAGATAAAATCTCAGACCTGAATCTCAAAGCCAATAGGAAACCAATCACGTCTAAATTAGATTTATTTTAATCGATCGGATTGACAAACAAAGCCGCAAAATGTCAGCGGCTCTGACGGCACCATGGCGGCAGCACAATAAAGCAAATTACCAGATTATCTATAAATCAATAAAAATAGGTTATGTTCAATCAATCATTAAAAAAAAACATATTTCAAAGGTATAAACATTTAACTACACGCCGTGCCGTTTTATGTACGACACTAGCATGAGCTCTGGATCGATATAACATTTCCATAAGTGTTAAAATGACCTCTAATCTAAAGGACGCAGCACTACAGCGGGTTGTAAGGTTCAAGCAGATGTTAAGCAGGTGGGGGGTGGGGGGGTGGGGGGGTGACGGTGCGAGGCTCAGGTGCAGCGCGGCAGAGAGGTCTCATGTCGTGCGGTGACGTGCTCGTCACATGGGATGAATAAATCCCCTAGCATTCATTGCTGCTCATCAAGGTTCCACCTCCCAGCCAGTGCACTCTGTCAAGATGATTATTCCGCCTGGACGTGATGATGAGGAACATTATCTCCACGTGCACACAAACAAACAGTCCTTCCACGGCTCGCTGGAGACCGCACTGCTGCAGGTTTCCCCCCCCCGCTCCGTGTGTGGCGCCTCCCAGTCCCCCTACACTGATGCAGCATTTGCCTTTTTACTTGTGACAAAGCAACTGAGTGATTCACTGCTTTCTGAACAGCACACAAAACAATACGACAGGAAAATACAGAGAGGTTTGAGGTACTGACTTGTGACCGAGGTGCTTAAGGAAATAGCCCAGAACTTTGAGGGCCTGGACCCGGATGCTCTCACTCTTAGAGGCCAGGAGCTTGCAGATCACCCTGGAACATATCAAACACAAAGCCGACGCTCATTACATGCCACTTACAGAATCTCAGATAAAGGCTAAAAGTAAACAAACAAACAAACAAACGGAAAAAAACAAAAAAACAATCCACATGGTAAACGCCTGCTGACTGACATTCAGTAAACAACCCTCAAAGTTACAGCTGGCAACACATGCGCTGAGTGAAGCAGTTTCTTCAAAGGACTGCGCACAGAGGTAATTAAGAGAAATGGCGAGGCACGGTTCGCTCTAGCAACAGAAGAGTTACCATAGCAACCAAAAATACATCCATGTGTAGTCGTGCTTTGGGGGAATTACCATCACAGTTAGAGGTCGCCTCTGGAAGATGGGGCTGCTTAGTTCAAATCAGCATATATATATAGAGAGAGAGAGTGAGGGTATACATACACCGATCAGCCATAACATTATGACCAAACCATATTGCGTATGTTTTTTTTTTTAGTTTTTAGTTGTTCCTAAACCGTTTTTGTGTGTGTGTGCTCTGGTGCCAGGCTGCATCCTGTTGGATGAAGAAGACGTGTCATTGCTATGGGGTGGGGTGGTACATGTCTAAGTAACATTCACAAGGTTTGAATTGTCACAAGACGGTCCTCAAATTATTTACTATTAAATCTGCCAGAAACCTAAATATGAAATGTGTCTGCTTTATGATTTAGTGTAAGATGAGGACACTTTCTATCCAAACTAATTAGGTTTTATTGGTTATAAAAAATACTGAATGGTTGCTAAAAATAGAAACTGTCTGATGTATACGGGTTTACGAATTTAGGTCAGAAGCATCCGTTTTTTTTTGGCGTCATGCATTAACACCTTCGGGTGCCGATGCGTGCGCGTGGGCAGACATTCACCTTATGCCATTTCTCTGGTCAAACGCGGGGATCATGGACGCCGGGTGCTCGGACATCAGGGCCACCAACAGCTGGAGCACGTCATGAATATTCTCATCCTGCAGAGAAAAGAAAGCCGAGCTGAGCAGGTGAGGAGCAGAGGAAAGCCTGACAGGCCGGGGGAATACAGGGTTAAGGGGACAAAGGAAGAAATAGAGGGGAAGGGAGGGGGGCACTGTGGCAGAGCAGGTGGTATTTCAGAGCAAGAATAGATATAATTGTTACAGAAGAGTACATTCTGTTCAGTCCATTGTTGCGCCATTTTTCATGCTGTCACAGCACCAAAGCTGACTCACACTCTCACTGGTTTAAGTGGACCATAACTCCAGCCCACAAATTATAATGCACATTTTGCCACCAGCTCCACTCCACTGCTCCCCCTCTTTTGCTCTCCCTCCCCCTCTCTCTCTCTCTCTCTCTCTCTCTCTCTCCCTGTCCATTTTAATGCAGGAGTTAGCATTTACCTCGTGCATGGTTAACAGATAGTTGAGAATGCTCTGCAGCTCGTCCTCCTTCACGCCCCGGTCCTGTGAAAAACACACATTCGCCAAAAAACATTGACGTGGTTTTTAATTCGGTTCTTGGTCACATTTAGCCGCGAGAGCAGCAGCGACCTCGCACACGTGCAAACGCAGGAAAAATATGAGCGCACACGAGCACAAAAGCCGCTGTCTTTCATTCACACCACTATTCTATAATGCTATTCTCCACACACACACATTTTAGATTAAGCCTGCAGTCCCCAGGTAGAAAAACAACAGGGAACATAATTGAAGAAAAATAAAATAAAGGATATTTCTCGTAGCTTAAACAACAAAAAAGAAGATAAGGACAATCAGTTTGCCCTCACTGTACCTTCAGTATGAGCTGTTTGAGGAAGAGAAGCATGAAGGCTCTGAGCGAGATGATCTCCTTTTGAGATGGCCGCGGTCCGTCTAAACAGGGGCACACAAACAAAGAATCCATTTCCTGTTAAAAATCCGTTTTCATGCTCGATAGTGATCAGCTAAATAAGTCTGCAGTCTGAGTGAGCCCTGTTGTTTACTGTTATTGGGTTTTATTAGGCTTCCCGGAGAGCGCGGGGGGGAAAACCACGTCAACACAAGCACGCGTGCATACGCTCGCTCTGAAAAACCTGTAAATCACTGTCATTAACTCCAGTGGCAATTTGGCAAACTGGATATTTTATGGTTGCGCTAATCTAACTTATTACAGCAAAGACACGGCAATTTACAAAAATGTGATGGATGGTCCGAGTGATCCAAACCAAACAGCCACCGCTGCTCCGAAGCCCTGGCACGCCATCAGCTGTTTTGCTGCGGCGGGCTGCGGAGAAACTCATTGAGCTAAAAACACAAAAAGCATTTCTCATGCGGCTCTGAATTCCCCCTCCATTCTTGGAGCGCTTAGCCCCGTTTTACAGCGATTCATTCATCTGATGGAGCTCTATTACCTTCAAAACATGCTCTTAACTTGGCGCACGCGTTCGCGAGATCTTTCTGGCTTTTTCAGCTCGTTCATTCAGATATTTAACCGCTCTCGGATTCAGCGGCGCTTTTAACAAACGTTAAAGAGGAAAACTGACACCCCGAATGTTATTATGCTTTTATTGATGTAACAGCTGTTATTTTTTTTCTTTTATCTTTTATTTTTGAGGTGTTTAATGTCTACATGCCAGATACACAAGAAGCTTACGGGGGTGATGAATCAGCTCAAAACAGCTGCCAAATAACTCGCTAATGGAATGCAGTGTCAAACGGTCTAAAAGTTGCATTGATCTAAGGCCGAGCTTTTAAAAACAGGGGCATTTTTCCTTTAATGGTCCCACTGCAGCCAGATAAAGTTCTCTTCTCTTCACTCGTTCTCCATCACCCTCAGCTACCCCTCTACATCAAGGAACACAAACGACAACGCGAACCCTCGTCCGGGTCGTAAGGAGCAATAAACATTTATGACGTCTGGCCTGTGAGCATTTTGCCACGGCACACTTTGCTGCGTCAGGACGTACAGAATCGTCCTGGTTTTTATGTGCACCACAAAGCGGGAGTAATGCTACTGCAAGGAGTGCTCATTGTGCGCCGGATAAAACACGCCATGTCCTCTGAGAGGATCTGAACCTGCGTTTGAGCCACCAACGCTCAGCCAGCCGAATCACGCTAAGAGAAACATAAAAGACGGCGGGTGTGAAAGGGAGGAGAGGCGAAGCTCGTGCGTCCGTTCCTCCATCGCGCTCCGTCGCCCTTGAATCACGCGGGTTTGCCCGCGGTTCAGTCTGTTCACCTGCTCCGCACGGAGCCAAAACACGACAGCGGGGGCGATCCGCTGCGATCAATCATCCTTATCCGTCAAGCTGGTGCATGTTGCAGGGACGGCGACGTTCGTCATCCATCATGGTTACGCTGCGGCGTTCGCCGGGACGCGCCAGGTGAGCGCGTGGGAGCTCAACCTTCGTTTTGAGGGTGAACAGACGGACAAACTTGCGCGGCTCAGTTCCATCTATACAGCTTCAGCTTTAATTATCATCTCTTACTCTTTGAAACGAATGTTCCCTGTCTTTACGCTCTTAATCTGGCTCTACAGTTATATCATGTCCTCGTGATAACGAACGAGAGCTTTTTCTTCTGACACTTCTGCCAGATAATGACAACCTGCTCGGGAATCAAAGGGGTGTTGTGTGTGTATGTGTGTGTGTGTGTGTGTGTGTAGCTGCGCGTGCATAAATATGTGAGTTTTCTCCGACTTTGAGGCCCCTGCGACAACTACGCACACATTTCTGTTTAATCTATTAATACAGTGAATTTATTCGAGGTTTCTCACTTATGGATGCGATTCGAGACCAGTCAAGTGAAACAAAATGCATTTTAATACATCATCGCTGATGAATGAGGCCTAATGCAAAAGAAAAATCACTGAATAAATAGATGAAACTCCGGCTTATTAATATTTTGCCAGAACTTTTACTTAATTCATATTCCATTTGTTTCAGCCACATTCGTTTTTACAGGCAATAGAAGGCATTTAATCACTATTTCTGTTATATTATAATTTAGCTCTAGACTTCAAAAGCAATGTAAGGGCCCGGGGTGTTTTATTAAGTAAAAAAAAGTACACTTTTTTTTCTTTTTTGTTGTCCTGAAAGCAATTTCCAATCACCGTTGAATGGATTTATTTGTAAAATACGAGAAAATAATAAATTCTAATAAATAATTGCAAGGTAAAAGCACGCCAGGCAAAAATATATATATATGTGCCACTTCGGATTCAACCTCATGCCTTCAGAGTGCGGCGCAGTGGAAAACGTTTTTATCCTCAAAGACCCTGGTATGATTAAAGTATCTGTCCATTACTATGCAAATGAGCGCATATCACACTCGTACAGTACAGCCAGAGAAGCGGACTTCCTCAAACAACAACTAGCAGCTTTTAGCTTTGAACAGCGGTTGGCAGGGGCTAATTGCTACTGTACTTATCAGTGACTCTTTACAAGGCTGAATCCCGGTGGTGAAAAACAGCAATATCGCCAAACAGAAGAGGAGCCAGGCAGACACTTGATTAGAAATTCCAAAAGCTCCCTTGGATCTGCCAGTCAAATCTGTCTGCTGCCATGGCGACGCGCGATGCGCACTCGGAGCCAGCGGAGGGTCCCGAGCAGAAGAAGGGGTTGATTAAAAGCGTGAGCCCTGCTCCGACCTTCTGACGCTCCGCTGTGTGGCAGCGGCGGCCGCGTTAAGAATGTTCCCTGATCCGCTGGAAAGGCGACATTTTATTTTATTTTTTTTTCTAATCTGCTTCGACGCCGCGTTGTGTTTGGAATATGTTGTGATTTATTATTTCGATTCTTTTTCAAATTTTTCTAATTTGTTTTTTGAATCCGCAGCTTTCACAGGAAGAAATAAAAAACGGGCGTACATCTCAGTAAATATGAAGGATTTATTCTGACTGACTTCATGGGCGACGAAACTAGTTGTCAAAAAGCTACAAAAAAAGAAAAATATTTATTGTCTGTTTGAAATGGTCTTATTCACTCTCAAACATGTACCAACTTTTGTATCACAGAGTTACTAAGCCATGCCTTCTTACTCATGTTCTACGTGACGTATTCCATGAAATATATTAAGAGTTTGATTTATGGGAAATTAAGTCAATGTAATGCCTGAATGTCTGAACTTTGTGCGTGGCAGAAATGACAACGTATCTCTAATGTTTCACTCACTGTTAATTTAAGGCATTAAGATAAAACTGAATTCCATAACAGTAAAACCTTTAGTAGCTCATCTTATAAAATCACACATTTTTACTCAAATAAATCAAAGGGAAACTTAGCCTGGAAGACAGCTTGAAGTTTCCCCGGCCAACCATTTATATATTTTATATATTAACCCAATTTTAACCAGTGATGGACAGGAAAGCAACTTAGATGTAGTGATACACGTCATCTGAGCAACACTGAGTTGATCTGGTTTACAACAATATGTTTCTATTTTTAACCCTCTACTGTTTAATCCATATGTACTGTATCATTAGTGAGATATTTCACCACTAATAAAATATATTCACAGTGAAACAAACAGGAGGCCCACGTCCATTCTCATAGCTGACTGCAATAAAGGGATTTGTTGTGCAGAATAAATCACACAGTTTTTTATTCCGACTGGCTGGAGGACTATTTGCATGCAGACCATAGACAATATAAAGATGGACGCCAGAACAGCTCATCAAAAGTGAAGCCAAAGCAAGCAGAGCTCCCCCTAGTGACTGGCGGTAGTATAGGTCACGGTTGAAGTGCACCCCATGCTTACATCTAAATGCTGAGTTGCCAGACTCTTCTTCTTCTTATTATTATTATTAGATTTTAGTCTGGCCACGCTAAGGGAAACCATGTCCGATTAAAAACAGTTATTTGCTCTGTAAAACTAAGGGTACTGCGGAATTAACGCTGAAAGGCAAAACCTTAAGTTCGTAAGACCTTACAAACACTCTGAGGAAAAGAATATGTTACTCTACATTACAGCAAGGCTCTGCAGGCAGGCAGCGATAAACTACCTCTATATTTTCATGACAAGCATGAAATGTACTTGTTAACTGACACGACACCTTTTGTGCCTGCTGTTGTTTTAACAGCAGTTACGGAAAAAGAATAGAAATCGTTAATAAGTTCGTAAAGGTGATGATTATTTTGTAGATTCAGAAATAAAGGTGTTACAAAACTCACATGCTTTGTGAATTAATATCTGGTTACTGCACTTGTAATATTAATATGCGTCTATTAATGGAGGGACGACAGCTAAACTGTACCTAGTCTGCAGAGTGTGAGAATGCAGTTGGCCCTGTGGTGGGACAGGCTCCCATCCTTATCCAGGAAAATCACAGAAAACGGACAGACTGACAGCCGGGTGAGTGGCGTGCGTGCACATTTGAATCGTGTCACAGGCTGACGCGCCTACTGCCAGATAAATGTGAAATGGCAGCTAGGAGCTTGCAGAAAGGGGGGAACGAGAGGTGTCAGGGGGAGACAGAATGGAACCAACCACAGTGTTACACTGTTCATTTGATGCACAAGGTCAGGATCACGTCTTTAAGTCGCTAGTCGTGTTGATGAGGAGCGCCCAGGGACTTTCTTAAAGTGAACATTTTTATGCATTTTTATACATACCAAGACCTTTCGGGGTGATTCCACTGCACTCCAAAGGGTTGATGGCCCAGTAGTAGTACTTGAGAGTGTGCATGAGCTGCAGGACGGTTCCGACACGGCGAATGGTGGTGTAGATGGTGGCGGTGCCGATGAACTCCGATGACAGGTACGTGTAGAGGGAGAGCTGGACCTGTGCACACACAAGCCATTTACATATATTTCACACACTCAGAGGTTCACAAATTGTCTGGGGAGAAACAATTTATGACTTTGTGCTCGTGGCCTTCAAACAAAAGGCTGGTTAATTGTGTAAAGGCAGCTACGGGGGAACGAGAGGAAACTTCCCCCGCGGTAAAAAAAAAAAAAAAAAAAGGCGCCAGTGTTTTCTTCTCCGTGTTGTTTTTGATGTGCCAGCGCCTGAAGCCGTCCAAGTCTCATCTGAGGAGCTCCTCGCGAGCGCTGACATTTAGGAGGGTGCTCATTTGCTCCTTCCCTCCTTCTGTTCCCCCCCTTTTTTCCCCCTTCTGTTCATGCTCCTCTAACCAATCCCCCTCTACTTCCCGGCCGCGGATCTGAGCCCGCTGCAGGCTCGCAAATCTCTGAGCTCATTACAGCGGCCGCGACGCTGAGGACCGGCCGTAACGAGGTAGCTCTGTTTAAGCGGATGAAATTAGCAGAGTGCCGCAGCCTGACCACGGCACATCGCAGCTCATCTACAACGGAGAGTGCACTCAGATGACTTGAATGACCTCCATTACATCACATTTCAAACACTGAGCTGAGAACGATTTACAACCGGTTAAGCAGAACAAAAAGTCTGAAATTCCAAAACGTAGAACAGCGGCGAGGGCCGCGCTGCATTTCTTCACTCCGTGAAAGGATAACTGGAAGTGCTTGGTATGGCAAGCGGCCACGCGAGATGGGAGATGCGGTTCAGATGTGATTTCTTCAAGTGTTTCATTAACTCCTGACTACGACCAAGGCTATTCACGCCAATAATGAGTGTAATGATAACACCCTGAGAAGCAGAAAATAATGAAGCTCAGTGGGAGACAGGACGGCGCGGGGAAAGTAAGGTTAAAGGATTAAAATGTTTTGTGTGCTTGCTGCTGATTAGTACATTTAATATGCGCGCCTTATTCTCATTATAAGCCTGCAGAATTGTGATAATGTTTACTTGCATTATGTTGTCATTTTTCCGCACTGGCACTTAATTGAAAGCAAAAGCCCCATATTGCTCGGTGACTTTGAACTGTTGTGTGATGACTACTGCAATTGATGTTTTCACGCTGGGCTGAATTCACACGCTCCCTTCTGCGTCTCCGGAGCAACATCAACTGCCGGCTCGCGTCTCTTTCGTTTTGACTCGAGCGTGCCCCCGGAGATCAGCACTGCCGCAGCCGGGAACCAATCACCTCCCGGGGTCAGAGGGGAGAAGACAGGGAGTCAAGGAGTTTTGAAAATCACAGAGGCAGGAGTCGAACCGGCCCCCGCGGGAACGCCAGACACACTCGCATCTAGTTCAGAGTGAGAGGGGAAAGACGAACTGCAAATCTGCCTTGTCCTGTTATTCTTCCCCCTCATATGTCATTTACACTTTGTTTCCTTAAGTTGCATGTTCTGTCCTTTCGCTGCGTGACGTACCAGCCCCTCCTTCCTCGCCCTGTACCGTCATTTATTATATTACCGTAAAGGGCAATGTCCACTAAAGACGTCGCTCCCTCCTTCGTCTTCCAGCTCGTTACAATTTCCTTTCATTCTGCGTGGCACAACAATGTGAAAACAAAAATTCTGTCTTTCCCTATTTTTCTCCTTCCGTCATCCCTTTCCGTTGTGTTGCTCGGACCTCTGTTTTCTCCCTTTTTTGCAGCAAGGTCAGGGGAGGGGAAACGCGCACACACAATTTCAGGAGATGCACAAAAATAAACAGACCTTGGCAGGGGTGTGTATCCAGATGGCAGCGTTGAAGAGGACATGGTCACAGAGCTGTTTGAGGAGGGGCGCTCCATGAGGTAAACCGTCCAGATACTTGGCGAAGGACAGGAACTGTTCGAGCACCGCCCGCGTGATATGGACCCGTGACGACTGGACACAGAAGAGAAAAAGGAAGTTGGGATTTAACTGGGCAGAAAAGTCACGCAAAACCCATGTTGTCTTACCAAAAAATAGATTTCTATTGATTTTCAATACAAACATAGCTGCTACGGTTGATCAGAAAACCCTTCTTCTTAACACTTTCCCAAACAAGAGTTAGAAAAGATAAACAGATTACAGGTCTTATTTCTGTTACTTTGTCAAGAGAGGCTGTCAATCTACAGCGCAGGCAGCGCAACCCCGGGTAGACTCCGTCACCAGCTGCAATATGGTTTTATTCGCTTAATCTTAGCTGCCTATGCCAGCAGCTACGACAGGTGTCAAAAATGTCATTTCCACCAACAGTCAAGTGTAATGAAAATTTTCTTGCTCACGTCTCCCTCCTCCTCCTCTTTGTAAATGTGCGCTTGTGAATCCTGACGAGGTTTAACTAAGGCATTTCCAAAAAAGGACGCTGTTACTGTTTGGTTTTGCTGAAACTGCAAAGGTCATTAAACTTTGGGCAAAATGAGAGGAACATCTGTCGGCGTAGCGGTACCTAACAACAAAGAGCGCCGCAGATGAGCACACAGCGTACGCCGTGTACTTACCTAGTCGAACGAACTGAGGATAAAACCGAGTGCACTCTCTTTCTTTACCCAACAACGAGTAAATATAACGCGCAGCACAAACTCTTCAGTGTGGAGACCTTTCTGCTGACCTTCTCGAGCAGGTATCCAATCACCAGGAAGCCCTTCCCTCCCAGCATTTGCTCCTGCATGGCCACTGAGCTTTTCAACAGCTCCACCAGGAACGCCAGCAGAGTAGCACTGCAACATACACACACACAAATACATTTCAGTTTATTTATTTTTTTTCCTAGAGGCAAGAAAAGCTTCTACATGTTCTCCACGTTTCACATTCACTTTCTCCACCATTTATTTATTTTTAATTAACATTTCTTATCTTCCCTGATGACACTGGATAAATAATCCTGATGTGGAGATGATGCTTGGAACGTAAGTGCATTAAGTCTCGTGTGATGGAGTGGAATCAGGATGATCTTGGAGCAAGAAAAAAAAAAAAAAAAATCTAAAACTCACTCACGGCTACTGGGAAAACAGCCTTCTTCCTTTCCCACTTACATCCCCTGCTCTGTGTAATGACCTATTTTGTAGCCTGCAGCTTAATTGCCCAATTTTAGCATTTCAAACGGAAGATAATTCTGACACATAGGAGATCCATCTTTATTTAATGTCACTTGTTTGTTTTGGTCCCTCTTCGGGGTCAGCCGAAGTAGGTACTGCAATTAAACAATTTCCCCGCGCAAGAAATCATTTACTCTTCAGGAAGCCGCTGGGTCCCATTCAGGTTTTCCTGACCACTCACCAAACCGTGGTGTCCACGCTGCTGTCATTGAGCTGTTTGTAGTCCAGCTGAGCGAAGAGAGGGAACAGGACCTGGATGCCTCCTATAGAGTGGATGGCGCTGTGGATGGAGTGGGTAACAATGGCCTTCACATCCTGCGGGTTGGATAGGGACCGTTAGTGCTGACACGGCGTTATTCTGTAGGTATGCACTGCCATTAAACGGTAAACAGACTAAATAAAGCTCAAAACCTGCATTTTCAACTTGAAATACTCCGATTTCAAAATGATGTAAGTAGAGATCGACATTTGTGTTTTTTTACTGGTATCGGCCGATACGTGAGTGCGTTCGCTGATACATTTATATATATTTTTTTTCCCCAGCAATATTTACAGGCAGGCCCATCCACAGGCAGCCCTGAGCTGCTGGAGACCCTAAGGACCCGTGCAGCCCATATGTTGCCCCTCCCCCACTAACAGAGTGCAGGTAGGTGGAAGCAGGAAAATGCTCACAGGCATGTCTAACCACTAAAAATAAGAGTTGGGAAACAAATCAGGTCATCAAACAAAGATCTATTTACTTTATCACTCAGCACCAACACATACAGTCATTAGCAACAGTCCTTACCTGTTGTTGTTGTTGTTGTTGTAGGAGTTTGCTAGCTAGGTTTTTTTCTCTCTCCGGCACAATAATAGTGCAGTTTGTCAATTAACCACTCTCCACAGTTTATATTGGAGCTGTTGTGCTGTGGTCAAGTTTTTGGTAGGAATACGTGTTGATGTTAAAGCCAAGGTGTAAGACTAATACTGCCTGTTAGCTAAACATACTTGGCTTAGAAGGACCAGTCAGAGCAGACTCCAGCTGTGATGTCCATTGAGAAGGAGGCGAGAGTCAAGCCCAAAAAAGTAACTAACAGACTTGCCTTTCTCAAGGTGAGGCGAAAAAGGTTGGAGTCTGCTCTGACCCTAGAATCATCCCTGCTTGTGCTCTTAAATATTATATTATTTGAGTTCAATACATCTTAATGTTTTTTTGGTTAAATTCAGACCTGTAACATTTGTAACCGTTGTGGCATTTCTATCATGCAAATGGAGGGAGAGTAAGCAGTATTGGCTCCAAATATTGGCAGCACGTATTGCCCATTGACCAATGCTGATGTCCCAAAAAAATGGCATCAGCCCTAAAAAATCCATATTTGTCGATCTCTAGATGTACTGTTTTCTATTGGTTTCATTTTATATGATTGTGAACAATAGCATTTCATATCTATCTGGGGAAAAAACCCAAAAGAAAAAACAATGTAATTTTAAAATGACGAAAAGTCAAAATTTCCATTGGGATTCATTCCACTGGGATACACTTGTGTACCTCTGGTGTCCACAAGTGAGGGTGACCACACAAGTTCTACTAACCAAAACAACTCGATGCTTAAAAGACAATATGACTGAATTGCTGGTGTATTTTTCATACACTGAGCAGCGACACTTGCTAAAAATACAGCTACAAGCAATATCCAGCTCAGAGGGCTAAAATAATAAAAGCTGAGACTTGCAGTAAACTGTGAGCTTCACGATATTTACTCCAGGGTATAGTAGCAACGGTCTTTCATAAGATGCATTTTTTTTTTAATAATATATAGTATCCTTCTGTGGTGCACCTTGTTTTTACCGGACTAAAAGCAAAGTAAATACTAGCGATTTTTCATAAATGCATTTGAGAATCAGCCTGTGACAAACCATCCTGATGATCAAACCGTAACTTATGAGATGTATGTGGTGATTTACAGATCTGGAACCGGATTTGTCACGAACACATAGTCAGAGGAACCAAGCCAAGCTGACCTGGAGCATGAGAGCGTGCGGCGAGTGGACGAAGATGGAAGGGTTTTCCCTGGGCGACGACTCCAGGCAGAGCTGTGCGTCCGTTGCCTTGGCGTTGTAGGTGAAGGAGATGGAGCTGGCCAGCTTCCCATCGTACAACACCTGCTTGTGGTGCTCGGCCAGGTGGATGTCACTCTCCGACTTGAACTTGAACGTGCTCTGCGGCAGCGGATAAAGGAGGAAGAAGAACACGTCAGAGTGTCAAACTTTCAATCAGGGGGACAAATGACTCGTCCGGAGACGAGAGACGAGGGTGGGTGTTTCTCCGTGTTCGACGCACAAAATGGAGTCCGCTTAATTGCAGCATGAGCCGTGTGTAAACAACACAGCATTAGCTTAATGAACACAGTGCTAACCCGGGCGCTAATTCAATTAGCCCAGAATAAGAGATGGAGAGGGGGGAGCGGATGTGTGGGAGAGAAGCACTCAGAGATCCAAATTTATCTCTTTCTCTTTGTAGTCTACCAACAAAAACACACAGAGGAGAACAGACGCGTTCCTGTTGTTCAGCTCATGCACATTATATTATGAAAATGCGGTGTTTTTCAAGAGCTGTTAAGTCTTTTACGAGATAATTCTTAAATATCTTTACAGCGGCCAATTTCCATTTAAATACATTTTTAGAACTACAAGGACACTTCTTTTCTGTCTGTGTGTGGGTAAATTGCAGGTTGCGCATCGAGTGTTTGTGCGTCTATATCTGCCTGGATGGTGGGTTCTTTGGGTCCACGTATCCTGCAGCAGCGCAGCTACACACAGCCCTATAAAAGAAAGGCCGGCTGGTTGCTCTGCCGCCCTTCACGGCGGCTCCAGGCGGGGGCTGCATCGAGCCTTGAAGCGGCCTGTCCCCCAGGTGCCTCGCTCAGCCTAACTGCGCAGGAAAGCCCAGGGCCTCTCACAGACCTGCAGGCCCGTCTTGTTCTAAACCTTTCATCTGAGGTCTAGTGTACAAAATGTGCCCTGAGCGGTTTTAACCATGCAGCACAAAATGAAACATCCTTATCTCTATCCAAGGGCTCGGCAGAAACGTACAGTATTAGCAGCGTCTTAGCCTCAACTTTACGCGTATTAATGGATAAAGGGGAGCTGATAGGCCGCTAATCTGCATCTAAAGCCACTTCCCATTGACACATTCATCACAGCAATTAGTGGTAATTACAGCATGCTTATGTTTAGAAATTCTGACTTAAGAATACATCACTTTGATGAAAATCTAAGAGCTGATGTCCCACGGTTAAGACGTTAGAGTATTGCAGCCATGTGCAGAGGTAATCAATCAGAAACCCAAAGAAATTGCTCATGGGTTTGAAGGTTAGTGGGCCCTCTGCACACACACAAAAAAAAAACCCTGTATAGCCCGAATGTGAAATTAATACGCTTATTAAGATGCACATTTCTGCAGAGTAAGCCAATTTATTGTGCTGCACTTATGAATGTGTACAGCACATGCACTAGTGTGGCTCTTGTAGTTATATTGCCATAGTAAATGAGGGACTCAGGTAGTTGAAAGTGTAATAAAAAAATAAAATAAAATGCTGACTCTTAAAAGCATTACGGGATTCACAGGAGCAGTCGACAGGTAAACCGAGGAACATGCAAGCGGAGGGCGGAGGTGGAAATGTTCACATGTGTAAATCCCCGCGCTTAAAGACATATGTGTAACACGCAGACACGAGGGGATGAAAGCGACAACTCCCACACCTGACAGCTGCAGATACGACACTGGCCTGCAGTGATAACGGCGCACGCGCACACACAAACACACACACACACACACACACACACACACACACACACGAACACACACACTCACAGACACACACGCATCTAATCCATTCAGCTCAGCCAACATCTCCAGACGTTACGCTGAATGATGGCCAAACCTCCGAAATGAGATTTTCAGCATTTGACAGAAATGTTCTAAAACTGACAATGATGAAATTAGCAATGGCCTCAATAAAACAGACATTTGAAGCTGGGCATCTTCTGAAGATTTTAAAAACCGGCTGCAGATTGGAAAGTTAAAATTTCATTACTGATGCAAAAAAAAAAGATATGTTCGTCACTTGTAACTGAGAAATATAAAATTCTCTAAAAGTTTCATATATATAAATCTTTTACTATAGATATAAAGGAACCTGGCAAATACACACAAGGCACGCGAACGCACAACAACAACACACACGGGCAAATAATACAGGTGTCCAGATACACTTCCATGGTTCGTTAATTACGCAGTGGCCAGATTGTTGGCAGTGCTCTGTATTGAGGACATCTGGACCCCTGATGAAGAGTGCAACTGACAACACACTCTGCAACACGTGAGTGACAGCACGTACACACACACGCACATAAAACAACACTGGAGCTTCCTCCCCCAACTACAGTCCTCACACAACAAATCAAGATGTTATGTTCCGTTTTCCTTCGTCGTTAGGCGAGCATGGAACAACACATTGTGTCGGCCGTCGTACGCCGCGTTGAACGCCAACATCACGAGCATCCTCGCAACGCTGAAGGCTTGTTTAGCCGAGCGAGTGGAGCGTCTGCCTGATTTTTTTATTTTTTTTTTGCTCCTCGTTATTGCAAAGGAACACTGACAGTGGTGGAGACCAAGACCGAGGCTACATGTGGCCGCGCACGCATACCGTACATACTGTTCACGGACGCGGTTCTCCACCACTGATCAAGCTACACCCGAGGAGCAGCCTGTCGTAAACACGCATCATCTTCTGCGTGGAGCCACGAGAAAACAAGAGCGGGGGCCCCGTCTTCGCATCAAGACAGGAAGCTGCGCGATACACACCGAGTCCCGCCGGAGCACTCCTTCGGCCGACTCGAAAAAAAAGCCCACGCACTGATCATTACAACACCAGCGCCGGGACCAGCGGCCTTGAACCAACTGAGCCATTTAATGGTCTCTTCTGGGCATTTGAGGAGCCCATTCCGCGCTATGCAGAGAGGCAATCATCTGACTGATCAGCCTCGGGAAACGGCGGGCTGTGACGGAGCGAGAAATCAGTATTCATGGCGGAGCGTCAGCGAACCCTGGGCACGTGATTATTAGGAGGTACATATGAGACGTCTGGTCTGTGAACGGCCGCAATGTGACAAAAGACGGTGTGAGGGGGAAAGGAGACAATTGCGGGAGAAAGAGAGCATTCTGAAGCTTGTATGCTTCTGTGCTTCAGCGTGAGATAAAAAGGTTTCCTTCACTTCATTGTATGTGCAGTCCTCAAGTCTCGGTGGTGAAAGCGCGTTTCTGACTATATGTATAGGTTGTTTCTAAGGAAGAGGCTGAAATGTCAGCAGCCGTTGCACATCAGCAGCTTTCTCGTCCGTGCGGCCTCGTGGTGCTGAAATCTCGACAGCTTTGGACACCTTCTTAAACAAGCTGTAAGTGGCCCGAGGCGTGCAAGTAAGCCAAAACAAGAAGCAGACAGCTGGCAAGGTGTTGTGACATCTCAGCTGTCACCAATAGCCAGGCCGATGGGCAGTGATTCCGTTTCCTGTCTCAATGCTCACTAGCCAGGGTTGTGAAACTTTTATTACCATAAAAATGCAAAGTACTGGCTTTTGCCCTTGGTTCCTAGCGATTGCTTTGTACATTTTTCGTTGCAGGCTTTTAGTCTTTATCTTCTTCATCTCTTTTACCTTTTCCTTTGTTTGCGAGGGCCGAGGGCTACGTATGTGCGGATACCTGTATCTCCAGCTTTGCTCGCTAAATGCAGAGAGCAAGTCCCCTGAATGTGTACATACTGTAAGTTTACATAGATACTGCACACGGCAACTAAAGCTTGTTTGATTTGAAATGGTGTCCATCCACTTAAGACCAGGTGAGACGTTTTCCTTTTGAATCAGATCGAACGTGAGCACGATTTTAAACAAAAAGCCTCAGGTTGTTTCTGAACGACGCTTAAGTTTTAGAGGCATTTTTAAGAATGCGCTTTAGGTCTTAAAATATTTATAGAGAATGGGAAGATAAATCTAGGCTCTCAGTCATGCCTTATTTAAAAAAAAAAAAAAAGCTAGAAAAAGTCAGATTTGTGGAATTTTCTTGAAGATGTTTCATCGTTCAGCTTCTTCGTTTCCAAATGATTATTGAAATTTAAAACTGACAAAGGCACTTTGTATTTTACACAGGTAGTCAAACACTTCTCCAGTAAAGACTGAGCCCCAAACCCCCTTAAAACGAAACATGCTTAAACAAAGTGTCTGGTAGATCACTCCAATGAAGGCGGCCTTACTGTCAAAAACTAGGGTTAGAAGTTACGTTTTACATTTTTATTGGCTTAACATATTTCAATGTTTGCCTCACACATCAATCTTAATACTTAATTACAGTACATAATGTCATACAAAGATACACCTACATTTTTTTTGGTATTAAACCAGAATTAACTATTTAAATGAGGAAACGATGAGGGAACATTGGTGCCAATCAGGGAACCCATGAGCTGTCTTCTAGAAAATACAGACAATGAATACCTGGGCCCAGGTTTCCTGTTCTGTTCACCAGCCAGACCAACTTTTTTAAGATATGAGCATTACCCATACAGTTAACCCTCTGTTAACAGCTTAAAACCAGGAATTATAGCAGAGCGCTGCACCTCTTTTGCCACACATACTCAGTATTAACCTGAATGGAACCAAAGCACAGTCAGATGTGGTCGTTTAATACTACTTCAACTACAAATGTAAAAAAAAACACTTCTTGGTACCAACAGTTTGCCAACAGATCCTGCAGATATCTATTTGTAGATGAAGTGTCTGCAGATATTTTTGGCTTGCACAACTCACGGCCAACAACGGGAACAATCACACTGCAATCCTCAGGTGGCCAAGACATTGTACCTGCTGAACATTCGCACCGAATTACTGTGGAGCATACGGAGAACGAGCAGTGCAGCGGGGGACAGTAGAGCATGTGCCGTCTTACCTTGTATCCCGGGCCAAGTTGGTGAATAGCAAAGATCTGAGCTGGGTTGAGAGCTTCACTGAAAACATAAATAGCTCCGAGCTGACCACAGAACACTCTGTTTGCATCCGCCGTCTCTGACGAACCCAGGAAACATTTGTCATAGCTCTGGAAAAAAAAAAGAAAAAGAGAAAGAGCAGTGAAATTTCATGTGAAATATTAAAAATGTTTTGATGGAGTTTAAGATGATCCATGGTACATCAGAAAGATAAGAACGCATGTCCCCTTTTTGATTTTTGGAAGATATTTTGGTAATTTTGTCACAATTTAAGTAAAAGAGTAAATTAATTTCAGCTTTATTGATAGTGCTGGTAAACGTCATGTACACCAGCTCAAATAAGGCTGTGTTCTTAGGCTTTTTTCCTTTCATTTAAATATTTATGGTTTATTTGCCTACTGGGAAACACTTTATACATTTTATATGTGTACATATACATACATATATATTTCCACCACAAATTTAATTTCCTTAAATACACATTAACAAGACACCAACATATTTGAGTAAAGGGATAAAGGCAGAAAACGTTATCTTTCTTTCAGCACTTCGCGCATTCAGTGAGCTGCTGAGTATGATATGGCTTCTTTTATGCTTTCAGTTTCAAGACATTTGGAAAAAAAAGTGTTTAAACATGATTTTTACATTGTGAAACGTCTCTGCAGTTATTGTTCATTTCCAGTCTCTGGTCAAGGTAATGGCTTTTTGCACTGATGAACGCAGCGTCTGGTGAAAAACAGACACACTCTTGATAACTGCCAGTTTCTAATCACATCTTCGTACTTTTCCGTCACGTGCTACTGATTTTTTTTCTCCGTCTGTTGGCCTTTCATCAGCTGCATCCCTCCGATACCCTTTTTATCACGATGAGATCTTTCTTCTGCTTCGTTAAAAACGACATCACATGTTTTATCGTCGGCCCTCGGGGCAAAACAAAGACTGATAGCATCAACACATTTTGAGACCCATCCTTTCGCTTCTGACAACTTTTTCTCAAGTTATATGAGCTGTAATGCATTCTACCTCAAGGCCAGGGAATATACCAGCCCTCAATAACTGCAGCAATGTCAAGAGCCAACCAGGAAAGAGGTGTAATGAAGCTTGTGCTGCCACTGAGAGGTCAGGCTACCTGTATCCTGCTAAATGGAAAAAAGTTGGAAGTTGAAGTTTGGGCGAGCTTTGCTGGAAACGGGCCCAAGGGCAACTCTGCCCCTGCTGACAAATGCAAAGGGTAAACCTCGAACGTTTGCCAATATCACAGTAGGAGGGAAGTGTGAAGTAGAGCCAGATATCAGATTACTGCTACAGGAGGATAGAAAAGTATAGATTTTCTTCGGCAACTATGTATCATTAAATGTGGAAATGCTTCAATTATAGGCGGTTGAGCAGAAAAAAAAAAAAGAAAAAAAAAAAAACTATACTCATGATAAGCCCCTTACATCATTTGTGTTGACGTGCCAGGCCATATCACCGTAGGAGACCAGCTGACCATTGACATAGCAACGGATCTCGGAGTTCCTCCAGCGGTTGTAGATGTGCACGATGCTGATCATGTACCACTGAAAAACACAATAACACATTGAGAAAGAGACGGGATGACGAATCGAAACAGCAACAATGTACTAAATTATAGTAAAGGAGTAAATATCTTTCCAATTTTCTATGTCATGTAAATCGTGCGGTAAACGGTTCATAAATAATAATGTTTCTTTTTTAAACACTCTTTACTTTGCCTCACAGTTTCTGATATAATTCAGAATCTGCTCTGCTGGTGTCCAAATGCGTCATATTAACTAAACTACTGTAAACGCCAACCTGTTGAAGCCCGTGATGAGCACTCGTTATTTAATAAGCATAAACTATTGGAGAGTATTGACACTGCCCCCCTGTTGTGTGATAATTAATTTTAGATTTTTGGTGTCTTTCAGAGTCGACAAACCTCCCTCCATAGGAGGTTTAGCTAAGAGAGGTGATTATAATGTGCTGAATTCTTTCTCTCCTGCGGCTCACCTTAATATTGTAAAGCAATAGCAGCACATGTGTGTGTGTGTGTGGTTTCGTATGTCTTGATTAGAAAGTCTTCCCTGGTGATAATACACTCAGGGTTCACTGAAGGTTAGGTGGGCTGCACGAGGAGAAACTAGAATTCTGCCACTGCGTGCACAGCTGCAGCCGACAGTCAGCAAGCGTTCACACTCTCGCGCGCGCATCAACGCGCCGTGGACACAATGACGTGAGACACGGTGACTTAGAAATTGATCAAATGGAACCACTGGGAACTTTGTCGGCACCGGAGGGATTCCACTGGGTCAGCAAAAATACAGCAGAAGGCCATCTCATCAAGTGTGCGCGCGTTTGTTTATGTGCGCACGCAAAGGGTTTGTGTGCGGGACAGCGGCGAAACGCTGACCGCGCGGTTTAGGGGCAGTGTGCAGGTCTTAATTGACAGACCTTATCTAAACTCATCAACATTCCCAGCAAGTGCAAGGGGAGATAAAGGAAAAGCGTAGCCGCACGCTCCCTATGCTGTCTCATCAAACAAGTGGCACAGGATTTCCACAGTGCGTGTGTGTGTGTTTTCTTACCTTGCGGGGTTGGAAATCGTATTTCACACAGTGCTGGAAACCTTTTCCCTTTGACTTCAACGATGTCACGATCAGACAGTTCCCCACAAAGTGAGCGGAGTACCCTATTCCTTTACTGGTGCGAAAGCTGCAAAAGCATAACAGAGAGTTAAGATCACGTCAGTTATCCAGGCAAGGTCTGAGTTTGAAAAGCAACCCGTTCGGTTAGAGCGAGCTAAATTAAAATAATAATAGTTAAAATAATTTAATGGTGCAACATTTGAGTTTGCGTCACAAAAATCGCACATTAAGCCTGAAGTCTCTTTGACTACGGAAAACTGGATTTTTCACAGACGAAATTGCAGCAAACTACATCCTAAAGTTACAGCGGGGCACCTTTCACGCACATTACCTTATTCAAGCCAGAACCAGTCACAAAAAAAGCAGGATTTTAAAGTGATTTTTTATTTTATTTTTTTGCCGAAAGCAGCACCAGGGGTCCCAGATCACAGGTTTGTGAGTACGCCGCTAATCCCCCTTTCCTCCATTTCTTTCCCCATAATATTTCTCTTCACGCAGTCGTAACCTCCACGTAAAAACCTAGCCTCGCAGCTAATCTGCTCCATGAAACAACAAGGCGCATTTCACCTGCTAAAAATGGCCCAGAAGGATCTCAAACACAGCGGGGTCAGGAAGCAGATATAAATCCCTCTCGAGTGGACGCACGCTACACATCAGGAGCGTGCGTAGTGCGTTATCGCGGCCTTTGTTATCCGCGGCTATGGAGGCCTGTATCAGGCAGGCGGCTGGAGTAGCAGCTGCATCTGGGGGAGGATGATAAGACCTGGGCCAGAGGAGAGGAGGATACCTCCCTCTCCGCCACCTTACCATGACAACCTGACTAACGGTTGCTAAGGAAACAGGATTGCATCCTTACACTTCTCATGATTAGAGCTCATCTCGGCGACGCTTATCTGAGCAATATATGGAATACATGTCTTCCTTCCTGTAGACGACCAGATCCGGGATTCTCAAGAAAGACCTTCTCGGCCTGTAATGAATCAGAGTTTGACTCCGCGGGGTGAAGGGAGGACGCCGGTAGTTAGCGTCACGGAGTGAAGAGGTGGAGGAAAGAAGCCAGGCGGCGGAGTAGAGGAGTTCAATTAAATAAAAGGTCAAAGCTAATGAAGCTTCATAGTGGCTAACGGCTTACGCTTACAACACTAACGGTGAGGCCAGCGAGGTCCGGAGATGCACGGCGAGCAGAGGCTTCCACCCAACAGCGCATTAATAATGGAGTCCCGCTGCATTTAAATTTATGTTCTAATTCATTATCTGTTTATCAGCTTCCTGTCCATCTCATCCGGTGTGATGACATGGACGGGGAGGCAAGTGTTTATCATCTGGAATCCGTCAGAGCAGAAACGCCCATTTACTGCTTTGCTTGGTTTTATCAGAAAACAAATACGTTCATTTTAAGGGATCCGAGTGAAGAAATGGAAGACAGTCATTTGCATAATAATGCTTCCGTTAGTGCGTAATCACCTGAATGTATGAACTGTTGCATCTCCGTTCAGTTCAGAAGGTCTAAACCTACACAGGAAGCATGTCCCCTTCCCCATAGCCTGCCGTGTTGAACCACCATGTTTATAAAGTAGCCCAGAACAGACACGGATCCGTACACAATCTACTGAGAGAGCCTTTCGTATTTTTAGCAGACAGGTTCCTCTGCTTGCTCCGAAAAGGAGGGGTGAGGTACGGGTAGTCAGCTGGTTGAAGTCTGCAGCATCACTGCTACATGTCACTAAATCCGACACTGGTCCAGAGATCACAGCGGGTGCGCCAAAACTGATCTGATCTGAGCTCGCCATCAGTTTTTTACCTGTTTCACCAGTCACCAGTTTTTAACCGGGCTTAAAGTATTCCGGCACTGTGCCGGATCTCCGGCGTCTGGATCAACATTTCAAAAAAAAAAAAAAGATCAACATTTAGAGATGCAGGATATTGCCAGGTTTGAGCAGTCAATTGAGTTCGCCTTGGGAAAAAATGAGCTCCGAGTTGTCAAATTCAAAAATGACTTCTTGCCAAAATAAAAAAATAGCTGCTGCACATATTTTAACATTCAGCAAACGGTGACAATTAACCACACTTATTTTTTCTCCTCCGAGTTAACCTGGAACGTGAACGCTATGATATCGGAAGTCGTATTTTTCCGAGTTGGAACACAGAATTCCCAAGTTTTACTGAAGGCATCGTCTAAGCCGACGTTTTTACATTGCGGTTAATGGAAAGATGATGAGCACATTTAGGAAGCTAGGAGAATGTGTCCTAACTGCAAACAAATGATGTAAAAATAGTACAAATAACATTAACAATAGGATGTAAATGCTGCAATTTGGAGCTAGAAGATGATCTGCAGTTATTTTTCGCATAAACTGAAACTGGAGTAAACGGTTAATTTGCTAATCGAATAATTCCTCAAATTAATTAATTATCTTAAAAAATTCAGGCTCAGGATCTTTTCTTACTTTAAGCCCCGGATATGTTTCATGTATGGATGGAACTGCATAATACGCCGGAAGGTCTGATGGTGTGCTCTTCTTAGATCCAAGGAACCATTGCTTTAATACCGACTATCATTGTGAGCTGAATATGACTGGGTCTCGCTTTGCAACAAGCAGTTCAAACACTTAATCTCTGGCCACCATTGACAAAAAAATGAAACCTAACTGACACATTCAACAGTAACTTTCTTCAGGTCCACCGTCAGCAAACATAAACACGTTCAGTCTCTCCTACTAGATAGCCCATCTCTTATTCATAGCAATCCTGCCAAGCGA
The DNA here is from genome assembly GCF_022458985.1 of Mugil cephalus. Taxonomy (NCBI): domain Eukaryota; kingdom Metazoa; phylum Chordata; class Actinopteri; order Mugiliformes; family Mugilidae; genus Mugil; species Mugil cephalus. Next base: position 13,400,281 of record NC_061784.1, on the reverse strand, counting down.
AAGCACCTAGAAGCCCAGAGTAAAAATTGCACATGACCATTTGTTCACCTCCGCTGTGCAGTGCTGACACCAAGTGTGGGAGATTATAAGGCCCGAGCAAAAAGCCTGCAGTCTATTAAGTGCCTTCTCATGCTGTGATTAAGTGCGGTACACTCTCCTTCAAACTGCGTCATCCGCGCTCACTTCAGTTCGTTTCTTCGTACTCTAACCACAATACCTTTTGACATCCATAAGGGACGGGGCCTGGATGGCTTTATTCAGCTGTGCACTTTTCTGTGCACATGCTGCACTTCTCACACAAAAAAAAGTTAAAGTGGCGTTGAGTAAAGGACGGCCGGCGATAAGGGAAGGTGGTATTTCTGCATCTTTTACAGTCAGTTTATTTATTTTATTTTTTTTTCCCCCTCCCTGCGTGATTGGTGAAAAATAGAAAATGGAAGGTCTACAGAGGAAAAACACTTCCTTTCAGATCCTGAAGGACTGACACACAAAAAAACACACTGATGCTTCAGATTCCCTTTGTTCAATTACACTCCTCTGTAACTGTGCTCGCAAAAATATCTTTGTGATGACATCAGGTCACAGGAATGGATGAAGAAATGAAAGATTCATGAATAGAAATACTCTGTCACTAAAGAGTGTTATTTACAAGGCACACAACATATATTTTAAGATGCATTTTGTTTTTCCAGCCCCAGAACGCCATCACAGACATTTATAGTGTTGTGGTCCACATTAATGATTAATTAATGTACTTACCAGTAGAGGTACGGTTTGTCTTTGTCAACATTGATGTTGTTGAGTGGATCCTGTCTGAACCAGGTGTTGATGGTGAATCCGTTCTGGTACGGCCATTTGGCAATTGGTGGCAACGCGATGGCCTGTGGGAGGATACGTGCACATCAGAGGAGCTCAAGCCGATGTCTATAGAAATCAGTGTGGCACTCGATTAACCCTTTAAGACCTAAACATCCAAAATTCAAATTGTGGCTGAACACTGAGAAGTTGCACTTTCTGGAAAAAAAAAAAAAAAATTATTGCCATTACAGTAATGATGACGCAAGACTGGGGAGACCCAGAACGAGAGAGCTGTTTGGAGGAATTTGTTGGTAAAAATTAAGTTAGTTATACCCTTGAGATGTCAAGAAGGTCTTCCAGACAAAATCACAACTTCCCAGTGTAGAGCCACGCTTTGAACGTTGTTAATGGCGCAGACCGTTGTCACGGTAATTCAAACGCCACATGCTTTAATGGAACTCCTGCGATCCGTTCGGTTTTAAAGGGTTAACCATTAAACTCCGTGCAGTGAAGTTTAGTGAAGTGCCCGTTAAGACGCACTGATTGCAAAGAAACGTAGCACGAGTAGGAGCTCTGGAGTCGTTTGGGAGCGGGAAGAATGCGTGCGAGTGATTGTTTGAAACTGCTCGTGTGAAGTGGTTGGTCTCACCGCTGCGCTGCGGCCTGGGAAGTTGAAGAAGGTGTCAGGGCCGTGTCTCTGAGGCATCTGGTTCAGCACCGACAAGAGCTTGATGGCGTGTCTCGGCTAGAGGAGAGGAGAGGAGAGGGTTAGGGTTAGGGTTAGGGTTAGAGAGAGTAATTGTCATTATTATGTGACAGATGCCGCCTATTAGGAGCACATGGGGGGAAAAAAAAAAGCACGGTGGGACATCACATCTCTACCACAACCCCATCGGATCAATAACTCTTCCATCACCTCCGCCCTTCCCCGACAACACCTCATCAATACCATGGCAACCCTGAATCGATCTGTCTCCAGAGAGGGCTGCCGGGAGAGGAGAAATTGGAAAAGACAGGGAAACAGGGGAAAGGTGGATGGGCCGCTGTTAGGTATTGGACGGAGACAGATATGGAACGATGGTTTTGTTGTGAATCACTGATCAGTGACCAGAGGTTGTTGATGACAGTTGTCTTGAGCTCGAGTAGAGGGGAGATTGACGCGAAGGGACAAGGTCACATTCAGTCAGCTAGGCTTCCCACACACTGGGCGCCACACTAGCGCTACAGTGATTCTGGGTGTTTAGGAAGGTTTAGCCTTATAAAATCACCCTCGACTCCATCTACGTGAGTAAACCGAGGCGAGTGACTGGATGCTGGGCCAATCAGCAAACTCCAGGGAGCAGTTGAGATGACAACAACAAGAAGCCCTGTGAGCTCAGTTTGTACTGAGCACTCCCCGCTCCCAGCTACCGGAGTCATCTCATTAACAAGTACTGACGCTGTAGCTTTAAAAGTTAGCATGAATCAGCAGAAACCGATTTCATAGCCAGATTTTTTTTTTTTTTTTTTTTTCCTGCTTTTATAGTTTACAAACCCGAAGCAATCAAAAGAAGCTGATGGTGATGTTTCAGTGATAGAGAAAACGTATTAATCAGGATCTCCCAGTCACTTTAAAGCTTTTCAAGTCTACACCTGCTGACAATAACAACAGCCAGAGGAAATGAAAAAGGCTTGTTTGGCCAACTGTGCAGGCGCGCGGCGGTGAAACGGTCTGACGGAGGGAAGAAGAAGAAAGAAGCGAGCCCTCGAACACGGCTTTTAGTGCAGTGGAGCTGCTCGTTGATGACGGGGATACAGAAAGAATGGGAGCATACTAAACTATATCGACTGCATTTCACCTTCACACCTGATTAGGCCGTCGCTGTTTACTATTATTCCAGCAATAGTAACGTAATCAATCCTCTGCAACATTAATAAAGTCAATTACAGGATAGGAAAAAAAAAAAAAAAAAAAAAAAAAAAAACACTAAATGTGAGCTAAATTGCCCTTGTCCTGACATACATTCACAAATCAATTCAAACACAGATACACACCCGTCGTCTATTCTCCTCTAGTCTATTAGCGCAATCACCCCATTAAGATGCATCCAAACTAATGACACAAAAAACTAACTCCAGCTATATAATTAATCTAGCATGCAATAGATTAAGCTTCCGCTGCTATTAATTGTTGAATACTGAATTACAGTCCCCTTTGGGGTTTGTAAACAATGTGACGTTTTTTTGGAGGGGCGGGGCTTAACTGGATGCCAAACATCTCAAAGTTAGCATATTTCATTAGCAAGAATAGACCAGAAAAACGACCACTACACTCTCCCTCACTGGATGGATGATTTGACCAAAGGAGGACACAGAGGGGACGAAGTCTGGTCTGTCTTTATCAACTGAAGCCTCTCCAACAAAGATATTACAAGAAGTGGAACCACTGTGGAGAGTAACATAGTAAATGCAACTTCTGCTTGTTGCTGCGTGGTTAGCATTAGCATTAACGTAAGAAGAATCCCCTAAATAATGATTAACTGAACGACTGCCCACCATGCAGACATTTACATGGACTTAATTGAGAAACACAACGTCTGCACGAAAGAAAAAAGTGAAGGCATTCAAATCATTAGATGCCTTTAACAATGTCTTGAATGGACATGTGCAAGATTTGCAATAGAAGAATTTGAACGATGTCTTTTGCCCATACAAACCCAGAGGGACTGTCTTTATCAAGTGAAGCCTCTCCAACAAAGATATTACACGAAGTAAGTGGAACCACAGTGGAGGGTAGCGTAGTAAGTGCAACTTCTGCTTGGACACCCCTGAAACACGTTGCGTTACCTAGCGGTTAGCATTAGTATTAACATGTAACACGAATCCCCTAAATAAGCACTAACTTAACGGAATTTTAGTCACGATTTATTCTAACCCATAATGTTATTCAGGCTGAAACCGATGATGCATTACATGTTAATCTAATCTGATAAGAAGGGTGGGCGTTGTTGATTTCTCGCTCCAATCCTTTCTTTTAATCACCAAAGCCAAACCAAAGTTGTCTATGACTGGCAGTGGCTGGTATGTGATAAAACTTCAAGTTTTTGGGTTTTTTTTTGGTTTTGGCACCAAAAAAATACAGCAAGACGACATTTTCATGGTTGAAAGTGACAGTGCTCGCCTCAAAGTTTCCTCTGTTTTGCTTCCAGTTAATGTTTTGGTGTCACAGTGACACAGGCCATGAAAGGGGTCTACTGGTAAGGAAATGTAGAATTCTTAGCTACAAATAGTCAAAGAGTTTCTTTTGAGCTTAAAACACACAAACACGATTCTAATAACACAATTAAAGTGGTTTTGCTGAGTTACGCAGCGGCAACTTTTAACAGTTAAAATATGTGATTGAAGGTCAACGCTCTGGTCAACAAGGATTAGAGAGTCCGACAATTTGTTCAAAAGCACTTTTTAGTTCGCTCCCCTTTGAGTCAACAGCGCGCTTTCGATTGAAGCTATTAATTTTACCCAGCATCTGCAAAGCACAAATATATGTCGTTACATCACTCACACCATTAGCAGCACGCACAAGATCGAACCGCATTTTCTTTCAAGCCACCATCGACTTACCCAGACGCCATTGTCTCCCCTCAGCATACTGAAGAGCAGCTTCAGCTCCTTCACTGTGATGCTGTAACTGGCCATGACTCCCAGCATGTCCACCAGGAGGTCTGACAAAACACAGATAAGTTAATGTGAGACGGCGGAAAGGAGATAGCGCCTGAGCTCTTTCTAGTGTCGGCCCTCTCCTGACATTTCCGTCTGATGAAATATGGCGAGGTCACAGGGCAGAGGCAGCTTGTATGCTGTGAGCGTTCGGTGATTTGCTTTTCGGCGCGGTCCCAATTGCGCCATCCAGGTACTCAGAGGCGCCCTGCCGCACACAAAACACACAACCTTGAAGCTCGAGCAGAGTTGCTGTGCGTAGCATTACTTAACACGGTGAATATATGCACGACAACATAATGCTGCAATAATATAGATTGAGAACGACACGTCAGGAAACATGAGGTCAAATAACTGAAGATGTGTTAATTATTATTGACAACAGAGACAGACTCGCTTAAGATGCACATTATACCTTTAATGATTGAGCACTGTATCAATAAATACCTACGTTAAAAAAAAAAAAGGATTTTTGATAATTATATTGTAGCCGACTAAAGAGTCTGGGGATAAATGTGTATTTTTCATGAAAATGTAGACGTATTATGGACTTTTGCCTTTCGCTTTGAGTTAAACATAATCATCAAAGCTCAATTTAAAGCTACACGGGCATGTGCAAGGATATATTACAGGAAACTGTACGCTTGGGTTTAAAACCTTTGAATCATATGTTTAAAAAAATCATCACTTTATGGTATAAATGGAATTATTATTATAGGCAGCTGGCGGCTATAATAATCATGCTAATGAGCATAATGTAGTATTTATAAAAAAGCTGGGATCTATTTTTTTTTTTTTTTTTTTTTAAATACATGCCACACACTGGAGACTGTTCAACGAGATTAGTCCACATGTGAGGATCCAAAACACACAATGGTTTGGAACAATCATCTAGCTTCACATTTAAAAATGGAAAGAAGCTGCAAAAAAAAAAAAAAAAAAAAAAGCATCTATGTACGCTGCACTAAACTATCCCTTTAACTTGTTTCGATCTTAGGAGACAATAGCCACCACAATCTGTCAACAACCTCACTGACAACACAGCGCACTTGTTTAATGACTATACTTCATGAAACCACAAGGCTGTAGATATAATTTTTTTACGCATATAATTAAATACGACACTGAGGCGTTTGTGTAGTCAAATGACCTTACTGCTTCATTGACTTTCACTTTACGCAATCACAACAGATCAGTGTGGATATGGCAGAGATGCAGTGCAGCCCTCTCAGCATGAGGCAATCTGCTTAGAAAGGCTCTTCTCTCCCATTAGGCCTGCTCGATATGAATAGAGTCTTCCCACAATATTTCATTAGCCCGGGCCCAGCGACAGGGAATAAAGGAGAAGGCTAGCCGAGCTCGCCGAGGTGCTTGCTATGAGAGGAAAACGGAATACATAATGTCCTAGATTCAAAACCCCTAAGCTCTGTTTTTGGTGCGATCAATCCATGTAGGTCATTTTAAATAGTTTTAGAGAAGCGTTAGAATCACGGTTTCGGAAAAGGGAGTCTGTGGGAATCGGCATTAAATTGATTTAGGAGGCGTATACTCTGCTGTGGTGAGCAGTAATAAGTCAAGGAAGTTATAAAACACATTATCCTGCGGCGCTAGGTAGGACAGAGAGGACACCGTGGGGGGTGGAAGGGAGGAGAGGGGAGGACGTGCACTCGGAGGCATCGTTAAAGGGAAGCCAAGGTCAATCAGATCATGTAAAGAGATCACTGTGTATGCACTGTTTAGTAATTAAGTCCTTTGTACAAATGGCAGCACACCTCGTACGGAGGTCACTGCTTCGCTTTTGCTGCACCTGAGGCAGAGATAAACACGCACAATAGAAACACACATAAGGTTTGGTTGCACAAAAAAGTGGGGTAAAGCTTTCCTGAGATGTCACACAGTTCTATACTAATAAATTACATCAACATTTGAAATAAAAGTGTGATTAAAGCTCTATAGGGCCCAAAATATCAGAAGACTAACTCAAAAAAACTAAAGATAAATGAGGATCAACAAACGTGTTTCTCTGGAAGATGAAAGGTGAAAAAGGCTGCTACGGTTGAGTTCCCATTAAATGAATTCAACACATTGCGGGGAATTAACAATTTCACACGCGTTTGCGTTGACATTTCCTAGCATATGATGCAAAACACCAACGTCTCACCTGCGATCATGTCGTCCACGGTGCTCATCTTCAGCAGCACCTGCTGGATGAGGCCGACCTCGGTGCTGGTCTGCAGGTTGCGCACGCTCTTGCGGAGGATGGCCGTGAACATGCTCCAGATCTCGGCCTGGCACGTCACCTCGCAGTGGGACAGCAGCTCCACCATGCAGCCGATGCTCTCCGCCTCCTGGATGATGAAGTTCATCTCCAGGTCGAACTCGCCGCCCACCAGCTGGAGCGGGGTGAGGGGTCAGGGAGGGAAAACGGGAAAGATGGGGAGGAGAGAGGGGTTGGGGGGACAAAAGGAATAAATGATTTAGTGAACTATTTAACCTTTTGTCTGCATGAGAGGTAAGCCCGGTTTCTGATGGATGCCGATTACGGTTAGCGAAGCATTTCCTCTGCCGTGGGGCCACACATGCTGCAACAAATAAGCATCCTTCATCAGCGCACACAAACGCGCCGCCTCTTCTTTTCTCTTTCTAATGCTGGGAGAGCAGCACTCTCCTCTGTGAACTACAATCACTCCCAAAATACAGTAGGCGCAAAATAGCAGCCCGTCTACTACCTCAGAAACACGCAGCCAGTTTTTCCGGGACATGCACAGACACTGATTATTTCACATTTCAGACCCTGTCGTCTCAGATCGGCATCAGTCAGTTGATGCCTCAGTTTAAAACCGAGGGGAAATATTCTCTATTTTAATGGCTGGTGGACTGTAATTACCTGTGAGGGTACAGGCACATTACTGTGCCTCACACACACACACACACACACACACATTCACTCATTCACCACATGAACACATACCCACACAGTTCACCCTCAGCGTTCTCGACTATCCAGGAAACGGTAACCATGGCAACCAGCAAGCTAAGGCAGCGCGGTTGAGGCTATTAAATCAGATGGAACAGAAACATGCATTCGATTAGAAAAAAAAGCTGCCGAACAGGATAAACATTAGGACTACTGCGACTAAGGCCCTTGCGCAGTCAGAGCATGAAATTAACGGCTAAGTCGAGTACAGTCAATACGCTTCACAATAAAATGAAAACAGAGAGAGAGAGAGAGAGAGAGAGAGAGAGAGAGAATGAGAGAGAAAACGCTGGTGTCACTGAATAACTGGGTCAATTTGTAGCACAAAATAAAAAAAATGAATCTACATTGTGTTCAACAAAGGGTTTATTCTCATTCTACACGTGTTTAAATGGCATTTCAATCAGGGTAATATACACTGATCAGCCGCAACATTAAAACCACTGACAAGTGGAGTAAGTAACACTCAATATCAATTTACTGTTCTGCTGGGAAATGCTTGGGTCTGGTATTGATGTAGATGTTACTTATAAACATCTAACACCCACCTAGACCAGACCAGGCACCTCCACCCCAAAGCAATGACACTCTTTGATGGTAGCAGGATGCACGGGCTGGTTCAGGAACAACTCAAAAAAACATGAAAAACAGTGCAAGGTGTTGACCTGGCCTCCAAATTCCCTACATCCCAAACTGATCAAGTATCTGTGGGATGATCCACAGATGTCACTCCTATTGTCACATTCTCAGAAGGTCCATGTCCATGGCAGGTGGTCATAATGTTATGCCTGATCGGTGTAGGGAAGGGGATCAGTTCAGTTAAAGTCTTTGTATTAGTGGAATTTTAAATATTTTGTGATAAGCTCAGTATCGCAACACAAAATGCAGCTTATTAAATCCTTTGAACTGTACTGTATTTCTATTTTCTTTCTCAGAGGTGCCAATCTTTGTTTTTTTAACTTTTTAGGTCTTTTTCAACGTACTCCTGCACATTAATGGTTATTTCTGCTGAACTCACCAGAAAAAACAAATCAAAGTAACCATCTGGGGAAAAGGCAATTGATTTTCTTACTGTAGTGGCAAAAACAATCAATGCTAGGTGTCTGTGTATTCATACAACATGCCCAAACTATACTATGATATATCATTTCTACAAACCACCTCTTGGTGGCTAAGGTTAACTAAATATTTCTGCATGTGAGTTAAGACTTTAAGACTCAGTTTACTTAATTACTCTTTCCTATTTTAGTTACAATAACCAAGAAATAATCCCTGAAGCTTGAAAAATGAAACTAATGTTGAAATGACAAAAAATATTTGCTGTTTTGGTCTCTATATTTCAATTCCTCATTCATAACAACTGTATATGCCGTGAATTTTTTATACAACTCAGTGGTTTACATTATATCTCCAACCTAAGTTCCACCGGGGCTCACCCCATCTTCGTCCGTTTTTGAGATAGGCGGACAGGCACTGGCAAGATGGCGGCAACTAGCATCTCCCACACTGAGCTTCAAAACTGCTCTTCAAAAGAACCTATTGTTGCTCTTGTTGTTGTTGAGTGTTCAGCCGTCTTTAAATACAGTCCAAGGTTTCCACATTCAGCACCGCCATTCAAGGCAACTGTTCAGCATCATAATATTTTTGCATCTACCTTCAATCTGTGAGTGGGACCATGATGTCCATGGTTCAAGTAAAAAAAATAATTCATACAATACAAAATAATATATATACAAATATATATACGAAATGTAATGCAACTTATAAATAAACTAGCTCTCGGAGCTCTGGCAATGACTTCACTTTAGATGAATTATGCTGCCATACATAATATTGATATAAGCTGGAACATTAGCTGCAGCAATCATTAGCAACACCAGAATTTATTACATGATTCCCCCCACTGACACTCTTAGTCTCAGGCCCAGTGAGACCTGTAAGATTAAGGGTTATGTCTTGGAGGTTACAATTCCTTTCTGACCTCATGTTTCAATGCGTCACCCTACGACTGATCACGTTTTACACCTAGGGCTACTTCCTAAACACCAAGTAGTGAATGTCCACATTCATACATCCTTCCCTTCTTTTCAGTCGGGTCAACAGCCTTTCATTACACTTAGCTGATGTGGTTTGCGAACGCATCGGCACACCTCTAATTGAGGTGTACAATAAAAGGAGGTCAAATCAATTCATCCCACATCAAGTTTTGTCGCTCGCCTTTGAGGTTACCCTTTACAGAGCTCACTCAGGTTCACTGTGCACGACCACATCTGCACAACCTGTCAGTTAGGAGGTGCTCCACATACCACGCAACAGAAGCTTCAGAGGGTTCTTTGTAGAAAACTTGCTCGCAGATATGCAGCAACACAGAAACACACACATCCCCAGGGCAAACCTACTCATGTACAGCACGAGCATAATCTCTCCCCGCTTACACTTTCCACCCATGTACAGAAAGATGAGAGGAGTGATGCAAACGGCTGCAACAAAATCGAGTCGCGTGACAAACAATACGCGAAATAGGAGGAGATGAGCCGATGAGGAAGCGCCTCGATAATTATTATCTCTCCTCCACCAGGAGCAACGTCTGGAAAAGGATGATTAAAACCTGGATGACATTGCCAATAGCCGCCCGGACCCAGGGATGCCGGGGGGAAACGGATGGACACGCGAAGTCTTCAATTTAAGAACGTTCACATCAAATATATGTTCTCCATTTCATGCGGCTTCAATAAATGTAATTGATGCCTGAGCTCATTATTTGCTCAAATGGGGCTTTTAATTGAAGTATAAATAAACCTGCCGCCTAAATAGCAATAAGGTTGATCACAAACTGCCTGAGCACACTTGAGCGCACTCGACATCGCGCACGCCGACAAAAGATTGCTAATTAGTTTTATGAGGGAACATGATTCTTTTGCATAAATACGTGTAACCTTCACTCTCCCCCGTCGCCCCAATCTGCGTCCACAATGTCAACACCCATTCATAATGACTCTCACAAAGGGGTGAATAATCATCGCATCAATGAGCACGCACAAGGGGCTTTTACTACCCCGACACACACCCTGGTGGCTAAAGGACACATAAACACGCACCATGGCCCCTCATTATTATTAATCTACCAGCATCGGGATGAAGGGGCTTGGCAGCGCCACCCCCCCTACTCTCCTCCGAGGAAATGTTAGCACCAAACTCACCGTCTTCTTGGCAACTGGTCGAAGTCAATTGGTTTGGCAGCTTCGTGGCAACAATTGCTCCCCACGAGCCTACCACCACATATTATTTTGTTCATGCAACACATTTCACACACACAAAAAACACAGCAAGGAAACCAGTGAGTCAAACAGCCTGACAGCTGCTAAGGAAGTGACAACCTCTTTCCCACGTTTTCTTCCCTCTCTCTCTTTTTTTTTTTTTGACATATAAACATGAGAGCTCAAGAGCTAGTGCGCGCGATTGTATGATGACCTGCTGTGCATGGAATATGCAGTTCAGTGTACTGTGTAAAGTTTAACCTTGAAACACATTCAGCAACAGCTTCAAATGTAAGCGTATCTCGCAGATGACTAATCTTATATTGTAGAGTATGTGCGGGCCTGAGAGACGTCTGTCTGCCAGACGCCGCTCTTTCTCTCCGTTCCGTTTTGGTGCGGTTATTATAAATGATCATTTTTCACGTCGAGCGTCTCTTTCATACTTGCATGCTAGGTTCTCTCTCTGTACTAGCCCCCTGCTTCTTATTCCGTCCAGAGCAGCTCTGCAGTGCTGCTCATTCAGACCCTGAAGGAAGCTGGCAGTCAACTTGGCATCGCTCAGGCCGTGTCAGGGAGGTGGGAGTTTGAGGAGGGTGGGGGTGAGTGCCAGGACCGTCTTCGCACAACAAAGAGCTTATATGAGCAGGCTCCTTGACCAGCCAAAACCAGCTCTCCTAAGAGGCCGGTAAAACAAACACTCCCTCTGTCCATCCGACCCTTTCTCGCCAGCTACACCACTCAGACACTGCTCTGAGTCGATTTGAGGGCAACAGGCCTTTTTTTCCCCGTTGAAGACAGGGCGCTGGAGCAAAAGCACAGGTGTTAGTGATAAAATGAATGAAGGTGTGAACCCTGGTATAGTTCATAGAGGGTGACTGTCACACTGTCATGGATTACAGGGACACAATGTTAATGTGTGCTATAAAAAGTGCAGGTGGTATATTCAATTGGAGACAGGTTTTGGGTCCAATAGGCGGTTTAGCCGTAGCTAAGGCGTCACCATCGACCCTAAGGAGACTCTGTTCAGACCCTTAGGCTGCACCTCCCCAGAAATGTATCTACGTGCCACGACGATGCAGACCGCAAGAGCTGTGATTGGTCTGCTTGTCGGTAGCGCGTTAGTATTTTCGGCTGTTTCTCCATCTCCACAATATTCAAATTGATCGCTTTAGATTAGCAAAGATGAAACATATCAAGGGAAAATTAACTGAGGAGGTTCACAGATACAGATATTTGTATGACGCATCTTGAAAGTTTCAATCGCCATTGTTGAAAGTGACGCAGGAAGTAGAAACAAAAATGAACCTGACTGGCAAAGAAGTCACAGCACCCACTAGTGTTCGGGTGGTGGTTTTACAGTGTGATGAGCGCACAAGTATAAAAGGCTTGCACCGGCGCTGGCTACGTGGATAGGTCACGGCGTCTATGTCCCACAGTACTATAAAAGAGCCTTAACTCTCCAGTTGTATACTCTCTTTTAGTTCTGTTTTGCGGTCTCTAACTTTTGGCTTTGTAGCTGCTAAACTCTCTGCAATATTCATTGGTGATGAGAAGGTACACACAATACCACAGGAGAATTTTACACTGGCAGCAGTACATGCCAATGACGCTGACTGAGAAACAACAACAAACTATGAGAAAGCAACCTACGTGAAAATTGCAGCTTTTGAAAAAACGACATGGATCGTGCAATAAGGCTTGGTTGGTGCTGATATATCGAGCCGATATTTGTATTTTTACTAGTGTCAGTATCGGGTGGTACGCGGGTGCGTTCGCCAATACATTTTTTTTTTTACATGGCAGGATTTACAGACAGGCGCATCCAAAGGCAGCCCTGTGCTGCTGGAGACGCTGCAGAGCCATGCAGCCCATACATTGTCTCTCCCCAACTAGCTGAGTGAGTGTAGCTGGAAGCTGGAAAATGCTCATAGGCATGTCAAGCACCCCTAAAAATAAGAGTTGAAAAAAATGTTTTTCTTTTGGTTATTTTTGTTAAACGGTTACCAAACAAAGATCTATTTGCTTTATCAGTAAGCCCAAATAAATGACAGTCATTAGCAACAGACCTAACTTTTACTGTTGTTGTTGTTAAGTAGGAGTTTGCTCGCTGACGTTTCTGACCCTACAACCACCCCTGCTTGTGCTCTACCACTTTTTACCTGTTTATTTTTTTTATTTTGTAGGCATAAGAGCTTTAAATATCCATTGAGTTCAGTAAATGTTCAAGTTTTTGGTTAAATTGAGACGTGAAACATTTGTTACCATTGCATCATTTTTATCATTTAAAGAAAAAGAAAAAGCAGTATCGCCTCCAAATATCAGTCAGAAAAATTGGCAGAACATATCGGCCAACGGATTTGCCATATCTTTTCAGTCTGGTGGCGGCACGTGGCAAAGACATTTAATTTACCAATGTACGATCTGATCCACTTAGTGCAAGCTGCTGTGAGATCAGTCTGATACATTTCTGCCATATCATCTGCAGTGAACCAAGTTATGCAGGCTTCACCTTTAGGAACCAATTAGCAAACTACTACTATGTTTTTCTGTTTTATCAGCCAAAGCAGTATCACATCGTTTGCATACTGTACATCTTTTCATTCTTGTTGTTTTGTCTTGTTATTTTTCTGGGTTTTAGCCATTTTCGTGATGTTGCTTTACATGGTTTCAGGCAACTAAAGCTAATCGGTCCCAACTGTGGTCACAGCTAAGAGAAACGAATCCTGACTGTTGATAGGAGACTAGATGCAAACCGCTGTCTCTTGTTTTTCAGGCACTCTGTTTGCCCAGTCTTCTACTCTCAGAGGTTTTGCAGTGCCTTAGCTACATCTCACTACATTTGTATTTGCGTCATTTCTAAGCCTGCAAGACCCCTCTTGTCAAAACAGAGTGAAGATTGGATCTTTTCAGGGAAAGCCCAGACAATCAGTGCTGTAATTTTCCTGTAATCTTTCCCTGCAAAGCTGAAAAAGTAAAAGTGATTCACAGTGACGGACATCCGGTTTCGCTAGAATCCGTCCGTCTGAGACCTAAACTTCGTGATTCCACTTTCCACCTTCATTTTGATTCGGCATAGGAGAAAAATAATGACATTTACTGCTCAGCACCAGGACTGAAGCATGGAATTCAATTATGATTGATCTATTTATACCTGTGTCTTTCCTACTGTGACATGTCAAAATGTCTCGACATGACACCAAAGCATTGATCCTATCCGGGCTGAGAATTTTACCAGTCTTTTACCGTTGAGTTTCATCATCGGTTTCCTGCAAAGCACGAGCAATTACCTATTCAATTTGATTTTGTGGCCACCCCGTTACGACTGCCGACCTGTCAGACGCGTACCCCGTCTTTTACTTAATGACAGCCGAGATACGCTGCAGCCCAACCACGATCCACTAGATAAGAAGTGTTAATAGGCGACGAATTAATGTTTACGTAGCACTTCAAATAAAAATCAGGTTTTAGCGACTTTAATTCGAGCCTTCAATCACGGCGCATTCTGAGAGGTGAAACATTAATCAAGGTAACAACAATTTAATCGAAAACAGCCTCTCACAGCCCATTATGTGGCGCTGTGATGGCACATCAAACAAGCGATTACGCTGGCTGATTACTATGACTGACTGTTGAATACTGGATGACTATCAAGGCCGAAAAGAGGCACCTGTTGCTCATTAAGGCCGTCAGAGATGACAGGTCAGAGCGGCGAGTGGACGGTCAATTGCCACCTCCTCTGCCTCTGCGCATTCAATTGAGCCTTTGGAACCGGCATCATCAATATGCAACTTCAAAGCCCCTGGGAGAGGTGCGACCGTGTGTGTGTGTTTGTTCGGTTCGCATGTGTGGCTCATTACTCATTTGTGTCCCCTGAGTGAGTCGCGGCCATTCAGCCCCTTTGTGTGCAGAATGAGAGGAGACAAGAGGCCCATCTAGACATGAGATCACAGATTATACACTTAACGCTTCGGCAAGAGGGCTCAACGGAGCGCAGGAGAGCAAAATTGAAGGAGAGTGAGGGGGGGAGAAAAGGGAACAAGAGAGGGAGATGAAAGAGAGAAAAACAAACACCGGGATGAACAGTGTGAACTGCAGAGGGCCAAGAGGAAGAAGATTGCGCAAGAGGGAGAGGAAAAAAAAAAAAAAAAAAAGCGGCGTATTTGTGAGACTGAGCAAGAAAGACGAGTGAAAATGAGGCCGAGACAGCAGCTGAATGCTATTGTGCTTTCTTATCAGAACGGCGGAGCGATTTTATTGCCCGCAGCCTTACAATGCGCAGTGGAGGGTTTAGTGCTCCAGTGATGACCATGGCGAACCGTTGCAAAGATATGGATTACACTGGGGCTAAACTGGCCACTAAACACTCGATAATCCACATTCTGTTTTCAGCATGACCCCATTTTTTGTTAAACGGCACTGATAAGAACAGCAGTTAGTTTTATCATCGGCACAGATTCACATTCAGGGGATAACCTTGTTTTTATCTTGTATTTTCAAAGGTTTCATTCGAAACGGGAATTGAGTGAGGCTTGAAACACTGACTGAAAAGTATTAAAGCAAGATATAGAAGAAACTATTTCACTGAAAATTAAACCTTAATTCTACAAACTGGTTCATTATATAAGTTCATGATAAAACCTGCTTTTCTTTGGCAGATAGAAATGACTTGTTTGTTTGGACGGTTAACTTAACAAAGAACATAACCCCTAAAAAAATAATCAATAAACAGATAAAAATCAAATAACTCGGGAAAACTTTTGTGAATGACCAAAAGAGGGAAAGTGGTGTAGAAGAGGGTAGGACAAGCTGTGGGTGAGGAGCTGAAATGTTAAAGGACATCTCTGTCTGTGCTTCTCCCGACTGTGATCAACAATGACATGTTGACTGACTGTAGCCTCCAGACACAGAGGGAGGAGGAGGAGGGGGTAGCCCTCCCCCACTGGACTGCATTTCCCATGGGCCTTTGTACCAGCATCTGCACAGATGGCAGATGGGACGAAGCACAGCCCCCACTCATCAAACCCTGCTCAGGGCAAGAACGCTACGATCACAAAGTCAGCACACGCACGTGCATGCACTAGTCAGCAAAATAAACATTATCAGCTGTGGGACGACTAAGAGCTGCAGGAAGTGTTGGGGATTTTGCTTCAGACTTGAGGGAGAGAGAAGACGGTTTAAAGACAGATGCAAAGGAGCATGGATCCTATGCACACACCAGACACTGCATGAATAAAAGCGCACTAGAGGATAGACATAAGAAAGGTTTAGGCCAGCAAAAGCCAGGAAAGCCCCTCTGTGACCTATAGGAAGCTATTTTTGAGTCGCGACAGTAACATTCACTGACACATGTCTCGGGTCTGGGAGCCGCGCTACAAAGCTGCAATGATGCAGGTCCCTTAAGGCAGTAAAGTCTATTCAAGGACATGAAAGCAGATTGCTTATTGTCAGATTTTGACACAAACTGTCTGCGGGAAATCTGCCATAACTGCACCAGCCAGTGACGCATAGAAGCCTAAATGATGCATTATATTACACCAAACAGAAACCTGTTAGCCACTTAAGCGGCAGGAATAATAGTCCACCACTTTAATTGGGACTGAAATAACTAAACAGATGTATAACGGATTGCCTTGAAATTTGGAACAGCCATTAATGGACCTCAGAGGAGGAATCCTACTGACTTTGGTGATCCCCTGACTTTGACTGGTTGGCAGGCTTACTCTTTTTACTCAGAATGTTAATGTTTTTAAAGGCACCGGACAGATTGCCCAGCACAGACATTTCTGTTCCTCTGAGCGTGTATCATAACCGCTAAGTGCTCTCTCGACAACCATTGTGATGCAATAATGAGGTCAAAATTTAAAGTCTATTGAACAGTTTAGTACCTGCGAAACCCGTGTTAACGTTCCCATTCACCTCAGACGCTATTCTTGTTTTGTGCTATTTAGTGTGCTAACATGCTAGTCTCAGGTGGTGGGTGGGCATTTAAAAGGAAAAGTCAGTATGCTCGTGCAGCATGCACAGTTCATCTGGAATGACGGTCTGGGGTTTTCTTTTGTGAAAAAAATGGTTAAGAATTAAGTGCAATACGTATTAAGTCACAGTCTGAGGGTTACATTACGCGTATGAAAAAGCTATCAAGGATCACGGGAAACAGAGAGACCGTCGTCCGACCACTCTCAATGATTAGACGGAGACTGATAGTCAAGCACAGCCTCCTTTCATCTCCCCCCGCTAAGCTGACCCTAGTAGGCACCGAGCACCCTCAGAAGGCAGAAACCACCCAGAGAGATTCAAATAGCCAAACAGAAACTAGAACAAACCCGCACGAAACGCACACTGCAATTTCTTTCACACACACACTGCATTTTCCCAGCAGGAGAGTGCAGTTCATTACAAGCCAATAAGTCAGCCACATATAGCAGCCCTATGCAGCAACCTTCCCACTTTGACATCAACACTCTTCTCATCCCTCTCGCTTCTCTCGCTCTCACACCTAAGCCATCCAATCACGGAGCCAATGCAGGGAAAATAGGAGAAAATAAGCCGGGCTGAAGGTTTGGTTTGGAGTGCTTATCCGCTGGAGTCTTGGATTGGGGTTTGCAACGGTTCATTTCTACCAAAGCATTCTTGCTTGTCTGACGCTGATTATGCAGCTTTCCTTTGTATGCACAGGCCCAAATGTGGTCAGAAAATAACTACAGGCAATCACAGCCGTGGCACAGTAATCTAGGACTTAACTCGGCATACGAGGGTGTTTGTATAAACGTTGGGACTTCAGGGCAAGGAACGCTCGTTTCCAAATAGACGGCGCGATCGCGTCGAGGACGTCGCGTGGGAAAGTTGACAAATCCCAATTAAGCAACTGCTACCTCCAATTTAGCAAACAAGTGCACGCTCCGCAGCTGCATTAGATTCAGAGCAGTGACATTCGTATTCTCGCTGCCAAGAGCTGTACCCTGGGCCCATTCTCCACAAAAAGATAATCACAAATGTGCGTCTGCACATACATCAAAGAAAAGCAAAGCAATTGAGAGATCCCATGTATCGGCTTGTCAGTTTCTGTTAACGCCGCCACAAAGCAAAGAGGCAGAGCCGGATGAAAGAAAAGTGAGAGAAGGCAAGGAAAGACAGTGATACTTGCTGAGATCTGTCTTTATGAAAAAAAAAAAAAGTCCAGTTTGATGCGGGCCAGTTCAGAGTGCCTTCGCCCGCCTCCGACATCTGACTCAAACCTTGTCGAGTGCAGCCTTAAAAACATACTGTACACACGGAGAGAGACAAGTGCGCAACGAAACTCACACACACACTTGAAAACGTCAGCCGAAACACACACACATGCGCGCACACACACACACACAAGCATTCAAAGGGCAAAAGCCTTTAAACAATTCATTGCAAAAAGCCTCGCAGGTCTTAGTCATTCACACATACACCCTCACTGAGTTCATCGCGAACACATTCATACATGCTCACAACAGCAGCAGCAAGTCACATGAATGACAGCATGAGTAAACACTACAAGAGGAAAGAGCGGGGAGAGAGAGAGAGAGAGAGAGAGGAAGATACCTGCAGGAATTCAGAATTCAGAGAGTCTCTCCAAAACGGTAATGAGGTGCCATTTCATTGGCATTAGGGCGGCTTTGCGAGGTAAACAAAAAACAATAACTTCTCAAAAGTGTGTTTCCTGGGGGTGGAAGGGAAGGGAGATTTAAAAGGAGTTGAAAAAAAAAAAAAACAGGAACAGGAAAGAAGAAGAAGAAATCAAGAGGCAGGGGGAAAGTGAGGGCAGACGTCAGAAACAAGGCAGAAAAGAAACGGGCAGTGGTGCTACCGTTTGCTCGGGAAAGCAGAGCGAAGTGACGCATAACTAGAGAGGACAGACGAATCCAGCAGACACTTTTCAGCACAACGGACAGCTCCCGCTCACTCTGCTGACAGATACACAGTGACGACGGGAAGCTACGGTGGAAATCCTTCGGCGGGGCTGCAAAAATTCATTGACAAACAGCTGAAGCTGCAACTGCACTAATTGCTGTATTAATACCATCAATATTTTCCACAGACGTAAAGTCTGTGACAGCAGGAAACCCAAGTTGAGAGAGGCCCGCCGCTTTTGGGCTCACCAGCATGAAAACAGAGCCATGCTGTTCATGTTTGATAGTCTCCAGAAAGAAAAATCCAGGTCAGAAACACGTACGTACACACTGCAGGGA
Organism: Mugil cephalus; assembly: GCF_022458985.1. Lineage (NCBI taxonomy): Eukaryota > Metazoa > Chordata > Actinopteri > Mugiliformes > Mugilidae > Mugil > Mugil cephalus. The sequence continues at coordinate 13,381,337 of NC_061784.1, read as the reverse complement.
TTGAGGTTTGCAGCCAAGTGATCACAAAGCTGACTTCATCCAACCGCAGTTTTAAAATGTCTGCCACCTGATTGGCCAAAGAGGCTTAGTAACGGATCTAGCAATAAGCCTCGTCACATGCTAGCGGGTAACAAACAAAAAAAACATTTTTCTCCTTTTTGTCTTGCAGAACGCCACGTGACATGCTCACATTATTGCAGGCGCTGTCTTAATCTCCAGTAACATAAGAACAGAATAAGAACATCTGCATATGTGGCGATACTGCAGTTACACGACATCCAGAGCTGAAAATAAGTTTGGAAGTATAACACCAAGAAGGTTGTAGGTAGTTTTAATGCTTTTTTTCCCCCATTACTGCTGTGATTAATTAGTTTTCTATTAGTTTCCGATACATTTGAAGCACACAACGGGCTGCGAGTCAATGAATAATCAATTAGAATTTAGCGGTAAGCTGGATTTAATAATCTCGACAATAAAAAGCCGTTCTTTGCCACATTTCTTTTTTTTTTTTTTATTTGTATATCACATTTTATCACAGAAATTCAGGGACTTAAAGTTTGCACTACGGACTGACAGTGTGGAAGAACTGCTCGGAATCGTGCCTCCCGGCTAAAATAATAATCACCAGCACTTTCTCATGAATAAATTTACATTTTTCCTTTTAGAACACAATTCAAGCTGTGGCCTTTCACTTCACCCACTTTCATATAGTGCTCGAGACAAAAAAATCTAGAGAATATACACTGTATTGCCGAAAGTAAAGTAAAGTGACATTTAGGAGCGTCTTTATGGGAATTTTTGACCTTTCTTCCAGAAGCTCAATCGTGAGGTCACACACTGATGTTGGATGAGAAGGTCTGGTTGACAGTCTTCCCTCTAATTCATCCCAAAGGTGCTGTATGGGGTTGAAGTCAGGACTCTGTGCAGGCCAATCAAGTTCTTCCACACCAAACTTTCTCATCCAGGTCTTTATGGACCTTGCTTTGTGCACTGGTGCACAGTCATGTTGGAACAGGAAGGAACCGTCCCCAAACTGTTCCCACAAAATCTCTTTGTAAGCTGAACCCAGATCAATCTGTCAGATGATGTCAGTGTGATTTGTCCCTCCAGAGAACATCTCCTACCACCGTACCACGCTGGAATTCACTGAGCTCCTGAGAGCGACCCATTCTTTAACAAATGTTTGTAGAAGCAGTCTGCATGTCTAGGTGCTTTATTTTATACACCTGTGGCCGTGGAAGGGATTGGAACACCTAGAAAAATGGAGGGTGAGCGAATACTTTATATTATAGCGTCTAAGCCTCAAACATTGGTATTATTAAATCGGGTTTTTAGCAGCGACAGCCTCCATATGATGAGACGGCACTAGAACATGCAGAAAGTGGAATGAACGATAAAAAGAAATCCCTTTTAAAAGTTTCATGGCGTCATTAAAATTTCTGTGAAAAAAAATACAACTCACAATGGAGAACGGAAATCTCCTTACAGACTCAACCCATTTAGAGAAAATCTAAAAGCTTCAGCGAGGACGGAACACCTCCCCTCCACCGGGGGAAAACGTCTGGGCCGTACCAGAACTGAAGCCGTTATGATTTATGTCTTGAGACTTATCGTTAAAAAAAAGGGGGCCTGTTGAGAGAAGGCCCAGAAACAAGCCTGGAAGTGAGGAAAGAAATGCGAGAGGAAGGAAAACATTTAAAGTGGCACGGCTGGCAGAGAGAAAATAAGAAAGAGCAGATATATATATATATAAAAAACAATAACTACGAGGCAGGGAAAAATGTATCTCCAAGGAGAGGCGGTGATTAAGAGCTCGCCACTGGAAGGACAGCGTGAAACGAATGAGGCGAGCTGCTGAATTCTACCCGACCCAGGAAGCAGGAGGAGGCCACACTTTGAACAGTGTGGAGCAGGAGGCAGGAGGCAGGTGCTAAGGTGCTGTCGTTCAGACACAGACAAGGACCAGAGGTAACTCATTTTTACTCTCTTTTTATTTTTGTTTTTCCACAAGACAGGAAGCGGCAAGAACATCCTAGGAAGGAAGGACCCAAGGCTTATGTTCGGTCTTCAACAAAGCCTTCACACCTTGTCTCTTGATTTGACTCCATTGTGCTCATTTCAAAGAAGCAGCTATGAAGCGAAGTCCTGCGGGGCATCCTGCACGCCGCTCACGTCTCATAGGGCTTATCAAAGAAGAAAACGGAGACAAGCTACAAGACACTGTGAACTCTTTACTCTAACTGGACTAAATTTAAGCATAAAAAGCCGATGTTTTCCGACGGATTCGGGGACGGAGCAGGTGTAGACTAGCTGACGTTGAGTTCAAAGGTCGCCAGATAAGCCCCGCGGACCTGACTCAGACCAAGCTGGTGGCAATTCGGGATCTCTAATCTGTTTGTTTGGTTTGAGCGTATGCGCTGCGGCGAGATGGGACGCGTGCGCGCGCGCGAGCCCGTGTGCGCGCGGCCGACCCGTCCGCACAAACAATGGAGAGCCCTGTTCCGCTGAGCCCCGGTCGATGGAGGATAAGAGAGGTAGCAAGCAGCTACAACGAATCTCAGTAATCCATCATCATAAGACAGGGCTGGGAATGACACATACAAATGCCCACGCACAAACACACACACACACACACACACACACACACAGACACAGACGCACTAAATAGGGCTGAAGGGTCAGCGGAGCATGATGTACTTTGTGTTTTTGTGCGAAAAAGACCATCACAGAGCACACGCAAGATAATCACGAGTCAAGTTTGACACACGCTGAAGCCCGACAACATGTTACCTAATATTTTATAGTATTTTGGTTTTTAATAAAAACTTTGCTTCTTTCCCAGGTGTTTTTCACCGTACGTGCTTTAATTCAGAGTTGTCCTGCACAGTGGACAGTAGTTAAAACAAGGCGTTTGAAGCGTGCGTTGTTGGAGCAGAGGCAGCAGAGGCAGCAGTGACAGCGTAACGGCTGTCACAAGCTTGCGCTTTGTAAGTAAAACCTTGAAAGGGAACCATTTGAAGTCCGCTTTTGCGGCAATCAACCAAGATTCAAATCTCTCCCGTGTCTTGGCCAAATTTTTTACATAAACTATTTTTCCCCCACATCAGCTCCTTCCATCTTAACGGGAGGAACTTTGCCTCATTTGCATGCCTTTAGGAGATTTAATACATTAATACTTAATCTCATGGCGTCCATTTCGATGGGATAATTTACAAACAGTGCCATTATCCTGGAAGATGCAGCGTTTTCAAGAGCGCTAATGGGTAACTAATGGATACGAGGAAGCCAAGTAAGCCCGAACTTAAAGATTTAAACAGCTGCAACCGATGCGATAAATAACGAGGGTGAAGTTTTCGAATGCTTTGAGTCTACAACAACCGTCAGAGCGTAATTTTAATTGGCAGAGCGAACGATTTAAGCTAAACGTGCGAGCGTGTACGACAACAAACGCTCATGCGCTCAGTTTAAGTGCCAAATGGTACCAAGATAACTCCTTAAAAAGAAATCCGGGCTCCCCGGATAATAATGTCAAATGTCGAATTCACTCTCCAAAAAACTATTTCTTATCGAAAGGTCATATCAACACAAAATCCATTCTCAAATATCACAGCGCGTTGCTGGCGTGCGCTCGCAGCCCTGAGAGCTCGCGCAGTCTTACTGGAGAAGGCCAGACACTTGGGAAAGAAAATAAACAGGTAAGATTTCAAAAGGATTGAAAGATTAAGATTAAACTTCCAAAGTCTTAAATAATGTCAGAAGGAGAAATAACTTTGGGGAACGGTGGTGGTGGGGGGAGGAGGGGGGAGGGATGAGCGAGTCAATTCTCGAAATCAAATTCAGGCAGTTGATAAATATATATTAGCTTTTTGCTGGTAAACATTCCTCCGCAAATCCTGTCCCTCGGGCGAGCCGCACGGTAATATCTGAGGCTTTATACCAACACAACGAACGCGTGATCCATAGCACCGACGGCAAAGCAGACCGGTAAAACACTCACCGAGCTCATTGTGGAGCTGAGAATGACCTCGGCGCTAACACGAAGTAAAAACAACCCGCCGCTTCTGGATCCATACATTAGTCTGATTACAAGCCCGCGCCCCTCTGCATCCATATTCCACCTTAACGGTCTTCCGGGAAATGGAGGCTGAACGCGGCGGGGTCAAGGTGAGGGGTCAGGGAATATTGCGTCGTGGAAGTGGTGGGGGAGGTGCAGAGGGTGGCGTATTTGATTCAGCCGGGGTACGCGCATTGGCGGCAAAACCTTTGCCTCCGCTTCTCCGTTGCGCCGTGTCCAAGTGTGAAAGTGATCACAGGAGGGGTGAGGCTAGACCCCGGCGTGGTGCTGCACGGCACAAATATAACCTGCACTAGTGGAAGCAGAGAAGAAAGCTTCTAGGAATGGATCAGGCCTTTCTTTGACGATAATATGAATTGTGACGCGTGCACCGATCAGCCACAACATTAAAACTACTCCTCGATGAGAGCAGCCACCCCCAGCGGGATGCAACTAGATCCCACACTCATCAAGTATCTGTGGGATGATCCACAGAGACCCCAAACATCAAACCACTGGACCTAAAGGCTCCCAGACACCGCAGGACACCCTCAGAAGACCCTGGTCCACTCTCTGATGAGTCATAACTGTTTTGGAGACCTACTAATATAAAACGAGTCCATACAGTTTGTGCTGTACTGTTGTCCTGAATGGGGGAATCAACTATAGAGACCAAAACAGTCTGTTGTGCCACGTTGTCCGTGTTTAATTCTGCTGCACTTTAACACGGACTGAGCCAGCCTCAAGCAGCCAGTTGCTGAACAATATTACACAAAGTAAATCTTATCCTGTTTTCTGACGGTTGGCAACTGTCAGCAACAGATGTTGCTTCAAGACAGGCGACGTCTCAGAAAACGAAACGACGGCACCAGCGTATGTGCCGCGCTTCTGGAGCAACGAAGGGTTCTGTCTCTCAGCGACGAAATAATAATGAAATACACCGGGAAAAGCATCCTCACATTAATCAAAGGTGCGGTTTGTGATTGTGTTAACGCGTCGTCAGCACAGATGTTGGTTGCTACTGTTCATTTTTCCGTGTTAAAAAAGAAGAAACAATACAGTGCCTGAACGTGTAAATTTCATTTTTTTTTGTGATTTAAATGAGTCACTTCCTCGTCAAAGTATTTAATAGCTTCTTGTTCCCTTTACGAGACCATTTAACGCTTTATTGGTCCCAACATCTCTTACTGCTCAACATGCCGACATTAGTTTTAAGGACAAATATGAACATGTTCTTTCAGGTTAGCCTCTGGTATGCAGTGAAGGCCATCCAGCAGACACCTGATTCATATGAATATCAGACAATTTCATAGCAATTGTCAACACGACTGACTGACACACGGCCCTCGCACCAAATCTCAAATAAAGACTCCGGCTACATAACGACACCGCTCTTATTTCCCTCGCTGATGTGAACCACAGAGCTAACGTCACTGTGTGCGCTAAGACCGGGGTCACTGCCACCTTAAAAAGAGCACAACGAAGAAGCAAACGCCTTCTCGCACGTTCAACCAGTCGCCTCATGATACCAAGCTGCACCGTCTCATGAAAGATTCCTGTCTGAAAGCTGAAGAAATAAATCTCAGCTCTCTGTCATTAATGAAGCGCATTTATAAGATGAAATCCCCATCAGCGATCACTGGCCACTTCTTTTTTTTTTTCATCTCGGGAACATACAGTCCTGATGTGCTACGTTCGATCAGCGCAGACGGAAGGAGGAAGAGGCCGAAGGAGTTCTGGTTCGATGCAGATCAACGATGCAATCGAATGTGAAAATTGACTTATTACGAAGCTGTTTTTTTAAACAAACCGCGGGGGGAGCGTACGAGCATAGCAGGGAGATGCTACATGTCTAACGCGGAATGCTAAAGTCGCGCACATACCAACACACACAAACTACCAAGGTACTATAATCAACCTTCGGCCACTGCAGTATGCAGCATGATGAATAGCTGCACAGCTAGCTATACTTCCAGTAAAGCAGATGTGTGGTTCGTGTCTGTGTGTGCGGAGCCCAGGGAGCGAGGCGAAGTAGGCCAGCATGAATATAAAATCACCCCTGCCAGGCAATGATGTGGGCTACAAGAAGGAAGAAAGCAGTGTGTGTGTGTGTTTTTTTTTTTTTTGTGCATATGTGCATGCGTTCCCAGAGAAAACGTGAAGACGAAGGTGCAGGGGACTAAAGCAAGGGTTTGTAGGAGCACTCATTTATCAACTCTCTGGGATGTTGAGGGCACACTCTCAGCGGCGCGCAAACGCCAGACTATTCAGACAAAAGCAGCTTGTTACAATTTGGAGATTACCGCATTGTAGGGACGTCGGACAAACACACACAAACACGCAGCAAATACAAACATGCAAGCAAAAAAAAGGGGAGAAAAACAAAAGGGGGTTTTGAATCTAAACGTCGCGCGCGAAGACCCCCAGAGAAATTTTACACACCCCTCCCATCCCACGACAGTCACGCGCAGACAATGCACACGTTTTAGAACCAAAAAAAAAAAAAAAAAACACAAAAGAGGCAGACACGATTGCATGAAAGAGCCAGACACAATAATATGGAAACGAGAAGCACAGAGGAAGACGACAAGAAGAGTCACGAAAAACACGAGCTTTTCTGATGCCTGTATATAAGACTGGAAAAATGAATAATTTATTAGGGAAATAATGGAAAAATAATGATCTTTGGTTCATATCTTTAAATAAGGAGCACGTACGTAACAAGTGTCCACCGCTGAACAACGCAAACAATTATCAAAAATAATCTTATTTTAATCAGCTTTTTTTATCCATCAACAGGGTCAGTGAATATCTGGTTTAACATTTTGGTGATGGCAACATAATTTCACTATTAAATTCATATTTTCTTCATAATACTCCAACTATTTATAATATATTTATGATTTATTTCTCTTTCAGTGCAAGCTGACTTGTTACTGCACTATTGGACCCTAGTACTTCTTCTATGTGAGGTCAAAACTACAACACAAAATACATGCAAGGGCTTCACAGAGCCATCACATCTATTGCACTGCTCCGCGATGTGTTTCTGTCACTGTGTGTCACCAATCGAAAGCCAAAGATATAGTGAGATTTGTATGTTGGGTCCCTCGGACTTTCTCTTTAAGAAGGAAGAACTTGGCCACTAAGGGTGCAAGAAAAAGAGGCAGCGCAGCAAAGTATCAGAATATTTCTTTATTGCAATAGTGTATTCAAACACAGGCTTCAATGTAATTTAATATGGAAGCTGCTCTTTCGGACAAACGCCTGAATTTATTTTAGATTTGTTTTATTTCCTGCGGAAATAAAATTCGATGTGAATACTGCGATGATGTGAGAACACGCAGAGATAACTAACTGGCCGAAAATGGCAAACCTACACAAACAACCAAAGCTGATAACAAGCAACAAAAATAACACGAATAAACCTGCATCTACGCCAAACTGGAAAATGAGAGTTTCTGTTTCGTTCCTACGACACTGGAAACCGGGCAGCTTGGTTGGGAGCTATTTTATTTTGTTTTTTTGAGAAGGATTTTCTTTGGGGACAAAGTTTGAGGCTGAAGTAGATTCATAAATTCTGATGTATATCAATATTAGAGATATATCGGGCCCAAATTTGCATTTTTTACTGTATCGGCTGATACGCAAATGTGTTCACCGAAAACAAATAATAAAAACCATGAATAAATGTTCATGGTTTTGGTTAAATTGAAACTTGTAAAATTTGTTATCATTGTGTCATTGTGTCAGACAAAAAGCAGTATTGGCTCCAAATATCAGCTAAAAAAAACATCGGTTGGTATCGGCCCTTAAAAAATCCATATCGTTCACTCTCCAAATAATATACATTATTGTAACACTTTAAATTTTTACATCAGTCACATTGTGACTTCGGTGTTGTGATAATACCTTGAGGCCTCCAGTGATTTCCAGTTATATATTGAAGTTACACACAACAGAGTCTTCCACTAGATTTTCTTAGCTCAAACTACGGCAAAGACAAGTAGGACAAGGAAGTGTGCCGAGAACCAGAGTGGGATGCCACTGCAGACAGCTCCATTACCTCCTCACAATAGGGATCATCCACATTCATCCACCAGCCGCTTCACCCAGCCAGGGAGACGGGGAGCGAGGGACGAGATTACACCAAGGGGTTACGTGGATGGATGTGCTTAGGGTAGATAAAGAATGGAGAGATAGAGGAAGCGACAGGGAAGTAACAAAGGGTGTCGTTAAGCGAGGCCCGGGACGATATTTCCTGCGTTCCTTTTCCGATTCCCAGAAGGTGCCCTCATCCAAAATCTTACACGGCTTATCCGCAGAAAAATCCCAGCGTCTGGAAATAGCAGCTAACCAAGGATAAAGGAGAATTCAGAGCAGCGAAGCGGAATCGAGGTGAACGGTTTAACCCTGGTGGCTCATACGCGCGAATACAAATCAGAGCGGTGAGACACAAATCGTGTTGTAATTCGTGTCCGCGAGGCTGAAACAGAAATTTTAATGAAAGCAGTATTACACCTTAAAAAGACTCTGACGCAGATCATTATGAAGGGGATTGGCTAGTAAGAGGATTTGGGAGTGACGGGGTTTGTCGTGTGCGGGGGCAACATGACATTTAGATTTTTAATTGGGTATTTCCTTGCCCCAGATATTTGTCACGTCCTGGGAAGGATTTCTAGATTTGTCCAGCGAACATCTCAGCGTGGAACTGTGGGCCGTGCTAACAATGCTAACAAGCCAGCGCGAGCTAATCCCACGGCGTGACAAGTGACTGATGAAGAAAAATGGCCAATTAAAACTCAAAAATGTCAAGTTACCGCTAAGAGGATTTGCGCTTCCTCTTCTTACGGAAATGAGTGCAAACTCTCCCGTTCGCTCTGGAGCATTTCACTCCCCCATCAGCGGACACAGACGAGAGGGGAGAGCAGTGATACACGGAGAGTGATGAGGCTCCGCAGGGGGGCTGGAAGTCATCAGACCCCGACTGAACACCTTATAGCCAGACCTGCGATGCACTAAAGAAGAAAAGTATACCTGAAGGACAATCACAGACTTTTCAATCTCTCTTTCTCTCCGTATACAATAAAGATGAGCGTCCTGCCCGCATCATCTTTTTGCCCCTCTTCTCCCGTCGCTCGCTGGCTCATGCGGGGGTCAGGACAACCCAGCTGTGTGACAGATAGCAAAGTCATTCATGACCTTGCAGCAGAAGCCACACCCTCCGTCCTCCAGCCCTCCGCACATGCACGTGCACATGCACGGATGCGCGTGGGGGAGACACAGGCACGGAGTGTTCATGCAGTTAAAGTGGCAGGTCACCACACGTTTCGCCAGGGCCGGCGCCGTCGTTAACACTCAGGTTGCGCGCTGACCACGGAGCCCTGGCGGCACGGCATCGCAGCAGCTGATCTTTCCCGAAAAACAACACCTGATGTGAACTCGCAAGAAGTTTGAGAAACGCTTGCTGAAGAAAAGGCTAAAACGTGCGTCAACTTTCTGAGAGGTCTGGGTCACGAAATTTCTCACAGGCACTTTTCCCCTTGTTGCTGCAGCCTTAGCTTGACCGTGATGTTAGCATTTAACTCAATTAGCCGATTCATTCGTAAAGAATACTTTATATTTGGTTTTAAAAACCGTCCAAAACCCAGTTTCTCGCTTGTAGTGACATTAAATTAAACAGTGTTTAATTTTTAAGGGTTAACATGTAGATATTAGCCCAATTACAGTAGCATGGACAAATGAGACTGCAAGACAACCTGAAATTTGCACTACACGATTCTACTGTCAGACCTCATTTTCTGTGACATTCAAATATAACACTTGCACATAAACCAGGAGATCTGCAACTAATGACCCTATATTTATAAAATGCAGGGAAGAAAGTGAAAATAATGACAATCCAAAGAATCTCCGAATCTAAAATAAATCTTTTTTCTTTGCTCAACTTAGTTTCAGAAACAATAATGACAGCGCTTCTTCCATCCTTACAAATGACGCTACACCACATCTGTGTCAGAGGACCTGAAATAAACATGTTATTCAACTCGTTAAAAAAAAAAAAGAAAAAAAAAACAGCCGTCGTGTTTGTGCCGAAGTTCATCTCAACCCACGCTAGCAAGGCCGCTCGCTCTTTACCGTGCTATTTAAACAAATTAGCCGGACGCTTGTTAAGAGGCTTGTCTGCGCGGCCGTGCGAGCGCGCGGTGACGCATTGTTATTCCCCTGCACGGCCATGCGAGCAGAACACAATGCTGCGGGGAGATAGTTAGCCTATGCCCCTACGCCTGAAGCCACAGGGCAGGCTTGGAAAACAGTCGAATTAAATTGAGTTTTGGACGAATATTCCAAACCACCCCGGGGGCCAAAAATAATACGCCGCGTGTTATGTTTTTGAAAAAGGAGTGACCTGTGCCTCGGCGAATTGGCGAGGTATAAGCAGACAGAGTGACAAGCGGTGTTAAACGGACGGCAAACAAAAAACACCAGTTTCTGACGCCGGCTTCGATTCTCTTGGTGCCACGCTGGAAAATCAATGGGTTCCCGTGTGTGCAAACGATTGGGAGTATATCCGTGTTCAAGGCTCAATGTCAACACCGGAACATCTGAGCGAGTGTGTGTGTGTTTTTTGGGGCGTGTGTGTTGTGCTGACTCCGACTCTGCCGGCTGTCTTATCAGTATCAGGTGACCTTGGTGATTGTGGAGTGTGTGGACAAGGATAATGAGACGTTTGCTAACAGAGTCGGTGGGACCACTAAAGGGGGCTCAGGTGGGGATTCACGCCGCCACTCGATATTGGATCCGACCGAGGAGGGCGGCGAGCGAGAGGATGAAAAGCAAAGAACGGGCACGGGAAGGCCGAGGGCGAGTGTCGCCAGTCGTTCTCTGTGCCAAAGACCTCCCCCACCCACCCCTCCACCACCCACTCAAACAAAAAAAAGAAAAACATTACAACTAGATAAAGCTGTCTATAAATAAGCACAGCTGAGGGTCTGACAGTGTGGCCAGCTCATGCATTTGAAATCTATGTCTCTAGTTCTTCAAATACAGAACCGCTCAGACAGATGGGTCAGCCCTCTCACATGGCTTCCTCTCCCGATCGCCAACGTGACAACACATCCACGGGAAAACAACTCGAGGTTTCAATCCATGCAACAGTCGGTTTATCTGCAACACTTGCGCCTGACCCCTGTTTGGCTTGTGACCTCAGAGTAGTGCACCACCAGCGCAATATTTTAACCATAGACGGGTTTTATTCATTTAAACCGCTCAATAATTCTCAAGAAAAAAAAAAAAAAAGAAAAAAAGAAAAGAAACAGAACATCTGAAAGAAGAAAAAAAAAATCTGTGCTCTCCTTGCTCCATTAATCATCTCATGACCCCTCAGACTTATCTCACAGCCATTCGGAACATCCTGAACTCCCGGGCTGAGAACCGCAGATCTGAAACGTCCACATTAGTCATCTCCGTGTACGTCTGCGCGCTAACATGCGCAGGCAGGTGACAAATTAAATGAAACAAATGAATAGATGGCATGATAAGGCCTTCGCAACCACCTAACGTCAAACCCGCCGGTCCCCTATGGAAGACTTTGTGATAAACGGAAACAACGCGCGCGCTCGTTTTTTCGAATTTGACTACGGCGCGGCGATCTTTGAATTAGCTCGAAAATGTTGCCTCGAAAACGCTGCCACATATTAGGAAGGTGGATAGACGAAGGCACAGAGAGACGGAGAGGAGTGCTGTGGCAAAGCACTGCGCTAGGAGTCCGGAAGTAGAAAGAACACCAGGTGGTCGAGCGTCTGGATGCAGGCAGTCAAAGAGCAGCGTTGCCTTGACAACTGTGATGCCTTGCTGATGATAACAACACCGCCAGCACCACACACATACACACGCACAAACACACAATGTATGTCTATAGATGTGCGCTGCTTGTTCTTTTTTTTTTTCTCTTCTGAATTCAAAACATACTATTGTCACAATATTTTGTCCTACATCTACATCTATATTAGGGGTAGGAAAAGCACGTTTGATTTTTGTGCTTTTTTTTTTTTTCTGTTGTTCATCACTACCCAAAGGCCAGCATCACGCCATATAGAACGGGGAGCGTATCTGATACAGCCGACAAGCCATCTGTCCACCCAAGCCGCAGTGGGATCTGATCAATACAGCCACAGTGGACGGAGAATGTGGCCGCTGTGGTCTCCCACATTGACTGGAATAATGGATCAGCTTTTGGGTCACAGTGGACTCATTGTACCAGCAGCATGACCACTGAGGGTTCCTGCCTCCACACCTCTTTGTTTCAACTCTTTTAATTAAGGAGCTGGGCAACAGAATTCCCTAACAGGCTTAGCTATTGGCAGCCCTGCAACCAGGACTGATTGTTCAATTCGGGGGGTTTAGCGAGTAAAGCTTTCTATGACCAACGCATACTGCTTTAATTTGTCGGGGCGTCCGGCCTTTGTGTGCGTTAACGCGTCCGCACGCTCGCAAACAGCAGCACGCTGGCCTAAAAGCAGGTATTTACATAAAATACTGGGGAGTGCGTTTCAGCTGAACGCTCCGAGGAGCTTTCACTGATCTGATGTGGACCAATCCAGAGTCCTTTCCTCTTCCGCTGCATCAGCTGGTGATTTCTGAGCACATAGCCACTGCAGCATCCTACCACCTCCTCCTCCGCCTCCACTCTCTCTTCTCCTCCCCCACCCTCCTTCAACCCCTCTCCACCTGCTTTTAAATGCATGGCGCTGCCCTGCCAAGCCGGTCTATGCAGGCAGCATCACTCCTCTGAGTCCCTCCAGAGTGAAGGAGGAGGAGGAGGAGGCCGTGGAACAGGATGGATGGTTATCAGCCTGCACAACCCGGGGGGTTGTCAGAGAAGGAGACAAGATCGGAGTGAGTGAGCAAAGCCCCTCTTCCCTTCCGTGTAGCCCCAATAATCAATTTGGGAGATGAGAGGCAGCCTGAGTCAGGACAGCTCGCCGGGCCTGACTGAGAGGAAAATGGTTTAGCCCAACTGTAGGCTGTCCTGCTCCAAGCATCCGCTGAGTAAATAGGCCACCGGCTACACAAAAACCCTGAAATAGACAACCTCCAGAAGACGCTGCGCCGAAATCAGGTTAGAATATAGTCCATAATATTGCACTTTTTCCCCAAAAAAGGGAAATCAACAATGATCCGAGCTCCCCTTTTCGTGGAAATATGTAATATCATGCAGTACACGCCATCGCCTGATGCACGGAGGAGGAGGGAAAACAGCCAACACACACACACACACGTCCTATATCCCCCCCAAAGCATTAGTCTTCCTGACCTACGTCTGCTGTACATTTTGCTCATCTGTTTCGTAACGGTGCACACCAGTCATGTCAACCACCCCCCCAGCTGGATTAAATCCTCTGATGTGCTGTGTAGGGTAGGCCCAGTATTTCCGACACAACCTCCGATGGAGGAGTAAAGATGGGAAGGGAGGGGGGCGACGTATATCCACTCCATAAATAATCGCTGTTTTGAAGCGCAGTAAGGCAAACCGCTAACCGCTTCAAAGCCACCTATACATTAGTCCTTAGCGCGCAGGACGCAGGGCCCAGCCTCCAACAATAGGCCCATGCATAATTTTGAGGCATGCTCATACACACGCACATATGTCGATGGGTAGCATAATGCTAATCGGCCTTTGTCCGCGTCGGATCAGCTCGTTTCGCTCTTGACAGACCCGCAGAATTTCGCTCTTTAGGAAAGCGAATTCGCTCCGTTTGGGTCTCGGTGTTGTGCGCAACACTGTAGCCATTCGCGGCTCGCTCCAGCCTGCCTTACATGTATCACTTCAGGGTACACATCGGGGTCAGAAGAATGGTCTGCGTACACTTTCCTCTAACCACAGACAGTTTGACTCTGAATGCCTTTTCCTTGGTTGTACCGCAAACGGGTCGTTTAGTCAACAATGGCCGGTGACTAGACTACCCTCAGTGCCTTGGAGGGGTCACATGCTCCATTCAGCCTCTCCAAGCTTTACAATAATACAGCTTTATTTATTCCCAACATACAGCCCCGTGTAGGCTCCCCTTTTTTATGAACAGAAGATTTTTAAAAAACAACAACAACAACACATCCATCTTCGGAACAAACAAATGACATCATCCTCTGAAAGCCACACAACCAAGAGAGAGTGAAGCATCGTAAATAAAACATAGCGGGTTAGGGCGCAGTGATTCTACTGTTTTCTATGGCTTCCTCTCCAAACCCCGCTCCGCTCCTGCCTCCACTCACCAGGTTCAGCACCGTCTCCACGATGTCCCTGTTGCTAACCTCCCCGACCTGGATCAGGCCCACCAGGACGGCGAATTTCATCTGGATATTCCTGATCGGAACCGCGGGGTTAATCACCCCGGCGGGGAGAACCATGGAGCCGGCTGCGGACACCATCCTTTCCCCGGTGGAGCCGGAGCCAGCGCCCGCTGCGACCTGCTGCTGCTGCTGCTGCTGCGCGGAGGAGCCCGGCGGAGGATGGGAGTCTCGGTCTGTGTCCGTGAGCGAGGAAGCAGAGCCCGGCGGTGCTGAAACCGGCTTCTCGCTCGACATTTCCCCTTGGAAACAGGGAGGAGAGGAGCGGTCGCCGCTGACTCTCACACCTGCTCTACACGCTCGGGCGTCTGCTGCTGCTGCTGCTGCACAAAAACCATCCACTGCGCAGGAAAATCAAGAGGGGAGGAGCGGTGTTTTTTTTAATAATAAAAAAAAATCCTCTGAATTCACCCTATCCTCCTTTAAACGTGTAGGGATTCATAGGGCTTCGGGGAGGGGAAGAAAAAGGGATGGAGGCTTGACGGAATGGTAGCCTGCGATTCTCTCGCTCTTTCTCTCTCTCTTTCTCCCCTCTTTCTGTCTCCCTCTCTCCCTCTCTCATTGGCAGGTTGCAGTCAGTGCGGTCGTCGAGGAGACAGCGCCATGTTAACGCCCCCTGTCTGCGGTAGCGCGCTTCGGCCGCGCGTGCGCACTCGGGGGCTTTCTGGGAGGGTGCTGGAGCGGAATAACATGGAGCCATCCATGCATGGGTTCATACAGAGCGCAGCACCAGAAACAACTGGCGGCTCTTAATGCTTTCTTTTGTTTTTAATACTTTTTTATATATATATATATTAATGGTGTTTAAGGTGCAAATGTGGAATGCCTAAATACAGAGTTTAAAACTGAGCAGCAAAGCAGCAATAAATAGGTCATACAGTAGGGTCCCTAGTATTCTAGGTGCAGTGCAGGGGCAATTGGCATGGAGTTCATGCAGTTTAGGGTGTCTGGTTTCCAGACAGAGGCTGTTTATATATTCAGAAGCCACCCATGTGTCCCAGTTAAGCTGTCCCCATCCCAGTTTAACTCTGGTACCTTTCTCTCCTCATTAACCGTCCCAGGATTGCTCTCCCTGTACTCCTCTCTTCCTCTGTGACATCTCCCCTACTCCTCTCCTCCTTCCTCCTGTGACTTCGGTTCCCTCTCCTCTCCTGCTATAATTTCTCCCCTTCTCCCCCCTTCACATCTCCATCCTGCGTGCGCCTCCTGGTTTACGAGGCGTCGTCCCCACAGGCGCCGGCGCAGGATGGATTATGCAAAATTATACCGGTGTCCGTGTATGTGCTCTTAGGGTCCTTATAGCAAACTGCTCCCTTTCTATTTTCACTTTTGCTTTTGAGGCTGAAAGTACCAGCAGATGCAGAATGTGTAAGTGGTTTCTGTCGCCTGATATGTGTCTTTAAGCTGCCTTCAGGAAATCAGTTTTTCAGATGCTACAGTGTCTCACTCGATTTTGTCTGGATATTGTTCTCCCTTTTTCTTTCTTTCTTTTTTTAAGGCATTTACTTGAGCATTGACTCACAAGGACCAGCCAGCCGGTCACACACGTCACACACAGTTACAGTATCCTCCGGTGGCTGCAGAGTCCATGGCTACAGGTACTGTGCGCGTACTTAAGCCAGTTTCACACTCCATGTGTTCTTCCAACTGGGCACATCTGCTGGGTAGGATTTCCATTAACACGGCAGCTACAGAGGCTGATTCGTTACTCTGTCTGTGCATGCCTGTCTGCGTCTGACTGATTTTCATAGGGGCTGTGATGTCTCCGGGACGTCTCGCTCCTTATTTTCTTGAGACGCTGACCCGTCGACGGGGGCAGCGAGCTGGGTGGGGGGGAGCGACACGGCAACGGCATTTAGCTGTTTTCTCGGCGGGCGCACGTGTTTCCCACTTGGTGAGCACGCATCTGCCCACATGAGATCGTTAGAGGATTTCACAGATGAGCAGTGGCCTTCTGTTTTTATTTTTGTTTCATTTTTGTGTTTTTTCCCCCCCTCAAGCCAATCTTCGGCACAAAGGAAATGAAGGAGACAACCACACACACCATCCGTCAGCTGAACGCACTTGCCTCTGTTACACACCTCCCCGCGCACTCAAGAGAAGCAATTTCCCAAACTAACACATGCCATCTAGCCCTCGCACGCGCACGCACTTTGGGTTTCGGGAGACGCGCACGGTCACAACGGCAGGCTCTCTCGCGCACAAACACACTCCCCTTTGTTTTCAGACAAAGGGCCTGCTTCTGCTGCTTTTGTCATGATCCCACAAAGGACTTCTTTAGGAGAAAGAGAGGTCTTAACCGGGATCTGGTTGGCTATTGGGTAAAAGCCTCAGCATTGTTCCCCTCTCTCCTTGTCTCAGTCTCTCATCCGCCTCGTGCCTTTCTGTCTCTGCCTCCCCTCTCCTCCAGTGGAAATGCAGTACTTGTGGGCAGGCAGTTATTTTTCCTCTCTGTTCCAGGGCACCTTTGTGGAGATGAGTGGAGGCATCGCCAGCATCCTGTGTGGGATGTTGATCAGAGTGCTGGAGCTTCAGAGGGGACCGGGAGTGATGATCAGGAAGCGGCGGTGACGTCTGTCAGAAAGGGTTTGATCAGTGCGTACTGGAGAAAATCCATTTCGAGTCTGTGGGATTTGTGTGCGTGCAACAGTTGTGGTAGGATTTGGTTTGACAAGAAGCTGCTATCAGCTGTTTGTCATTTCCAGGACTGATAAGGTCCGGGACAGAAGTCACACGACAATCCTTCAGTATTAAGCTGTCACGTCGTCTGTTCTACTTCCTCCTTGTTTTCTGCTGTTAGGGACAACTTGACTTGCCGGTGCATACGGGGCCGACCTCAGGCGGCCGCGCAGAATCGCGGGTAATTGCTTCCTGTTTTCAGACATGAGTCACCATGAAGACGGCTGTACGTGGGTGAGCGTCCATGTGCGCTCTCGTGTGCCCGTGCCCGTCCTTTATTTTTGCAGCGCATGAGAGAAAGAGAGAGCGAGATAAAGGCGAGAGATGGAAAGATTAGAGAGCAGCAACACAGCAACTTTTGCGGTCTTTGTCTCGCCTGCCAGATGAAGACTTGCGCGATATCATTTCTGTAAATCAGTCAGTTCAAATTTACTTTTTTTTCTCCTTCCATCAGTTGCAGAGAAAATACTTTTGACGTTTATTATTGGTTTTTCGGCAAAGACTTTAGATGTACACCGATCAAGCAAAACATTATTTGCTAATATTGCGTAGGTCTCCTTTGTGTCTCCAAAACGGTTGGGGCATGGACCTTCTAAAGGTGTCCTGTGGTGTCTGGCAACAGAATGCTGTTAGTGGGGGGGCCTTTGGGTCCATATGGGTTGAGTGGAGGGGCCTCTGTGGATCATCCCACAGATACTTGATCAGTTTCTAGTGAATTTAGAGGCCAGGTCAACACCTTGCGTCTGTCTTTTGTGTCTGTGTCAGGCTGCATCCTGCTGGAGATGGCTGTTGCCATCAAGGAGTGTCATTGCTATGGAGGTGGGGGTGCCTGGTCTGGTCCAGGTTGGTGGTTCATGTCTAGATGACATCCACATGAACACCAGGTCCAAAGTTTCCCAGCTGAACACTGAATTGTCACAAGACGCTCGGTGTTATCAACTTCTCTTGTGGGTGGTTTTAATGTTGTGGCTGATCGGTGTAGAGCACGTCCTGCCAGTCGTTTTTCTGTCCTGATGCGGTTTCATCTATTTGAGAACTTTCTGAAAAGCTGCTGCCTGTATATTAAAGAATAGAAAAATCAATTCACTGCACAGAAATCCAACAAATTACGTCCTTGACAGCTACGGCAGCGGGATTCTACTAAAAACAGAAATGACAGGCTGTCTCTCCCGACTGGCATTTTTTTTTTTTTTTTCCACTTGTTTGCTGAAAATAAGACTTGTTAATAGACCTTTTTCACAGTATTTTTTTTTTCCAGAGCAGGAAAAGCACAGGTGAGAAAAGGTTTGTTAATGGTGGCTCAGTTCCACCAAGAGAGTGTGCCAGACTGCGCAACATAAAGACCCTGGAACGACTTCGCTTAAACCCGGTGTAGTTCGTTTTTAATGGGACACAAAATGCTCAATTATTGAGATTTCGGGATATTTTGCTTCTAGAGTATGTCTTCCATTGACACAGACAATGTTTATTTATAGATACTTTTCCACTGGAATGCAAATTAGTGCTTGTTTTATAGTCTTAACCTTCCTTTTGCATATTTAAATAAACTATTTCAGCAAATTTGGAATGCCAGCAATACTTAATGGAAGAAGTACCTGGGGGAGGTTTTACAGCTATATCTACACGTATATTTAATGGATTTCTCAGAGTGAGTTTATTTTCTCACACTCTGAGCCTGATATCTTTACTTAAGTAGCACTTACATTATACACAGACATTATACGTTCAACTTTTATTCCCATCTATATACAGAATCTTTTCAGAGGTGGTTGTTCATGTATCTTTTATAACCTGACTTATAAATCATTTCATTCCTGACAAATGAGGTGAAAGTGTTTTTTTTCTCTGATGTTTTTCTTTTTCTTTTTTTTTTATAATGGAGCAACAGTGACTCCAACAGTGACTCCACAAAAAAAAAAAAAAAAAAACTCAAGAAAATAAAGCAAGAATTTTGAATATTTTCAGTGTTCGGATTCTCGGAATGTATGCAAGTTAGTGCGTACGTTGCCAGATTATACTAAATTTCCACATTTAAACATAAAATGTAAGAACATTTGGACCAAAAAATCACTAATAATGTTAGCGATGAGCTTAAAATTCATGTCCTCCTGTTTGCATGTGGTGTTCCGCCTTAACGTGACTAGTTACGCCTTCCCTGCCATGAAATGTCTGCTGTGGAGAGGGCGCACGGGCCTAAACCCTTTTACATCCCTCATCGACTCTCTACTTACAGTATTTCCTCTGCAACCCCGAGACTTAATGCATTCACCAATCGGGTTACATCCCCCGACACATTCACTCAGACAATCCTCAAAGGACGCCACAAAGTAGCTTATTAAACTTTTCAAGATAAAAAAGGAAAGAGCACATGAAAAGAAATAAAAGTCGTTGTGTTAAAATCTCCCTCAATATTGGTCATTGTCATGTTTTAAGGATTACACACTCCTCTGTGGGTTAGGAAGATTAGATTTGCTCTAAGGAATCTCTTTAAAAACCCTGCTGGATGAAAAGTGCAGCACAAAGACGGTTCTAGTTAAGCTGAGATAAAGGATCTTTATGGACGGTAACAAAATGTTCCAACAGCGAATCATTTTAAAACTTGCATTTATCTGTAAGCTATTCCACAGTTTCTTACTTTCATTAAATCAATTGTTTGTTGTAATACCCTCTTTGGTCTTGAGAGCTATCACCGGGAATGAAGGCGCCGATTCTTTGACAGTGGTCACGGACTCGGCTCAAGGACCTGCCTCTTTGACTGCGTTGGAACAAGGGGCTCCTGAGCTGCGCTGCCATAAATGACGTAGCTGAAATGAAACAGACGCTTTGAATTGATGGAAAAGCTCAATACACGACCCTGAACGCTGCAGAGTTTGCCAGGTACTGGAAATCTATTCAATTAACAACCCGGAAAGCACCACCTGCCTGGTGGCAACACCTGCACTTTTGTTGTCAGCATATGGGAATAGCTCAGTCTTTTTGAGCTTCAATCCACCCACGAGTCAGTTTTTATATGTGGCCAGCTCCGTCCTTCAATAAAAAAAAAATAAATCTACACAAGATCAAAAGACATCACACCTGTCTTACTGGGGAACGTGCAGAACTGGAAAGCACCGGAATTTGCTACATGCTTAAATTATGGTCACTGAAGTTAGATATTGTGCTGTAATGAAGAAGTGTGAGTTTGAGAGACAGTCAAATAAAACTGTTCTCTGTTCAAACACACTGTAGAAATGTAGAAACGTTTCGCCACTTCCATGCATTGGCCAAACTGATGCTATTTTCCTCGGGATTTGGGCTGCGCCATTTTGCGACTTTGGAGCCAGAATATTCACAGTACCGCCCGAGACTGGAGCAATGTGGAGCTGCGATATTGATAGGCATTGTAATTAATACTATGCACTTCTCTACCTGCACCAGTTACAAGAAAATGTGTTGGATTATACACTGTACTTGTTTTTAACACTGTACTTTAGTGTTTTAGTTTGGCCCAAGTCCCAATCCTCTAACATAGAAGGGGTGGAGCTTATGACCTATTCTGCAGCCAGTCACCAGGGGGAGCTCTACTTGCTTTGGCTTCACTTTTGAGGCAGGTTAAACCTCCAACACATGTATGGCACAACTACACTGGCATTTTTTTCCACTTGTGGCCTGACTGGACATCAGTTAAGAACATGAAAAAGAAGAACCCTTTGCTTTGCTTCTGCCATGTTGAATCTCTCCATGTTACCTTGTGTTAAGGTGGCTGTGGCGCAGTAAGAAAAGCGCTACAAAAATACAAGACCATGTTTGTAACCCACCCAGAGAAAATATGCGCAATTAATTAACTCCAACCAGAGAGAAAAGGTCAGATCAAGCACTTACACGTAGATGCTGATGTTTTGCCATTCCCCCTCAATCCGACTGAAAATTCCTTTCTGATTACTTGAAGCATTTTTGTTATGGTTGCGCTATTATTTTGATTATTATTATTAGATGAATACTATAACCATACTGACAGAGCACCTACTATTGACAGTCCACATTGTGCCAAGATAAAGGGGAAAGTGCATTAAGCTTCCACATGTTAAGGCCACATCCAATGTGGAAAAAAAAAAGAAGATAAAAACCATCTTAAAGCAACTATAATAAATGCTTTTATAGGAGTGACGTATGTACTGTTAAAACAATGGCACAGTGACTTGTTTGTAGTCATAAATCTACAGAGAACTATCATCTGAATCTGCAGCTTTCCTCGGCATTAAGGAGATTTATAGCGAGTTTCGGTTCATTGTTTAGCTGCCTGGTCCTACTGTTTTAGTTCGCTCTCCCCGCTCTCGCAGTATTCGTGGCCACAGCGGGCGTCTGAATTCATCAAAGATGCTCTAAAAACTCACGGCACACGACCTGCTCAGCAGTAAATGGCGACAGACTCTCACAGTCTGAGGTTAACTGGTGTGCACAAAGCTGCTTTTCATGACTCAAGAGCCAGGGCTAAAGGAAAGCAAATATCATTGAGACGCTATCCCACATGAGTGACCCTCTTTAATGGCTAAATGTCTAAATAAGCAACAGATGGCCATATCAGTTTGAGAGGTGATAAAATGTTTGCCGTGTCGCCTACAGCCTACAGTCTTTTGTGTGCAGAATATATTTTTTGAGGATTCTGGACACCTTCACAACAACAGTAAGCATTCATATTGTTTTCAGAAGGTTGCTAGATGATCATTTCTCTCTGCAACTATAATGCAGTGGTAATACATGAGAGACACAGAGCGTGACTAACTCTATTCCTTTGTGCAAAGACTGAAAAGGGGTGTAACTTGTTCTATGAGATACTATTTTAAAATAAAGATGTACCGTGAATAATGGTTGGTTTTCTCTTAGCTGTTCCTTTTCCAGGGTCCTCGCACTGTATTGTGCATGCTGAATGAATAGTGTAGTTCACCGGCATGCCTAAATGGAGCGAAACCATCACTGATGTTATTAGCTGAGCTCTCACCGTCATAATGAGTCCAAATGTCAGCCATTACTGCTGTGAAAAAAGGCCTTATCGGGTGCTGTAATAAATCCGTTGCTTGTTCTCAGTGTGGTCAGCTTCGCTATGCACTCAGGTAATTTAGATAAAAGTGCACGGCACAGATTCAGGTCCACTGTATATCTGCAGTGGTGCATGAACTAAGTCATCCTCGCCTTTTCTGTAGAACTCAGCTCCCAGTAACCACATCCTTATGAGTAGTGCTTTAAAAAAAGAAATAGAAGAAAATTGACCATATGATTAAACGTTATTGTTGTATAACCAAATTTAAATGTGTTCTTAAGAATTGTCATGGATTGTCATGGATAATCCAAGTACAATTTAAAATACTGAAAATAATATACTGTACATCTCTGTCTGCTTTGATTGCTGTGCCAGCACAAAATTTGGACAGAAACATTTTTACCTAACATGAATAAGTTTTCTTTTGAGGCATTTGACATCGTTACATACCCCAAGAAAGTGTAGTGGGTGTGAGACAGTGACTAAATTGTAAACTGGGAAACTCCATTAACAAAAAAATAAATAAGAAAGCAACATCCTACAAACTCAGTAAGCAATACAGTACAACATGCTATCGGGAAGTAGGTTCAAAGGAGAGAGGAAATGCCTAAAAACGTGTATTTTTTGTCCAATTTACTTTTGACAATTTTTGTCATTAAAGGTCCAGTGTGTGGAACTTGGTGACATCTAGTGGCAAGGTTGCAGATTGCAATAGCCTAAAGTTAAAAGTCAATATAAATAGTACAAAAAGCTCTCCCTGGAGGCAGTGTTTATTTTGTCTAGTCTACTGTAGCTGCACAGCTGACTTGATGGAAGAGGACCAATTCCTTGTGTAGATATAAATGTTTAAAATAATTAAAACATCACTATGAATACTGTATTCCAGTTCTGTAAAAAGACAAACAAAAAAAACATTTAAATCTTTACTTTTTCATAGTGTTGTTACAATATGTAAATCGCACGATTCACGAGGATACTATACACACAACTGCCAACATGGTCTGATTAATAATTCATTCACGGGATAATTTATTCATTAATGACCTTATCATGGTTGTCAGGAAGAAGACAGTGGATTATCCGGTCTCAGAGGACATGCATCTGTTTCCCTAGTATTTCTCACTCTCCTTGTTCAATGTTCTTAATGTGAACATAAAGAGCAACGACATTAAACAAAATCTGCAGAGTCCACCAAAGAGTACTGGGGGTGGGGTAAATAATTACGTGGGTCTCTTTAATTAATGACTGGAGGTGAGACATTTATTCAGATCTTGTTATTTGGAATTGTTCACTTTGGACATCTATGCATTTTGGACTATATTGAAGACACCTGAAAACTGAGTGGTATATTATCATTGACGTTAATGCGACTGCCTGGCCAAAAACAAAAAAAAAGGTCACACACTAATATTTGGTTGGACTGCATTTAGCTTTGTTTACAACACACATCGCTGTGGCATTGTTTCAATAATAAGCTTCTGCAAAGTCACAGCATGTATTTCCATCCAGTGTTACGTTCATTTTTGTGACCACTACACAAAGACAATCCATATATGAAAACGATGTCTCACGCACACTGAACCACTCTTTCACAAATTGAGCCCGATGAATCATGGCATTGTCGTCTTGGAATATACCTGTGCCATGAGGGAAGAAAAGCTCCATTGATGGAACAACCTGGTCATTCAGTACATTCAGGTAGTCAGCTGACCTCATTCTTTGGGCATAATGTTTCTGGACCTAAACCTGACCAACTGCAGCAACCCCAGATCATAGCACTGCCCCCACAGGCTGGTACAGTAAAGACACTAGGCATGGGGGCATCACTTCATCTACCTCTCTTGTTACCCCGATGCCCCATCCCCCTGGAACAGGGTAAATCTGGACTCATCAGACCACATGGCCTTCTTCCATTGCTCCAGAGTCCAACGTTTATGCTCCCTAGCAAATTGAAGCTTTTTTTTCCCAGTTAGCCTCACTGGTTAGTCATTTTCTTAAAAATCAGTGGAAATGTTCTTACTATTAAACACAGCCCTGACTTCTACTGTTATTTTCTTGGATTTCGATTCACCAAACGTTGATCGCCGATCACGATTAATCTGTATTTTTTTTTTCCAACCACATTTCTTCCTATTAAACGATGGTTCCCAACTAAATATAGCATCCGTCGAAATGTGCACACATCCTTTGCACCAAAACACATTTACATTAGACTTGACTTACTTTTCTGGATCATTTCATCTGTCTCCTTAGTCCATCGTAAATAAACGTCTTTAAATCCTCTTGAACATCTGAGGGGAAAAAAAAAAAAAACTTTCCTCACTGAGTGCCCAGAACTTGCCTGAGAATTACCAGGTTTTTTGGTTTTCTTCTGAATCAAAATAATTCAGCTACATCTATCCGTACACCCACTAGCATATTGGAATTGTAAACTGATAAACGATTTTTCGGCATAATTTTAATCTTCCAAATTTGACAAAATTTAAAAACACAGATTAAAACAAAAAACTAAAACGTCGCATAAAACGGCTCTATGGCGGAGTTGTTTTCTTTTTAAACCCCCCAAGGCGAATACAGTCATGTGAACTATCCTAGGCTAACACCTAACATGGATACAAAAATTAAAACAATAAGGGTCTTTAAAAAAAATCTTAAAACTGTGTCATATGATCGGATTTCCACAACAAGGAAAGTAACTTGAGATGCACTCCCTGTATTCTCCAGTAGAGGTCCCCCTCTTAACCTTTTCAGAGTCTTTTTGTGTAAAAGAACATTGGTGCTATTTTAAATCGCTGCATTTTCTCTGCATTTATTGAGAGCTATCATTCTACATAAGATATTTTGCACAGATCATCATTTTCATTTTCAGCATTTGCGTAGCCCTGCAAGACTCCAAGAAAGTAGTACAAAATGGATTCATGGGAAAAATCAATGCTTGATTCACCTTGGAATTTCTTTTCCAAAGTGTAATTTGCACCATGATGTTCCTCATTTGTCAAAGCCAGTGGTGCTAAAGTGCACCCACGGAGCAGAGGATCATTGACATTCAGGAGCTGTAACCGTGCGTCCCACTGTCGACATAAAAACCACTGACATGTTAAATGAGGTAGAAGTTGATTCTGTGTTGTCACAAGACTTGCAGGCACCCTGACTCACGTGGAGATCGCAGGAGAGGAGCGTCTTTATTCAGACACCTTTATCATCCTCTGCGAGAGCCCACACCTGATTCGGCCGAGTAGATTAGTGTGATTGAGTATTGATCCGAGCACTGGAGCTTCGGTTTTCACCCATTACTTAAAAGGACACATGGAGAGAAAAGTGGGAAAGTCCTTAGGGAGAGTCCACGGATGCTCTGAAGGCTCTCCATTCACTCCGAAATCTAAAAATATGTTGCATGACACACTTACCAGATTCAGACTCCAGAGGTGCAACAGCACCTCTCAATGGGCACAAGAACCCATAACAAGGAAAACGTCATACATGGAATTACTGTAATTCTTGCTGTAATTCACAAACTGGGCACAATGGGTTTTGTTTTAGATTTTTATTCTCTTCTTTAGAAACAATGGTTCTATTTTCTGTCAGAAATAACCAAGCATAAATCACCCTGGTCTGAGCTACTCGGCTAAATTTGGAGCCTCTCCACACGCAGTCAAAGGCTCGCGTCAGAGTCATTCACTCTTTTGTTTGTCACTTTGTCTCTCTCATTCACACATATTTACACACACACACAAAATGCTGCTTCCCGGCAAACAGCTTTCAAGCAGGATTACAGTGGCACTGTAGAGATATTATTTCATAGCAACACCATAGCAACGCTGTCTACAGCCAAGACCCAAAAAAAAAAAAAAAAAAAGCCAAGGCGGCGGTGCCAGGGCAGAGCAAGCTTTAGTCTGCTATTGCTTTAAGTAGGGCGGCGTGTGGAAAGTTTCACATTTCAGCATATCAATATGATAGGAGGACCCTGAAACTATGATGTGAGATCGATCTGCCGTCACAGAAAGCGTTGCAGTTATTTATAATACAGGCGGTACGTCTATTTAAACTGCAGAAACACGGGCATAACCATGCACACACACGCATACACGCAGAATTTCAAACATGCTTCCCAGAAGCAGTGAAATGGTCACATGTCTTAGACATTGTATAACATGACAGCAAAAAAACAATACCATATATATAGATATATAGAATAATAACCTTAAAATGGCATTTCCTTTTTTTGTTTTGTTTTTTTTGTTCGTTTTTTTTTAGATAAGATTAACAACAAAAATTGTGACAGAGAACTAGATCAACACAATGAATCCAAAGCACATTTATGGACCCGCCGAGTATTTTCCCCTTGATGTGATTCAGATCCCTCCTGTTTTTCCTGAAGCTAGTGCACTTTTCACAACACAGTGCTGACATTTAGCCGTGGTGTACTGGTGTTTCATACAGCACAGAGGTTTTTGTATCTTTACAGTATATCTATAGAACGCATTATGATAACAACGTATTACAAATGTAGATGAGTAAGTGAACAGGTTTACGTAAGGTGCAAAAAAAGATAGTCAGGGAGCTCCAGTTGGAAGTGTTAATAAATTAATCGGTTTATAATGTGGACACGATTTAATCTTCAGATATTGTGATAGTGTTGTCTGTGTGACGTTTACTGTGATAAGAAGAAAAAAAAATGATCGGGGTGATGTCTCCTGCTTTATCAGCTGTGTTCAAAAGTAGAAAAGAAATATTAGCTTCAATGCGTATTATACACGTCATTTTAAAGACACAGAGTTTAGATAGGTTTCTCAAAAAAAAAAGAATACTAATTATGAAATTGGAGAGTGCATACTTAATTACATACTTAAGTTTCAAGTACATACTTAATCAGAATAGGTATCAGGATACCTCATGAAATTTTTGAAGATTATATATTCACCACTACAGCAGCCATCTCCTGTGTTTTATTGGACCATGTTTTTGGTAAGATGTTGGACAATAGGATGGTGCTTTGGAAGAATGAACCAGATCAATAAATAATGGAAATTGTTACCGACTACACAACTTCACAATTCCAGTAATGCTCAAGGTTCCCAGATTGTGAAGTGAAGCATCAATGGCTTTTCAGAAAAGCTGAGATTACCTGCCTCACGCTGGGAGGCTGAAACTAATATTAGCTCTGTTATTCAAGAAAATGGCTTGGAGTTAATCATTTCCGTCATAAATAAGCGTTGATATGTTGTTAACAGACACAAAATGACAAAAAAAAAAAAAATCCTCTTTCCTCCTGTGCATGTGTGTATGTGTGAATTCAGTATTGCAGTATGGCACAGTAAAGCTCCACGTGAGCTCGGCACCGTGAAAAGACACAGAAGTCCAATGCATGGACGAATACCCTCACTGGTTCTTAGGTACAGCTGCTCTGGTAGTGTGACAAAAAAAAAATTAAATTAAAATAGAGCTCGAGATGTGGGGTTCAGTTCTTGGCCTCGGGGCTCGTCTGGTCTAAAGGGATAAAAGACGAACGTATCCTCAGGGCTTCGTTGGCGCACAGGTGCCCAAACGTCTTGTTGTACCATTCTGGAGATCTTCCCCTGCAACAAGAGACACGAGTAATGCAGCGCGGATTAATACGGAAGAGTATTCGGGCCAACCATGAGAAAAAAAAAAACATTAGAAGAGGTAGATTTTTTTTTTCATCATGCATTTGAGAAAATGGTTGAAATTTTGAGAAAAAAAGTTGAAATTTTGAGAGAAAAAAACCTAAATTTTGAGAAAAAATAAAAATTTCAAGAAAAAAGTTGGAAGAAGAAAGTAGACAATTAAACCAGCACTACCGTATGTGTATGGTAAGTCTTTTTATCTTTTTTTTCTTGAAATTTTGACGTTTTTTTCTCAAAATTGTATTCCAACTTTTTTCAAAATTTTTGTCTCAAAGTGTATGATAAAAAAAAAAATCTACCTTATCTCCTCTACTTCATTTTCTCATGGGAGGCCCCTCATACTCTTACGTAGATTAAAACCATGATTATGGAAAGAAAAAAAAAAGAAAAAAAAACATACCTGAGATCCACTCTGGAGATATGTGTGAGCCTGGTCCTCCCTGTCCCGCAAGGCTCCAGGAGGTACTGCGACTCCAGCACAACCCCCCTCACCGCTCCCATGCGTGGGCTGTCGTCATGCTCGACAGACACACAGACCAGCGCGCAGGAGCCTTTGCACAGATCTGTACGCCACGTTCTGAGGAGACAGAGACGAAAAGAGAAAAGAAGTGAGTTATGTTTTATGATGGAATGTGAGATAATATTTGGAAGGTGCATATTTTAATAATTAATATTCTCTCTACATCACCCTGACCTTAGTACCACATAATCACAGCTGGGCTGGGGCACCATGTTGTAGCAGGAGTACTGATAAACGTCCGTCTGTTTGTCCAGCGTCTCCAGAATCTTCTCCTGCCGCAGTTCACTCTGCCACAGGGGGCGCTCTCTCAGCAGCCGCTGCAGCACGTCGGTGGGAGCCGCCGACACCTCGACAGAAACTCGCCACCGCCTTAGAGGGTTACCGTCTCCCACCTTACGTGTCAGGAGAAAACATGGCGTGAAGAAAACTTTCTACAAGAGATCCTAAAACTCCCAGTTTGCCCCACTTTCTCCCTGCCCTTTTCCAACTTTCATGATATTCTCGAAATCCTCAATCCAGTGACTGCACACCTTCTTAAATGCCAGCTCCGTGTGGTCAGCAGCGGAGCGAGACACCCAGCCTTTGCTCTTGTCTTTGGCCTCTTTCAGCAGGTTCTGGATCAGCCGCTCCAGGTGCGCGTGATACGACCCGTCCTCGTCCTCTTCCTCCTCCTCGTCCTCGTCCGCCTCCTCCTCGTGAGCCTTGCAGAGCTCGTCCAGAGGGGGCACCATCAGCTCAGCCTCCATGTAGGAGTTACGGGACTGGGTCACCATTTCCTCCGGGATCTGGGGAACAGCAGGAGAACGTGCGTCGAGTCACATCAGCCGAAAGTATGCGGTGTAGTAAAACTAAAGGATTCTTGCTTCCATGAAAACCCTTGGAAATATACAATTTTTTTTTTTTAAAAATGCATAGTAATAAAGTCTGTTTATCTTCGCCCCTGACAGTGGCAGTTCATCTTCAAGACGGCTTCAAGGTAACGATGATATACAGTTTACGGAATGAGCTCATAAAACACAATTATAACGCGGCCTTGAATAATAACAGTGCAGCGGTGGGAAACCGCAGTCAGCTTCGTGTTCATCTGGTTAAGTCACACATAAATATGAAGTCATGCATTATTTGAATGGTGGCGTGTCTGACGCTGACCTGAAAGAGACGCTGGCACTCTGTGATCATGTGCGTCAGGCCCTGAGTGGCGGCCAAGTTCTCACTCAGGTCTTTCTGATCCGGACGACCCGTGGTGTACTTCTTCTGGATTGACCTAGAGGGATAGCGATCAAACATTATTACGTGTCACTAACAAACCTAAATTAACACAATTTCAAAGCAAAGACACAAGTAAGAAAGATCTACTCTACTTTACATTTTAATTGTTAAATGATTTTTTTTTAATGTAGATAATGAGGCACTAAATTAACATCTAAACTGTATCCGTGTTTATTTATTTCTTGCGACGGGAAGCAATTTTTTCCCACTAATTAATAATTAGCATTTTTAGTAGGTCTGCCTGGGTATTTACAGTAATAACACACTTTCACTTTTTTTTAGTTAACTGTGCACGCGTCATCGGCCTCAATGATTAAAGCGCGCCATTGTCGTCACTAAGCGCGTGTTCGTTGGTGCACGCGCGCACCTGGGCGACAGCGTCTCGTTCTTCAGTATGCTGAGGTGGAACAGCGACGGCCCCAGGCAGACGGCCAGGTTCATCGGCGTCATCTGGTTCTCCTCCACCAAGGACGTGACGTCACGCAGGAAGTAGAGCAGCGCCTGCAGAACCTCCCGGTTCTCGTCGGGCATCAGCAAAATGGCCGCTCTGGCCGCCTGTAGCCTCTGCTCCTTTGGGACATCTACAAAAAAAAAAAAAGAAAGAAAAGAGGAAGCAGAAACGAGGGTGAACGACGGAATATTTAACTACACAACGAATGTGCTACGTTTAATTAACTGGTTGGCACTGAAATGATCTCACTGGCCGGGGTTCATGAGAAAACACGAAAACAAGATAGAAAAACAAGATTACACAAACAGTTTGCTTCTGTTTTCACTCGGGCCGGTTTCGTCATTAGAACCACTTTCGCGGTCACATCTTCAGAATCACGCGACTCTCTCGAGGGCCTTACACTGGTAAATATGCAGGAAGGTTTCCCCCAGCTTGCTTGTTAGCAGAGGCTCGGGCAGGTCTCTGAAGAACTGTTTGACCATGTCGGCCACGTCGTACGCCGACTGGTCCTCGTAGCTCACGGAGTCGGGGGACAGCTCGCACTGCTGCCTCAGCGCTTGAATGCGAGACTTCACGCCGGACTTGCGGAACAACCCCACCTGGGAGAAGAACAAGGTGAGGACAGGGGAAGGGGAGGGATGGAAAGCAAATAGGTTAGCGTGCAAGGCTGCCAACCAACATCAGTGCTTCTAGCAATCAGGTCTCGATGAGTCTGTTTTCTAACCTGGTCCAGACAGTGTGTTCTGAGGTGGCTCAGGGCCTGTTGTAAACACAGAGGGAGAGGGAAACCACAGCGCTGGACATGGACGATGAGGGGAACGCCAAACACACTCTTCTCTTTGTAGTCTGGCACCTTCATGCGCTTCATAAACTTGGGCACAGACCTTGGAGCGATAGACAGAAAACAATTAGGGAAGTGTGTGGGAGAAAGAGTGTTCTGTGCTTTCATTATCCCCATCTTCATGTGGATGCCGTCGACAGAGTTTCCCTCCCGGGGATCGTAAAAGCGAGCAGGACCGGCCGTTAACAGCACAAGGACACGCTTGTGTTTGCGCAGGGAGACTGATGGCGTGCGGCACGCGGCTGAGAATGCACGAGCCCATTGATGTTATGGTTTTTAAAACACGCATGAAGGTGTTGATTGTGCGTTTGGTCCTGCTGCTCGGGCCCTATGGTGGAGTCGAAGGGAGCAGTAAAAATTACTGACAGAGGCCAACGCTAAAACTGTCACACATATACATATAGAACAACAGGGAGTTAGTTCATTTGTAAAACACAGATCAGGCATAACTTGATGACAACCTCCATCTGTCGTCTCCTTTGTTCCTCCAAAACAGTTGTGACTCATCAGTGAATGGACACGGCCCTTCTGAAGGTGTCCTGTGGTGTCTGGCTACACGATGTTGTTAATGGGGGCCTTTGAGCTGGGGGTCGGATCATCCCACAGATACTTGATCAGTTTGGGATCTAGTGAATTTGGAGGCCAGGTCAACACCTTGCGCAGTTTTTTTGTTGTTGTTGTTGTTCCTAAACCGTTTTTGTGTGTGTGTTTGTGTCAGTCTGCATCAAGGAGAGTCATTGCTATGGGGTGGGGATGCCTGATCTGGTCCTGGTGGGTGGAACATGTGAAAGGAGCATACACACGAATGTCAGGTCCAAAAGTTTCCCAGCAGAACTCTGAATTGTCACAAGATGTTATTCACTTCTCCTGTCTCCTGTTCTCGGTCATAATGTTATGGCTGATCGATGTATTTGACAATACAGCAGGGAGAAAAATTAGGTCTGAAGTTTGGAAAAGGAAGTCTTGAGCATTTAATTAATTAATTCAACATTGCGGAGACGAACAGACAAACATACGGATTGAAGTACTTGAGTGTGTACCCACCATGTCCAGCCATGTTTATTGGACATGGAGTACTTCTCCATGATGGCAGTTAGGCGGAGCAAGGAAAACTTCTGCAGCAGGCTGAGCTGCCCCGCTGACTGGCTGCTGATCAGCAGTGACGACGCTGGCTGGTTGAGATGATCGGACGTTCTGAAACTGGGCCACCGTAGCCTGTGATGGGCGGAAGACACGGTGGGTCGGTACAGGTAAATAGGAAGTGTTTTGAGTCTTATTATTGTAGTTTTGGGCAACTAGCTATTTAAAATGACATTAGAATTGCAAGGATGTGGGACGTGAACAAAGGAGGCGACACAAGAATCATACTGGGTTCAGACAAACCTTCAAGGTAGACGGGTTTTGGAGAGAAAATAAAGACAGGTACCCAGATGTATATGTAGTAAAACCTTATATCTCTCTTCTGCGGGTGCACAAAATAATGTTGTAAATTTCAAGGTGTCCAGCTGATTTGTTAAAGTCAGATTGCTGGAGGCTTATTTCAAGTTCACAGAATCTGATCAATGCATTTTGTACCCTATCGTCTTTTTTTAGGGATGAAGTTCACAATGGTCGGTATGATGAAGAGAATAAATTACAGTGAGATTACAGTCAGAAAAAGTAGTTTCAGTGTCCACAAGCCATTGAAACCTATTCTTTCTAGGTTTAAAGACCAACAGCCACAGTTTTCCTGAGCACAGAACGATCAAATTTGATTGCATTACTCCAAATAAGGTGTTTCGGGTGATCAGATTAAATTCTTGGATTGTTTACATCCTGCATGACTGACTGCTTGTTTTTTGTTTTTTTTGCATTGTTGGGTTTCGTTGTCGTGGTGTCGGCACGTTCCAAGATCTCAGCGATTACCGCGGTGAGCGCAGTGTTATTATAAACTATTAAAATTAGAGCCAAAACTGTAAAAACAAGGCCCACGTTGTAATAAACCATAATTATCCTTTAAATACCTGAATGGTTACTCACCGAGGTCTTGTCAGGGAGGCCCCGACTCCCGAGTCCCGCCTCTCCCGACTGGTCCCTGTTGAGTCCGTGTCGTTCAAAGAAACGCCATCTCTCTCCCCTTCGCTGGGGGTGGTCCTGCCTTCCCCTTCCTCGCCCCCCTCCTCCCCTGCTTCCCCCTCGGGCAGCACGCTGCGGCTCCAGTGGTCCACTATTTGCTGCAAGCCGCTGACGTGCTGGATAATGTCATCCAGGTGCGGAAACAGGTTGTCCTCTTTCTCTAAGTCCAGCAGGTCTCCGGTGCTCGCGTACAGGTGGGAGCCCGGCACGTTGTCGTAAACGCTCACCCTGCTTCCCCGCGGAGCTCCAGGACAGGGGGGTTTGGACAAAGGCTTACCGCACCAGGGTTCACCGAGGCCATTGTCAGGCAGACAATTCTGAACGTGAGTATGGGGGCCATTGCTCCTGTCGGTGGGGGAAGGCGCCAGACTTTCTATGGACAGGGCTTTCGGAAAGGTGCCTGGTTTATGGTCTTTGGGGATGTGAATGAGGAGGTTTTCATATGAATGAAATTGGTTTCTGCCAAACTGGCTCTGCCCATCAGTCCTCTTACCCTGAGAAGGCAGCTCCATATCCTCCAGATACATGCTGCTCCTCTTGCTGGCAGTGCGAGGTTTGTTGGATGCTGGCTCCTTCGCGCTGGGCACTGGGAGTGTCTCATTGCTAGGGCTCGCGCTCACCGAGGACTGGTCTGCACAGTCTTTGTCAAGAGAGACAGTGGAAGTGTCTCCATCGGTTTCGTGGTTGTGCTTGGGGCTTTGCTCTAATTGGCTGATAGGAGTACACTGGAGCATCTGCAGCGCCTGAGGCTCCTCCCCCTGCAACACCGGCCCACTGATCACCAGGGGCGGCCTTCGGTTCGAGCTTTTCCGCCTCGTCGACGGCCCCCAGGTACGCATTAGTTCCATCCTGCGCAGAAACTCCTTGGCTTTGTTCCGCCCTCCTTGCCCGTGGCGGCTGCTCTTGATCGGCAGGGAGTTGTAGTGCGGAAGGTCCCTGGGCGGCTGATAGGAGGCGGAGAGCGACGCCATGGATATAGAGTCCGGCATGGCGGAGGTGGAGTCCTCGCTGTGGAGCGAGGAGATCTCAGTGATCTCCTGCTCGCTCAGGTCCGTCAGCACGCTCTCGCTGCTCACTGTGCTGCGCAGGCCCTCCCCCTGGCCCGTCGGGCTGCTTTCGTTGGTGCTGTCCAACAGGAAGTCTTGTAGGCGAGACCAGCGTCGGCTGCTCCACTCGAACGTCCACCTTTTACTGATGGCCATCGGGTCATCTTCATCGGAGTCATCACCCTGTGATAGGGACACTTTACTTTTAATCCATTCGAAAACTAACACTGGAACTTCATGGTACAATTGAAGAGTTTCTTAAGATGCAGATTTACTCAATGTACTACAACATACAGGAAGTAATGAGCAAAGTTCAAATTCCTGTTTGTTCATACAGTATCACCGTTAATATGCAAAAAAAACAACTTACCTTCTTCCTGGGGTGGCTGACATCCAGTTTCATGGAGGCACACTTGTTCAGAGTATTAAGACGCCTGCAACACAAACATCCACACGGTCACACGCTGAACTGGGCAGGCTCACAGGCTCGTCGAAGGAGGATATCTTTAAAACCCAACAGGCTGGCTCTGTTCCGTCCGCCGCTGGGGCCGCTCTTCTCCACCACCTCATCCCTCTTTTCCTCCCTCACTCTTCCTCCTCGTTCCTCCCTCTCGCCGCTCTAAAAACTGATCCTCACCCTCGAGGAGCGCATTTCTCCCCAAAACACCAGCCAGCTCCTCCCCTCCACTTTCCTCCTTCCTTCCCTTCATCCGCCACCCCCGTCCTCACCCGCCCTTCCCCCGAGGAGAGCCTGCTAACCCCGCCGCTGTATCCAACTTCTGCATTCTGCGCGCTGGGTTGTGAAGAGCGGCTTGTTAGGGAGGTGGCGTCTGTGTTTGTGCCTTTCAAGATGGGATCATTAAAAGCATGTTCCGGGGCCCGTGGCCTCTGTCATTTGAAGACACAGTAGGGAAGTGTCCTTTGTACGTATCAGCCACAACAATACCGCCAGCCTCATACAATGGGCATCGTATGCAATTTATAATCTAAATACCGCACTATGAGTGTGATTTATCGCCGCTGAGCCGGTTCTCATGGGCGCTGATGTGTATTCTCTGGCAATATAGCTGTCAGGGATCACTAACGGTATAATTACCACACCCATAGACACAGGAGAGGTGGGGGTGTGAAGCGAAAAGAGGAAAAGATAAGAGGTGGAGGAAATGTGCTGGTGCAAGCGAGGAAAACTTCAATGAGACAGAAATAAGAGATGAGAAACAGAGAGATCACAGAGGTTATGCGAGGAGACTTAAAATACGCTGAAAGCCATCTGCTGGAATATTCTGGCAGCCCATGTCTGCTTTCCCCGGTACCCTCACCCGTTCACCTCCTACTATTTTGCCCCCCTAGGGGTTACCCCCCCCCTCCCGCTTTGAATGGGAGATCATAGCGTGGCAGAGGGGAGGGGAGGTGACCAGATCAAAGCCCGGGTGTCTGGGCAGGAGACGTGCATGGGGAGTTCATTAAGGGTTGGGGTCAGACATCTAATGAGCAGCGGTTAGCACCAGGCCGCGGGGACAAGCCGCACAGCAGTGAATGAGGACGACTCGGAAAGGAATCTGAGGTTTTTTTTCCCCGGGGGGTTAAATGGAAACTGGAGAGTAAAAGCTCCGTTAGGTGTAAAGTTGTGACTCAGTGTGAGAGCGTAATTACCGGCACAGAGGCTCCACCAGATCCCGGTCTAAAAAGTCGTGGTCCCTTTTCACCGCCGAAATATCAATCGGGAACTGGGAATCTGTGAGAAAGACAGAGACAGAGAGAGAGGGAACAAGTCTTTAGTTAATGACTGACAGACAGCAGGAGACGGCAGTTTTCTCTGCCGCTTAACTGCTAATGAAACCTGTGAAGTATGGCACAGCTGCAACTGTTAACACTTGTCATTTGCATTTGAAGTTTATCCGACGCGCACACACACACACACACATGCCAACCCCCAAAATAACTGAAATCCAACACAATACCAACGGTGAAGTGACTCAAGCTTTTTATTTTGGTGATTTCTCTGTGTGTGGTGGCAGACTGCAGGCATGATGTGTGTCTGGGAAGCGGCCACAGCGCCCGGCATCCAAAACCAGACATTACTGGAGCTCCCAACGTTTCTCAAGAGAAGAAATATGTTTGTGTGTGTGTGTGTGTGTGTGTGCGTGTGTGTGTGCGTGTGTGTGTGTGTGTGTGTGTGTGTGTAAAGAAGAACTGCTGGATTTTTAAGAAGCACTTCTGAGATTACTGGGGCCGCTTCCTGTTTTTGCGCTCCGACAGCATGGGACCCGATGATCATCACACGCATAAACGCCTGTAGGTTTTCCACATAGGTGGGAGGGGAGGACGGGAGAGGATGAAGGGAGAAAACTAAAAAGACGAAGCGACGGGCTTTGATGGACAGATGGCCGGAGAAAAAGTGGTGGGCGAACCGAGGCCTGGGGTCCAAGAAGAAAGGTGGAGGGGAGAGGAGAGAAAGAGAAGCTTTGAGAGTCCCAGCAGTGATAACAAGGCCTTTCCCATGACCCCTCCCCTCTGAACAGGACGTGATGCCTGGAAATAGAACGCAGCGGCCCAGAAGACGAGGAGATGGAGGGATGGCAGAAGGAGAGGGGAACAGGGATGATGGAAAAATGAGGCAGAGGGAGAAAACTAACTAAGCGCGGAGAATAAACAATGGGAGAGATTTGACGGAGGAGGTCTTTGTGTGAAACGAGGCAGCTGGGTAAAAGCTGGACTTTGGCTACTCCGTGTGTGTGTGTGTTTCAGTGTGTGTTTTACCTTCGTAGAGCTGGGCGTACTGTGGAAATCCCGCCGCTCTCAGCCAATCACAAGCCTCCTTAGCCTCAATCTCTGCAAGGCAAACAGAAACATCACGTTGAATTGACGCAGCTTACCGGCCGGGAAGATTTTTTTTTTTTTTTGGCATTTACCGATCTTTCCCGTATGACAAGAAGTTTCTATCTATTTCGAGGGCGACTCAAGAGTTGTCAAACAAGAAACATCTGGAATTTTATTCATCTTTTCAGGAAAGTCCCTCAGTTATTCAATTTTCCTGCGAGAGTCACACCGGAACAATGCTCTGCACTTAATTATTAAATATGAAACTAGATCAAGCCATGTAGAGCATCACACCGCATTTGTTATAATCCCCGTCCAAGAATATTTTTGGTACACTGAAGGAGGAACATCTCAGAGAATTTATCTTTCCTCCGGGAATACGCTGGAATGATGAGACTGGAAAAGCTGGAAATTAGCCAGCGATTGCCTTGGGAAGACAAAGGAAGCACACGTCCGACAGTACATCCATACTTGACGACGCGCTCGCATTTCAGCCGTTAATGTGCGTTAATGTGGCAGGGTTTACACATGGCACCGCGCCCCCATTAGGTGCTGCCGCCAGCGCCGCGGACACGTTTTTTTATAGAGATTGGTTTTACTGCTTTTTTCCACTAGCATATGGATTGTGCACACTGCTAAAGTGGCAGTTCTAAAACGTGCACGTGCGTTTTCCTTTATGAGCAGACACTTATTAAACCGCCGCGCAGCTGCTCCTTCGTGCTGACATCGACATCTGAATGATTTGGTGCCAGAGATAACAACAGCAATATAAAAGGCATAAAATGCACATTTACACACACGCATGCAAGGTCAAGTGTTATGATTACACAAATAGTGCACAGTAAAGGATGGAAAGGCTATTAAAGAAGAAAACAAATGTGTTTTGGGGTTAATATGAATATAACCTGCGCAGAAACAGCAATTCTCCTCCTCCTGCATTTTTCTTGTATCCTCAGCTCTTAACTCATACCTCCATCACGGCCCCACTCATTCACTCTCACTCGTCTCATTCACCCGTTTAAGAGGTGCTGGCACCGACTGGGAGAGCCACCACAGAAACACAGAGGACAAAGTTCAGCGGGGCAATAAAAAGCCTCCGTCTTCACCATCACAGATGAGAACGGCCAGAGGAAGCGATCCTGTCGCCGCAGTCCTGCAATTACACCCCTCTTCCAGCATTCTTAGCATAACTCCTCTGTCTAAATCACATGTGATGGAGCGCAAGGGGTAGGTCGCGAAAAATATATATATTCTTTGCAGCTCTGAAAATAGACAGACAGGGAGAGACACGCAGAGAGAGATTGTAGTGAGAAGCCGGGGAGGGTGAGAAGACTTACTGGGAGCCCTCATGGTGCGGCTGGTGACATGCCTCTATGTCTCTCCCCTTTGCTCAGAGCGACGTTTCCTCTCCATCCAGCGGCATGTCCGTTCGCACCGACGCGGACTTTCATCAAACGGCAACCTTTTCCCGTGCTTCCCTGCTCAACGCCTCTCGTGTTTACAACTCTGCCTCCCTTTTCCACCCTGCCACATGCAGGTTTTCCCTTCCCTCTAATTTTCTCTTCAAATTCCTCTCGCAAACTTTCATCCTTGTCAGTATCCACTTACTGTTTTTACAACCTCCCTCAGCTGAAACACAATCCTTTCTGTCACACTTTCCTACAGTTTCTTTCTTACCAGTGCCTCCTTCACCCTTCTCTTACCCCCGCACTCTACATTCTACAACCTCCACGCTCTGAACGTCTCTTATCTTATCCACCTCACAATCTTTCTTTAAACAAAACCGCTCCACCGCGCGTGTCCTTTCGTCCATCCGTCTCCTCCGCTCCTTCCACAGAATCCTCCTCGTCCCGCTTCCCCCCCTAAAAAAAGCTGGCAGAAGCCATCAACTCAGCATCTTCTTCGTCATTACCAGAGCTGCTGCCGCCCCATCAAGTCCCTACAGGAAGTGGCCGATTTCATCTGGCGCTTGCATCAGCCAGGGCCCCGGGGTCGCAGACTGACAACCGGTGGATGCTAAACCTCACATGTCAGCTTAACCCACCGGCTGGCCGGCGAGGACGCTCTGACCCCCCGCTCCACTCCACTGGTCTTCCCTCTACTGCGCACCAGAGCAACGTGCGCACGTACGTACTTCACACACACACCAGCGCAGACGTCCGCAGCGCTCCAGATGTTGCCCCCAGTGAGTCAGGGAATGCGAAAAAAGGATGAGACAGTCAGACAGCTGGGGTGGGGAGGGCAGCCGGGATGGACGGACCCTGTGGGAAAACCGCGGGGAGGAAGACATACCGCGCCAGCCGTTTGTTTACCGAACGTGAGATTTAAAATGCATCAGGTCTTTTTATAGAAACCAGGTGGTGCTGCTGTTGGTGGTGGTGGTGGGGGTCAGCTGATCCAGATGGCGAGCAAGAGGTATTATAAGGAAAGGGAGCAGGAAATGCTAATTATTCCTGTGCGGCACTAAAATATTGAGAGCACATAAGCGAGCCACACCAATGCACAGCTGACGCGTTGCATCATTGCAGTGAACATGGGAGCTGTCAGTCACTTATAGAGTCACGTACAAACGAGTGAAAACTGCTTAGGTTGAACAAAATATAACCAAACACACCCATGACTACAGAAATGGTAGAACACCATAACTAATATCTTTTATTCATTCATTTTCGATGCTTTAAGGAGTGGCCCATGCAGGGAAAAACGACTGAGTACTATGGGACTATGGAAAAATACTATGGAAAAATTTACAACATGGCCAATATCAACATTTCACGGTTGATTACACAAAACGTCAGTCGGAAGATGCCTGGTTCATGGAGGCATCCTAACCCTAAACCTAACCCTAACCCTCCCCCTAACCCTAACTCTAGCCCTAACCAAGAGGTACCAAGCTGGAGACGAGGCCAAAAGAGGGATTTTGGATTTTTCAAAGAAGTGGATCAGGTCTCCGATCTCAACTGCTGCTGCTTTTTTTGTGGCAGCTTAAGGAGAAAGTAAGACGTTCAAACACCAACGCACAAGGATAGCTATATGGTTTAATGGTATTATTTAAGAAATGCAGCATAAACTATAGCTCATAGATAGGTGCGTATGTATATAAAAGTTTGCAGTCTGTAAATGGCTTTTTTTCATAGTAAAGTTTGCAAAGACTGCGAGGGAAGCTGAAAACCATCATTAGCAACTAAAATCTCATCATCTGTACGTGCAGCTTTGTGTGTTTTTTTAAATTTTGCACATTTGATGAGATTTTAACGCCCACAGGTTTGAGTTCCTCTTAAAATAACTACAGATGCTTCTATACACATCTGCACAGTTCTGGTGCATATCCTCAACCAAGGCTGTTAATGCTGACATCACATGCATCTAATGAAATACTGCATGTGCTTCAATTTAACAATAAACATGAACATGAGTTTTATGTGTTGCATTTAAAGCTAATCAACACTTCTTGAAGCTACGGTGGGCCAGTTTAAAAAATAAATAAATAACTAAAACTCCATGCTTCCTTACAGCGCTATTTGTGCTTTCCGTGTTTTTGCATAAAGGCGGGGGATAATGCTCCTGCCAGTGTGGGAACAAAGCTCCGCTATTCTTCTGTGGAGAATTTAATCAAGAGATTAATTAGTACACAAACATGTTATTAGTGGGCCACGTAACACCCCCAGCTCGCACAGTCAAACGGAGCTAATCCAAGCTGCCCGCCGCGCCTTCCCCTCGGTCTGTTTCATGTCACTGCA
This sequence comes from Mugil cephalus, assembly GCF_022458985.1. Classification (NCBI taxonomy): domain Eukaryota; kingdom Metazoa; phylum Chordata; class Actinopteri; order Mugiliformes; family Mugilidae; genus Mugil; species Mugil cephalus. The sequence goes on along the minus strand of NC_061784.1, from coordinate 13,340,793 downwards.
TTCCTGCTGTGGAGAATATATTACGACAGGCGGCGAGGCGCTACTACAGCGGCAGAGAAGGCACACACAGATGGCATGAGAGTGTGTTTGACTGGACGTGCCGGCGTGTGAATTTGGGCCTCCGTGCGCAGGATAAAGGAAGGTAATTCCTTACGTAACAAGGGTGCCTGCGATGTTACGTAATGCGAGCACCCCCATGTCCTCCAAACAGGAGTTTACCTTTCTCTCCTCCACCTTTAATTTCCTGCCTTTTATCCGACAGCACTAACCTTGACTTTCTGTCAGAGTTACAGCTGCCTACCGCAGGTTCTCAAGGACCCTGAAGTGCCTTGCATGACATCATTTCCTGCTCTGAATTTCCCATGCGACCGGAGCGGCATGTGAGCTAATAACAGCAGCAGGAAGTTCCTGGGCTGAACATGTCAGTGGGACTCAGCTGGGATTACTGTTAGACGCTAACTGGGTAATGAGCGAAAAACTAGAAGCCGTTTATGGAGTTATATTTAGATCAAAACTTGTCGATTTGGTAAAAATCTGCCAGAGAGTCTGCACGGATAATGGGAAACTATGAGCAGTAATAACAACAACAAGTAATAACAAACACACACACATATATATGTACGTGCACACAGGATGCCTGGAAAGCAGCCATATTCCCACATATGCTTAAGCACTTAGCCCTTCATGTTTAAATGTCAAAGAAGAAAAAAGAGTAATGAAGAAGACATAGGAGAAGAGACAGAGGAAGGAAGGGAGGGCAGGATATTGAGGAGGAATATGTCTTTCCTGTCTCGTGTGGTGCATCTGTGATGACGTCGAGCCCTCAGGAATGTGGTGTAAAACAGAATCAATACTGGCATGAAACGGGTGCAGGTTCAGGCACAGACACTCATGTGCTTCACTGGCTGAGGACTGAAGAGTTTAGACAGACCCGATACGCAATATGGCGCAAAGAGAGGATGAATACAACTTCAGCTTAACATGTGACTGTAATTAGCCCTGAAGGTTGTAGTGAGGGTTATTAAAAGGATGAGATGGAATGAGACAACAGGGCCGGAGGTCGTGGAGTTGCGTGCTTGGTTGTGTCTCTCCAGCAGGGGGCGTTAAAGCAATGCGTTACAGTTAGTAATTTCAATCGGACTGTGAAAGGGGATGCAAGGTGTTGTATTTAATCAGGTGTAACAGAAGCACTTATTTATTTTATCTGTGCTGCCTTTAGCCCCTTTTTTTTTTCTTTGGAAGATTAACGGGTGATAGCTCCTGTTACTCTGGCAGACAGACCTACGAGGATTTTCCTTCAGTTCTTAAAAGAACAGCTGGTCATTTAAAGAATCAGAAAAATATCTTAATAAAAAAAAGTGAAATGAAATAAATGCACATGTTTCTGTGGAAGGAAGGCACACAGCTCACAGCTTCCATAATTAAACCCAAATACAACTAATGAATCAGCCAAATATGAAACAATCCAAGCAAGAAAGGGAAATAATAAATTTGTCAGACATAAAGTCAAAACAGAAAGTCCCTGAACTTTCATGCAGACCTGAGGGAGTTTCAGAATCAGGTGATAACGGACGGTTAAAGAGATTGTGAATAACGATAGCTCAGTTTCATGAAATTTCTCAGCGAGTTATGACAACGAACCGGTGCGCACAAAAGCGGGACCACCCCTAAGTGGAATTCAGCAATCTCTATAGTGCACTACGTCAACATGTGGCGGGAGTCATTTTAAAATAAATCCACATTAACTTGCTTTAAAATATCTGAATATAAGTCAGTCAGGAGCAGGAAGAAATCAAAAAAAGACGATCAGATCGGTTTCAGGTTTGGGCTTGGGCGCGTCACTGAGTGAGAGAAAAGAAGAGTTTGTATTAGTGCAAGAAGCAGGGGGTGAAAGCTAAAGAAGTCATATAACCATCAAGCACAGGCACGAACCCCCTACATTCCTGTCATATCTTTTCCTCATCCATTATTTCATCAAGAGGCTGTAATACCTGATACAAGACCTGACAAGTTTCTGACGCAAACGCGCCTCAAAAATAAGTTCGAATGAAATAATATAACATCTGATATGTTTCAAGGCTACGAACAACGCACCTGGGAAAACTCATCGTCTACAACGAACACAGCCAGAGCACGGGCTCAGAGCCTTCGCTGTGACCGTGTTGTTCCATTGGATGTTGTGTTTGCTGCCTGGGAAGCGTGGGTCACGTGACAGGAAGCAGGGGAAGGAACCAGTTGGGAAGGTAGAACACAGACAAAAACAATAACACTTTGGTCCTCTACGGTTTGTTATGACTTCCTCTAGATTTATGAAAGGCATCTTTGGAGGAGAATTGGCTCCGTAAGTCGGACCGAGCAGCCCCAGAAAGACGTGGGAGTGCCTGCAATGTGAAGTGCGTGCTCTCTTTTGCCAGTAAAGCATTCTTAAAAAGCGGTGATGAAACCGAAGGCAGACGGGTTACAGCTACACAACGTCTGTGGAAAAGGTCGAATATTAAACAAGGAAGACAGAATCTCCCATGACGAGGCTGCAGTCTGAATCTTCCCTCCCATGCTTCAAAACAGACGCACTTATTTAATCAAAGCTCACGCAGTGTGAATCTCCCCTGTCTCTGAATTGAGGGAACAAATGAGTTGCTTAAATTCATCCACGGGAGAAATTAAAAGCTAAAGAGTTTTACAACCTCGTTTAAATATATGGAGGAAAATGTGGGAAAAAAGAGCTATATGTGATTTCTTCATAATTTCTGGAGAGATCCTCCAACTCTTTGGTCCAATTTGAATTATATGTGTAGTAAAATCAACGCCTTACGACCACAGCTCTCTCCATATCTACCTTGTGCCAGCTTCCGTAGGAGCTGCTGGCGGGCAATGATGCGCGAGAGGCGCAGGGCGGAGCGCCGTCGAGGGGTGACTCCCAGCCTCAGGTAGTACTCCTGCCCGTCAGGAGTCATGGCCTCCAGACAGGTTGTTTCGTTCGTGGCGTCACCGTCACTCTCGCTGTCGCCCTTGGCGCTTTGATCCACGACCTCCATGAGGTCATCCATGTCCACGCTCCAGCTGTCTGTCAGATCGGCGCCGTCCGTGCCCTCCTCGAGGCAGTCAGCGTCACCACTCTCTGCATCTTCCTTCGGACTGTCAACGGTGAACGGGTGTGTACGTTTTCCGTTACCCGCGCCACCAGCGCCATCTTCATCTTCTGCAGTTTCTGTGGCGTTTGCCATTCGGTCCACATCGTCGTTTACCGACTCTTGACTCCCGGGAGCAGGATCTGCTCCGTCCGCACCTTCGCGGTGCGCCGAGGTGGCCACGCTGACCCCGGGCGCTGCCTCGTCCGCGTCACTCGTAAAGGTCACGCCGGCGTACACGGCCTCCATAATGCACACACTTGAATCCTGGCGCAGCCTTCGTCACACAGGCGAGTTGTTGTGTGAGCACTCCTTGCGAATTCCTGCCTCTGACATGCCCTCACTGGAAGCCAAAATCAGCTCCCCACCCGCCGGCCTCCTCCCTCCGACTCACCACAGCCGAACAAACGCTCAGGCTTCATCACACCACCTGACTCGGATGACAGGACTTGCCCCTCCCGCACACGCATGCCGACTTCTCAGCTGAGATCGGGATGGGAGGGAGGCAAAACTTCCACAAGGTCTTTCCTTCGGCCACGTGACCAGCAGCCAATGTACAAAGCGCTCAGGGAACACTGCCTCGTTTCCTGAAGTTCTACCACAGACAAACCAATTTGGTACATGCCCCAGGCGTGTGCTAATATGTGTGTGTGTGTGTGTGAGACGGAGAGAGAAGGGCTGTATCTGTGATGGTAGATGTAATCAGAGTCAGGGATAGGCCTGGAAAAATATACAGTCCCAGCAGATGTATCCCAATGTGACATGGGAAGAGGCAGAACAATAGAGAGTACGTGGGCGTGTGAGACTGCACTGAGGAATGCATGTAGGAGCAAAGCTATTGTTACTTATGCTGAGTAGGGCTGTAATGTCATTGAGAAATGTTCTCCACGTCCATAAGTTGGAGTTCACACCACGTGACGTTTAAGTGAACTGATCCAGCGCACACACATCACTCGATTGCGCCGCCACACCCGCCCAGATAAGAACACATCCAGACTAAACAGGCCAAGCAGCGGCTGTAGTAAGAGGCGCCGGTGTGTTCAGTGTGTGACCGAACGCTGCCGTACAGTAACCAGGTTAGTGGATAAATGTATGGAATGCAGCGAGCGGAGGGAAGGAGGCGGGAAGTCGCGCTTTGACCCAGTTTTGCAGAGTAGTGATTTACCAGGACTCGAGGATAGAGATGGTCACTCGAATTCGCCGTGAGGAGGTGGACGGGGGCCGCACGTGAAAAGTAGGTCATGGCAAAGTCAATTTCAGGTCGGCACACACGCCGGATCTCAGAGCAGAATAGCAGAGGGGTTTTACACAGCAGTCCTTTTTTTAAAAAATAAATAAATAAAAATAAAAAATCGGCAGGCCACATGCTTTCTGTACAGTGTGAGTGACGAGTGAATTAACCACACAAATTATACTCAGTCTAACTGTGAATTCCTAAAATAAATAAATAAATAAATAAAAATCAATCTGTGAGTGGATTTGAGTATAGTGCCCTCTTGGGGACATCTCGGGCATTATCACAACAAGATCTGCACAGTTTCTCCCTGCAGAGAGAGGAGTGGGTGAGGGACAGAGCGAGGGTGGAGTATGAAATGTAAAAAAATGGCAAAAGTAAAACCACAAAACTGCGCAGGGCATGAGTTAACCTCCACACTTCGCCACGCTAACACAGCAGGCCAGTATAGTAACGTAACCGTGGGCTAAATAGATGTGTGTAACTGGAGTGGCGCAGGGCAGAGCTGTAGTAAGCACTCAGTAATGTAATAGCTTTCATTCTCTCTCAGGCCAAGAAGGGCGGAGGGAGAAACTGAAAATCTAATCTCATCTAATCCATCAATATGTTGTGAGAGCTCGTTTAGTTTGAGTCAAAGTTTCAAACTTTATGTCTTTTATTGCCAAGTTTGCACCATTTAATTTGCAATTCAATTAGCATAACTCTCGAGGAATTAATTTAGGTCCTACGTCCTGTTTAGGTCCGTTCTTTTAGCGTCTGTATTTGCAGGAAGAGGTTAAATGAGCTACAGCAACAAGACCATCGCCTGAACTCAACCGACTGAGCTGCATTTCACTTCTTTCTTCCCATTTCCTTGCTGATATCCATTACTTCTAGACTTCAGAGAGTCTGCAAACTACACACTGATCAGCCACAACATTAAAACCACCACTGACAGGAGAAGTGGATGACATCGAACATCTTGTGACAATACAACACTCTGCTAGGAAACATTAGGACCTCACACTTATGTGGATGTTACTTAGACATGTACCACCCACCTAGACCAGACCAGGTACCCCCACCCCATAGCAATGACACTCCTTGATGGCAGCAGTCATCCCCAGCACACACACAAAAACGGTTTGGGATCAACTACAAAAAACATGTAGCCTCCTGGCCTCCAAATTCGCTAGATCCCAAACTGATCAAGTACCTGTGGGATGATCCACAAAGGGCCCCTCCCCTCAACCCATAGGACCCAAAGGCCCCCCCACTAACAACATCCTGTTCCCAGACACCACAGGACACCCTCAGAAAGCCCATGTCCATTCTCTGATGAGTCACAACTGTTTTGGAGGCACAAGGGAGACCTACGCAATAATAGGAGGGTGGTCATGCCTGATTGCCTGATTGGTGTATATATGGACACAACTATATATAAAAACGGAAATGCTGCTTACTGCATGATACTTTAAACAAACATCCAGACATCTATGAAATTATTATAGATTCATGACCATAACAAAGATTTTAGCCGTGAGCTTTAAGTCTCATCATTTACACACACTAATCTAAACACTTCAAAGTCAATGGGTTTCCAAACTCCAGGACTCTGACTGGTAATGTTTAGTCACCTTTCCTTTAAACCTTAACGCCAATGGATTTCAAGACTGAAAATGTGACTTTCTGCGTGGCTTGATAAAGGATAGACATTTAAATCTTGACTATCGAATTAATTATAAAAGTGACACGCTAAAGTGAATGAACATTTACAATCCTCTCTCTTAAAAGACATGCAACTGGATCTCACATTTCCTGGAGCAGTGTAGGATGAAGTGCTGTTGTTAACTGACAGCGCACTGATGTAATTTATTAAGGTGAGTAAGGCTTCTGATTGTCTTTAAATCCATTCAGAGCCACAGACAAGAAATTCACCTTGAACAGCCGGAAGCCCTGAGACATCACCGTCATAATTCATCTCCATACACTTTGGTTTTTACTCACAGCTGCCGAGCATTTTAAGCACTGTGCATAGTATACAGTGAAGTGAGTATAATGCCTCTTGGATAGAGATAACTCCAGATACAGCTTTGTTTTCTACGGCGAAAACGCTTTCACCAAATGGAAACCCACAAATCCCACGCACAAAGGAAGACCCGACCCCCACTGCTAACCCAAAAACCTGCGGAATTATTTCTAAATCCAGGCGTCATTATGTACTCTCGGTCGGCACAAACACACACCCCAGTACACAAACACAGATTACTGAATGAAACCATAAAAGCAATTAAATTTACTTCATTCAGTAAGTTTGGCACCAATACATGAGTCTAATCTGTCCGTGACTGTTCACTGATGCACCAAACTTTGCACCATTCAGGCTGGAAATTAGCATTTAGATTTTTTTTTTTCCTGCAACTTAACTGCCGCCTTATCTATTTTACACTGCACACACGCTCCATCATAAACGTGTTTGCATTTGTTTACTGAGTCTGATCTCACAGCGTTGGGACGAACACAATAAAAACGACCATCTGGAAACCCTGCAAACGTTTTAAACGCTTTCAAATTTTGAAACATTTGACTGTCATGCACTCTGACTATGTTCCACCAATTCGCGGAGTGGAAAATGCACTACTGAATACCAGCATAACTGTAAGTCCAGATGTGCGCATTTTAAAGATTCCCCATCCCCAAATGTGATCCAGACAGATGTGAACTGTGTGAGCTGATGGGTTAAGCAGTAGGGTGAGGGAGGGAGGGAGGGAGGGAGGGAGGAGGAGAGGGAGGGGCTGTGGGTTTGAGGGCTTTTTTGACTGCGAGGATGGAGGGGTGAGAAATAATAGGAAAGAGGATTAGTGGGGCAGCAGGTGTTCTCTGATGCTCCATTTGACTCGTCTCTGATTAATTGTAAAGAAGCCCTAAAGCAATATGATAAAAAAAAAGTATTCGCGCAATCTTGCAGGGGACATTTAAAAGGCCTCGGTAGCCCTCTTGCTATGCAATCTGTCACTGCTATGCACTTGAACACGCCTTGAAAAGGCGCACTCTGACCGATATCGTGGTCAGTGGCGGTTTGTGTCTTCGTGGATGTGGGAATGTTCGCCGTTTAATTTGCTTAAGAGGCGCACATCGCGGCAATTACATTAAACCGAGGAGACAGCTGCAGCTCCCTCTCTCTCTCTCTCTCTCTCTCCCTCCTCACTTTTCCCCCCCAATCCTCCCTCTCTTGCGCACAGTTTAAGGAGAAAGGGAGACGTCTGCGCATCCAGGCCACTGTAAATACAGAGCAAACCGACTGACCCTCCGAACTTGGTGCATTAGCGCGTAACCCGCGTGTCTGGACACTTGAACGGTATCCTAAATCCAAAATGTGAAATACCTCAAGGGAATAAAATGAGCAAGGTACACCAGTCTCCGGATTAGAGCAACAAATAGGGAATGACTGGCATCTGAAACCCCTGCTGGACTCCTGTCCACGCACATGCCTGCGCTGCTTTGAGCACTAAATTTGACAATGACCTTCCCAAAATAATCAGGGTGCGCGCTGCGCATGACGCTGGACACATAGGAGGTTATGTGCAGTGCACAGGCTGAAGAACTTTGTTTTCATACATTTTTAAAAAATATATATAAATTATAAATACATGGCTATGGCTTATCTGGACAGAGTGAATGAAATTATGGGGGGATTATGACCTCCAACAGTGAGACAAAGACAAATATCCACCCATGTAGTTAGAGATCCATGTCAGATTAATTTTTAAAAGCTACAGACTGCCTTGAGTTACCGGTCCATTGCAGGTATGTAAAGCACATTCGCGTCCCGCTTATTAAAATAAGTCCCATTTCCATTTTTTTTTTTTTTTTGGGGGGGGGGGGGGGGCTCTCTGACCTGCTAGCCGTCTCTCCCGGACATTTCTCCACAGTAGATCCCAAGCCTTGGACGTGGAATCCCGCAGCTGCTCGCTGATCGACCGCCGCAGCTGAAGCTTGGCAGACTTTCGCTGGCTTGTCATTGCGGCGCAGCCGGACGCATATTCCCCGACTTAAACGAACCGCAGCGCTCGGCAAACACACAGCTCGCTCTTCGGTCTATTTATTCCACCGTGACCGGGGCCCCCTCCCCTCCGGCTGGAACAGCGCGCCCCGGCTTCTGCGTCTGGCTGCCGCAATAGACGTCCCCGCTTCACCTGGTACACGGCTCCTCTATCGCTGCGTCACCTTCCTGCACCAGCGGAGGCGGATGGGGTCCTGCTACTGCCGGCAGGACTTGGAGCCACAAAAGACACACGGACTTAACTGGTCCAGCATTTCTGCGCTCCCCTGGCCCCTGCCCGGCTCCGTCGTTTATGGGGCGAAGGTGCAGAAATGTTTCAACATAACTTCAGCATGTGAGGGTCTGACAAGGCGAGCCAGATGTGAGAGGCGGTTTTCCCCCTCCCTGAATGTGAGACTCTCTCTCCTTCTCTCTCTCTCTCTGGCACACACACACACACACACACACACACACACACACACACACAAACACAAACACACACTAAACCTACATGTTCTCCAGGACACAAACCCACCCACTCACCCAAACAAAGATCTCTTTCAATCCCCTTGATACATACTAATAACACATGCCACACATACATGCGCACAACTGAAAGTATTTCTGCGCACTCAGTTATAAATCTGACTAGAAAAAAAAAGAGGGCAGCTCTCCAAACTGTCCCAACAGACATGTGATTGACTTAATTATTTTTCCTGTTTCCCTTCATTTTCCCCCATTTCCGACAGAATTTGTTTAAACCCAAAGCGAAAAACGTGACAAACGGAGCCCTCCGAGCCGCAAACCACTGAACTGGGTGCAATTTAAAATGGCAAGAAGCGGAGAAGCGGTGCGTTTTGACACTCACAAAGCTGAATGGGGCAAATATGTGGATCTCTTCATCCACAGAGATAAGAAAAACGCATCCCAACAAGCGGCTCCAAAGCAGGGGTTTCAACTGCTTCACAGGGTTTTTAAAACTGGAGGTCGCCCCAGCATGTGAGTAACTGAATATGTGCCTAGCCAACTGACATTAAGACGAGTGCATACTCAACAGCCAGCATGATTCCAGCAAGCCGGACGACCTAAAGTGAAGTGATCAACCATCAGCGCTGTCCGTCTCGGTGGGCCTCATTCACCCCTTTGACAGGTTAAGAGTTTGGGGAATTTCATTCTGAGCATTGAGTTATTCTCTTGTTATTCCAGGAATGCCAGACGAGGGCGACCAGACCAGGCTGGGATGCTCCTCAGCTGCCATCTGCCTGACACTGTCGGATGTCCTGTTTGGGGTGTTGAGTTGCAGGCCACGGGTCCATGAGCACAGAGGCCTGATCTGACATTTCGGCTCGTTGAAACACGCTTGCCATCCTGAGCGGTCAGCAGAATCCTAAAGTCGGACACCAAACACCACTTTACTGGTGCAGTTGACTGTCATATAGGTAAAGGCTCTTAATAAATAGCAGAGGAACTATTTTCATCCAGAACGTGGCTCATGTGGTTGCACTGGGCCCCCATCAAACGGAACACATTGCAGGAAAATGATCAAGAACCTTCGTGGTCCAACCCTCCCTGCTCTGTCCTAGTTTCTGGTGACATTGTGGCTGCAGAGCAACCCGCTGATTTATATTCTCTCACTTCGCTGCTGAGACCAAAGTAAGACGTGAGGCTGGCATCGGCATGCAGCGGTGACGAGAGGGAAAGCGTTTCAAGGGACAGATCAACAACAGGTAGCTGAGCGGTGGAGGGACGAACGAGGGACGGAACCGTGGGAACAAAAAGACGAGGCAACAGACATACAAAACATCCACCGTGGGATAAAAGGGGGCAGAGGAGAACGATGAATCGCGCACTTGAGAGGATGAAACGTGTCTGAAATTGTCCGTTTTGATTACATCTAATAGAATGGGATTCATGAGCATTTTATCTGGAAATAGAGGTTATGACAAACTGCAAAGTCACACGGCCTGAGCAACTTTCACAACTAGTCATTCTCAAAAAAGAGATGTTTGCTTTTGGCGCTTGACTCACAGTCAGTTGGTAAAGAGAGGACAAAATATTACATTTATTTACAACCAGTGTAGAAAATACAGGCAGTTATCACCATTAATTACAGTAAAACAGCTTTTCTAGTTTGAATTAAATGCACTGATTCCAAGGATCTCCTCAAACAAGATGTAAATACTGAATGCTTTAATTCATGGGTCTTCATCAGGCGTCCGTGACCCCTAGGGGATCCGCGGAGGTACTGCAGTGGCTTCACAAAATCTTTGCTTGATTAGACATTTTTTATATATTTTCTTTTCATTTTCCCCCCACAACTTTAAATCTCTTTAAAAACACATTAACATGAATACAACATATTTTAGTAAAGGGATAAGGGATAGCTTAATACTGAATGCAAAACGATAATAATAATGTATATTTATAAATAGCACTAGGCCGAGTTTAATATAGAACACGTATAATTGGTAGGGGGTCCCTATTTAATCTCTAAATCAGGTCAAATCAAGGGTCCTGACAAACGCTGAGGACCACAGCTTTAATTCAATAAGAGCTTGCTGGTGGACGTGAGTGCGAGATGCCAACAAATTAACGGCCGAAGAAAAAAAGGATATACCGTCAAATGAGGGAGTCATAAAAGACATCAGACAAAACAAAATAAAAGCCGAACTCAGTCCAGATGGATAACTATGAAACAAAACGTATCTGTTCTTTGCTTAACGGAAAGAGAGAGAGAGAGAGAAAAGAGGGGAAGCATTTTTGGACATAATCATGTTTAATCCACAGAGATTTGGACAATCTGTGCAGAGGAGCGCTGAGGTTTCGCCCGGTGCTATATAATCCACAGAGCAGCACCACAGCGGTCACTCTCATGAGTCAGAGGGCAACGGCTGAAGCTTGCTGATGAATCGCGGGGCACCTTTTGTGCCTCCTTCCTTCTGTTGAGTAATAAACCGTTAACGTGACGAAATCTTGTTTGCATGGGTGGCTTCAGATACCAGATGGAGTGATGACATGTTGGGCAGCTTTCTTAACACTCAAGGAGACACGGACATATTACATAATGTCTAATAATCTATCTATCTCTCTGAGTTACAGTTAGGGGGTATAGGGGTATTCGCACCCTGGCCTGAGCTCTGCCCCTACATGTTCCAGCAGGGAAGGGAGGAGGTACATGAAAATGACACATAATCACACAAAAATGGAAACAAAATTAGAATGCGCCCACAAGTGCAGGATGACTCATCGATGTGTTTAAAATTGTTTTCCAAGGAATAAAAATTCTAAGATTTACAAGAATACCAAAAAAAAAACATTCTCGTTAACGTTGGTCCTGACAGACCTTCCGTAATATCACGTAGACTTTAAAAATAAATAACTGGACCGCACCAGCCACTGAATATACTGTATGTTCTTGTGGAGAGCACTTGTACAGGGTGACTTGCAGGTTGAAGTTGAGAAACCGGACCAGTGTGAAAGAACCAGACATTTAACACGTCTGTGGGAAAAACTACTAAACGTCCAGTAACTTTGATCCGCAGTCAGTTTTGTGTTTCTCCCCCGTGACGTTGAACGCTATGATACGCGGATGGCGAGCCGGTCCTTGAGGTCAACCTCTACCCGGGCAGAGAGCACCACAGGAACACTGTCTCACGGCAGCGGCCAATCAAAACACCAAACTAACACATTCCAGGGCTCGAACGGCCAATCAAAGCAGCACAATGGGCATGTTCTTCACAGACAGGCCGGCATCTGAGTTTCTGAACAAATACACAGCTGAGCATGGGCGTCTCTACCAGGGGAGCAATAAGATCTTGCAGTGGTTACTGAAATGGACAATCAGGAGAGGGCTGCTGTCTTCTAGGAGGCAGAGGAGGAGGAGGAGGGGGAGGGGGAGGGGCAAGGGTAAGATATTGAGTTTCATCACCTTCTTCCTGTCAGGTCATTTAGGGTTAGGAAATTATGTCAAATACACTGCGTGAAATGGTTAAAAAAAAGATGTTCAAACCCTGATGTGTAGTGGCTAGAAAATCCTCCTGTAATATCTCCATCTTCTACGGCATGGACACATTCATAAAATTACCTTTACAAAACAATAACGAACGCATTCTGCTAGTTTTTAATCTGAAAATGTCATTTCTCCCCAAAAAACTTCCCACCGCCACCGAGGCTCCCGCTCACAGTGACAGAATGTAAAATGTTAACATGGCCGCGCGTACGCACACTCAGGAGCCCGGGGTGAGGGAGTTCAGCCGAATCAATGATTCAGCAGATCACATGAAACACTGTGACAGAATCCTCTCGTCCAATCCACTCCCCTTTCCGAGCATCCTCAAAACTAAACGTCTTCTCGTGTGCACCCTCTTCCTCCTCTTCCAGCTCATTGTTTTTTTTCTCTCTCTCTCCTCCATCCCTGTCACGCTCTCCCTGGATTCTACCTTCTATTTTCAGCAACACTCAGCCATTCAGGCCACACAGCTCAGCTCAGCTCACTGGACTGTGCTGCTTGAGACACACACACACACATCTCCATGCACTTTTCTAATGCATCATTTAAACAACTCCACAATCAAAACAAGAGACTCTTCCTCATACAGTAAAAACCTGACAAATAATCTATCAGCAGCGTGTCACCTGCAGCGATGCCACCAGTCCGCTCAAAGGTGAAAACCGCCAGATTAAACTAAAGAATCGAACAGATGGCACCGTGCAACCTTGACCTAAATTCCTCAGTCGTGCTACGTGTTTTTAGTTATCCATGGCAGCGCACGCACGGGCACACGCTCATTCAATCATCTCCGTATGAACCTTCGTAGTAATCCCATATAAAACATCTGTCTGCGCGCTCAGGTCTATCGGTCTATCAGTTGAAACGTGAAATGTAAGCTGCGCACTTGCACTGCAGCGGCAACTTCCTTGAAAAAAAAAACTATTCCATAGAGGTAAGTAAAAGTTTAAAGGACAAAGGAAAACTTGAAATTCAACCGTCACACCTGCAGAAAGCGTAAACTTTGCAGATCCGTCACTGGAAATAAAAATAACAAAATAAACAGATGCTATGTTTAGTATTCGGTGGTGATATCGGGAACTTGACCCTCGGCTCTGACACGTCAGAGCGAAACTGTGATCTTAAGTCCCTCCCTGAGAAAGCAGAGGCAAAGAAGACTCTGCAGGAAGTGAGCGGGGACAGACATGGACAGACGGTGGTGTAACGCTAGATCAGACCAGAGATGAGTCAAATTAAGTGGAACCAAGACGTTACATCAGCTCTGCTCAAAAGCCTGAAGTCTGAGTGGAAATGATTCAGATCTTCTTGTTTGACATTTGCGTTTGAACCAGTCTTCGACGTATCTTGCAGCAGATTGATTGATGAATAGAGGAATCGTACGCTTGCACCGTGCGTCATCGTGAGACGTTATAAACTTCGGCTGCGTAGCAGAGATCCAGCAATATAAGCCATCTGTTCGAGTTGGCTTAAATCAACAGCATCAGCGTGTCTCCGTCAATATTTCTACATCAGTGGTTGAAGAATGCTACCGTGGTCAGTTCCTTCAGAAAAGAAAGAAAAAAACGGGCCAGTGGAGAAAGTGGGTCAGGAGCTAATTCTGAGTGCCTATCCACATACTCTCCAGTAACAACAACAAAAACTTCCCTTGTCCAGCCTGTGAAGATAAGTCTGCTGACATCGTCGACCTCCTGTTCAGCAGAGTGGATCGCATGCAGACGGAGATGGCTACGACCTGAGGCCAGGAAGACAAAGCAAAGGCCTCGACCTCCAGACCAAAGAGGAGAGATGATATAGTTGGGAAACAGAGGAAACCGTGGCCGGGGTATGGGAAGCAGACGCCGCCTGAGGTGTAAAGTATGAAACTGGATGGGGAGGGGTAGACGGCAAGGGGGGGTTTTGAAAGCTGAGTGCAGAGGACTACGGGGTGCAGACTGTGGTATGGACCTGGGGCAGGACCGGGAGGGGAAACAATAGCTAATGGACACGGAGGAAACTCTGCGGGTCATGGGAGTGCAGATCACATGCTGATAGGAGTGCCTTGTTGCTGAGTGTCTCACTTTAAAGGCACTTAGGAGCTGCACACATATAGTGAGGTTTTTACCTGTTAAAATAAGCACTGGACTCGGAAAATCCTCAAGGGCCAACTTCCTTCCTCGAGCCCTTTCTCTGTGTTAGGATAGGGTTGCAGGACCACACACAAACACACAAATGTGCACAGAAAGAACACATGGCAAAACATACACAGACCAACACACAAGTAGGGTCTAATATTTAAACTAGCGGCGCTAACAATGTGATGTCATTTCTGCCACAGTTAAACCATCGCCGTAATGCTCCCGTATAGTGGACAGTGTGTATAGTTACAGAGAAACATTAAGACCGAAGTATAATTTTGTGGCAAACAGGAACTCCAAACTCCATTTAGGCTTTGAGATGAATCAGTTCAGGATTACCTTGTATGTGCAGTATGTGGTCATCATCTTTGCCAGACTGGCAATGCGTCTCGACAACTGTGAGGAGTAAACCTCACTGTGGTAAGTAATATTTTTATACTTCCAGTGAATCAGCTTACATTGTGTATTTGAAAGAGGGCGGCAGGCCTGCAGAGAGTGATCGTCCAACTCCAATGTTTTTGAGAGTTAAGGGAGATTTATGTTTGTGCGTCAGATCTATGCTGTATCTCCATACCTTATGCCTAAGCCTGATGTGTGCCTCCCTAAAAACCTAACTACCCGTCCAGACCACAACATCTGGCACAGTCTCTGACAGGAGAGACAATGTTCTCTCCTTCTGACTCCTGCAAACCATCTGCTCAGACATCTTCTCTGTTTTCCGCCTAGCAGAGATTTCAGTAAAATACATTAACTTTAAGTCCAACATGAGCCACTCAGTCAACTCCACTTGCAATAGTCTGGAGCACAAAGAGAACAGCAGACTGATGTCCAACTAGTGTTTTAGTGACATAATTTGCAAAACAATGCCAACACACCAGGCACAGGTGTGAAATCTTACACCAGTGTAGCTCAATAATGCGTAGGCTCTGCATAGACACATGGTGGGAGTCACTGCTGCCCAGGGTCACGCTCCCCTGAGTGGCAAAAACATGGTGAAACGTAGCAGTAAATACAGTGAGACCGGAAAATTTTGAATTATCAGATCAAATTAAGGACAATTGGACTCAACAATGATCCATACAAATTAGTATGGATTTGGAAAAGTGGATTAGCCTCAGTTTCAGTTAGTTTCAGTTAGTTTAAGTTAGTTTTAGTTTAAATTTCAGTTGTGATAAATGTACCTAAATAAATGATGCTAATGCTAGGAGCTTTACTGAGAAGTAACTTTAGCTATACTATACTATAATACTGTAGCCTCCGACCAGACGTTAAACGGATGACGAGGAGCGATTGCAAATATTCCATTTATTTATAGTTGGCACTGAAATTGTTACTGTTGGCTGTAACTATGTCGAGGTATGACTTCATCAAAAAAAAATACAGCATAGATTAATATAATGTGACACATAATGTGAACCACAACACCAGATTTCAGTGCCTGGATTCTAGTTGTTTCTTCATAATGTTGCAATCCATTTACTTCTCTGTTTTTTTGTCAAAGATAAGTTTTTACAGATAACTCCGACTGCTTTTCAAATCCGTTCGTACAGTTTTTTAATTAATTTTACAATTTAGATGCTATTAAAGTCTAAGAACTAATGCTGCTAATCTCCACGCTCAACTATCACTTTTTGCCACTCAGTGGCTGTAACCACGGAAAGTTCGCTGGCTGTGACATCATGTGCATACCCTGTATAGCATAGTCGCACTATAATACGTGATATAAAATGGTTTAGGTATTCTCAGCAAATACCTTAATCACTGTTGACTGTTCGATCTTTGAAGTAACTATCTTCTGCAACAGGCGTGATAGCAGACTCCAACAAGCTTGCTTCTCTGAAGCCATTTCGTTACCATCAGGGACAATCTGTTGATTGACATTCAGTAACAAGCTACATGTAAGTAGCTCAACAAGTCTTCTTATGAAGACCCCCTACAACTCACAAATTGCTTGTATTTACTCTGATCAAACTGTGTCCTGATGTAATGAATTTGGGGTAAATCAGCACCAACCAAGCAGCTCCGCAAAAGAACAACTTGGAAAAAGTGGACTTAAAGGTAAGAATTAAGTTAACGTTATCAATATGGTTGGTTAATTAGTACATTTGTTCAAGTTTTATATTATTGTAGCAATGAGTACAAGTAAAGTAACTGGAGACTCTTGATGCAATTTGGAATTAACAGCAATTAATAGCAAGTGGCTTCAAAAAGTGTTTTATTTGAAACTAATGTTATCAAGTTGTTTTAAAATACTTGATTCAAATTTGCAAATGACTAATTTATTATTAATTTAAAATAAGCAGAGATGTAAGAGGATTTTTTTCCTCTACGTAACGTTAGCTTAAGGAGCTAACACTGGTTAGCCGTTACCAAACACCAATAGCAAGGGGTTTTAGCTGTAAGTCAGCCATGCACTGATAAAAAAAAGTAAGGCAAGTTTTTGCATCATTTTATACAGTAGATCAAACAAGAGTTGTCTTAGTTGGTACAACATTAATTCACAAAAGTTAGCTGAAAAGTTAGTTAGTTGAAAAACGTACTTTTGCCAGTAACGTCAACTTGTAAAAGTAAGTTGACAACATCTGCAAAAGTAAATCCACTTTACTTACAGAATTAATGTTGTACCAACACAGACCACTCTCGTTTGACGTATGAGATAAAATGATGCAAAAAGTTGCTTTACTTATTTAAGTAGAGGAAGCACTGTATTTTTATCAGTGCAAACTCTTCTCAATGGACAGGTTCTAGACCAACTTTCCACCACAGAGAATATATAGGTAGGCAGGAAAGTTGTTCTGGCTGACAGGCCAAGCAAATGTAGCATTCAGTATTTCGCAGCTAAAAAGCCGGATTCATCCCTCAGGACTCAGTTGCATCATGTGACCAAAAATATGCACATAAAATACACTACCAGTCAAAAGTTTGGACACAACTTCTCGTTTAATTCAATGAGAAAGTGTGTCCAAACGTTTGGACACGCTGCTGTATAAATTGGCATCTGTGTTCACTATATATCACAATATCTAACATATATGGCGACACAAATGGAACTTAACTAGCCAAATTAACCTAAATTGACCAAAACTATACACTCTGGAAATATTACTGATAATACCTATTGCATAGGATGTAGGACTCCTTTAAACAAACAACTATAAATGACACTTGGACTCTCAGCCATGAAAGTTGATGAATAAAACTGAACCTCTCTGTCATTTAGAGTTTACATTCAGTACAGACAGTTAATGCATTTGTTTATTTTTTCCACGACTGCATTTGAAAAGTTGCGTTGCACGCCATTGGAAGCATGTTCGGGAAGTCTGGTGCTGGATTTACAGTTTAAACTGTCAGAAGAGACAGCAGAGGGCAGAAAGACAGAGGAAAAATGAAAAGGGAGGAAGCAGGAAGAGAGACCGGGACCAGAGCCAAATCCACTTCCAGACTTGTTAAAGCACTGCTGCAATATTTACCACACACACACACACACACACACACACACACACACACACACACACACACACACACACACGGGCTCACTTACTAAGCACCAGTTAATAAGGGACCTCCAAGCAATTTTTAGTGTTTTCACTCAGGTGGGTCTGCACATCACAGCTACTAACGCACACATGCACACGCACACATGTGAACGCCCCTACAAGCCACCGTCATTAAGCTATAAAGCTTTACTGCGAGTTAATTGCTGAGCCAACTGCTTTTCTGTGTGGGGTATTTCATGCGTAACACACAGTAACAGCAGCGCTGGCATGTTTTCCCGGTCAAGTCAAAGGAGAGAGTTTGTGATTTTAATTCTTGGGTTATAAGTCAGCACGGATGCCCCAAGGAAAGTGTGCGTCATGTAGCCTGCTAGAGGTGCAGATGAGCTGAATCTGCCCCACCACCCCGTCAGACACTAAAAACACACCACAGACATGCAAGAGACACGCTAAAAGGATTCGCAGGCCATAGGTTGAGATTACTCCCAGCCTGTCTGAGCTCTCTGCAATAACATGAAAATTGTGATGGATTATATGTTTTCTTTTAATCCCAGACTGCAGTGGAAAAGTGAAGAATGCGTGTCAGCGGGTGTTTTTATTCTGACAGCGGTCATCTGTAGCTTATCAGCGGCTCTAAAAAAGCAGCACCATAAAATATTTTTACCAGAGCAGCAGCAGCAGTAGTAGTAGTAGTAGTAGCGTCCGTCTGAAAATACACAAAGCTGGAAAAAAAGACACATCGGCGTGCTGCACTCCATGACTCAGAGATGAAAGATGGCAAAGTTTCAAGCAGGAATGGTAATATTAACAGTGCATATGCTGGATATATTAATTTGTGTAATTATTTAGTGAGAGTTCTGTTGTGTTCGCACACTGCTGGCGAAAAAGCCGACAAGTCGTTCTCATTGGAAGCCAATACGACGCTACAGACACCCAAACATGCGAGCGGCTTCTACTGAGGCAACACTGGCTCCGTTACCGAGCAAGAACTATAGAATAATAGTAGATGTGCGCAAAATTCATGCAAAAGTCTGATAAAATCAACACATTTGAGCCTTAAGTCAAATATTTCCATGACATCGGAATGAACCCACAAGCATCTTGTCAATTTAATTGCATTTGAAACTATTACTCACAAAACTGACCCCGAGATCATGTCATCTCCATCGCATGTTTCGTCTTCTCCGGTGCATTTGTTTCCTAATCCTAATTTTTGTAATGTCAAAATACAAATATTTGAAAAATAAGATGAATAAGGGGCTGAATAATTAGCTTTGCGCAAGACGCCACATGCAGACTAAAGAATTGAAGAATCAGCTAAGAAATGAATTCAGGGAAAGTGTTTCAACATTTACGCAGAAACACTCCTCTGTCAATGTCATTTTCCTTGTCACAATAAATCTTCGAAGAAACAATTTCCCTCAGTGGTTTGGGGCCGGATTCATTTTGGACCATATTCCGTCATGCCACGGATTCCCTCTAAGAAACACAGCCGCAGAAATTCAATACAAATGTGGCGGTAAACAGACACATCAAAGATGCACGCGGAGGGTAATTACAGTAATCTACAATCCGATAAGGAGACACCCAGCAGAGAACACGGCACGACCACCAGAGGTTCGGTTCAAAACTCCTGGGAGGAATTCCCCGTTTATCTGGCAGAGAGCAGAGTGAATGTCAGCTATGTGAGCGGAGATATGACCGTATCATATCCTGCCGCTGAGGCTGCGCGGACCACACAGGCGGGCAAACACTGATTGATTAGAAAGGATTTTTGTCAAACGGCCAAAGTGTTTCCTGATATCAGAGGAAAAAATAAACACCCTCGAGCGGGGGAAACCAACCCGGAGCATGAAAGCCCAAACAATGAATCTAATCTGCGCTCCTCCCTCATCGCCGCCGTGTTTGTATGTAAAGTTTCTCGCTCTCACAAATACACAAACACGCTCTCACCCTCGTCGCTCGACCCCCGGACGGCATCGCTGCCTGACCCCGCACCCCCCCCCTCCTCCCGCAGCCTCTGGGACCTCATTACCCACAGTACACCTCTCCTCCGTGGACTATCGCTGACAGTAATGCGAGACCCCGACTGGAGGTAGCGCCGCATCGGAGACGCCCCAGCGGTTACTACGCACACACACAGACAAAACACATGAAAATAAACAAATCTCACGGCGCGGCGAACGCGACCCTGTCACCAAGACATCTCCCTGTTGCCGCACTTGGCTATAATCGCCGTGACGCCTGTGCGTGTCAATCAAAAGAGACACTCTGAGGATAAGAGATACGGACGGGGTCAGAGCTGGACTCATTAATCATCTCCACAGACTCTTGTGTCACAATTTCTGGGAATGTGAGTGAAACAGAGAAAAAAAAAACAAAAGGATAGGATAAATTATAGCTGCATATATTTTTAGGTAAAAAACAAACAAACATGTTTATGTTCTCGAGGATGCAAATCTGTCTGCTATAAATTCCACCAAACCGTAACTTCATAGCTAATGTGGCCTGTGTGTGTTTTTGCACCTAAATACTGTACACATGTGTGTCTGTGTGTTATAACAGAAACAGTACATCACTGCATTTTTTTCCCTGAGGTTTGACATTCTGTCCGGGAATCTGGCGGGAGACATTCCCAGAAGTCTAGTTTCTTCATCCCTGAGTGGGAACGCAAAACAATCACACACACGCACACACACGCACACACACACACACACACACACACACACACACACACACTCTCACTTTAAAGGTCACCGTACCTGCTGATCCGCTTGTCATCTTCGAAGCAGCCTGGAACGACAAAAGAGAGGAGAAAGAAACACAAGATGAGATAAAAATATATATATATATATACATATATATATATATACATACAAGTACTTAGTGGAATAACTTTCTAGCGGTGGGGAACGTAAACTATAACCTGATCCGCACCCTCCACACTCGTACGGCAACAGTAGCCACGCTGGGAAAATGACCCAAATTCAAAATGCGGTTCGATCCCAAGAGAAACAGATTTCCTGAGTGTTTATGTCACACGATCGTTTGAAAACCCACCCAGCTCTAACGGCTTATTTGTTAATATTAACCAGAGACTGACGATTCATTTGATGTGTGCTTTTCCAAAAAGCTCCTCGACCCACAATAAATGGCGCGATTAAGACAGAAGGACGCTGGCAAGGACACTGCAGACGTGCGTCTATCTATGTGCGTTTCATCTATGTCAAGAGTTGTTTGAAAAAAGATACATAAACTAGTACAAAATTGCATGGGCATGAGAATAAAGAGCGTGGACGCTAGATTCATTTCAAAACCGGCGTGTGAAACATCACCCCAGGACAGACACTGCATCGTGAATGCTGCCACTGTCGCAGGAAAACCCCGCGGGAGAAGCTGTGGTACATCAAAAGGTGCACCTGCAGTTTTGAAATTCTGATTTATATCTCTACGGTTTCCTGAAGTCAAACCGTCACCTGACCTGTCAGTCCGAGTTTTAATAAGAGAGGGGCGATGCGATTTTATGTCTAAAACTTGCCTTTTAAAGGATGTTTCACATTTTTCCTTTTGCCTGTGTGAACACTGAATCAGGTCTGTGCTTTCAGTGGAAATGATTGAGGCTAAATGAGCTTCCCCCACCAACAAGTTCCTCATTCATCTCTCCCTCAAATGCCAGCGAAAACCTGAAAGTGTACACAAGTACAAAGCTACCTCCCAACTCTCTTTTTTTTCTTTTTTTTTTAACGTTTGGCAACAGTGAACAATAAAAAGATTGTGCCTGTCTTCGCTTTCAATTCCGTTTAAAGAAAAAGAAACCCCCAACCATCCATCCATCCTTTTCAAGAAATAAAGGCTTTTACAAATAACTGTGATGCAAAAAAAAAAGTGCTCCCTGACAAGAATGCTGTGTGTCTCCGTGTGTCAGAGTAAGAGAGAGAGAGGGAGAGAGGGTCGGTCAGTTTGGACAGCTGTACTTTATCAGTCACGGTCAGGGGAAAATAAACCCGCTCCTCGGCATCGGCCTGATCCCACGGCCCCCGCTGCTCCGTCTACCTGCCTACACGTACATGTAAACATTCACACACACACACAGGAACATGCACGACTCATCATTCTGACAGTCAAGGATCGTGACCCACGGAGACAACGCAACGGGCTCCACACCTACCTCGATTCTGTGGCCTGCAGATCAAAACCGAGAGCACCTCTTTGTTTTGAGGAGGAAAAACACGGACAGCGAAGTACATGCAGCACGCTGTCGCTTCTTGTTTAACGGCGTTAAATCGATAACGTTTCAGTGTACACGAGCTTACTGAGTATATGGTATAATATTATATTGGTATAATGTCAATTTCCATTTAAACTTAACACAAACTTTTGAAGCCGAAATTTAGTCTCGGCCTCTTGTCTCTTCGTGCTTTGACGTAGTCATGCGTGTCATCTGGATACAGTGGATGGT
The DNA here is from genome assembly GCF_022458985.1 of Mugil cephalus. Lineage (NCBI taxonomy): Eukaryota > Metazoa > Chordata > Actinopteri > Mugiliformes > Mugilidae > Mugil > Mugil cephalus. The sequence continues at coordinate 13,318,334 of NC_061784.1, read as the reverse complement.
TGTTGTAGAACTGGTCTGGCTACGTCAAACTAGCAAAAAATAAATCAGATTTTTCAGTCAATCCTGTTTGTTTGCTGACTTGCTTTTCAAATGTATCAAATATGGGTTTCTTCAAACAATGATTTCCAAATTAAACATGGACTTTCATGTAGGGCTGGGCGGTATGACCATAAATGCATATCACGGTATTTTTCAAAATTCTGACGGTATCATGGTGTATTACGGTATTTTTTTTTCATGCATAATCACGCGTTCACAACGTTGATAGAGGAATTAATGCAGTAGATTGACTAAGGATGAACTATTCGACTGTAATGATGTAAATATTGTAGAATAATATCTGTTATAATAATGCCACACTAGTAGAAAAACGGGTTTGAAGGCCCTGTGTTAGCGTTACCCACTGATGTGGAAATCAGGGGACATTTAAAGCTCAGAGATTAAAAAAAAAAAAGAAAAAGAAAGAATTAAACGTTATCAAGATGAAATGAAAAACCAGGGACAATATTTATTCATATTTAAACATATTTAAACTGCTATGTCTGAAATGTCAATAGCAGTGCGACCGGCTACCGTAATAACTGTAGTCTGCGCGCAACATTTTTTTCTCATTCATAAAAAGCTAGAATTTGGGACATTTACGGGGACAAGTCATCCAAAAGGGGGACTGTTCCCGGAAATCAGGGACGTCTGGTCACCCTAAAAAAACAACAACATGGCACCTTTTTTTCTGGCACAAGTTCTCCCACTTGATTTTTCAACCTTTCCACCTTCACCACGCCTCGCAGTGACACAGTCACATCATGCATATTCTGAAGCGCAACACTGAAAATGGTCCGGTCTGAAACAGCACAACTTTTACACAAATCCTGTGTAATCAAATACACCAGTATGCCAGTATATTAAAAATTTTAAATTTTAAAACAGAAAAGACACCAATATTCGGTATGAACCGGTACTAAATTTCTATATGCCGCCCCGCCCTACTTTCAGGTTTAAATGTTACGCTGGCGCTGACAAGAACAGACTCAGAACAGTTAACAGTTCTTAACTTTGATCTCTTCTTTCGATTCAGAAATCAGTTTTCTCTCTTGTGTGTCTGACACTAGTTTGTGTTGTTGCCGCAGTGCTGACTGAGAAAAAGATGACCTTGCATATCGGACGGAGAAGAGCTGCCTCATCCTTTTACTTTCGCCGTAGTTACACAACAGTGGGGGACATGCAGACTGGACAGAGGCCCGGACGGAAGGGAGGACGCCGACGCCGACAGAAGAACAGAAGGGAGTAAATCTTAACCATTCAAAACACAAAACTAGCAAAAGCCGTCTTTCCTGTAAAGGGTTGGATTTATGAGTTGAAGTTGCCCGTATAAGATATTTGTGCAGTTTATTTCATCCCGCTGCAAAACAGCTCTCATCAAAACCTCATCATTCAACATCACAGCCTCAAGACGCATTCTAAATCAAGCCTGGCATCAAAAACCTTTGCTCAGATGATTAACTGATCAGCTCATATCAAGCTGGCATGTCTCATGTCAGCTGCAAAGTGTTTCACGTCGTTTAGAAAATCAGATTGAGTTAAGTGCAGAGAAGACTGCAGGTTTGAGCTGATCAAACTGAAATAAATTCCAGGCTTCACAGCGGATTGCGAGTGCTAACCTGATGTAATAATAACAATAATCAGGAGGCCTCGGTGGCGGGGATCTAGTGGGAGTGCGCAGATGTCTTCCCTGTGTCTTTCCAAACAGCGCCCGTAAATAGGAACCGAACGCTCACAGAGTTACGCCACAAAGCTGCTCGTACAGCTGAACTGGTTGCTGCCGTTAAGACACACACACGGACGAAAAAAAAAACAGCGTGGCTCACCCTGGCCCTTCGAGCCTGGAGGTGCGTAGGGGACGAGAGGGACGAGCGAGTCAGCGGTCTGCTGCGGGTCAAAGGTCGCGAGCGGCGCCTGGTCGGGGGTTCAGGTTTGTCTGGGAGTCTGCAGGTTCCCTGGTCCTGACCGGCTCGGGTTGTCGTCTTGATCGCGGGCGGAGCACAGGCACCCTGGGAGGAGAGAGAAGAAGTTCAATCCAAAAGAAAAGAAGTTCAGCTCCGCAAGACAATCCATAACTTTAAAGTTACTTTTCAGCTTCTCTTAAACTACGCCACATCTCTTCCTCATGTTGTTGACCTCACCAAGACACAATACAGTGTATTATTGTCTTCCACATGATTTATTTCCACAGTACGCCCCCTTTTAACATGTAAGAACATCACTCTTTCTATTTTTCATAATTATGCTAACTGCTAAACTGACCTACGATTTCTTAAGTTGTTTCAGAATGAATGCTTTCCTGAGGCTAAATTCTATTTTCTCTGCACCTGTCTCTTACCCCAGTCCCTGTCTTCATGTCACCTGTCTCTTCATCAGCTGTCTGTGTGTAGTGACTAGTTCAGTTCTCTCCTTCTGAAAAAAATCCCCACCACCTCGTCCTATCCAGACCATCCTCGCCACCTCCCCCCTCACCCCCTCCGCGCCCCCCTAGCGTATCTCCGCTCAGTGACAACACTGGAAAGTCCATCCCAGCCCGACCCCATGGCTCAACTCCTGAGCTAATAACGTCGTTGTGTGGGCACAACAGCACAGCACAGCGAAAGAGAAGGAGGAATGGCACTAATGTCTGTAAACAGCACGCTTCTTTTCCACCAAGAATCCAGTCCTCCGGAGCGCGCACAGAGAGACGCATTTTCTGCTCACTACGACACGCACAATGCCCGTGTCTGTGTGGAGAATTCCCTTTCTGACCCCATAGAGCATTTCCATCATACAAACCGTACATGAGGTCACGGTTACATAATGACACCGAGGACACTGTGTCCCCAAAAACAAAGTATATTCAAAGTCAAAGTCAGTACATTTCTCATTTGAATCTCATTTTTCTTTTCCTGCACTGCCTGATGAAGGTCAGGCAAATAAATATATAAGTAAATATATATTTTTTTGCAAAGTGAAGAAGAATGCAGATGATTTTTTGATCCGGCGTACGTAGCTATCTCATGAAACTTGCAGCACAGCTACTTAGCATATGCAGCCAAGGAATAAAAACGTGAACAGTGTGCCGCAGTATAATGTTTCAGTTCTGACCGCGATTTAAATGGGTCACCAAACTCAACGCAAGTGATCTTGAAGTTGGCAATCCATCCAACTGTTGCCGCTACATTTCACTGAAAACCAGAAATGTGTAACTCATGGCGGCGTTAGAAAGTGAAAGTGCGGGCATTGTGTGGTTATGTTTCATCCTCTGTTGACTGTGGATGTCACGTTGAGATGTTTCGGGATCGACACGGCTGAGCGACTGATTGACCGACATTGGCACCACCAGCGGATGTTAAATATCAAAAACGAAATTTCTGAGGTGTGTCTGGGAATATAAAAAGCATGAAGATTCTGAGATATGGTACAGCTCTCCCTTGTGCCTCCAAAACAGTTGTGACTCATGGTGGCACATGTCTAAGTAACATTTAAATGAATGCCAGGTCAAAAGGTTTTCTAGAAGACCAGTGCATTGACACAAGATGTTATAATGTTATGCCGGATCGGTATATTGCTGAATTGACCATCCGATAAAAAAATATATCTATTTTTTTATCACTGATCATCTTATATCTATAGTGTCACTATCCTCAGTTGAACCCCTACTGTCTTTCGCGCGACATAAGAGGACACAAAAAAATCTAAAAATGTGAACACGAGTGTGTTTTACTGGCGGTTCCCTGACTTGCAGACAGTTTGGATAACATTTATTTGATTAAACGCAGCCATTTTATAAGAATTCCTCAAGTTCTGGCTGTTAGTTTAAGAGCTATTTGAGGTTACCAGATTTACACTCGCTAAGCGTAATGAGGCAGCTGGAATGTCCTGTGAGAGGAGAGCAGCGGCGAACGGCGCATGAGCTATCCCCAGACTGTGTTCCTCTTCCAAAAAAATGATCATTAATACACCTTTAAAATAACAGCAAGCTGTGATGAGCTCAGCTCTTACTGTCTGTGGTTTCGGGAGGGACGGCGCTTTTTCCAGATGGATGCCATACGAGTCGGAGGCCGCTTGATTTATGAAATGCTTTAATGGCGGAAAAAACAACAGGCTTGGAGAGCTTCCAAACTATTATTCTTAAGTATTCTACCGCATATCTAGCAGGGGGAGACGCGTTCACCTAAGTAGGCCGTCTGTCTGACGTGTGTGGCGCGCTGTGTGATGACTTAATGGGGAATTATGGGAGCGTGTGTGGCCGCGAATAATGTACAGTGTAGATATATGACCTGTAAAATACACAAATAATTCACAATTATAATAATATATAATATACACTCACTGGCTACTTTATTACGTACACCAGTTCAATTGCTTAATACAATTAGCGAATCAGCCGATCACATGGCTGCAATTCAGTGCATTTAGACGTGTAGAGGTGATCAAGGCAACTTGCTGAAGTTCAAACCGAGCATCAGAATGAGGAAGAAAGGGGATTTAAGTGACTTTGAACGTGGTGTGGTTGTTGGTGTCAGACGGGCTGGTCTGAGTATTTCAGAAACTGCTGGGATTTAAACACACAACCATCTCTAAGGTTTACAGAGAATGGTTAAAAAAAAAGAGAAAATATCCAGTGAGCGGCAGCTGTGTGGACAAAAATCCCTTGTTGATGTGAGAGGTCAGAGGAGAATGGGCAGACTGGTTCAAGATGATAGAAAGTCAACAGTAACTCAAATAACCACTGGTTACAACCAAGGAATGTAGAATACCATCTCTGAACGCACAACACGTCCAACCTTGAAGAAGATGGGCTCCTGTCAGCTAAGAACAGGAAACTGAGACTACAGTTCACACAGGCTCACAACAACTGGACAATAGAAGATTGGAAAGATGTTGCCTGGTCTGAAGAGTCTCAGATGTCAGGGTCAGAATTTGACGTAAACAACATGAAAGCATGGATCCATCCTGCCTTGTATCAACGGTTCAGGCTGCTGATGGTGTGATGGTGTGGGGGATATTTTCTTGGCACACTTTGGGCCCCTTAGTACAAACTGAACATGGTTTAAATACCTACCTGAGTATTGTTGTCCATCTCTTTATGACCACAGTGTACCATCTTCTGACGGCTACTTCCAGCAGGATAATGCACCATGTCACAAAGCTCATATCATCTCAAACTGGTTTCTTGAACATGACAATGAGTTCACTGTACTCCAATGGCCTCCACCGTCACCAGATCTCAATCCAATAGAGCACCTGTGATGTCAATATGGACCAAAATCTCTGAGGAATGTTTCCAACACCTTGTTGAAGGCAAAAGGGGGTCGAACCTTTTACTAGCAAGGTGTACCTAATAAAGTGGCCGGTGAATGTGTAATCTTGATTACAATTTCAATCTTTCCTCTAGGATTTTTCTAAGAAGTGGTGGCCTGCCACTCCTAAATGAATGTAAAGGAAACACTGAAGTTGTTAGTTGAAGGTCCTTTTTTAAAACTCCTGTGCAGTCACATGAAGGACATCAGCTTATTCGAAGCTGGGTTTTAAATGATCATTAAAGTGGTTCTAAAAGCTCCTCACACCGTACGAAAGTTCTAGTCAAACTTCCGTCGCTAAGTTACTATTGCACAACTCCATATGAACGTCCAAACTCGGAAAATAACAAGATGAAGTGTCGATCACTCAAATGACTTTTCCTTCTAAAGACAGCACCTCATCATCAGATCACATGTGACTGCGCTCGACTCACCGTGGTGCTCTGCTGCTCCTGGCCGGTCGCACATGAGTGCGAGGACTTAGCACTCGTAGCTTCTTGGATCTCCTCGTTGAGGTGATCCAGCTTTTTCATCAGCAAAGTCATGGAGTCAGACGTGGCAGCCTGTAAAAGAAAACCCAAACCGGTGTAAGTAAGTATGGCTCAAGGGGCAAAATCTTGCACTGAGGCCCTTCGTGTACACGGGTCCAAGGAAAGTGTTCTGGATCTAAGCCCACACACTCCTCCGCCTCATCCAACCACTCCACCCTTCATTGCCTCTAGGCTCCTCGAACATGTGCCTTTTTCAGCCTGTTGAGGGGTACACAGTGTACGCTTCATTACGGAGGAGGTGACACCTTCTCAATGAGATTATTGTTGAGCGTGGATGGCAGACGCCTTTGATAGAAGAGAAATACCAAAGCTAAACATAAAGATGGCTGCTGCTGAGGAATAAGATGTATTTACAGCGGCGATGCCAGCAAATGTTATGCAAATGCAAATGTGCCCATGCCAACACTATGCACATATCTAAGCCCTCGCTTTCCCTCGCTTTCCCTCTCCACCCATTGGTCGAAGCCTCTCACAGAGACACTTGTTCACTGGCCTTCCAGGAAATGAACAAACTGCTTTGTTTCTGAGCCCTGCTGCCAATCCCAGAGTCCCAGAGGCTGATAGCAGCACATAAGACCCCTTTGAGGAGCTGGAAGTCCAAAAACAGCCCCCTCACTCACACACATGCGTGCATACACACAGGCATGCCCTCATCCACCCACCCTCCCACCCACCCACTCACTCACACACACGCACACAAACACACACTTCTGTCCCCTCCCATTCCCAAACCCATCGTGTTGACCAGTTTAAAAAATATCTGCAGTAACGGCCTTGGCAGTAAAGCCATTTCCTGTGTGCTGCAGCCCCCACATCTCCTGATTCCTACACAGAGGAACACAGAAGGCTGCCTATGTGCAGCAGGGTGCTATTTTTACCCTCACTATGGGGGACAGAGCCGGGGCGAGGGGAGAAACGCAGCCAGCGGAGGCCGCCCGGTGGCACGAGTGACTGCAAACATGGAACACACACACAAGCACGCATGCAGAGTGGCAAGTGAATGTGCACATGTGAATACCAATGCACGCCGCAGCACACACACGGACACGTGTGCACACACTTTCAGATCGGAGATTCAGAGTGCTCTCACAGTTCATGAATTTTTTATGTTTCTGTCAAAAGCATTCTCAGAGGAGGGAGCTTTAATGCATCATGGTGTCTGTGTTAAAAGGGCATTTCATTAGTCTCCTCAACGGTCTTGGAAAGGTCTTTTTATTGTGACACGGCCCAGTATGAATAGTTTGAGGAGTGTAGCCACCGAGCAATTTTGGCGCACAAGTGTGCTTGGTTGCACTCAACCGAAACTGAATAATGACAGCGACAGCTCATCTTTTCAGCGGAACCTCGTCAATTTGCAGTTTTCCCTTCAAATTCTGGTTTAATAATTGACTTTTTTTTCCTCTAAAGTGTTGTTTTGTAAGCAAAGCTACTGTCAAGTCCACCCCAAGACTCATCAATGACCGAGTCCAAAGCTCTAATTGCATTGTGGTGCGCCGTCCACTTCCATAATCCCCGCAAACCCCTGCAAACGAGGTGAATTTAACTCTGCAGACGCGGGAGTAGAGGGCATAATCTAACGCTTGTCAGAGCAAAGCATGAATAGCAGGACTGCAAACTAATTCTGATGATCATCTAAATTCGGAAAAGCATGCTGCACATTTCTGCTACCCAGCTAAATATACCACGACTCAGTAATTCATAAAAATAGACAGTGACGGTTTTGTCACAGGGTAAACGTTCAGTATGGAAACAGATCCTAAAATTACATACTCAAGTGAGGAGGGCTTTTGGAGGGTTAGGTGTTAAAGTGGCACCGGGCGGGGCTTCCTGACCCTCATTACCGCACCTTATTCACACAGATCCTTTAAAATATTGTGAATTTGTGTATATACGAACTACCCCTCTTTTAAATTTACAGTTTATAATTTATTTTATTAAATTTTATTTTATATTTCTCAGTCGTACATCTATTATAGTACTTTTTTAGTGCAATACTGTGCGTTGTACTATGTATAACCGTGCATCTTATCTCATCTAAAGACCAGAGATTACACACCTACTACTACAAATCAAACTTGAATATTAAAGTCAAGTTTGCGAGCACCTTTTCCATCTCAAATCATTTCATTTGGCAACACAGACACGGGGAGTGTGCGGCGAAACTGCCCGAGCCCGAGATATTCCAAGAATGTGGAGCCGCGACGGTGCCTCTTTTAACTGACCAGGTATCCAGATGAACGCTGGCCTGTCAGTAAAGGGACTTTAAACGCTACTCGGTGAGCCTCGGAGAACAAGAACGCAAAAAAAAAAGGGGAGCGCAGGCAGAGGTAATCCTTTCATTTCCGGCCGAGATGGGAGAACAGCGTGCGGTGTGGCCAGAGGGACCGCTATGGGAATGTGCCAGCGACCCAGGGCTGCGCTGACAGGTGTGAGAACGCAGTCAGGGGCGCGCTCACACTGGAAGGACGCCATGCCGGTGTGGTGCATGCTGGGTATGCCAAGCCGTGCCAGGGGAGGAATTTATTTTGGAAGGCCTAACACTTGATTCGAATGTACTCATTTTATTTAGATCTTTTTTTTCTTTCCATTAAAAAAAATATATATATATAATATAAATATCATATATAAAAGGAGTGAAATAACCTTTATCTGCTAGGACTAGACTGGTGCAACTTTCTTGCTGTTAATTGTTGAGATTATTGTTTGACATTTTTATCTGCAACTCCTCTGGATCATTATTAATAAAGTTTAACAGAGTTCTGTTAGTTGTAAATATGCTGTACTCCCACTGGACCCTCTACTGAAAGCAGGCTGCTGAACAACCTGGAATAACTTGACGTTGCTGCCCTCTAGTGGTGCAAATAGGGCTCACTCTTAAAAAATGTGACCTTTTTGACTGAAGACATTGTGACGTGTGGTACAGCAGGGAGGACACAGGTGTATATAATAGCTGAATTATGGCTCAATTTCATTTAGCTCACAGTTTTATCTCGCTGCAGCACTGTCCTGGCTTAACTTACAGATTCTTGAACAGAACAGAGGCATCGTTAATGTGTCTGCTGCAAAAAAGTCTTATCCGCAGGTAAATTTAACACAAATATGAACCTATTGAACTGCTTCATCTGGTGATTCTGCCCGGAGATTAAGATGCCGTTATCTCTGTTATTCCACTACCTCTGTTGTGTTTTTCCTACCTGTTTCCCATTGTTCTGCCGCGTATCCTCTTCCTCCTGGCTACCTGTGAGCTCAGGTTCATCCTTGTCGCTGGGCCTTTGCCAATCGGCTGCCACGCCATTGAGCTGCACATCCTGCCTCCTCCTCAAGCACTTCCTGTTCCTGCTCACGTTTCTACGCTGCCGACTGACCAGGAATTCCTTGTACTGCAGCGTCTCAGGAAAGCTGTCCTCTCCCTCCTCGGCGCCGGACGACGAGGACTCTCTGCCGTCGGACCTCGCCTCGAACGCGGTCGCCTGGTCGTCGGGGATGGGGTCATAATCACAGAACACAATTGCACTGGGCTTGTGTTTCACTATCCGGAGCACATCCAGCGAGCAGTCCCCCGACGCATTCACGGACACAGGCAGATGACTGGCGCACCAAGTAGAGGAAACCTCAGCAGCACAGGAGGAGGTCAACGTGGAGCTTCCTCCTTGCTGCTGAGGTAATGCGGCTCCACGGTGTTTCACACTCGGCGCCTCCATTTGAGCATCGCTGTGAACAGCCGCTCCGCAATCCAGGTCTGTCACGTCCATGTCCTGACCTGCCCCAGGCGACATGTCTGAACTGCGCTCACAGTGTCCGTTCTGCCTGAAGTCAGACTCAGCTGACTCACAGGGGGAGCTGTTGTCCATCTTGAACGCCCTACATTTTTTGGCATGACTGGTCACAGGATGCAGAGGGCAGGGTAGCAGAGGAGCAGGCTCAGACATGACCCGGCTGCTGGAGCTTCGAGCCAGGAGAGGAACTTGACCTTGCCGGCGTCCTAAAGGGTCACCAGCAGCTTGGCCTTGAACGGGCACCGCAGCTAGCAGGCATTCACGCATTACTGTCCAACCGGTAGTCATCTGTAAGTTATTTCACGCAGCAGCAAAGCTGCTAAAATGAAGCCACGCGTGGATTGCGTTCACAACTGGATCCGAGTCCGAATGCCCGAGACGCCTTTGATACCTGGAGGAGAGATGGAGAGAAAAAGAACGAGACAGAGTATGTAAATTTGGGAATTTACATTTTCACACACGCGCACGGCGTAAAGAATAAACACGTGTGTAATGTACCCCTGGAAAGTGACGCGCGTCTGGATCCACGCCTGGATTTGCTAACAGACTGAAGAAAAGTGCTCAAGAAGGACGAAAATCCTGCTGGAACAGGTTATCAGGTGTTCATCAAGTCATAACCAGACCAGACAGTCATTTTTGTCTGTAAACATTTAACATTTAGAGCAGTGAGACACAGGCCCGCCCCGAAGATTTCAAAACCTGGCATTACATCTAAAACACTTGAAACAGATGTATTTGCAATGCCTGTAAACCTGCCACGGCAGTGTAAATTACTTGGTGGAATGAGATGAATCCGATATAAATGTCCAAAGCAATCACAAGCGCGAGCGGCCAGTGCCAACAATGCCGGCCTCCTTATTGTTTTTGACAAATGCATTTTTCTCAAACGCATTGTTTTTTCCTGGTAGGGAGCTATTTTTGGCTGTAGCCAACCCACCCTTTCCTTGCCTGGGCTTTGTCCTTTAAACACACGGGGGAAAACACTCAATATTCTTTATGTCTGTTTAAGAATAAACCAGACAAACAAAACAAAAAATAGAAAGCTCACACGTTGTAAGGACACAGATCCTTTCCAAAGTTTCCAAAGTTTCATTCACTCGTCAACAGAAATCCTGTAGTTGCCATGTGTCAACTGGGATGTGAAGACAACACTAATGTAAAGTTATAGTGCTAACACTATAGATTTAACTGTGCTTCTTTAAAAAAAATAAATAAATAAATCTCTAAGCTGAATTATTAATAAATATAGCATTAACATTTTCACATACCAGACATCTTTTTAAAGAAGTCGTATCGTCCAGGGACGCTTCCAGCGGAAGAAAAAACCGGGAGGAAGTGGACGTATCCAGCCAAGGCAACTCGGCGCTCATGTGCCACATGACGCCGGTGACACACAAAGAGTGAGTTTATTACAGTAAAGATGTGAAAAGCTGAAAGGGGAGGAGAGAGAGAGAGAGAGAGCAAAAAAAAGAGAAAAGGCTGAGGGTTGGAATGCTTTCCCCTCCTACATTACCTCAGCAAGAAGACGGGGAGATCCGAGGGCAGGTGTTTGTACTTTGTGTGTTTGTGTGTGTGTGTGTGTGTGTGTGTGTGTCAGTGAAGTATGACTGTTATTTTGTAAAGGCAGGCATGTGTAAATGCGAGTGAGGAAAAAAAATACTTATGTACTTAAGTTTTTCTTGTGGATCAAATCTCTGTGCGCGCATTAGTTTTGGGGACTTGGATTTAAAGGTTTTGGGGTCTTCACCTCCCTCCCTCTGCCTCCTTTTCACTCACCGCTGTGCACTACGGCTCAGGGCGAAAGGTTTTTCACCTTGAAAGCACATTCCTCAACAACACATGAGGTAATGCTTAAAACTGATCTTTTCCTCCGTGAGCCTCCCCAGCTCTTTGTACCTGCAGCAACGGCGTCTGTGAGCTTCCAATCAACAAGTAAAGGACACGCGGCCCTTACAGAGATGTCGACGGGCTGAGGAATTCATCGAGTTTGCCAGAAAACACTGAGTTTTTGGAGGGAATGTCGTCGGCCGGTGGTGAAGACCTGCTATTTGTACTTTGACCCTGAGTCTGCCTGTTGAAGCCTGTTCGCTGAGGGCAGAGACGCGGTCAAGAGCAATGTCTCACTAACACAGTACATTTTCCACAGAGGGCTGCCTTACTACACTATTTGCTGCAATAAATCAAACTCATCAGATATGCCGATGTTGAACTTTTTCAACTAAACTGACCATTTCATAGTAGAAAAAAAAGGATTTACCTGCCAGGCATGTGAAAAAAAAAACTTCTCTTAACAGTCTTTACGATCAGCTCAAAGCACAGGTGACGAATAAAAAAAGAAAACGACCCACATTAGTGAATGAACTTGACGTAAATTAAAGCTTTGTGGCTTGAAACAACTTGACAGACATGCCCCAGATGTCACACTGCTCCACATAGCCCTCGTGATTTATCGATATTAATACAGCTTAAGCGTGGATCTCAATGCAAGCTACGCCAACCTGCTGAGACATGCTCCATATGTAGCATTCCTGTCCCAGAGACGTATACTTAACCCAGGTCGGTCATGGTGAAGAGAAGCAAGGCAGGGACCAAAAAAAAGAAGTGACATTCGGGAGGTGAATAAATCACTAATTAGAGAAAGGAAAATGGAATACAATGCCAATTTAATTTGAGGAATCCGCAGAGGGAGAAAACAAACATTTATTAAATATAGCTGCAGGGAAAACACACTCATACTTTATTATGCAAGTTGTGTTATCTCCACATTGTGTAACGTATATGCAAATCCTCATTTTGACAACACTCACATATAATCAGATAATCAAAAGAAAAATGTCCTTCAGAACACCATCACTGCATGACAGAACACGTGGAATTTGGGTAAAGCTCTTCTTTTACGTGCACAATATCCGGATGAAACAACCTGCTTTTGGCCGTATGTGTATTTATTTACGTAAGATACTACGATACTAAGTATGTGTATTTAATAATGCAAAATGCACAAAATGACTGGCTCCTCCAAAAACAAGCAGCTCACACATTTCCATTGCATCATGGAATGACAGCTTGGTGACATTGTGAGCTTTTGTTTGTGTTGCATGGGATTATCTGTCTCACATTCCTACGTGGTATCAGACTGTTCCCATGGAAAGATGCTATCTTTCGTGGCTCAAATGTACAGTTTTGCATACACACACACATACATAAATGTTTTCCTGGATATAACAGAAGTCATGCAAGACTGACACTAGTGCAGGTCATGGTCATGAAGCTGAGGCTAACCAGGACCCAACTGTTTTCCTATTTCCTAAAACTAGATGATAATAACTGCTATTATACTACAAAACCTTTATCATTCTTTATCACAAGTAAAGATGGAGAACAGTTTGTCCTGGGGAGTATACTTACAGTTTTCTGTGTTGTCACGATGAAAATGTGTATTTACCACTCGCCCTTCGCAGTTTTGACACATTCGACTCGCCGTAGTTCAACAGGAAGTGACCGGCAGCGCGGGTGGATGGGATTTATTTTCCGCGGGAGATTAGCAGGCAAACTGTCTGTCTGTTGTCAACAAGGACTTTAACGTTCACTAAGGTCAAAACACAATGAGTCTGTGGGTGGACAAATACCGACCGACGTCCCTCTCGAAGCTCGACTATCACAAAGAGCAAGCGACTCAGCTGAAAAACCTGGTAAGAGGACATACAGCGTCATGAACCTTAGCAGCTGCCTTATATTCAATACTACACACAGGATAGCACCAGCAAGTATAGTTGAGCTTGTCTAGGTTATCGAGACATCAAAATGTTTCTGCTGGCTGGTAGTTGCTTCTATTCTAAATATCACCTGCACAACGCTTTGAATTAGGCTGGTTTGAGTTAACGGTGATAAAAGGTATAAAAGTTGTATTTACTAAAGGCGCCATCTCTCTCCTTGTTGTTTTGTTGTTCCTGACAGTTTTGCTCCACTAGCCAACCTCAGAGTTACTGTGATCAGTAATAAGAACACATTTTTAAAACCCCATTAGGGACAGTACTATGCTGTTTTGTTATTGCCTTTTTACGTGGCATTTTCTTTACAGAGGATCAGAGCAGATCTGAATGCACTGTGTGTACTCTAAGAAAACACAACCCCAAAAACAACTAAAACATTTGTTCCAGGTTCAATGTGGCGACTTCCCACACCTGTTGGTCTACGGCCCGTCGGGTGCGGGGAAGAAGACCCGCATCATGTGTCTGCTGAGGGAGCTGTACGGAGCTGGGGTGGAGAAGCTTCGCATAGAGCATCAGACTATTGTGGTGAGCTGGGAAATAGTGAAGTGCATCGTCTCTCAGTCGTCAAAGTCATACTCAATATTAAATGATCAGGATCGGATCGGGGCGTAAAACCTTGATCGGGACATCGTTTACAAATAAATTGTTTAGTCACATCTCTGTTTTTTTCCACTATAGGCTCCCTCAAAGAAGAGGATTGAGATCAACACAATAGCCAGCAACTATCACTTGGAGGTCAACCCAAGGTGCCTTAATTCTCTCTATTCCGGTGCATTTCACAGGTGTAGCTACCGTTTCTCTGCAGATTAGTGAAGTTCTTCTGTTCTGTGTTGTACAGTGACGCGGGAACCCAGGACCGTGTGGTGATTCAGGAGCTGATTAAAACTATGGCTCAGTCCCAGCAGATCCAGACAAGCACCCAGAGAGAGTTCAAAGGTAGAGGGCGATGGTAGTGAACAGACGTCCGTGTTTAACTGTACCCCACGTCTATGTTGTTTAATTTGTTTTTATTTCTAACCAGGGATGGGCAATAAGGCGAAGTAGTCACTAGATTTATTCCTGTGCTTTTCCTCTCAGTGGTGCTGCTCACAGAGGTGGACAGACTCACGAAAGACGCCCAGCACGCCTTGCGTCGAACGATGGAGAAGTACATGTCCACCTGTCGTCTCATTCTCTACTCCACCTCCACCTCTAAAGTCATTGGGCCGATTCGGAGCCGTTGCCTGGCTGTGAGAGTTCCTCTGCCGAGCACAGAAGAGGTAAGAGGAGCCTGGTGCGGTTTAGACACTAATGTGAAACTAACGTGACCCTGGCATCCTTTTCACTCTGCTTCTCGTTTTGTCAGGTGTGCAGCGTCCTGACCTCCGTCTGTAAGAAGGAGGGTCTGCTCCTCCCACCTGAGCTGGCCAAACAGATCAGCGAGAAGTCTGGCCGCAACCTCCGCAAAGCCATTTTGATGTGCGAGGCCTGCAGAGTGCAGCAGTAAGTCGTGACTGCACTTACATGTCCGTGGGTTTGTGTCGCATATAAACACGGAGTATTTGCTTATTTAGCCTGCGTTGATCTTTTCCAGGTATCCGTTCTCGGTGGACCAGAACGTCCCCGAGACGGACTGGGAGGTCTACCTCAGAGAAACGGCCAATGCCATCGTCAGCCAGCAGAGTCCTCACAGGTACGAGAGGCAAAGAGAAAGGGAGGGGGTTAAGTAACACAGACACGTGGGGATATTTGGACATTTGCACCAAAGTTAAAATAGTCACACAGCTGCTGTTTACATCCAGAGCTCGAGTCACCTCTTCATACCGACTAGACCCTTTTTAACATTAAGGGGAGAACCTAGGGTTGTTGCTTGGTCCTCAATTTTTTAAAATATTTTTTTTTCCCGTGATGACCCACCGCACCGGATAACCAAAATACACTGATGCATGGATACCGTAACATTTACTTTAATTCCTATTAACAATTAATAAAAGTAGTACAACAAAATATTTCCTCTTCAACGCCCCGCAGTATGTATGCTAATGAAGCAGCTGCTTTTCAAGCACCAAATGTAAACAGATTTTTGTTATCCTACAGGATTTCATCATCATCATCATCATCATTATCACTACCATCCTCGTTGTCTTTCTCGATTTCAGACACAGCAGATACAGATTCGTTCACTAAGTGACGTATCGAAGTTTTTCATTTCAAGAGGTCAGGCTGTAGGATCAAACATCAAAAAGAGATCGAGGGAGTCATATCTGCTTTCAAAGTCTATTGAATTAGAGCTCTCAACACACCAGTGTCGTCCCTGTCAGCATCATCGTGTGACACGGTCTCCTTCCTGCACTTGCCCTCACTGTCCATCAGTAGTATCAACTTTCCAATAGCGACCGTGAGCTCATCGAGCTGCAACATGTTCCCAGTATCAAGCACGCTGACTAGGAAGCAAAGGAAATGCTCTGTGCGGAAATGTTTTAGGCTACTGTCATCACTTGTTGCCACATGAATCTGAATGAATGAATGAACTGTCTCCATTTGATGTTGTGAAACTTTAACAGAAGCAGGGCCTTTCTCCTCACGTATCTGTTTTAGTTGTGCACGCCCTTTCTGTAAGTAAAAGCTGAGCAATCATAC
Source organism: Mugil cephalus (assembly GCF_022458985.1). Taxonomy (NCBI): domain Eukaryota; kingdom Metazoa; phylum Chordata; class Actinopteri; order Mugiliformes; family Mugilidae; genus Mugil; species Mugil cephalus. The sequence goes on along the minus strand of NC_061784.1, from coordinate 13,302,288 downwards.
GACCGATGCGATGACTCAGTGTGGGGCCGTGCGAGGTGTGGGCGGTGCAGGGAATCCCTGATGTGCCTCTGACGTTATTTGGGAACGACCCCGCTGTGAATCCCGCCCAGCTTCGTCTTCCACTCCAAGCTAAATTACACCCATGCAACAGCTGCTCAAGTCCATCCGCCATGTCCTGTGCTTTTCTATTAGCCCCCTGATTAATTAATCCGAGCTGAATTCTCCATTGCTCCACACAGAAACCATGTATAAAATTTCCTGCTCCCATTCTGCTTCCTTGCTCGGTACACAGACGTGTGTTACAAAGTCTAATCCCGCATGCGTTGTTTATTTTGATTGCGCACCCCCGGTTATTAGTTAATATTACTCCCACTAGGTGCAGAGAGCATAACGGTCGATTCACTGTCTGCCCGTTCCAGGTTGTTCGAGGTTCGAGCTCGGGTGTATGAGCTGATGACTCACTGCATCCCCCCTGACATCATCATGAAGGTAAGGTTTGTTACTCCTCTTCCTCCATAAAGTGTTTGCAGTCCAAGAGTTTTAATTTTCCTCGTCCGATCATTTTACAGGGTCTGGTTAAAGAACTGCTGAGTAACTGCGACGGCCAGCTGAAGACGGAGGTGGCCCACATGGCGGCTTTCTACGAACACCGACTACAGCAGGGCAACAAAGCCATCTACCACATCGAGGCTTTCATCGCCAAGTTCATGGCCATCTACAAGAAGTTCATGGAGGACGGCCTGGATGCCATGATGTTTTGACTTTGAATGGACTTGAATATTGACGCTTTGGCGGTGTGACATACCAATGGGGCACTTCTGATAGTGGAGGTTTGGAGATGTTTCACGAAATCCTGCTTAATAACATGAAAATAAATCACTTTGTTTATAACATGCTAAAGGCTGATGTGGTATGTCCATGTAGGATGTGTTTACCTTTAACAGGTTTCATGCAGCCATGATCTAGATCAGGGAACAACAAGGAAAGATGAATCTGAAGATCTCACGCACCTGAAGGAACATCTGGAACCAAAAGAGCTGACAATAAGGGCTTTGTTAATAATCGATGACCTGAATTACACCCTGAAGTCAACAGGCAGTCGGTCAAAAGAAGACGTCGTGATGCATTAAGACATAGAGGCACGTTACCACAGAACTCCCACTGTTTTTATCCTCCAGATTCTCAGACTTAAAGAGCGCTCAGAGAAACTTTCCACTTCCTGCAGAAGAATTCTGGAAACAATCTTCAAAACGCATCAATCTGTAGAGAAGTATAAACCAAACCTCGCAGCGCTGAGAAACACTTAACTGACGGAAGATTTGACCCAGTTTAGCTCAGAATGAGTCTTACAACGTAACTCAAAGTGCAAAAGGTTTAGTAACAAATAGCAACAGCAGCTTTGACAGTGGCAGCAATAGTTTTTATTAAAAATATACCACAAGGTTTAGAGATGTTTCCTAAAATACATTAGTTTACAGCGTTAAAACATCTGATGTTACTCTGGATACGTCCAAATGTACAAATTTATTACAGTTGACACGAGACAGAATTCTTGCTGAAGAACTTAATGGGACGTAGCTTTTAAATTTTTTTTACCCTGAAATTCGTAATGACACTAATTCAGGGATGATCATTTTCATCTTTTTCATTTTTATTTTTATTTTTTTTTGTGAAATGCCAAAAATCATTTACTTGAGAAGTTGCGTGATGTTAAATCTCCATCCAGTCACAGCTTCATCTGTGATTATATCTCAGTTTTTATGGCCCCTTTAGGCTTTTACTCCAATTCGGTCCAATTACTGTCAAAGAAGGGCAAACCCTGAACATTATGAAGTTGTTAACTGCAGTCTCTCCATATAATCCTAAAAACGAATGGAGAGGCACTAGAGCATGGTATTCAACAGGGGGTCCGCGACCCCTAGGGGATACGTGGAGGTACTTCAGGAGGGTCACAATTTCTTTGGTTGATTAGACATTTTTTATATATATATTTTATTTTATTTTTATTTATTTTTTAAATGTTCCCCCATAAATACATTTCTTTAAATACACATTAACATGGACATATTTTAAATTTTAGTAAAGGGGTAGGGATAGCTTAATATTTCAATGCAAAATAATATATTTATAAACAGCACTAGGCCGAGTTTAATATATAACACATATAGTAGTTTAGGGGTCCTTGGCCTGAAAAATGTTGAAGACCTTTGCCTTAGAATCTTCAGCAGGTTATCTCAAAATGTGTGTAGAACAATTTGTAACATGACATTAAATTTAATACAAAACCTCAAATACGAAGATGAGAACGAAGAAGTCACTCAGACCTCAATTATCTTGAAATTTCACAATCGAACCTTAACACAAACTGCTGAACAACAAGTAAAATGTCTGTCAGTCTTTCAGTCTGTCATCAGTAACACTCCTTGTGTCTCTTGGTTGTGTAGTAAATAATGAGGCCCAGGGTGATCAGCACCCCTGAGCCCACCAGGCTCAAGAAGCCCAGCACGGGCCTCTTGACCAGAATGTGGCAGCCCAGGCAGGGCTGGGGCAGACTGGGGCACTGCTGGGCCTCCGCCCCTTGGATGGGGAAGCCGTTGTGCTGGATGATGTTGCGATAGTTGGACAGAGAGGCCTTGACGATGACCTCTTCGTGGACTTGGCCGTACAAGCCGAACCCCGGGTCCCGTTGGTCGCTCAGGGCATAAGCGAAATAGCCCTTCAGGTTTACGCCATCCAGAGTGTACGCTGCAGAGGGCAGAGACACGCAACATGTGAGGTTTTCACTAAAATACCTACTTGTATGTGCAAATCTGGGTGGGTGGCATATAAAAACACACTTTAAACCACTGATTTATCATCTATAAGCAGTACAGTAAATATATTGTATGAGATTCTCATTTTGTACCATTAAGGTCTATTTAAAGAGGTCTTGTCTGCTTACAACTACTGCATATTGAGTCATCATTAAACTGTTATATACTGCTCAGGTATGTTAAATGGGAAAGGTTTAAATTGCAAAATATATATATAGAAAAAAACAAAGGTTCTATTTTTAGACATAAAAGACCTGTTTTTATAGACTAAGATATTTAACACTCAGATCTATTTATATGAAATATTTCCCATAATTACTAAATTTGTGCAGCGTAACAGTCCATACTTCCTTTATAGTTTTGACAACTTATTAATTAATTGAATTTTTGTATAAAATGTTAAAAAAAATATATACAAAAACAACACTGAACGAGATGGTGTGTCCAAATATTTCACTGGTAATGGACATTAGACATTAGATCTACTTCTGTAATAGATTTATTTTATACTAAACAAAGCATGATTCAGCATATTTTTTTTTAACTTACCTTTATTGTAGATGTAGGTTTGATTTGGGTAAACATCAATTTATATAAATATCTAAATAGATAAATGAAGTCTTATAGTTGCCACCTGGTGGTGACCGGGCGCACTACAACCTGCTGGTACTGTAAGGACACCGAGAGGTCTTCTTCACTGAGCGTAGCCTCATAAACTTTACAAGGACGGGCAGCTGGATAGCAACAAACATGAGGCAGCAGTCCGGAGCAGAGTTGATATTTATGTTTGCGAATGTGTGCGCTGTGAGTCAGCTGACTACTCGGGGGTCGGTGACCTAAATACCTGTCTAATAATTAAGCTCCAGAGGCCAGCGCAGGAGAGAACTTCAATCATCTCTGTAGCAGCAACAAGAGCGGCCATAACTGTATCCATCACTCTGTGCATTAAACGATCACAGGCTCACCTTTAAGTGCTTCGTTAATGTAGTTGTAAAGATAATAAACTCTCAGGCTGTCTTTGAAGCGAGCTGGGTCCTCCTGGACGCCGTTAGCCATCACGTACACGGGTACATCGCAGTAGTGCTCCTTCACCTGACACAGAAAGATTTATTTTGTTTTTATCTTCTATGAATGTTTATTACGCTACACAGTTGCTGATTTTATGAGTATTATTCCACTCATTATTCCAACCGGTCCCTTAATTCAGTCTTACCCAGTTGAGGGCTTTCCTCAGGCCCCAGGGGACAACGGGCCTCGGGGACATGATCCAGGTGGTGTCTATCATGTGCTGGACCTCGAGCATTGCTGTGTAGGTGTATCTGCAGACATGCAGGAGAAAAAAAAACAAAAAAACATCTTCTTATCGCATTTTTCTCCAACTGACCGAACACTATCAAAGTAAGGGCGACGAGCGAGTTCATCTTACGAGTCTTCCTTGGCGTGAGTCACGAGCTTGGTGCTGAAGTGGCTGAGGGCAAAGAAGTCGTACGTCCCTTTAACCAGAAGTCTGTCCTCTTCATTGAAAACCGGCAGCCTGTGGAAACGCACGCGGAAAAACGATGCAATTAGCAGGAGGAGAGGAGAAAATGCAGCATTTGCACACTGGAGTTTCTATTTAGCTTATTGCTGTGATCAGAATCCTGACTTACAGGATCAATCATTTATTATGGGAGATTTAGCATTCACACAACACAGTCCCCACAACCTATGCAGATAATAACTCAAGACAAAAAAGAATAGATATGTGGAATAAATGCTAAGAATTAAAGCTGCTTGTAGGAACAACAATGGTGACATCAGCCAGTGCGTAGGCTTTTATTTTGGCATCTTCTCATGCAACTGAATCTGAAGGATTTTTTAAAACAACTAAAAGTATTGGACAGTTTTTTTTAAATTTGATCATGGTTTGAACTGAGGGCGTCTACAATGTCTCCGGGGAACATGAATGTCAAACAAGTGGTTGTTTTCGGGCAAAGTGGTGGACAAACTGATCAAGAGTCTAGATCATGGCTAAAAATGTAAACTGTTTAAAAGCTACAGATTTATTCCACCTTGATGGATCATTCCCAGATTAAATCTGACCTTTTTGATACTGTTACAGCCAGAGACTCATTCTAACATTAATCTACAGCTAACGAAGTGACCACTGTAATAAAATGTATAATATTTGTACTCAAGTGAGTTGAGCTGACGCAGCCAGCTCCTCATCCCCAGAGGGTAGTCCCCGCTGCCGAAGATCGGCTCGGCGAACCAGCCGACGCAGAAGTCCAAAACCCTTTTCGCCGGCTCCACGTCTTCTCTGCTGAACGAGAACGCCGGCTCCACCCAGTCCATGTGCAGAGCCAGAGACACCTGAGGAGACACACCGGACACCATGTTTTTAAAACTGGAATCCAATCCTTAGAAGATTTCACTGTAGATCTGTTTCAAACAAATTAGCAGGTCTTCGGGTGCACAAGAAGGTGTTACATTTTAGTACTTCTACTAAAACAGGAGTCGAACAGTTTAAAGGTTTAATGAATCATAAAACCCATTGGAATACGCATATAAAACAGAATAGAATTTAAAAATAAATAAATAAATAAATAATTATAAATCTAAAGAAAGAGGACCTCAACGCCGCCGTTCTACTGACCTTTCCTCCCTGCGCGTGTCTGAACTCGCGGTCGTACGCGCGCCAGGCCAGCGCGTGGGCCCTCAGCATCTGGTGGCCCTCCTGGTAGCTCACCATCTCATCGTTGGGCTCGTTCAGGGTGATCCACATCTTCACGTGGGCCCCCAGTTCTCTGTAGCAGAGCCTGGCGTAGTCCGCGAAGGCCTCGGGGGTCTCCCTGAGGAACGACGTCACATACTTTTATTTATGCACTCGGTGCGCGCGCGTGCGTGACGCGAATCGGGGCGCATCAGCCACAGAGGACCTGAAAACATCAGTTGATGAATAAATTCATCTCTTTATGACTGGAAATGTAAAGATACGGCAGCAAGTGACAACAGATGGCCTCAAGGGCGATGAGGGGAAAAGGACGAACCGTTCCAGGAAACACCGCTGCGTGTTTACTTTTACATAAGACCGTCATAAACTGCAGCATATTTAATACATAATGACGTTTATTAGCGGCTAGAGCCGACCTGTCCTCCCTAGGTGTCAACAGTCATAAAACCCTGATGGACGCATCGACCAATCGGAGCTGCGCCTGACCTGTTCAGCCACTTGCTGTCTGCGTCCAGAGGGGCCGGCAGGCTGCTGCGCTGGCGCGTGTGGTGCCACAGGGTGACCACGGGGGTGACGTTGGCCTGCAGCAGCTGGCGGGTGAAGCAGCGGTAGTAGCCCAGCAGGGTGGCGTTCGGGCGAGCCACGTCACCCGAGGGCACCAGAGCGGACCAGTTGAGGGAGAAGTGGAAGTGGCTGACGCCCACCTGCCTGATTTCATCCACCTGAAGAGGCGGAGGGGAGAAGTGTGTCATGCGGCGCAAACACACATAGGCCTACCGGCTCCAACTCCCAGAAATACACAAAGACGGGAGTTGAATCAAACACTGCAAGTATACAGTAGATTTTTAATATATAAAACAGAGGTGCTCAAGGGGGGGTACGTGGAGGTACCGCAGAGGGTCTCAAAATCTTTCATTGATTAGACTTTTTTTTTTTTTAAATATATATATCGGCTACATTAATTAATTTCCCCCCACAAATTATTATTATTATTATTATTATTATTTACATAGAATCTACACATTAACACAAATCCAACATATTTTAGTAAAGGGATAAATTAAGTCAGAAGACATTACCACAGCCCTACTTTTGCACATGTTTGAAATAAAAAGTGAATATTTGAACACTAATTTAACACTAATGTATATTTATAAATAGCTGAGTTTAATATAGAACTCATATAATAGGTAGGGGGTTTTTGCTTAATCTCCACATGAGTTTGGGGGCCCTTGGGCTAAAAAAAAGACCCCTGACATAAAATATTGCAGAGTTCAGACATCAACAAACAAGTCCAAACCTCAAAGAATAAGAAGAATATATATATTTTTCCTGAATTATAAGTTGATTCGATTTCTACTGGTCGATTAACTGATTAATACAATGAGCTGGGCAGGTTATTATTTATCACCTGTTGTCTGATGGTGGCGTAATCGGCGCAGTGGGTGGTTCTGCGTAAAGGCGGCGCGCTGAGGCCCTCCAGCTTCATCAGCTCTCCGTTGTTGGAGATGTTCCAGAGGTAAACATTGGGGTCCGCGAACTGGCTGGGTGTGGTCTCCACCTGTTACACATCAGAGTCACATGTTGACACCACACACTGGGCTTAATACGAACCAATTCTAACCCTAAGGACCAAATGAGGCAAACGGATGGTGACGGTGGCGTTTAGCTAAGCTGGCAGACTGTGTGAGTCGATGTGGTTTATGATTAAGAGACGCTCTGTCTCTGAGATGGACTTTCACCGCGAAAACTGCCCGTTCAAAATAATGTGATGTAACTGGAGAAACGGCAGCAAAATTAAATAAGGTGAAATAATAATGACTGAAGGACTTTACTGCGTCCAAAAAAGCTGTGGGTCACGTATTTGTATTATTCTGGGCTTCCTTTGGTCAGCAGCTCGCAGAGTTGACATTAAACTTCACTGCGTATTAGCGCAGTCTGCAGTGAACCAAAAGTTAATGCAGTTAATATTTTCTCGCTTTTACATTTCAGAGGAAGCGTTCTAGCTGATTTTCATTCGCTGTCCGACCTCTGCCCTTTTGGCACATTTGTCTCCCCATGACTCCGCATTATTACGCTCCTCCCCCAGCACACTGTACGCACACAAACACACAAATAAACAAAACCTGTATGGAGTTGGCGGACACTCCCCACGCGAAATCACACGGAAAGACTCCTTGAGCTGGTCTGTTCTCCGGCAGCTCCGGAAATCCGTTCCTCTGGATGACGTTCCTGTGGAAATGATGGAAGAAGAGAGAGTTCAGTTCAGGACCGGCAGAGCAACTTCGACTGACAACATACATTGTGAAATAATAATCTGAATCCTGTGTGGGGAAACTCTCCCAGAGGAATCAGCAGGTGTCTGCACATGGTTCACCACGCGCCTGTAGAAGGTGGCGGATGTCTTTGGTTCCCTCTTCATGTCGGGAGTGTTGAAGTCAACGTAGTAGAGGCCCCTTCGTATACCGTACTCCCTGTGCCACTCGAAGCCATCTATCAGAGACCAGGCCGTGTATCCAATCACGTTCACTCCGTCTATGATGATTGCTGCATTGCAGACACATTGTCAGATTACACTTTACATCAAGAGCAGAATTCAAACTTTTCAAGCGTGCCAGGCAGATTTCCTCACATTTAAGCGCCTCTGCGATGAACCTTTTGAGGTAGTACATGTGTTTTGGGTCTTCTGTCTTGGTGTTGCCGAGGACGTACCTGTGTAGACCCCCAGATAGAAGATGAGGTTCAAAGCAGCACATGGCAGAGAAACACATGACCACGGAGACTCTAGAATCAAAACCTACCAGCCACTCTGCACCACAAAGATGGGCGGCTTGTCGTACTCGGCGTTGACCCAGTAGAGCAGCATCCTCAGGTCCAGATCCTCCTGCTGCCCGAACTTGAGGCTGTCGTTGATGAGCTGGAAGCTGAGGGCCGCTCCGTGGGAGAGGGCGAAGAAGTCGGCCGTCCCTCTCACCTGCTCCCTCTCCTCCTGGGTGAAGGAGGGGAGCCTCGAGCCCAGCCTCGCCTTCATGCAGGGCGGGTAGTCCCCGTCCGTGAAGAGCGGCCGGGCGAACCAGCCCAGGACGTGGTCCAGGGAGCACTGGCACTCTCGGAGGCTTTCCAGACGCGTGCGGCTGGGCTTGATCCAGTGGGAGGCCAGCGCCATGGACAGCTTGCCCTGTTGTCTGGGACGGTAGTGGCGGTCGTAGAGATGCCACGTGGCTGCATGAGCCTGGGAAAGAACAGGTGAGTGGGAAAAGAGACGGGGAACAGAAGAAGATGTTTATTCAAGTATTCTCTTCTTTTATGTATCAAATTTATACTTCGTTATTCTAACAACAATCACAAAAAAATACTACTTTTTACTCCGTAACATGACAACTCTTGGATCTTTTTTTTTTACACTACGTATTTTACTAATTAAATGACTACAGTTTTAAAAGGTTTGTAATTAATCCATCAACTGCAACAATAAAATGCACTTTATACGTTAATTGAGAAGCCATTAAGAAGCAAAACGTCACAAATGTCTTTTCTTACTATATAAGATCGTAAAAATAGGCCATAATTAAAACAGTAAAGGACATACAGGTAAAAACCAAGGGGTTTACGCAGAATTTGAATTTCGTGGACAGGTTTTCTTTATTCTTATTTTAATTGAAGTTGTGTTCATGTGATTCCAAAGGAATGAAAAACTATTGTTATGATGATGTTGTGAGACTGTGCACTCGCCTTGAGCAGGTTGTGTCCAACCCTAAACGGGAGGTCAGGGTCGTTCTTTATCCCGGGCGCCACCACTCCGGTTCCGTACCCGTGGCGCGCCACCACAAACGGGTTGTCAATGGTGATCCAGAACTTCACGTCGTCCCCGAAAGTGTGGAAACAGAAGTCGGCGTAGTCCTTGAAGATCCCCACCAGCTCCGGGTTGCTCCAGCCGCCCAGGCTCTGCTGGAGGTGGTCGGGCAGGTCCCAGTGGTAGAGCGTGACCACCGGCTGCACGCGGATCTCCTTCAGCTTCTTAATGAGCGTCCGGTAGTAGTTGGTGCCGATTTCGTTGTAACTCCCGCGGGTGCCGTTCGGAAATATCCTGGACCAGGACAGGGAGAACCTGTAGTGGCTGACCCCGAGCTGCCTGATGGCTCGGATGTCGGCGTGGATGTTGTGATAGCTGTCGCTGCCCACGTCCCCGGTGGCCATCCGGTTCCCGCCGCGCGTAAAAGTGTCCCAAATGGAGAGCCCCTTTCCGTCCTTCTCAAACGCGCCTTCCACCTGGTACGCCGCCGTCCCCACGGCCCATATGAAATCGTCGGGGAAGGTATCGTAAAGGAAAGCCTTGTCTCTGGGGTAGGGCAGCTTGTTGAAGCGTCCCCACGTTTTTAAACCAGCGTTGGGCTTCGCGCTCGCAGCGGCGAAGGCGAGCGATATGAAAAGGGCGAGCAAACCCCTCATGGTGCCTGTCGCTCACTGGCCTAAGACGTCCAGTTCTTGGAGCTGGTCTTCACTTGACCATGCTTGGAGGATCTCGGCGAGGAGACAGAGGACTGTGGAGCGCAGCCGGCCAGCTGTGAACCCACCACACGCCGCCTCTCCAAATCTATCAATTATTAGCCAAAGCACCTGACGCACGAAGGTCTCCAGGCACAACACAATGTTAGGAGCCCCAAATGATCAATCTATGGCATAGCAGGGGCACATTAGTTTCAGTAACAACTAAAAGGGACAAGCGAGAAGGGCTCTATTGGATCTATTTACTTAATCAATCCGTTAAAGTGAACTTGATGGTCAATTCACGGGATCACGGGACATTAACGGAGAGAGACCCAGGTGCAAACACCTTAATGTATTCAGTAACGGCGCCATTATCATACAGCCTCAGCTGGCACATAATCTCATAACTTCATTTAAATGTCACGCGGCAGGCAGCTACACCAAGAGCCCATCTACATATTTCACTGGATCAAGTTCAGTCAGAGTGCCACAAAGCCAGAGGCAGATTGGGGGTGGGGGGAGGAATGGGGGGGTGGGACAGGCAAACAGCAGAGACAGGCAGTGCACCCTTCTGCACCATGTTCACATTACTTCCTTATCTTCCTGCTTTTAACTGGGTTGCTTGGAAACCCAGGCCTCTGACTGTTGGCCATCCTTGCCCAAGTAGCATCTGAATAAATATCTGGATGAGCTTGTTGAGTTTCTGACAGCAGAAAGGGGTCCTCTGTCTAAATGTTCCAGACAGAACTGCATATATTAGCCAAACAGTATATGTTTAATTAATTATTATCAATTAACTAATTTGCTAACATTTCAATATAACTACATTTAAATGAACAATAATGGAAAATGGCAACAAATATTAATCTGAAACTAAAATGGTTTATTAACTAGTTGACTGAAGCTAAGTGATTAACTTTTGAGATCATTCATGAAATAAAATACCTTTTATTCAGTATTTAATAACTGGTGTTAGGTATTCACATATCCAACATGTGTCTGCATTTTTACATTTTTCTAATGTTACATTAACCAAATGATGAATGGAATAACTTGAGGATTTAATCATATTTAAGTTACTGCGTTTGGCAGTGAAAACATATTTAGCCTTTAGAAATAAAAATTCCAATGTGCGAAGGGAATGAGCCAATTTTATTCCCTCTACATAGTTAGATTATTTAACTGTCGATCCCAGTTTGACTGCATAGCGCCCTCCCATGATCAATCAATCTGGTTAACGAGGGAAGTCAGTGAACTGACCTTAGGTGAACCTGTTGTGGTGTTGGAAATTTCTCCGATAAACTAGCAGCAACTAAACCACCGTTGTGTAAAGTGTAATTAAAGACTGAGCACACTTTTTACAGACTCATTTCTATGACTCTGAACATTGTGATGCTGCTTCTCAGGAAGGGAAGAGACGACCAATGAATTTACCCTGAGAGGCAGGTGCTTAATGTGACGCATGGGGACAAGACTCCTGCGGCGTGTGATTATGTCCGATCACGGATCATAACGTGGTGTGTGTGTGTGTGTGTGTGTGTGTGTGTGTGTGTGTGTGTGTGTGTGTGTGTGGGTGTGTGTGTGTGTGTGTGTGTGTGGTGGGGGGGAGGTTTTTCCATTGAGCTGTGCTGCCCTGGAAAGTTCAAAACTCAAGCGGTTGTGCATAAGAGAACAAGAGAACACATACGACACAGGAGGAACACGACTGACACGAGCTTAGCTTTAGGCCGGAGAGCACAAACTTCCTGGGACTGAACGTCAGTGCTGCACACACTGAAAATACTAACTCCACGGACCATTCAAATACAAGGAGGTCACAAACATCTGTGTAATTAGAATTTTTAAACTTTTCGTTCGCAGCCGTTTTCAAACCTAACAATTCTTCTGGTTCCAGATCTTTAGAAGCTGTTCCAGGTTTTGACAACAAGATGCATCAAGCTAATTAGTTGGAATAATCCTCATTAATATCTAATATCTATCATTAGACTGACTACACACATCAATTCAAATTTAAAACATGTCTTCAGAAACAATTGTGTCTTGACGTTGCAAGAAAAGAGGGAAGATAAACAAGTACTTCAAAGAAGCATTTCCTTCAAGTTCAAGTGCTAAAACAAAAAAACATTAACCTTGGTTTCCATGACAACTGAGAGCAGTTAGCACAACTTTCTTTCTTTCTTTCTCAGTTGAGTGAATCACTTCCTGTTTAGATGTAGCAACGCACAGCAGGGAGTCCGAGGCCCAGGAACTACATCGATCTGTTTAGAAAAGAAAGTAGCAGAGCCAAAATTAATTACTTCAAAACCAACAAATCAGACTCTACTAAAACGCTCTGTTCCCGACATCATCCGGCACACCTGAACGCGTCATTATGCCGACAACGCAGGTGTGCAAATCTCTTCGTCCAGAACTTCAGATCAGAGTGAAATAAAGAGCAATGGAGCGCGTCAGGTTTTATAGAGAATTATATTGATACAACGGAGGATGTGACTGGGTGGATGTGAAGCCAAGTTAATCAGCAGTGACGAACACTACAAGCACAGCTGCTCAGGACTTGTTTCTACCAAAAAAAAAAAAAAAAAAAAAAAAGAACAAAACAAAACTAAAAATGAGACAAACACTACAATCATTTCCAGAAGCAACTCGACATTTGGACAGGTTTCTGACAAGTTTTCCAATACATGGTATGGTAAAAAAACAAAACAACAACAGGGTATTAATATACAGAGCTGTAAACAAAAACGTTTTCTTTTTAGAGTAAAATGACACAATTGACGTCACAAAGGAAAAAAAAATTGATGGTTAATCTCTTTCGGTTTTTAAAAGCAGGACACAGAGGGAGGTTTGATAAGCAATACTGCTTTATGGGAGCACTTTAATAATATCAGCGCGGGTAAATGGCTTTACAGCATCCCCCCAGTCAGCATCAAACACAACAACAGAACATGAAACAGACATAAGAGACTATTTACAAGAGTGATCTTTTTTTTTTTTTGTTTCGTTTTGTTTTTTTCTTTTTCCTGTTAAAATTGTATCTACTTAATGTGGCGAACATCATCACAATGCAACACAAAGCGACGACCCACAGCTGACGATGCGGATGTACTGATGTAGTGTGCATGTGGCTTATGCAAGTGTGTAAATCTGTGTAACAGTAGGAGCATCGGCATATGAAAAGTTTAAAAAGTTCAATGTCCATATTTTCTTTCCTGCGTCATTCCTCCATCACTTCAGAGGAGACGTCTCGGTTTGTCCTCCATTACTCTTTTTTTTTTTTTAGCTCATCTTCTTCGCCCGGCTGGCTTCTTGCGACCCTAGAAGATCAGCAAGAAAAAAAAAATAAAAGATTAAAAAAGCTTTAATTAACTTAAGAGTGAGAAATTCCTAACGTCTCGCTTGAACCTGCACCTTCGGTGTTGGCTCGTCTTCTTGCTCCTCCTCCTCCTCTTCTTCCTCTTCCTCAGAGTCGTCTTTCGCAGCGGCTGCCTTCGATCGCCCACCGCGCCTGGACACCACAGAGGGGGGTCACACATCAAATAAAATAAAAAGCGGGAAGACACAACAACAACAGCAAGAGCAGCAGCAACAGCAGCAGCAGCAGCGCCCACAGCCCGGTCTAACACAATCACTAAAGACCACACCCAGCAGGAGGCAAATGTTAGTAACAGACATGTCTAACAAAGTCACCACACCAGCAGCGACAACGCAGTGATGCTTCAACTCATAACACAGATTCTGTTGCAACTTAATGATGTGTGTTACAGCAACGATTTAAAATAATATCATAGTAGATGGAATTAAACTAGAATAAGCAGAAAACACATTAAAACAAATTATAGAAACATCATATATATTTATTTTATTTTATTTATTCATTTCATATTTTACCTTTTTAGTCTGGTTTTTAATTTAATTTTATTTATTTTTATCCTTTAGATAATTACTATATATTGTTATAATTTATACAGTTTTTTTTTATTTCTCTAGTATTTTCTCAACTTCAAGGTTGTTCGTTTGTTTTTATGTAAAGCACTTTGGGCTGCAACTTTTGTATGAAAAGTGCTCTGTAAATAAAGTTTGATTGTTTTTTTTGATTGATTAGTAGAGAACGCTTCATTTGATCCACTTCCAGTCACGTCCCTTAACTCTCCCAGCATCCAGCGTCTAGGGGCGACCGTCTTCAGCTGCAACGAAGTTACAGCGTGGGAAAAAGCAAACGGCGACTCCGCAAAGGAAAGAGCGTCCTGGTCTAACTTCCCAAACCTGCTGGTAAAAGGACTGGAGTGGGGTTAACCACGAGTTGTCGCTCAGAGTGGAGCTGCTAACGTCTCCCCTGTGCTTCCTGGCTACGGGTGGGAAACTATAGCAGAAATTCAGAAATGACTTGTTTCTTGTGGAAACATTTGGGGTGGAAATATACAAGAAGGTGTGTTTTAAGTGACAGACTGGAGGAATATAAGAAGATCTGGGGACCAATGATCATCTTTTTAAAAGGAAAGTAGAGTATCTGTCACTCATACAGCCTGAACATGTATTTCTACTGGGCAGCATAACTCAGGGAATTATTTTATGATGTCATTTTTGTCTATTGTCTCACACTTTGTTTTGATCGTCCTGTGCTGTTAGTTCTTAAGTTATCTTGTTATACATATAGGGAAACTAAAGGAAGCCTCATTTTGTGCAATTTGTTAAATCTTCCTAATAAAAATATAGGGATCATCCACTAGCGACAAACTTTCAGGTACAAAGCGTGACGAGTGAATGGAGCAGCTTGTCGTTGCGGCGCTCTGCTGCTCCTCCATCCGAGACGGAGGTTGTGTGTTTCTGGATTCGCCGTTTCCTGATCCACGGCGGATGACGACGGCAGCGACAGCGTTCGTACTTACGCTGGTTTCTTGGCCGCCGGCTGAGCTGATTTAGGCGGACGTCCTCTCCTCTTCTGTGGCGTGGACTCTGCTGACTCTGAGCTGTTGAGGACAACAACAAATCTTGTCATTTTCATCCGCGAGGCCGAGACAACTTCTCCGAACGCGGCGACTTCGCGCCCTCTTACCCTTGTGATCGCCGCGGCGCCCTGGTTTGCCGCCCTCCCTTTGGCTTCACCTCCATATTTTCACTGCTCCTGTCGTCGTCTTCCTCCTCCTCCTCCGCCGCCGCTTCCTCCTCCCCCCTCTCCTCCTCTTCCTCCTCCTCTTCCTCCTCGTCCTCCGGCGGAGGCGCGGCCTTCTTCCGCCCCCTCCTCCCCTTGGGGGGCGTGTCCTGGCTGGGGGGGGCGGCGGACTTCGGGGGCCGGCCCCTGCGCCCTTTCTTCGGCGGGCTGTTCTGCTCGTCCTCCGGCCGGTTGTCCTCGTCCCACTGGTCCTCGGACTCGGCCGCCGCGGTCGTGTTGGCGGCCGCCTTCTTGCGGCCGCGCTTCGGCTTGCTCTCCTGGTCGTCGGTGGAGGCCACGCCCCGCTTGCGACCGCGGGGCTTTTCGATATCCTGGGAAAGAGGAAACAATGAGTCTAGGTGTAGAAAGGCATTTCTAAACATTTCTAAACTGATTCTGAAACCCAACAACCAGTGCATGCACCAGGTTTAGAGGTTATTTATGATAGTTTAGAGGACTCGTTCTCTCCAGCTCTGTCCTCACTAACATGCAGCTGCTGTTTGCACAGTAGAACCTAAACACAGACACGTAGGGATTTATGACTGGCAGGACTCAGCAACGCACCATTTACTGTCTGTTATCGACTACTGTTTAATGTCAGATTGTCAAGTGAGACGACCGGACTAGAAAACAGAAAGAAAATGTCATTTTGTTAATAACTTTTAATAGTAAAAACTTTTCTATTAAACTCTGTACACAAAAGGTAATTTAGTTTTTCCCGTACGTTGTATCGTGTTGTGCTTATCTCTCTGACTAAACTGCAGCAATAAGAAGAAAATGAAGCTTTTCTTCCTTGAAACGAACTAGTAAAAATATAAAAGCCTGAATGTCCTTTGCTACCGGGAATGATCTTTTTTTATTTTTATTTTTTTAAGAGGATTAGAGCCGAGACTTTCTGACAAGACGACATGATCTAATGGTTTTGGAGCGAATAACTCAATGATTTTCAGGACGAAAATTGAATTTCAGAGGTTACTTACAGACAACACAGTCTGGGGAACTCATTAGCAACGTAATGTAATATTAGTAATTCAGTCGGGGTAGAATCGGAGCTCTGCTACTAAAATTATAATCTTATTTTCAGATGGCGGTAGTGGATCAAGCACGTAAAAGGGTTTCACTACCTTGTCGACGCTGTCTGCTCTCTTTAGGCTGATGTCCTCATTTTCGCTGTGATCCATTTCTGTGCTGTCGTGCCTGAGAGGAGGAAAAAAAAAGAAGGAGTTATTAATTTCACATTGAAAAACAGAACCACTAATCACGTCGTAAGAGGTGACGTGATACAAACAGACATGATTCTGAAGTCGAGGTTAAGAGACAACATTTACAGTCTGGGTGCTTTGAGGTGGTTCGCTCTCATTTTTAAATTATTATTATAAGACATAGGTCTTCAACGGGGGGGGTCGCAAAATCTTTTTTCCCCTCACAAATTTAGATTTCTTTAAATACACATTATATATTGAATGCAAATTGATAATAATAGTGTATATTTATAAATAGCACTAGGTTTAAGTTTAATACACATCACATATAGTAGGTAGGGGGTCCCTACTTAATCTCTCCTTCAGTTTTGGGGCCCCTTTCACATTTTAATACCTGGTCTTGCTGCGCTGTGGGGAGCCCGGGTTGGACGAGGAGTCGTCGTTGCTGGCGGTTTCCATACGAGAAGCTTTGCTCTGCAGCTGCTTGCCCGCCGACGACAGCGGCTTGTTCACAGCGCCCAAAACGTTGGCCGACTTAGGCTGGAGGAGGCGAGAGAAAGGCGTGAGGTGAACCCGACTCCACCCGGGAGAACACAGGAATGAGACGAGGCTACGCTGAGCTTACCTTTCCTGGTGTGAAAAACGCCTTCATCTCGGATGGGAGGTAATTTTTTGTGTTGCTGAAGTTCTGAAACACAGAGCGATCTCATGTTTAAGAGCCTGTTTGTGTAAAAACCGAAGCTGGGGGTTATGCAGATAAGGTTTTCTCCTCATTAGTAAAACACGTTTTGATCTTTCCTCTTGAAACAACAGAGTGGGTGCAGGCGCTACACGTGTTACCATCAGCTACTGTAATTACACTATAAAAAAGTGTTAATTAAAAATAAAGGAAGGAAGGGCCGTTGCTGCACTTTCATTTACAAAGTCAAAGGAGCTAAAACGCACGGCAGCTTTTGTTATTCGTCGCTGCTCATTAACGAGCACCGACCTTGTCTGGTTTGGTGAAGTAGGTGGAGGGCAGCACGGGGTCTTTCGGGGACTCCAGGCTGTAGGTGGTGCTCTTTGACATGATGATGTGCATGGCTACGTCACACACTGTGTAGAGTTTCTGCGCAGGGTGAGACAATTAAAAGGTGGTTTTAATAAAGATAACGGTGACGTGCGACGTCCATATATCGCACACTCAGCAGACTCGGACGTGTCCCGTGTACCTCGTTAGTTTTGGGATCCGTGGGGGCCTGGGCGTCTTTCGTCTGTTTGATGTTCTCCACCATTTTTCTGATGAAGGCGTGGCTGTTGTTCTCGTTCTTGGCCATGATGATCTCGAGAACAAACCACAGAGCCCTGACAACGAAAGAGAAAGGTTGACGTCAGCACGTCCGAGGATTAACGAGCGACTTTAGCGACTTTTAATTAATCTAACACTTAGAGTTTGGAGCGCGTCGCCTTAAATTATAAACAAATTGATCTATGAATCATTTTCTCTCAGCAGCCAGTTGCCTTCCACATGCAGTTCACTACTCACTCTTTGATTTCTTTCAGCTGCTCGATGTCCTGTACTTTGACGTAGTCTGGGTCGTGCGCCAGGAGGTGGATGGTGTAGGGCACCACGTACTCCGGCAGCAGAGAGAACAGCTTGTCTGTCGGTGCGCACAAGATAAATATTAGAATATCTAATGACTAGAGGAGGGTTGACGACTGCTCTCTTTGCCCTGAAGTCGTCTCTCGTATATTTCAGATATTATTACATGGTTTAAAAAGTTTGTTTCGTGCTACTATCATTTTGTGGCTACTGCCGAGATTCGTGAAGATGCTAATTTTCCATTCCCTTACCGCTGATGGCAGCGTGCTGTTTGAGGTACTCTCGGCGTATGTTGACGTTTTTCACCAGGCACTGGCGAGCGTGGGCTCTCCTCTCCTTAACGGGGTCCTTGGCACACAGAGCAAATATGGCCATGTACTCCAGCGGCAGGCGGAGGCGGCACAGGCCCCGGTGAAGCTTCTGGGAAAAACACTGCCGCACCTGGTAGCACTCGTCCTAGAGGAGCAGAGAGAAAGACGCACGGAGAACAGCAGCGATGATTATAAGGACGAGGTAGACGGTGAAACTGTAACAGGGTAGATACAGGAATGATGTAGTTAATTTCAATACCTTCAAGATTTTTTAATACCTCACAGCCACTTTGAATTGTAACCATTTACACCAGTGACGCCTTTAACTTAACGGTTTTAGTTTATGATAAAGATTATAGACGACTATCATACAACTAGGAACGTAACGAATTCCTGACGATCATTAAAACTGTGTCTTTTTTTCAAAATAAAATCTGGTTAAATGATTTCAGTGTGAGTGAGTATAAGTACTTCTTGAACATTTTGAGCACATTTCAACAATACTGTGATAATTTTGATCACAATAATTGTGGAATTAAATTTTCATATAGTTACATCTCTACATAAACAGAATTAAAATACACTGGGAGAATAAATGGAAGGCAAAGTTTAAACACATGTTTAGTGTAAACAGTGTTTAGTGTATAACAGTTGCATGAACTCAAAACTAGTACACGCAGCGTTGCTGTGGCAACCTGAGTCACCCTGATGTCGGTAAAGATGAGGACACTGTCCTACGAGCCGACGTCTTAGCTGTCGCTTCTGGAGCGGCTACCAATGGCGGTGCTTTTGTATATTTTCATATGCTAATGCTAATTTTTTTGATTACACTGCTCATTTTTATTTTGCTTTAATTTAATCTCATTTTATTTTATCTTATTTTATTCATCTTTCTTGTGGTTTATTTGTGGATATTTATTTGCGACGAGGCTGTGGTGACAAAGTAATTTCCCTCGAGGATCATTAAAGTCTGTCTAAGTAACGTTAACACTCGGCTGTGGTGGCGCAACACTACTGACACAGAGGCTAGCACTAGATAGCAGCCGCTCGCGGTGGCCAACAGCGGCCTTGTGGCTAGCGCCGTGACACAGGCTGTGTTTGTGATACGCACCCAGAGTGCCAGGGCAAACTTGGGGCGGCATCTGGTCTTTCGAAAACATTGGTTATGCCCCTGAATTTAAGCCCCATACTAGTCCAGTATTTAAATTACCAGTTCATCTTTATTTTTTAGTAAACAAATAAATTCACACACTTTTTAGACTCAAATGAAAAATTTACCTCGAAAATACCTTCAACTTTTAAGACGCCATAAAGTCATGATAAGACTTTTTAAGGGTCTTAATATCCCCAAAATTGAATGATCAACTTTTAATACTTTTCAAGACCCCGCGTACACCCTGTGTAATATGGGGAGTAGAGGAGAGGAAGGTAAAGGAGGAAGGGAGCTGGGTGTTTGACAGAAAATGACAGCGCGAAGTTGAGCATCTCTGCAAAACGATATAAAACCCAGAGGAGTGAGAGAGCTTTGTGTTACATGTGGCAGTTCTTACGTTGATGACGAGAGCACACAGCTGATACTGCTCCAGTGTGATGATTTCGTGGTAACACGGCTCTTGTGCCAGTTTCAGGAGGGCGCACGCCGCCGCCAGCCGCAGCCTGGACATGTCTGGTTTACTGTCGGATGAGGAGAGTTTATTATTAAAACCTTACGTCCCCCAAGGGTCCGCGAAACAAATTAAAACCCAGCACTTCACTGAAATATGATTAGAGTCTGAAGACAAAGCTTTCTTTACCCAGGACGTCAGCTTATAAAATAAGTGCTTTTCTTTATTTACCCCATCCTGCCCTGCTCAGTCAGGTCTCCGTCACTGTGTAGAATAGCCGTCAGCATCCTCAGGGTGGAGTTGCCCGATTTGCTCTGGTTGTTCTTCACTCCTAGTAACCACCGCACCATCAGCTTTATGCCCTGGATCTGCATGGAGGACAAAGAACAGGGACAAAAATCATTGCTTTAGCAACACTATTCAAATTAACCTTACAGGTAAACAAAGTAAGAATTACCACTGCTTTGTTTGGATGTGGTTTTAAGTTTAATTCATAATAAAAACAAAGCAGTAGACTGAACAGGCAGTGTGAAGGTTTCAGGACTGACCTTAGCCAGAGTCTCTGGGGACACTTCATCATCAGGAACCCAAAGTTTGGTTGTCTTCTTGCCTGGGACCCTGTCGTTCATGAGCAGATCCTTCACGATGAAGTTGGCGACTAGAGATTTGAGGGGTGCAGCAAACTGCTCTGGGGCCAGCTGGGCGAGGTGCCCCAGGGTGGTCAAAGGAGTGATGAGCTGCTCCAGGTTAGCAGGGTCTAGGCCTTTATGCAGGGGCTGGAGAAGCACATTACATTTCATTCACAGAAATACATACAAATCTACTGGTGGTGTCACATGCATTTATCGTTTCATATAGTGACACTTTTGAGCACATTTATCATCCATCTAAAACAGCCAAACTAGACTTGTGTGATTTATTTATTTTTTTTGTTCCATTAATAAAAGCACAGCGACGAGACGACTGACCTCAAAGATCTGGGCAAAGTGTGTGTCTCTGTTGGTGAACATGGCGTTGATGCAGTGGATGGCATACTTGGCCTGGCGCGGTGGGCCCCTCTTGGCTTTGGCCTGCAGTACCGGCAGCAAAACACTAGGGGGAGCAGGCAGGAGAACACCGTTAAAAAGCCAGCCGAGCGAGTGCAGGGCGTTCTGCTCAGTGTCGCCACACGTGTTGTGCCGTCAGCTAGGAAAAATGAATGAAAAGGAAAAACATACGATTTGATATGAGGGAAACTCTCTTCCATCTTGCTGCCCGTGTTCTTGAAGATCTGTAAAGCGGCCTCGGCCACCTTCTCGTCGTCCATTTTTAGACAGCCCAGGAGAGACTCGAAAGTCTCCGCGGAGTGGAACGACACCGGGTGTGTGAACGACAGCACCTGTGTGTGATGATTAACAGGTCAAACAAGTGGTAGGCGATAAAGCAACATTTATACAGGTGCAGAATGTATTTTTTTTTCCTGTTTCAACAATTTTACTCATCATAAACGAAACCTAGGGCCTGTATTTATTTTATTTTATTTTGTATTACTTTTATTAAATTGTGCAACAGCAAAATGAAATTACTAATATTCATGACCATAATTTGCCAGCAGATATTCAGCTGGTTGTTACCTTTAGTAGCTCCAGCCCTGCTCTGATGGCCTCTTCAGTGGGAACGCCCTCCTCCTCGTCGTCAGCTGTTCCATCTATCGATTTGTTTACTTGTTTTATCAAAGCGCTGACAGATGACAGGGACAGAGGTGAAACAGGGCACATCAGAATTAACAATCCCTGGCGTTTGTACGTTTTCTATTCATGGCTCACACATAGTAGTACCTGATGGACTCTGTGTCGATGTGCACAGGAGCGATCCTCTCCAGCAGGAACTTCACCATTTCCAGGAAGGGATTGCTGGGCTGTTTGGGGCTGCCGAGCTTTTTGGTGATGTCTCGCTGAAAATATGAGAAAACAAAGCTTTTTTTTTTTAGAGCTGTCAAACCATAAACCGTTTAAAAGTGATACTGGTCGAGGTCTAGGTTTTGAGATGCTGTTGGCCCTAGATCAGGAAAGGACAGTGTCAGCTTCTTTCTAAACCGTTTTTCTGTGTGTGTGTCTGTGTCAGGCTGCATCCAGTGTGTCATTGCTATGTGGTGGGGTGGGGGTCCCTGGTCTGGTCTGGTCTGGTCTGGTCTAGTGTAGGTGGGTGGTACATGTCTAAGTAACATCCACATCAATTAATACCAGGCCCGAAAGTTTCACAACAGAACATTGAATTGTCACAAGAGGATCAATGTTATTTACTTCTCTTAATAGTGGTTTTAATGTTGTGGCTGATCAGTGCACACAGAGACCATATACAGTTTGACTCACTGCATAGGTCACAAAATCTTTGGTTGATTAGACATTTTTATATATTTTTGTTTAATTTTCACAGAAATTTTAATTTCTTTAAAAACACATTAACTCGAATTCTACATATTTTAGCAAAGGGATACATGGAGGCAGAAGGTGTTATCTATCAGTCAGTACTGCCCTCGTTCTGTGATACAGGAGCTGTTTCAACAGTGTACGATTCACACGGAGCGTCACACTAGACCTCCTGTTGGCCCCGCCCCCATCGCTGCTGAGCCATGTTTATGGCATCATACAGTCACCCTACTGTGGCACATGTTTGAAATAAATGAATATTTTAACCTGTGTATTAATTGAATAGCTTATTGTGTAATGCAAAATATTTATATTTATGAGTATAGTTTAATATAGAACACATATAGTAGGTCAGGGTCCCTATTTAATCTCTCCATCAGTTTTGGTGCTTGGCCTGATAAACGTTGAGACCCCTGACTTACTGTATACTATCTCAATGCATGCTGCCATCAATAAAAGCAAACAAATATATATAAAGTAGTGCTGTAACACAAAAACAATGTGGGACTTTTGATAAAATGTCAAACTGACGAGAAGATAAAATAACTCCGATAAAGTTTAAGTCTGCCGCAACTACAGGGGCATCGGTTCATCTGAGAGCGAAGCCAGCGGCGGGTCGACTGCGTTTCAATCAGGACACACAAACACTGTGACCTTGCACGGAAATGTCAATACTCACCACGCAGACTTCAGCCTGCTTGCAGGAGCAGCTGGGACTGACCAAGGTCTCCAATTGATCTCTGATTCGCTCGTCGTCGTCCAGGACCTGAGCCAGCTTCTTCACAAAGTCCTGAGCCTTACCCGGGTCTGGCAGGTTCCCTGTAGACCAACAGAGAAATTATGAAATAAAGGGTCTTTGACATTCGACATTTAAGCATCTGGAGTAAGTTTTCTGGATTAAATTTCATTTGTTTAACTCGTTTAAGAAACATTTCTTACTTGTGATCACCATGACTTTGGCGAATACAGCCTTGCTGGACGCTTCAGACTAAACAAAACAAAAGAGAGAACAGTTTAGAAACACGGCACACGGATTATCCGTTAACCAGAGGCTTGGCGGTGCACGTCAGTCAGAATTACCTTGGGTTTTTTAACCAGGTCCAACAGGTCTTTCACATGATGTCTCAACAGATTCTGGCACTTCCACATCTCATTCAAAGCTCTGCGTGGGAGACACATGGTGAGAAGACAGAAGACACCTCAAAAGTTTCAAGATTTGTTTCTATCAGAACGTCCCCATTTTTACAAAACAAGTAAAAAAAACGACTTACTTCACAGCATTCGTGTCCAGGGTGGCATACAGGTAGTAAAGACACTTCATCCTCTCAGTGGTTTCCAGGTTGTGAGGAACCATGTACTGAGCGAAGACCCGCTCAACCAACAACCTAAAGCATAAGGAGGGAAAAAGTCATCAAGTTTATTCCTACTAATGCAGCACGCAGAAGGAAAACGAGATCACATCTCTCCATTCTTGGGAAAACTAATTTATAAATGTCATGGATTTCTTTTCAGGCTCATTATGGCCCAGCTCCAGGCTACATTTCAGAATTTGATCACATTAATATTTACTCTTCACACTAGTGAATTATTTTAACAGTATTACATTGTCTTCATTTATTTTATTGATATTAGTCTAATAAAGTCTATATTTTTATATTAGTAGCTTGTTAAAGAACTGGAATGTGCTATAGAAATAAAATAATATTTTTATTATTACTATATTTGTATAAAATGACCATCTACATCAAGGTGTAAAAGTCTCTCCAAAATAAATAAATAAATATATATATATACATAACTACTGCTATAATAATTATAACAATAAAAATAAGTTATTTTTTTAAAGGGGGGATTTGTTGAACAAGTGTATCAACACTTCCTGCTACCACACAGACGAGCAGCTCCACTGCAGCAGAGTGATTTAAAGGGAAACTACACCCACATTCACTCTCCTGCGGGCAGACCTGACGTGGTAATGTCTCCTGGAGGTGTTTTTTTCCATCTTCTTTTTGGTTGTTATCCTGCCTTTTTAAATAGTTAATCTTCTGCTTTAGCTGGTGACATTTTGCGTAACGACTCTGAACAGACCCCAGAGAGGTACTGCAGCCTCTCCGTGATGAGCATGTGTAGGTGGGGAAACAATAACACACCGAACATCCTGGTTCAAAGTGAAGAAAGTGACGCTGCGGCTGAGCCGTCCGGCTTTTAAAAGGTAACAAAAATAAATTCATGCACACAACTTGCAGATGAAAACAAGTGTAAACGCTTCTTTAGTGATATTTCCCCCCTCTAACTGCAGCCACACACATGCAGACTGCCTAAGCTCTTTAAACTCTAAAAGGACGCCTTTCAAAGAGGTGGTGTTTGGTGCACTGCCAAAATCTGCTGCAAAACACATCAGTCTGATGCTAATATCTACATTTAGCTGATTATCCAAAGAACAAGTTCTTGTGACGTAATGAGACGCTGAAATCTACGCTTCAGTGTCAACAGCAGCTTTTTTGGCTCCTCGCTCACACAAACTGAACAAAAGCAACTGATTCGAGGGACTCGGAGAGAGTCTAACCAGCTTCTAAAGAGAAACCGCTTTGCTTTACCTTTAAAACACTTGCCGCGTTTTAAAGGCTTCATCGAAATTCATGAAGGTCGGGGGAAAACATGCACACAAACCTGTCATCAATGCTGTTCTGGTAGTAGATATGAAGCAGCTTGTCTTTGATCCATGAAATCTGTTTAGAGGCCTCCCTGCCTCCCTCCCCCTGAAGCGAGTACTTCCTGTAGATAGATGCCAGGCCCATCATGGCCTCCTTGCGTACGCGCCACTGATTGGAGATGAAGAGACATTTGCAATTAAAACTAGTTTAAAGTGAATTATTTTATATAGAAGGAGCAGCAGCAGCTGGAAACATGGGGGATAAGAAAATGAAGAACAAGCCATCCTGATCAGACAGCTCGATTCACAAGTGACGGTGAATTAACCAATTAACCTGAGACCCTGCGTCCTCATACGGGGACATTACGTTTTAGGTTTGTGGCAGCTTATTCCACTTCATTTAGATCTATTGTCCTCATGGGTGGACACTTTAGTCCTCCATCTATAGGTAGCAAAGGTCAATACACTTCTCTTGGTAAGAACATGATAGCGGGCTGATACATTCTGCAGTCAATCACGGGGAAAAAGTGGACAAGGTACAAAACCTAATCAAATTATACAGTTTAAACTTGTTTATTTACGCTTATTAAAACTTTTCTAGTTTGATATTATGTGCAAATGTAAGAAATTCAATCAATAGCAATGAGCTACGATGTCACTAATTAGCAAGTACTCATTTGAGGACATTGGGATTCCATTGTTAGCAATTGTGTTTCCAAATAAAGTAAATAGTTTTGTAATTGCTTACACACTGGCGACTCTATTGTATTATACGGCAAAATAATCCCTGCGTCCATAAATGAGGACTTAAAAAAAAAAAAAAAAAAATTAAAAAAGCTACTTTCTTAGTTGTACTTTTAAGATCCTACTAATCCCAAATACCTTGGAGATATTAAAAATGCAAACCAAACAAGAGCTCAGGCCTCAGGGGGAAACGCCACATGCTCTTTTAATGGAGGAATATATCTGGTGGAGTCTACTATGATTCATTGGCATCATTTTATTTTATTTATTTTTTTACTAACTTACTTGAATGGTTTCTCTCTTAATTGGTGCTGAAAACCAACAGCAAGTCATAAACAATACTTGAGAACTATGCCAAAAAATGTGCAAGTGGAGTTGGCCACTCTGATAACATATGTTTTCCTCCATCTGTTTGTTCATTGAGATGCGACATGCAGACGCGTCCTTCGTTTGACACCATAAGTCTATTTTTTCCCCCAAACTTTCAGACAGATGTTCAGGCCTGTGTGTACTGCCCAGATCTTAACTTGATTTATTACGTCTAAACTGAAAAAGAAAATCCTATAGGTTTCAGTTTATGTTGATGTTAAAATGAATTAAATGACTGTGGATGTCTGAGGACGCCAGAAAAACTAATAATACAGTTGCTGTAAGCTATGGCTTAAATAAAAGAACAAACAACAATAATGCTGTTTTGGCCGTGGTATAAAATCTCATGTTGCACACACTTCCACATATATGTTGTCACTTTAACATCACGGCCAATCCTAGAAGACAAACAGGACAGAGCGAGGCTCCCTCAGAGAGCAGCCGTTATGATAATGAAGTAACAACATCAGTGGTGAAAAGACACTTTGCAATTTGTCCACTAAGTGGATGACAGTCCCAAATGACAGCAGGTTAATAGTGCTTTAAGTCCAACATAAAACAGGGGTCAAGTATCATTAAAGTGCATGTCAAAAAAGACGACAGATCACAAATTACAAGCATCACCCTCTAATAAAAGGATAAGATGTATAAGCATGTACACACATACTCTCAGGGGTCACCTCAAACACACACAAATAAATACACTCACTGTCCACCTTATTAAGTAAAACTATTCAACTGCTCATTAACGCAGATATTTAATCACCCAATCACATGGTAAGTAGTTAAACCCGAGCATCAGACAGGGGAAGATAGTTGATTACAGGGGGGTTGAACGTGGTGTGGTTGTTGGTGTTAGACTGAGTATTTTAGAAACTGCTGATCTACCAGGATTTTCACACACACACATCTAGCTCCAGGGTTTACAGAGAAAACATGGGCTACAGCAGCAGATGGGCAACACGGGCCGACACTGCTGCAGCTACAAGAAAGGAAATGAGGAGCTAATTCACCACGGCTCAGCGAAGTAAAAAACTACAGTCAACTAAGGGGATGACAGTCCCAAATGACAGGCCAGCAGTACTTTATATGAAACAGTGGTGAAGCATAATTTAAGGCCAACATATAATATGCCAACAAAGATGATGTAGCACAGATTACAAGCATCACTGTCTAATAAACCTTGGGCACTTTAGTATCAATTTAGAGTTGTTTAAATGTCTATTGGTGCTGACAATGACCTTACCTTTATGACCACAGTAAACCCATCTCCTCATACTTCCACCAAGACTAAGCACCAAAGCTAAAATCATTTCAAAGTCGTTTCATCAACAAGACAATGAGCTCACTGTTCTTGAAATGCCTCCATGGCCACCACATTTGAGTCTAATAGGGCACATATGGGTTGTGGTGGAACAGGAGGGCAGAAACTACGTGATGCTGTGACGTCAATATGAACCAAACAAAAGAAAAAGGGCGGGTTGTAACCAGTACTAGTGAGGTGAATGTTCCCCATGTCTCCCATGCTACTGGGGAACAGGGGTGGGTATTGACAAGGACTTCACGATACGATACGTATCACGATACTTGAGCCACGATACAATAAGTTATTGAAATATTATATAAATTGCAATATTCTACATAGTTCACTGCAAAATTTTGAATGCAATTTAAAATACAAGTTGTATAAATGTAAATGTAGTAAATGTAGATATTAAGACGTTCAAAATATTGTATCAGAAGAAAAAGTATCACGATATATTGCCCTATCGATATTTTTTCCCACCCCTACTGGGGAATCTTAAATCTCCCCACATATCATCATTATAAACACCGATATAAACCGGCGTGAACTAAAATTTCACACCATTTTCCCCGGACTCATCTAGATCTACATACAGAATATTGGCACTCGCTCAAGACTTTCGCACTCGCTCACTTACTCTCTTGTCCAGGGTCCTCTCCTTTACAAAATTCAGCAACGCATCATTGACCAGAGACAAGTCTTTCTTGGCAGCAGTTACTATAGAGACGATGACGTCGTGGCGGATGGCCTCCTCCGGGTCATGTGATCGGACCCTCAAGAATTCTGGGAAAGGAGACGGGAACAAATGAGTGGGATGTGAGAGAACTGGCTACGGCTCCAAAACTGCTAAAATACCAGGAAAATACTTCTCATTGCACACACACACAGAGACACACTTCAAAGAAACATCAATAGTAATTTATTAAGGGGAGATGCTAAGCTGAAAAATGCATTCTACGCCAACAGAAATGGGTTTCATGCCGATACACTTCTTACCACGTAAAAGAATTTGAAGTCAGTGTTAAGTGTATTTACCTGTGAGGTCTTTGGCCAGATCAGGGTGGTTCATGAGACAGTGACTGGCAAACTTAACACACTCCAGTCTGATAGGCACATGGATGTCATTAAACCTTGTGGGCAAAAGAAATCAGCAACTTTAAAAGACATTTTTTTTTTTCATTTAGACAAATATCATCTAACATATTAGTATTTGAGGAAGGCAAGTTTAAGATCTTAAGATGCATTAAAATCACAAAGAACGAATTCTGATCATAATGTTGAGACTAGACACTTTCTGTAAGAATAAATGGTTGTGCTTTAACAAAAAATCGCATGTTGGAAAGACAGTGCGATCTCCGCCCATATACTGCTCATGAACATATTTTCAGGATCTGTGAATGCCAAGGCCACAACACCGAAGCCCACCTGCCCAGGTAACACTGCCAGAGTGGTTTGTTCTGCGCAGCCAACTCCGAGTCCTTGGCTCCAAACATCTTAGCCAGGAGCTTCACCACCTGCAGCCTCTCGTCATTATCATTACTCTGCAGAAATAAAATTAAAAAAAAAAAAAAAGAGAGAGAGAGAGGGAGAAATGATGCACCGAAACTGGCTGTGTTGCCCAGACAGACGCATTTACATTAACTGCATTGAAAACATTATCATTTTTATAACATTTAATGGCAGCTGTTTTGGTATCGATCTTGTGGAAATGAAACAAAGGAAGGTGCGACGGGGGAAGGAGAGAGGACGACGGACGTCAGAGCCGAGAAGAACCAGGAGAGATTACGATGAATAAAACGGTGAGAAAGGATGAACGGACGTGAGAGAGAAAGACGGACGCAGAGAAAGAGAGAGATGGAGAAAGCAGTCAGTGGCAGAGAGATTTTATCGCAGCTATTATTTGGAGGAGACAGCAGTGATCTACACTCTCTCTGAACAGTTAATGAGCGTTATCCATCAGCGGGAAGCCTTTATGAGACGCTGCAGAGGCAACATTATGCTGACTGGCTGACTGCTTTATCTTTCTAATATGAAACAACAAACCTGCAGAGAAAGACAAAAAGGGCAGTTCTGTGGGTAATGATCAGAGAATTCAGGTTTTTAGTGTGGACTGTGTATAGCCTCATAGCACCGACGTTAGTATAGGCAATGTTAGAATAACGGCTACAAATATTACAGCGAAGACTAATTAGATAACAACAATTGTACTGACAAGGTTGAGAAAGGCGCAACATGACAAGTTTAAGACACCAATAATAATTATTTAGCTACTTAACCATGAATCTAAAAATCCATACTTTAGTTTAGTGCCTAAATGTTTGATTAAAGTAGCGTTTGTTGCTCTTTACCTTGAGTTTAAACTCCAGCTGTGGCAGCACTGAGAGCAGCAGGTGGCTGTCGATGTTGTAAAGCTCCAAGATGAGGTCAAACACGTGTTCGGAGAGATCGCTGACTGAGGTCTTCCCCAGCATCAGCACCTGGTTGAAGAACTGATAAGGGAGACAGAGAGGGAGGCATGAGGCTGCTGAGAAAAATCCTCCATCATTCTGCAACTCAAACAGCAACTTTTGAACGATACGGCTTCTCTATACAGATTGTATATGATGTCCGGACACAGAAGGATGTGCAACAAAAGGCTTTTACTACGAAAGTCAAAGTTAACATTTTTTTCGCAATGCAATTAATGTACACAGCCTCTGTGATTTGACTGTTTGCCCACCTCATAGCTAAGGAAACCACAAAGTCATGCGCCTCCTTAAGCTTTGTTTCTGCCAAGACTTACATCGAACACAGTTCATCCAGGTTTAAATGCAATATAAAGCTCTTAGGATCACTTCCGGTTGCATGACACAAAAGCTACATAAAAGTGCAAAGAGATACTTTAATAAATAGGGAGTGGGTCAAATATTTATTCGTACATTGGTGATGTAGGGTTCGATTGCTTGGGCAGTCCTCTTCAGCAGAGCTTTGGCCAGGTCGTATGCTTGTTTGTTCAGATTCTAGAAAGACAGAGGAAAGAAGAAACAAAGTAAAACGGCAGGTCAGCGAGATATGCAGAGAAATAGGGGAGTAGTTCATTATTTCTTGTCCCATTAGGATACAGGAGGCACAGATGTTCACACATATTTGCGAACCGCATCTTAAAGCTGCTTTACCTACACTCGCCTGCAGGGGTCTCACTGAATTACAGGGCATGGAAAATTATATTGTCCTCAGTTCACCGACAACATCCACTCTCTTCAGAAGTCCCCTACTGTGCAGTTTCTGCTCACATCACTGTTCATGCTGGTACTACTTGTGTGTATTTTTGAATGCAAATGATAAATGCTTTTATCCACTCTCCAATTTACGTACACGCACAGCTGCTACTAGAGTTCTCTGCACATGCGTGTTCACAAGTTGTGCACGTACCTTGTGCGCCGGCACCAGGTTGACCAGCACGGTGTCCAGCAGCTCCTGCGACACGGTGTCTCCCTCGCAGATGATGGAGCTCATCAGGTCCACCATGTGCATGTGCACTTTCTGGTTGTGGCCGTTGCTAGGGAAACAAGGCACCAAAAGGTCACACGGAGCATCTTCACTCGGCGGCGGCATTTCGTGAGGAATTTGTGTTTTTATCTCATTATTAAAACAAAACTGACCTCGTGGAAAAATGTCTGAGCGACTGTGCAAATGAAGTGATCCCGCAGAGCGGCTCTAGTGCGCTCGTAACGATGTGCGTTACAGCAGGAAGCGAAGCTTATTGCTTAGATTTGTATCTCAACGACTGCTTTCCTTAATGCTACCAGGCATTACTAGTCTCATTACCTCCCATTCACTGAAAGAGTCACTTATACACACACACACCTACACAAACATGAGGGTTGCATTCACCAGCAACTTATTGGCTCACTGCAAATATGTCAAGTAGAAAGCTCTTTTGATCTTTTAACTGCATGTAGTTAAAAAAAAAAAAAAAAAAAAAAAAAAGCACCATGTTGGCAGACTTGACACACACTTCCACAGTTTGTTCCCCGATGGCAAAGAGCCAAATTCGGTACTGCAGGATTTAGCCCTCGAGGTTGTGTTCAGCAGAGAGAAATTGAGTGGAAAAGAAAGAAGAGGGGGAGAGCAATCGCAGACAAACAGCCGGACTGCTGCCGTGCTGCTTCGTGATGGAGCAGCAGAGACAGGCTGAGACGTTAGAGCCGCAGCAGCTCGTCTCCGTCATTAAGGACCGCCACAGCCCAAAGAAAGACACAGAGAAGAAAATCGTACACCGTGACGAACACAGTGGTGGCTTCCCATCAAAGCACTTACTTGATGACCTGGAAGAGCGTCCTGTAAAGCTGCGTGAAGATCTCGTTGCTGTCTTCGAGCTCGAAGCAAATGTTGTAGGACTTCACCCACGCTATGTTCTGCACAAAAGAGAGGAGGCAAGATGTTAGTAACTGTCGAATTTACAATGCAGATGCCAACCAGGAAGGTGAAGGAAGGCAGTCAGTGCGTTTACATGCACAGCTTAATAGACCTATGCTCAAAATTCGACTTTTCTGAATGCGCTCCCTGTCCCAGTTTACATGCAACAGAGAAAACTGAACAACCGGCGGGAGAATGTCCCCCTCCTCCACACTAGGTGGCGATATGCGTCTTTTCAGTGCGTTAATACGGCCCCCTTTCCGTTTCATCCATTACATCAAACAACTGGAGTCATTCATGCGTCAGACCAGCATTGATGGAGATGGATAATAATTCAGCTTTTTTAATCTTGTACGTAATGTAAATGCTACTTATGGTGCAGATAAGATGTGCGCTATCCCTCAGGTGGTTCCTCTACCGGCTCTGTTTACCTTCTTCTTCTGTGACCAGCTTTCTTGGATGTTTTTGTTTTATCAGGGTCACACACCAGCGCAGCGGCTGTGGAGCATGTGCATACGCGCTGTCCAGTTAAAGTCCAGTTAGAGTCGGATTAAGGCAATTATTTGTTTTTTCCGTGCATTTCACCTTTGATTTTGGTCTCTACCAATCTCTGGGGGAAATATCAAACTCTTTGGCTGTTAAATGCTCCATTACGCCCACTAACTTGATGCCAGCTGTGTTCAGAACCTTTCTATTGCTTCTGGCTGCAGTGACACTGAACCTAATGAGTGAAGTCACAGCCCGAACAATGAGCAGAGCCTCGGTGTAAAGATCCGAATTTCCCAAAGGAAGCTGCAGATTCAGCTGATGATTCTCCGAGGGGTTCGTTTCCAGTCCATGTTGGATTAAAAACAACACCCTCTGTATGGTGACTGTACTTAATGATTAGAATTTAATTGCTACTGTGAGTGCAGAGCAATTATAATCATTAAAACTGCGCCATTTCCCATTTTTCCAAAAATAACTTCAGGCGTTCTATTTACTCTCTGATTATAACAGATGTTTTTAAAATCTAAATTTTTAATAATCTCCCACTTGCAAACAAAAGGCTTCCAATTAGAGACTATTTGTCCTTGGATTTCAATCTGAGGTGGCTTCTTGGTGCAAACTCATAAATAATCATAAACCCCCTTGAAAGCAAAATAAACGACACGCGCAGGGAGATGGAAAAACAAACGCGACTACCAATGCATCAGAGCGAGATTCTTAAAAAATGTATAAAAACTTGCTAAAAATACTTAACACTGTTATTATCTATTTTGACTTTATAGAGTTCAGTGCCCTGCTGCCTGAAGGAGATAACAAAACACTGACAGATCGCTGCAGATATAAACTCAGTCGCACAGCCAGAAAGAGTGCACGTCGTCGTATTACCACCGCTTCCTCCTATTCATCCCTACACTCGTCTCTCACGCTGGTTATTTAATACAATACAATTACATAAGCCCTTGAACACACACAAGCATTAGTAAACACAATCAGAGACAAGAGATCAAATGCAGCAAAAAAATGAATAATTCAGTGAAATAAAAGAAACGCTGACATTTACAGAATTAACCTTGGGAAGGTCTGCACAGGTTAAGTTGTTCACATTAACCTCACGAGTAAGTGTCTTTGTAGCCATTCATAGCTGTTAAATAAAATATCATTCCACCAGCAAAAAAAAAAAACAATTGCTCCAAATGTAGGTCTCCAATTATTAATAAAAGCAAGAGCAGATGAATGTTTGCAGAAAGTGACCGGTTACAAAAACAAGTGGCATCAATCAGAGAGGTACTTCATAAAGATTACTTTTAAGAAAGGCTTATTTTTGTCAGGAAACGCTTTCATGAAAAGTCCGATTACATCAATCTGGATTTTCAGTTACCATGGGAACGTATCCATAACATAAGGTTTAGGATTAGCATCGATTCATCCCCACAGACACGTGTCGTAACGTGAAAAACATTTCTCACAATATTTCAGTGTATAAATACTCATTTCTAAAGGCTAACTAATGGAGATAAATATATAATGTGGGCACAGACGTCTGCAGCAGCATTCAAAGCCAAATTATTTGGGATTTAGGATCCGTAAGCACACAGACCAGACCTAAAGTATTCAAAGTGTCCTACCTCCAGCAGGTAGAAGTATCTGTTGAACTGCGCACTTTTCGTGTCCTCCAGTCCTTTGAGCTGTCTCGTGATGAACATGAAAATGTCCTGGAGAGAAAAAAACAAAAACAAACAAACACACGCATAATGAGCACGCTAGACAAGCAGCTGCAGTCACTGGCAAAACTCTGACGCGAGAAAAATATACATTCACAAAACTGTTACTGACAAGAGCCCCTTTTTATCCAACACCAACTATGAAAACACCGGCGCGGTGCACTGTACGTTAAGACCTGTTGCTGAATGCTGGTTTGTGTTTGACTACTCAACCGCATGTGTTAGTAAGCTCTATAATAAAAAGTGTGAGTCATGTCACACATTCTGCCAAATGCTGCACAAGGTTGGCACTTGAACGCCCCAATTTGTTAGCGAATGCTCCAGAGAAGCTGCAGTGGGGTTATGCAATTAAAACAGTGATGTAATTTTGCAGATTTTTTTATTTATTTTTTTTATGTGAGTGAGTAAAAACTTCATTATCGCACCTTGAGCTTATCTGGGGAGGTGTAGGGCGCCTCCGGTGCGTAAATCCTGAATATGTCCGCCAGGCAGCAGGCCACCAGCAGACGCACGTCCTTGTCTGGGTGCTTGAGGAAGAAGTCCGAGGCCAGGTGGAGCGCCAGGTTCAGGTACAGCTCCTTCTCTTCCTCCGAGTCCTGGTCCATGTCCATGAAGGTTTTCACCACCATCTGGAAACGGTTTGGGGGGCATTAATCACCGGCTGCGTTTGCCAAAGAGCAAGTTGGGGGCTGACAGCCATCAATCCGAGACGATGAGGCTTGAAACCCTTTCGGTTTGTTCAGGCGCAGCGTGAAAAGTAAATAACGCAATAAGAAACGAAAAGCTCGGGCCAATCTTCTATTCTACCATTAAGCAATAACACTTCCTAACAAGCCATCACTACTTTAAAAGTAGAACCACATAAGGCAGCCGGCGATGCGATAATATCACACCGAGAGGCCAGATGTGCGACCGCGGTTGCAAACAGGCGACCGTGAGAGAGACACTGACCTTGAGCCTGCGGACCATTTCCTCTTTGGAGATTTTGTCAGAGATCTCCTTGACCCCCGGAGGGTAGGTCACCTTCCCGTCTGCGGCTCGAGCTTTAGAGTGAGCCATCCTCTTTAGCTCTTCACTGCCTGAGGAGGGGAAAAAAAAGAAAAAAACACATTATATTTATAATGAACCGGGGAGAGTGTCGTGGTGGCCGGGCGTGAGAGAGAAGAGAAATAAACCTCGAAAGCCTTGAAAATTTGCTGAATCCCCACAAAAAAAAAGCAAGAAGAAAAAGAATCTAAATAGTTCAAAGCTACCAAAGAGGCGTGCAATAGAGCAGCCTCTGAAATATTCAGCGAGGCATTCACGGCGCAGTAATAGCTTTCTACGAGTGCGGGACAAAATGACTGCATTCGGGGAGCAGGGCTCGATATTCGCCGTGCGCCGCGGCTACCACTGTGTGCCACTCATTACCGCGGCAACTAGCACACCACCGAATTTGAGTTTAGATTATTCGCATGACGCAGAACGGGTTTTGACTTTCCATTCCACTCATGGCCCGATCAAGCCAACACGGCACTTTGGCAACAGCTACTAAACTAACCCCTCTCGCCCAAGCCAAGGCTTTGTGTCCATTAACCATATTAAAAAAAAAAAAGAAAAAAAAAAAAAAAGGAGCAGAAATGCGTCCACCCGGGAAGAGGACTTCTTTTTTTCCCTGCTATATCTTACCTACCTCCCCATTTGTCGGGCAAAAACACAAGCCTGAGTCATGGTTTATAAATATACAAGAGTCTGCATGGAGAGCTGAGCAGGTAATGTTTCCTAAAAAAAAAAAAAAAAAAAGTGTCTTATACACCGCGGAAGACGTTCAGAAAATGTCTGAAGCATTCAGTACAAAAATCCATTAATCTAAAGGGTTATTCCCAGGAGGCCGATAGTGTTTTCATACCAATATATCAGAAAACCACAATCTTAAGAAGCGGCCCGAGACGGCGCAACTCTCTCATTCACAAATTCAAATTTAATGCCGTGCCACCAGCATGAATATTTCAGCGTTTCTGGTCCAAACAACAAAATAACCAAGTTGAAGAGTTCATCTCTGTATGTGAAGAAGACACGTGTGTGGGATTTTTTTTTTTTTTTCATTTCGCAACCTAATTCATCGAGATAATTTACATCCACTGGTCCTTTTATTAGATACACTAGTGAAAATGAGTCTGGAGACGGTTGCGGCGAAGGTTATTAGATTAGATTAAACTTTAATGTCATTACACATGTACAGGTACAGGGCAATGAGATGCAGTGTAGCATCTATCCAGAAGTGGAATAAGCAGCGAGCGCATGTAGCATAAACAGTGTGGTTATGGTTTCCAGCATTCATCTGTGTTTTATGGTGCAGGCTGTGGTTTGTAGTAGGGATGTCAGCATCAAGGCCCGAAACCAGGCATTTTTTTTAAATTACTGGCTTGATATCGGGCTTCAGCTGAACCCGACCTTTTGTGGTTATTTATTTTAAGTCGGCCATG
Organism: Mugil cephalus; assembly: GCF_022458985.1. Classification (NCBI taxonomy): domain Eukaryota; kingdom Metazoa; phylum Chordata; class Actinopteri; order Mugiliformes; family Mugilidae; genus Mugil; species Mugil cephalus. The sequence goes on along the minus strand of NC_061784.1, from coordinate 13,265,873 downwards.
AATCAAAACCATATCCCTGTAGTGTCGAGCTCCTTCGCCCTGTTGTTTTAATGGCGGTTGGCTGGCGTCAAACCCAAAAACAAAACAAAGGAGATGATGCTTTCTTCTCGTCCTTCTGTTTTAGCGGCGGCTGGCTCGCATCAAAGCTACCAACAATCAAAGAGGATGACTAAACGTGACTAAACGTGTCGGCTCTGTGGTAGTAAGTACTTTACTGTGGAAAATGAAGTCAGTCAAACTTTACGTTGAACGCTACATTTAAAAAAAAAAAAAAGTTTGCAAGAGACAAAAGTAGAAGATATTCCAGAGAAGGTTGAGGAGTTTATGGTGTTGGATGACCAGGCCGTTCCCGTAGATGTCTGGTGTTTACGGTCTGTCTGAGCTTCTGGAGCCGGGGGGAGGTAGCCTCTCCTCGCTACATTAGCTTTGACAGCGCTACTCCAGCCACACCGCTCATATGTGATGTAGGACAACGCAAGTAAAATAAGAGAAGCCTTCATGAATCTCAAGGCTCAAGATCAGCGCCAGATCTGAGGGCAAAGAAACTAGATGGGGAGATCCCTGGTTTGTAGCATTATGGAGTTGCAATGTGTTTCTATTATTTTGAAAACCCTTTTTAGTCGGCGGTCTAGGCAAAATAACAAAAACACTTGTGTTTAATTTAGTAGTTTAACAGCCTCACAGACTAAATCCTTCAAAATGATCACACAGTTGAATTAATACATTTCTTACGTCGTTCCAGCAGAAACTGAACGTTACAACTCGACTATTATATTAGAATAAATTTGCTTTCGGTGGTGCGCCTACTGTTTTGGAAAGTAATCGTTATCTTTGTTCTACAACGGGCACCAGAAACTGCACGTAAACCAGCAGTGAAATCCAGTGATTAAGCAAAGCTGCAGAGAAAATGATCGCGTTGTGAGTCAGACGCAGAAACCACAGAATGAAAGTGTCGACATGAAGAAGCTGTAACGTTGCATGGTTTACAGGGATTCCCCCTGGATTTCCGTACACGGGCTACCTCCACGCCGCCAACTTTAAATCGCTATTTCCACTGCTAGAAGGTGGGCAGAACGAGGCCAAAGGGATACTGGGTACTTTTCAGTACCTCGGTCCGAAGCAGGTGAACTGAACGCTGCTTACTACCGACTGGTCAGAAAACAATCGTCACGATGCAGCGCCGGGTACAAAGCAGGATGTTTTGGTTTTGACTGGAGGGATGAGTGTTTCTGACTAGTAGTGAGCTGCTCACTTTTAACCTTCTGCTCTCGTGTCGGTTTATTATAACGACTGGAAAAGTAATGTCGTTCTGGACCAACCCGGAGGTGAAGGCTTTTCTGTCGTTGTCGGGAGAAGAGATATAGGGCGGGAGTCGTGCTGTTAAAATACAGTTCAAACAGTGACAAACACTTTCGTTCAAGGAGCGAACTGTGAAAACTCCACTGAACACATGTGAAAATAAGATGCCTACGCACCGTGTTATCCAGCGTACGCGTAGTTTGCTTCGGATCAACGGGTTTCGGCGGCTGCAGGCAAGTTATCTATGGCTCAATACCTCACGGTGTCTCATTAGATGAATTCGCATGTTGGTCGTGTTCCTTGAATATCTAACTGGAGCGAAGCGCAGTTTGCAAACCGCGTGCCCTTTGTCCGGCTTATTAGTACCTGCCTCCAAACGCCGGCTCTCAATTTTTCTTAAAATGAGCCGCTGAGTTCGCTCATCACTGCGGGAAATACACAAGGAACTCAACACAACTAGAGGCGTGACTGCAAAACAATTCTGTCACGTTGGGGCTGACTCTGCGTAAACCACTGAAGTGTTGAGCGTAAACCAGGCTATAGTGGTGGATACGACCATTAATGGGGCTGTTCGTGTTGAAGTTGCAACGCCGTGGTCTAGAATAGGGCAGGGGAGCCTTTCAGTGGGGTCACCGCAACGCTACAACGGCCGGTGGAGGCAACTAGTGGGATTTTTTTTATAACTATGAGCATTGGTACCTTGTTTGCCTGAAGGAAACTGTATTACGAGTCTTTGCAGTTAGTAGCTCAAACTGCTGTTTGATGGCGAACGGTGCAGGCAGGGAGCAAAGCAACCAGCGGCTAAGAGACCTCTCAAATATCACCAAAACATTTTCTCGCTCTCATGAGGCATTTCCCCATTGACTGGAGATGATGCAGGGGGTCACGTGACCAGCTCATTTGACGTCCATCTTCTTTCAAAGAGAAGCCTCGCATGACGAGAATTTATGGGATATCGCCAAACAAGTCTTTACCAGAGTTTCAGCTAATTCAATGGAAACACGTACAAAGCTCAATTTGTACTTTAGCAAAATTGCAGAAGTATCGCTTTTATTTCGCAGCAGCTTCTGACATGCACCTCTCCAGAAATGTAACTATGCGTATGTAACTGCGGCGACTCAGATTGCAAGAGCTGTGATTGGTCCGCTTGGTAGCAGCATGTTTTCTCTTTAGTATTTCCGACATTTCAGCTTCTCCATCTCCTGCACTTTTCAAATTGATTGTTTTGGATCAATGAAGATGGATCGCATCGATGAAAGGTTAACTGAGGGGGTTTGGAGATACAGATATTTGCACGACTTGTCTAAGGCAAAAGTTCAGCATTGTTGAAAGTGAAGCAGGAAGTAGGAACAAAAATGAACCCAAACGGCAAAAAAAGACACAGCGCTGACTAGTGTTTGGGCGGCGGTTACAGAGCGAGACAGACTGACGAGCGCACCAGTATAAATGTGGAGTTGGCCATGTGCATAGGTTACAGCGTTTATGTCCCACGCTGCTATAAAAGAGCCTTAGGTTTGGGCACAAGACAACCAAAAGAAAAAGACAGGGTCAAGGATGAATATTTGAACTTCAACTCATAAAGAAAAGAGGTTTTTAAGAAGGGCAGCCCAAAGCCTCTCTCCTCTGAGACAATGACACGCACAGATGCAGCCAAACCGAGCTGGGAGAATGACTGGATGATGAGGTCTGGCCAGAGGGCCTTTCCCATGCAAGATACAAAAACAAATGGCATGAAAGATGAAAGGCAAACCAATTTGAACCGTTCGTGTGTTTTTACAGGGTGTCCTCAGATTCATTTCTTGATGTGTTATCACTGCTGTGTTGTAATACGTTTATTACATTAGCTGTGACTTCATAACAACTGTTATTTAAGTTTTGATTGCGAGGGAGTAACTCAAAACTGGAACCACATCCCACGTGCTCATCAAGAAATCCATGAACACACACCTTACTTTAGATAATTTATCCATGTGTCAATTACACATTAAATTCATTCATTATGACCAAATAAACCATTTGTTGTATTTTTCTTCAGCAAAATGTCCAACATTCGCTCCTGATTCTCAAATGTGACGATGTTTTTTGTCAAACTTGTGAACTATTTTAAGGATTTATGGTCCCAAAAAAAAAAGATTGAATGCAATCGGCAGATCAGTTGTAGCCCTATTAAGTTTTTCGCTTACTTAACCACTAACGCAGTCATTTTTCATAGACCATTACAACGAATAGCAAACACAATTAATAATCTAATTCTGGCTCCTGTGTTGTAAAAGTAGTATAACAGCGTGAAGAGGTCGACAGTGACTTCTACGGGAAACCTGTAGTTTGTATGTTGGACAGAAAATAGAGACAAATGAAAAGTACCTCTTTTTTCCCCACATTGCCATAATAACTGCTTCACTTTCACGTTTAACAGCAGAATATCTTGATTATGTGGCATAAACCCGCACGATTAAAAGTGATGTTTTCCTTCTGGGCCAATATTTACTTCAAGGTTAAACTACCTTTTACGAAAGTATTAAACGCATACCGGCATTAAAGCATTAAATAAATCCACATTTGATGCTTTAATTCATGTCGCTTTTGACAGAGGAGGAAAACTGATTACGATGAAGCAGTCTGGGTCAGTAGGTCTGCCGTCTGACAAAGGCGCTTGATTTAGAGGCGAGACCGCAGCAGAGAGTTATGAATCACAACCAAACAATTTCTGCAGCTGTACTTGAGCTTTTACAAACACACACACACACATGCAGGGCAAAACACGCACACACACACACACACACACACTGGACACTGGCTGGCAGCCAATTGCTTGATTCTGACCTTCTTTTCCACCCCACAGCTGCTGCCAGATTCAAGTCCATCCCTCTCTCTTTCTACCACGACGACACACACGGAGAGAGGCCTGGCAGCCAATCGGAGGAGATTATTTCTCAACCTGGTGTATCTGTGTGGGCAGCACGCACCGGGGAACATTTCACAAGATGCAGGGGTAACTAATCACATGGGGGGGAAAGGCTTTACCATACACGCAGTCTCTTGAAGAGGGGCTACGTTCAACTCATCGCCGGTTTATCGCAATCAAACACATTTACCGTCCCGCAGAGGGTTTTCTCTGCCCCCCCTTTAACCACAGCTGCCAGCAGAAGTCTGAAGGTGCAGAGCCATCCCCCCGTAACCTAATCTGAACCTACACAGAGACATCCTTGGTTTTAACCCCGCTGGCTGGTGACCGGGGGAAGGGGGCGAGTATCGGCAAACAAGAGGGGAGGACTCGACACCAGCTGGTTGTAAGGGTGAACTCGACGACCTCCACACGGGCTCTCACACGAAAACACAAAGCGAAGGAAAGTGGCTGAACAGGAAAGCGCCGTCAGAGGGTTTGGTTGAAATGAAACCGACGTTTTTCTGAGCGGAGCGCATCCACGCCAGACCAAAGGCCGCCCGCGAGCAATCGGAGCGGACGAGGAGGCTCGAAATCAGTCCAAAGGTAACGATGACAACACAGCCAGGTTGGGACAAACCTTTCGACGAGCAACAGTGGAAGCGTGGACATGTCATCTAAAAACAGAACGGCAAATCACGTGCCTGAGGGTATGAGGCAATGCAGACGTTATTATATCCATTCAACGTCAGAGAAAATCAGACTGTTGTCATTGCAAGATTTTAAGAAAATAAAACTTTGATTAGTTTGTGTTTAGTTGGGAAAAGTAATACGATTTAGAAGGATGAGAAACAAATGACCAAACAGATACTAAAAGAAACACTAGATCCTGAGATTTTTATTGGGAAGCCATTTAAAATGTATAATAACCAGAATTAGCAGAATTTTATTTGCAACCGAAACATAAACATGCATACGTCCAGAGTTTTCTCCACAAAACGGTGGAGATTTCGTTAAATCCCCGATGAAACAAGTGTCTAAAAACAGCATTACACTGCCATATGATCAGATGATTCAGAGACACAATCCGCAGTGTTGACGGTGACACAGTCCGACAACCACAGGCTGCCAAAACACACACACACACACACACACACACACACACACTGCAGCACCATGCAAGGTGACTGTGCCGATTCTGTAAAACAATTAATTCATAAATAGCGCCTCACGTCTTTGTTGTTTCTACAACCACTATTTAATCGCCTTCCGACTGACGCTGTATTAATACTACTAGTATTATTAGTAAGCGTGCGCTATAGCAGGTGTGCCAACTTTCAATCACACAACGCAGAACAAAAACTATATATTACTCAGCTATATGGTTGAGTTATGAATTATGCATCTGAGCCACTGTTAAACACACAATAAACGCAATGAAATAACCGCGAGCCTTGTTGATAATGGAAGCTCACACTTAGCAGCCACATCGAAAATAATTTAGGAATAGCAGCGTGAGTTAATATTAGGGCAGGGTTAGGATTACTCCCGTTATGATATGGGGGGTTATTGTTGCCGTGCCCCAGCCGGGGTCGTTCGACGCGCGCAGTAAGATGCTGGAGCTCTTCTCCCGGCCTGTCTGTTGTGGCCAGCACCCTTTTTCTCTGCTGTGGTCTGCTGGGGCAGCAGCAGCACTGCAGCCGGTGACGCCAACAGACTGAATAAACTGATCGGGAGGGCCGGCTCCGTCGCTGGCTGCGGACGGGAAACTTTTGAGGAGGACACTTGAACAAACCGTCATCGATCACGGATAACCCCTGACCAACCTCTCCGCCACAAAATAGACAAGGCAACGGGACGGAGCACCTTCTCCCGGAGGCTCTGGAGAAAGGACGCCACAGGAAATCTTTCATCCGCCTGTCTAACTCCTCATCTGTATGTGACAGATGACACTGGACTTTATTTATTTATATATGTATCCAGATTCAGATAACTTTATTTGTCCTCGGGGAGCAATTGAGGGCACACAGCACAGGTAACAATGACATAACTGAGAAGGCTCAGTGAAAAAAAGGATTAACATATTATAAACAAATTGGAATAAATATATAATAAATATAAATAAATGGGAAAAAAACACACACCTGGTGACTGGTACTGCAAAAATGATTGATTATGATAAAGAATATATATATTTGGACATGGTTGTACATCCATTTCATTTCACGTTTTTTTTTTTATTCACTTATTTTGTAATTCTTGTAAATATTGCGCATAAATATATTGTTTTTTCCCCTATTTTTCTTATATTTTTTTTTTTTTTTGTGATATATTAGGTGCGGTGCTGCAACTGTTGAATTTAATTTAAATGGAATAAAGCATCTATCTGTCTGTATGTGGAGGCCAGGGCTGTAGTGAAGCCAGGAGCCTTGTTGCTGTAATGTTGACCGAGGCTAACCGAGCTAGCACGCTAGCGCCTTCACTGAGTAGCATGCCGAGCTAAGGCTAGTAGTAGTAGCAGCAGTGATAATAATCTCCGTGACAGAGGGCGGACACACCGAACAAAACAGCCCGGCTAAACAACCCTCACGCCGCTATAGATACCCCCAACCCACACGTACAGTCTAGCCGGGTCCAAGTTTGCCCGAGCCGCCGTGGTCAACCCAGCAGGCTAGTATTTAACCAGGACCGGATCATTCAGCGCCGAGAGCCGGACAAGGCAGCCGAGAACAGAGGCGAGCGAGGCGGGCTCCGCTCCGCCTTTTCATCGCTGCAAACCCGGGCTCCTCTACGGCTTCATCGCGGGTCCTACCTGCTCCTTCGCAGCGGCGCCTTGAAATATTCGTACTTTCCAATCAAAATTATTTTTTTTAAAAATGCGCATTTTCTTACCTGTTACGGTGAATTGTGATAAATCGTGTCCTCCTCTGCAGCTCTCTTCCCCCTCCTAGCTCCAAAATGGCGCCAATATGTACAGATTGAGTGCCCATGGGTACGAGCCGTGCATGAGAGAGCGGCGCCACCTATAGGGCGAATCCGCGTACAGCGGGTGGGCCCTTCAAGGGAGGCTCGGAACAGGGGCGATTCTAGCGGGCAGAGATTTGGGGGGTGGAGTGAGGGGTTTACTGTCAGACTACCATGTCACAAAGTTATCACTCGTTTGTTTGTTGTTGTTGTTGTTGTTATTTTAAAATGGCGTTTAAATGAAAAGATGAGGTAGGAATAATAAATGCAAAACAGATATGCAGGTCAACAAAGACGCCCCCACCCCCTCCACACACACACACACACACACACACACACTTCTATGTTTAAACCACATATTTTCTACTTTTGTGCTGATTTTTTGGCACCATATATTTTCTAGTAGTGTGCTAATTTATTTATTTATTTTTTCAAAGTTAAGGGGCTTGATCGCTCCTAAAATGGGCTACACACATCTATGGCTCGGAACAACCGCTCATGTGAAAACATCTATAAAAAATAATAATAATAATAAAAAAAATAAAAAAAAGAGAGAGAGAAAATCAAATATGAATAAAAAAGACCTCATTGTTTGTTACCCTACTTTAAAATTGAACTAATAACATATTTGTATGCATGTTCAAATTTGCTTTTAACACAATGGTAGACTACACATAAACGTGGTGGAGAAAAAAATCTAAAAATTTAAATAAATCTATATAAAGCCTGTTACAGAGACACTACAGCTCGTAAGTTAGCAGATTAAACACACACACAATTAAAACCAATTCTTTTTAGCGTCTTAATTTCGAAATCCTAGTATTCCGACAGCGCCTGAACGCACCAGAAACCCGTGACTCGAATGAGGGCTTTTGTGTATGTTTGCGTGTCTGTAAATGATCCCATAAATTAGACACAATAAAAACGACGCTCTCATTAAGCTCACATTCATGTTTCTCCGTTGTAAACTGTATTTACAATCCACTTAGCCGCTTCTCAATTTGGCCATTCATGTTTTCAAGCTTCCCTTGCTTCTTTCAAGGCTTTTCTTAGACATATTCTGCCGAGGAGCCATTTCTTTCCCCATTTCACTTCACGTGTCGGCCTCTGACACATCTGCTCCTCAAAAATGTCACAGGGACGTTTGTCGTTTTTGGTGTATTTCGGCGCACAATCAATAAATGCTTCTTGCCAAGGCGGTGCTCATGACTGGAAAGATGCCTCAGCTGTCAGCTTTGTCTGTGTGTGGTGGGTCTCTAGCCTACATGGGCTATAGGGGGAGCTCCAATATAATATTTAAGATTTGCACCCTTCAAATCGAAATCACTGTACCACAGAAAATTGGTGCGCGTTGTCTTTTTTTCAGCCGTGCACTATTAATTCCGTCAGTTTTGCTCATTTAATTAAATTAATTAGTTAAATTAAAATAACAAAAAATCATAATAATATCCAATTTATTTAAATTGCAATAAGACATATTTATTGAATACCATAAGATACAAGGTTAATTAATTTCAATTGCTTAACATGAGCTACAAAATTTAGAAGTTTGTAATTTCATGTGTTACAGTCTAATATTAATTTCTACACGGAGTATTACTACATTGTTTTTTATTATTATTATTTTTATTATTATTATTATTTCTAAATGTTTGTTAATTAGAGCATGCGCGCCGCTGTTCGCAATCGACCAATTAGCGCAACCGGTTTAAATCGCAAGAAGAAGAACTTGAACCGGTTTCATGGCTCCAGGATGGAGGGGTTCCTCTCCACTTTCCCACCGTACGCCGTCTACGGTAACCCGGCCAGCGGCCCCCCGGCTCAGGGCAGCGGCTGGGCCAAGCGAGAGGGCCGCTTCGTGACCCCGCAGGGCCTCAACTACCTGGAGCTCTGCAAGGCCATCCTGTCCCAGGTCAACCCCGGCTTACCGCCTCCCCTCAAGAAAGCCGACACCAAAGAGTGCGGCGTGCAGGTGAACGCCAAGGTGGATAAAATCGTGCAGTGCTCGCTGGGTCCCAAAACGCTGTTCTGCCACGAACATCCTCCCTCCCCAAACTCCCCCAGGAGTCCGGATCTGTCCAAACCGGACGGGAATCCGCAGCTCAGCACGCCTCCCCCTTCGGTCTGCAAGCTGCGCTTCCTGAGACCCGTCTCCATCTACTCGCCGGTTTTCGACCGCAGGATTTTCATGAAGAAGCTCAGCGATGACTGTGGAAGCGAAGGAGAGGCCGAGGCCCCTGAGAAAGCGGAGTCTGACGCTGGCGAGGACGCGGTGAAGTCTTTCCACCAGTCTTCCAAGGGCTCCATGTTTCAGGTGAATATTTCAAGAGAAACCAAAGGATTGAAAACGTTCCCACCAGTTAGGAGCCTCATTAGGGCCATCTCCCCAGTATCCACATGGTGAATCTGGATCAATCTGCAAAAATAACCTGCTGGGACTCTTTAAAGTTTCCTCAGATGCCACACTGTGCACCTTGTGTTAGGGTTTCCACACGCTGGAACTCTATTTGCATAGAAATGTTGTGCATCCATTTGAACAAGACCCCCTGCAAACTCAAAAAATCTAACTCAATACGGGAGTCCACACTAAAGTGCTGTAAATAAAATAAACATGGATATGAATTTAAAAGTGTAAAGCCTTATGCAGAATCAAATATGCTGAGTGAGAGGTAAACGGAAGAATGAAAAAACCAGAGCAGGGTGCAAGAAGTTATACGATTGTTCCTATAAAATAAAACGAAAAGGCAGCAAACGCCAAGCATTTTAGGCCCCTGGTGTCCGCATTGGTTTTTATTCTGCATCTCATGTCAAACCCTTAAACTCTGCAATTGCGTGCAAAGATTTTGTGCACAGATGACATCTGACATTTTCGCCTTAGTTCCTGGAGCAGAGGTATGGGTTTTTCCACTGTAAAAAATGCAACATCCGGTGGGAGAGTGCTTATGTGTGGTGCATCTCTGGAACCAGTAAGGTGAGTCGGCTTCTATCTCATAACTCGTGTCTCGAGATTCATAAAATTAATTCGGGGTGACCCTTGTTCTGGCAGGTGTACTACAAGCAGCTCTGCCGGAAGTGTCAGGTGGGGTTTAACCCCTACAGAGTGGAGGCCATCCTCTGCAAGGTGCGTATTCCTACCCTAAAAAAAGGAAACGTCCCAATGTAAGTGGATCATCTGGTTCTGGCGTTGCTGCAGGATTTTGAGTGTTCGAGCAGACGGGGTTTCCTCAAGTGTCGGCGTCCTCCAACAGGTCTCGCGAATGTCCGAGCGGTTTCTGGTGTTCTTGACTCTTGCTGTCCTCTCAGGGTTGCTCTCAGACGTGCTGCAGCTGTGAGAAGAAGCAGAGGCACATCAACATGAAGAGGCCTCACCGCCAGGACCTGTGCTGCCGCTGCAAAGGAATGAGGCTGTCCTGCGACGCCACCTACAGCTTCAAATACATCGTGTGAGCCGGATCTCCACCTCGGTCGGTTACCTGAGGTGGCTTCTGTAAATGCTTTCCCACCATTAGTGCTGTCGGTTAATATGGAAACTGTTTTTGTAAAAAAAAATTAAATAAAGTTTATGAATTATTCTTTGCGCCTCACGTTGATGTTCTTTGTGCATTAAGCTGCTCTGTCTGGTTTTGACTTGTGACACTAGCATGCATGTAGATTTGTCATGAAACTCTCGCATCATAAGTGGAACCTGTGTTCAAGGTTGGGAGCTTCGTTCCAAATCCTCACCTATGCTCATGAACTGAGGGTAGTGACTTAAAGAGTGGCATCGCTGCTGAAATGAGGTTCCTCTGAAGGGTGGCTCGGCTCAGCCTTGGAGATGGGGTGAGAAGTTGGGACATTTGGAGGGAGCTCGGCGTTAAACCACTGCTCTTTAGCATGCCTTCCCTTTGGAGGTTTACTGGGCCCGGCCGGCCGGGAGGAGTCCCCGGAGAAGACCCAGGATTATTTATCTCGTCTGGCTTGGGAACGTCTCGGGATTCCCTGGGATGAGCTGGATGTGTTGCTAGGGAGAGAGTTCTCACTTGGCCTGTTGCCACCAGATAAGAGGATGGAAAATGACTGAATTGCACCGAGCAGCAATTTTGTCCTCCTGGTTGATGTGTTGGAAGCGGGAGAAATGGGCATTAAGGAGGATTTCAGTGAGTTTGATAAGAGCGGTTGGTTTAGTATGGGGCTATGTGGGAATAAACCACTCACGTTGCCCATGTTGACCCCTGTCCATTGCCAAAAGTACCCACGTGAGCAACAGATCTGGACCACGGAGCAATGGAAGAAGGGTCAGGTCTGATGTATTTTCTTTTACATCACATCACCGCAGACGAAAAACAATGGTCTGAGGAACACAAGTTCAATCAAGCATCTGTGGGACGTGCTCGACAAAAACAAGCGTGATCCATGAAGGCCTAACCTTGCGACTCATGGGACTTAAGGGATCTGCTGCTCACATCTTGGCGCCAGATACCACAGCACACGTTCAGAGGAGGAGGTTGAGTCAATGCCTCAACAGGTCTGGGCTGATTTGGCCAAAAAAAAGGGGGGGACCAACATAATGCTAAGGCTGATATGTTTACATAGTTGGTAAATAAAGAAATAACTGAGATGTGACATAGACAAGAAATCATTTTGATATGTCTTTACTTTGACACCAACTTGTACAGAGCATCAACTCAAAACAACTTCACAAAGGCTGTAAAAGTATTTACAAGGTGAAAAAAAAACTACGTTCTTCATCTAAAAAGCTTTAAAAATGTGCAACTTCTTGTTTGGCATGCAAACACACGTTCTCCCACACACAAGGAAAAAAAAACAACAACAACAACAACAAAAAAAAACAGCGCACCCGCGTGAGCTTGAAGCTCCCTTTTGCACCTCATACAAACGTATCTTTCAGATAAAATATGACTTTGTTAATAAATATTTCAAACACCCCATACGGTACACGGAGGACGCATGCATGGCAGTTTGATCGTAGAGAGCGAAACATCGATATAAAACCTAAGTCGAATGAGTGTTGATTCATAGCGGATATAAATAGGAAAAAAAAAGACATTTGTACAGCGAAAAAGGGGGCGAGACGTGAGAGAGGGGGGGGCCGAGGGAGAGTCACGAAAAAAGGGCCGACGACAGGAGGCGTTCAGTAGTAGCACAGGTTTTCAACATCAACAATGAGCGCTGAATGTCAGCATTTTCCCTTAATTACAAACCACACACAAACATATGCTACTATGGTTGTGTGACGATAACTATTTTACAGACAGAAAGACGCGAAATATCCCGCGTGCGCGTGCGCCGCCCTCTCTCGGCGTGTGAACGCGACGCGCAACAGTGTAGGACAGTGAGAATTATAGTGTGTAGTGACGCTCACTAATGACGCTACCACTAGCCACAGAAGAGTGTACGGCACTAGGCGATGGCGTGATTAGTCCACCAGTGTTTACAACAGCAGTCGGGCACAAAGCTGGTTGGCTGATACAGAATATAGTCGGGGCTAGAGCAGCATGATGAATTGCGCTTGAATCGAGTCCGCGTCCGCTCTGCCGGTCAGTCTGAGGTCAGAGTTTTTTTGTTTTTTTGTTTTTCCCGGAAGTGCGAAAGGGACGCTCGTGTACAGTAGAAAGCATTTTACCCAGGTCATGCATTGCACAGTTTCTCAGAACAGTAGACGCGGCGGGAGAGAAAAAGTCACTCCAGCATTTGGCTTTTCCTTCTCAGCGAAAGTCTTTTTTTTCTCTCTCTCTCTCTCTTTCTCTCTCTCACAGTAACAAAACGAAACAGTAACACAATCGCCTTTCTGTAACATAATTTAAAAAACTAATACCAAAACTCCACTTAGTGCAATAGAGGAAAACTCTTCCAGTGATGCTACGTAGTGTCACAGGTGCTCTCCTCGCTGTCTCCGCTGATGCGACCGACATAATCCTTGAAGGAGGAGTCAGGAATCCGAGCCTTCACTGGTCCTCAGGTGCAGAGCAGATCAGGCGCTGAGCGGCGACCATTCAACGCCAGCAGGACGTACACTGAGAGCACATCATTTACGACGTGTAGCTGCGAAGCGGAGACTTCGTCGGCAGGCAGCGATCTGTGTATCCAGTGGGTTCAGAGATCCATTCCACCGTGAGCGGGATGCGACTCCCTGGCCTTAAAGTGTAAAATCGTCTCGTCGCTGACTCCCCTCCAGATGCAAACATCTAAAAGTTGGTCAGGAATAGTTTCGTTTCAGGCATTTGGATCGATAGAAGTTTTAGGTCCTCGGGTTCGGTGGCGTCAGCGTCTCAGGTTTGGACGTCTGACGGTTCAGCTTTCAGGAGCCCCCCTACTTTCAGTAGGGGCAGGGCGGCGTGCCCCACCTTCCCCAGGTAGCGCGTCAAGGGAGTGGCGGCGCCGCCGAGTGAGCAGCAGCAACCCCAAGCGGCGGCCTCTCCTGGGGGGCCGGCGGTGGGACAGGGAGGGGGAGGCGGGGGAGGCGGAGGGGGGAGAGATGAAGACGGAGCGGGGCCGTGTGTTAACACTGTGTCACAGTCGAGCAGCGAGGGCGGGGGAGGGTGTTTGTATGGGGAGCGGGGGAAATGGGGGAGGTGCGATCCTCGGGGAGGAGCGGGCGGTTCGCTCGCGTAGGCGCGCGTGAGCAAGGTGGGCTCCGAGGCGACCGTCGGGAGCCCGTTGGGCGCGAGGGACGGCGTCGTCGGGTGTTTGCCGCAGCGCGAGTGCGACAGCGGCGAACTGTGCGATGAGTGTCCTCTGAAAGGGCAGTAAAGGCTCGCGTTCTCGTCGAGGTGACTCCTCCTCAGCGCGTGTTTGCGTGGCAGTGTAAAGTCTGGCGTGCTGGAGCAGCTGTGCGACGAGAACAGGTCTGGAGGGTTGGGAAATTCGAGCGGAGGGGCGTCGGGGTTCACAGCGGGTGAGGAGCGCGGGTGCGAACGCGACTGCGGCTCTAGCGCTGGGCGGGGCGGTAGGCGGGCAGCGGTCTGGAGCTGTGCAGCCGAGGCACCAGACACACGGGAGGGGGCAGGGGCCAGGTGTGAGGGTGCGGGGCCTCCTCTGGAAGAGCAGGCAGTGGAGGGTGAGGAGGGAGTTTCGGGAGGGTCAACGGTTGCAGCGAAGTGAAAGGAGGAGGAGGAGGGGGAGGAGGGGAAGGAGGGGGAGGGGGGCTCCTGAGCTCCTGTCAGAGGCTTGTCCCGGAGGCGCTGGAGTCGGGGAGGTAGGTTGTGACGACCCGGTAACCCTGGGCGCGGCGGATCATGTCGCGGATCTCCCCGTTGAGCTCCAGGAGCTTGGAGCAGATCAGGCTCAGGTCCTGCCGGGAGCCGACCAGCGCGATGGTGCCGGTCTGACCCAGGGTCTGGTGGCGAAAGTAGACGTTGAGCAGCGTCTGGACCTCGGTCTCGGAGCTGCCGCCGAACACTCCGGTGGGCCACTGCCTCCTGAGAAGAGTGGGAGATACGTGACATTAGATTTATTGTTGCATCAGCACTGGATGATGAGAACATCTGGCGGCTATTACATTCACGCACCTGCACTCCTGGATGTAGCGCACAGCTTTGGTGAACTCGTGGTTCTTGAGACACTCCAGGATGGCCTGCACGGCTGCCTCCGAGCTGGGGAAGCTGGGCACGACCATGGCGGCCACCTGGGTGGCGTGCGCGTGGGTGTGGGCCAAGTGTTTGTGCTCCAGGTCGCTGGCCACGGCCGCCTCCGCCGCCTGCAGGCTGGTCTTCAGATCAGTGAGCTCCCGAGACATGTTCAGCAGCTAAGAGGTGGGAGGGCGACAGAACACAGACGGTGGTTTGAGCTTTATGTCGACGCAGGAGAAGCCTTTATAGGAACACTTATAATTATTATAATTAGACTAAATAATCAAGATAAACGCAGAATCATTTTTCTACAAATGAGCAACTAAAATTTTACACAGAGATGGAGAGTAGCAGCTGGATGAAAAGATTATTCAAATATTCCATCACACTGACAGAGAAAACATCCAGCTTTCAAATAAGCACTTTACATAACTTAACAAATAACAATAAAAACAGAATTTCACACTCAACAAAGAAAAACATCAAATGTGTTGATATCTATTTTGAACACAGATCATCTTCCTAGTGAATCTTCAAAAGACAACCAACAGGCTCCATCTTCATGAACTCGTCTCACCTCAGGCACAGAACTGATGGCGTGGACTTGACCAATGAGCGAGCAGTAGGACTGGAACAGGAGGAGGAGCTGGAAGTGCAGCTTGTAGAGCCTCTGACAAAGCTCCAGTTGCTAGAAGACATCAACCAAGCAAACAAGGTCAGATTGAGCAGTATTGGTGAACACACACTAACACAAACACAGTTTTGTTGTATTCTCTGCACACACACACACATGCAAAGGATTCACTCTACGTCCTGATTGTCTCGTGGAAAGTAAATTAAGCAGTTGATTTAAGAGCAATTAACAGCAGTGAAGTGAAGAAACTTGGAAGAGAACTTACTGCAAGAGACTCCATTTGCTAGACAGCGAGAGAGCATGTTAGGGCGTCAGAGTGAGGTGAGAGGAAGACAGAGCGTCAATAAGACACATGCATTGCACCACATAAACCGTGACTATTTGCAGTCAGACCACCAGGTATTAGTCAGTAGCAGTGTCAAAAATCAGCATCTTTGAGTTCTATTTCATCCTTACTGACCGCCAGAGGCGGTGCTTCAAGCACTGAATGCATCCATCTCGCGCATGCGCAGGTCGAGTATTATACCAACAAAGTCACCTGTGACCCCTGATGACCCCGGTCACCTATATCTTCCGGTGACATCAGAGGATCGGTTCCTTTTCATCTTCTCGCTTCGCAGGTAACTGCACGCCACTACGCTAGCTAAAGCTAAGTGGCTATTGCTTCGTTGCCGGTAGCCTTGCGACGTTTCGTCGGAGCCGCGAGCTGCTCGCCCCTCCAAAGGCTGCAACGGACTCCGCCGAGAGGTTTGTGGTTTGCCGCGGACACATCTGCATCGGCTTTTCATCCTCGGTTGGATAAGTTTATTTCGTTCTATTATATACATTCTTAAGTGCAACCGGTTACTCGTTGGTTGTATTTGTTTTTTGTTGGTGGAGGTAGTGTTCCCGCTCCCTCTCCCGGCATAATATTATGTGAATCAGCTGTTGGCATTGCGTGTGCTTGCCATTAGTGCTGACTATCGGTGCAACCCTTTTGCATTCGCTTTGTTTTGTTGTTTCGTTTGCTGGTGAAGGCAGTGGCCTCGCTCCCTCTCCGGCATTCGTACCGGTATATGGTTGTATTATATATTTGTATTATATTTTCAATTGTTGGTGAAGGCAGTGGCCTCGCTCCCTCTCCCGACATTTGTACCGCTATATATTTGTATTATTTTTCAGTTGCTGGTGAAGGCAGTGACCTCGCTCCCTCTCCCAGCATCTGTACCGCTAATGTTTGCCAATTAGCTGTAGGCATTGCGTGTGCTTGCCGTTGACTATCGGTGCAACCGATTGTACTCGTTTTGTGTTGCATTTTTCACTTGTTGGTGACGGTAGTGATTTCGCTCCCTCTCCCGGCATTTGCATTGCACTTGGTATTTCAGTTGATTGATGTGCATCAGCGGTCATTTTCTTGACCGTTTGATACTTTTCTTTCCCTATTAATTATTACCGGCGTTTTTCGCTCGGCCTACCTTAGTTTGTGTATTGTGGTGCCATTTTGACTGTGCCCGTTTTGTGCAAATACCCCTAACTGGTGAAGGCAGTGCTTACGCTCCCGCTCCCAGCATAGGTGTGATTTTGTAGTTGGTAGCAGTGTTCCCGCTGAGGCTAACTCATCTCCTGCAACATTTATCTGGTGACGGCGGCGGTTTCGCTCCCTCTCCCACTGTCTGTTGCTTTCTGTTTGTTTTCCTGGTTGTCACCATGTTTGGCAACCATTCTTGTTCGGCCTGTATGGCTTCTCTGCAGCCTGAAGATGGCCATGATTTGTGTCCCTCATGCCTCGGCCTTGAGCATCTGAAGGAGGCTCTTTCAGATGACGCCTGCATGAACTGCAGCTTCATGCCCCGGGCAGTGAGGGCTGCCAGACTAGCTGAGGTAGAACAACTGTTGACCCTCAGCCCATCAGCTGAACAGCTGACCCCAGCACAGGGAGTGGTTCCAACTCGGTCTGGCAGGCCCAAACGTCGTGCTGCCGAGACAGCAGTCCCCACTTCCAGGAAGAGGGTTAAGGAGTCCAGCCTTGCTTCCAAGGTGGACCAGTTAACAACAGAAATTAATAATATGAAATCCCTCTTCCTAACCTTCCAGTCTGGGACTAGTGCAGGGGAGCCAGCTGCTTCAGTGCCTCCAGCGGCCATCTTGGAGCCGGAGGAAGATGTGCTTTCCATGGCGGCGTCAGCCACTCAATTTGCTGAATATGAGCCGGAAGTGGTTGCGCAGGATGTAACCTCCCGTGCTTCCGCGGCAGGCTCCTGCTCATCGACCCACAGCTCCGCTGGTGGTTCTGATGATGGCTCAATGGGAGCCATCATTCGTATGGCCCTGGCCCGTTTGCAGTTAGACCTACCGCAAGCTCAGTCGGCTCCAGCCAGTGCTTTCTTCAGGCGTGGTCCATCCCACACTAACTTTACTGTCCCCCCATCAGAAGAATATCTGAGGGAGTTGCATGCATGTTGGAGGGATTCTAGAACTCTCTCTCATGCAACATCTGATGGCCGCACCCTGGCAGCCATGCAGGATGCACCCAGATTTGGCTTGGGCCGCATGCCAGCAATTGAGCCCCCTATAGCTGCTCTGATTGTCTCGCCTGATGAGGCTCTGAGGCCAGATGCGAGGTGTCCTCGTCCCCAGTGTCGGGTTACGGATGACCTACTCTGTAAAGCCTATGACGCAGCGGCACGCATGGGACGCATAGGTAATTCTATGTCCCACCTGCTGCTCGCGCTATCAGCATCCCTGCAGGAGACTACAGTGGATGCTCCCGTCCACAATTTCAGCGACGCTTCCCTGCAGGCATTCGCGCTGATGTCTAAGAGAGCTGGGGCGATTGATGTCCACTCTCGTCCAGGCTCGCCGTCAGGTTTGGCTGGCGCAATCTCCTCTGACTGATGCATGTAGGAGAACTCTCCGCAGTGTTCCGGTGGAACCTGGGGAGCTATTTGGGTCTGCGGCTCTAGAGGCGCTTAACCGCACAGTTCAAGCCAGACAGACTCGATTTCAGCTGTCTGAGCTTCAAAGGAATATGCCCCCTCCTAGCGGCCCTAGGAGCTCTTCAGTTGCCCCCCAGCGCCGGCCTCATCCACAGGCTTATCCCAGTAGCTATCGCAGGTCTCAGCGCACACCTTCACTGCCTGCCCACCAGCAGGCACGGGGTTTTCGGGCCTCTGAGCAGCTGCCCTCTAGGCAACCTCAGGCCTCTCATGCTGCCCATCGTGCCCCCAGAGCCTCTAGAGGCCGGGGGACCCGGCGCTGAGGCCCAGGGGCCGGTCGTCGGCTGTTTTTCCCAGCAGCAGCTCAGTTACTGGGCTGCTTCCACCAGGGACCCCTGGGTGCTTTCCACCTTGACCCACGGGTACAAACTTCAGTTCCGACGCCGGCCCCCAGCCTATGGCCGGGTCAAGATGACCATCATACGCGACCCGGCAAAAGCCCAAGCCCTCAGCCAGGAGTTGTCCGTCCTCCTGGACAAAGGTGCCATCGAGCCAGTAGATCCCCTGTTGCAACCAGGGGGATTCTACTCCACTTACTTTCTAGTAACAAAGAAAGACGGCGGACTCCGTCCCATCCTCGACCTGAGGGGTCTCAACAGATTCCTGAAGGTCTTGAGGTTCCACATGCTCAGCAATGCAGAGGTTCTGCGCACTGTGGCCAGAGAGGAGTGGTTTACATCAATAGACCTGAAGGATGCCTACTTTCATGTCCCCATAGCTCCAAACCACAGACAGTTTCTGCGGTTCGCTTTTCACGGGCGTCATTACCAGTTCAGGGTGCTCCCGTTTGGCCTCTCCCTTTCCCCACGGGTTTTCACCAGGTGCATGATGGCAGCCCTCTCACCCCTGCAGTCGCAGGGCATGAAGGTCCTCCCATATCTGGACGACTGGCTCATCTGTGCACCGTCCCAATCTCAGATGGCCCTGGACACGACACATCTTCTGTCCCACGTGGCCCGACTGGGCCTGAAGGTAAATTTTACCAAGAGTTGCCTGGTTCCCTCGCAGAGCACACTCTTTCTCGGAATGACTCTCGATTCAGTCGCCATGAAGGCCTGTCCGTCACCACAGCGGGTGGACGACATTCTCCGCCTCCTTCTCTTGTTTCAGGAAGGCAGGTGGTTGCGCTATGTGGAGTTTTTGCGCCTCCTCGGGAAACTGACGGCTGCTGCCAATGTGGTTCCTCTGGGACTGCTGTCGCTACGTCCTCTTCAGAGGTGGCTGCACAGCTTTCATTTCGATGTTCGATGGCACAGGCACAGGAGACTCAGAGTGTCACGCTGTTGCCTTCTTGCTCTGGCCTCATGGAGAGAGAGATCATTTCTCCTTCAGGGCATGCCCTTGGGTTCCATTGCATCCCGTCGGGAAGCCATCACAACAGATGCCTCCCTCTCAGGGTGGGGCGCCGTGTGGCAGAACCGGACAGCTCAGGGGCTGTGGTCTGCTCGAGACCGCTCGGTGCATATCAATGTTCTAGAACTGTGGGCTGTGCACAGGGCACTGCTTTTCTTCCTTCCCTTCCTGAGAGGCCGACATGTGCTTATACGGTCGGACAATGTCTCAACCGTCTCCCACATAAACCACCAGGGGGGCACCAGGTCTGCCCAACTGTTGCAGGCATCCCGGGACCTGCTGTTGTGGGCAGCCCCACGTCTGGCCAGCCTGAGAGCAATGTATTTGCCCGGGGAAAAGAACCAGGCTGCCGACTTCCTCTCTCGTTACAAACCGCCGCCAGGGGAGTGGCGGCTTCATCCAGAGGTCGTTCTCAAAATCTGGGAGGTCTTTGGCAAGGCAGAGGTGGATCTGTTTGCCACGGAGGAGTCGACCCATTGCCCTCTCTGGTTCTCTTTGACAGAAGAGAGCAGCCCTCTGGGTCAGGACGCTCTTGCCCACGATTGGCCAGACAGTCTTCTCTATGCGTTTCCGCCAATCCCTCTGATTTTTCCAACGCTACAGAGGGTCCTCCAGCAGGGCCACAGACTGCTGTTGGTAGCCCCCTTTTGGCCAGGCAGGACGTGGTTCCCATTGCTGAGCAGGCTCTGCCGCAGCTCACCATGGCGCCTCCCCGACAGGAAAGATCTCCTGTCTCAGTTACAGGGCCAGATTTGGCATCCCGACCCTCCTCGCCTGCAGCTATGGGTCTGGCCGCTGCAGGGCCCAACCCCCTACTGACAGAGTGTTCAAATTCTGTCTGTAATACCATATTGAATGCCAGGGCGCCTTCTACCCGGTTGCAATATGAAAATAGGTGGCAGCTGTTCACTGAGTGGTGTTCAGACAGGGGTGAGGACCCTGTGAACTGTTCAATCCCTAAGATTTTGGAGTTCCTCCAGTCACTCTTGGATAAGGGTCGGTCCCCGGCTACTCTGAGGGTGTATGTGGCAGCCATTTCCTCTCGACATGTTCGGGTGGAAAATGACACAGTAGGGTGCCACAGATTGGTGTCACTTTTTCTGAAGGGGGCGTGGCGGTTGCGAACCCCACGAGCACAGCGTGCCCCAGCATGGGATCTGCACCTGGTGCTAGATGCTCTGTGTTTGCCTCCCTTTGAACCCCTGGAACAGGCAGAGCTGAAGTGGGTCTCTGTTAAGACTGCCTTTCTCCTTGCCATTGCTTCAGCAAAGCGGGTCGGAGAGCTACATGCTCTATCCGTCAGTGATTCATGTCTGAGGTGGAACTCGGATGGTTCAGGGGTTACTCTTTGGCCAAACACAGCCTTTCTCCCGAAGGTTCTGTCGTCATTGAACCTCAATCGACCTATCCACCTAGCACAACTTGTCCCCCCAGCAGGGGAGGACAGGTTAAGACTGCTGTGTCCTGTGCGGGCTCTGAGAACCTATGTAACTGCGACCGCAGGTATAAGACGGTCAGACCAGCTCTTCCTCTGCTATGGTGGTCCTAGGAAAGGCTGTGCTCTCTCCAAACAACGACTGTCTCATTGGGTTGTTGACGTCATCACCCACGCATATAAAGGAGGTGGTCATCCCCTGCCGTCAGGGGTGAGGTGCCACTCTACCAGGGCCGTCTCAACATCATGGGCGGCCCTGCGTGGTGTGCCCCTGGAAGACATCTGTGATGCAGCATCATGGGCATCACCAAGTACCTTCTCCAGGTTCTATCGGGTGAATGTTGCCACCCCCATCCGATGGGTGTGGTCCTGTTGCCTGACTCTGCTGTTTCCTCTCAATGAGGTATGCATTGGAATTCTTCGTGACTTTGTTGTTATGGGTCATCCAGTGCTTGAAGCACCGCCTCTGGCGGTCAGTAAGGATGAAATAGAACGAAAGTTACGTATGTAACTACGGTTCTATGAATCCTGGATGACCGCCAGAGCGTTCCGTCACTCAGAATCCTCGTGCACTCGCGAGAAGATTCTGCAGGAACCGATCCTCTGATGTCACCGGAAGATATAGGTGACCGGGGTCATCAGGGGTCACAGGTGACTTTGTTGGTATAATACTCGACCTGCGCATGCGCGAGATGGATGCATTCAGTGCTTGAAGCACCGCCTCTGGCGGTCATCCAGGATTCATAGAACCGTAGTTACATACGTAACTTTCGTTTTACTTCTTAGTGGCTCGGAGAGAAGGCAGGAGGGTGAAACAGAAAACACACCTCAAACATGCAAAGAAGGCAAATAGTGTGGCCAACTTGTTCACTTTTGTATGTTTTGATAAATAAATAAATGTACCTTCTCCTCCGAGTCTCCAGGTTGGCAGGTGACCACGCTGTCACCGGGACACCTGGGAAATGTGTCCTTACAGTTTCGCAGCCACTGAAGGGAAAACAATGTAGAGTTGGCAAAAAAGAAGAAGAAGAAGAAGTGAGGATTATTTTGTTTGTCACATATTCGCATGGGGAAAAAAAATAAGAAAACAGTTAGTGTGCTCACCGATACAGCCGCCTCCTCTCTGGTACTGTAGGTATCAAGATACTCCTGCAGCTCCAGCGCACTGAACTTCATCTTTTCCAGGAGACCGTAGGACATGATCTGGAAACAAAAGAAAAGGAACTAATTAGAGCAGTGTTCAAATCTTAGAAAGCAACTATGATCTGATCAGTCTCAAGTAGAGTTGGGGGGTATACGGGTTCATACTGAATGCCAGTATTTTGTTCCATTATGATATGATTTTTTATTACTGGTGTATTTGATTACAAAGCATTCAGAACAATTTCAGACCGGACTATTTTCAATGTAGCGCTTCTAAACACACATGGTGCGACTGTGTCACTGCGAGGCGTGGTGAAGATGGAAAGGTCCGAAAAATGAAGTGGCACAAGACAGATTTGAGTTTAGGGTGACCGGATGTCCACAATTTCTGGGGACAATCCTCGTTTTGGATGACCTGTCCCCCGGATAAAACTGTCCCTGCAAATGTCCCCAGTCTTAGCTTTTTATGAATGAGAAAAATGTTGCACACAGACTACAGTTATTACGGTAGCCGGTCGGGCTGCTATTGATATTACAGATATAGCAGTTTCAATATGTTTAAATATGTAGAAACAAATGAAATCCTATTTCTTCTTTCATCTTGGTAATGTTTAATTTTTTTTTTCCCCACATCAGCGGGTAGTGCAAACACAGGGCCATGCAAACCTGTTTTACTACTAGTGTGGGATCATTCTACAATATTTATTCATCATCACCGTAAAATAGTCCTAATAATTCCTCTCTCAACCAGTAGAAATGTTGTACATATTTGATTATAGATGAAAAAAAAAATACCGTAATGTACCGTGATGGTGTTAGAACACATTTCTGGTCATATCACGCAGCCCAAGTCTTAAGCAGTTCTCACCGTGTCAGCGTCAATGTAGATAGTAGGACAGTCTGAGCATGTTGTCAGCATCTGTGAGGACCTGAGAAACTTCGATCCGATGCCCCTCAATCCCTCACCGAGGTAGGTGGCAACATCAGTGGTCAAGGTGCAGAATTTTCCCTGAATGTTCTGGGGGCAAAAAAAGGACATGTAAGGATCTAATCCTGTTTAACGCACACCAAAATCTAGAGTTCATAAATGAATTAATGAATGTAATCACATCGCTTTAAGGTCGGTTTACCTTAAAGAGAGATGAGAAGACCTGAAAAGTGTAGACGGCACACGACCCATCTGAGTCCGTCACGAGCTGGTTGATGTGACAACGCCACGCCTCCTCAGCGTCGTCACACACCGTGGGCTGGAACGCTGCCAGGATGGCGGAAAAAAAGGGAGAGGGGGGAGGAGGAAAACCGAGGTCTTCCAAATCATCTACATCATCCCGCAAGCTGTGACGAGACAGCGAGACACAATAAATAAATTATGAAGTAATAAAGCGGCTATTTAATAAGTAAAGAGACGGTGTCTGGAAATCTGGATAATATATGTGCACATAAAATACCTGGGCAGACAGTTGGGGTCTAGAAAGTCCAGCGGGGGTTGGCAGTAGTCTGGGTTGAGGCCTCGGTCCAGATTCACCAGCTGATCCATCGGTTGCCCTGGCAAATCCAGAGTGAAGCTCTCGCCGCAGTCTGAGCCGTGAGGGAGCTCGTTGGCGCTCAGCGACAAGTCATCGTCCTGGGCCTGCGTGTCCTCATCCTCGCCACACACTCGAACCTGAGGAAACACGGATTTATTTATTTATTCTGACAATGAAAAACATATCTACACCAAATCTGTGCATGAATGCGCATTTTCTTCCCCTCACGTTAAGGCCGATGTGATCGTCGTGGAGCGCTCCCTGGCCCGGGGTGGTGGCACCGAGGGAGACGGGGTCGGCAGATGTGTCGTAAGACGTAGACAGAGAATCAGTGTGATTGGTTTCCTCCGACGGAGACGGGTTAGTCTGGACCAGGAAGAGGAAAAAGATATCTACTGGTTTGATTGACTGACATATTTAAAGCGGGTCACTGCATTAGCATTCAATTACATTTTTCAGGCTTCAGTGGATGTTAGTGCTGTATTGATCCAACAGTTAAGGCTACGCACGAGCTGTGAGTGTGAGAGGCTCTGGCTGGTCGAAGACTCCTCCTCCTCCGAGGACTCGTCTGAGTCGTGAGGGTCCTCGTGACCCAAGCTGGGGGTGCTGCCCGAGTGCTGGCTCTCCTCCAACAGGTCCCCCAGCTCGGTGCTGTCCAGAGACCGTCGCCGCACGCCCCAGTTGAAGTTATCGCCGGTCTCGCCCTGGATGAAAGACACACACGCACATATACACATTGGAAGACGAGGGCAGCGGCGGCGGTCACAGTGGATCTCACTGCGGTGGGAATTTTCATGTTAACAATTAAGAGCTGCTTTAGTTACAAGCACAAGATGCAAAATGAGCTGTTATTCATGGCATGGATTTGCACCTGATAAGGTAATCTTTATCCCATAGCCTACACCGCTTCTCTTTATTGTGACAAATAGCGATATTGCCAGAAATGTTCTGCAACCAAGCTGTGAGAGCAAAATGAAGCACAATCGCTGCTTTTTTCTTCTTGTTTTTTTTTCAAAGGAGCGAGCAACACCACAGCGCTGATCAAAGCTCATGTTAAGTGCTCAGTGTGAGAGACCTTACCTGGAGCTCCTAGGCAGCGCAGGGGAGAAAGAGAGACACAGAGTTAGACGGAGAGAGAGGCGAGGGGGGGGCAGAGATATACAATTCAATCATAAGAAAAACAGGCGGATGAGACGATACAACAAAGATAAAGAGGAGGAAAGAGACGCTTCGATATACACACTGTAAATCGGATCAAAGGATGAAATGCGGGCGCTGTGTGAATCTCACCTCTCCATCCTCCAGCTCCACGTCCAGGAAGTCAAAGTCTCGGAAAACCCTGAACTGCTGCTCGCTGGCGGTGTCGTCCAGCGTGTCCTCTCTGGTGCCCCCCTCCTCAGACGACACGCCGCTCTCACGCACCTCCATCATGTCCAGGTCGCCACAGGATGAGAAGATCACCTGAGGAGAAACAAAAAAGGGTTTATATTCATCTTAGATAGGCTAACCAAATAGAACACATAAATAACCATCCTTTAGCTGTGTAGATTACACAGATTTTTGATGACGCCAAGAGTGAAAGATCGCTGCTTACTGATGGGTTCTTAGTGAGTCCAACTTCTTGTCCGCAAAGAGACAAAACGTTCACCAGCTTCTCTCTGGTTCTTTTCTGTTTGTACGAGAAAGATAGCAAAAAAATAAATGCAATTAATGTTACAATATTAACATGAACTGAGATCCCACAATACACTAGAGATCGACTGATATATCCGGCCGACAGACAGGCGCATCCACAGGCTGCCCTGTGCTGCTGGAGGCGCTGTGGTCCCATGCAGCCCATACATTGCCCCTCCCCAAATAACAGTGCATGAACGCATAAGAGTAAGTACGCATAATTAAATATTCTTTGAGCCCAATAAATGTTGTTGTTTTTGCTTAAATTGAAACTTGTAAGGAAGGGAGGGAGAAACATCAGTATCGGCTCCAAATATTGGCTCAGACAAATCGGCAGCACGTATTGGCCATCACCAATCAAAACAAAGGTAACACACCTGAGATGACAGCGGTCGCCTCCAGCTGACAGGCACCAGTATGGTGTTGGAATTGGATCCAGAGGAGGTGGAGGAAGTGCTGCGGGTTACAGCCATGGCCCTGGCCTTCCCCTCTCTGCCCCCAGAGCCCTGGAGCTCGTCAAACCGCCGCCCGATCACTGGCGTCTGTGTTTAGAAACGTAGGACCACATGCAAGATTCTCTGGTTAGGAATTTAAGAAGCAGTTACGATATCCTCTTTTATGCCTAAAAAAAAGCTTTCTACTGTAAAAAAAAACTGTTCCCAAACTCACCTCAGAGATATCAAAAGTGAAGTCAAGTGTTTTCCCGGGCAGAGCTTTGGCCGAACCGTCCCACACTCTGCTGACCTCCAGGTTGGAAAGATCTCCCTGCGAGTGGCCGTAGACCGGATGAACGAGGCTGGCAGAGCGTGACACAACCAGCTTCAAGATGTTCAAAGCATCCTTCCAGTGTATTGTCTGTAAAATCACATGGAAGAAGAAAGGGAATGACATAGGACAGTTTATATCATATGGATACACAACAGAATAACAGTGTTTTGTGTGGGACACTCACCTGGACAAACTTCTCAATGGTCTTCAAGACATCCGCGTTGAACTGTTTGACTTGTACAGCAGTCAGGTCCATGTGGCTGAGCAGACAGTAGATGATTTGGAGGAGAGACTGCTGCATGCTGGGAAGGCCTTTATCCAGCAGCTGAGAGACAGAGAGAGACAGTCAGTAAGCGACAAGCACGGAGCCCTGACTAACTGTTTGGCTCCACAATTTATTAACTTTCTTAGAAACTAAACATTTAACTCAATCATATAGAGCATATAGAGCAGGTCACTGTCTTGGGATAAATGAGGTAAAGTTATATTTGTCAGCACTCACCTCAGCCATGTAGGTGACCATGTTGAGTGTAATGTCAGAGAAAGCCTCATGAAGGTAGCGGCACACCACACTGACCCAGGAGAAAGGGTCCCGAGTGTAGGAACGTGTCTTATAGAGAGTCATCACATGTGCCAAGTGGGACAGTTTAGTGTTCTTCTCCACCAAACACACCTGAGACAGGGAAAGATACAAAATTAGTTTCCTAAACTATTAAAAAGTGCACCTTACTTATACTTAAAGTAAAAAGGAACTAAAGCAAACTAAAGTACCTGTGCAATCCTCTCAGCGCTCTCCTTACAAAACTGATTTGGGTGGCCAAAGTGCTGCACCAGGTGAGGCAGCAGACACAGAACATTCAGAGGGAATCCTGTACAGGGAGAGTTTGAATTTCAGGTCAATCCAATGTAAACTGTTAGTGGCTTACAAGGATCAAAGTGAGACATGAGAAAGATAGGAGCTAACGTTTATTCTGATACTCTTTCGGTACCTACCTATAGACTGTGAGCTGTCAACGACGGGCACACGGGAGACTGGTGTGAGTTGGCAGAAGAGCTGTAAGGTGAGGTCAGAAGTGGCCTGGGAGGTGAAACCCTTCAACAAAAGCTGCTGAATCCCAGAGAAGCCGCTCCATCTCAGCTGAGCCTGCAGCTTCTCCAGGCGTTCCCGGTTCTCCGCTCTGTCTAAGGGCACCTGGAAAATAAGAGTTGTTTTTTTTTTTAATTAACAACCAGTTCTCAGTATTTTGGAGTGCTGATAGAAGGCATTAATGGCGCAAAGCTCTTAGATCTGGTCAGCAAATACCTTGATCCAATCGGCAGTAAAAGGAAGCAAAAGCTTTTGGGACGGTTTACATTCTTCTGCTTCTAGTGTTTTATCTACCTGGTATCTAGTTGTTTCTATGGCTACACAACTTTCCCTCCATGATCACCAAGTTTCATCTCATCTACCTTTGACAGCAGCTTGTGAACGAGGCGAAGCGACATCTGATACTCGAACTCGAAGTCCGACTCCATAAGTGACACAGCCACCCAGAAGACTGTGGCCAGTATCGACGAGGGATGGGAAACGTGCGCAGGATCCGACAGAACACTGGGATCAATGCGGTTGGTTGACGACGTGCAGGACCCTGGCGACCTCCCTGTCCGGGCGAGACCGTGACTGTTGCAGGCCTGTAGATTGAAGACGAACACCGGATTAATTAGTGAGACGTAATACTCGTAACGATCGCTTTAAATCATAAAGACGACAACAATCCATTCTCGCCTGTATACGATCCAGAGTGGCACTTCGAGGAGGGTCGCTCGACTGGTAGCCACACTCGCCAAACTTCTTGGGGACGGAGTAAGAGCGCTGGTGGCGCTGCGACGACAGACCAACAAATCCTGGACCAGGGAAGTTCAGCTGACCTGTGCTCTTCCTGTTCATCAGTTTGTCACTAGTCACAAAGTCTGGTGAGGACGTCCTGGGAGTCAGACACAGGAGAATTAAATATACGTGAATATGTTCAGTCATCCGGTCATCAAGTCATCATGGTACATGTAAAACAAAGCTAGAACAAAGACAACTTCTAGCTCTCTTCAACTAGTTGACAGGATTAGATTAATCAGAATAACATCCTTTAACCTCCTGACACCTGGCGTCCTCATATGGGGACATTATGTTTTAGGTTTGTTTGCAGCTCCTCACAAGGACACACTTTTGTCTGCCATCTCGTGGTAGCGAAGTGTCAGTACACTTGTCTATTTATGCTTATTAACTTTTCTAGTTTGACATGACATGCATCCTCAAAGTACCCGTTTGAGGACACTGGGATTTCCTTGTTTCCAGTTCTTCAAAATAAACAGTTTTATATGTTGGTACGCATTGGTGGTGCTTATTTTTTATACTTCTTAGGTCCTACTAATCTTAAATACCTTGGAGAAATTAAAAATGCATAGCAAACTAAACCTCAGGTCTCAGGAGGTTAATTTAGGTGAGGACCTGGTTATTAACAGACTTTAGTTAATGCAACTTGGATGACAAGTAAACCTGCCTTTGTTTGGTTTTTTATTTGAATATGGTTAAAAGGGTCAAATATGGTGTCCTTGTGTCACCATCACAAAAATCTTAGTCATTCATTATCACAAGGATGTTTCTGTTTCTTTTTCTGCTGTGTTACTCATATACATATAAAGGCCTACCTGGTAAGAGCTGCCATAAGGTCGCTGTTTTTCAGACACTCTGCCAGATTCACCACCACTGACTCCAGCGTCAGCAGCACCTCCATCACATAGCCCTGAAACACAGCTTTGTGTGAGCTTCAGCGCCAACACGCATTCTCTTAAGTCACATTTCTCCAACCAAAAAGTCATCTTCACTTCTCTTTCTCACCTGCACCTCGTCTCCATGTTCTCCCACCACCTCAACGAGGCGCGACACCAGGTCAGACACGGCGTGGTTGTTGATCGGCTGCTTGAGGGCTCTGAAGATCTGGAAGGAGCGGCCGGCGTAGTGGCGCGAGGAGCTACACAGAGCCGTCTGCAAGGCCACGTCGCTCAGCTGCTGCTCCAGGTGGAAGTCTGTACAGGCACAAAGATGTAGATTAAGTGTATTGGTTTGCGATAGTGACAGTACATTGAGTTACTTTGTTATTTTGGCCTTCGTGTGATGTTCCTCACCCGATTTGGACTCCTTGAAGACAGAGACGACGTGCCGTAGGAAGTTGGAGAGCTGCTCCGTGCTCTTGGAGTTGGGGTTCTTTGGTGTGATGTCTTCGTGCACCCACAGGGGCCCAAACGCTCTGAGCAACGACAAAACAGTACTCCAGGCACTGCATACCCACCACCAGTAACACCACATACAAGTTACACCAGCACTTAAACATGTACACAGTGCACACAACGTTCCCCACTGCGGGTGTTTTTACGTTCCCTTCAGAATCGCACTCATTCACCGGAGTTGTGTTTACCTGGTGGAGAGGAACTCAATGAGTTTGTTTGTCTTCTCGTCCGTCTCGTTGGGCGCATCTTCGAGATCCTCCAGGTCATCAGGTGTGACGAGGGGCAGATTTCCAACACTGCCTGCAGTGCTGCCGCCGCCAAGGCTGGCGGAGGAGGAGTTGGAGGTGGAGCTGAGTCCGGAGTCCACCACGGGAGACGCCTGCCACTCTCGCAAAAAGTCAGGAGCATCTAAGGGAGCATGATGACAGTGTATACAGAAGACCTGTCCATGATATTATTATGTAACGGCACAGCATACTTCTTTTTTTTTTTTTTTTTTTTACTTACGTGACTGCTGGTACTCGGTGTGGTAGCTGGACTTTATGGTGAGGGTCTTGTTGTCACTGATCTCTCTGGTGAGCATCAGAACTGAAGCTATTACCTGTAAACACACACCAAAAAGGGAGAAATGAGGCAGTTATCCTCAGTACTATATGCAATACCAAATTCTCTTTTGCCTCCAAAGTTGAGGCTAAACTGTTGTATAATCAAAGGTATTTGGATGCCATTCTGACCTGGAAGTTGTTGTTGCATGAAAGAGCAATGAGCAGGTGGAGAAGGAGCCGTTTGCTGTGTTCATAGACCTCTGGCCTGTAGTGGTCCAGACCTGACAAATTAAATAAAAATTCAGACAGACGACAACAAGATTAGGATTCTGTGCACAAATCAGAACACAAACTATAAGAAAGAAAAAAAAACACTGCCTAATTAAATGTCTCTGTCATTTCTTTGAACCACATTAAGAGAGATGAGATATTCTTTGATGTTGTTGCCGTGAACGAGGAAAGAAAGGTCAAAAATTCCCATAAATACACCTTGTGGAAAGCCTTCCTGGAAGAGCTGAAGCTGTTACACCTGCAAAGGCTGGGTTGATGTCATATTAAACTCAAAGGATCGAGAATGGGATGCGTGTAATTAAGTTCTTATGCGTGTAAAGGCAGGCGAGCGAACACTTTTGGCAACATAGTGGAAGTTGCTATGGCAACGTCCAACCACAGAGCTCGAACTGTCTCTCCATCACAATACAAACACAACATTAATTCTTAGACAACTTCACGCGCCGCAGTAACAAAGGCTGGATCGTAATAAGCAGCCTGAACATGGAGCGTATTGCGCTGAGTGTGCAGACAGCATACGGTAATAAATCACATGTGCACACATGAAAGGGCTGGTATGCGCCGGCATGTTTGGGAATGTATCAGCGGTGATAGACGAGAGAACGGTGTGTCCTGAAATGCATGTCTGTGCGGGATGGAGATAAAACATGCTGTCACGATATTAGCTCAGTGGACGTCATAGAAAAATACCTGCGCACCTCAGGGATATTATGCTGATTTTCAATCTTATCTGTTTAGATCGTGGTTACGTAAAGTCAACCTCAGGTTCCATCACTGAGAGACAGAGACGGAGGAGTTTATATGGTCGGCGTTCCAGCTAATCCAGTTTCTCACTTTTGAACATGCGCTTCTTTTGTTTACATTGCGCTCTTTAATCAGATCATAAAAACCCACCTGTACCAACTGAAAAACTGACTAAGGGACTGTATGGTCATGTGCTGTGGCTGCCTTACCCAAGAAGAGGGCATGCAGCAGCAGGGGCAGGTGTAGAGCCCAGTCTTCTCTCACACTGTGGTCCACCACCATTTCAGTCATGAAGATCACTGCAATGTTGCACCTGAGGACCGACACACACGCACACATCTCATGAGAGCACAGTCAAATCAACAATACCTGATCTTTCAGTGGGACGGCGAGGCGGTCAGCCGCGTAACATCAGCAAGTTTGACCGTTCCTGCTTTTCAAAATTGGCTCAATGATGACAAAGTCCAGACATGCAAGCTTTATTTATTTGTACATATTTCTCCTCTGCTAATATGTTACAGAACTCTCCTGTGACGTGTTGTGTTATTTATGCCGCTCACATCTCATAAATCTAACCCCGATGTCGACGAGTGACATGATCTCATCTTACGTTTTATGTGGAGTTATTATTTTTCAAGAAAAGGCCGCGGGGAACATTATGTGATAAATTCCCTCTAAATGCTTTCTTTACATAACAGAGGCAGAGTGAGTTGGCTGGGGTTTCATTCTGTGCAGGGTTTTATCAGACCATCTGAGAGCAGGTGTGTCAAGTTCGCGTGAAGGACTCCGCTGACTCTGCCAATGCGTTCGACTTGTTTCGGAGTCGACCGGCGGTGCGGCGTGCGTTTGTTGTGAATACCTGTGCAGCGGTCCTCTCGGCGTGATGGTTTCTGGAAGGTAGTCGACCAGAGGAGCCCAGCAGCCTCCGTTAACGGGCATGGGTAACGGCTGGGGGCGGTTGGTCTCCAGGACGCCCAGTAGCCAGCCGGCATAAGGCGGAAGAGGGTCAGCTAAAAAAAAAAAAAAAGACTTTTGTTTAAATATGCACACGGAAATCTTAAATGGTGATATAGTGATGATGAGTTTTCATGCTAAGCTAAGAAAGCTGGTTAGCACATATTTTCAAAATGTGTGTACATTACCATACAGGTTAACTTGCTTAACAACTTAAAAAAATAATTAATGATCATGCTTTAAAATTAAACAAAAAATTAAATTTGATGAAACTGGTTTGGACAACACAGGTGTTTGCTAAAGAGGTCAACAATTGACTGCATTTGCTTCTAAATAACATATTTTTATATAAGCAGTATAAGCCATAAAAGGCAAAACACAATATAAAATTAAAGGATTATTTTATGTTATCAAAAAATGACAGCTTAGAGGAGATTAGTGGCAATTAAGCTAAAATGTTCAACATTTCAAACTAGCTGGCTAGACAATATTTATGTCCTGGTGTCCTTTAAAAAAAAAAAAAGCCCGGAGGCAAGTTTTTTACATTCATTCTCACGAGAACCAAGACGACCACTTACACTTCTCGTCCTCGTAGGAACCTCCGGAGCTGTTGCTGTAGCGAGACTCTAGTCTGTTGTGAGCCCTGGCCCTCCTGAAACACACATAACCACATTCACAAGTGAATTTCATAGTTTCTAGATATATATTTTTTTCGCACTCCTACTACTGAAATGTGTGAAAGCTTTATAGAAATGCTGCCGTATGAATGATACATTGCGCTGACACGTCTGACATATTTTATCTGTGTGCGCAGGCCTCTCGGGAGACCGCTGACATTTGAAACACTGTCTCAGTGCCTCAGTGTTTAATACTCA
Organism: Mugil cephalus; assembly: GCF_022458985.1. Taxonomy (NCBI): domain Eukaryota; kingdom Metazoa; phylum Chordata; class Actinopteri; order Mugiliformes; family Mugilidae; genus Mugil; species Mugil cephalus. The sequence continues at coordinate 13,232,980 of NC_061784.1, read as the reverse complement.
CCGCTCTTCGTTCTCCCTCACCAGCTTGTTCTCGTCTGTGTCGGGAAGGTTGTCTTGACCGGCCACAACAGTGTTACTGCTGGAGGTGGTGCCTGCGCATAAAACATTTCAGAGATCGGTTTCAAATACTCCACAGTGAACCTTTCGTTATATATGTATAAAAACAACTTTCAAGATCAGACTATCGGTACTTCAGACAGGAATTAATCCTCTCACCTGTCTGGGAGGTGGAGGCCTTGTTGCTGGCAGCAAAGCGATAGAAGGGAGGGTTGTCGCAGTGCAAAACTACAGGGTTGACTGGGTCTGTCTGCTGCAGCTCAAACAAGAGCTCCTCCATAGTCTGGATGGTGTTGTTGCGGCACAAGTAGATCACCACCTTCTTGATCTAAAACAGGCGCGCATTAATTAGAAGCTATATCTTCTTGCATAAAAACACATGTATTCTGCGCACAGGCTTCACGTACATAAGGTAGCAGCGTGGTATCACTGCTGACTCCACACAGGCTGATGAGGAACTGCAGGGTGATCCTCAGGTTGTTGCTCCACCTCTCGTTGGACACCAGAGCATTCCAGGCATTCTCAATCTCCGGCCCGGGAACTTCATCTCCATACTGATAATGTCAAAAGAAACGAATCCAGTTATGAAGCGAGACGTGTCTCTGAGAAGAAAGGGAAATTTCCACACGCAAGAAACAAACGTGTCGTCCCACCTTTGCGGTCATGAACATGAGGTTGTTGAGCACCAGCGAGGTGGCCTGCAGGGAGCCCCAGCCGTTTCCTCTCAAACTAGGGCACAGGCCCTGCCCCTGACCGCGAGGTTCTTCCTCGGGCGTGCAGGGGCTCGAAGCGGGGGGCAGGAGGCCCGTGTCCACTAGCTCGATGTTACTGAGCCAGGGGAGCAGGTAGGACAGCATGATCTGCCTGCCGTTGGAATGAGTGGTTGGGAAACGCTGGCTCACCTCTGCGTCGGCGGGAGAAATATGAAGGGAATTAATGTTGCAGGTTCTCAGCATTAAGTAACAAGAGATAAAAAAAAAAAAAAAAGGGAGTGAATTTAACAACTGTCTCTGATAAGAAGAATGGCCTCTTGGGAATTTTGAGTATGAGGGTTCAAAGAGATAGAGTTCAGCACAGTGTGTGCTGTTCCAGTGTAGGGCAGGGTTCTTCGACGTTTTCTATTTAAAATTGCACAGGTTTAAATATTCTTATTTCAAACATGTGCAACAGCAGGGTGCCCGTGCAACTGCTGTAAACATACCTGACATAAACATACATATATACATTGGATTTCACCTGGGGGACTGAATGGGCTCTTTAAATTTGTGGGAGACAATTAAAAAATATATATATTAAAAAATGTCTAATCAACCAAAGATTTTGCGACCTCTCTGCCATACCACTGCGGACCCCCTAGGGGTCACAAACCCCCTGTTGAGACCTACAGTGTAGGGAGACATAATGAAGTGGGGGCTAGTTTTATTTTTAACAATTGTGTCAAGTTTTTAAGTTCTTGTTTTGGTCCCATTTCATGCACTTCGCAATGAAGCACACCAGTGTCTGTAATTCTATTTTTGCATTCAATCACTTTCTGATGCAAAGGAGTTCCACAGAAGACGATACATACACGAACCCATGACGATTTTACCTGAGAAAAGCGGCAGAGTGAGCTCCGGGTACATGCTGGCCAGCTGAATGGAGAGCTGAGACAGGTTGACGCTGTACAGGGGAGGCAGAGGGCCGTGTGTCCCGTACAAAATGTTACCGGGCTTCTGCTCCACCATCCGCTTAGAGTACGCACACAGCTTAGACTCCAGCACCTACAGACATGTTATTGAACTTTAACCATTTTTTTTTCAACCTCTTTGTATGCAACACATATATATATTTAATAGCACATATGTATGTACCTGCATCAGCTGCATGGAAATTTCGTAGATTTCCCTGCTGGTGTCTGACGCCTTGAATAGTACCAGATTGAGCAAAGTGACCAGGTCACACGGGTAATTCCTGGCAGAGAAGAGAAACAGTTACTAGACGCTGGTTATAATGAGAGCAAACACAGTGAATGCTAACAGTCAAGTGCGTGTGTGTATATAGAATGAATGACTTTCTTAATAACTCCCATCAGAGAGTAATCTCTAGATCTCTAGTCTTTCTGTTTTATTCTAACAAATCTTGTCATATCTCAACCTCTCAGCAGGGAGGTCAAAAGTTCTAGCAGCGTGTGTCCTGAAGTTGCCTTTTGGTGCAGTGACAGAGATCATATCAGCAGGGCAGATTAGAATCGATGCAAGCTCTCTTACCTGTTACCGCAGACTGTGGCGATGGCCTTGAAGCAGCCGGACGCCAGCTGGTAAGATCCAGTGAAGCAGCGGTCCACGGCCCAGTTGAACAGGTTGATCTGGTCGGGGTTCAGTTCCAAAAGCAGAATGACCACCTCGCACCCCAGACGGTGCACCTGATGGCAAACATCACGAAGAGATGTTAATCCACAGATCCAATTAGATGAAACAGAACTGTTCCAACTGCATTCTGTGCTTTCTATCATTACAGGAACTTAGAAAGCGCAGTAGCGACCGACAAGTTAAAAGACAAACCCGCAGGTCGTGACAGGCCAGGATGTTGTCAAGCCATTTGTACAGATAGCCGTCAGTAGAGAGGCCCACGTTGTCAAACACCGGACCGCAACAAAGGACTGCTGACATGGCCTAAGAGGAGAGAGGTTCACATTAACGTTGCAGTGAAATCTAAAATAACTCCTGCTGTGTAGTGGGGTTTGGAGACACGGTTGTGTCTGGTACCTTGAGAGCACAGTACTGGTAGCGAGTGATCTGGTGGTTGCGGTCGCTGTAACGGTCGAGGGGGGTGAACATAACACTGAAGGGTCCGGCCCATTGGCTGAAGAGAATGAAGAGATGGTGCCTCAGGGACTGTTGAGGGAAGAGGAAGCGTCTGTGGTGGACTGCGAAGAAGAGAGAGAGACGCATGACGTAAGAATCAGAAACAGACCTCTGTACCTACGAGCATTTTATCATTTTTTTCTATTGAGAGAACAATGTATCACATTATGACAGAAAGACTTACCAGGGACGCACTGGATGAGATTGGCCACCATCCCGCTGAAATGAGCTCGGATGTCTTTCAGCACGTCCAGCTCCTTCTCGTTCTCAGCCTCCAGGAGCATCCGGGTCAGGTCCACATACTCGAGGAACAAGGCTCCCAGCGCCAGGGAGTCACGCTCCAGGGCCCCGTTAGTGCTGTAGAGAAAGAAAGTGATGGAAATGTGGACTTTGGTAATTAAAGGTCAATGATGGAAGTCAATGAGAGAAGGGCATTTATGTAAACATAATTTATGTAAGTGCAACAACCAGAGATTACTCAGCAGATTACGTGTGTGTGTGTGTGTGTGTGTGTGTGCGCTACCTGTCACTGATAACTCCTGCATTAGCCAGCAGTTCAAAGATCCTCAGGAGCTGCAGCCTAAGCAGGTCTCTCCTCTCTCTACGCTTTTTGTTCTAAAAGCACAGACAGGTTGTTAATATACAGAATAATTTACGTCTTTTTGTTTAGTTTGTATCAGCTGAAAAGTTATGGAAAGAAACTTAACTTTACATTAGCAGTACAAATAATTAATAAGTCCATTTTTATAAATAATAAATGAGCGAGTTACGGAAAACAACTCTAATAGCTACACAACTTTATTAATAATCTAATCTATTCTTGCTTCTGTGTGCGTTATACCTCAGGTCTACGTTCCAGGGCTTCCTTCATCAGTGGATGGAGCTCTTCGACAAGCTCCCTGTAAACACACAAATTCAAAGGAGGAACAAAAATCAATGGATTACTTCCTCAGTGAACTCAGAGTTAGACTAATGTAGAGGAGGAAGGAGGATGGTCACACTGAAGGGAACAGAACGGTTCGTAAAAGTGATATCCATCTTGTTCGACCTAAATGTCACATGCCATAAAACCACTAATCCTCAACCACAGTAATGACAATTTGTCAGGGCACAGCTTAATCTCTTTAATAACAATGAGAGCTTTTTTTTTTTCAGAAAACATTCTGGGTTAAAAATAGATGATCTCCTTTAAAATGAAATACCGCCCGCTCACAATGCAACCTCTGTCTTCAGAAGAAATGTGATATATCTCTGACCCTCTAAGAATTCTCCATCTGCATCACTGACACATTCCCCTTCTTCTTTGAATGTCACTAAGGCATGCAAGTTATGATGACGATGTAGAGGGTTGAGAGAAAGTAATAGATGACAGGAGCATAAAAACCAATAAAGATGTCTCTTATGTAAGAGACGATGTTCAGTCTAGCACATCGCCCATTTTGTATCTGCGATCTAAATCTACCCAGTGCCATTCCCTCCATTCAGGCTTTGTGTTTATTCTCTGCTAATGGACATGAGAAAACAACAGATGGGCAACCACGAAGAACTGGTACTCAAACACTCAACCACTGTCATAAAATACTTGACATCTTATAAAGCAATAAACAATATTTAGCTTGGCGAGTAAGACACTTTAAATGTAGGGGATGTGTATTTGGTCATGGTCCTGTTCTTGTACCTGAAGACGAGAGCGTTCGTGCATCCAAATCCCAACACCAGAGACTCTGTGATCTCCAGGCTCTCAGCTCTCATCAGAGGGACAAGCTGTTTTAAAAGCCAGGCCACTGAGGGAGTGCCTATCACCTGTCAAAAGAAAAAAAAATTAAATACAATGCCATTGCCTTAAATGTGATTAATTAAAGTCTTCTTACATTAAAACCATATTCAGCAGTTAAAAACAGTATTTTTCCCACACAGCTGAAGTGTTAAGTTTATAAATCAACAAAAAAAAAATGAAATACATCCTCCAGTTCCAGCCTAAACAATGTGAGGATTTACTGTTTTTGAGAAAGATGACTTTTGAAGATATTATTGTGGGTCATTGGAAATTATGATGGGATTAGCCGGGTTATTTTTCTTCCATTGGATTTGTGGCAAAACCCACTATTGCTCTCCTGTGCAAGCTGGGCATTCACAGGAGAGAACAGAGGTTGGCAGGAAACAACATGTCCCTGGCAGCAGAGCGAACAAGTGAGTGGCTGTGGCTGAGGAGGAAACATCTAAGCTGGGGAGTATGCTAAAGGTAAGGCCAGCAGAGTAGTTTTAGTAGTTAGTGGTAGGGCTAAGCTAATCTCTCGGTTGAAAGTCACATGGTTGTTTGATGGCTGCATGGAGGGGGGTGACTCCAGGACGCTGGAACTCACTGTTAAGATTTCTTGAGGTGTCGTGAACCTAACTTAACGAAACATCGGTGAAGGGAGGTGCCCACTTGAAAAAGTAGGCATACTGCCAACTGTTGTTGCCTAGGCTAGGTTTTTTACAGTTGGACCAGGCTTCTAAAGGCTTTTTGCCTCAGTTCTTGGCAAAAAGGATTGTAACATCTCATCCTGTGTAATAATGAATGCTAAGCACAAACACACACCTTGTTGTCGTAGGTGACGCTGCCGTCGGGCGTGGTGGCAGTGATCTCAGGTGTAGAGGCTCTGAGGTGGCCGGGTGACATGATGCTCGGCTTGGCCACACCGAGACACATGATGAGGTAATTACGCCACAGTGAGATGTAGCTGTCGCTGGAGCCTGCCGTGCTGGTCTTCTTAGCGTTCACTGGACTGCTGCAGAAAGGCAAGTGAAAAAGCAGAAGAGGCATTTAGTTATATATTTTAGGGATTGGTTAGATTTAAAGTTTAAAAAGACAGATAAGATAAAAGTCTTCGTGTACTTGGGGTCAACCAGTGGCAGTAGCAGCTGCAGCCGTGTGAAGGCGTACGGCCAGGCGTATCCCAGAGCGGTAGGGCAGTGCTTGGGAAGGTGCTCCTGTCGCAAGAAGATGTGCAGACAGAGCACCCATGGGTCCTTCATGCACTGGGCAAAGATCCAGACGTGGCTGGGGCTCTTCACGTCGTATGAACTGCTCACCAGCCGAGCCGTCCACTCCACCAGCCACTGGAGGTCCACATGGTGGTTGAGTGGCAAGGTGGACTGAGAGAGAGAAAAGAAGAATATGGATATCATTATTATATGAATTATTTACCTGATATAGTAATGTTATTGTTGAGCTCTTAAGGCAAGAATACTTACAGAGTCAGAAACAGCCACGTGAACAAAGCTGTCCATTACAGCTGGGCTCAGCTGGTCCATGACCTCTATCATGGGTTTGTCATCGTCCTGAAGGGTGAGACATTTATAGAATCGGCTATTTTTATAACAGAGTCACACAATTCACAGGCTGCATATGCTGCATCACTAATCACAGCTACAGTCAGATGGCTCTCCTTCCATCCTGCAGACATTTCCATGTCTTTTCTCCCTCTCAGGTTCTTAGAAGAGTGTATTTAACACTGAATTGTGCATTGATCTGTTCTCTTTCCCTTCCAGCTTTCTGTACTGTACCTCAGCATGTCCCAGAGCTGTGAAGAGGCAACGTATTTCTCTTAACACTCCGACCGCCAGTTTCCTTGTGCTGATTTGACACGAGCAGAGGAGCAGCAGAGCCAGGCCTTCCACCGCATGGAGCACTGAGCAATGAGGGCTTCGGTCGGGCAGCCTGGGGCTGGCCTAACAGACAGGGAGGACAAAGAGGTTAACAAAGTAATTAAACCTGCATTTATGGCAATTGACATATGAAAGTGAAAAATACAAAGCATCAAAATGTCCTTTCAGCTCATCAGTATCCGTTAAGCAGCAAGGTACCAACCTCAACTCCTCCTCGTATCTTCCCCTGGAGCTGCAGAGCTAACCTCCACTGTGTGAGCAGCTGAAGAAGGAGCTTCACGGATGCATCCTGCAGACCCTGATGGGTGTCTTGGACCTGGAGGAATTGGCCATGGACAAGCTTTTAGAAACACTTTTGAACTGTCCATGCACTTAGCATATAAGCGTGGATAAAACTGTCTATATGTCAGGTTCCGCTGTACCTCACGTAAAAGGAAATGTGTGTAACCGAACAAGACGTCTTCCCTCCAGTCAGAGAAATCAAGTAAGAGGCTTTGAAGGGAGTTCTGGGAAATAAGGCGAAGCTCATCATCCATGTGCACCGTAAGTCTGGGGATTGAAAAACACAAACAAGAAAAATCCAATATGGATTTAATTCAATCTGCAATAAAATGTCTTCATATTGGCTCCACACAGGCTATAAGTGATGAATTAAGGGGATAAACTTGAAACTCACCGTGACAGCAAATCAATGAGCTCAGGCTTGGACATGCCGTCGGGAAGGATCCGAGGAATGGCAGCCACACACGTCCTGAACAGGTCGATTTTGGGCTTCCTCTCACCTCTGTTATAAATGGAGAAATTAAGTTGTATATTACTTAACTCAGAACACTTCTGTGTTATATTTGCAAAAGTGTCGGGCAGTGTCTGTTTTAAATATGAAAATGATTCATGCTCTTTGCATTACTCTCATAAATTTTCCATAAACATTATGGATTACTGACAAGGTGACAAGAAAGCGAAGCAGAATTTTGGTTGCGGATTTGTCACAGGGCAACTTTCCTTAATTAATAAAAGACTGAAAATAAACTGAGCTGCTGCAGTTTCTGTTTACGTACGTGATCATGTCCTCCGGTTCTTTGTTGAGCATCTGGACGCTGGTGAGCATCATGCAACGACCCACCTCTTTGTCCAAGTGCCTGAGGATATTGTCCAGAGCCTTACGCACCTGGGAGTAGTACAAGGACATGCCTGTGGAGAACAAACACAGAAGATACAGGGAGTTGGTTGGAGACGACGCTGAAATCACAGCCACTTGAGTGTGGACTGACACAGACCTATGAGTTTGGCTTCTTCTTCCGTGAGCGTCTTGCTGAGGTACGTTTTCTTCTTCTTTAGAGAGTTTCCAGAGGGCAGAGTCGCTCCTGTGTTGGGCATGGGAGGCTCTCCGTCCTTTTGTTGCAGGGCATCCGCTATCACCAGGAATGCCCGCAGGCCTATGTTCATACGCTAGAAGACAGGTACAGGACAGCATCCTTACTACACACCAGAAAGTCTGTTTATTAAATGTTTAATCAATATGACTTATAGTGTAAATTACAATCTTATTAAATTAATGCTTGTCTCTAACTGTAAAAATCCCATTTACGCTATCAGACCTACAGTACATATATTCACTATGGCTTAAAATATTCTGTTCTTTATCTTCCTCACGGACAACACAAGAAAAAATAACATTTGAATGCTCATTCCTATCCTTCCTCTAACACGGCCAGGGGAGATGCACTGTTGATCTGTGCGTGATTGAGTTGCGTTCACTGAATGCCTAATGTCTGCTCTCTTTACCTCTGGGTTGAGACTGAAGGCTTTGGCAGGCTTCCCGACACTCAACAGGTCAAATATGATCTCCTTCATGGCAAAATCCAGTCTCTCCTGACAACAAGACAAACACGGCGGCGGCAGAGTTAATGCAGTGCGAGGCAGCAGGTTACATAACACATAATAATAATAATAAAAAAATACATTTAGGGTGTTATTCATCTGAAACACATACACAGCGGCAAATGACAGCCACAAATACACTTGCTGATATTAGAGTGCTGTTTAAAAACCTCTAATCCAGTCATTAGGTGAAATATATATCAATTATATTAGTGGATTTTCTAAATAAATATAGATAAATATCTCATTGGCCTACATTCGTGGCCATCCTGTATTTTGATTACCCTTCAGCTTTGTCAACACACCAAATGTTTCCATTTGTCTCATTTCAAGCCTATGTTTGTGATGTTGTGAGAGTTTTTATACCCACCTGTGCAATAAACTGGATAATCTTGACAAAAATATTGAGTGGCATGTCCCTGGGCACGACACTGCGACTCCCTTTGGGGAACAGTGTCGATGTGATGGACGTCAGACGACTGAGGAGAGAAGAGATGTTGGTTAAATACCTCTAAATGATCCCTCTAAATCTGGTTTTGTCACAGTCTCATTTGTTCAATCACTTTCTGATGCCGGAAACAACATCTTAGATATCGTTCATGAGGAACATAACAGCATGTGGTCATTACCTCTGCGTTCCAGTGTTGCTCTCACATTTTATGCGGATCATGTACACCCACAGCAGGCGGTAGAGTGATTCCAGAGCCACACGTGCCATCTTGGGGTCTTTATTCTATAGTTATATGGATGAAATATGTTTATTTATAAAGCCATTCTGGGTGAAATTCCTTCTTATCTATCTTCTCTTTTAACATGGAAACAAGGAGATTTCAATCTCCACTCAATGGGCATTTTACTCTTGGTCGTTCAACCGTCCAACCATCCGTTTCTGTATGCAAGTGTTTTAATTAAGTATGTTCTTATATAACTGATTGATTTGTAACTGTGTTGCTGCTATCTTGGCCAGGTATCCCTTATAAAAGCCTGGTTGAATGAAGGCCAAATAAATAAAAGAAAAAACGTCTCCTCAAGTAGTATATTTCCCTAACACCTTACAAACATTTCACTGACTTTTATACTTTAAGTGTTTATGAGCCTCCCATCAATCACTACGTTCGTAACCTGCACTGCTTCCCCTTGAGGCAATACATACAGATGGTTAATTTTTATAACTAAAGAGGCGCTGGTTCATTAAAATGTCACGTTGTCAAAGTCGTCCCCCGAGGGAAGAAATCTATTACACAATCTGCACGCAGCAGGCAGGAGCAAAAGTCACGCACATACACCACCAGACGGATTCAGGCACTCGCAATGTACAGACGGGAAAGCTGACCTTCAAGTTTGAGAGGCAGTTGTTGAGGAAAATGTGCCAGCGGCTGAGGAAGAACTGCTTCTGACTGACACACAGCAGGCAGGTCACCAGAGGATACAGAGCCTGGTGTGGAGGGAAGAAGAGACAGATGGGAGACATTTAAAACAGGCACGTGATGATCAGACCTTAAAGTTCATCAGTCGTCAGAATGCGAACGACCGAGGATTCTTCGTTTTCTACATTAAAGTGGCATCTTTGGCATTAGGTAACACAATGCTGACTATGGCCGCTGATAAAAAGTATTGCAATACTTTTGTATTATTATTAAACTGGAGGTCAGTGGGAACGTTCACCAGAAACGCGCTGCATTACGCTTCTGCTAATGTCATCCGGGTGCGAAAGCCGAATGCTAAATCATCATCCAGTCGGTTAAGAGGCTGCTGCTGATGCTATCTTAGCTTTTGTTACAGCCTCATATTAAAAGCATTTCGTTGGAAAAACGCCAGTTGACAATTGTTAAGTGATCGCAAGTCAGTAAGCTAACTGCTAATCAAAAGTAATCTAACAATAATAATAATTTATACTGTATTGATCCCACAAATTATTTCCCTCATGTGAGCCACTCATTTGTTCACACAGCAGTGTGTACACTCCAGTAGGCTGCTACTTGCGTAGCTCCCGGGAAGCTAACTGGGGGTTAACAACTGAAGGCATGGTCATAGGGGGGAGGGCATTACTAGAAAGAATTAAAATATTCTTATATTCAATCAAATCGTCTTGTATTAAGAAAAAAAAAATCTGCCAATGGGTTAAGTTTTTTTGCTAGACAGAAATTCTTAAAATAAGCACAAAGTTTCTAAAATAAGCAAGTTCTTGTCTCTGAACAAAACATAAGATGTAATTCTTTGATAGGATTTTTCGCTTTCTTGAAATTCCTTTTTTGCAGTGTATCAATTGACGTCTTGGTTCAGTAAAATGAAAATAACGTGTTCAGTTGACCCCAGGATTTGGCGAGAAAGAGCTGCCGTATAAAATTACTAAACCAACCACGACTGAAACGTGTGAAACTGTTGAATCGTATTTCTGAGTTCCTCTTGTTTCATTTCACAACATTACCCTCCATTTGTGAATATAACCGAAGCAACACCAGTGTAAACAAACATGTAAACCGTGAAGGTCATGTGCACGAATGTGAACTTGCCGTCTTGTTAGTATGTTTAATCGCGCCTGAAGGCAATGCAGGTCTGCATGCAGATCATTCTTTCACAAGAATGCTTTTGCTAACGATCAGGCAGACTGAAGAATGGTTTTAGCTATGTTAGGTGTCACTCCTTATCAAAGTAGATATGCCTTGTGTCACACACCCATTTCAGCGTCACGTCCCACTCAGCCACTCAGAACGCAAGAAAATAACAATTATCACATTATACATCACGTTACTGCCATTCCTACCGCGTCAGTCCATGCCGCCCCTCCTGACATGCCAGGTTATTGTTTGTTTGTGTGCATGCCTGCGCGATGTCGGCTTTTGAAAAAGCGAAAAAAAAGCTTTTGTGTGAAGACAGGTGTGCTGAGTCTGGGCTGCATGGGTGAGGAGCTGGAATATTTGGAGAATCCGTCGAGGGAAGCGTGCATACCCGCAGAGCGGCATGTCTGCAGCCCTGAGGACACGAGTCTTTGTTACAGCGGGAGCAAAACCCGCGCGCGTATCTCGAGTAGCGCATCGACAGCCGGCGGAAAAAATGTAAAGCAACAACCCAATGACAGCTATTGTTGGCAAATACGCCTAAACGGAACACACTCCACGGGTGGAAAAAGAAAACAATACTTTATTCTCGTCTAAAACGCTGATTTCCTTCAACTCCTTTTCACTGCGAATCAACGTGCATCAAGAAGTTGATCAAAAAAGGCCAAAGTGCTGCTTAAAATAACTGTCAAACGTCCTGTGAAGTAAATGTTCTCTGTAATTTTTACACTTACAGTTATAGTTGTAAGTTAGTTGCATTCGCGTTCATGATTAAAACTTTTCAGCAGCGACAAAAATAAGTTTCATTCCAGTTCTGACAATTAAATTGAGTAGTTTTAATGAGGTCACTGTATTAATAACACGCACTGCACTTAATGTACTGCCTGCTGCTATGCTGTGGGCAAATATTACCCATCTGGCAGTGCCTACAGTTTGCCCTGCATAGTGCACTCTGGTCTCCCTCGCTGTGGAGGGGTATAAAAGCCCAGCCCGCATGCTGGACAGTTACAGTAAGTGCTTTCACCAATTGCTGGTAATGGAGAGGAAATGAAGAGGGATGAGGGAACAGAATATGGGGAGAAACTTACCAGAGAGTGTTTCTTCCTGGAGGACAGGTCCAGGGTGGTGTCGTACAAACTCTCGACGAAGTTGCGTAGGCACGGCACGTTCACCTCGTTCTTCACAGTCTGAGGAAGATGCAGAAGTCACACAGTGTCCTTTTAGCTGAGCCAGACAGACAAGTCACTACATATATTAATGAGATTATTGTTCTCTAGATATATAAACATACAGTGCCGTTTACAAGTATTTGCACGCCTCAGAGTTTCCTGTGTTTATGCATAAAGTGACTCAAAAGATCAGTGAATCAGGCTGAAACAAGTTAAATGTAAATATTATACATAGATATTAATAGATTTAAAACTCTGTCTCTTGTTTGTGTAAACCAGCATTGTGTGAACTTGTCTGGTAAGGGCTCGACTTTTACAGGTAAAAGACACTGCAGCTTTAAAAAGCCAAACAACGACTTTAGTCTGACTCTTGACCTAATGTATATTTTTAATGCCCCGAGCAGTAAGACGAAATGCACTTACGGCAGCTACAGGTACGAGTATTTCCACAAAGAGTCCGGCTAATGAGTGCTTAATGTCTTTGTCCTTCACTTCCAAGAAATACTGGGCACACTCCTGCAGACAAGAGGGGAAAAGTCAAGAGACAACAACAACATATGATGATTCTAACATCCTTATCAACCAACGGGCGCACGGCCCCGGCTTAAGTTCGGTATCTCTATGACAGCAGTGAACCGTGGAGAGATTTCTACAGCGCGGCCTCTACCTGCATGAACTGGAAGGAAGCTTCAAAGTCTTCCACCGGGTACATTTTGATGCGGAAAAACTTGAGTCCCATGATGAGGCTGATGGTGGACTGGATGACGTACGGGCTCTGCTCCTTCTGTCTCAGCTCCTTGAGCTCGGAGATGAACTTCTTCCTCACCGCTGGGAACCTGTCCAGGAAACGGCAGCCAGATGTGAACGGTTGTTTTATTCCCTTTGAGTTTCAGGCAACCAGGTGTTACCTTTATCTCTGCGAACAAGACTTTTATCTCTTCTGTTTATTTCCTGAATCTGTGTGCTTCTCTATTTTTGTACGTGGACGCGGGTGTGCGTGCTTATGTGTGTGTGTGTGTACCCACTATCCAGATATATTTGACCAGCAGCTCTGTGCAGGCCTATATTTAGAATGGCATCTGCAGGGGTGACGTGGAGGGAATACAGTATGTACGTGCGTGCTCTTTGCACACACTCTTCTGCGTTTCTCAGGGGTTGCCACAGCCGTTAAGTGAGCGGAGGAGTTATCAGTCTTGTGCGCAGCATAAATAAGACACACATAAATACTGTAATCCATAAACCCAAGCCGGAGAAACATGCGCAAAACGCCAAGAATAAAGAGTTATTTACGAGCGTGTGTTCTCAACCTCTTTATGGCCCCGGCTGTAAATAATGTACCACAAATAAATAACACCGAACGGGGCACCGGAACGCCACTAAGAAGCTAAATCAAGTGGAAAATCTTATCTTTTACGCGGAGGAGAGTCTACATTCGCAGAAGCACATGTCGAAGTGTTGACTTTGTTCCATTACGCGACAAATGACCACGTTAAGTGACGCGCGCGCGAGCGCGTGTAGCGGAGGTTACCACGGGCCTCCGCCTCGCAGCCATAACCTCCTGGAAGAACAGGAGCCGGCGTTCGTCTTTCATCACATGCAACATTACACAATCGGAGGACCATCCTCCGGAGTGTCATTATCCTCATTCGCATACGCACGCGTGTTTACGAGCACACGGACTCACACAAGCAGAGGACGACAGTCATCGCCGCATCACGTCTCACTCGCGCTGAAGTCAGGGAGCGTTCGTAATTGTCGGTTCTACTGAATGTGAGGTCAAAAGGAGGACAGGTAGCTGCTGTAACTACACAGGTTCCACTCCGCTTAGCAGCACACGGCCGCAACATGACCTGGATTATAACTCAGACTAAAGGTAAGAATGATTTTAATCTGATAATTACAACACGAGCGGTGAGGCCACACATACCTTTAGTTACCGTGTTCATCAAATGACCACTGATTTACTAAGAGCATCTTTTTATTGTGATTTATATTAATGTTTATGGACACTTATAGATAGATACAGGTAATGATAGGAAATCGTGGCTTGGATTTTCCAGAACGTTGCCCTCAAACCCAAGTCTTTATTTATTTAAATGCTCTTTGGTGACTGGCAGTTCCTTGATTTCTCCTTGGTGTGTGTGGTGTATCCGCACAAACATAAATTTTCACAATAAGCGAAAGGACTACGGTACCTTGACTGAGCCACGACCCCCACAACTTCAGCGTAGAGGTCTGCTACGATGTGCATGTTGCCCGTGTTGGGACCCAGATACCTTCAATAAAGCAAAAGCAAGCGTATCACGCATATGCAGAGTAGAAATATAGTGGTGACATGTTTATTTCTTAGTAATGTAAAACTGAAAAGGTTTTTTAGCACACTTCGTATGACAGGTTATCCTTCTTACCCCTCCTTGTATTTGAAGTGCTTGAAGGCCAGGTTCACAACTTCCTGGATGAGTCCATCTAAGAGAGGATGGAGGGGGATCTGGTTTGACAAAAAAAAAAAAGAAAAAAAGAAGCGAATGTTATTTTCCATTAGTACACCGATTCTGGGAAGCCTTTTTCTAGGTAGCACGACTAGGTCACAATGAAGTATTCAAATGCATGTTGTTTCATTTACACTTGCACATGGGTGGAACAGGAAATACGCCATCTGGGAACCTGACATCAAGCAAGATGATAATCGCGGACGATTTTGTTACAATTTCCTAATCTTTTAAATCAAATTTTAATGATTCTGTTCGAGTAGAGTGGGTTTGTATCTGGACACTGAAGTACAGTTTTGAGGCCAGACTTTTCTCCCGCCCTTTAGTTTGAGACATGCGGCCCATGCGGTCAAATAATTACCGGTAGAATGAGCCTCACCTGCTTCAAAACTTCTATCAGCACTAAAGAAAAGATGAAGTCTATTGCCAGATCCCTCCGCTCCAGTAAGTAGTCCTTCTGTTGTTCGTCACTGTGACAGAAGAAGAGACAGATACAGAGCAGCATTATTTACTACATTCTTGTCACGTATAATGAGCATTTATTAAACTTCCATTAATCAATCAATCCCACTGCTCCAGTGTGCACTTAGTGCAATAAGGCTGCAGAAAACAGCTCCAAATCGAGCGCGTGTGCTGTTTGCGTTCTCACTTTTTTGACTTGGTGTTGGCGCGAGGTCGATATTCGTGGGACTCGTCCTCCAGGCCGTTCTGCCTCTTGTACCAGTCGAACAGAGTCTTCAGTATTGACGGGAGGCAGTACTCGGCCAGAGAACTCATCGAGCTGATCAACTGCACGAAGCGCGAGGAGCGGGAGAATAAAGCGAGAGGTTAGCCTCATTCGTAAAACAGTTCGAGGGCCGGATTTACCGACGACGGGACACGCACCTGATCGAACTGCGTGTCTTCTCCTCTCTGCAGAGATTTGTTCAGCGGCTTTTCCTGTGAGAAAGTGACAGACAGACGGAAAGGAAAATCAAAGTTCAAATTCCTCACGAGCGTGACACTACTAAAGACGCTATTGTCTGAATTTGTTTTCAGAATTCAACCTGTGTAATACAACCAGTAAATACCAATCATGTTGAAAGTACAAGGTGACAAGGTGGGAAATCTGCCTAGAAGAAAAATATAACTTTCAAATTGGGCTGATTTTAAAAACCACTGTCTACTTGTTGAGGCTAAAATTTATATTTTCATATAAGTGGAAAAGTATTGAGTATTTCTGCTCCACAGAAAACTATGAAAATATATGTATAGTATTTTAAATAATAAGGCCTTGACTAAGGTTATGATGTGAATCAATGTGGGAGCCAAACTAAAATGCTAATTCTTTGTAAAAAACAAAAGAAACAAAAGAAAAAGATCTTTGCTCAAATACTGAATTTGATCCTTCAGTCTGCATGTTTTTTTGAGCTTTTCCAGCTCAGGTGAAACACAACAGAGCTGTGCTAAATGTGCGTGTCCTTTCTCTTTGCCGAGTCCATTTTTGGGACAAAATCCAACAGACAGGGTGAAATTTTATTAGGACTGTTTAAGTTAAGTGATGGTTTCACGGTGCAGACATCGCTCTCTCTGAACAGTCGACTGTCAGAAGTGAAAGTCCTTCTGAATAACACAGTCAGACTAAATAAAATGCAGCCTATCCCTAAGTGGTGCTGTAAGCTGAGAACAGCGAGATAAGAGACAAAACAAAATAAAAAAATAAATAAATCAATCAATGCACAGTCACTCACCAGTGGCTCGGCCATGATGATGCGGATCTTGCGTTCGGAGAGCAAGGTGAAGTTGGCGAACAGGCTTTTTAGGACGAACTCGCCCGGCTTGCTCTCTGGGTCCACGTTGACGGGCGCCATGACGACAGGACCCTTCCTCTCTCCCAAGGTTCCACTGACTGGCGGGATGGGCGGCTTCAGTCCCACTGGGGAGGCTGACGAGAGGGAAGATCGGGGTCGGTTAGTCTAAAGACGCCGCGGGCACACCTTCGGACTGAAAACGGAAAACACTGCGACCCCCCCGACGCCCAACACAGAAGCCCGGCTGTGTTTCTCCAAATCGTTAAACGCTTTAACTCGTGGTTATAGTTCGGAGCATCTGGAGAATGTAAATACGACGCATAATGCGCAACGTTGTTATAACTTTAGCGCAATTTTCCAGCCTGGTTTTGTTTGCTTTTTGGAAGACTGGGCACTATTAATACTCGGTGGTATAAACAGACAGAACAAGATAGGGATTGAGTTTAGAAGGGGCACAAGCGAGAGGCAGACGACAAGCAGACAGGCCAATATAGGAAAGGCTTTTTCCTGCCATGCATCCCAGGGAATATTGACATGATCTTAAAATAGAACATACTCGTCACATTAGTGACTCCGCACTATAAGCAAGGCTTCAAATGCGCACGTTGCACTGCAGAGTGTCTGACAATGTATCGTAAGCCAACTGACAACTCTTACAAATAACCCAACCAAACACCTATGTGTGTGTTGAGCCAGAAAAAAAAAAGGCTTGAGACCAGGAGCAAAGTTGCAGGTTTGATTCCCAGAACGTGCTGACGAGGACAAGTATGTTAAACACTTTCTCAAGTAACAATTCAGCGCAGACGCGTCTGGTCTGCGCGAACCAGCTGACCTTTTCCCGACCATGTCGTCTAACCTCACAGCGGAGGTGAGATGTAAATATTAATTACTGAACAAGACAGGCCCCTTACAGGCCTCATACGCAGCAGTCTATTCGAGTGAAACCCGAGCGGTTACACGATGCAAACATGCGTGCACATGAATGCGCACCCCCGTGTGCTTACCAAGGCCCTTGATGAAGCTGATGACACTGGCCCTGCTCCATTTAGTTGGCATTTCCATAGTGCAGACAGGGGGACGGAGATAAATAAGTGAAATGGGTGGAAATCGTGCGACAGAGGAACCTTATACAGCTCCCATGACAAAGAAATGTAGTTCCCTTCCAAGAGATTAGAGGCACGGAGGTTGTTTGTCTTTATTATCCACCTACTCCACCATGTCCACAAGAAACAGACGTCCCAGCAACGTACGGCTTTGGCACCAAGCCGGGTTAACCGAAGCTAAAGGTGTGAAGCTCCATCCCTCAAAACGTGACAGCCAGGTAAAGCGAAAGACGCGCGCCCGAGGCGAGAAGGGAAACTGTCATGACAGCGGCATCACAGCTGCATCCCGCATTCAATCCAAATCGCACGGGAAGGTGTTCCGTATCCACGGACCGTATCCGGGAGCCATAGCCAGAGAGAAAAAAAAAAAACTGCCCACGTGAAGATGACTTGGCTCCTCGGAGCCGACAGAGTCGCAATCGCAGAGGAAGAGATGGTGCGAGAGCGTCTCTCCCCGGGATAAAAGAAGTGGCGACCGGTGCCAACTGATTCCGTCGTGAGCGAACTCTACCAGCGGGGATTGAGAAATATTCCACCCTCCTGCTCCAGCGGACGCTCGGATAGATCACAGGCTGCGTAAGGCCCCATGCTTGAGCGCTATATGAGACTACAAACCAACTATCAGTTTCAAATTCTGCCCCGCCTCCGACCTGCCATCGTTTCCTTGAACAACAGTTCCTGTGACCTTGGGATCCTTGAAGCCCATTTGGGAAAAAAAAAAAAAAAAAAAAAGTACTGAAATAAAGTGCGTCTTTGAAAGTGGCTCTGTGGCTGTCCTTAAGTTGTCAGTAGCAGTTAAGTAAAGTCTGATCTGACCAGAAGAGTTGGGTTGGAATTTCAACACTGCTCCGAGAGAGAGCCGAGGGGAGGAGGGAGGCGCTATATATAGGCCGCTGTCGGTCACTCTCTTACATACCCACCACTCCCACTGACCCCTACTCATACCCACAGACACACAAGCTCACAAATCCACACACACACACACACACACACACACACGTGCGCGACGAGGTACGTCAGGAAAACTAAGTTCAGGCAAACGGCTACTAATCTGATTCAGCAAATACGAGGCAGACTCTAAACAGACACAATCCGCCACAGCTCCACGGCGACACAAATTAAAGGCACGTGAACGCGTACGAGCGTGCGTTTGATCCTCACGCATGTCGGCAGAGGGAAGACAGAAGGAAGACGTCACGTCGTCCAATAAAGCTGCTAATGGAACGCGACGGAGCAGATCCTCGGGGGACTCGTGCGGAGGATCGCAAGAGTCAGCGTTTTAAGAGATGATTCGGCGAAAGTCCGTCCTGCGTGGTCAATACGAGGCTTTTTGTGTTTTATGTCCTAAAACGTTTGTTTAACGTACGGCGTGAGCAACAGCAACAAAGAGAGGAAGAAAGAAAGATTCAGGAATGTGCGACTGTGATGCTTTTCGTCGACGAAGGGATACATTCTTTAAGGAAGATCAGAGGAGAGAAGAAAACACAAAAGCATCAGAAATGTGAAAATTTCAGGCTTTTCTGTGACACGCTGAGAATTTTTTTTTTCAAAGAAAGAAAGAAACTCCTGAAATGTGTACATTTGATGCTTTTCTTTGCTATGCGCAGAAAATGCAATCTAAGAGATTGAAAGGAAAAACAGATCAAAAGAAAGAAAGAAAGACACCTTCTGAAAAGTCTGATGCTTTTCTCTGAAATGCAGAGAAATTTCTTCCAAGAAGGAAAGAGTTTGAAAAGAGTGTGAAAACATTTTCTTGGGTTTTGGAGTATCGGCTGGATGGAGCCGATAGAGACGTTTTACTCGACTGTGGGAAATGAAAGGCTTCACAGCGTAGGGTCAAGTTTACCTTCATCCATCACGTCAGACAAACATACTGAAGTGATGAATCACGGCAAACCACCGCTGTGCGACAGCGCGCGAGTGACGCAAGTCCTCGTTTAAAAGTCGAAAAATTAAGGCCGATATCAATTCCAGCGCGTCTCCTCGAGTCGTAAAAAAGAAACTCGGGTCCTGTGCTCGCTTGCAGAGTTTGTTGTCAGTGTCTAAGTAACGTGGATTGCAATGAGTCACTTCTAAACACGCGGACAGCTCCCAGAAACGCACGCTGGCTGCTCTCGACAAGACCCGGCAGAGCCAAACCTGCGTGTTGTCAGACAAACTGTAGCGTCAGTCCTCCGCTCTAATTAAAAACACAGCGATACGGCACCGCTGCACACGTCGCTAATGAAAGCCCTGAGAGCAGGGGGAAAAACCAAATATCCTGTTATTATTATTACCTGCTGACAGATTACATAGCTGATATAGGTCAAAAGGTGTGGAACGAGGTGTAACAACTTCGACATGATGAGGTCAGCCTTTCATCTGGTGAGCTCACTCGTCGAGTTACGTAGGCCGAGGATCTCGAACCTGTTTCTTGGCTTCCTTTGTCGTGACCTTGGATCGGAGAAGCCTCAATACGGAGCTCTAGCTGAAACAAGTTTAACTATAAATCAGGAAACGGCTCACTCGCACCCTCATCTTTTTCTTTTATATATATATTTTTTTTTTATTACATCATCATAAATGGCTGAGGAGGAACCGTCACAACATCCCATTACACCCTTACACCAACGTAACCCCTGCTGACAGTAACCTTCAAAACACAAGCTCCACACAGCTGCCCTGCGAAGCGCGCGCACACACACCGATACCCTGTTATGAAATCTAATGGCTACTCACACACGGCGTGCAAGCAGCGTTCGGTCAATATATGAAAATCACCGCGGCACAACCGGCCCCTGCATCCTCTAAATCAACAAGAAAACAACCGGAGCAACAACAGTGAACGTCGCTCCGGGTTGATTTAGAGGATGCAGATTTAGAGAACGAGTCCCACAGGGGCAATAAGACAGCGGTGATTTCTGCTCACTGCTGCAACGTCTCAGATTTATAAGGCCGACGCCGAAAAGTACAGTATGTCCAGTTAAAGAGTGTCAGGGTTGGTGATGCGGCCGGGGATCCGGAGCGACGAACGGCAGCTTCGCGTTCTGTTTGGTAAACACTGGCTGAGGTGCTCATTAACATATCCAGGTCTCTGGAGACGTAAACAACACATTTAATAGGTTTGGGAGAATGATTAATGCACAGTCATCTATCGTATTTTAGTTGAGCTTTAGAGATAACAATTTCTGCACGGGGCAAAGACTGTAACAAAGTCAAATGCCGAGTTTTGCTGAGTAATGTCGTGTATAATTAAAAGGGAAAACTGCTGAGGAGCCAGATTCACAGCCCCAGGAGCAGCTACCTCCACTTTCTCCACTACTTGCCTTCCATTGTTCCATTATGTAACACTGACAAACACAGATATATTATTGGATATTGACACGCCGCCTGCTTTCAGCCTCACAGCACACAGACACACTCACACACCGTCCACGGAACCGTGGACGAGCGGCCAAACAAAAAACAACAACTGCGGTCGGTTGAGCTGTACTCACTGCCTCCTAAGGACTTGAGCAGAGACTTGATGCTGATGTCAAAGAAGCCTGAATCCTGCTGGCTGGTCGCCATGGCTGCGGAGGCAATGTCGCCACGGTGACAGACAGCAGACCGGGGACAGGACGGCAGGATGAGGCGTTGCGGACGGCGCGAGCGAGAGAAAGAGGAGAGAGCGCTCCGAAAGGGGGGAAAGGCTTTCGGAGAGAGGGGGGAGAGAAGGATGCGGGCGGGCAGCGAGCGATGCGGATGCTGCGGCTGTCTGCCGCCGTGCGTGTGCGTGCGTGTCCGATAATGAGAGCGCGCGCGCGCGTGTGTGTGTGTGTGTGTGTGTGTGTGTGTCAGAGAGAAAGGCAGCGGTGCTCAGCCTTGCCTGAGCTCTGTGTTGCTATCTCGCTGGCTAACACCCCCCATCCCCTCTCTGTTTTGCTCTCTCAGGACAGTGATACACAGATGTTGGTAGACGCAGGCAGCCAATCCTCTTAGAGGAAAGATGGGGAGAGAGAGGGAGAGAGAGGGAGAGAGAGAGAGAGAGAGAGAGAGCAGCAGATAGTACTGCATGGAGGGGATCTGTGCAGATGGGGAGATGAAAACTACCGCGTGAGGAACAACGAGGGAGGAGAAGAGCAGAGGGGACAGTGAACGTATAAAAGGTGGAAAGGACTAATGTCCTCGTCACTGTTGTCCATTTCCACTCTGCGTTGTGCTGAGTGAGCACGGCGCGAGCCCGCCTCGACCAATGAGAGCCCAGGGAAGCGGTGACTGGCAGGCTGCACCAGCAAACAGCCAGGAAACGCTGGTCACCGGCGTCACCGCATCAGATATGTTAATGCCGCGAACTAATTTGAACTGCGTTTGGAGGAAGTGACTTTTTTTTTTTTTTGCCTTTCAGTTTCCAGATTTGGTGATTGCTTCTTCTTACTACAAAATAGTAGCGTTTATCAATTTCTAAAAAAAAAAGCTAGGCAGATGATTCACACAGAGTCTGTTCATAAAACTAATCCAGTCTAATGTAACATAAATCCTAACTTATTAAATATTAGAAATAGAGGCGCAGAGTATCAGTTAATTAATTTTTGTAGCTGCACTACTTGTGTAGACGTTACGCAGACACGTAGAAACACCCTGGTAAAAAAAAAAGATTTTTTTTTAAATTGGAAGGCAAAAAAGACCTTAAATAAATAAAGATAGACAGGATAGTCTGCCCTCATACCAGAGAGGCTTTGTTGGCAAATCAAGTAAACTGACACAAATACGAACTATACAATATTTAGGGCCGAGTTTACATAACAAGTTAAATGACATTTGTCTTCCATACTTTCTTTCCAACACACACTCATGCTGGCTGTTATATTGGCCAGACGTATTAGTCTAGCTGTAACCTGTATGTTTGACGGTAAAAAAAAAAAGTAAATTAAATTGGACCGCACAAAATGAACTTGGTCATCATTTGCAAACGCTGTAAAGGGTCCGGTTACCTGGATGTCTCCATTTTCTGCTCAGCAAGTAAATTAATGTTTTGGAATCATTTCTGGTGCCGTGACACATGATAGTTTTCAAACAATCGATATTTAACGCCGCTAAGTGCACAGTGAAATAAGTCTTTGTGTTTCGCAAGTAAAGCGCCTCAGCCGTGAAATATTGCCTGAGAAATCAAATCAAAGTAGTTTATTGTCTAAGATAACACTGGAGAGCTTACGGGAAAAAAAAAAAAAAAAAAAGGAGAGACATCCTTCAGTTAACTTTTATGCTTTATAGTTTCCCAGCAGGTATTTCATTTGTTCTTCCTTCCTCTCCGCTGAATGCACATGTTCTCGTTCCACCGTCTAAGCAGAAAGGTATGGCATCGGTTGAGTGAATGAGAATGGAAGCACAAGTGGTTAATTAGGGTCATCGTGCAATTCCCCGGAAGAACGGCGGAAGTGCCACGGGACACGTGAAGGCTTGAGAGAGGAGGAGGGCAGAGGGAAGAATAGAAAGTGCGTAAGACGGTATCATGAGAAGCTGCCACTCACAAGAGAGCTACCAAGCACAGGGTGGCCTGGTTCACATTAACAGACAATTACAGTCCAATCTCAAGGGAGGAGGAATCTAACTGGAATATATTCCTGTCTGCAACTTCTACTTTAGAAGTGTATTAACAGCCCCCCCAGCGCTCGACAGCGTCAGCAAATCGAACGCTCCGTCTAAACCCGCTCGCCGAATCGAGACGATTCAGCCAATCAGGTCAAGCCGACGATCTCGGAATATAATTTTCACAAAAAAGCGGCTTTCCAAATTCAGATGCGGTTTGTCTCTCTGGCAGTTGACCTGCTTCGCCCGATGCTCCCTCGACGAAGAGGGAGCAGCTGTTTTGGCTGCGCGGAGAGAAAAGCGCAAGTGTCAAGCGTTCGTCGGAGCGCCGCTCGCGCGTAATGCATGAAAACGCATTCAAATTGTTGACCTACAATTAGAACCGGGGCACGTGTTCGCCACGGAGTCACAGTGACACACATTTATGGGGCTTTCAAGTGGAAATCGCAGACACGAAGAATCGCACACCCTCGTGGAGCCCCTAGGATTCCTCACATTCTGAGCAGGGGCCTGGGCATGCCAGCTGTTGGAATGCGACTCCTCCACACACACACACACACACACGCACACATGTGTATTCATACATGCGCGCAGACAAATTAAGCAGACATGCACTGCAGTCCATTTGCTTCAAAGGGATTTCCCACTAATGTCTCCATTATACATTAATCCGATTATTTCCTCCGTTAGTCATCTGCTTTTGTATGTTTAGTTAACTATCGTGTGAGAGAAAGGAAAAGCATCTATTCAAATTTATTTTATTTTTAAGCATCTTAATTTATCCCTGCTTTGACTATGGAACTACAAATAAAGGCCTCTCTCTGTGTGGGGTTTGCATGTTCTCCCCGTGTTAGCGTGAGATCCCTCCGGGTACTCCCGCTTCCTCCCACCGTACAAAGACATGTTGGTTAGATTAACGGGTGATTCTAAAACCTGTAGGTGCTGTAGGTGCGTTTGTGCGTCTCTCTGTGTTAGCCCTGAGATCCAGTGGCGGGATGGAAAAAAGTGTTCGGCCCATCGCGGATTCATGCATGATCGTACATAATCGCTTCATTCTGGCAGATTTTTGAGCAGCTAACCCTTTTATTTCCACATTTGACAAAGAAAGGCAGGAAATTCTCCCGATGGATAAGATGGAAACTTGCTGGGTGTCAATTACGACATTAATTGATTTCTCTTAATCTGATCCTTTAAGCGCTGCAGCTCGGCATCAAACTGACTCGGTCGCAAGCACGACAGACGCGGACCGTCTGTGGAAACCAGGACAATGCGACTGAACGTCATTTGCTCACCTGGTGTGTGCATGCGGGCGTTTGACCGCACCATCGATACGCTACACACTCTCACACAAAAACAGTGCGTAAGTAAATAAATAGCTGCACACAACCAACACGACCACAGAGGGGCCGTTTGAAGCCCAGCGTTCACACAGTAGTGTCTCCTTGACACAGCTGGGTTGATCAAACAGATGACTCTGGTGAAGAATGTGTGTGTGTGTGTGTGTGTGCGTGTGCGTGTGTGTTTCATGCCAAGCATACTTGTCTCCTTAATATCAAAGCCTCTGTAAACATAGAAGCTCCATAATATTCAATTTCGTGGAATTTCTCATGCTAACGATTTGGCCTTCATAAACCATGAGCTCATTCATTGAGATGACACTGTTTAGATGTGTTTGTGCAGGTGGTATTTTGTTACAAAGGCACCACCTCACCTCAGATTTCCCCTCTCAGCGTTCACAGTACGCACATTTTTCTCTGTTGTTTTGAAGTTCAGCTAAAAAAAAAAAAAATGATGTAACCCTGATACGCCATGATCTTTGAAATTACTTTACCTTATACATCTCTCTGACATGATCCTTTTTGCTTGAACTCTTTAGCATTCCCTGAGTACTCGCTCCTTAATAAGTAGCCAGATAATAAATGTTAAAATGTACCATCTGCAAGGCCTGCTCTTGATTTGGACCTGACTGTGACCTTCCGAGAACAAACACACAAACACACACACACTATTGTAGTTTTGAACAGGGAGAGACAAGAGACAAGGACAAAGGGCAAGAAACGCAGATAAACAGATCATTGTGCAGTTAAAAGGTTACGAGTTCAGGCAAAGAAAATCCAAAATGTCCAACCGCAATATGTGTTCCAGGAGTGTTGTGATTGCCAAATAAAACTCTGCGGTATTACTATTGGATTTAGCCCTCCTCCAAGCTCTATTACACTTTGACTGACTACTTCGGGTCTTTGCACTCTCCCACAGCTGGAAGTGTTTGGACATGAAACTCCCAGAAGTTAAGGTAAGCTGAGAAAGAACAAATGGTTTGGGGAAAAACACGAAAATACTCCGATTCCATCTGAGGCCAAAACCGCACAGTCCTTCTGTCTTTCTGCAGAACGAAGATTAGTGGAGTAATCTCGTGCTGTTTTCTCAAGACACACAAGGTATCACTTTTCAGAGGGTCTACAAAAGCCACAACAAAGGCACTTGTCAAGTCTAGTTCTTGAGTCCCAGTAAAAAAAAAAAAAGACCTTTGTTAGGGCATATGTGGAGATAGACAGAGGGGTCTAAACAGGCAGTTAGAGATCTGAAACTCAAACTGAAATCCCAGGCTAGATAAAAAAAACCCTGCACACCCACATTCCAGCCAGGGAGCTGAGGATCATTATTTCAGCTGGATGTTCAACCAGCCTTTCGACCCTTTACAGCCTTAAAACCCCTCAGGTCATGACAAATTAGCATTCGTATTTAAAGAATCCTGGTTTATCGCCAAAGCAGCACGGCGGCGTCTCTTGTTTTGTGCACCCTAATACAGCATCTTAAAAATATGAAACAAAAGCTCCAGAGCTCGTCTCCACCTACCTCGAATGATCCTCGTCCTCTTTCTGGACTTAGACTGGATCTTCGCAAACCTCCCGGTGAAGTCGCTGGGGTCAAACATGTCCAGCGACAGCGAGGCGATGCGCTCCAGGACTATCCCATCCTGCCCTTGGGTCGGGGTCTCCAGATCCCGGTCCTGACCTCGGCCCAGAGAAAGGCCGTCGCAGTGGTCCGAAGCAACACTTTCGGCCCCGTGGCTGCAAGTGCTCCTCACGTCTTCTAGAGACATGGCTCCACTGTCAGACCCACAAGCCGTGGGAGCTCAACCCACTCCCGGCAGTCTGACGTGACGAAGTGGCCCTCCTCAGAGCGATTGAGGAGACCCTACATGATGGTTTAACAGCACTCAGTCAGTAGGAAATAAAATAAAAAACTGTTGAAATGACAGAAAGGCAAAGCTTTGGGGGCAAAGGAGGATTCAAACAGGAAGCTCAGGCAATATTAAAATCCTTTTCTTCATGTCCCCTTTGTCCACATTTTGGTATCCAGTTTCCTCTCAGAGTTTCTTCTCTTTATGTTGACTTCATTCAATCCGGAGACGGTGAGCTCATTGCTTTGTTGTTACGGATACACACCTCTCCTGAGAGTTCGGACACTTTCTCTCAGAGTCCCGTCCCAGCTCTGTCTCAGAGTCTTTTAGTTTTAGTTTGAGAGGCACTTTTATTTTGCTGCTGAAGATGGACAGCCTTCTCTTTACGTGCCAGGCTTTCAGCCTCACCTGTGCCTTCGGTTGTTTCCCTCTCTGCCTTCCTCAGTCCTCTGAGGCACATTTGTCTTTCTTCGCTCTCAGGTGGTGAACAAGGGAGGGATCCAATTCCACGAACGCAGCTTGATTGGGTGGTTTGGGAAGTTCGGGAGGTTCTCGCATGCCCTCTCCCTAATCGTGTTTCTTCTCTCCCATTTTCAAACTGCCCAACTCCTCTCACTTAAAAAACTGTTAGGGCGACCAGAAACTTCTTTCTTTCTAGCGTCTTCTCTCACACACCTGTTTCCTTTCCTTTTGTTTCCCCTTGCTTGGCAGTAAAGCGCAGCAGAACGGCATGCTTCTCGCTCGGTTCAGGCAGCCAATACCAGGCATGTGGGTGTGAGTAAGACTCCCGAGTCTCTGTACTCACTGGTCGAGGCTGTTTAGCCAGTTACAGTAACCTCAATGTGTTAATGGTGTAGGATTACTGAGGGCAGACACACCCATTTACAGAGGAGGAAACAAAGCCAAACACAAACAGGAAGGATCGCGAGCACGGGCGCAGACAAAACATATTTGTTGTGAAAGTTGACTGTTAATCTTCATTAGCAGATGCGTGTCAAAGATAAAGAGGACGTCAAGCAGCGAGAAAAATATACATTTGAATGCTTTAAAGATGTTTTAAAAAATGTACTATGCAGGAGTACTACAACATCATACGTAAAAAGTTGTGGTAAAAGTTATTCTTGATAGCAAAAACTTCCTGAAAAGGGACCAGAGACTTAGCCAAGTTTTAAAGCGTAAATTAGCCTCCGGCCCCTTATCTACAAAAAAAAACAAATCTTGCAGGAAGTACAGTGAAATGTTTAGGTCTAGCCCTAATTACATGCCGTAATCAAGGAATCTCAACTCTCAACACTTTAAAATCAGTTACAATGGACAAATACACAACAAAAATCTTTCACACGCAAGACAAACAACTAAGTGGCATAAATTCATTCATTTCAATCATCTGAATCATTTTGTCCGTCCCGTATCTTTCCCGTCTTTTTCTCCACAGGTAGGATTGTCGACATCTCTCGGGAGATAACGACCCTTAGGTGACGTGTTTACGCCACTATTGTCATGACTTCAGCCCCGTGGAGCGCTTCGCCCAGGAGGTCATGTGTGTAGGTGTGTAAACAACAAAACTTCAACATCATCTATGAAAAGACTACGAGTCAGGTGTAATTCACACATAACTGAACGTGTGCTGCCTTTCACTGTAGCCTCACATCTGTACTGACAACACATACTGTATCCTCACACATGTTATACACACACAGACACCCACAACATTAAAACCACTGACAGGAGAGAAAATACCACTGAGCATTTTGTGACAATACACAGGTGGTCCTAATGTTATGCCTGATTGGTTTTGAAGACAATAATAGTATCTCTGCTTCCGCTGCATCAATTGTATTATTTTCTCCAGTGTTTATAACATTATAAGAGCTACATTTGAATGTAAATAATCCAAACCAAACCACACAAATATTAACTATAATGCTGAACAATTGTTTACAGAACGGAAAAGTAAGATTTTTTTGGGGAATCATTAACAACTTTCCACATTTGTCGTTTAAGGTGTTACTTCACACCAACCATCTGGCGAGGAAGCGGTTAAAGGTGGCAAAGAAGCACATGGAGGCACGGTGCCAAAGTCAGTTAGAGAGGCGTGCCATCCCCTAGGGGAGTACAACAGCCAAGTATTAAGACAGACTCACTCACTCTTACACAAACACAAACAGCAGATTGTTTTTGTCCCTCCATTAACTGCAAGCCAATCGAGGACGGCGCGGAGGCTAACCAATCACCTTGGGGGAATTTGCAGGAAGAGATAAAGGGGTGTGATGAGGAAGTGGTTATGATTAAAAAAAAAAAAGAAAGAAAGAAAATCTACAAATCTGTTTATCTGCATGTTTCACGCTTGGCTCTGGTAGGTCCACGGTGGCTGCTGGATGACAGTGGCTCCCTGACAAGCTACTCAGGTTTGTCGCTTTCTTGTTTGCTTGACCTGATTAGTCAGTCGTGTTTATACTGACTCAGTCAAACATTATCAATCTCAGTGCTCATGCACACAGACTTAACTCTGTCTAATCTACCTTCTCAGCTTTTTGATGTAAAGTAGTCCCTCGATTGTTTTAGAAGAACAGGAAGTCCCACCTAATCATTTTTCTCATTCAAACAATTAACCCAGGATGTTTGTTGTAATGCACCACGTGCAATAAACTTAATTTAAGCAGATTTTTTCACATGAATAATGAGCCACGTGAGGCTTTCTACTCACTGTATGGGCATGGTTTGCTTGGCTGGGATGACTAAACACACCCAAAGAGACACACAAACCACAGGGTCACAGCCTGTTTTTAGCCTGAAAGTAAACAGTCAACCACAACATCTTAATGGTTCCTCCGCTGCCTCTGCACCCTTTCTTTCACCCATGCTATTCCAATCGTGGAATTTTAACGTAACTTTTCCTCTTATCCCACCAATCAACCTTTTTTTTTTGTGCCTTTCTCTAACAAACAGAATCGGGTTCCGTGGTTAATGGAGAGTTGAAGCCAGAGCTGAGAGGAGGGCGACAGGGTAATGTCATCCAGCGTCACGTACAGTCTGAAATATAAAACTATCACCACGCCCACACAGAAAAGGTTGATGGAAGCTGCTAAGAATGTGCAACAATGAACTTCTTGGTGCATGAATGAGATCATTATCATGTCTCTAAAATATTTTTTTTTTCTACTTCACTGATTATTGACTTTGCAGATTAAGTTGGCTAATTGATGATTTACAGTTTTCTTTTGTCTGCGTCTCTGACTCAGCCTCAGCTCATAAACACCGTCTATTCTCTGATCATCCTTGTGCCACTTCATCATTTAAATTGCACCCTCAGCCACAATGGAAAACCTTTTATTTCTCCTGTCACTCAAATATGTCTCCATGCTAACAGTTGCCCAGACCGCCCCGGATGCTCGGCAACCCGGTCTAACAGGAGAACCCAGGAGATAAACAAGTTTACTTTAGGCTTACGCGTCGATGTAAGACGCCAGTTCAGGGGTTCACTGGGACGAAGGATAAAATTAATGACCGGCGGCGCCACCCCACAAGAATCCATCTCTTTTTTAACAGACAATGCAGCTCCGGATCACAGGCATACTTGGAGCCTGATTTATTCTGAGAACATATGATCAAGTGGACATTTTGAGCTCTTGCCAACACGCCAGCAACAATAAAAATAAGAGGACTATTTTTTTGTGTGACATCTTTGTGGTTTTGTTGGTTTAAACACATTGCAAGAACCAATGTTCAGCCCTTTAGTGAGCACTCTTTAATCTTGATTTATTCATTGAAAACCACTGAGCGTGGCGCTGATTTTGGACGACATGCTCACATGTCTCCTTTTAATTTCTTAAGAAAGTCACATGTGAAAGTTCTGCATTACAGCATTCCTAAGACCAGTTTTAACAAGCGCAGCAACTGATGTATTATTTTTACTGCCTGTTTGTACTGGCAGAACAGATCCTCAGAATGAAAGTGAAACTTTCACTTTTATTTCACGGCATGTGCAAGCATTTGGTTTTTTGCACAACGGCCCTGCACACATGTTTTGAGGCAACATTACGGAGATATTTTCTTTAACTCGCGATACTGACAGCGCAGAAACACTGCGCGCTGTTGCAAATGAAACACTCGCATTCCACCTAAAGCTGTGCCGCTGATTGTCAGTACCAAGTGCCTTGATGACAGGCTTCATTATTCGACTCACTGGAGGAGAAAAGAAAACGTGAAGCAGGTTTTAAGAAAGAATAATGAACAAGCTTTTAAACCTTTACAACACAATGCATGCGCAGCTCAGCTGCATTGGCCCTTGCAGCAAATTAACAGTCGCACAACTTTCACCTTCGTCATCAAGCCTACACACAAGCTCTACAATGGTGCCCCCTTGAGCCCATTCAAAAAATAATCATTCGGCTCACACAGTTCATGTGGCTCAGTTTTGCTTGTGTTTAAACACTATTACTCCTAAAACAATATATGAAAAATCATAAATAAGATAATAATATCTGTCTTTACCAGTAGCTCAGAGTTAAATGGTATTAAAAACCTTGCTCTTTAATGTGAGAGTAAGGAGAAGGAATATGCATTGCAACATTCCCTAATTCAAGCGCAAGTATCAGCTGTGTAAGTGTTCATGTAAACACACCCACTACAGTATGCCCACTGGCCTTTCCATACATACAGTACGTAGAGTTGTGTTATGTAACACTATCTCTAGGGTATTCAGACTGACTAATGCATCGACAAACATCCTCAGAGCTCGATCAGATCCAGGAGTAAAAAAAAACCCATTCCCTAACCAATTATCTGAACTCTAAAAACAAACACGCGGAAAGACCCCGAAATTAATTTACCACTAAAACTCGACATCATTTAAGTGAGTGGGCAGCTTAAACAGACTAAGGAGATAGTGTAAGGTAAACAAGGAGACCCATAAAAGACAGAACTACTGTGTGTGCGTGCGTGTGTGTGTCTGGTTATGTAAGCCAGTGGGAGTGAGGTGCCGACCGGTATCTATGGAAACAATGATAGAGTGAAACGACGGTTCACCAGCTCGGGTTCACCGGTCTAGAGTATGCGAGGTCAAACACAGTTTCTGCTGCTATCGTGCATGCAAGCAAAGCTCAATAACATGTTTACAGTGAACTAACCGATCAATGACTGTGTCACACAAACCGTGTCTAACCACGCAACAACAACAACACCCATAGTTTGTCTTTGCTGTTGCCAAGTAGACAAAAACAAAATGTATTTTATGACAGTTTGATTTATTTCTTGCACAGATTTAAACTGAACTGATGTTTCAATCCATAAGGGCCTTGACATAAAAATTGGCAGCTTGGTGCTGCTCAATCACACTGCACCACCCTGATTAAGTTGACAAAAATAGACACAAACTAATAGGACCATTATACTCTGGAAATGAGGAGATACAACAAAGGGAAATAAATCTTTGTAGATTAATCTGTTGTGTCACACAGGTGGGAAGATGTCTCACACAGTGCGCAACAATGGGGATTGTAGAACTTCAGCAGAAAAGGCCTTTTCACAACAGCTCCATATGTCATCACCCAGAAACAGCAGGCAGAATATGCACAATCCACAGCACAGCAGTACACAAGAGTTACAGTCAGATCAAAACAGATTTCAGGAAGGAATGAAAACACGTGGTTCTCCAGTAACAGTGTTATGAGCTGCAGGTATCAGGCTTCTGATTCAAAGTGAGTCTTTCTGCACCTCAGGGTCCCATACCTACACCTAGAGGTTGAAGTGACAATGAAGTGGGTGTGTACGACTGCGATTGCAATATGTGGAATGGTTAAAACAACTGGACTGGTCCAGGTAACTCTTTTCGGCTTTGATTTTGGATATATCATGATCTGTATGGCAGTGGTCAGCACTGATGTCTCACAGCAAGAAGGTTGGGTTTGAATCCATTGAACGACTGGGGCCTTTCTGTGTGGTGTTAACGTGTTCACCCTGTGTTTGTGGGGGTTCTCTCCATTGTCCCACGCTCCGAAGGCATGCTTGTTAGGTTCTTTGGTGATGCTAACGTGGCCGTAGGTGTGAGTGGTCGTCTGTCTCTCTGTGTTAGCCCTGCAATAGACTGGTAACCAGTCCATGGTTTACCCCGCCTCTAGCCCAGTGACAGGTGGGATACACTCCAGCCCCCCTGCGACCCTCCAGAGGACAAATGGGTGCAAAATATACATGAATTAATGAATGAATGACCCGCATGACTTTCATTTGTAATGGCCTTACAACTAAGCTCTGAAAGATTGGGTGTGGGGAGACTTCTTATGATATCTATCCTTAGAAATTTTGATATATGCACACACTCTCATACTAGTGGAATTAAAGAACAGAGAATTAAAGAGGCGGTACGTGTTGAGAGAGCTCAGGCATTTTAATTCATTCATGTGACAAAAATCCTGCTTCGAGGATCAAGAAATAGGGTTTGAAACAGGCACTGAAGAGGCCTTATATACAAAACTGCTACTACTCTTACTGCTACCAGTGAGCATCAGAGTTAAATGAATTAAGAAAACTCTGACCCTTTAAAAACTGTCTATACTACAAAATACATGGTGGCTGATAGTAAATCTATTAACAGAAAATAGCTGATTATACAGATTTGATAACTGACTATCCAATTGGTGTTTTTTAGATTGAACTGCAAGGACAAATCTTATGAATGTATAAAATATATCCCTAAATATATATAAAAATGAGGGAGAAATCATGGGAAGAAAAATTAAAAAGTCAAGGGGAACGTCAGAGAGCTACGGTGGCTGTGACACACATAACCTGTGTGTGTGTGTTTCTTGTAGTGCGAGTCCAGACAGTGAACAATGGAGTTAACTGGGTCGCCGTTGCAGACTGACTGTGCCAAACAGCTGGAGAGATGAAGAGGGAGTGTGACTGAGTCTCGTGGAAGGAGGAGGGAGGAAGGGTTAGGAGCAAGGAGGAAGGGGA
The DNA here is from genome assembly GCF_022458985.1 of Mugil cephalus. Classification (NCBI taxonomy): domain Eukaryota; kingdom Metazoa; phylum Chordata; class Actinopteri; order Mugiliformes; family Mugilidae; genus Mugil; species Mugil cephalus. The sequence goes on along the minus strand of NC_061784.1, from coordinate 13,199,754 downwards.
AGGGGAAGGGAAAGGGGAAGGGGAAGGGGAAGGGCAAGCCAGGCAGGGGGAGGACGGCTGGGCCAAGAGGAGAACCACGATCCGCCCAAAGAACAGACTACAGCAAGTGGATTTTCACTGCGACGACAATGTTAACACGGAAATCAATACATATGGTTCAGTTTTGAAGTAAGATGACAAGGAACGAAGAAGCTGTCGTGCATGAGTGCATGTAAATAAAACATGGTGAAAAGCGCGGAGAGGCCACTGGATCACAAACAATATAAATATGACATGTCGAAGGCTGCATTTTCATCCAAAACGATGCAAAACAATGTCAGCAGTAAGGAGAAACATCACATCTGTCAGTGATCTAAGTGCAAGACATCCACATGGTCCACTACGACATATTTTATTTACACCCCCAACATTTATTCTTTAGCAGCGAGCACTGCTGCCATGGTTTCATTAATAACCCTTCATGGGGCAAGGACCCATATATGGTCACTTATGGTTTAAGTTGCATCCTTGTGCCTCTCAGTGAGGTTTAGAGGCATGTGGTTTTCATTCAGCCAATCAGAGAAGATTCAAGGAAACATCCTCAGGTCAAATCAGGATCTAATGTAGTAGCAAAAGGTCCAGCTCTGCACGAACGCTGACCATAACTGCTTTACTTAGCACCACGGAGAAGTGGCCTAACGTTGTCTAATGTGATAATGTGTATGTGGACAAGTGCCTGAATCAGTCGGAGAGGTAAAAAGTAAAAACTGGGCTTTTTCAAGGTACCTAACCCCACCAAAGAAATAAAATACTGAAAAAACATCAACAACAAACAATAACAACATCAACAACAAAGGTAAATGCCTTAGCATAACTCAAATAATTAGCGTAAAATTTGGAGTAAGAGTGCAGGTGCAATGAATATGTACAATATAAAAGGAGGCTATTATGAGTCTTGGTGTATTGTAAAGGACTTTAGTCTGGACTTAAAATGAATTAACAATGTAGATGTTTTTGCTAAATGAAAATATGAATTCCAAAGTACTTTGTGAGCTAAGGAGGATGAAGTTTAATGGCATGTCTTGTATTGTAAGAATGAACCTGAGGGTTAAAGACTTAGAAAACAATCGTGGAAAGTGAATATATTTATAAATAAATAGGAAGGATTTAAGTGTATTAACGTCATAAATTGACAATATGTTGTGTTTTTTTTTTAAATAGAGGACCAGATGGAGAATATTGATTAGTAGAGGAGGCTACCCTAACACATTTATTTTGTGTGATGAATAATTTTTTTCATTTAGTACTTATGCACTTGTGCATGTTGTAATGGTCTAAAATACATGTTTACATTTTAGGGCAAGGAACTATATATGTTTAATTGATTATTGTTGATTTTTTACACGAATTTAAAAAAAAAAAAAAAAAAATTAAATGAAAAAATCACATAAGAAAAACAGTCTTCTGATGCCCTACATTAAAAACACAAATCTAGAATGATCGAGTATTTCAATGGGTGCCCTATGGAGGGTTTTAAGGCTGTTAGCTCACATGCAGAGTGGCACATTATCGCCCACCGCCATCATGAAGCGTGTATTTACAACCAACGTGTGTTATCATAAAGGCTGTTGCTGAGCTAACCTGCCACACAAAGCATTGTCCGCCGAATGGGCGCTACCAATGAAACCAGGAAGCACGTTTACGGTTATTTTCCTTCATATAACACGTCTGGTGCTGACCACTACAACCAACGATGCCGACAGCTAACCCGGTAGCCGAGGAGGAGCTAGTAGAAGCCCACCCGTTAAAGCTATCGATGTCTTCTTATGAAGACGTTGCTCCGTTGTCTTTGTAGCCCACACGGCAACAATAAACAGCAGCAGACACGGCGCTAACGCGGCATTAAACTGGACCGTACCTTTTCTGCGTCGAGCCCGGCGACTACAGGGTCATTTCCTGGCACCGATTTCTTTGTTTATCCGGCCCGGCTGCTTGTTTTCATCAATCCGCCCCGTCGCTCTCCTCCAGGAGTCGTGCCGCCCCGGCTGACAGCGCTACCGCTCGGGATGACAGCGCCCCGCCCCTAGCAACCAATGGGAGGCCGAGGAGCTGGAGACTGAGGCAGGGAGCGTTTCCTATTGGTCGGAGGCCGTGTCCGTCATCCGGTCGCTAGGGGGCGCACCTCGGTCCAAGGGCAGGACACCAGCCAGGGAAGGATGCTGAGCCCCGCAGGTGAGAGCAGCTCAAGCCAGGAAAGAGAGAAGAAGCTGTAGGTGGGAAAAGTCAAAAATAAACAGAAGACGCAGCATGATGATAATAAACGATGAGGTAACTTTATCTTTAAATTATTGATAACCAGTATGTTTGTTAATTAAACCTAGCTTCTTTATAACAGGTGTGTCAAACCAATTTTAACCAAATTTTTGTTTTAGTGCAAAGAAGTACATTGAGAAAGCGTTTACATTTAATGAACTTTGCTGTTAGGGGGCATTTTATGAACAACCAGATGTTTCTTAAGAAAAAGAGGTGTGATTTCTATATAGTTCTAGGTGTCACTGTTGTGTTATGTTCACAGCTCTTACAAAAATTGTCTGAAACCTAAGAACAGTAGTTACTTTTATCAGGAAAAACTGTCTTCGCCACCTGTTTTGCTTTTGTTAGGTTTCTTTTTGGGTTGCTGATGGATTACTCGTCAAACAAACAAAGCAAAAATGTTTCAACATTCTTCATATTTGTCATTTTCTTTTCTTTTTTTTTATTCAAGACAAAAAGCCATCTCTGCGGGGCTATACATAATAGGCCAACAAACACAGTGATATACAATATGTAACATACACCGAGAAGACAGTCTCCTGTACCAAACTTTATACAATATAAATATGCACATCTATACAGCATAACAGGAAATGCTAGTCCTTATTTCATCAGTGGCGATTCCACCGCTTGGCATAATAAGCAGATATGTATACGGTCGTTAAGTCACACATTTTATTCATCTGTAAAGCTTTCCATGTTTTGTTCTCTTTCTTTAGTTTTTATTTTGTAATGACTACCATATGTTACACATCAGTATAAAATAAAATCTGTTTCAGAAAAACATGAACCAAAGCTAAAAAAAAAAAGGTGACATCTGACATGCAGAACATAAGAAAATGCGTTGACCTAATGTTTTAATCCAGTCAAAGTCAGTCATGTAATGAGGAGATATGAATACGCTGCAGCATATTGGTTTTCGTAACTAGTCAGAGCAGACACTGTACACGTAGATGGAGGGTACAAAGTGACATGCAACCAACGAGTAAGCAAAAAGAACACTTGTTAAATGAGAACTTTAAGAAAAAAAAACAACTATGGCACAAATGTCGCGCAACAGGGGGGAAAGTGAAGCACAGCACCCTTTAACTTGTGCCATTTATATAAGAACTCTGAATGAGCACAAATCCAACCGGATCAATGCAATTCTTACGTTACGTCTTACTTTACTTCACCGGGGACTGAATGAGGCCGGTAGCACCTTATGGAGTGAGAGAAGTTACAAAACAAAGAAGGCCGCATACGCAAAAACAGAAATACAGTCAGTGTAAAGGGAGTGTGACAAATCTAATGGATCACTTGGCTACCATAATGAGTGCGTACCTTGAATGATTTTAAATTTGTATTTTACATTAGTGTAGATAAAATGTGATTTTTTTTTCCTTTTGAAACTGAAACCATTTATCCTTGAACTAATTTCTCATCTCAAGGTCTGATGAGCAACGTCTATGAGCTTTTCTCTTCAGGTCAGTGACTGTGACATAAAAAAGATATTTGGCTCTCCAGCTGCGTCATCCCAGTAAGAGGTCAGTGAAGTAATGTGTCAGCCGATCAGCCACAACACTGAAACCACTGACAGGAGAAGTAAATAACCTTCATCATCTTGTCACTGACAACTCAATGGTCTCGTGGGAAACTTTTGGACCTGCCATTCGTGTGGACATTCGTTACTTAGACATGTACCACCCACCTGGACCAGACCAGGCACCCCCACCCACCCCGTAGCAATGACGCTCCTTGATGGCAGCAGCCACCCCCCAGCAGGATGCAGCCTGACACAGACAGATACACAAAAATGGTCAAAAAAACAGAACAGCACAAGGGGCTGACCTGGTCTCTAAATTCACTAGATCCCAAACTAATCAAGTATCTCTAGGCTGATCCACAGAGGCCCCTCCCCTCAACCCACAGGACCCAAAGGCCCCCACTGACAACATTATGTTGCCAGACACAGTCACTCTCAGAAGGTCTGCGTCCACTCTCTGATGAGCCACAACTGTTTTGGAGGCACAGGGGAGACCTACACAATATTAGTGGTCATAATGTTATGCCTGATTAGTCCATGTATTCAATACTGATATTTCTTATTAGACATTGTAAGTTTCATGTCTTCATCCTCAGAGTAACTTGTACGCTATGTTCAAACTGATCCTTATTTATATTTTCAATATATTAAATGTGCAAATATGTAAGTAGTAATATGTAATATTGTAATATGTATATGTAAGGTTGGAGGTATGGTCCCTACGTCCCCACGCCCGAATGCTGGAGTGACTTTCAGGAGACACTCAAGGCGCTTTCTCTTTGTATTTGCGAGGGGAGAACAAGAAGCATCTACAAATTTGTAAAGCGTGACGACACGGCTCGGTGACTGGCAACCACCCCCTCGACAAGTCTGTCTTGCTAAAATGCGCTCGTGCTGCTGTCGCGTAAAGGAGCCTACAGATGCGACAAGGAGTAGGCCCCTGACCCATGGTTTCCAAAAAAAAAGAAAAAAAGGAAAAAAGACGTAGTTTACAAAACTGCTGTCTCAGTCTCAGGCGTAGCGGGGGTCTGGGCTGATGAGGGACACTCGCTGGAGGTAGACTGGCGGCTGGTAACAAGGGGGCCGTGACGACTCCATGAAGATTGTGCAGGAGGTGAGGCTTTTGCGGTCTTTCTTCAAAGTGTGTCTTCTCTGCCAGCGGCAGAGTAAAACCTCCACCTGCTCTCTGAAGAAGCTCGTGGTCAGCGTGTACAGGATGGGGTTCAAGGCACTGTTGATGGGAAGGATGAAGATGACCACCCAGCTGGAGATCGTGCCTGAAGGAGCCAAAGCATTTAAATTCAAGTAAGCTGTGAGCTTTTATGAGTTTTATGGTTAGTCAACAACTAAAATGGCTACTTAGAGATTAATGACGGGCTACAGTAATGGCTAAACATCTAATGTTTCTTACCAGGTATCTCCACTTCCATCAGGGAGAGGATTTTCACTAAAAATATGGGAATCCAGCAGAGGGCGTCAGAGAACACTATGAAGAAAAACCTGTTGGCCACGGCCACGTCTTTGTGCAGCCTGCTCCTCAGGTCGGTGGCGTTGAGGCCGGTTTTATAAATGGAGTAGAACATGCTGGAGTAGGAGACGACGATCACCAGGAAGGCCACCAGGTTCAGACCTGAAGAAACGCACATGCTGTTCACACAAATGACTGCAGGGGTGGAAGGAGTAATGAGCAATTCAAGCAAAAAAAATAATAAATAAATAAAAAATACCGGCAAATTATACTGTAACAGTCTAAAGCACAAAAATGTCCCATCACTGATAATATTATGCATCAATATATGAGCAGAATTTAAATGTTATGTCTGTTTAGGGTGGTGTTTAAAAGAAAATGCAGCTGAAATTTGAAGTTTATATTTGGAGCCTTTGGGCTTTGAAATTGTGATGAATGAAAACGCATGAGGAGATTCGAGTCGAGACGTCTCTGTGGCAGAAATGCTAATGACTCAGTGACATCCGAAAGATGAAAATTACCGGACACTGGATCCTTATCATCGGGTCACGAGCATAAAGAGGCTGGAACGCTTCCAATTGAATCACATGCATGCGCTGATATGCAGATCTTCGCCGGCTTTTGCAGGCAGATGACAAACCGCGTCACAGCACGAATTCATTCAGCTGATTTTGATCGTTAGCAGCGCCTGCGATTCAAATGCTGGAGCCCTCTTAGGCGGCCTATCATCATAATTCATGCACCCCTGGTGTCTGACCTCCGCCGGAGATCAATGAGAACACAGAGTAATAAGAACTCAGACTAACCATGCATTGTTGATAAAGCCATGGGGTTTTGCTTTGTGCACCGTCTATGGCGTAACACTGTTCCCTGTTCCGTTAAGTTTGCTGGCAATAACAACAACACTGCTCTTGCAACAACATGACAAAATAAATTTGTGTCTCATTCATCTACATGTGCTTTTATATACATTATAAATCCCACCGAACTATCATGTTCCCTCGCTGAAATGTCATGTGTGAAAATGACTGCATAATGAGCTTTCAGGATAAAAGAAAAATTAACTTTGTCTTCAATTTACCCAGAAAAATCCCTGTGGAATATCCTTTGGCAGTAGGTTTTTCTTGCCTGTCAGAGTGCAGGGGGAAGCAGACGCCGTTACGTCCATAGTAGTTCCCGAAGACGTCCTCATTCATTAGGGGAACGGCGGCAATAATGAAGCCCAGCAGCCAGATTGACGACAGGACCACCTTGCAGCGGGACAACAAACACGCTGCTCAGATACCTTTCAAAGCTCGCAACCATACGGGATTTCAATCGAAATCGATGACTTGCTTTCCACACTCTCACCGACATTCCACTGGGCACTGTGTACTAAACATTTAGCTCAGTTTAGAGTTTCCTGACAAATAATTTCAGGCAATGCCTCCATCCAGACTCCAGGAGTAGGTGGTGGATCGTTGTCACAGAGCAGAGAGGCCTAGTTTCAGATGAAGGATGAAGCAGCATTTATAGTAAATGATGATGCAGTTAGATTAGACTAAAAAGAATGCTACTCTCTCTCCCTCTCTTTGTTCAAGCTCTAAATTATACCAACACAGCAATTAGGGCCCTGTTGAAGAATGAGTCCCCTGTGACAAAACAGTAGATGTTTGTTAAATCGACAAAATCCAAAAATATAGCACGCGAGTACATGGAAGCATTTTTGTAAGAAGTTGGGCAAAAACTCCCACTTTATTTTAAAGCACTTGAAAAACAATGCAGTTGGCTAAAGTGCTGCGCAGAAGGCTCAGGTGAGCTCACTTGAATCACCTTGAGTGGATTTTGTTTTCCACGGATTAGCTGCACTCAGAAAATAAACAAAGTCTCACATGTATTGACTTTTGCAGTCTATAAATAAAGCAAACCTTCTCTGACCTAAATCTGAGGTGCCGACGCTGAAGCGTTTTTTCTGTCGCTTTCCATTGTGTAATCTGTTCTTTTGTCATTTATACATCAAAGAAAGGAGACGGAGCGTCACTGCTGGAATTTGCCAGTCAGACGCTTTCACGCCGTATGGGCGTTTTATTATTTTATACATGCAAGCTGTGAACTCTGGATTCACTCATATTATTTAAATATATTCATTCATCTTTATTAAAAGCATGACTCACTCCTGTTTGAAATTTGCTCGGGCGCAGATTGCTGAACGGGAACACGATGACCAGGAACTTCTCCAGGGTCAGGTAGGTCAGGAGGAGAACAGACACCTGGAGGTACACAGTCACAATGAATAAGAGATGTGCTTTAACTCATTTACTACTCATAAAAACAAAAACAAAGCTAAAACAAAGGCAACTGGACTTGTTGAGTTTTCTTGGAGGTGTTTCAACACCAGGTAGCGTCTTCAATTCCAAAAAGGTTTAGGGCGTTATGTGTTTATTAGAAACTTCTGCTGATGGGTCACACTTGCAAATCCACATGACTCAGGTGTGTAGCACCAAATAATTACCTGTAATTGGAGCAATCAGTTTTGGTGTGGTGATTTCCTTTACTCTGCTTCAAACCATCTGTCTTCTCTGGGTAAAGTCCAGCCTAAAGCCGGAAGAAGCTACGTGGATGAGCCGCGAAACATCTTCGAGAAAACTCAAACAAGTAACAGTTGCTGGAGCAAGCAAGTGATGTTCCTTCACCCTCGTCTTCATCTCTGCCCCACATCAAACAAACTTAACAGCATTGCTTCATAGCAGCGCCAGGCTTAAACGCTGTTAAATACTTGAATTTGTGTGATTTTTGGCAAACTCTTGAAGTATCTGAAATGGTATTGGGGACATATACAGAATAGCAACGAAGGCAATAATGGAAGTGGCTGATATGGGATCAGTGAAAAAGCAAAATCAGCAGGACCTGTCACGCCCTCTGCCTCATAGGCTCATTTACTTTCTTCACTTTCCTCCTTCTTGTGCTTAATTAGAAGAGGAGTCACATGTAGGGACCACTAGTTATACCAGGCTTCAACTCCCAAGTCATCACCAAGCAGCAGCCCTCCTTCTTCTGGCAGGCCTGTTTTTGTGAGTTAAAAATACAGATATTTTCCCCGTCTTTTTGTTGCTAGACCCTGCTCTTCTGATCCTGGTTTCTGGAAAACCTCCTGCTTGTCTTTTTTCTGTGTTTGGAAATCACAAAAACAGAAAAGGAACAATATCCACTCTGCTCAACAGCTACTTTTTTTTTTTTTTTTTTTTTTTTTGGAAGAGAATAAACACCAGTTGAATCCAGAAACGAAGGTTGTTTTGTTGTGCTGCTGGGTTCAGTGGTTAGCATCCAACTTGACAGGATCCTGTAGTATTAAACTCATAACATTCAAAGCATACACAGTATAAAGACGGATGCTGAACAGCTCCTCAAAAGTGAAGCCAAGGCAAGTAGAGATACTCCTGGTGTCTGACTGCAGTATTGGCCCAAGTCACAGTTTGTAAACAAGGTTTTTTGAGGGGCGGGGCTTAACTGGAGGCCAAACATCTCAATCATTATAGCCTGTAAATGGCGGTTAGCATATTTCAATGGACTGCTTTGGCATGAACGGACGAGGAAAACGCATATTTTAGAGAATATGCTAATACACTCACTGTCTGAGACCAGGAGTGTTGTTTTCAAAAGTTGACTCTGACGGATGGGACTATGTTCACCGACCCCTACACTCTCACTCACTGGATGAACGGTTTTACCAAAGGGGGACACAGAGGGGATGAAGTCTGGTCTGTCGTTATCAAGTAATGCCTCTCCAACAAAGATATTTCTGCTTGGACACCCCTGAACCACATAAGTGCTAACATAAATGCTGCATTACCTAACCTAGCAGTTAGCATTAGCATGAACACGTGACAAGAATGCCCTAAATAAGGATTAACTTAATGTAATTTCAGACATGATTTACTCTAACCCATAACATTTTCCTGGCTGAAACTGATGATGCATTACAGATTAATCTAATCTGTTGGTTGTCTCACTCGAATAACTTTCTTTTAATCGCCAAAGCCAAACCTTGTCTACAACTGGCAGTGGCTGGTATGTGATAAAACTTGATCTTGGTGTTTTTGAGTTTTCAGTTCTGGCACCAAAAAATACAGCAAGACAACATTTTCATGGTTGAAAGTGACAGTGTTCACCTCAAGCTTTACTCTGATTTGCCTCCAGTTAACATCATGACGTGACGTAGGCCATGAAGGGGTATATAGGTCATAAGCTCCACCCCCTTCACGTTAGCGGATGGGACTAAACTAAAACACTAAAATACACATCAAATACATTTTAGGTAGTTAATATAACGTTGACGTGTGTTCAAGTGTCAAGTTTAGTTTCAGTTAATTGACGGTACACAAGCAGGATGTGACATAATGTCGGCTATTGGTTGTCATGCCAACAGCTCTGCAATGCATCCTTTTATGACCATGAGAGTTGGATTTTTTATTTTACAGTACAGTGTATAATCGGACATCTCTTTGTAACTGGTGGAAGTAAAGTAGAGCGTAGTGTTAATTAAACATTGATATCGAGGCTCCACACGCAGACCGTACTGTGCAGACTCTGGCTTTGAACTCACCAGATGGCGCCGCCAGCAGCGTCACTTTGGCCAATGCAAGGACATGGCAACATTTTGTCCATATTTATACAGTCTATGGTTCGAACGCACAAAGCAAAATTTAATCTTGGGCAAGTTTGTTCTCCAGACATAGAGAAGAGTCATGTTTGAATCATGTTAACGTTGTATAGATTTAATGAAGAGCTGTAACGTACTGATCCTGACAGGTATGAGATGATTTAAAAGCTTTATCAAGGAAAAATGCACGTGGAGAAGGTTAAGAGTGAAGCTCATATCCTGCACACTGAAGTGATTACTATGTATTTTGCGTTTGAGTAAACGCTTCTGGAGAGATTGGTGCGCCTCTATCCGTGTGCGCGTCTCTGAGGATATGAGCACAGTGTTTCATTGTACCTCTGAGGAGAGCATGGCAAGGAATCCAATGGTGCGACACGCCACACTCTCCATCCACAGCAGGGCGTTGCGATTGTACTGCCCGCGGAACTTCACATCAAACACGCCAACGAAGAACAAGTACACACCCATGAGGCAGTCTGCACCTGGACGATAAGACACAAATGAGTCCATTTACAGAGAGACAGAGAGATTAATTCCACTTTTGCATTTTATTAGTTCATTTTCTAAATGTTATGAATTCAGGTAATATTTTCAAGTTTCATGTTCCCAGTACTTCCCCAAACATGCACTGTATATTCATATTTTTATATTTCTTCATGAACTTCTGCTTCTTTATGCCAACGAAGGGGTTGTTATTCACTCTGGCTGCAGATAATACTATCCAGGCTGTTTACTATTTTGTGTGGGCTCTGTGTTTAGCGCATAAACTGACACAAGGGTTGACCGTTTTGTTTCCAATAATTTGGAGGAAATGGAAAAAATGTGTATTTTCCTCAATTTTGGCAGAGTCACTCTGGGCATAACTATTTGCTGGTGAGACTTTTCCTGAAATATCTTCAGAGAATACCTCCGACCCCTTTTTGAAGCTGTATTTGTAACAATTTAATCTTACGCAAGACATTTAAAACTTAATGGAAATTAGACTCACTTGACCTCTTTGTGGCTTCTTTATTATGTGAGCAGCTAAAACCACTGACTTGTGGTCAGACTCTCTAACCTTTATCAATACCTTTCTACTGCCAGTTATTTTTTCCTCCTCTGTGAATCACTGTGGCGAAAGATCCCTCCGAATTGAAAACTACAGAGCATGAAAAGTGAACAGCATGAGCGCTCACTGCCCTTATCTCAATGTGATATTAATTACAATATCGCTGCTCAAGATTTCTGAAGCGGTATTCAATCCTGAGGTAATTACGGCTAACCCTGAATTCACTTTAAGATCTGACACGGCCTTAACCGTTGCCTTGCATTCATAATTTAACTGTGTGCGTGAATGCGGGATGTTTATGCGTACGTTCAGATGTGTTTGAAATCCAGAAACCTAGAAAAAAGGAAAACCAAAAAGGTGACCCACTGGTCTCTACTCACTGCACACTGTGAGCGACTCACTCTGTGCTGCCTGTTTGACAAATTATTTCAAATGTGCACTCGTGGGAGAGCTGCTTAGAGAGCCGGGCCTGGATGTCCTCGAGCATTAGGCTCAGTCCCATGCTTCATTCAATAATTGCAACCTTACCGCATACACAGAGAACTGGCAAGTCTCTAAAGTTTTGCTCTTTCTGGAGATTTTATTATTTTTTTTATTTTTTTTTTTCTCAATTTCAAACAGAGAAATTAACAAATAAATAACAACAACAAGCACAGTGCACGAACATCGTCACCAGTCCACATCAAACTCCCGATGTCCAGATGAAAAAGGGAGGGGTCTGAAAAACCACAACCTGTGGACTACTCCTCCGGCCATAACATACAGAATACATGGTAAAGGGAAGACATAAACTGTGCAATTTAGACAATGTGGAAAGCCCCCATACATATCACTCTACACCCCAAGAAACAGAGACCACTTTTCCCATCTTGCCATGTAAAGGTCCTATTTAAGTCTAAGAAGTAAGTCTTTCCATCCCGTGAATGTTTTTTTAATAATGCTTAGTCCGCTGTAGGTGGATCAGATTTCAACCAATTTTGTGTTTCTTTGCAGCCAAAGTCATATTTTTCAAAATGTACTAATAATACTCATCATTTACTGTCAAGTGTTTACTGGAAAATCTCCCAGACAGATTGACACACATGTTGGTGGGATCCGACACCTAAGAATGTGCAGTACACTTGTCCGAACATTTTCCCAAAAAATTATTTACTGCTGGACGGCACCAACACAATCTGATGATGATTCATAATTCCTACAAGTTCTCCAACTTTTTTAATATGGCAGTGATAGGTGCACTTTCGTCTTGGGAGTAATAAAAAAAAATGAACAAGGTTCTTCCAGGGATATTAACGCCAGTACAAGTAGTAAAAACAGATTGTTGATTGGTTATTGTCCTTAATATAATTTGTAGTATTCCCCCTAGTCATTGCAATTCCTCTGTACAGTTTTAAAACTATTGTTTTTGAAACAACGCGATTTTTAATATAATTTTGTTAGAGGAAAACAAATCCTCCGGTACGGACCGTAACATTTTTATTGCCTCATAAGCCCCTTTGCTAGGTTACCTATGGAATTTTGTGACTTATTCATGAGCACATTACCATTTTACTTTGCCTCCTGATCGTCAGACTCAAGGTTTTGTATTCGCTGGGGAACAAACGCGACGAGCAACAGCAGGCTTTGACTGAACTCCTTGCAACACACGAGAGAAGACGAGTAGGTGGCATCTACTGCCGTCGGACTCGGGCAGAAGGAGAGGGAACTTTCTTTGTTTGTGTGGTTGCTGAGGAGCAAATGCATTTCAGATCACAGCTGCTGCGGTTTCTGCGTCGCTGCGGTGCGCAGCAACAGCTGCACGTTAGGCGAAAGCATGAGGTAGGGAGCTAGGATGTACTGTAGAGGCTTAAGCCTGGCTTTAAGTGGGGTTACAGCTCAAAACCTAGGGAAACTGTTTATGAACTGTTATGGAGATAAAGATATCCCTAGAAGGTTTGCTGTGTTTACCTGCAGAAAACAGAATTAATTATTAACGCTTCTTAATGCGTGGTTTAATGTGTAATTATTAAATCCCCCTTGGCAGCATTACCACAGGCTTATTCAACCCTGTGATAGGAAACGTCACACAAGCCAGGTACGGTGCAAAGTCTTCTTAAGAAAAGTGCAGATAAGCACGGCCACCAGGATGAAGAAACTGTTGAAGAGCTTCCAGATGGAAAGATTAGGTGTTCTTTAAGGTATTTGGGAGAGAGACCTCGGGGTGGCCTTAGAAAAACAAGCTGAACATCAGTGAAGTCCTGCGCAGACTATTCCATTCCCTTGAGACTGAACAAAATTGGACTGTTACACACTGATGTGTGCTGTTACAGTCGGCGAGACGGGAGGACTTTCTGTCACATAGTCTGATCATGTCCAGAAATTTAATCAGAGTGGGATAGTGACCTTTTTTTCCCCCTCTCATTCTCAAGTACAAAGCTACCTCTACCTCAAGTGGCTCTACTGCGTCTCTTTATCTATTCTCTATGTCTCTATGTCTCACTGCCCAAATGTGCCTTTGTCTTCTTAGGGTGTCCGGCAACACAATTGAGGCCTTTTCAGGCGAGGGGCCTTACCTGATACTTGATCAGTTTGGGATCTGGTGAATTTGGAGGCCAGGTCAACACCTTGTGCTGTTTTTCATGTTTTTTTTTGTTTTTCCTAAACTTCTTTTTGTGTGTGTCTGTGTCAGGCTGCATCCGTCTAAGGGGTGGCTGCTGCTATGGGGTGGAGAGTGTCTTGTCTGGTCTAGGTTGGTTGATACATGTCTAACTAACATCCACACAAATGCCAGGTCCAATAGTTCCCCAGCAGAATGATGTATTTTCGCAAGATTGCCAATATCATTCACTTCACCCGTCAGTGGTTTTAATGTTGTGGCTGATCTGCGCGTTGCTCCCCTCCACAAATCCACAGATTTACTGGACAGCGGTCCGTGGCTGAGGCCTTTTTTTTTTTTTTGACTTGCTCATAATAGAGGAGGCTGCCGCTAACCTTGCAGAGTGGCCCAAGGTGGCTCAACCGATTACATAAATCCCAGTCGTTCATAGATTGGACTTCCATTCAACCGTGAACTGACTCGCCTCAACTTCTTAGCACCTCTGTCGTATTTATAAATTATTTATGGGTGCTTTTATGCGTAGAGTCAGCCTCCGCGTTTCTACAAGCATTTCCACATATGCTCATGGTCTTTACAAAGAATCTCTGGTGCGTTGCAGCGCGTGGTTACTCACAGCAGAGGACTTTGATGCAGGCGGCGTGCAGTGTGTTCTCGGCGCGTATCAGCGACCTCATGCCGATGACTAAGAGGTTGCCGAAGCAGGTGATGAAGGCCATGACCCAGACGGACACCCGCAGCACCGCGTTGGCTAAGAGGTCCTCGAAGGATGAGATGCCGTCGGTGTTGGGCTTACAGGACCTCACGTGAGGTGCATAGGAACAGTACTGGAACGTCTTAAAATAGCTGGCAAGAGGGAAAACAAACAGGTTTGCAGAATAAACTAGAGAGCGACGTCACCATAGATTTTAAAAACAGAAAGAAACAGCAGTCTTGTGTGAGGGTTCTTTGTGCAGCGTTGTACGTACATGTGGGAGAGGTTCTTCATAGGAAGAAACATCTTAGTCTGAATGTCTGGGATATCGATCCCCTCCAGCGCCCTGTGGAAAAACAGCTGACATCAATTCACCACCAGGCTGCGGCAGGCATCTCCTTTGTGCTGGAGTGTGCCCGCGCATGCATTGCCATCTTCGCGAGTTTCAAACGGGGAGACGTAACATCTGTGCGAAGACAAGCGCACGCATGTGTACTCACAGGGACTGAAGATGTGTCAGGTGGTTGAAGTGGCTCGGGTGAATGCGGAGAAGGGGGTTGTGGGAGATATTCCTGCAACAAAAACCAGAGCCAGAGATCAAAAAAATAAAAATAAAAGAAAGCCTGCCAGGATGAAATGCAACACACGTGGTTATTTTCCTTTAACGGGGGAAAACAGGCCGCTGATTGCTATCATTCCAACATCCCAGAAGATTAATTTAATTTCATGTCTTCATGTCATAGTGTTCAATCGGATTACTTTTTAAAAGGGTGTTGACACCGGTTTGATTCAGTAACTGATTTAACTTAATAGTGGTGTTTTTCAGTTAGGCCGAGCATGAAGAACAAGATCACATGGACACACTGTTGCGTTATGAATGCGACCTCAGGGACTTCCAAAAGTGCTGCTGGAACAAATAACGCGGCTGTAGATTAAGCAGATATTGAGTTATTCTCCCACTCCAACATTAAATCTGCATATTGGATCAATACACGGCACGACAAGGTACAACCAGCAAAGTTTTCGAGAGCACTCGTGACATCCCTTCAATTTCTAGTCATATGCCCTGAGGTACTAATTACACAGAGGGCTGTGGAGCCTTCTTGCCTTCTCAATGCTCCAGTTCAATCTCAGTCATGGAAATAATTTAATCAAAAGAATCTCATGTCAGCAATTTCATTGCTTCCCGAGACATCCGTGGAAAAAAAATTTAGCAACAACCTTGATTCTGTTTCTCTTTCCGTCGACATCTCGCTCACTGGTACATTCAATTCTGACGTGAACTTTGCAGCGTGTCCTCTCAGCGGGGTTCGTTCGCCACGGTCGCGCCGCACAAAATGCCAAATGAGTTTTAAAAGTTTTGACAGGGCCTGCTTAATTCCAGACAAGTGAAAACTGTTAATTAAAATGTTGTGTATTCCACGGCCGCCACATTTTCCATGCAACAAATGACGGGGGAGGGTTGAAACCATGGCAGATTTATGCCGCGCTTTGGTGCGCTCGCCACATCGGTGTTTACTCCAGTGAATTTTAAAGCAGGCTGACAGCTGTTGATACCGTCTGATTCTTCCAAACAGAAACCACCTCTCCAATCCCTCAATTACCCATGAGCCCCACGCACGGCACAAACCACACAAACACATTAATATGGCCGCTACGAAAAACCTTTCTGTTCAAACCGTGCATGAAATGTGTAGGATTTCAACATGGACGTCAAGCGGAAGACTGCATAGGTGCGCGGGTCCTTTTGCATCTTTGATATTTTCTTTCACTAAAAATGATTTGTTTGCCAATTTGGTACACTAATTATCAAACTGTCTGGAGCTCATTAACTTTCATAATAGGATTATTCATGAAGCTGTACCCTTCCTCAGGGGATGGACAGTACTGCTGGTCTTCCCCGCTTCCTGTCATAGAAACAACAGCTGATCACAAGCCTCTATGACATGATCTCCAACCTTTCTTGTGTCTTAATTGATTCTACATTGCCCCAAAATGCAGCAACAAATTAATGGAGTTTCGCACATGAAGGGAGTGTATGCATAGAAAACGGACAGACGGATGACCTCTAAGAGATCATAATGGCTCCATAAATCTTTGTTCCCAGAGGACGGTGTGTATCAGATGAGCTGCAGCCCTCCTGGACAAATGCACCACACCTCACCAAAAGCACAAAGTGTGAATAACATGGACGTGCTGTATTAAGAGGAACAGATCCTCCATTCCAGATAGCTTCCATTTATTTCTGCTTACGAACCGTAGGAGAAAAGAAACATCCCTGCGCACTTCTTCTCCTGCAGTTTTTAGGGTGTTTTTCTTTGGCCCACTCTCAGCGTGCACACACTCTCAGCGTGCACACACGGACAGAAATATCTCTATTCTAATCTGTTCATTTGCATAAGCGTTCATTTTACCCCAGTGGCTCCAACTGGGATGATACAAAGGCTGGTTTCTCAGTGTGTGGTGCGCCCACTGCTGCACAGCCTGGTGCTTACTCTGCTCCTGTCTGGTTTCCCCAGGTCCTAGTGCGGCGCACGCTGTCGCACTAGTAGAAAAGTGTTGCAACAAAGCTATGGTTGTGTACCAAAATTTCCTGTTACAAAACAAAATGTCTCTGTTAAAAATACTGAAGTTATATTTTGATGGGGGAAAAAAATGTCCTTTCATTTTTAGGAAATTGAAATATCCATCACTGACAGCTCATTCCTCCACTTTGTTGCCCGTATCCTTTGAGGACCATCTGCTGCGTTTGTGGCACGTCTGTTTATAGCCACTGATACAAGTGACAGAAGACAGATTCTTTACTTAATAAAAAGTACACAAAACACCACAAAAATACTCCTTAAAGTGAAAGTATGTAAATAACATAGCAATTGTAAAAGTAAATTAGGTCTTTATGTAGAGTTTACAATAAGCATAATGCATGGACCATATATGTAAAGCACGTTTTGCGTCTAAAATCTTAACCTCCTGAGACCCTGCATCCTCATATGGGGACATTAAGTTTTAGGATTTATTGCAGCTTATTCTGCTTCATCTAAACCCAATGTCCTCGTTAGTGGACACTTAAGTCTGCCATCTAGTGGTGGCATTCTACAGTGGACGAGGAACAAAACCCTGTCAAATACTACATTTAAAACATATTTATTTATGCTAATTAACGTTTCTGGTTTGATACGATGCGCAAATTTGACAGATTTCATCGATAGCAACGAGCTACAACGTCGCTACATAGCAAGTGCTCGTTTGGGGATGTTGGCACTTCATGGCTCAGGTGTTAAAATAAACAGTTTTATATTTTTGTCACACATTGGTGACTTTATTGCAATATAAATAATGAAATAATCTCAGTGTTGACATATGAGGACATATGATGCTTTGTTTTTATACTGCTTAGGTCCTACTGATCTAAAATACCTTGGAGAAATTAAAAATGCATAACGAACCAAAGCTCAGGTCTCAGGAGGTTAATTTGGAGGGATATCTATAATGTTTAGATAAAAGCGGAAAATGAAATTACAAGTAATTTAAATTTAGACTTTGGAACCACAGCATTATAACAGATACTTTTTGCAATACTTATGGAGTATGTTGATTTTGCACATTGGAAGACGCAGCATACAAATACAGCATCTGACCCCAAATGTGAACAAATATGATATGACGTGCTCATTATGTAATCCCAGTGAGGCACAGCTCTTCAAATGCTTTTTGGACCAGTTCACTCGGTTTGCCTTACATGTTACAGCACCACCTTCACTTCAAGTTCCAACTCAAGACAGAAAGCCCATTGTTCTGCATAATAGTCCCGTGAGCTTCTTCTTTCCAGCAGGAGGCAGGAGCATTAAGACAAAGTCGTGATCTCTGATTCCTTCCTTAAAACTCGAGAAAGTGTTTTTACCTTTAGAATACTCGGTTTCATTTAATCCGTTTCACCCTCCCTTATAATCCCCACATAATGAAGAACACCTTTCCCCCAGGGTTAAGTTACTCACAGTTTGAGGAGGGACTTAGCGAGGCTTTTAAAGGTATTCTTCGGTAGCTCCCTGATCTTATTGCTGGATAGATTCCTAAACAGGACAAAATAATAAAAACACAGACAAACCACAATGAAATAAGATTTATTTGCAGGACATTTATAGGACATTTCCCCCCAGTACTAAACATGGAGATGAGATTAAATTACAACAAAAGTTTTAAAATGAAAGCACAGATATGTTAAATCTATGAGAAATGCATCAAAGACCTGTTCAGACCGGCTATTAAAATGACTCCTCAGTCAGCTTTAGATATTTACGACTGGCATTAAACTACATCTCCACATGTGAAACTGCAGACATTTATCACTAAAACAGAATTACATGCCCACTGTTCATACAGGGTCAGAACATTTTAAAAGGCTCTCATTACTCTCATCAACAACAGGACATCGTCTTTCGTCAGAACTTAAGAGTCGAGTCTTTTTGACCTTGTATTGTATTCGTTATTGTGGGTTTAAACAACAAATCAGCCCTTTTCAACGAATTCTCTACTTTCTTGTATCCGCATGAATAATCAACCCAATCACGTCTTTTTTACTTTCATTTCTTCTTTTTTAGAAGAAGATGGTTTAGAAATGGATTAAATCTGGGGCGGCCTTTGATTTTCAATCAGCAGTAAGAAACTTTCCAGAGGATTTTAAGGTTTTCAAACAGACTTCTTAATCTCCGCTGAAAACCGGTGATAAATGAGACTAATCGTCTTTCAGCTGATTGTGATAAAATTATGAGAGGGCTGGCTGGTACTCACAGTTCGGCCAGCTTCCACAGAGACTGGAAGGTGTTTTCAGGGATTCTTCGGATCCTGTTGTCCATTAGTAGTCTGTAGAGGACGTAGCCGGTTTCAGAAAATGGTGCAAACTGCAGTTGTTTATCCTCCCTGGTGGATACCTGCTGTGACTCATTTACTGATTTAATTGGATATATGACTAGCGATTAATTAAAACTGGCTCACTCAGTGCGTTTACATGCAGAGCTTAATCGAGCTACGCGCAAAATTCGACTTTCTGACTACAGTTCTTGTCCCAGTTTACATGCAACACAAGAAAGTCGAATAACTGTTCTCCTCCTCCACACTAGGTGGCGATGTGTGTCTTTTCAGCGGGTTAATACTACATTAATACGGCCCGATTTGCAGTTGACCTAATATGTGATATAATAAAGAAGAGTCGTTCATGCAGCAGACCTGCATTTCAAACAACAACCAAACGGATATTAGTACATCTTTTAATCTCGTACGTAACGTTTGGGTTAATTCTGGTGCAGGTAAGACACGCGTTATCCCTCTGACGGTTCTTCTTCTACTGCGATCGGCTTTGTTGGATGTTTTTGTTCTGGGGTCACAGGCCAGCGGTTGTGGAGCATGCGCACACATGCATTATCCGATGGAAAAATACAATTCACTGTATACATGCCGGAGAAAACCGAATTCTAATCGCATTATCTGGGTGTCTCAATCAGATAATGAGAACTTTTAATCGGAGTAACGTGTTTACATGCACTTCTCCTGATTCTCCTGTTATTGTCCAGTTAAGACAATAATTTGTTTTTTTAACGTGCATGTAAACGCACTGAGTGCTGAGGCAAGAGCTCTGATAAAAAACAGTTTCTTCACTCTATATGAAAGTTTTCTTACATTCAGTTACACGTTCTGTAAACTTGTATAAATATACATATATACAGTATATATATTTTTTTCTTTACATCTTCTTTGAATTAATTCACCCTCAAAAGCACAATGAATAAATGAAATCAATGTGAGTGACACATTTGTTTGGTTTGCATGAAAATCAGAAACAGACATTTAAAAGCGAGCCAGCAAGGCGCACGGAGGACTCCTCTTCTCTGACAGAACGTGGACTTAAACAGAGTAACCTCTGCTAGTTTCAAAACTCCTTTCGCTGTTTTATGAATGTGACAAAAAAAGAAAGAAGGGACACTCTTTTAAGGAACTATAAATTATAAGAGACACACACACACGTCTCCCAGGGACTGCACTAACTTGAGCAGGGAAGCTCATAAATTTACAAGACCGACTAGATTTAGATTTAAAGTACAGAGGAGTGAGGGAGAGCTTCGTCCCACTGTGAAATGACATTCAAATGGAGCTTAATATATTATATAATATAATAATAAAGCTTAAGAACTAATGAGTTAGTTGAGTGGATAAGTGGACTACCAGTTGTGGTTGTCACCCAGGTAGCACAAGTGATTATAATGGACTCCTTTTAGCCCTATTCACACTTGACTAGTTTTATCTGGGGACCTCAGGTAATTTCTAATAATTTCATCAATCTTAATATTTGATCTTGATCCAGTCCATGCCCATGTTTTCTTAGATAAAATTCTTGCACATATTTCTGCAAACACAGAGGCCCCGATAATACTAATACAGTCTTCTGCCTCAGTCTTGCTTTCTTGAGGCATATAGAGGATCTGACAGTCTGAACAGCAGGGTGTATGCACCTTCAGGAGGATATCTTTGCGCAGCATGGAGATTCATTCAGAGCAAAAGCACGCTCACAAGCATTGGGGGAGCCAGTTCTCAGACGACGAAGAGATAAATGACATGCACTGCAGCATAGTTTGACTGACTGGGTTTTTATATGTCGCTGCATTATTATGTCACATCAGTGGGATGGAGCTGGCGGAGCTGATTTGCGAATTAATTTCCGTGGGATCAAAACGGTCTTGTCTCATCGTGTTTTTTGAATATGTTAAAAATAAATTAAAAAAATCCCAAAGTAACTAAAGCTGTCAAAAGGAGGAGTGATGTAAAAGGTACAATATTAACAAAGTAGCAGAATCTAATATCTGGGGATAATAGCATTATTTTTAAATTAGCCTCACATCAACGCAGATGTAGGGAGGTAGTTTCTATATCACATGAAGTCCCCAGGTAATCCTGATCTGGTCACATAAGGCTCAATTCCTGAATTATGGCCAAAATCTGTTTTTGGACCTTAACGTTTTCACTACCAAATTCTAATCTGTTCATCCAAGCAAACATTTGTATCATATATTTGTTCAGAAGGGCTTCCTGAGACATCACATAAACAAGCGTGAAATGAAACCATAATGTCCTTGGTCACAGCTGTCAGCAGCGCACAGGCATCAAAACAAATCTGGATGACATGAAAACTACAAACAGATTGAACCCACTTCTGCAAGACTCAAACCATATTTCTCCACCGTGAAAGCGCTCCTCACACAAAGTGCTTCTCTATCATTAATGCTGCATGGAAATCAGTCTCAACTAAGGCATGGCGAGCCAGATAGTGCCTCATCTATCTTCTTGTGTTTGTCAAACATTAACAGCTCGATGCACTTCAGTAAAGTGATTGATGGCAACACGCAAATCCTTCTTTTTAGTCTTGACAACACTAGTTTGAATATCCTTTCCGCTGCCCTGTTGGTTATAATTTAAGTGCAGTTTCAGATTGGGATTTCTCCTTTGATCGTCATTGTGACAAGGTTGTAAGTTGACAAGCTGAGGCGCAGCTCTCATGGTGAATCATGTTCCTTTTTTCTCTTTAAGGGACCTGAGAATGTTGCTCGGGAATTTATTTGACACAAACTTTGATTACAGTAATTCCCCTCACTTGGACTGTCTGCCCCCGAAAAATGACTGTATTCCAGTCTGGCAGTAGGACTCGGGTTTAACGTCTTCTGAGGCCAATAACTTCTTGAAATTCCCTCTGTTAATACTACAGATGGGCAAACAAAAGTCGCCACCAAAGGAAAAAGGTCACACACTATTTTGTTGGACCGCCTTTAGCTTTGATTGCACCACGCATTTCGCTGCGGCATTGTTTCGATAAGCTTTTAATGATGGGAAAGTCTGACCACTGCCCAAAGATTCTCAATGGGGTTAAGGTCAGGACTCTGTGGCAGCCAATCCATGTGTGGAAATGATGTCTCATGCTCACTGAACCACTCTTTCACAATATGATCCAAATGAATCCTGGCATTGTCGTCTTGGAATATGTCCGTGCCATCAGGGAAGAAAAAATCCATTGATGTAATAACCTGGTGATTCAGTATATTCAGGTAGTCAGCTGACCTCATTCTTTGGGCATAATGTTACTGAACCTAGACATGAGCAACCGCAGCAACCCCAGATCATAGCACTGCACATTGACAATAGGCACTAGACATGATAGGCCTATCACTTCATCTGCCCCTTTTCTTACCCTGATGTCCCATCACTCTGGAACTGGATAAATCTGGACTCATCACACCACATGACCTTCTTCTATTGCTCCAGAGTCTAATCTTAATGCTCCCTAGCAAATTGGAGCCACTAATCAGTGAGGTTACCCTCACTGATAAGTGGGTTTCTTAAGGCTTCACAGCTGTTCATTCCCAATCCCCTGAGTTCCCTTTGCCTTGTACGTGTGGAAATGCTTACACTATATTGGCAAAAGTATTCGCTCGCCCATCCAGATGAATGGGCGAGCGAATGAATGATGAATTCAGGTGTTCCAATCACTTCCACGGCCACAGGTGTGTTAAATAAAACACCTAGACATGCAGATTGCTTCAACAAACATTTGTTAAAGAATGGTTCGCTCTCAGGAGCTCAGTGAATTCCAGCGTGGTGCTGCCTGTGCTGCAAGTCCAGTCGTGAAATTTCCTCACTACTAAATATTCCACAGTCAAATGTCAGTGGTATTATAATAAAGTGGGAGCGATTGAAGTCTCAGGCCACGTAAAATGACAGAGCGGGGTCAGCAGATGCTGAGGCTCATAGTGCACAGAGGCCAACTTTCTGCAGAGTCAATCACTACAGACTTCCTAATTCACGTGGTCTTCAGATTAGTTCAAGAATAGTGTGTGGAAAGCTTCATGGAACAGGTTTCTGTGGCCAAGCAGCTGCATCCAAGTTAAACATCACCAGGTGCAATGCAAAGTGTCAGTGGTGTAAAGCAGGCCACCACTGGACTCTAGAGTAGAGGAGATGTTCTCTGGAGGGACAAATCACTCTTCTCCATGTTGCAATCTGATGGACCAATCTGGGTTTGGTGGTTTCCAGGACAACGTTACTAGTCTGACTACATTGGGCCAAGTGTGAAGTTTGGTGTGGGGTTGTTTTTCAGGAGCTGAGTTTGTCCCCTTAGTTCCAGTGAAAGGAACTCTGAATACTTCAGCATGCCAAGAGATTTTGGATAATTCCATGCAACTTTGTGGGAACAGTTTGGGGATGTACCAACATGGCTGTCCATGAGTGCACAAAGAAAGGTCCATAAAGACACGAAAGAGACAGTTTGGTGTGGAAGGACTTGACTGGACTGCACTCAACCCGATAGGACTCCTTTGGGATGAATTAGAGATTAGACTGTGAGTCAAACCTTCTCATCAAACATCAGTGTCCAGCCTCACAAAAATTCCCATAAACACACTCCTAAACCTAAGGAAATTCTTCCCAGAAGAGGCAAAGCTGTTATAGCTGCAAAGGATGGCCAGATGTCATATTAAACCTTATGGATTTAACACTTAAGTTCATATGCCTGTAAAAGCAGGTGAGCAAGTACTTTTGCTAATATAGTGTACTTTCACTATTAAACAGCCCTGAGTTCTACTGTTATTTTTCTTTGATTTGATTTCAGCAAAAGTGATCACGGATCAGGATTGTTTTATGGTCACATTCCTCGAAGACGAAGAACAATAGTTCCCCACTATCCTTCCAGTTTTTAATTAAACTTATTAGAATCTTTGTGAAAGGACCACAAATTGCCAATCTTTTGTGTTTGTGCTTTATGTTATTAGATTATTTCCAGGGAGGATACTGCGTGCCGTACTTCAGGGTTTTTAATTACAGAACACTCACGACTCAGACACTTCTTCTGCAACATGAAAAAATATCACTGCACCGATCACTGGTTTATTCGTGAAGGTTCGCGAGCCTCTTCTGAATCTACAATAATTGGATGGCCAACCATTCAGGGGAGCTGCAGCTATTTGCATCCCTGCGTGACCCACTTCTTGCTAATGTGACGGAGCAGGACCATGCTGACGAGCATTTGTTCTTGTTCATGTTCATTAATTAAACGAATAATAGTTGACAAGTGTGTGCACACAAAAGGAGAGAGAGAAAGAGGGGGAAACTGAATTTGAAACAGAGGTGAGAGGATTTTTAAGCTTTCAAATAAAATCTGTTTTTTTTTTATTGGTTTGTCTCGATTAAGTGATAGTAACGTGAGGTATATAGAGCAGACTCCAGATAGAGCTGCTGAGAAGTCTGAAGCCAAAGCTCCATCATTTCTTATTTTTTGTATTGAGACAGAACAGGAACATCAAAACCAGATTGGGCTTTTTATGCAATACTGAGTCTCCTGCCGTTTGTTTATTAAAATGAATTTGCTTTAGTATTGATGATGCATTGCAGTCTGCTCTGTTACAGCAAGTCCTAAACAACAAGTCCTAAGTCCCAAGTCCTCCAAATTACTCACAAGTTACTAGATTAAACATGAAGGTGGAAACCAGCAAAGAAAATGTGATACTATCACAAATACTCGGAGAAGTAAAATACTACACCAAACTGAATAGAAACTAATGCATTTGGTTTTAAATAGATCTTAAAGTGGATACTCACAGAACTTCAAGCTTGCTGCACGTCTTTAAGATGGAGTAGTTCAGCGTTTGGATCTGGTTTCCTTCAAGATCCCTGCACACAGACAAAAAAAAATAAAAATGGGACAGAGAACACAAAAAAAATAAGAAAAGAGTTGACGAGTAAATATATGACTCAAAGTCGATCAAAAAAAAGAAGGACTGAAATATAATATTTGTCTGGATTTGTGTAACAGACAGAGAAAGCAGGACAATGTCATTGTTTTATTCAAATTAGCTGACGCTGTGCTAACCCACTGACACACAGAAACAAAAGCTACAAGTAGCAAGAGGTCATTATCAGCGCCAGACTCGTCCGGCAGGTGCTCGCCTCTCAGCACGGACCGAAAGAAGTTGGTCGACAGGTCTGAAACAGGGGGGCTGCCACTCATCTGACCCTCATAAGGCCAGCTGTGCAACTCAGTCACCTTAAGCTACCAGTCGTGTTCGGTTTTACGCAGGCACACAAGCACAGACACGCATACACACATCTGCTTAAAAACAAACAACAGCAAAAAAAAAAAAATACACAACACATTGACTGAACCTCACACACATGCACTACACACCTGCATACACACAAGTACACTGTCAGAGCAGACTCACAGCCAGTCCAAGCCAGGCATGTGTTGACAGAAGCTTGGATGAGGCAGCTGCTGCAGCGACGCGTCCACCATGGATCTGAGGGAAGAAGGAAAAACATTCAGATTCAGCTCTGATCCGTGACTGATTGTGACTGCGTGTCCCGTTTATTTCTTTTATGACTTTTGATATTTGTTTTACTAAAGCCAATCTCAACGCAAATGAATAACACTAGAGGAACTGGGCGCTTGAAAAGATGCTGGGTGAGCGCCCACGTTACTGTGCTTCAGCCAAACAGGGATGTTCTTAATTTATGGCATATTATCAAAGCGCTTTATTTTAATGAACTGTCCTCCATGTGGAGACTATTAAATTAAATCGTGCTTGTTTTGAGAAAGAAAAGCGTTTTCGAGGATGTTCACGCTCTTAAAAGTGTCGGATTGTTTCTGTCAACACGGTTCTGGGTTGTTGATGCTGGGTCATATTTCTGGGTTTAAAGGGGTTCATTTACAGTTTATTTATAGTTGGGTTAATTTGACCCAGCTCCTGGTTTATTCATTTTCCCACTCATTTATTGTTGAAATCCATTTTTTTTTTTGTGGCTCTGAATGAATGGACAGCAGGAGAGTGAAGAGCAGTGCGCACACAACATTTTTCTGGTAAGTTAAATTGAATGCTTTACTTACATTTAAATAGTTTCAAAGTCAATACAATTCACAATCATGGTTCATAAGTGGGTTTAATGTTTTTTTTATTCCTTGACATTTATTAACAACTCGCTAAAATAAGCTTCGGTAGCTAACTATAACAATAACTCTTAGAATTTAATGTTTCATGGTTCAGGGTGTAGTCATTACTTTGCTTTACTATTCCATTGCACATAAGCACATGCTTATCTTTAAAATGTAACGCAGCATTCACATTACCTAGGGCTAGCTATCATATTACTTTCGCCGTATAATTTCAGTAGAAAGGATGGACAAGCGATGACCGAGCAAAAACACTGGAGTGGAGAAGAAGAAGGAGGAAGAGAAGAAGGGGGAGGAGAAGAAGATGGAGGAGGCAGAAGGAGGATGCTGTTCTGTTACTGGTCTGGCCCCTTGAATGGGTTTGACTGCCTTGGTCTAAAGGGGGCGCCAAAGAGGCAGTGAAAATGATTTGGATTCGGCATTTTCTTTGTTCAGTAGCTGTCTGTTCATGCGTAAATGATGCGATCGATAACAGAGGCACGCCACTAATGACTAGGCGCACGAACTCAAAATAGTGGAAGTATTTCCAGCTAGAAAATGCGCATCTCTCTCCTCCCTCCGTTGTTTACATTGGCGTCCCTGCTTGGTATTACAGGTGTGTTGCCCTCAAGCTGAAAACGTGACGTCACTCACGCAGGAAAAAAGCAAAAATATGTAAAAAATGGGAAAAATAATAACACGCAGTCACGTGGATAAGTAACTTTAATCTGATTACTAGTCTGAAAATAGTAACATGTTAGATTACTCCTTACTGGAAAAAGTGGTCAGATTATCGACATCACTGCTCTTCATTACCTAATGATCACACAGATAACACAAGTGATAAACTTGAGTTTAAATGTTTTCACTTGTAAGTAACACCACAGTGCTGTTGTGATGTATGTGATAAGTCTGATCAGATACAACGTCCAGCTGAATTGAATCACAAGCTCATTTTCTAGCCCAAAAATGACGTTAGCTGAAGTCCATCAGATGCATTGCAGAGTTGGCGCTTGGAGAAAAAATGCGCTTAACGAGAAAAGGACCATTATCGATTTCAAGCTTTGTATTTTTTACTATAAAAGCTTTTTATATTGTACATTGTGCAAACATCACCACAAGGTGAGTGTTTCTAAAGTATATTATGTACATGCTGGATTACCAAAGAGTAATGGAGCAAAAATAATTTTCTCATTTGAAGTCAGTAAAGTGGAACTGTTCGCCTGCAATTTAGTGGTTGGTAATAAAGCTATGCCGGTGGGATTTGTAGTTAATGGGGCCAAACATGAAACACCTCCGACACGGTCTTTTTAACTGTGCAGGGAAGACGTCCCTAGATGCCGGAAAGTTCCGGTGCATTCAGAGCATCTCCACCCCGGCAGCTTCGTGATTAAAAACAGTGCTTGGCGCCACTTCATACAGCTGGGAGGACGGTTTGAGCAGAGACCAGGGACTGATTTCACAGAGATGAATGCCGAACCAAAAGAAAGACATGCGTGCACTCCACTGTCAAGGTACAAACCCACTTTGAAGAGATAAGTGAGTGAGAACATATTTATGGGATTCAGTGGAAGGGGTTCCCGTTGTGAACGGAGTTAAGGAAACACAAAGAGAATGAGCTAAATGGGGACAATGTGTGAACAGCCAGGTGGAACGCAGATGACAGTTTCAAGGGATGGGTTGTAAACAAAGGCTATGGAAACAATATCATAATCTCGCTATTGTACAAAGAACAATAGCCCGGGCTGGTCCAAGCCAGGTCAGTGAAGCAGAGACTGCACGGAGAGGGAGTAAGTCATGATGATTGGATAAAGAGAGGATAATGAGTAGACACGGACAGAGCACTGCCAAATGCAAAGTCTTCCAAGTCCTCGAGCCTGTTGTTGTCTTAGTTATATAATGTTTATTTTACATTTATCTGGTGGATTTTGGTGTTTTTAATATGCATTTTTTTTTCTGGACTTGAATTAATGGCTCATAAAGAAATCAAAGTGAACTTCCAGGAGAAACTCATATTCTTACATCCGTTGCAAAAACCCCGTCGTAAACCCCTGCCCAACGTGTGATTATCTCTGAGTGAGAAATAAAAAGCAAGCAAGCATTTGACAAGCCTGGAAACTCTTTATTTCTTCTGAGAGTTTGGAGAAAAAAAAAGATTAATATTGTAAAATGCTGATGCACACGAGGATACTCACAGGTAGATGAGAGACTGGAGGCCGATGAAGCTGTCCTGGGACAAGATGCTCAGTGGGTTATGATCCAACATCCTGGCACACACACAAAAAAAAAACTCTTAAATTATGCTAACTACAAAGAGTTAGAGAAGAGGATCAATACCAATCTAATATGAAGCTCCAGTAAGCGCACCCCAACATTTTACAAGTACACACATAACATCTCGCTTTCCTTATTCGATTTCTAAGAGCAACTGTGTCAAGTAAACCATTTAACCATTTACGGGTTTTAAGATAATGCTTATCTGAGCAGCTGCGAACACTAGCTTCATATTCATAGGGAGAATGTAAGTGCAATCTGAAGAGCAGTCTTAGTAAATAATGTTACCCTGCAGCATCACAACAGCCAAGCAAAGATGCCAGGGACAGGTATTTGGCAAAGTCGGTCACTATAAATAATATCGATCCGTTTGGCGTCAGGGCAAACAGCTGACGCAGAACTGCTGTCTCCAACTTCTTCCCGAGACATCACCAACTATCTGGTTTACGGCGTATGTGCTTATACTTCCAAGGAGTTTAGAAATTATAAATCCCTTGAAGCTCATAGACACTCCAGTGGCTGGGCGCAGGGTCTGTTGTAATTTTGACGGGAGGTGAAAACACAAAACCACAGCACAGTGAAGGGAAAAGAAAAAGAAAACAAGCCTGTCTTGTCTGTGTCATAAACCAGAGAGCAAGGGCTACGAAAAGTTGATGCTGAGCATCATCATATAATGAGACTGTAATGATCATGGCATAATTTTCACTTTGCATTACTGTCAAACATAGTTTGCTGTTCTCTAAATCTTACTTTCAGTTGATTTATCTCGACTGTTGGCTTGTCATGTGAAAATGCGACTTGGCGCATATGAAGAAGAAAGCAAAAATATCTCTTTTTACTCATGAAAATAGGAAAAATAGTAACTTGGATAAGTAATTTTAATCTGATCACTGGTTTGGAAATAATCACGCGTTCGATTACTCCTTACTGAAATAGTGGTCAGATTACCGGCAGCACTGGCCAACATTACCGTGATGGCAGCTTTTTAGTTTTTTTTTTAATGGAACTATCCAGTGTTCACACGATGAATTTTGTCCATTGGCAGTGATTCAAATACAGCAAGCTTTTTTTCCCCCGCGTGTCTTAATTGGTCAATCATAAGATAACACAAGTGATACACTAAATGTCTTGTAGTAAGGCAGTGGGCAAGGCCCCAAATTGGGCATTAAGGCTTTATACTATAGCTGCGCACTGCTTTGTGAGCTATTTTTCTAGTTTCCTCCACATCTTTAGCAGCTGGCTAACACAAAGATCAACTTTTTTACAGTTTGAATTACTATTTCATCCTTTCACACAACCGCACTTCACCCTGTTGCTGCTAATGACCCAAAATGCATTTTGCGTCTTTGCGAGTGTGACGTAATTATTACCAGCTAGGTTGCAGCATTCCCAATAAAAATTACTTGCTTTCTTGCTTAAATTACTTAATATAATCTCCATAAACAGATACCTGGAAATGAATGCAGAACGCTACAATCATCCTCGGACAATAACCAATGAGTTCTGAGATGCTGCTGATGCCCATTTCCTACTGTTGCAGCCTCACGTCGAAAACATTTAAGTAGAAAAACACCAAGTTCCCATTATATCACAAAGTCGTGTCAGGAAACGCGATGTGCCAGTCGGTGACTGTCATGTTGGGCACTTGCTTCACAGCGGGTGATTTTGAATCTTTCGGGGAGCGATGGAATCGGCTGCAGCAGTGAGCTGTTAGATGAAGAGCTGCAGGGGGCAGGATGTTCTCAGACTTGCGTCAAGTGCAGCATAAAATCAGATCAGGGCTGCTCACTGAATACTGGAAAAAGGCCAAATATTGCCTGACTTCTCTGCTAAAACAACAATACTTTGTCTCTGTACCTCCAGAATTCAGTGGGTATAGCACTAAACTGTATTTGCGGTTAACACCAGTAACCGAAGATGTTGAATAATGTTGAGGGAACAGGGAACATAGATGTATCTATTAATATCTTTTAATGACTTCTGGTTATTATGTTACTAGCCAAAACCCAAGGATATGCAAAATCTGACTTATAGCTACAGTAACAATACTCTTACTGTTTTGCTGTTGGTTGACATTTAGAGGAGTCAGTATGGCTGGTATTGCTGGTATCATTGCTGACTGATGGATGAACTGCTCAAGCTGAGTGCAGAAGACCTGCAGCCTCCTACAGACCATCCTTATCTCCTAACCTCATTACATGAATACAAATTCCTTTTAGTTTTTTGGTGCACTTAACTATAAGGAGATTTCACGCGACTAATAAAGTTCGTCCACACAGCTGAACATAATTTAGGACTTGTTGTGGTTCCAAAAAATTCAGTTCTTTTAGTTCTCTCCCTCCATTGTCCACCCAGATGATTTGAAGCTCATCGGGGGGGGGGGGGGAATTTGTTTTCTTGGGGGACCTCAAACCACATGGAAATTCCCGATAGCCTGAAAGATACTCATGTATGGGTAAAACCTTTTATCCCAAACGTCAAAATTAAAATCAGGAAAAACAGTCGAGGACTGTCCCTTATAGACGCACAAAATAACTGAAAATAACACCAGCATGTGGTTCAGTGCCCTACAGTGACTCATGCACACAGCGTACGTGCACACATCCGTGTGTATGTGTTACTCACAGCCACTCTAACTGATTCAGATCCCTGAATACACCAGGACTGAGGGAGGATATCAAGTTCTCGCTGAGGAACCTGTAAAAACAAAAAAAGAGCGAGATCAGAAACATACATGCGATCTTTGTGTTCAAGTAACACGCAACTGGAAAAGGATT
Organism: Mugil cephalus; assembly: GCF_022458985.1. Lineage (NCBI taxonomy): Eukaryota > Metazoa > Chordata > Actinopteri > Mugiliformes > Mugilidae > Mugil > Mugil cephalus. The sequence continues at coordinate 13,168,485 of NC_061784.1, read as the reverse complement.
AGCTGATTTATTGAGGAGAAAAAGCAAGACATCTGAAGGTTTGAAAAAAATATGAATTATAAAGTTTAATAAGATCTGGTGAAACCTCCTGACATTAATAAATGTGCTGGAGTTATCTGGTTTTGGCTCGGCATCTGCAGATAGAATGAGTTGATTTCAGCTCTCTCTGAACTCTACTCGCGATGTCTGACTTCCTCTCAGGCTCCAGTGGCACGCCAGAAACATCTTTTAATCGCTCTCAGATTTATTTAGACCACACTTGTTTTCCTCAAGGAAGAAGGAAGCAAGATAAAAAAAAATTATAAAAAAAAAAATGAAGGAAAATAAGGAAAAGAGATTAACGTAATTAATGAAGTGAATGGGACACTTACAGCCTCTTTAAACTGTGCAGGCCGCTGAAGGCGTGTTTGGATATGAACTGAAGGCTGTTGTTTTGCAAAAATCTGGGAACAAAGACAAAGATCATATTCTTTCATTTGAAATTGCAGTCACTGTTAAAAAAAAGGGAAAAAAAAGATTAATACCACTAATGCGATCATTATCTTCTGCTGGAAGATCATTGTTTTTTGTTTTTTAGACTTGGAAAATACAGCTATGCCAAGTGATGCATGACTACAAATTAAGATTTAAGTGGCTAATATGTCACTATTTCAGCCTCACAACAAACGAAAAAATACATTACAGAAAATGCACAGTATTTCTTGGTTTTGTAACCTGATGATGTGCAGTGATTCACCGGAGTGAATGATGCTATTAGTTGAGTCACACTTGCACTGTTGGAAGCAACTTTGAGTGTTGTTGCTAATGTTCATCTTTCTCATAACTTTTACATAATGAGAGGAAGGTCATGTTGTAAATGTGCGTGGACGTCGTAACAGCCTCCGGTGTTTTATCTCCCCGTCACCGCTGTGTGCGGGGGGAGGTGGCGTCAGGACACCTCTGCGGATGGGGATGAAAGTGGACAGTGTGGAGGCAGTGACAAGGGACGAGGATGAGAGGAAAGCTGAAAGCCGTCACGAACACCTCGCCTTGTATTCTTCTCCGCCTCCCCATTGTCCAGCTGATGAGAGATGAAAGTCAGGCCCCTCTCATCCTCTACTACCTCTCAGCAGCATGCTCAGCCACTGACTCATCCTGCTGCAAGCCCCAGCCCATTTGCAGAGCTCATTTTTGACAACGTCCTTCATACTCCGCAGCAGCGCCACATTACGACATACCTCCGGTCTCCCAACAAATACTTTTGAAATGATTTGTGTTCGAGAACAAGAAAAACATTGTATCAAAAAGCTGCGTACATCCTCATGTGGCCGCAATGAATATTTGTGTGTCTCCGTAAGGGAAGACTGCATCACTAGTTTTGTCGAATACAATTTTTTTTTGACCATGATTGAGTTGCAGAGGCAGCATATAACTTTTGGGAAGCGGAGTTTGACCGGTCTGTTACTTTACATGAAAGATAATCACCCATGCATTAATTATCCAGTAGGAGGATTGCACCTTTTTGCTTAGTTAAACTTTTTTTACGCCAGATTTATGTTTTTTTTTCACATCACAAAAGCGTCTCTCACCTTACGTCCATCATTAAAACAACACGTCTACATTTTAGTTTGTAGTTTTGCTCACCAAACCTTATAATAAATGTCTCTGTCAGTGATGATTGAGGGTCCACTTGTGCGCATATACTAGATAAGACCCCGCAAAGATCAGAAACTGTCCCTCCGTTTGCGTCATCATTATTCACCCTGATGGCTGTGACTTTTAAATCAGTTTAGGCTACAGTCTCCCTCGTTTATTCAATCTGTAGCAAAAGTCTTCTAAGTAATACCAGACTGTCTAGACAGTCTGAAAAGTAACGCAGAAGAACAAAAGATAAATGTCCAACTGGAAGAAAGCGTCATGCTTTCCATGACGCTTTAACTTCATCAACTAGACAGTTCAGCTACCGCGTCAGCAGTGAGCCGTCAGACAGAAAAACGGGAACACATTTAATACGATCATATTTCACGAACAACAGCCATAAAGCTACCTTAACGTGATTAACAGAATTGTTAAGCTCGCTTTGGCAATAATTCCATTGATTTTGATGTTTTGAAACGACCAAATGACAAATTAGATCATTTAAAAAGACTGAGCATTTAGATGTGTCCTCTGCTGAACAGGACTGATTCATGTTTCACTCTGAAAAACAAAAGTGGTGTCCATATTCATGACAAATACACATTATTCAAAGTCCACACAGTCCCGTATTTTACCGGATTTTCCGGTTCACAACGCAGGGACAGGGAGGCGTGCCCCTGCTAAAGAAGTCTGCAGTGATTGGTTCAGTGATCTGAGCAGGCAACACGTTCAAACCAGGCGGGGCAACTTTCAGGTCTGAGCGATGAAGTCCATGCAGAAGTGCAAAAAACTGCAGTTCATTGAGCGGCCACTTGAGACAAACTCCAAAAGGGAGCAAAACACCCATAGACTCCCATTTTAAAAAGCCCAACTTTACAGCAATATTAATCATGTTTACAGCCTGGTACAAAAAATGGTTTTGGTTCAAACAGAGCCTTCAGTGAAGGAAAAACCAAAGGGTTCTCCCTTTGGTTTTTCCTTCACGTGGAGGGGACATGGAACTTGGATAAAGCATTATATTGGATGAGTCATCAGTATATATTATTTTATCATTTTCTTCCAAGACAAACTCTAAAATAACATTAAGAATATCTGTAAAATTACTTTCCCCATCAATATTGGGCCAAACTTTGGGCTACAGGAATCTGTGAGCATAATTTATATGGAACCCTTTGGTTTGTTCATGCACCTCATGTTGTTTTCTTTGATCCACTTTAAGTAATGAATTCTTGTCCTGCATGTACTTGCCTTTATTTTTCTAAACAGTTCTGGTTTTGATCCATCAGTAAATCTTTTTTTTTTTAATGGCAGTGTGGCTCTTTTTACAAGTTCCCCTAAATTAAATATCAAAAAAAAAAAACAGCCACAGACATGCGCACTGAGTGCAGAAATACATGAATAATGACTGGATCGGCCGGAAAATACTCACAGTCTCTCCAGGGCCGAGTATTCGAAGAAAACAAAATCAGACAACACTCGGATCTCGTTGCTCTTCAGCGACCTGTAACACAACCCGTGGAATGGCACAGTAAGATAAATACAACACACAGTTTGCATAAAGAGGCACCTGGTGCGCGGATGCAGAGAGGCGGAAAGAAAGGACGAGAGGTCAGAAGCATTATGTGCAATAAACAACCAAACAAAAACAGCCACGACTATTTTCTCCTGGAATGTTTTTTTTGCAAATTGTCAGCGTCAAATCACCCGCTGCAGGAGAAGAGTCATCTGTCAGAGTGGGTAAAGCACTTGAGACATAAAACAAGTCCGCTGTTCTGGAGTCTGAAAAGGTTGCTGCAAGGACAAGAACATAATGTTGTACTTGTGTGCATACTCCTTATGCACATAAACACTCATGGACGGCTAGACTGGAAAGGAAGTAAACACATTACATTAAAATTCCGATAAATCTAAAGAGCAGTTAAGCACTTATTCATCTGAGATATTCCTAATGTACAGTATGTGCCCATTATAAACACTCCCACACATAAACACCACACTGGATCTGATGAACAGTATAACACAGTGGCAATAAACTTCTCTCATTATGCACATTAAAGATAAAGAGGGGAACAAAAAAGATGGAAGACAGCGGTTGTATATTTTCTATAACACAATGGGGTTTTATCCTCTGACAGTTAGTGGAATAAAGGTTAGTTGTCGCACATTCGCCACCTCAGCATTGATTTATTTCAAGAAAAAAGGGCTCAAAGGTCACAAGGACACTTCTAATTAAATGGTTCCCTGCGCTACAACGGAGACCAAATAAATGTTTTTATAGTCAGACACGCTCCTTCCTTAATGAGAATGTAAGCCGAGGGCCTGAATCACCCTGGACCGCATGCTCAGTGCTCATTTTCTGCACTGTGATAAATTACCACGATTTCACCACGTTCACTGTGATTTTCCACATTAAACATTACAAGAATTTTACTGTAATATTCACAACACTGTACTTTAGTAGATGTTGGCAGAGTAAATTGCCGTAAAAATAGTTTTCCCCCAAATTTCACAGTAATTTGCTGTATTTTTGCACAGTAAACTACTGTGATAACACATTGCTGTAAAATTAAACTCATGCCTGAACCCAGCGTATCCAGACTTACAACTGTACGATCAATAATCCCAAAATTTGACCCAGTCAATACATGACTCTTAACAAACACAGTGCTGTTCATTAAACTGGCAGGTAAAACTGCATTATAAGTTATATGGTCTGTGGTAATGTTTTACTTAGAAGATGGTCCTGGTAAATGTCAAATCGGGTATGTACAATAATATTCGTCAAAATACTACTACTAATAATAAAATTATTTTAAGTGAATTATTTAAGTGAATTTCAGTGAATTTACTGTGATATATTTACAGTAAATTCCCATGAAAGCAATTAGCAATTATTAGCCGGTAAATTACTGTAAATTTACAGTGAAAATCTGTATTGGTGTAATCTCAGCTAGAAATGAGGAAATATTTTGAAAGGGAAAGAAACAGCATTCTGTCTGTATGTCTCCTGTCTCTATATAAATGTTTGTATATCTCATGTAAATTGGACTGCACATTTTTCTTGTTCTTTTTTGTTTTCTTATTTTTAATCCTTTTCTTATGTCTATGTCTGGTTCATATATGCTCTTTCTTATCTCAATAAAGTGATCTTGAATCTTGACAAGAGATTTAGTTCAAATGATTTACAATCTCTTCATGCCTTTATCATAATGTCATAAAATATTCCCAAATTATACCTATTATAGTTAGCCCACCCTGGAATTGGATTAGTGGCGTGTTTGTACATCATATAATGCCATAAAAGGATTTTAAACTATAAAAACAAAGAGGAGCTGTGTGTTAGCAGGCACAAGACAAGACTGAGTTGGTTGTTTAAGACCGAGGTGTCCTTCCTCAAAAAGTGGAGAATTCGCATTTTCTCAGGCCTTTTATTTTAAAACTGGTCCTCTCAAAGACCAAGCTGAGGTAACCCTGATGGCATCTCAGCGTCTGTCTGACTTCACAAAGCCTCCGTAGAGTCCCATAGCTAAGCTTTTTCTGATGCGTTAAACCTGAAACGTCCCATCGTAAAAGAAAAAAAAAAAAAGGTGTGAACCTGCACATGTGTGAGAGAATGTGTCTTTTTGTGGGAGTGTATTAGCCTTCCAGCCTTTCTGCGACTGAAAAGAGGAAAAAGAAAAGTGCAGCCACTGACGATAATTACCTCTATCGTTACATACATGCACATGTGTATATGTACCACCTACTCATTGAAGGCAGCAGCCATCCCCAGCTGGATGCAGCCTGACACAGGCACACACACAAAACAGTTCAGGAACAACTACACAATCATGATAACACCCTTCTCTCAACCCATAGGGCCCCCCCAATAATGACAGACACCCTCAGAAGGCCCATGTTCATTTTGTGATGAGTCACAACTGTTCTGGAGACACAAGGGAGACCTATACACAACATTAGGAAGGTGAGTGTACAGCAAGTCGTGGTTCTCTCGCCTTAGCAACAGCCATAACAAGTCAAAACACACGCATATAAAATTAACAATGTCCTCGGTGTGTATTTTACAGCTACTTGGACATTTTACTGGGTGAATTTTAGCACAAATTATCCCTTATCCATGAGAAGCTTCTCTGTACGCAGCAGCGTTTTACAACAAATTTCACTTCATCTGTCGGACCAACGCACGCTCTCTCTCCAAAACACTGGGACCAACTCCCAAGCCTCAGATTAGCTTTCTCCAGTATAGGCTCAACATCGCGACGTTGTGACGTTCACTTTGTTGAATGCTTGCAGATTCTTAAAACAACTTCCACAGGTGGGATAGTAGAAGTCATTTAACTCACAATAGGCTCCTTCACTGCTGTCCACATTGATGAATAGAGATTTACGACATCTCTCAATGTCAGGTCCCCAAGCAAATCAATCACACCTATTGTTGTTATTGTTTTGAAAGGGAAGCTGCAGTCGCAAGAACAAAGACTGTTCAGATAAATTTATCACTCAGGAACTAACAAGAAGCAGAAGAGAAACAAAGTTAAGCACATACGGGTGACACTGAATTCAAGAGAAAGATGTAATCGTCAATCAGATTAAAACTCCAGTTACATAATATGCAACGGGTTCTTGTAGGACCTCAAAACGTGTTTCGATTTTTCAGTGTACAATTAAAGCTGGTCCAGACAGTATCTTAAAAGGCATCTGTCCAACAGTGAAATGTACTGTACTCTCTGGGCTGAATAACACACACTGGAAAGAATATTAAACAGGAGACAGGAGATTCTATCTGCCACATCCAGTGATGTCTTTTCTGGAAGTTGAACACGTTTGGGCTGATAAAAGAACAGAGAAAGTTGCATACATTTGTGATGAGAGGATAAAAAAATGACAACATGTCACTGAAGGAGTACAACTAAACACAAACTGGTGGGGACAGCCCGAATAAAAGCCAAGAAAAACACGTGTACAGTGATCTGGTTCCCAGCCAAAAATAAAACTCTTTGATTTATGAGCCTTGATAGCTACTGGTAAAGAATGATCTCAAAAAAAAAAAAGGGAAATTCTACGAAGATCCTAGTGATCGATCAAGATTTAAAGTCAGCTGTGTGGTTGTGGTCGACTCAAGTAAAAGGGCCAAAAGTAAAGTATGTGGGATATAAAACAATCATTCAATAGGGAATAATAATCCATGTATGTTTAATTTTCAACGAGTCTGCAAAAAACGAATGAATGAACATAAAACCAAACCAAACAAGACATTTTTAGGACCTAACATTTAGAGGGCCATTTACTGTCATTACTGCAATGAAGCAGTAAATAGTGTGAGTGGCTTTGTTTTCACCGAGGGACCAGTTCAAAAAGAAATCGATGATTCAGCTAAACAACCAAAAGGGAGTTCAGATATAGAGAGGCTGAGACTAAGATAAATGGTCAGACTTTTTTCGAGGATGGTTTCTTTAGGTAGTTGTATATATATATATATATAATGTTCATGCATGGAGTTGTAATTAACAATTTTTAAAAATAAGTGAATTTAAAAAATCACAGGAGTGTGATCGAGTCATCGATATCATGACTCCGCGTGGCTCGCCAAAGCAACAAGATGGCGCTGCCCACATCTCTCCGGAAAAATAGCGTCAATTTAGTCAAAGCAAGGAAGTGGAGATATGTCCATATTTATACAGGCTATGGTTTAAAGACAGTTCTTTCACTGATTGTCATGCTGAATTATATCTGTGCGTTAAATGTGGAGGTAACAGAGATGAGTTCAGCGCGGAGATAAAATAAAAACCTAAAAATTCAGACCAATATCTTTTTGGTAAATTTAAATTGATTAATGTGGCAGAATTATGTCAGACCAACCAGAAAATCAAACTGGGCAACTGGGGAAACACATTGTAACTATTATGTGCAGAGAGGACATTGTGTTTTATACCTAATTGGGATTTTAAGGGGAAATTACATTCATTATTTACGTTAATTAGTCTGAGGGAAATGAGTAGTCTCATATAAACATTTTAATTATATCTTACAAATAAAAATTGTGGGATAAATAAAGGTTCTCTGATTCTGATTCTCTGATTATACAATGCAGCTATTCAAATTGATATAAATGTACCATCAATTAAATTATTTTAAAAAATGAAATTAACCGTTTAAATGTCTTTAAAGTGCATAGCGTGATGAGTAGAAGCGGGGGAATAGCTCAAAAATTAATCAGCTCCTGTGACGCAACAAGACCCAACAGCATTCCACATAGTGGCCTCGATGTCCGAGCCTAAATGGAACTGAACTGTTAAAAAGTACGTCTGAGCTTTCCCTACTGCGACAAATCAAAATGTCTGCGGTGGAAAGAGTTTCCATTTCTGATGAGTTGCCAGGGAACAGCTGGAAAACAGATTAACTATAGCTCAAAACAAACAAGTTACGATAAGATCAGATAATTCCTTAATTTATCCCACAGTGGAGACATTTGTAGTGTTGCAGCAACACAAAGTATTGAGGACAGTGCACACAAGACAGGGAAAAGTAGAAATTAAATAAATACAAGAAATAGCAAATTAAATGCAAGAGTAGTTCTACTCTTGCCTCCGGCAATGCTCCTTCAAGTGGTGTGAGTGAAGTAAACTCTGCATTACTCTACATTTTTTTTTTTTACTTTCAAAGCAGAATATTGAATATTGAATAGTTTTTATATTCCATTGTGCCTGATGTGCTGATTGTAGGCCTTGGTTTAGTCTCTGAGGACCCTCTTGTGGATGAAGAAGGTTTCCATGGAGACAGTAACAAGTGCCCGCCCATCCCTAGCTCGGCATCATAAGTTTGTGATTTGTACACCAACTGTCCTCCCCACAGAGGAAACCAACAAACCAAGAGTTTCTGTGTGTGTGCATGTATATATATATATATATGAGGAGGAACCATATATATATGGTAGAACGGTGTACCTATTAAAGTGGCCAGTGATTGTATATAGTAATGTGGTAGATAAATTTCAAAAAGGAGAATTTTAGAAAAGGAGATGTATCAGCGACAGTTACTGACCTGAAATAGTCACAGAAATTAGGTCAGAATTCCTTTTATGTCAATAATATTTTATAACCCTGAATAAATTATCTTTACTCCCTTCATCCGTTTTCACATTTCTTGCTTCCAATGAAAACGAACTGTAATTTGCTGGCTCCTTAGCCGCTAGTCTGAATGCAGAATAAACCCTCTCTAGTCTCCATCCTAGATTTGGACACTTAAAGTTGAGTGGACTCCAAAAGAGCGGCTGGGTGAACAAATGCATGACGCCACAACAACGTACACAGTGCACAACCACAGACAGAGCCTGTGGACACTTACAGCCAGGTGACGTTTGGAGAGAGCACAGGGACGTCCTGCAGGTTGACGCTCACGCACGCAACATCTGTCCGTATGCAGTGGCAACTCTCCGGATACTCCTGCAAGTCTACACACAAACAAACATACAGTTTACACCCACGGTAAAGATTCACACATTTAAAGAAGACGAAACCCGGCTTTTCGTTCGGCTCATTGAATGAAGAACGTTTGATGTGATTGATTTTTGTGTGGGCCGTGCTTAGTTGCAGGGGTGGAATCAGGAGTGAGTGTCCCTACCAGCTGCCTGCCGACCTCAGCTAGTGCTGCTGCAGCTACAAAGATGAGGCTTCAACTCTACCGCAGAGGCAGATTGTAGACTCCCGTCCTCTGCCAGTCAAGTTCCAGCTTTGATATGTTGCCAAACAAACAATCAACCCGTGGGCTAAACTTTCTTGATGCACTCCAGTTTTTTTGAATCCAGCCCTTCACACCCTGCCACTGGTCCTGCTCAAAGATGGATGTTCTGCACACTCTCAGCCTCTCTTAATAAATACCCAGTGCAAATCCTTTGGTATATGCTGGTGTCTATATAAACAAATAAGTCATGTTATCAGATTCCATAATTAAAGTCCCAGTGTAGTCATTTTAACTTATTCTTTTGTCCAGAATGCAGAAATCACTACCAGAGATACTCACAGTATTGTAACTGATGCAACCATTCTTCTCCTAGCTCCTCATGTCTCTGATCTACTGGTAGCGTGTCAGTAAAAACTCTTGTTGGCAGGTGCAAAAAGATGAATTAATATTGTTGTCACAACAGGGTAGTGTGTCCCTGCATACACCAGCTAACTGCTGACAAAACATTATCTGGCAAAGAAATTATCTGGCAAGTCTCATATGTTAAATGTTTGAACACACGCCAACAGCAACACACAGTGAGGCATATAAGCACAAATTAAGCATGCGCACACACTTACGGCACTCATCCGGGAGGTCCTGGTCCTCAGGACTGGCATTCTGTATTGTCTGACCGAACAAGTCCGCCCAGCCGATGTTGTCCCCTGCAAAAGCCAAACAAAGAAGAACTGTGCAGAAACCCCAGAGTCAGCAGCACAAAGGCTTTCTGTTTTGTCAGATAATTGGATGCCTTGGATGCTTCCCCAAAATGTTTTGGGGTTTCTTCAGAAGGGTTTTTTTTGTTGTTGTTGTTGTTGTTTTGTACTACAAAAGATACTGTTGTTCTGTCAAGTTTTTGTACAGTTATTCTGGACATTCACAGGCATTCGCCTCCGGTTCAAGAGATTTGACAGATGCAACAATTGGATCAGTGCAGGGACCCGGTTCCAAAAATTGTCGACTGTGACGATCTGATATGAGATACGGCCACTTGCCAGTTCATAAAGTACAATAGTGGAGAGAGAACGGAACAGTCCTGCATTAAATCTCTGTGGAGGTTATGATGTTCAGCGTTAGTTTAAAATAACCAAGAAAGCTGTTGATTAAGGTGTGTTTTCACTCTGGCTGCGATTTGTCGTACTACTGAACTGTGTACTGTGTTGCATCGACAACTGTGTTCAATACAGCTTTAACAGCACCGCAACAACTACATCCTCCAGCACGATGTCACAGTTGAATCACCACCTTTCTTAAGCTGTTTCACCGTAGGAGGACCATTACATTAGAATGTATCAAATGTTTTTGGTAAACACAAGCTGCGTCATCAACACAAACACTTTACTGACACAAGGTTATTCAGACAGTTGTCGTGCAGGATTACACTCCACTGAGGTCAGATCTTTCATTAACTCGATGACTTCTAACTCTAATGGGTCAAATTAAGCACTCCCACCTCATCAGCTTGAGTCTTTTATTCCAGTAACGTAGCAACCTTTTATTTTCAATGAATTAGCCATCCACATAAACGGTTCCTCCTCAGAGAGGGGGATTATATTAATGAATGTCTCAATGAACCCATGATCAGCTATTAGTTTTATGTAATGACTGCTTTTACGCAGAAGTTTAGCTGTCAAATATGTTAGAAACCCGGCACATTCTGTGTGAACGCCAGCACCAGAGGCGTCATCGCTGATGATGAGCCGATGTGACACGGGAATATTTTCAGGTCCTATGGGCTGTTTTTTTTTTTTTTTTTTTTTTTTTTTTAATTGAATTGTTTCATTCTGTCATTTCCAGAAATTAAATCCAAACTTTTTTTTATTGCTTTTGTTACAGAAGTGCACCTTCAAAGGGAAAGGCATGCATTATAAAACTGCCACATATAATTTGACTGATCTTTAGACCTTGAAGAGGCTTTGATATTGTAAATCTAATGGGCCCCTAAGATGAGCAGCGGTATTCATTAACCCCCGCCCTATCTTTCAATCTAAATTCTGCTCTCATCCGAGCAAAGAGCAAATACAGTACTCTCCTGCATAAATCAGGTCCGTACCCCTCAAAGCTAAACTGCATTGATTTTCCCTCACTAGCAGTGAGTCTGAAGGACATGGTGGACGGAGTAAGCCTGCCACCGTCCCTGGCCCGTCCTGCCGCTTGATCCGAATTGTGGCAGCTAATTAACACCTTCACAAAGGCGCCGCGCCAAAACATGTTGGTCAAATTAAGAAGAGTCTCCCATTTAGTCAGCGCGTGTTGTCAATTTCCCATTTAATCTAGCTCTCTAACAGCCCGTCCAGACGGAGTAAACAAATTAAAACTCTCTTAGGCCAAATGCGTGTAGGGTGGAAAATTTAAAAACTTGTCTTCTGTGTGTCGAATAGTATTGCTTTCAACGCACCTGCAAAGACTTTCATTTCTTTAACCCTGGGTCGTTTGCGGGACGGCAGTAGCTGAGCTCTGTACACGAGTTGAGTTTGAGCAAATGCTGCACGCAATATGTCGCTGGAAAGCTAAACTTCTTTTGATTTCATTGATAAAAGCCACACACTGAGCTCCTACATATACACTACAAATGACAGGGGAAGAGGAGCAGATTACAAAACCAATTAAAGGAGGCATGTTTTGCATTGCTACTGATGTTCACACGAGTTCTATGAAGTTTGAGACTGGAAGAAACCTGTTCACTTCCATCGTTTGCCACCTGTTCTCCCACGTTGTCTAGCTGCACTAAAAAGGAAGGATCTTGAATCGGAATTTGCATTTTTTTTTATGTTTTTTTTTTATGTTGGATCTTAAGAAGGTTCAAAGTAAAGCTTCAAGATGCAAAAAGAAGAAACGGAAGAAAGAGACCAAATATTTTGAGCAGGCAGTTTATTGAAAACAACAATTTAACTGAATTCATTCATCAGCTGATCAAGTTTAAGAATGGGTTAGGGGTGTCGACTTTGGTGGTCACAGGATTTCTTCTGTGCTTTTTGTGGATGATGTGGCCCTCTCAGCTTCATCAGACCTCGACCTCAAGCTCTTACTGGAGCGGTGAAGCACCTCCAAGTCTGAGGTCCTCAGTCAGAAAAGGGTGGATTGCTCTATCCTGGTCGGGGAGGAGGTCCTGCCTGAATTGGAGGAGTTCAAGTATCTCGGGATCTTTTTCACAAGTGAGGGTAGCATGGAGATCGATGGATTGGACCGGTCTGTCGTGGTGAAGAGAGAGCGTTTACCGGTCGATCTGTGTCATCACCTATAGTCATGAACTCTGGGTAATGACCGAAAGAACAGGATCACCAATGCAGGCGGCCGAAATGAGTTTCCTTCTCAGGGTGGCCGCGTTCAACCTTAGAGATAGAGTTAGGAGCTCGGACACATGGGAGGAGCTCAGAGTAAAACCGTTGCTGCTCCACGTTGAGACGAGTCAGTTGAGGGGGTTCGCGCATCTGATGAGGATGGAACGCCTCCCGTCAGAGGCACGTCCCACTGGAAGGAGGCCTCAGGTCAGTCCGGAACAGGATGGAGAGATTACATCTCCCGTCTGGCCTGGGAGCATCTGGGGATTCCTCTGGAGGAGCTGGCGGAAGTGGCCAGGGAGAGGGCTGTCTGGACCTCCCTGCTGAAGCTGCTCCCCCCATGACCCGGATAAGCGGAAGACAACGGAACGGAACGGAACAGTCTTAAACTTATGATCAGATGAACAGTCACCATGAGTGCTGCAGATCCCGTCCACGCTGGACCTCCTTCATCCTCTGCAAAAATGGGTTTCAACCCTCATTCTTGTCAGTGGCATAGGCCACTGAGTCAGTAGATAGAAAAATCACCCTTTCTGCCTCACATATTTTCCACATCCAATGACGAAGGGAGAACATAACATAAATGCATTTAAAAAGCTGATTTTCTTTAAAACAGCTGATTTTTACGATGTTCTGTTTTTGGCATTATGTTGAAAATGTTTACACATATATTACGTTGGTGTATTCTCTGAACTGTCAAAAATAGATAGCAGCTTTCCTAGATATGGTAGTAAGTAAGGGCTTCACAGAGAAACGATCGGGAGCCACTGAAAGAACAGATATTCAGTGGTTATGGCTGAGAGTTGTACCGTTCTGTAATGTACATATCTTTGGCAGTGTAAGTTAGACCCAAAAATGAACAATGCTCAAAAATCAGACATCTCGCAGACACAAGTCTTGCAGCGTTGTCGACACCGCGCAAAATGTTTGTCTTAAAGGACAAGAGGTGACGAGACGAGGCGTGAAGGTGATGTATAGCACTCTGCCGAACAGCATGGTGCCAGCTGTTTCAGGTGAACTGCTTTTCTAAAAGCCCTTGTTATTATGGCAATGTCGCATGGCGTGGCAGTGAGGGCAGAGGACGGAGAGGAGGTGAACTAATGCAGCACGGGGATGTTTTCCAATTGGTGGCAAGAAGGCGCAAACATAACCAGACTGCTTCTCGATCTGTGTTTACCCTGCAGAAAATTAAGAGTGTTAGGTAAATGTTTATTACTTTGATCTTCACTTTATTACAAAGAAATGCGAACAACAATGTGCAACGAGAACTCGAATAAATATTTGAGCGTGGATAATGATCATATCTCATAATTACTATAATTAAAAAGGAACTGGGTGCTATACAGTATTTCAATATGGCACATTCAGATGCTGCCTTGTGCTACAATAACTCAAGTTAATGACTCTGTTTTATCTACTATTAAATTAAAATATTATTTACATGGAATTAGAAACCTCCAGTTTTTCAAAATGTCACTGGTTTTATTACAAGATTCCCCAAAGTGTTTCTCATATAGAAAGCTAAAAAATATATATATATTATTTTTTTTTCCAAAGAGCATCAAATCCAATAGATAAAGAGCTCGGCACTGAATGACAATGCGAAAGTGGGAAATCAGTTTGGCTCTTGTTCACCTCCATCTTTTTCCGACGCTGCCCAGGCTGTCAGTGATACTCTGTCCAAGCGCCCAGTCTCCTTTCTCCGTTTCACTTAGTTCACAGTTGTAGAGAGTACAGAGTGTGACAAGGAGTTTTTTTTTTTTTTTTTTTTCCAGTGGCTCATATACTCCAGAGATCCTGAGAGGTTACAGGCGAGCAAGGCTCCAGCGGGTCTGGAAGCCCACAGGAGGATAAAAGAACTGCTTCTGCTACCATGTTTGTGCATGTGTCATATTAGATATTGCTTAACATTCTGGCTCTCTGGAGCTCTGGCTCTAATTATTTAATAAAATCATTTGACCTAAGCCTTTGTATTGCTAGCCAAGTAGATATCGAGTAATAGGATATGTTACTGTTGCTTCTCAAAAGTAAGCACAACTGGTTTTACTAATTAATACAATGCCAAGTGAAAATCGGAAACCTCTACCTTTCTTTCTTTGCTATATCTACTATAACCAAGACTGCTGTGAGCATCTGCTAAAAAAGCATGATCAATTGAGTGCAGGTGGCTTTGATTAAAGGATACCTTTGAGAGCTTTTAAACTAGATCTTGTTTTGCCATGTGCACTCTGAATCCATGATATCATTACTATAAGTTGCAGATAGAATTAGGTCCCTACAGAACACGGTAAAGATGAAGTCTTTCCCCAAAACCTTCCCAAATTCAAAGGAGAGATACAGGTTTTGTTTTGCACATGTCCTAATTGTGGCAACACAATGGATGATGCCGTCCCTGTCTGTACACTGTGTCTCGCAGACCATCGTGTTCCCGGTGGCCATTTTGAAAAAGATTACTACTGCTATTCAACTAAGTAGAAACCCTACACTAAATACCTTTTTCTTTCCTTGAAGGATGGAGGTAATGCTGTTCACCAGCGTTAATTTGTTGACCTTTCATCAGTGCACACAGCAACAGCAATGCGTGGATAACAACACTAGCAGCTGCTCTTTAAGCCAACAGTATGCACAAAGTATCAAATGATTCGATCGCAGCTTTAGTGAACTTAATCTGACATGCATTGCGAGCTGCCCCTTAGGATTACACCGTGACCACTTGGCAGGAAAGTCGTTCTTGCTCAACCGTGGGCTGACTGCACAGATACGTATCCTTAACAATCAATTACGCAAAATATGCTTCCTTTGCTGCTGAATCATGACATTCATAGCTCCCAGTACGTCTTTATAATAAACGAAGGGATCTCCAGGAGGTTGCTTAAGGCTACTTGCTGAAACCTTGGTTTAGTGTTGTCAGTGAAGGACTCATTAATCCACCGAGGAGTCCACAATGTGCAGCATCTGTCAAATCTCCTCAGCATCTCCGGGAAGTCCGCTTTCCTCTGTGTTTGATATCTCAAACCACTCTACGCAGAACGTCCACGGAATCCCAACGTCTTTCAAAGGGTTCTGATGAAATTTTAAAATTTGTAAATGAGGTCATGAATTACCCTGAGTTTCAGCTGCATCAAAAAAAAAAAAAAAAACGTGAGCTAGTTTTGAGTAGCAGAAATTACACCTCCGTTACACCCAGTTCGTTTGAAAAGTCGTCCTCACCTCAGAGAGGCCTGTTCATTTGTCGGAAATGAGGACACAATGTGATTCAGGTCCTTGTGAAAAAAGACTCGAGATCGCATACATAACAATTATTTTTAACTTTCAGCACTTTCTATTTTTGTCAAGTCTCTTTTTTTGTATTTTTTTTTTTGCTCCCTTGCATGGAAACAATAAAGCTCCTTTATGCTGCAAATCCTGAGGCTAATTTGTAAAAAAAAAAGAGAATGAAAGAAAGAAAGAGAAAGAGAGAAGAAGAAGCTGCAAAGGCATGAGCTATGACATTTGATAACGAAAATTAATTTGTGAAGCTTTTTTGTTTTTGTTTTTGTTTTTTCAGTCTGAACTTTGTCTGTTTGCTGCTCTGAGGAACCCGTGAGAACTGGAAATAGATTTTATGAGTAGCAGAGGGATGGCCAGCACTGATCTCATTTGGGTGGGAGTAATTGACAATCACAAAATGACGTAGCAGAACAGAGACAAAAACGTATTACTTATCTTTTGGAGTAAACTGATGCATTCCGTGTTTACCACCAGAGTTGCAGTTTATAGACACACACACTCTTACTTACCACATCGACTCTCGTCGGCTCCGTTGGGACAGTCTGTGTGTCCGTTACACTGTAGAGCTTGAGGGAGGCATTCGCTCACGTTCCCACATGGGAAATGGCCAAGGGGGCATCTAACATCCACGTCCACTCTGCTGGCCACCAGAGCTGAGGGACAGACATGGGGAAATTCATCATTTATCTGCCTGAGACATAGGAATAGAAAATAAAAAAATATACAACTGCCATGTATTTTGTCATTACTGTCAATGTATTTCCAAAGAACATTTAATGTCGACCAAAGTGCTGTGTAGAGCAGTAAAAGTATATAAAAATATACAAAACATATAAACACAGAGCCAGCATGAAAACAAAGTAAATAAAGGGAGAAAATGCTGGATTAAAACTACTAGATTAAAATACACTAAAATCACAATTCAAAGAAGCAGCTCTCAAACTAAATCAAATGCCAAAGAAGAAAAGTTTTAAGAAGGGCCTATATACTATGATGTGTTTAAACCATTATCTCACATTTTAATGCTATAGACAGGATAGCCAAATTTAGCTAAATTGATAAGCAAAACTAAATTATGCTCCAACTAGAGAACAAAGGTCAGTTTTCCAGCATTGTGACAAAAAACATACACTAAATACACTTTTCGCCCATAAAGTTGTAATAAATTGGTTTCCAGGCACTTTCCTCTTTTTGTTCCTGTTTATACAAATCGCATTATCACAATCACTTCATGAGAAGAGGCAAAAATATATATATATGTGTATTTTATTCCAACTTCATGGGTCACAGTGTAGTTGAAAACTATTGATACATTCTTGTCCATCTTCTCATGTCCACTGTCCACGTCAGTTGTTTGCAAAGTCAGTGCTACGCAGCATCTCGCAAAGTTAACAATGACAGCCTGACAGCTAGCAACAACTTATAGCTTCCTTTTAGTGGCTTGGTTACAACACCTGGTGGACATTTGTGGTAGTGCTCTGGACTGGTTCACATCTTATCTGGCAGCCAGGACTTTGTGCGTAAGCCTTAGTGTTTCTGAGTCCTGCTCCGACCTGTGGTCATATGGGGTTCCACAAGGTTCAATTAGGACGTGCCTTTTCATAATTTCTGCTCTGGGTTCCCTTTGAGAAAGCATATTCATCTCTGTCCACTGCTTTGACGATGTCAAATATTGTGCAAACGAGAAGAAGGATGCCTCCACCAAGCATGAGATATTAACCTGGAGCTTTAACTTTTTAAGTTTGATGAACGAAACGAAGTGATGGGTTGGTCAGTGGCTTGTGAACCTCTCTTGATTTGATTTGTTTCATGTTATTCACGCACTCTCATACGTGGTTTAAGATGGACAGGGATTTTAAATTGGATCGGCAAATTGGTGCAGTGGTTAAATCTAGCTTTTTTCACCTTAGGCGACTGGCAAAAGTGAAGCCCTTTCTTGCACATCAGCACTTTGAGACAGTAATCCATACCTCCATTTCATCTCAGATGAATTACTGTAACACACTTTATTCTTTACACTTTATCAGCCAGTCCTCCCTCGCACGTCTCCAGCTGGTCCAGAATGTGGATGCTTGGTCCTGGTACGTAAGAGGGAGCACACAACTCCGATTCTGGCCTCCCTCCACCGGCTGCCTGTGCATTTTAGGGTCCATTTTAGGATTATTTTATTTGCTTTTAAATCTTTAAATGGCGTCTCTGAGCTTCTCCATCCTTATCCACCACTTCTGCTCGGTGTCTCAGGTCAGCTGATCATCTGCCCCTGGAGGTACCGAGGTCTAGGCAGAAGCTCAGAGGATACAGAGCTTTTTCTATTGCTGCTCCCAAACTATGGAACAAGCTACCACTGCACATCCGACAAGCCCCCCCTTACTATTCATTTTTAAAACTTTCTTTATAAAAAAAAAAAACAGCACGAAACCAGCTCTTGTTTGCTGCTTTTAGTGTTGTTTTTATTGTTTTACTGATTTTATTGCTTTTATTGTTTTACTGTTTTTGAATTGTTTGTTTTATGTCTCATGTTCTTATTTTATACACATGCAGCACTTTGTTTTAGCTGTGGCCCTTTTTAAAGTACTCTATAAATAAAGTTGAGTTGAGCCTATATATATCCTATATATATATAAATATCATGCTGATTAGTGTTTTACTATTTAATCTGTACCCATATGCCACATACAAAACTCATGAACTGGCTTCCACAAGAACCTTACAATCAAAAATGTGTCACAGCTTTTCACAATTTCTGTTGAAAACACGAGTCTGCCTCAAGACCTCTTGCATGGCATAAAGAGGTTCATTTACTGCAGCACGTCAAGTCACTGGCTGGTTTAACGAGCCAGAAACATATCCCTCATTATATTTTTTATTTATTTTTTTGCCAGCAAAGCTAAAGGTCCTTCCTCGTGACACCAAATAAAAACAGAACTAAAGGGTCCTTCTTTCACAAGCTGTTTTCCAAGAAATCACCAAAAATCTGTCTTGAATTAATTTACTACCAAATTGTGTAAATTGTGTACAGCGTAAATGAAATTACTAATGGAATTACATCATGTCAATTGTTTAACAATGGTGCGCTGATGACACAAAAGACAACAACAACAACAACAACAACAAAAAAAAAAAAAATAATAAGCATCGTTCCCATATCAATTGACTCCCAATGATGGGAACCGGCTACTGACGTTCACTAGACTGAGAATCACTAGGGTGGGACCGAGTAGGAATAGTAGGAATAGTAAGGTTATCAAGTGGGCCAGTGCTGCTGCTGACGGCATGGAGAAAATAAATTATTAATCTATTAAATCAATGGTTAAAACTGATGGAAGCAACATGTAATGCAGCATTGTTGAACGAATGCCCAGAAAAATATCTAATCCTGTCTGTCTTTGTGTCTCCTCTCCTTTGCATAAGGTTTATGGGTCCTGAAGAGAAAAACTTTAACCCTTTACAGGGTACTCACTGAAATATTTCAAAATTTCAAATAACCATATATGGTTCCTTGCCCTTATGTGTAAACAAATGTAAACATATCTATTTAGACCATTAGAACATTAAGTGCCAATTCAGGCACTTGTCAACATACACATTGTCACATTAGATAACACTAGGCCACGTCTTTGTTGTACCTAATAAATCAGTTATGCTCAGTGTTCGTGCAGATGTGGACCTTGAATACCACATTTGACCTGAGACTGTTTCCTTGATCTTCTGATTGGGTGGGTGAAAACCACATGCTTCTCAGCCTCACTGAGAGGCACAAGGGATGCAATTTAAAATGCACATAGAAGTATCGCACCATAAAGGGTTAAGTTGTCTATTACGTTAGTTAGTCATTAAGTGTGTCTGCCATTTGGTGCCGAGCAGGGAGTGCACGGTGGGGCTTTGCAGGTTTTTTGCAGAAAACACCTGCCTGTGGGTCGGTTCACCCTCAAGTGTGAGACAAGTGAGAAGCACAACATTAAAGTTGGAGATGAAATAAACTTCAAGGCTACCCAGAGACAGGAGGAGCCGGAGTAGCTGCCTCCAAGTTCATTTAGAAACGTCACTCTTGGTAGATCTCTCATGAAGGTTTGAAAAGCCGTTCCCCTTTGATTGTAATACAGCAAGAGTGGCAGGAGTCACGGCACATTGACCACAGTCGTGTTGCATCTACACAATAATCCACTAATCCATGCACATAACAACTGGTACATGATGTACACGAAGGGAAAGAACACGGAGTAATCTTCAGAACAAAGCAACTTTGTGGTGTAATCTGAAGCTCTGCAATGACTTCCCAAATCTATCAGCGATCAATCAAGTTGTAATACACAAATACCATCTGAATTCATTATTATTATTCGTATAGTAATTGGCATTAAACCCTGAGGAATTCACTGGCACTCACTGGCCTGAAGTTCCCACACTGTTCCCACACCGTTCAATTAAGACATTGTAAAAAGCCTCAAAACTAAAACTGAACAATTTCCTCCCACCCCCACCCCTCCCCGATCCACCCTCCCAGCATCCGTTTAACTTCAAACGCAGAGTTCAATACTAGCACATCAACAAACGTGAGTGAGGACATAGTTATGATTATGAGCAGTGTTAACATGAACCACCAAGCTGACTAGACAAAAGGAAACCACATTCCTCGTAATAAGGTCATTAATCTGGAAAAACAGCCCGACGGAACAAAAGACACTGCAGTGAACGTCACCTTAAGAACTTGCTCTTCATGGAGGATTTTAATTTCCCCCCACTGTCTTCATCTGAAGATTGCAGTACATTATTCACAGCAGATTAGGACCTTGAAAGGATTTATCCAAAGATGCAACGTACAATGGATTGCAAACGGAGCCGCCAGACAGCGTAAAAAATGAGCAAAATCAGCTTGAGCTCATTCTGCTGAGCCACCGCGTTTGCATCTGTTGTGGTAATTCAATCATTTAACATGTTGCCCATTTAAGAGTATGTTCGCTGAGATGTTTGCTTCATGGGTAATATTGTGGTATTGCAGAAAATAGTAGCACATGACACAGCACTCATTTTTCTCAGTGTGTCATTTCGATGCTCCATGTAAACTGCATCATTTATTATGATTAAAAAATAAAGTTCTGATTTTTGTGTTTCTCAGCAAAAACACAGGGGACAGTGCTGTTACAGTAAGTTCCAATAATCTAATTTTGAGCCTATTGCTTCCTTCATATTTAAAAATCTATTTAATTTATTTACTTATTTAACTCTGCAGTGGTTACAGGCATTGCTGACAGTCTTGCAGCTTAGTGGTAGTTAAACTGGAACTGGACTGTCAGCTTCAAACATATTGCAAGATTAAAAAAAAATAATACAATAAAATAAGAAGTTTTTCAAATATGAGGATGGAAATTGTGAATTTTTTACATAAAACAGCAAAAAGTCGAAATGATACTGTAACACTCGGTCAAACATTAAAAAGGCAGATTCTACCTACTTTTACTTAGATCTAAGTGCTTCCCTTGCATGTGGTTTTAAACTGTACTGATGCCTGAAGCTGCATTTGGTGCAATCCTGTCAATGTGTAAAACAGGCGTGGAAGTAATGCGCATTCCTAAAAGTAAATTCAAACATGAGGGGGGAAAAAAAAATACAATAGCGATTTCACAGCTCAATGATGCATTTCACAACATGTGTTCTGGTCAGAAAACACTAACTGGCTACATAAAAAAAATCGTCTGTGACACAACATCAACAGCAGCCGCTGATCTTTTCAGTGTGTGAACGTTCAACCTATTATTGCCGTCACTTTCCTTTACTATAGATGGAGCCGGGTAATACGACTCTCCCTCTGTATCGAGCGCAAAAGACACTAGTTTGTGAGAGACCAGGTGATCATTTCCATTCTTTGGGATATAAACTGATACAGGCTGTTTCACTCAAGCAACGGGTTATTAAGATTGTCTGGCAACGTTTCCACCCACGCTGAGACAATAATAAGAGAGAATCTCTTCCCCAAACACCTAAAGACCAGATTCAGTTTGACACTTTCCCACCTGGACACAGAAGACAAGAACAAAGACACTCCAGTCAGAACGCATCTGCACAACACCTGAGTGCTCGTCACAGCCGGGACTGTGGGACACACTGCTTTGCCCACTTATGTCCCACAAACTGATGACGAACGGTTCCACTGTTTAAATTAAATGACTCGCCATAACTTAAATTGGAAGTGAGTCTTCACTTTGAAGGACTTCCAGGGACTGGCAAAATCTCAAAATCCTCTAAAGCCCCTAACTGGAACATGCCTGAAGGTGATTAAACTAAATAAAAGACGGAAAAAGGTGCCAGTTCTGACTGACGGAGATGAGGAATCTTCGATGCATGTTGTGCTGTCTGCGGGGATTACTCTCTGAACACATGAGCTCGTATGTACATGGAGGGGACCGAGCTGATTGCAGCGGCCTCCCACTCATTGCCATCCATCAGCAAGTTGCAGAAAATGTCAATGCGTTTGTTACGTGACTGGATTATTCCGAGATTGAACATTTTCCTTTAAAGGTTAAAACAATGAGAGGTTACAGAAAAAAAAACAAGAAAAAAAAACAGGCTCTTAGATGTGGTGTGCTCTTAGAGTGCGTCAATGCCTTCATGTTTTCTCTGTAACTTTTTTTTACTTCCAATTATATTTACATAAAATCCAAGGCCTTTGATATTTGTATATTTTATCAATGTTGAATGGCGACTGTGACCAGAGGTGTCAAAAGCAATAAAATAAAGTTTTATAAGTCGAGCAAAGGCTTTGTGGGAATCAAATCACAGCGAATTCCACAGACATACCCTGATTTTTCAAAGGAGATCATCACTTATTATGTAAAACACACACAAGTGGACTCCTTTTACCTCATGTTGACTCCTTTTGAAGGAGTCAACATAAAACCCCATTCAACACACATACAATAGGAGATCTGAGCATGAGTCACAAGACGGGAGGTGCTGGAAGAAATGTGAGTCGGCATGAGCAATGTGAATGAATAAGACATGAACTTGATATTGGATTTTTATTACAATGTCCAACAGCTCGGCCCTGCTCAGCCACCTCCAAAATCCAGTCCAACGTCAACATCTAAACAAACGACAGGGGTTTCAAATATGGCGTTAAAAGGAAGTAAATTGTGAAACAATTATTGTGAAATAATCTCGAGGCTGATCTCATCCAGTGATCAATTATTAATACTTTAATACTTTCAATCCTGTAAAATCACCCTAAACCCCGTGGGCCGTGCTCCTTCTGCCTTTTGGAGGAAAGTGGTCACACCAAAATTAACAGCCCCTCAGCCTATTTCATGCCTCTCCACCTCCGTCTGCGCAGGAGGGCAGACGTTGCCCCGTTCATTATCCGTTTACAGCCGGTGCTCATTCACAAAATCACCCTGAACACGTTGCGTGAGCTCAAATTTGCTCCTCAGGGCTGCGTGTGTGCGCAGCAACACCAACTTTAAATTAAAAATGACCTTGTCGGCCACAATATAAAATAAAATAAATAAATTTAACGGCATAATTAATTATAATATGAAGAATAAATATAACAAAAAAAGAAAACGAAATACTTAATTCGCAACGATAAACATTCCCTTTCATCTGTCTACAACATGCAACCTCGCACCTCTGCATTTTTCTTTACCTTGGATGTGAGTGTGTGCCAGGTGGATGAGTAAAACGATGACAGGTACGTCCATCCCGAGGATCGGAAGTTTTCCCTGCGCTCAAGACGCTCTGGCTGAAGAGAGACTCCGATTAAAGCGTGTTTTCCACGGTGGAGACCTGCCGGTCGACAGATAAATCTCACAAGTCCCAGTCCCTCCGATGCTTCAGAGCAAACCCGATGCCGCGCATTTAGCATCGACCGGAAAAAGAAACTACCGCGCGGAAGGAACAAGTTGGACCTGCAGAGTGAAAAACAGAGCCGGTGCGCAAAGACAGTGGCATTATGACATCCCGAAAGCACACTGGACTTCCCGGAGCTCACCGGAGTCTCTTCCCTCTCCCTCTCCCTCTCTCTCTCTCTCTCTCTCTCCACACACACACACACACACACACACACACACACACACACACACACACACACACACACACATGCACACGCACGCACGCACGCACACACACAACTAGCTAAATTCCGTTTAATTTATTGTTGCTGTTCCCATCGCTATAAGAGCAGGACACACACGCGCTCATATACACGTCTTGAGGGGTCAACTTCTGGTACCAACATTGTGAGGCCTCGTCGCCCTAGCCAGCAGGGATCTGTCAATGGGAAGTATTTTTGAAAATAGAAAGAGAGACGGTAAAAGACAAAAAAAGGAAGACACACACACAAAAAAAGGAAGATGCACAAAAAAGAAATCAAGGTTCAGGTTGTTTTTTTTATTATTATTATTTGCCGTGTACATAGTGTAGAGTTATAGCAGCAGTGAAAGGAAATTCAAACAACTCCTGACTGTGCAAACAGCAGGTATAATAAAGTTAAAAAATAACTAATGAGTTGTAAAAAGAACAGGGCAACCATTATAAGGTATAAAAAAAATCGTGGCAACCAAGAGCAAATAGATCATACAATCACACAGGACACATTCACAGGACAAACACGTGCACGTTTACATGCGTGTTAAATTAGACGGAGAAACCGATTTGTTTTTGATAGTTGCCTAGGCCCTCTGACGTCTAAAAAAAATAAAGAAATTATACATCTGTTGAAAACATACTGTATAAATATGAGACACGTATGACAGCTAGCGATGTCCGTTGGCACCCGTCACACTGACAAACCTGAACCACTCTGTTGGTTTGCTTCGCAGCAGAGACCACATTTGCACATACTATTCAGATATGTCTCCTTTCTGTGTGGAGTTTGGATGTTCTTCCTGCGACTGTCTGGGTTTTGTCCTGCTGCTCTGGCTACCTCGTAAATGTTAGGCTGGTGATCCTGAATTGGCCATATGTGTGGATGTGAGCCCAACCCTCACATTCTCCTCTCTTTTACATTGGTCCAAAGCAAAAGGAAAAAAAAAAAAAAAACGCACAATGTGTTACTTTATTCTCTGCATACACCAGTGTTTTGAGCAACATCCAAAGTTGGAGACTGTTTTGGGTTTTGTGTGGCTGCTGCCTCGCTTGTTTGGAACAGTCGCACTCAATTAGGTACCGTGTTTCCTCCCACACAGTTGTTGTTTTTGAATTTGCAACATGATTGCATTTCAACTTGGCCCATCAGACCACGATCAGTTCAACATGTACTTTAATGGCATCTAACACTGTCACACATACATGGCAGGTGTAAATGGGGACTGTGACGATGCCTTTAAAGAGAGTGGCCACGTGTTTAACATGTGAGGTTGAGATGAGCACACGCCACAATATAAAATGTAAAAAAAAAAAATAAATGAACGTTTACTGTCATCTGGAATTTCACCTTTCAAAAAACCTCAATGTCCTCAAGTAAAGAAAACTACTCACAGGACAATGCGACACATCTGACTGCCTGGCGTCAACATGCCACAACCTAAGTGACAGGCCAGCGAGGGACAGTAGGTGACCTAGATACACACAGCATACACAGATTTTGTGGATTCTTGTTCAGTTTTTTTGCTCATCATTTCCGTGACACATGTGAAAGTGTGAAATAAAAATGCTGCGTCCGTCCACGCTGCAGTCGTTCTGCTGTTAGATCGTCTGTCCCTAGGACGGAGAGTTTCAGCTGTTTGTCTGGACAGACACCTGTGCTCAGTAAGTGGAAACGACAGCAGCAAATACGTGTTTATTTAGTGCCTGAGCAAGTCTTTGTTTGACAAATGAAGACCCACGAGGACTTAAACAGGACTGACATCACGCTCAGTCAGTGTGTTAATGACTATGAAGTTACAGCTGCAAAATTGTGAGCCAGTCCATCACATGACGCTCTCCTGTCTGCAGCATTATGGCTATGACATTCAGTCTCATTTTTGTTCTCAACAAACCAAAAACTTCCAAAAGAAGTCAAACTATTTCCATTATTTTGTCTTTAAATGAGTTGTCATTCCTTTAAGAGGAGTAATCCACTAATACACCTAAAAATAAAACTACCTTAAGCACCAAGAACACATAAATTCACAGGGAAGAGCACAGAGGCAAACAATGCTGACACCTGGATTTATTACGGGGATTAGCATTTTTTTGTCGGGGGGGGGGGGGGGGGGGGGGGGGGGGGGGGGGGGGGCAAAGATTTAGCCACAGTCAAAAAAAAATGGAACATGTGGATGTGGTCCAAGTACAAGTGTCCTTAGTGAATTTCAGTTATTATCGCTCACAGGGTTGAGCTCTATTGGACGGTAACCGAAGACTTTTGCCTTTTAAATGCTTGAACCCGTTTATACTATCTCCATTTAATCTCTCTGTGCCGCTTTCCAGGCCAAGTACAAATGCATTTTCCTTTTCAGGTTTCTGTATCTCATAAATACCTTTATTGGCGTGTTTTAACGGGTTTAAGTGCCATTTCTGTATTTGATGATATGATATACGGATTTAGCTCCACAGAAGAAAAAGTCACAAGAAATGGAGAAATAGGATTTACTGGAGTGAGAATGTGAAGTGATCGATAAGAGCTGGGTTTAGGTGCAAACCTAACACACCATACTTGCATACAAAGAGCCGCAAGATACATATTTACTCTGATCATGCATAACATTATGACCACCTTCAGGTGTGACTCATCAGAGAATGGACATGGGCCATCTGAGAGTGTCCTGTGGTGTCTGGAAACAGAATCTGGTTAGTATTATAATAAATAAAATTAATAATAAAAAGATATTGATACATAGTACAGTACATATAGAACAATTAAACCAACACCTTAATCAAGCACAAGCATGCGGATACACACGGGTGTCAGATGCTCACTACTAAATCAACTAAAAGATGCCAATGTTCATCTTAAGCTGGCGATTTTATTTCAAATAAATGTCTGAGTCATTAGTCATCACAAAATGTTGACTGAGCCCGACGGTCCATTTACAGCGTTTGGAAATGAGCGTCTGTGGAGACATTGTTGCGCGAAATCACAAGCCTTGTGCGCTTAGCAAACCACCTCCAGCTGTTATCCTTCTGCCAGAGCCATTAGCCAGAGCTAATCTTAAACTCACTGACGGTGTCACACAGTCGATGCTATTTGGATACGATTGAGTGATTTTCAAAAAACGAACTTGCAATCACCATTTCCTGTCAAACTGTGTATTAAATTCGATTGAATTAGTGATGAGTGACCCTAATAAAAGTGACACTAACTGCGAAAGTTTTTTTTTTTTTTAGTTTGCTGTACATTAAGTCTTTTATCTGTGTCTCTGTCTTGGGTGTTAGGTTCATTGGCCGTAACCAACAGCCGTGGAAGTGCAATAACTTCGATTTACTCCGGTTTACAGCGGCCACTTTAACGAAAGACAAGAAGTTTGCTCTTAATTGAAGAGTTTCAGGATTTGAAGAACGACAGTAGGTATAATGAGCTCCTACTTTCAGAGTATTGAACTGGGAGTATAGACAAAGACGGCAGCAGTCTGTGGCACAGAGATAATTTCATCAGGAAAAAAAAAGCATCATCTGATTTGGCTTTGATGTTTCAGCATACAGTCCCTATATAATTTAATCAGACCACAGATTCCTCTGCACTAAACTCAGATGGTGACAGTGAAGTTGATTGTCATTTTCATTTCGGTTATCTAAAATTACAGCTGTTGTTTTTATGCGCAGGTAAACAAAGGAAAGTTGAGTGCCAAGGAAAGCGGTACAGAAGGAGACGAGAGACTCCAGAGAGAGAAAGACAAAACCGATTTGAGATATTGGGAGAGGGGATAATCTTGGGAAGGGAGGGCATTTTCAAGTTACAGGGTTTTAAGAAGTTGTGGGTGGTTGAGGTAAGCGGGTTCAGGAGCAAATTACACCCGCGAAGACTGTTATATTATCATGTACTCGACAACTTGAGAAACACTTAAAGATATGAGTTTCAATATGTCAACAACGTTAAGAAAAAAGAAGCCTTTATGTTTTTTTATTATTATTATTTATACAGGCTGGGCTATTTCCTGCAGCATTACCCAATAAAGGAGAAATGAGTTGGCGCAGTGCACCATTTCCCTGGTTGTCACGATGAAGCAACAGTTGTTCTTTTTCTAGTGCCTTTATTTT
The DNA here is from genome assembly GCF_022458985.1 of Mugil cephalus. NCBI lineage: Eukaryota > Metazoa > Chordata > Actinopteri > Mugiliformes > Mugilidae > Mugil > Mugil cephalus. The sequence continues at coordinate 13,140,430 of NC_061784.1, read as the reverse complement.
TCAGTCTCACCAAGGAGCCTGGAGATAGAAATGTACCCTGTGAAATGTGTGCCTTCTCACTCAGCGCACAGTTGTGCTATACATCAAAAGGTTCCGTACTATCAGATCATCAAAACGCTTAAACCTACGCGCTGTTGATTCTCCAGCCACTTGAAATGCGCGGAGTAAGCTCTAAACTCTGACATATAGTTGTTCCAGCGTGCAACTGTTGTACTTGCCTATTCAGCAGACACATGGCAACATTAGCATTCACTTGGAGCTGTGTTTGAATCCATCTGGTGAACGTTAGTCCAATAATCACTCCCCTTTGTCCTTCAGGAGTGCATTTTTTTTTTAAACTTTAAACAGTGGCTAAAATATGCAGTGAAGTTCAGTAAAGCAGACAAAGCTGATAATTCTCTCTAATACTGAGCGAGAGATGAGTAAGTAAGGGGAAACTTTAAAAGTTGAACGGTCTGCTCATCTTACTGTACATAAAAACAAAAAAACAAAACATCGCTCGTCGGTCATCTTCAAACAAACGTACAGACAAACCAACTCCTTGCTTGTGATCACCGTAGCTGCAGCACTTCACGTCCGCATAGGTTCTGTTTTTTTTAACATAGCGGTCACATAATGTCCTAATTTTGTGTCCAAGAAGAACACGTCCGTGGTCATTAAAATCAAAAGTGTTCATCGTCAGTGGAACATGAGCGCGCTCGCCAAAATTCACGGGGCAACCTTTTGACACGTGTCAACTCAGGTCGTTTCAGCGTCGACGTTTCCATCCGGAATGGAAAGAGCAGGTAAAACATATATTTTTGTTGGAAGATGAGGTCACTTCCAACCAATAGGATTTTGATGTTCCTCGCGGTTTGTTGACTGTTCAGTATGAGGGCACATGCTGGTCCGCATATTTTGAAAGCTGGGTTTGTGTGTTATTCGGTTTTCTTGCTACATTCACTCTACTTACTTTTTTTTTTTTTTACCTACTTTTACTCCACTATATTGTAGAGCCAAATGTGATGCTTTTTAGCAGCTAAAGCCACTTTTCATATTATTTTCTGCTGCACAATGGCTACTTTCACTTTTTGTACTAACAAGTGGCAATACTAAAGATTGGAATACAGATAAATATCCAAGTCACTTCCACTTCTAAATGAGGTAACACTGAGTTGACTGAGCCTATGGCCTGCTGATGAAACTGGGTGGCTTTCTCAGAAAAGAAACAAAATGGCACAGTTAGGGAATTGTCAGGTTCAGGGAGTTCATAGATGGCACTTTGGCATCCATTCCACTTTTAAGTGATACATCTGGCCTAAATAAGTCAGACTTCTTTAGGTACCTCCAAGTGAGGTATTTTGTGCTCTCCCAAATGTCCACCAATAGACTCGTCTATGTTTGACATAATTCTTTCTTTGAGGTTAAGGTTTATTTCAAGCATCATGTAACATGATGCTTGACTCTAGATGTCCCCCTACACAGCAGCTCAAACGTTTTCTATATCAGTTGATATCTGGGCTAGCATACTCAACTCATCCTCAATATGTGCTTTGTGCCTAGTTCAGTTCAAAATAACGCACAGAGCTCATGCCTCAAAAGCTATGTTCCCTGCAGTTAGTCCGTACTATGTCAGATGTGATATTGCTGAAGCTTCTCTTATATATTATAAGTCCTGTCCTAGACTGAACTGATAATGGGAAGAAATCTTTTTTCACGCCATCTCAGATTTTAAGTGTTAAACTGGAGCCAAACCTCTTGACCGCTTTATTGGAGGTCACGGAAGGAAAGGTTAGACTGACCACAGGAAAGAAATTCAGTTTGGACTTCACTTCTCTTACTTGCATGTAGAGCTACTCTGGTCAAGTGGTTGGACTCTTCTGCACCCACTCCCACACAACGACTGCAAGATATAATGATATAACGCCCTGCCTAATACTCCTCAGTCCAGAATTTGAATGAGAAATTTCAGAAAGCTTGGGGTAATTTCTTAAAAGTGTTCCAGACTCTGTATAGTCGGTGTTGTCCCGTGCAACCTGACTGTAAACTTGACTGTAAACACATACCATAGGTTTATTATAATGACAGTGACATGGGTTTTGCTCTTCTTATTTTTCTTTTAGGTTATTTAGTTATGATGAGGTGTATTGTTTGGTAGACGCTAGGGCTGTCACAATATCAGATTTTCACTTCACGATTATCGTGGACAAAAAATGTCACATAACTACATTAGCGCAATATCAAAAAAAAAATTTAAACAAATGCAAATAACAGCAAAATCCAGGAAATGCATGTTTAACTTTACTTATGTTGTCGTCTCCGTTTTGGGAGATGAATTACACTCAATATAACAGTAGAACAGAAGAAAACGGGCAGATGCAAAACACATGTGTTCAAGTGGCACTGGGTCATTTACACGATATTAGCGTAGGCACATTTTTAACACGATTATCGTCAATAGCAGTATACTGCCACAGCCCTAGTGCATGCATTTCCTAGTTCATTATTGTTACTGTTTTGTGCATCCCATACATGCCACATGTATACATTTGTGTCAGCCACTGTGAGCAATTATTGTTCATTCTTTTTATAGCTAGTGCTGTAGAGACAGCTCCTGTATTGCTGAATGAGTGAAGTTCTGACTCTTTAAAGAGATTAAAATCTGTGGGACAAAATTGTGGGGGAAAATGAAAAAATATATGAAAAGTGCCTAATCAACCAACAATTTTGCAAACCCACTGCAGTACCCTGTTGAAGACCTATGATTTAAAGAAATGAAAAGATGCCACATTGTGCTTATAGTACCTCTAATAGCAGCCCTATAAATGGATGTGAATGCAGAATTTAAAATTATGATCAGGCAACAGCCAATGGGTTCAACGATTTCCGCTTCACATTCATTTAAATGGAAAACACAAGTTTCTGACATAACCACAAAATGATGAGGGGGAAAAACAAACTGGTTGATTTATTAAAAGAACAGTAATTCGTTTTGTTGCCCCCAGAATTCTGTGACGTTTTTATGCATTTATGGCAATGCCTTTTTTACATAACCCAAATTATGACCAGACAGTGGTGCTTGACTTACCATAGTTTAAAAACCGTACGAAACCAGGCAGTTATGTCTATGTCTGGTCACATTTATGTTCTCTGTTATCTTGAGACTCTTGGACAAAACAATTTCCCTGCGGGGATCGATAAAGGGATCTTGAATTAAATCGTGAATTCAATATGAAGCGTGTCCCAGAACAAATAAATGAATAAGTCTTCTCACTCAAAATCATAACTCGTAAATCATTTGTTATACTTCAGCCTTTTTCGTCGGACCCAAGAATCACTCTTAGCTTTCCCTGTACCTTTCACTCTCGAAATATGCGCTGCCCGCTGCCAACTGGCAGAAAAGGGAAAAAGGGAGTGGGATGACTTTCTACGTCTGAAGCAAAACACACAGCATTTGATCAGTATCAGCAAAGACATCAGATGGCTCACAAGTGCTAAAGAGACTGGGGGAACAACAAACAACCCCTTCCTCTGCTCAGAATTAACACCAGAGTGGAAAAAAAATCCCAATTAACTTCCGGCTGGGATCAAACCTCGCCATCTGCAGTGGAAGGACTAACACACATGGACTAACTCGGTTGAATGCACTCACAAAGCATCACAAAAGTGCATACTCTTGCAGGAGTTTGATCGGGGAGACGAGTTTCTGTTCAGAGAGCTGTCGCATTAATCTCCATTTACACACCTCAAAGAGCAGAAAACTGATCTGTCATTCGTCAGATCAGTTTCTGAAGCTGGAAAATGTTACTGTGAGAATCACCAGATACGTCAGGTCCTTTTACCTGGCAATGGACAGACTAAGAAAGTTAGTTCATCAACCAATACATTCATTGTGTTAAGACCCAAAACTGACAAATATACGCGTAGTTATCACAATTCAATCTTATCGAGTTAAATGGGCTAGAAATATAAAGTGGCAACCAGCTAGCTGACGAGAAATAAATTCATGTCACTCCTCTGTTTAGCAGCTGATTCTGTTTTCAACTGCCTCAAGGTGAGGTCGCATTACATTTCCATTCAGTGAACTTCCAACACACTTGAGAGTTTGAAAGCTGTCATTTGCAGTCAACTGGTGTGATAAAGTATTGGGAACTCTGACTGACATTCCCACTTGAGCCACCGGATAAAGGAAATAAAGGGAAATAGAAGGTTAGGTGGACCAAATATTTATCAGAAAGTCAATGCGAAATATGGCCACGTGGAGGAAAGTAGGAAGTCGAGTTATCTTTATGCTTCGATTCACCAAACGCCAAAATAATTAGTTAGTTAGATTAGATTTTGCAGCGCAGCAGTGTCTGTTTGGAAGTAAAAATATCCATTTGAGATTCCTCAGTTAATCATAAGTAGTTGGAAGGCTATTCCCAAACAGCACAATGAAAAGGAAATCACAGGCTGTGAGTCATGAGGGCAGGGCCTCACATTTCTCTCCTTATCTACGTTCCTTGACTCCTTGGCTTTAAAATTAGAAAGCCTTGGCTCTTTTTGGAAAGATGCACACTTCCCCTCAAACACACGCATTTACATTTTTGCACTGACTCACTGAATACATTCAACAAATCCTATTTTCACCCGACTTCCCCTGACTCTAACCGAGATTTAAAGGGGTTGAGGGGGGGGAGACTTAGGAGGGAAGATTGGATAAAATATCCTCTCGTATGACATAAACCAGATTGGAGCTCAAAAAGTTCAACACACATTGTTCTTGGCATCGGTGAACGCTGTTTGCTCATGTCGGCTCATGTCAGACAAATTCAGGGGGTTGCACTAGTCAGAAGTTGAAATATAACTGAGGACTTATATAATAGTTCTGCAAGATTCTCATTGTCATCTTCTGTGATGCAGGGGACGTCCAACATAAACTGGACAACTTAAGTGCGTGTAAATGCATTACTACGACTAAAATCTGAGTTCTCCTTATCCGATTAAGAAACCGTGATAATGCTTTTAACTGGATAACACAACCACTGCACTATAAAAAAAAAAATTCAAGAAAGCCGGTTGCAGAAGAAGACGATAAACAGAGCTGATAGAAGAACCATCTAAGGGATAGCATGCATGTTATCTGCACACAGAAGTAGCGCACACATTACGTACAAGATTAAAATAGTTGAACTATTATTCGTCCTGTTGTTTGAAATGTTGGTCTGACGCATGAACGACTCTTGTTTATTATGGGGGCTGTATTAACCCACTGACAAGACACATATCGCCACCTAGTGTGGAGGAGGAGGACATGTTCTCATTAGTTATTCAATTAAGCTGTGCATGTAAACGCACTATCAAGTATCTGAGACCCCTCCCCTCAACCCAACTAAGAACATCCTGTTAAGAGACACCACAGGACACCCTCTCTGATGAGTTGGAACTGCTCTAACTCTAACTCAAATCATTCTGATTGAAGATTTCAGGTTAACTGTTTACATGGGATGAGGTTTAATACAGTTGGGTGTTTCTACGCGTTTAACAGCCGTTTGACAAATGGGTGAAAGTGATGAATACCTCACGCATTTGGCATGTCATTTTTTTTTTTATTATTTTCCTGCCGTCCAATAATTGTAGGTCCTTTTGTTCACATTAAACATAAATGTTCTACAGAGGACCAGTTCATCTTGGAGGTTGCCCTTCCACGCAAGAAGAGAAAGGGCTCGCACAGAAAGAACAAAGTCAGAAATCATTACAGGGAGATATTTTTCTTTTGATCGATTTCTGTTGTGCCACTTTTGCCTTGTTTTGTGCACAGCCTTTGATATATGGGTTTGTGGAGGTTTACTTAACGATAACTCCTTGTGTTGCAATGTTTTTAAATTTCTCCTCTGGGGGAACAGTTAAAGCGAATTCTCTTTTATCTGATCTTATGAAAGCATTTAAAAAGGCACCCGTTCAAACCTTCAGCTGAGCCTGTGTTTACTGATGTGTCTGTTGAAGTGCTTAATACTCTGTTTGGATTTTTAAGTCATTTGAAATCAGACAGTTAGGTTCCATGTAAATGCATCGATCAGGAATATGCATTTATACCCACGTACACCATCGAGTCAACACAAGGTGTCACTGGATAATGTCTTGATGGCATATGTTGCAGCAGTTTCAACTTTTCATCTTGTGTTTTTACCTGTATCTTTCCATTGTCTTTGTGAAAAAAAAGAAAAACGGCTTTGCTTTCACCTTGTATAATCTCACTAATTCCCTGCACACTTGGTAACGAACGGAGGAGAAAACTGCATCAATAATGCAAGTTAGTCTTATCCAGTTTAAGGCCACAAAGATTCACTTTTTGTCATTAGGAGCTTCTACACCTAAAAATGAAATACTGCTGGCACAAACTGGGACCTGAGCTCGAATCCTCTGAACACCTTCTATCTCTGGCACAGAGCTGTCTCGCTTCATCTCGTTGGAAAGGAAGTCTTCTCACCAGATGGGGTGTAAATGAGTATGTAAAAATAAATATTACCAATCATGCACAGTTTTCCCAGACGGAGGTTTTCCAAGGTTTATTAGCCTGCAGTGCAATTTCCACAACTGCTGGGCACAACAGAGGCCTTTGCACGCACACATAAAGGCAACACAGACACCCACTTTATTTATTTTACATGTAGAACAAATAGAAAAATAGTGTTATTGTAGTCAAGTCAATGCACTCTACAGTGCCAAATTAGTCTCGCAACCACTTAAACCACTTAAAGGTTTTTCTCTAACGGTCTTTTCATTAGAGAAGGGCTTGTTTGTGCCTTTTTCATGTTCATGCTCCTCTGCGCAACAGAAAAAAAAGAAAGATAAAGTGGGGAGACAAATTTTATCAAAGCATCTTTTTTACTTTAGCTTGTGTAATAGCTACACACAGAGTTTCAAACAGCCCTGCATGAGGAGCATGTGCCACTTGCATGCAACTCTCCATTCATTTTAATGTAACTGGCAGACGCAGGACCCAAATAACTTTTTCTCATAGGCTACGCACAAAATAGCTTTTTCAGGCTCTTTCACAAATATTTTGAAAACATGGATCAAAAGAAAACGGGTCATAAAATGACCCTCTGAGAATTCCACGGGACCACGGTCTGACTTCCTTTATTGGAGTCGCAGACATATGATACAGCTGCAAGACTAAACTTTCCCTTCACTTCCTCTTAACTCCCAAGGCAAGTGTTCTTTCGGCTGATCAGTCAAACCATGTCTCCTCAAACATAATTTCTACACATTAAAAGCAGCAAGAATAAAAAAGGGAATGACAGTAACTCATAGTGGTTGTCAGATTTTCCCAGCAATAGTCAATCATGAATGACAGCATTTACTTGTTGACACAACTCAGAGGTATGAGAAAAAATGAGTTTCTGTCTGGAAGAATTGTTCATTTACACCCACCTACGCTGGAACAGCAACTTGGTGGGTCTGCGAAATGTCAACACATGACTTCAACACGAGTTCTTGACAAGAACATGGCAGTCGTAAGTAACCCTAACCCACACTTGGCAAATGATGCACTTTGTTCACATGCAAATATCTATGAATGTGAGAAACAGACATGAACACATCCACATTCCAACGTAAAAGCACATAAGGACACAACTGTCAGAAAATCAACCCAAGTAATGAAACCATCCGTGGATGGTTTCAACCGTGACAGCAGGAGACTTGACATGTTTACTTGTTTAAATGTTCCAGGAGTCTGTCGTGTGAAAGACTGATAAAGACATAGCTTGTCCTTGCTTGCGAACTCTGAACACAATCCAGGCAGAAATCGCATTCAGTCCAGCCAATGGCATGTCAGAGAAATCATAACCATATTTTAATTGTCAAAACCAAAAACCTGGTTTAGTGTACCATTAAACAATGGTTTCTCTACACAATAAGTTTGATTAATAGATGTTTAAAAAAGATAACAAGCTACACAATAATTCCTAAAGTTTTAAAAAGTGGTATTTGATGTTATTCTGCCAAGAGGGAAGGGAGGCAGCAACAATCCATCTTCAATGCAACCATGAAATAAAATAGCAACTACAGGAAAAAAATTGCTCTGACAGCAAAGAGAACGACTCAAGTCCAGTCATGGATGCGTGTCCACGCCTCAAGGCTGGAATGAGATACAAAGCTCAGGTCATGATAAGGCAGAGGTGACGGTGAGGTGTAACCGCCAGTAATAGTCACACATATTAACACAGCTAAATTTAAGCATTTTTGTTGCTCACAGCGGAAAAATAGTCAGTCAGCTGGTCTGAGATCTCCCCTCGCAGCAGCATGAACGACCTCTCAGCTTTCAGCCTGTTATGACCTGGCCAAAAGAAATGGTTTCTCGCACTGAAACTGACAGTATACATCATGTTAAGAGATGTTTTTGTGTGCTATGGCAAAAGAGACACGCACACAGGTTCATCCTGATTCCCTGCATCATCCCTTCATTTCTTCTTCCCTCAGATTTGAGGGGGAGTTGCAGGAATGAGATGTGGCAATGGAGGGTGTGAAGTATTTGCCAAATACGACATCCTTGTTCATTGTCTGTAGCAGTGAACAGATGTGAAATTAATTACCTATGATATCTTGCAGTGTCAACTCTCACTGGAATTTTAAGAGAAACTACTTATGTGGTGTAACTCAGGCTCCTCTTGGTCCAATAAAATTATTTCTTTAACATTACGCATTAGCAAAGACCTGTTTTTGCCTCTAATCTAATCTGATATGCATCTCAAGGGAGCTGAGATGTTAAGAAATGTTCTCCTTAACCTCTTCTACCAGTGTCATTTAATGAATGATACATCCCTAGTGTTGGCTATACTCACTCCACCTTCCAAAAACACACTCTGTTTTCAGTACATACTGGTCACAAGACAGGCTGTTTGTGCATTATGATCTCCTCCTCTTTATATTTCTCTGGAGAAGATGAAGCTGAAGGTTTTGTGGTAATCTGAAGTATCCAAATAAAAAGACACCCACATAGATATCTCACACAACAAACCAGGTTTTAAGGTATAATAATAGCATAACATAAATAAAATGGCAAGTCAGGAGATGAAGTGGAGGGATTTCCACATAGTTATAACCCATATAAAGCCGGGTCTCACAGCATTTTCTATTATATTCACAGATAACAAAATGTTCGTGGCTTGTAGCCTTCACCAGCATCCACATACAGTGGGGGAAATAAGTATTTGATCCCCTGCTGAATTTGTAAGTTTGCCCACTTCCATAGAAATGATCAGACTCTGGTTTTTATGGTTGTTTACTGGTTATGGGTATAGACAGAATATCAGTCGAAAATGCATAAAAAAACACACAATCTAAAAGTTATAAATTGTTATGTATTTTATTAAGGAAAATAAGTATTTGATCCCCAAGCACAACACAAGTCAGTACTTTGTAGAGAAACCTTTGTTGGCAAGCACAGCGATGAGACGTTTCTTGTAGTTGGTCACCAGGTTTGCACACAGCGCAGGAGGGATTTTGGCCCATTCATCTTTACAGACAGTCTCTAAATCCTTCAAGTTTCTTGGCTGCCTCTTGGAAACTCGGAGCTTCAGCTCCCTCCACAGGTTTTCGATCGGGTTAAGGTCTGGAGACTGACTAGGCCACTCCATGACCTTAATATGCTTCTTCTTGAGCCACTCCTTTGTTGTCCTGGCAGTATGTTTTGGGTCATTGTCATGTTGGAAAACCCACCCACGAGGCATCTTCAGTGTTCTTGCTGAGGAAAGAAGGTTTTTGTCCAAGATGTTACAGTACATGGCTGCATTCATTGGCCCCATAATGCGGTGAAGTTGCCCTGTACCCTTTGCTGAAAAACAGCCCCAAAACATGATGTTTCCACCTCCATGCTTAACCGTGGGTATGGTGTTCTTTGGGTCATACTCACGTTTTTTCATCCTCCAAACACGGCGGGTCGAGTTAATGCCAAATAGCTCAACTTTGGTTTCGTCAGACCACAGCACTTTCTCCCAAGCCTTCTCTGAGTCATTTAGATGTTCACTGGCAAACTTAAGGCGGGCCTGTACATGTGCCTTCTTGAGCAGGGGGACCTTGCGGGCACTGCAAGAGTTCAATCCATAACGGCGCAGTGTGTTGCCAACTGTTTTCTTGGTGACGGAGGTCCCAACTGCTTCCAGATCATTAACAAGCTCCTGCCGTGTTGTTTTAGGCTGCTCCCTCACCTTTCTCATCATCATCCTCACTCCATGAGGCGAGATTTTGCGGGGAGCTCCAGACCGAGGACAGTTGATGGTCCTTTTATGGGTCTTCCACTTGCGAATAATGGCACCAATAGTTGTCACCTTCTCACCAAGCCTTTTGCTGATGGTTTTGTAACCTATACCAGCCTTGTGCAGGTCTACAATCTTGTCCCTGACATCTTTTGACAGCTCTTTGGTCTTGCCCATGGTGCTGTAGAAGTTGGAATGTAAGAAACTGATTCTTAGAGCAGGTGTGCTTTATATACATGACGAGTTAAGATCAGGAGTATTGGTAATTAGTTGACTGAGCACAGCTGTGTGCCACATGCGCACCAGCCAATCTGTAGGAGCCTGAATTCTAAGTGAATTGTTGGGGATCAAATACTTATTTCCCTTAATAAAATACATAACAATTTATAACTTTTAGATTGTGTGTTTTTTATGCATTTTCGATTGATATTCTGTCTATACCCATAACCAGTAAACAACCATAAAAACCAGAGTCTGATCATTTCTATGGAAGTGGGCAAACTTACAAATTCAGCAGGGGATCAAATACTTATTTCCCCCACTGTAACAGTAGTTGAAGATGTTTCCACTCAGTGGGGGCACAGCCGATATGGCCCTGGCTCCTCAAAAAGTCTTTTGGTGCTTGTTAAGTAATTTATTTTTAATCTAAATGTAATTGATAATGTAGTTTACATATTGTTTTAATTGTAATGGAATTTGTGTAATGCCGAGCTTGCAATATGTGTGTGGGTGTGGGTGGAGCGGTTTAACTGTCTGTGGAGCTGAAATGGCTGTTTGGCTGTGGAATATTATGTGTGGTGACTTTGTGTATTGATTGCTGTGTATTCAGGTGCAATCTTGTCGTCAGATGCAATTTTGTCTCACCTGTTTGTTGTTGGGTGCTGTGGTTCCCTCTCCCCCTTGCTACTGTATTTTTGCTGTGAGGGCATTGATTTTGATATTTCTGGAATGCATTATAAGATTTTCCTGCATGGCCCCACCAGGATTTCCAAACCGAAATCACTACTTATGCTTATGTACATCCACATCAACCACATCTGAACTTTCTGTTTAGCACAAATTACCATTAGCCTCACATGTCTCACAGAGCTGCTAGCATAAAGCAGCTGCCAAAAACATATCCACACATATCAGTAGAATATTGAAATCTATGTTTGGCAGCATGTAGACATTAAAATTTGGTTACCATATTGTACAAAACTGCTGGTGACGATAAGCAGCCACTGCTGAAGTTTCTGTTTGCTAATCAGCATAAGCTTACCTCACAGAAGTGCTACCAAATCTGCACAGCTTTAAACCCAGAATGAGAGAAAAGGAATGTGTGGTAAAATTGCCTCTATCACTTCATTTTGAAAGACTCACTGGAGAATACAGTGTGTACATAGCGGTATTTGTCAGCCCAACATAGAGAGAAATCTTACCTGGAAATAAAGCTCTGCTACACTTGGAGTTTTCAGCTTCTTGGCCTTCAACAACAACAGCTGTTCCTCTTCCTCTGAGGGATTTTAAGTGTGGGATACATTTTGGCACAGTGTTCACAGAATGATAATTCAACACCATTTGATAAGGCTTAGAGAACTCTCAGTACGAGTACATGCAATAAATAAATGGCCTCAGCAAAGTGCTCCACTTACAGTTATACAGCTATACATGGGTAAACTGGGGTTAATGTGCGCAGCCCAAAAATGCCACCTAACTCTTATCACCAATATTAAATGTCATTTGAGCTTTCACCACCTTTGTGCACATGCAATGTAATACCAACCAGGGAAAATGGATGTAAAACGCCAACAGAGGCAAGACAGCAAGAGAGAAGGAAAGATTTACTACATCCATGCAGGAGACTGGCATTTTAACAGGAACTCCGTGTTCTCTTTTATTCACATCACATCATGGATTATTAAGAGGCCAATAAGGGGCACAAATTTCTGTCCCTATTTAAAATGTCACGGACAGGCCTGACAAAAAGCGCTAAAGAACCTGTGAGATACATTTACATTGACCTTTTCTACTCACAAATCCCGAATCCCTTAATAATTCCGAGCTTAATGCCTCCTTCAAGTAAACATCAATATTCAGCGAATGCCAGGAGTTTAAGTGTTATTCAATTCTTTGCTATTCCATCATTCCACTTCACCGCAACAAGAGGGAATATTTCATCTCGCTTGAGTTTAAACTCTTCAAGTGAAAGTACCGTAAAGCTCTCAGCAGGAGAGCTGGTTATAAGTATTAAGCCTCTTACACATTTTATTGAAGTCCTTTGGAGCTCAATTGCTGCGTTTCCATTACCCCTAGAAATGCGCAAATCCTAAATATCGCCGTAAAAATATGGAAAAATGGTAATGGAGACAACTACATTTCAAAAATCCTCTCAAATATCAGACATTTTTATGCCCTCATGAGGTGTTTTTTCAGATGCATGCATGATATAAAAGATCACAAAAATCCGATGGAAACACTTTTTTTTCACAATTCCCCATCACTAGAGATGACGCAGGGGGATCGTGTGACCAGTTCATTTTAAGTCCATCTTCCTCAATGCGAAATCTCACAAGACGAAACTTTACGAGAGTTACAGTTCATCTGCAGAACTTTCAACTTTCAATGGAAACGTGTACAAAGCGCAATTGTAATTTGAAATTTCAGAAATATCACGTTTTCAATATGATTGGTTAATTTGGAAGTAGTAACAAAAAATAGGTTGGTAAACACGCAAAATGTATTTAACATCAAAAATACTTCATAATTCGCTAAATTCGAAGTTAGTCGGCTTCTACAGTGTGTATTTCTTGTATGCATGAACTTAAAAGACCAGAGACACCAAACTGACACCAAAGCACTACGGGCAACATACACTGATCAGCCACAACATTAAAACCACTGACAGGAGAAGTTAATTACACCACCATCTTGACCAGAGACCAGAGCAGGCATAGTGCTGACCCGCCTTGATGGGAGCAGCAATCACCAGCAGGATGCAGCCTGACACATGCACACATACAAAAACGGTTTAGGAGCAACTCAAAAAAACATGAAAAACAGGACAAGGTGTTAACCTGGCCTAGTAGCTGAGAGGCTAGGGGGCTAGTAAGAACCAGAACCGAGCTGTTTATGCATTTCAGATGTTTATGTTGTCGTGAAAATAAGATAAAGATGTAAGACACCAGACCATCCCAACAGTATGGTTAAGATTTTTAATCTCAAAAGTGGAATACATTAAATAAATGTAGTGAAGTATAAGTACAGAGTAGCAGAAAAGTGGGAAAAGAAAGTGCAGCATGGAAATATATTCTCTGAGCACATGCACCTAGCTTTACCACTGCATTCACAGCTCTGAGCGTGTGTCAGGGCTTGTTAAGTGCTGGTACAGCTGGGAGTCTTAGCAGTAATCAAATCCCCTTCCATCAAGCAACAAAACATTTTACAAGTATTGCCTGCGCCATGACCTGACAGAGTAGGACAGCTCTGCAGCTTTCCCCAAATCCTGTGGGAACAGAATTACTTTTCAAGGCTGCGAAAGTTGATTAACCGCTTCACTCCCATGTGCTCCACTCTGAAACCTCAGAGCCCATTAGGACCAATTACAGGCGTTAAGATAAACGCAGGTGTGAATGAACTGCAAATAAATGCTTATGGGAGTGATCAGATAAGATTGGGGAGAGAGTCTCTGAGAGTAATGCCCCTGAAATATCTTGTGGCTAAATTGCTTTCTGCTCTTGTCAGATTACTGTCATGGGATGAATTATGTGTCATCTGACTTTTAAGTGCGAACGTTGTTGTTCTTAAACTGTGACGGACTAACACCTACACGAGGAACATACTCTCAAAGTCTCCCAGTATAAAGGAGCAGCGAAAGTTTATGACATTTTTAAACAGGTCAAATTAAATAATATTCAAAAGCTGCCACTAAATTAAAGAGCTGTAAGGAAGTAGAGAGGAGTTTGGGAGAAAATGGAGAAAAAGTTTCACGCTGACAGGGTCGCAGATTAGATTGTGCAAAGATTTGGTTTGTTTGGATTTTTTCCCCAATAAGGGGAAGCAGTAAAGCTTTTACCACCGTTTCAGTCTTTATTTAATCCTTACCAAATGTGCAAACCTTGTAAACCAGTATAAAAGGATTACAGATACAGCCAACATCAATAAAGTTGTTAATTGCATATTCATATTTCAGGCTGCGGGTTCTGCAAAGCATCTTGAAACCATTTGGACTGCTATATAAATAAAGTTCATTTGATTTGAACTACATATTAAAATAAGGACTTGCCAGTATTTATGATGTACTGTATGTATGATTAAATTGAAATAACTAATTTCTAGAAATCTTGTACAACTTGTATAACTTTTTTCCTTTTTTTAAAAGCACATGGACATCTGGCACAACCTCAACAAAGAAGGTGTTTCATTAGAAGACAGTGTTTTACAGCATTTTGTGATTTTAAAACGCGGGGGCGTGCGCTAACTGTGTGTCCAATTAAACGCTCTCTCAAATTTTCATGTACCTGCCTTCCCTCCAAGCATCTCCTTTGTGGAAGGAAGCCTCGTTTGCTATGGTTTTAAGACGTAAATATGGAGGGGGGGAAAAAAACAGCTCTATGAAAGCGATTTCATGGGGACACAAGTTTTATTCCCAATCAGAAGTGGCAGCAGTGCTCTAATTAAAAGCTCTATAAATCTAAGAGAGACAACCGAACAGCCGATTCAAGGGTGCCCCTTCTGCAGACCGATGCAGACTTTGAACACAGACACAAACAATCGTGCACACAGTCCAAGTCGTACCACAATGTTACACTACGCCCTTCCTCACATCAGTCACAGAAAAGCCTTTCTGGATCTTTGCACCTTTTCGGGGCAAATTACAGACTGGGCTGTAGAAAAGTGTCGGTAATCAGATGTGCAACTGTGGTATGAAATAGCCACTAGCATTCCCATCACAGTGGATTTATGCAGGATTTAATACTTCCTCGCTGATGATTTAAGGGCTTTGTACTCTTATTAGTATTTAATAATATATATTATATAAAGGCATGAAGATCACTCACAGCCTCTTTTTCTGGTGAATGTCATAATGTAGACACTGCATGTTTTGCTGCCTGTAAAGTCTCCAAAGGGTGAAAACAACAGAAGAATGTTGTACATGTGCACCCTTTTCATATGTCCTGTTGTTCTGTGTAAGCCAAGCTGGCCCTCAGGAACATTAAAGTTTTATTATGCTCTCCTCTGCGCGCGCTCTGTTTGTCTGTCCTGCTTTATTTGGCGTAAATTCTGACCTCAAACGGTTTCGTAGCTGCAAATGTTTCATTTGGTCGTCCCACGACAACTGCTTAAACAAACACAGCGCTAGGCTCTGTTAAATGCTACATTTGTAATGAAAATAAAAGCATTTTTTTGTTATTTTGTTTCAATATTATAGGGGTGGTTTACTTCATGAATAAAACAGGTAGGAGTTGAAAATGTCTGCTTGTCTCTACTCGGGGGGATAAGACAGATTCTTACAGTCACAGAGACTGCAGTTTGTACCTAAAGTGATTCTTTTCTCTTTTTTTTAACCACCAACACAGTAATTTAAGATGCTATAATCACTCTAGTACGGCTTTGCGACTGATGTGTTGCCTGCCAGTGCCATCAATCTTCATTCTGCTACTGCCAGGTTGTGTTGGTGGTCCCGGAATCGCTGAACACTGAGCCCAGAGATTTCCTCATGCTTTTAGTGAGCTACAGTAACGGGTCCTTTGCTATTAATCACAAGCAAGTAAAAGTGAGCTTGGACAAAAAGAGAAAGGGAGAAAACACGGAGAGATTGTGATCATGTGCAGGGACGGCTGGTGTAAATGAGCTAACAGGGCTAAGCCCTCCCAAGCTAACAAAACAAAAGATGAGAAAATTATTTTTTAGTTTACGGATTGTTTTAAGTTTTGGTGAAACCAAGGGTAGAAACACAACCAAAAAGCCAAAAGAAAAACATAGAACATCTCTGAGTGGACTGATTTATTACAGCCCCAGTGCCTCCGGTCTGCTGTCATTCATTTAATTGTTGTAAGTGATTGACATGACACGTCCCCATCAATCACTGATCATTTGGTTTATCATTACATTTGTTTTTTTGTGTGTTTTCTTTTTGTGATGTTCTATTCTACTGTCCCAGGTTGAAACTGCACAATCTTTTCATTCAATAAATTTAAGAAGTTGAATATTTTCCTCGATTTGGGTCTTATCTTGTCATTAAGTCAAAGCCAAACCAGTTGAGAACCACTGAAGACTAAAAAGGTGTATCTGTAATTGATGTAGCTGTGTGTGTCTTAGGTGATGTTTCTTTTGCTGCTGTGTTAACTATTTAATCAGAATTATGGATTTGTTAGCCCACCCACCAAATTTCACCACCAGCCGCCACTGGTAATGTGTGTGATGAGCACATAAACACCGTTCGGAATCTCATTCCCACTCTTCATTCTTACGGAGGTGGCAGAGCCTGTGGGTTAATTTGACTCAGGCGGGGAAACAACATGATGAAATTACTCTGACCAGACAGGTCTAATTCTCCAGAATCATGTCTCAGGGCTCTTACGTGGAGCCACTCATATCCTCCCTGCATGCTCCCTTTAGGGCTCATTCACAGGAAGTACGACATCTCAGTCTCTCGTTGTGCGGATGACACACAAATTTAACGGCCTTAAAAATACAAATACCAACCTAAGACTATTGTTTTAAAGAGATAAAAAAAAAAGATTCAAAGACTGACTGGAATTGAACTTCCTAAACTTTTTCGTGTGTCTGCAAAGCTCCTCATGTGGACGTGAGTTCCCCGCTTCTCAGTGTGAAAACCAAGTCTGATTCAGTCAGTGATTTCACGTTGGACAAGATAAATCGAGGTCAAGTTTTTTCCCTTTGAGGCTCTCATCTAGAGTCAAGTCTTTCTTGCCTATTAAAGATTCACAATAGTCTTGTGTTGACGCCAGGTCTCTCTCTCTTGCTGCTAGAAGCTGGTCTTTTATACCAGGAACTTGCAAACAAAAATACATTTCTTTTCCAGGTTCCCAGTACATTTTAGATTAGATTTAAGATTATTTGTAATCTGCATACAAATCACTGACTTGTCTTTTTATTGTGTCTTTTGAATTGACACAAACATGTCTGCGGAGTCTTTACTGCCACGTACTGCAACACATTTTACGCCATTTTGCATTCGGTATTACAATCCACGTGAGGATAGATTCTCCAACATACAGGTCACAAAGTCTCTCTATGCTCAATAATATCTCTTATTCCCGCGTGAACTTTTATCAGATATATTTCTCTGTGGTCCGGGGACATGATAATGACTTTTGTTAATCATCAACTCAGCTGTGAAATGTATTCTCTCTGTAGTGCAGAGGCAGAGGAAAACAACAAGACGAAGAGGAGTGGGAGGGGGAGTTTCACAAATAAGGAAAGCAGGACATGCTGCTCTGATACCGTGATAATGAGCCTCCACGGTAGGCTACATGAGAGAGGAGCCCAGCCAGCTTTTTGACAAAGAATAACACACAGCCCAATTGTGGCACATGGTACAGCACTAGTCTAGGGAACAGTAGGTACTATATAAGCTAAAAGAAAAGAGTAAAGGCCTGAGACGTCTACCTCCACATCATATCGTGTACTTCTTTACCTTATAATAAAGTGCGGTTGCTTCTTTTTTGTTTCGACTTTTTATAAAACCTTTTTTCCTTCTTTGAGCTCCTTTCCATTGCCATTCAATTCAAATTGTTTGATATTTATCCACAGAAATATGGCAGCTGTTGCTATATTTTTCCGTATTTTTAAAGAAAGGGCGACAAATCCAGGGCTTCACAGTGGTGTGGTGGTGGAATCTGCATGTTGTCCCTGTGTCTGCGTTGCCTCCCTCCAGGTATTCTGGCTTCCTCCCGCCGCCCAAAGACATGCTCGTCAGGTTTCATTGGCGAGTCTTAATTGGCCGTAGGTGTGAGAGTGAATGGTTGTCTGTCTCTTTGTGTTAACATTGTGATGGACTGGCTATCTGTCCAGGGTGTACCCTCTGCCGCTCGGCTAATGACGGCTGGGACAGGCTCCAGCCCCTCCCCCCTCCCCCGCGACCCTCCAGAGGACAAGCAATTACAGAAAATGAATGAATGAACAATGACACAACCGCTTTGGACAGATTTTTGGAAACGGGGTCTTCGCTCCAGTCCTCTAGGGTGGGTGTTTCCCTTGGCGGCTGTCAGCCGACATCTTAGTTCTGCTCCGTCAATGTCTGCGGTGTGTAACTTACTGGTACATGTCAAACTATATAGCCTTTTAATGTTGACGCACAGACTTTTTCCTTGCTTTTCCAACCCTGATATATCTGTGGTTGCGTAGAAGTGATTGATTTAAGACAGCTGTTATTCCACTCTGAGCACAACACCAGCGTAGACGAGAGCAGCGAAACAAAGGAAACCTTTTAAAGTGTTTAAAAGGTTTTCATCCAAGTTTTCATCAAACATACACCGATCAGGCATAGCATTATGACCACCCTCCTAATATCTTGTGACTCAAGAATGGACATGGGTCCTATGGAATCAGGTAACAGGACTTTGTTAGTGGGGGTATTTAGGCCCTATGGATAGAGGGGAGGGGCCTCTGTGGATCATCCCATCAATACTTGCATAGGTCTTTAACAGAAGGTCTGCAGCCCTTAGGGGTCCGCGGGGATAGTGCAGGGGGAGGGTCGCAAAATCTTTGGGTCTTTGGTTGATTAGACATTTTTCATGTATTTTTTTTTTTTTATTTTTCCACCAGATTTAAATTTGTTTAAATGTACATTAACATGAATCCAACAATCTAGACCCGTCAACCTAAGCCTTCTGTACACAGTAGGCCACGCCCCTATTGCTGGTGAGCCAATCACAAGGCTGCATATTACACACTGACTCTGTCAGGTTCCCCGCAATTGGCCCGAGAGCCTATTCAGTCCCGAGGTCAAATCTAGAAGCACTCTGCAAAAGAGAAGCTAACACAGTGCAGCTCGCTCCCATCAGCTAACTACTGAGGCCAAAATGTTTTGGTAATTTATCGTCCCTACTACATTTAGCTGTGTTTAAAGGTGTATGTATGTTTATGGCAGTTGCACAGCCGCCCTACTGTTGCACGTTCGAAATTTGAACAAGTATCATTTGATTAGCTTAATACTAAATGCAAAATGATAATAATAATGTATAATAATAATGTATTTATAAATGGCTCTGGGTGAAGCTCAGAATAGAACACATATAGTAGGAGGGTCCCTACCTAATCTTTCCATCAGAGATGCATGAAAAACGATCCCCTGATCTAGTGAATTTGGAGGCTGGTGCTGTTTTTTCATGTTTTCTGAGTTGTCCCTAAAGCATCCCCCGCATCCTGCTGGGGGTGGCAGCTGCCATCAAGGGGTGTCATTGCTATGGGGTGGTGGTGTCTGGTCTGGTCTAGGAGGGTGGTAAACAAGTAACATCATCCATATGAATGCCAGGTCTAAAAGTTTTAATGTTGTGGCTGATCGGTGTACGCAGTAGTTAATAACAAACATTAAGGGGAGGCTGTGTATATGTGATGATCGCAAACTGTTAAAATTCAGGTCGCCTTTAAAGACTTCACATCAATTTCACACACCTCTCAGGGAGTGCGAAGTGTTTAAGGTCATCCGCAGGAAGGCAGTCATTCAGACAAAAGGTGACAAAACATATAGTCTGGAAAACAAAACAGTGGATGAATCGACAACTTACAAAGGAGGCGGCAGAATGAATGTCAGAGACAGCCTGTGGTGAGCAACTAGGAACTAGAATAGCTGCAGTGTTTGCCTCCAGAGAGTACAAAGACGACGTACCAACAGAGCAGTGAACAGCTAAAGGTATAAATAAACTCATGCAAAACTGGTGGGAAAAAACAACCAAAAATACAGCAATGAAAATAGATGAGAGCGCATTAATGTATGTGATTATAAGATGGATCAAGTAGATTTATAGACAAAAACAATCTGTGTGGGGGGAGGTTGTAGACTCATAATGAGTTTTGAATAAAAACTCGATTTATTATTATTACTCTGCTGCTATGCCACTGACAAAAACAGCAGAAATTAAACATGTTAATCCAATGGGGGGAGGGTTACTTTTAAAATGTATTTGTACAACAAATGTTGCGTGTAACATATTTTAAATAAATGTCTCACTGTATTTTTGCTGTTACATTTTTGCTTGTAACAGAGTGAATGAATCACACAATACTGCAAACTACACTGCAAAAACAGCATTACTGGAAAGAAGAAAAACATTCAATGATTCAATGAAATCATCTTGTATCAAGAAATAGATCTGCGAATGGTTTGTTTTTTTTGCTTGACAACAATAAGCACAAAGTTCTTGTCTCTGAACAAAATACAGGATGTATTTCTTTGATTTTTTTACTTTCTTGAAATTATTTTTTCATGCAGTGTACAGTAAAGTAGCGCCTTTTGTAGAGATGCAAGCCCAATATTTAGGTATTAGAGTCTGTACATGTGTTACCGTTTAAAAGCAACTCACCAAAAATATAGTGCACATCATGCTGTCTTGTCTTTATCATTCAAATCTGCTTAACGAGCCTTAGAGAACTACTATCACAGTAGTGGCAGTGATGCAGTCGCCTAGAACTGTGGCTAAGTACTTAGTTCACTAGGTTGACAAATTTTACAAGTGTTCAGCTTTGAGTGGATAAAACTAAAAGTTCCCTCAAGGTTTTTGTTCGTATTGAAAGTGAAGTCTCTGGTTGAGAAAGCAGCTTTGTTTCCTGGTAAGAAACAATAATGCTGCCGTCTCCTTTGCCCTCTTTGAATTTGCACTAATCCTTCAAGACAAAAGACCCTGTTAATTTTAAACTTTATCTAAATGCAGTTCCTCCTGTCTCGTCCTTATCCTGTCTTCTGCCTTTGCACAGTAAAAGCCTGGGATTTCCGCAGGCACATTTGTTTACTTCTCATCTTCACAAGTGATCTGCTGCCTTACTTCCGCATTTCTCACTGTCCATCACAAATTCCTCCGTGTTACAGCTGTGATTCCAAGTCGGTCGAGTGCTCTTCTAATGAAAACCTGACATGTCAGTGGGCGAGGAGTCACTTGACAGCGTTTCAGTGAGTCACTGGCAGTGAGTCAATGTGCACTGGGACAGACTATCACTGGAAAACGATGGTGTCATGCATTGAAAAAAAAAAATCAAAAATAAGAATAACCTTTTGCTCCTCTGTGTCCGTGCACTCCTCCTCCTCCCTCACAAACACTCCCCTCTTTCTGTCTCACATATTTTCTGGTTCACCACCTGCTAAGTGACAGACTTCAACTGCTTTCTCGTCACTTCATCCCCCACTCTGTTTTCGGGGAACATCACAGAATCATAGAAATGCAAATTACACTTCTTTCGTCCACAAAGCGTGGCACAAAGAATCATTACATATTCAGTAATCAGACTCTCATTCAACTGAATTGTCTTCACAAAAACGTCCTTAACATCTGGCATGTTTTTCCTTCCAGTATCATTCATTCATTTTCTGTAACTGTTTGCCCTCTTGAGGGTCTTGGGGGTGCTGGAACCTGTCCGAGCTGTCAGTGGGCGAGAGGCTGGGTACGGGGGGAGAGGTTGCCAGTCTATGGCATGGCTAACACAGAGAGACAGACTCACACGTACGTCCGATTTAGGATCAGTTACGTAACAAGCATGTCTTTGGACAGTGGGAGGAAGCCGGTGTACTCAGAGAGAGCCGATGCAGACACAAGGAGAACATGCAAACTCCACCCAGTAAACAAATACCAACAATCAGTAAACGCAGTTTTGAGGAGACAAGAATCCAAATAATAGATAAAATCTACAAAACATTGGTGAAGGGAGGTGCCCACTTGAAAACTCCAATGATGGGTCGCACACTGCCTGCTGCTGTTGGCTTGGCTGTGAAGTTAGCGGGTGTTTCCTTGTTGGTTGCTAGTGGTAGCTGACTGCTGGTCGTTTTTTTTTTTTTTAATTGGACTGTGTTTCTAAATGTGTTTTGCAGAGGGGAAAAGTGTTGGTTGACATCTAGTTGCATATCCCATTACTTCTTACCTACTGCTGTTGGCTAGGCTAGTTAGCTGGTGTCTTCTCTTTTATTTTTCTTATTATTATTATTTATAATAATTATTCATCTCAGCACAGATGTTAATTTTCAGTTGTAGTTCCAAGGCAGCTACACAATACACAGTGCGTTTACATGCACGTGAAAAAAAAGACTTATTGCCTTAATCGGACTATAACAGGAGAATTTAAGTGTATGTAAACACAGAGTTCTCATTGTCAGATTGAGACTCCCAGATAATGCGATTGGAATCGGCGTTTTCATCGGATAATGCGTGTGCGCATGCTCCATCACCGATGCGCTGGCGTGTGACCCCGGAGCAAACACGTCCAAGAAAGTCGATCACAGAAGAAGAAGAAGAGAAACGGAGCCGTCTGAGGGATAGCGCGGATCTTACCTGCATCAGAAGTAGTGCGAACATTACGTATAAGATTAAAAAATGTACTTTTATCCTTCTGGTTGTTGTTTGAAATGCAGGTCCGCCGCACGAACGACTCTTGTTTATTATATGACATAATAGGTCAACCCGGAAATCGGGTCGTATTAACGTGGTATTAACCCGCTGAAAAGACACGTATCGCCACCTAGTGGGGAAGAGGAGAACAATTATTCGATTTTCTTGTGCTGCATATAAACTGGGACAAGGACTGTAGTGAGAAAGTCGAATTTTGAGCATAGCTCGATAAAGCTCTGCATGTAAACGCACTGACAGACAAAGACTTTAAAACATACAAAAGACAATTACAGAACCAGACAGGGGCAGACAATGTCGACACAAGCCAAAAAGGACACAGACAGACAGCATCAGAACAGACATGGACCAAAAATCCATTGAGCTATCTGGCTGGTAGCTGACTGCTAGCCTGGTGGTTGGTTTTTCAGTTTCTAAATGCGTTTTGCCTCGGATCTCGGCACAAGGGATTGTAACATCTCATGCTGTGTAATAATGAATGAATAATAGGAGACATACTGTGTGCTAACAGACAATCCACAATGAACCGAACTGAGATATATACGACTCTAGAAGCTGTACAGCTAATCCCCAAACTGAAAATGTGTAAAAAGGTTTAAAAAAAAAAAAACTCCTAATAATGGGAATTTACTTTCAGTTACACATTCACACTCAAAACTCACACCAAGATCACTGTGTTGGAATATGTGTTATAGATTTTAAAATAAGACAGATATTTGCAAAAAAATGTTTTGCAGAATTTGACTTGAATGGTTTTTTATTATTATTTTTGTTATCTTACGCATTATCACACTGTCGCATTTACCCGTCATCAGGTTCCAATTAACACCAAAAATTTCACACTGAAGGAAATGTTAACCGCGCTTTTAGAATATAAATAGCTGAAGCACAAACATCACACCGCTTCAAAACTGTTCACTCGCTTTGCTTCACGAGCCGCAGAGCAGCTGCTACTTCTTACCAGTGCAGTCTTTTCAGTGCATTATTGTTAAATATTTATATTCCAGTTGTACAATGAGCAAAATGTAGCATTAAGCGCATGGCTGCACACTGAAATGAAGATAATGTAAACCCGTGAATTGCACACAGGATGCAATTCCCCTAGGTTCACAATAGAACGCTACCAAAACAAAAGATTTCCCCAGTTTGCTACGAGGTTCTTCACAGTAATCCAGAAGAATTTTGCTAATAAGTGTGCATGATTAGGCTGCACATGAATGCCGCCTCAGCATGAGTAATCAGTACATAATGTGCCGCTTTCAACTGAATGCGTAAGTCTGATGATAACATGTAGCAGATGGGGGGCTCAGGGTGTGTTGTATTTTGTACCTCACCCTCTTTTGTGGCAGAGATTGGTTTTGGAGGACGGCGTGTCCTCTGTGACAGGTCCATGTTTTTTGTTTTGGTGAAACATTCCTAACTGATAGCCGGAGCCAGAGGTGTGGAGTCTGATGAACCTAATGGTGCAAATTTAGGGAATGCACAGTGTATACTGGAGGAGCAGAAAGGGGTCGATGTTGACGGCTTAGCTTTGCAGCAGCGATGATTAGTCAAACAGAAGTCGCCACAACAAGACGAACATTTGTGCGTGATGAGAATCTATCCATTCAAGTAGTTCTCAGGGCCACATCCAACATCAAACACTTTTGATTCCGCCGCCGCCCGCTGTGCAGCCTTGTGTCTATAAATCTCTAAAATGATTGGAATTTCACAGCAGCCGAGAGTTGAGATGCGGACGGGATGCCAGACTAAAGCCAACAAATCAACTCTTGACATGTCGTCACAGCACAGATCAAGCAAACAAAACCACGCTGGGAGTTATTTATGTTTGAGAAATCTTAAAACTTCAGCACACACTGATGTTTTAGCCAGGTCTGTATAAAGTTTTGTAGGTTTGGTATGGAAGAACGCGACCAGCCTGCCCAGAGCCTTGACCCTCAACCGACTGGGATGATCTGGATCAGGCATTGCCCAATCTCACACGCGGCCACTCTAATGTTTTTGACTGAATGGGAACAAATCCCTCCAGACAGGTTTCAAAATCCTCTGGAAAGTCTTTCAAGGACAGAGGAGTCGGAACAGCGGCCAAAGATCTTTAAAACTCTTTAATTTGGTCACAAAATAACCACATGAAAGACACAGTGTCCTCTCTGAAATATTGCTACATAGTAGATCATCACTGTAAAATCATGTCAGTTTAAGTTGCCAGCGAGTGTGGCATTGTTTATGGGAACCGCAAACCGCACAGCATTTTCGATTTAGGACGTGAAGAGTGGTGGAGCAAGCTGCCACACTATCCAGCTGTTCTGAGTGGAAACATTTATCTAATGCTTCGGTGTAAGACAGAAATTTCAGTCTGCTTAAGTCGCACAAAGAGCGACGTGCTCAAGTTGCGACCACATTCCGTTGTTGGCACTTAGGCAGCCACATAACTCATCGCGATGCCTGCTTAATGTCCACAAAATGAGGAGATTTAATCTCCCCATTTTTTGCATCAGCTCCCTTCTGAGCTTACTATTACTACAGCAGTTTCCAGTGCTCCTGTGCCGAGTTCATCTATCTTCGCAGACAGAAGTCAGGTTCATTTGCACGTAAGTCAGTATTACTGAAAAATATTTATGTGAATGGGTTGCGTGCAGGACAGTCCTGGTTTGAAGCTCGTCAATAGGACCCTATGCAAGGCAGTGACAACAACCTGCGAGGAAACATGGAACAAATCAGGCTCAGCCCATTAAACGGATTTCTTAATACCCAAACATGAGTATTCATATTTCAGCGCTTTGTAAATCACCGACATGAAAGCGCCATAATCCGTGAGCCAAAGAACAATCAAAAAGACAAAACAAACTCCGCGCAGTTAGCAATGCAAAAATTCTACAGAGACCCTCACAGTATAAATCAGGAAGGAGCAGACAGTGTGACAGTGCCCAAAAAATGATTAACCGAACAAACGTGTAAGATTGCAGTAAATTAGCCAGAAGTCGACTTCTTGCCAAGGACGGAAACAGAGAATGACACAAGCCACAAGCTGTTAGTTTGGTCAAGACTTTGTTACCCCTTAAAGAGTTTGACAGCAGATATGATGAATATCTGACAGAGGAGAGGATTTTATCCCCCAAGCAGAAAATTGTTGCAAAAGAACAAGCAAGAGCACAAACGAGCTACAGCTTAAATGAATGGACACACTTAACAGGACATCAAAGGACTACCGGCAACAAAGGTCAATTGTGCTGTCGCCTTTGTCTGAGCCAAAGAGTGACTAAAGGCTGCAAAGACAAAAGCCAACAGCCAGTTGCTACATAACTCTTCACACCAGCAGGTGGCAGTAGTCCGTATTCCTTAGCAGAGCCGTATATATTAGCATCTTACCTTAAATATCTTGTCTGTAAAATGCTTTGTAGCCGAATCGCCTCATCAGTCACGAAGCTGTGTTTACCTTCTCTCCTCAGTGTCCTGTGTTCATCCGTCGCCGATAAAGGTTTGAAGTTACAAAATCATAAATACTCAGAAATAGTGAAAATCAAACTAGTCTTACTGTTTGCTAGCCATAATAACTTAGTAGTAACCGGGGCAAGTTATGTGTCAATTAAATTTAGCTATCTGCATCAACATAACTTAGTCTAGATAACTAGCTAGCATAAGGGTAGCACAAGGCCTGATTAACTTCAAACTTCATTCATCATAAAGTGATGTTGGCCGTTTTTTAGATCAAGGTACACATTAACACTTTATTTTTCCTATATAAAAACTTGATAAACGCCAAAGAGAGACACTGACCTTTACCTCACACACCTCAATAGGGAGAAATCAGTTGACATCAAGCGGCATCCTCCAGGTCTGAACGATGAAGCCCATACGGAAGTGCAAAAAACTGCAGTTCATCCAGTGGCCATTTGAGGCTGGCAGGAAAGGGGAGCAAATCCCCATTGACCCTTATATTAAAAAGCTCAACTTTATAGCATTATTAAAAAGCCTGGTACAAAACATAGTTTTGGTCTCAATAGTTTAATTCACATGACAACCATAGAGGGGGTGAATTCATTTTTTTTTATTTATTAAGTTTTAAAATTCTGCATAACTAAGGGCGTTCCCGCTTTGAGTGACCAGTGGTAGCCTCAGAACCAGAATCAGAATCAGAATTGCTTTGTTGATCCCAGGGGGAAATTACTTTTGGTTACAGCAGCTTCTACCCAAAGTGTACCAGTGTTAAGAACAAAGCCTGAGCAACCAGGTAGCAGAGAGTTGGGTGAATATCCAAGTGTGGGTGGAGTAAAGCTCATCCAACATGGCGACTGGGGGCTTCATTTTCGAGGTTCAGAATCCAATGAGAGACACACGACGTCCAATGTATATACAATCAGTGGTTGGCATCCAGTTCTTCCTTTTAAACTTCTGCTCGCATAACTTTCTCTGTTTCCACCATTTCCCCCATGTTTTTCTGACTCCTGTTCTGGAGTCATAACCTGAGCACTGAAGCATATTTTAACTTTTAATCCAAATTTATTTCCTGTTATTGCCACTTCTCTATGGGTGAATATTGGTTAGATGTATCTCCACCTGTAACATGGCGCCCATGAAACACGTGACCAGCTCAGAACCAATCAGCATAGCGGGATGGCTCAGATGGTCCATTCCCTAATTGGCCGGCTCCTTAGGTTTGTTACTAGAAGAGAGAAATTTGTTTTCACCCCTCGTGCTGCAAGAACAAGAAAAGGTTTGTTTCGGCCACACTTCTGCAAGTCCCAAGTTCTGGGGAAGGCCCTTCCACTGCAGCATACGTCACATGCGCCAAACATTGTGGGAGATGCAGGAGAAAGATGACATGAGGCAGTTGTCTTATTATTTTCAGATGTTGGACCGTGTCCGTCGGATCACGCCGTTCATTCAGCATGCACCCGCACACAGTATGTGGTCACACTGAGAACATTAGCATCTGGGAGATAACGTTTGCACACTTCCAGAGGCAGTCCCTTCTAATGGCTACTACAAGTAGGAAGAAGTAAAAAAAAAAAAAAAAACTTCTCAAGTCAAGTCCTCCAACTTCATGAAGTTGAAAGTGAAGCAATCCTGCAACTCAAAGACGGAGGGGAAAAAAAGAGATAGAAAGACCTACAAACCATCTGCCGTAGAGAGCTTCTCTTTAGTCATGTACTTGAAAATACTTTGGTATTTGAATTAAATATATTGATATAGATTTTTATACTAAATGTTAAATCAGTGCCAAAAACTCCCATTTGGACTAATTAAAATCTAAAGACCGTGAACACACTAGAGCAGCTCTCTAATTAGCTGCAACAAAGGGCTTTCATCTGGCCGCTCATCTTCTGGACTGATTCTCTCCACCTGTGTGACATTAACACATGGCTGTCGCCTTTGTTTCAGAGCGGTCTCTGAACACCACCGGAGCCCTCTGTGGTATTATCTTTGTTCTCCGTGAAATAAATAATAATAAATGTATTAATTTAAAAAAAAAAAAAGAGGAAATGCCAGGAAAGCTGCTAGGAGAGCCTAATTTCCGTGCCAGACAGCCAAGAGAGCAGATGGATCAGACAGACTGAAATACTTCAGATGTGACACACAACACTTACGGACTGATGAGTGCTGTGCGGCTCCTTTCAGCGGTGATCAATGAAACAACAGAAAAAAGGCCCCGTAAGGAGCCGACTTCACCAATCAGACTTTAGGGTTATAGTCAGCGAGCACACAACATGGTTCTTTTCACGGCCGCAAACCACAAACTGGTGAAGGCAGGGTGCAACGTTTCCCCCTCCGGTGCCCTGTTTTTCACTGGAGTTGTGCGTCATCTGCTTCTGTTGCTTATTCCTGACATTTCTCCCGGCGTCCTCCAGGTGAAAGGTCCTTTATGTGTTTAGCAGACGCAAAAGGAGTCGTGGATTTTATTCCAGCGGAGAAAACGCGGCCAGGCCCCACAAGCCACAGACGATAAGTGGAACTGGGCCAGCCGTGCGTTTGCCATAGTCGTAGTTATATCCTCCCACAAACTGGATTTAAAATGAAACAATAGGGTTGAACCGCTGACTCAAATTCATGCATCCCGTTTTAAGGGGTGTTTCAATCGCAGATTCAACCGTGCAAAAACAAGGAGGCCGATGCCTGGAAGTCACCATTCAATTCTGTCTAAAAACAAAAGCAATCCTGGGTTTTAACTTTGCGCAGCACCAAGGTCTGACAATTCTGACCTTCTTTTATTTTATTTTTTTAGTGGGTACAACTCAAGTGTGCACCAGGAAGCACTTTAACTGGAATAATCCGTTTATCTACTAAATTACAACCTCCAGCAAATACATTCTCCAGCCTGCAACAACAGATTTAATGAGAGATGAAAGGACACTCTCCGATAAGAATCAAATCAAACTTTGTTCTCAGATGGCACTGGAGAAATAATCTGTTTGTTAATAAATCGTATGACAAATACATAAATCAGCCAGTCAGTGGCAGGGCCCCTGAAGCCACGTGAGTGAAAAGGGAAGTACGTAAGTTCACCGGTGTTACCGAGTCAGTGGGTCTTCGAGGGGATCTGTGTGCGCTTTGAGCGCCATGAATTAATCGTCTGCTGCACTCCAGTATACATCGATATCTCATTTTAAAAGCAATCTGTTTTCATCCGTCTTTGAAGCAGCGCGGGGTTTACCAAATGTCAGAATTTCAAAATCTGCACCCGCACAAATTCCTCTTAATTACAGAGGTCGTTCGATCTTTTCCCAAGTGACATGGTGTAAAGAGAATAAAGCTTGATGTACTTTCCATTTGGCTTCACCTGGGTGGTTAACAAACAGGCCGGTCAGGTTTCTCGCTTGGCCGTAAAAACACGGCCCATCACGCTCCGACACCAGCGAACAAAGCCACAACCAGGCAGACCAGGGTAAAGGAGGAGCATTTACAGGCTGTTTTTAAAGCGATCAGCGTGAGCGCGTTTGGAAAAGATAACAAGCACTAAAAAGGCACCTGCGCAATGAGCGTAACCGTGTTACATTCCCATTAAAACATCACAAAAGAGAGATCTGAATGAGCCCAATCAGTGTTTGCACCTCCAAACGCATCCGCAACCATCTTTACAAGTCCTCGCTGGAGATTACAGGACGTGCTGTTTGTTCACTCCTCCACCTTTTCATGGCACACTGAAAATTCCTCCCCACCATGCAGAGACGCCACTTTGATTGATGGTGCCTGCTCTCGCTCTCTTTTCCAAAAATAAAACTGTGACTAACGTTCGCTGAAGAGCCGGAATCAGAAACACACTTCGAGCAAAGAAAGCCAAGAGTAACAGAAGAATCTCGGGAACAAGGCCCCGCGCTGCGGAGAATACATGACATGAAGCAATCATCGACAGCCATGACTAAACCCCGTCTGGTTTATCAACGGCCTGAGGCGCACGAGCACAAACTCCCCGTGTGCTGACTGGATCAAATCGATTTACCGTTCACTGGTGGAAACTGGGAGCACCGGAGGGAGGGTTACAAAACCTGAGTGACGCAACTCGCGGACTCAGGTTTGGGAGCAACAACGCAGGCAACACATTTCCAGCTGCTTCGCTTGTGAGCGGCGGAGCTGGAAATGTCTCTCGCGCGCATCAATGAAGGGAAGGGAGAAAAAAAAAAAAAAAAAAAAAGTGAGAGCGGGTTTAGGAAATCTCGCTGCATTAATGATGGCTCCTGTCGGCGCGAGCGTGTGAATGAAAGCGCGACGGGAACGCGGTGATCCGCTTTTTGTCGAGTTTGTAATGCTGCATTTACACATGAAAGAGAAATGTACCGATAAGCGCCGGGGACTGTACGACGTCCCCCGCGGCACAATCCTGATACGGGATTAAAAATTTAACTTTAAGGAGAGTAGACTGAGGGACAAAAACAAAAAAAAAGAAAAAAAAAAGAAAAGAAAAAAAACAACCCTCTCTTGCTTTAAGTTTTGTTCGAAGCAGATTCATGTTACAAATCAATTTAACTGATACCAGCAACTATTATTAAGCAATTATTCCCAGTTTATGTGACAAGGATGCATTTATTCTCACGCAAAGCCTTCAAAGAGAAACTGTCACTATGGGCATTTGGGCATTCAACATCCCCGTTGCTATAGTAACCAGTGTCACAATGACATGATACTGAGTTCCTTCTGAGGGGATGATGGTCTCAAAGAGGGTGGCAAACCGGGAAATGTGAAAGACACACAGGCTAAGGCGGAGAAAAGGAAACACAGAGTCTCTTGTGATCAATGAGTGGTTTCCCCTGTCGGCCTTAGCCTTTCGTTTTTTTTTGCATTTTTGAAGCATGAGATGAGAAGTGATCAAAAGCTCACCAATATCCCCCCACTTGCTCCAACCGAAACGGTCTCTAGTTTTACGTTTTCTGCCAAGAATATGTTCCGTGTGATTCTCACCTCCTTCGCACAAACTTTTTTTTTCTCCCCCCTCCCCCTACCCCGAGGCAAAAAAGAACACACGCACACGTAAGAAATGTATTAAATCCAATGAATATTTTATTTTTAAATGACTTTAAAAGAGGCTTTAATCTAAGGAACCACCAGGTTTTCAGCAAACCAGCCAGAAATATTCACGTATTCACAAAAAAAAAAACAGCTGCAAAATTGCTGTCTTTTTCAGGTGTGGGTTATAATTACAAGCATCCGTCCACATCCACACGGTTTTCATGTTCACGGATAAAAAAATAAAACTCAACCCAATTCTATTTAGCACCGCTCCTTTCACACACACGATCACGCTCGCACACATATTTCAAGAATAATATATTTTCCAAAATATACCTATCTTTTATTTTTGTAAAAAAAGGAATGGTTCAACATTTTGGTGGAGTACCTCCTCCACCTCCCAGTAGTTTGAGATCTGTACGACCAATATGAAATAAAGATTAATGAGATAAAGCATGTTAGATAAGAGACAGGAAAATTTTATGTTAAGGAGGTACCTGTAACCGTCTTCTCATCTCAGCTTTCAGTAAGAAAATGAATAAGCCGACGTATTAGAGAAGGGGATTATGTTGTTCTTGTTGTGCTTGGTTGCCATTTAAAATCAGACTTAAACTGAGGAATCTGAAAATCAAGACCACTGTGAATGCAAATGAAACTTTTGTTAACTGCCTCTATTTTCGTTGTATAATCCTGTTTCTGGGTATTTTTTAATTCTTATTTCCTGTTGCTTTGTATTTTTCCCTACCTACCTTCCTTCCTCACAGGTGACCAGGCTAAATAAATCCCTTCACAGCACAGTCCATTTAACCTCATTCAGCACTTAATTACCCACCTGATAAACACATGGACATTATATTAAATGCAAGAACACAGTTTGAATAAATTACATCTTGATTTGTGGTTTTGTTGGAGTGTAACGTGAAGGGAGCGACGCTAAAACATCGGCTCTCACAGTCCAAACGGCAACAAATATGCGCTATAAGCAGGAAAAAGTTAATTTACTTTGCTTTGTTGTTAAAATTGCAACTCTAAGGATGATAATGTCAGTCAGCTAGACGCTACTTAAAATAGGTCAATAGAGGGTATGCACGTGATGTCACAGTCACTGAAGTCTCCGTGGTTACGGCCACTGAGTGTCAATAAGTTGAGCACGGAGATTAGCAGCATTAGTTTGAATCATAAATTGTAAAATGAATTCAAAAAATGGGGAAGAGTTGTTTTGTGACTGACTGTACCAACAAATGTGTAAAGCAGTCAGAGATATATTTGTACTAATTTCTCCTAATGCCAAAGAAAAGTAAGTAGATCACCTGCATTAGGAAGAAACAACTGAATTCAGACACAGAAACCTGGTGTTGTAGTTCGCATTTAGTGTCAGGTAATGTTAATTCATGCTTTATTTTTAGATGAAGTCATACCTTAAGTTACTTCTTCAGTTACGTTCTGGAGGGCTGTCAGATAAGATGTTGTTGTTTTGGTGCAGTTACAGTCGACAGTAGCTATTTCAGATCCAACAATAAATAACGATAAAACAGTAAATGGATTATTTGTGATCACTCCTCGTCATCCTTTTAACGCAACAGTATTGTATAGCTAACGTTACTTCTCAGTAAAGCTCTTAGCATTAGCATCCTTTATTTAGCTAACTGAAATGACCTAAAACTAATTGAAACTAATAGAGACTGAGGCTAATCCGCTTTTCCAAATCCATACTAGTTCATGTGGATTACTGTCAAGTCCAATTGTCCTTAATTTGATCTGATGATCCACATTTTTCCCAGTCTCCCTGTATTTACTGACACATTTCACCATGTTTTCACCACTCAGAGGGGCGTGGCCCCGGGGCAGCAGTTAAGTCAACCCGCTACAACTATGTGATGAATTCCCAAGGGTTTCGTCAATTTATCCACAGACTTCCGTTGCTTTTCATCTTGCAGCATCGCCTCATCAGTATTCCACTTTCTCCAAACACAATCAGCGCTGAAGACAAGAACTGCTGATGTGTCCTCACGCTGTGGGTTGAATTTCGCTCAAAGCAGTGCGGTGAAAAGCTGCAGGCTGAGCCACAGCCGTAGTTGTGGACGTTACTTATAAGAGTCGTCGTCACTTATGTTGCTGACAAATCACCCACGTAGCCATCCTCACATCCAGTTGCTACGTGTTGTCAAACATTAACACGTCCAGCAGGAGCAGAGACACATTAGCTCCCAGTTGGACACCTCCTTAACTGTCCAGTTAATGCGCGGGCCGTCAAAACAATGACCGAAATGAGGCTAAAAAATAGTGTGGCCCTTTTCCATTGCACAAAGTCATGCATGACTCACTGTGGGTGTTGAAATATTGATGAAAGCAAGTAAAAGTTTCAGGGGAGATTTCCCAGGTGCAGTTTTTTTTTTTTTTTTTTTTTTTTTGAATTCATTGCTTGTCTACAATATATTTAATGTGTGGTCAGTGTTTCTACAGTTCATCACGTTGGTGCACGTCCTGCAGCCAGTATTTGTAGACAGCCATGGGGTCTACATTCCAGTGCTTGTGGAAGGAGATGGCCTGCTGCAAGGAGACCAATGTCTCAGAGTAGTCATCCGGTCGAGCCTACAATATCAAAAACAAGCCCATATATGTGTCTGCAAAATGATTCATGTTTCACTTTTTTAGGAGATTCCCACTGCGATCAAGCAATTTGTCTGTTGCCCCGGGGTAGCACAGTTCAATATTCTGTTGAAATAACCTGCGCAGCCCACAGGCATCGGTTCTGTCTGTAAACCACCTACATTTAGAGAAAATAAACGTGAAGAGAGCACCGTGCAGAGCATCATTTGATACTGGATAAAGGTTAATCGCTTAAATCTGGCTCACATCAACTCTTGGAGCACTTGGGTCTTATTTAGTGTTATTCTTTGCTCATCTCAGCATGAGCAGGGCAACAGATGGCCCTGTAAAATGAGCAAACGTAGACACAAACCAGGTGAAAGTCTCAAGGATGATGTCCCTCAAAGTTATTATTTGGAATTTGAATCGTAGGAAATTAAAGGAAACTATGGCAGCTGTAAAATAAATGTGGTGGTGAACAATCAGCCCTTCTGGTTTTACTCTTTTAAAATATATCGACATGTTTCGGGGTAAGGGGACCAAATGTGGTTAAGGAAGCATTTGTGTGCGTGTTGGTCTCTACCTGGTGAAACAGTGGACTGTGTGTGATGGGAACGCGGAGGGAAGTGAAACACCTGCCCAGCACCATGTCATCGGGGGCATCATCAGTGTAGCAGCTGCAACCACTGGACAGCAGCCTGGACACCGCCCTCCGACTGAGCACCATCCTAACACACACAAGACACACATATACACCAATGAGGAATAACATTATATACCACCTTCCAACTTGGTGTTAGTTAGTGGAGGCCTTTGGGTCCTATGGGATGAGGGGAGGGATTTCTGTGGATCATCCCACAGACACTGGATCAGTTTGGGATCTAGTGATGGTGTCTGGTCTGGTCTTGGTGGGTGGTACATGTCTAGGTATCATCCACATGAATGCCAGGTCCAAAAGTTTCCCAGCAGAACACTGAATTGCCACAAGATGGTTCAATGTGATGTGTTGTGCTGCTTTTAACAGTGGTGCCTGTATTTTTCTCTAAATGTGTAAATCTGTTTGATATCAACATACCACACCTTAATTTAAATTGTAGTAATAATGTCAAACAATATAAAAAAATGGTCAATATGCCAAATTCTTTACGGTTCTTGTGACCTTTAAAAGGTTTCATTTGGCATTCTGATGAAAATTGTTCTGTAATTCAGTACATTTCATTCAGTATTGTCATTAAAGGTCACAGACCTTTAACACAAATAAAGTTATTTGATTTGCTTTCCTGCTGCATTGTTAAAAACCTGCATAGGTGCTTCACTCTCATTTTAACACAGTTGTGGGTTCAGATAAAGCAGAAACTACCTCAGATAAAACCTTAAGCCAAAGTTAAATTAAACCTTAAAGTTCAATGTCACCGACTTTAAAAACTAAAAAACTAAAAACTAAAAAAAAAAAAAAGCTTCCCTCGAGAAGAACTCCATAGTCTTCATTAAGTCACAGTGGTTTCAGTTGATAAATTCAGGCATTGTTATTAAGTCTGCTGGTAGTCATTTTGGAAATTTGATATTTCTCCTGAACTCACCCTGCCTCAGAATTTCAGATGTTCTTTTTTAAGAATGAGCAATCATCTTTGCAGAGACACTACACTTCTTTATTTTCTACATTGTAGATACGTACTGAAGATATCAATAAATGATGAAGCAAGATAAATGGAATTATGAAGAAAAGAAAAAAACTCTCGATATGTTTTATATTTTAGATTCCTCAAAGTAGCCGCCCTTTGTTGACAGTGCTGCAAACCCTTGGCCTTCTCTCAATGAGCTTCATGATGTATTCACCGGAAATGGTTTTCACGTTACAGGTGAGCCTTATCAGGGTTCATTTATGGAATTTCTTTCCATCTTAATGGGGTTGGGACCATCCGTAGGGTTTTGCAGAAGGCAGATTGCCACACAGCTGACATGTCCTATTTGACAGCTTTCATTACTTTCAGGACTGAAGGTCAGTCAGTCCGGAAAACTGCAAAAAAGTTTGTTCAGTTACAAAAATAATCAAGTGCTACGGCGAAACTGGCTCTCATGAGGACCGCCCAAGGAAAGGAGGACCAAGGGTCACTTCTGCTGCGGGGAATAAGTTCATCTGAGTCACCAGCCTCAGAAATCTTAAGTTTCTACATCAACTGTTCAATAGTACAATAGTACGGAAAACCGACAAGCAGAAGAGATTTGTTTGGGCCAAGAAACACAAGGAATTGACATTAGACCAATGGAAATCTGTGCTTTGGTCTGATGAGTCCAAACTTGAGATCTTTGGTTCCACCCGCCGTGTCTTTGTGCGATGCAGAAAAAGTGAACGGATGGTCCCTACATGCATGGAGGAGGAGGTGTGATGGTGTGGGGGTGGCTTTGCTGGTGACACTGTTGGGGATTTATTCAAAACTGAAGACACACTGAATTAGCATGGCTACCACAGCTTCCTGCAGTGACATGCCATCCCATCCAGTTTGCGTTTAGTTGGACCATCATTTATTGTTCAGGATAACGACTATTTGATGATAAGGGCTATTTGACCAAGAAGGAGAGTGCTGCACCAGATGACCTGGCCTCCATAGTCACCTGACCTAAACCTTGAACTCCTTCAAGACTACTATGAAGCTCATCGAGGGAATGCCAACTCTACTACTCTACTACCTCCATAGTTATAGTCTTTCACCTCCATAGTCTTTCATAGTTATGATGCCTTCAGTGAAAATCTACAATATGAATAGTCACGAAAATAAAGAAAAACCATTAAATGAAAAGCTGTTGACTGGTAGTGAACATGTTTGTGGGTTGAGCTGAATGACAAAGTACCACTAACTTCCAACCACAGTTAGTACCACTGGCACATGTTGTTGCTGTTTGGTGCCACTAACAATTAGTGAACAGTTAACATTTTTGCGTTCTACATTGACACATCAACAGCCTCACCCTCCTCCTCCTGTGGTGTAGCTGTATCCGTTCTGAACCAAGCCGTAGCCGTATCTCTCCCCGAGGCTCACTGCTTCCTTCGGGTCGTAGCAACGCAGCAGACGACGCAGCCGGGGCAAACTGTAGACGAGCGATGATCAGCAGACCAACAGAAAAAAATAAGTTTATCCTGATTGGAGTTCAGCCCAGGCGCATATGCACATGTACCAACTTAAATAAGTTTTATAAATCCAACTGGTTCCTGAGCAAGAGCAGAATTAAAATAAGCGAGCAAGTGAAGGGACCTGCACGGGCATTCATAAATGACATGACGAAAAGAGATTAAGGAACCCAGGCAAGTCTATGGCACTCTGAGCTGGAGAGTACAGGAAGTTACATTTAAATGCATTGCACTATATTTAGTCAGGTGCATTAGTTAAGACTTTTTTCTTATTTTCATTTAAGCTATACACTAGCAGTACACATTAGAAATTCCTAATCAGACCCACAGCATCAGCTATATATACAACAACACAGTTAAGGGGGAAAAAATATGACTTCAACCTTACAATGTCACAAAAGTGCATATTTATTTCCAGTGTCATATACGCTATGCTCATGCATTAAATTAATAGTAGGTAAAACCAAAAGGTTACCTGATGAGAGTATCATCATCAACGATGAGCAGCCAGTCAGTCTTTGGCACAGCGCCACTCATGAAACGCCTCAGGATAGCAAAAGTCTTCCCACAGTGTCCTTCAGGAGTAAAACACACAGACAAAAAAAAAATACATTCAAGTAGCTGATCTGTTGTCGAGAAATATGGAAAACACAGTGGATATTATACATGTTACACACCAGCATTTAGCTGAAACCTCCTCTTAGTTTAAATGCTTGTTAGTGTGACACAGAAAGCAGCGAAAGGGGAGAAGCGAGCATTCGAAATACTACGGGGAATAAGAGGAAAAAAAATAGATGTAGTAGAAAATGAGACACCCAAGTCAATCAACAGTACAACACATAGGTATATACATGAAGACAGGAGGAGGCAGAGGCATCCCCTTTTGCTTTCATTCCCCTGAGCATACGATTAATGAAGCGCTTTAACAAAATGAATAAAAGTTCATAGGATATCCACCTACAAGGACAAAGATGCTCTTTGCTAGCTGTGAGCATTGGTGGATGCACCTCCTGGGCATTTCTGCCTGGTTCATCTCCGACTATGTTCGACTGCAACATTGTAAACCAGGAACCTTCACTGATGTTTTGCTCCTTTAATCCCGAACTTCATGAGGTGGTGGAGCAGCATTAGGAACATACCTCTACCACCCCTTGCAGCCAGCCCCCTGATTTATCTATATTTTGCCCTTATTTTTTATTTTATTTTTTTAAGCAGGAGCTTTTTTTTTTGCACTGCAATGTTTTTGAAAGCATATCTCAGCTTAGAGCTTGTGATCAGAAGACACTTCAGGATCCGCTGGGTGAACGATCCTTTAGCCAGTCTCCTCTGAAGCAAAACTGAGGTGAAAACTGCTAAGGGTATTTATTATATGTGGGCACTGAAAAAAAGTAGCTTAGCCTCTTTTGGTGCATCCTACACATCACAGCTTGCCGGTTACAGCTCTTCTCTCACATCTACAACTTATGCGCTGTTCCCTCTTTAAAACCAAACATTGCCGTAATACTTGACTGATGAGGGGGATGTTCTTGCTGTCTGCCGGGAAAAAGAAGCTGTCTTTCCTGACTCATTTCCAGGTTGAAAAGGACTGTGGGTCTTGGCTTGTTTTTATTTTCATCCATTCAGCAGCTACTCAAGCCTTTTCAGTAGTCTGGGGGTGGACGCTGAGCTCCGTAGGGGTTGGAGTTGTTGACCTGACTGTGATCTGACTCCTCAGACCATCTGTCCTCCACCAATTAGGGTACTGTGTAAAGGATGGAAGTGATGGACCAACCACATTCTATCTTTTTCTCCATCCATTGCCAGGAAATTGAGATCTCCTGGAAGACCTGGAATTTGTCAGAGTAATTAGTGACTTGACTGGATCCATGCCAACATTCAGAAGCAATAGCAATAGCAATAGCGATGACCTGGTGCATAAACACTCGTGGAATACAGCCAAACTGTGTGGAAGTTAGATGTGCTTCACTGTCTGATTTGTTCCCAGTCCATGGGCTAGGCAACAGGAAGAAATAGAGAATTAAGAAAGGCATAAAAGAATGTAGGGGAAAGGCTATAAGACAGAGGAACGGCACAGAAGTTGGGTCAGAGGATTTTATGGGAAGAAGAGTAGAATGAAGGAAGAGATGGGAGGTGTGGTTGTCACTTTATCTGCTCTGTTGTGTGGATAGACTCCAAAATGCATGAGACGGAGTGACACAGGCGCATCTGTGATGTAATCAGGGGTATATCAGATGAGAATAAAACCAATACCAAGACAAAACTGGTGCCTCTCCGACTGCTGCTAAAACTTTCCTGTTTCATAGTGCAGTTATTGTATTTCGCTCGAGTGCCTGTAAAAATCAAGTGCTATCTCTTCACCGGAATGAGAAATTGCTTTGCAGTTATTGAATTGATTTTGTTGGACTCCCTTGTCTTCTGATTTGTATGTCCAGCAACTGTGGTGCACTCCAGGTGTGTGAGGACAGAATTTACGAGCTTTATACCTCAGTCCTCGAGAGGTAAAATGACTTTCCATCTCCTGTGAGCTCACATTAGGAGCTGTGCTTCTTTCAGATTGCGGAAAAGTTTTGGAAACATCATCCATATTACCCTCAGACACGTCAGATTAGCATGGTAGACAGGGAGACGAACCACTATCTGACAGTCGGGGATATTTTATGTGGTGTTTGGGGGCAGAAGAAAGACATGAAGAATCAGCTTAAACTGCTTCCTCTTGTTTTTCATTCTCAGCACGTTTGTCACTTTTCATTTCAGCAACTGAGTGCAATACAATGAATGCCTTCCGAACGGCTCACATTTAAATGATCTCACCACCCACTGAAGTGTGCCAATTTTTCACTTCCCTTTTCTTTGCACAGTCAGATTTGTTCTTGTCCACACAAATCTCCTGAGATCCAAAGGAAGTATTTTCTGAAGTTGTGTCTCTGGGAAACACACAAAACCACACTGGCTGAAATATGCTTGATTTCTCACTAGGGCTTTTAGATCATCCATCTTACTGTTCAGCTCACAGCAAAGAGGATGCACGGCTTATATATCTTCCCCTCCATCAGTCTCTCTTTTTCCTAGTCATCTTATTACTCATCTCGATCTTCCAGTTCTCCTCCTCTGAATTTTGCCGGAGTAGTTGTTGTTCTGGTCACTAGTCTGTCTGGCTTCAGCGTGGTCATCTGGTCATTGGTGTGAACGATGTTAGTTGTTACAGTTGACACGTGCAACAAAGTTACCACACTTTTTAGTTATCAACATAAAAACAGAATAAAATGATGGTTATCAAAGACAGAGGGGTCATTAAAATGTTAAGAATCTTTGTCCTATTGGGAACCTTGATCTTGTATCGATGTCTGATAACATGCTCGAACGACTGACTTGCACACATTCATGTCAGCATTTGGAGATCTCAAGCTCCACATCACCTATAGGCAACTTGTCTGCTACCATCTACCAACACATTTTCAATCTGCATCTTGTGTCCCAACACCATTTTAGACTTCTTTGCCATTTGATCTGGCCGATTTGATCACATAAAAGACTGGCGTGAACACCACCAGGACATGTTGGGATCACATTTTAGAGATCCGAACTCTGGCCACATTTCTTGGTGGTCTGGGTCCCATCTATCTGCATTCCCTTTGGTGGTGTGAACGCATTGCGTCTTGAGAATTTATGAATTGAACGAGGTGAGAGGTGGTGGACCGGGTCACAGACTTCAAGTTCCTTGGTCTGCACATCTCAGGAGACTTGGACTGGACTGGACACATTATTAAAAAAGGCCCAGCAGCATCTTTTTTTCTGAGAACACTAAGGAAGATGGGCCAAAGATCCGTAGGGATCCCATTGCCTCCTCTGGTAGACTCAGACAAACTTATGTGCAATGACCATTAATGTTCTTCTTCTACTTCTTCTTTAATATAAGTACACGAGTGTGATTCCATGTTAATTATTGATCCTGCCAAGGATACTGCGGGACTAGCCCACGCTTGTAGCCTACATCGGTCCAGTCAGGTTAATTTTTGTTTCCGCTTCCTGCTTCACTTTCAACAATGGCGACTGAAACTTGCACAGAAAATTCATACCTCCTGAGTTAACCTTTGCTCGATGTGTTCTGTCTTTACTGAACAATCAATCTGAAAATTGCAGATGGAGAAGCAGCCGAAAATACTGAAGTGGAAACATGCAAGTGGACCAATCACAGCTTTTGTGTCTGCGATGTATAGTTACATTTCTGGGGCAGTGCCCGTCAGACTATGGTACTAAGGTCTCTGTAGGGACCACAGCTACGTTGTCAATTTGACACACAAGCCTAAACCATCTATTATATGAGATTTCTGCAGGTCAAACTAAAGTCCGGGCAGACATCAATAAATAATAACTTTACACTAAGTGTTCCTAATTAAGACTTAGATGGACTTTAATGATCCACAAGGGAAATTAATTCATCAAAGTAGCTAAGTTGTTACAAAAAGATGAGCTGTTGTACAGCTGGATGGAGTCTGGTATAAAATAAGTTCTGTAGTGTTCATTATGGCAGTCTGCTCGAGAATGAGCTCCTCTGACCCTCTAATACTTGGTGAAGTGAATGGGATGGATTGTCCATAATGGAGAGCAGTTTATCCAGTGTCCTCCTGTCCCTTACTGAGACAAATGACTCCAACTCCCTACCAATCACATGTCCAGCCATCCGGATCAATTTGTTGATCCTACTGATGGTACTACTCCCCCAACAGAGTAGAAAGACTCAGT
The DNA here is from genome assembly GCF_022458985.1 of Mugil cephalus. NCBI lineage: Eukaryota > Metazoa > Chordata > Actinopteri > Mugiliformes > Mugilidae > Mugil > Mugil cephalus. The sequence goes on along the minus strand of NC_061784.1, from coordinate 13,098,752 downwards.
AGACTCAGTAACTAGTAACTCACTGCACACACTGAAAGACCTGAGCTTCCTGAGAAAGTAGAGTCTACTCAGACCCTTCTTGTACACAGCATCACTGTTGCATCACTGTTGTCCACCGCTGTTCTCGGCAGCAGTAGATATCCGTTAGGGACAACCGCTGTTAAAATATTCTACTGCTCCCCAGATGTTTGGGGTTTATTTGCATACAGAGCATGAAACTGAGATCGGAACTGTAGACGCAGGTTAATGCCGGATCTGAACACACGTCCATAAAAGTGGTCACTTGCAATCGAACAGCCCAGATAGGACCTTAATGCAAGGTCTGAACCTGTCCAAGATCTGCAACTTTCTTTCCCAGCTCTTTTCGGCACCTAGATCTGAAATTCAGTAATCAGTAAATCAGTAAAGCTCACCTCTCTCAGTATTGGGCAATCCCAGACTGATTGTGGGTATGGAGGGATCAGTGGTATCGCTGTAATACTCTAAAAACCCAGCGTCTTTCTCCCAGGTTGCCTTCACGATTGGTACTGCAGGGACAAAGGGGAGAAGGGTATAAAGAGAAATGACCGGGGATCCAAATTTAAGACACATACAGTGCTCTGGTTACTGAATCACAGCTTGATAACTGCCAGAACTTCTAATTATAAACGTCTACCACTTCACACCAGGAGGGAGAAAAAAATGTATTCAACCGTCTTCAACCAAGACACTGGATAATTACATGATCCGTCGCTGCAGTTTGATCTAGACATTGCAGCAACAAAATAATTGTTCCAAATTACAGCTTACTGAAACTAAATTAAATTTGATCCACAACAAGTGGGACAAATCTTGTATTCATTTATTCTGAAACACATCCTTTAATTAATCAATTGAACAGAGCACACGGTGACACCTTGCTATGTAATCCTAATAACCTGAATTTAAAGTAACAGCCAAATTGCAGAAAATTTAATCACGCACCCTTCTTTCCACTTTTCATTATGTTTATTGCTTTAACAAAAAACAAAAACTGGTCCATAACCACCGGCTCATTTTGACCTTAAAACAGGCAGTGTTTTGGATAATTACACAACCATTGCAATTTCGGCAGACAGTCTAGATGAGTCTGTGAATTTAAACAGGTAATTTTTACCTGACAGGTTAACTGAGACGGAACGACTACGACTGTTTAGCCAGCAAACTAAAGAAAGGCAGCGAAAAATATAAGGAGTATAGTGAAACTTCTGCAGCTAAATGTCCTGCAATCTCCATTTTAGTTTTACTCTCATAATCATCTCCCTCTCTCTTTATAGAGATCATCATGGCAACCAAAAACTAACAACACCATCAGAGGGTGCTTCTACACTTCAGTTCTGAAACGGGAGGCGTTTAGTCACCAGGTCTGATCATTTGTGCTGGTGTGAAGCAGCAATAGCAGTCTGCTCCGGAACAAATCAACCACATGTTAGGCTAGAGACCACCTCTGGAGGTGTTGTGCAGGAGCAGTGTGCCACATTTTCTATACGTAGCCTAGAGGCGCGCTTACACTGACAACGATGTTCTTGCGCAAAACGTTGGTACATGAACCAAAGAGCAGCAGCAGATCCCAGTCCCCACACTCTGCTGCTGATGTGCTATTTTCTGTTTATCCAATCCAATTTTCCAGCAAAACTATGATGAAACACAAAAGTCTAAATGTAGATGTGAAATCACACCAAAACTTAAAAGAGCAATTACTTTTCCACTTTTCACTACAGAAATACAGTAGATGACAATGAGGTAAGTGGAGAAGTAAGTACTACTTAAAAAAAACTCTTCTAAACTAAACTCTATTATTTGACAGCAGTAGTTGAGTGACACTTTAGATTTACATTAACCCTTATGTGCTGTTGGGCGGCAAGAACAGCTATGAGGGGTTTCTTTTTCCTCGTGAGTTTCACCTTATAGCAGCAAGTGGAATGATTTCGCATACATTTTGAAAATATGATTTCAACATTTTCAATAGGTCAATAATCCATTGTTCAAATATTAAAAAAAAGATTAAGCATGCCAAATTTGAACTCTTCTGACCAGGAGAAATCATCAGCATTGTAAAATGCATTGTTATTTAGTGTAATTTCTGTGCATTCAAAAAATGTAGTTATAGTGGGAGTCAATGGGGCAAAAACAGCCACGAACAGCACAATAGGAGATTTAATGAAAATCTAATGTTGCACAAAAACTAATTTTGCAAAAAAAGTCAATTACATTACTAATGTAAGACTGTGATAACAGGTAAAAAAAAATAAATAAATCCCCTGTTCCAATCATTTTTTATATTGAAAATGGGTCATTTTGTGTATTTTTCCCCATGTCAGTGACTTTAAAAAAAACAAACAAACAAAAATAGAAAAACAGTTAGCGGCTGTTTTCACCCACAAACTGTACAAAAGGAAGTTATTTTTAACGGTACACAAGGGTTAATAAAATGTGTTAAAACAGATTTTCAGTCTTTCAATCTTGCGACTCCAACCAATAAACAAAAATCTAAACCATTAACTGTATATATAGAGTTAAAAGTGGCTCCATTTCAGCCAGCTGTAACTTCTGATAAAATATTATGTAGACTGGCACGTTTTTTTTTTTTTTTGTTTGTTTGTTTTTTTTTGCTAAATTAGTATTTGAATTTTTGGGCGCATTTTACTAATTATACTGCTGATTATTTGCATAAATTGGAAATGTAAGGCCATAAAATATTTTTTTAGTTCATTTATTCCACATTAATGTGTTGATGATACACATAATGAATGATACACTCACTTCGTTCCGAGTGGAATTTTTGGCAAGTTTTCACTGCGACAAATACATCGTTCTTCGACACTGGATCCCCCTGGGGAAGAAGAGAAGAGAAAAGGTATAAACTATGGGGTCAAATTTAGACAGGGGTGTACTGTCTGTTGGCTGAAATCTGTAGTTTGGTCTGAACTTCATTTGATCTTTGAACACCACTGATGAAGAGGCCGTAGAATTTGAAATATCTTCAAAAGTAGTACTGCTTCACACTAATGTTTGGTTCTTGTCATAAACCCAATCATGTTCTGTCATAAGAAAGAATATATGCTTCATGACGTGAGCTCCAAACACAGGGTCTATCTTGCTTTACTCGATATAAATCTTGCTTTAATACTCCAGAAGAGCAAAAAATAAAGATTCTATGAATCCGTCCAGTCTCTCAGACGACCGTGTGCCCACTTTCTTTCTCATGTCATTTACTTTGAAAAGCACCCATTTGTATTTGCTCTGTTCCAAGTCAGCAAACAAATGCTGCAGTCATCCTTCATCCCACTGTGCGGGGAGCTGTCTACTTGGTTTCCGATTAGCCTCCAGTCTGACTCAGCTCAGTCATCCTTGCAGTCCCACGGGATCTTTCTATTTGTATTCCTGTAGAACAGACCTTGGCAGTGGCACCGTGCTTAATGCGCTCACTGTTTGATATTTATAACTCAGCAGCTGGACACCTGAGTTATGAATGTGGTTAAGAGTGATTACCGAACGCTTCAAGGATGACTAAAAAATGTCTGTGCTCATAGCTGACAGCTGAAACTAAATAAAAGAAATAGCTCACCGGTTTTGGCACATAATCAATGATCTGAGGTAACTGCCGGAGACAGTCTAACAATAACAAGCTTCAAAATACATTTTTGCTGATGTGAGTTCAGAAATACCATCATTCGCTTTTTCGGCTATTGATTAAAAAAATTATCTGAAATGAGCAGATGTCATTGTAACCTCATTCAGTGGCAATATACACCCACACTCAAATACACAATTTAATCACCCTGTGCATTTAGCCAAACATCCAAGATTGGATTTTCAAGCCAGTATAACGACACAAAGAACATAAATAAGAGCTTTACATACACAGTTGGGCATGTAGTTTGTAAATGAGGTAGCACAGTTGTCGTTCGGCTCAGTGCAAAACTCTGGAACCGCCGTCAGCCGTGGACCATTTCCTTCCTCCCAAATATACAAGGCAACCTAAACAATGACAAACATGAAGACAAACAAAGCGCATTACACGGCTAAGGCCACAATTTGCAGTATTTGACTTTTCTGTTCATGTAAAGTAAGCTGAACCTTCACAAAAAAAGTTGCAAAAATACAGAAGTTACATCTCTTACACGCTGAGATGTGCAGCTAACACTGGAGCTGTAATGACACGATGAAATTAGCCAGCGTGGGAATTCATTAAACAGAGACCAGGGCAGCGCAGTCACTACACAAGAGCATTTCTTTGCTCTCCGACCTCGAATCCAGACAGCAGTGTCAGTATTTGGACTAGTGACTAGTGGCTTTGGACTGATGAGTTTTGTCAGGAGCTTGATTGGTGGTCAGAGTCTGAGAGCAGCGGTTGTGTCCTCATCACTGTTTTTCAGACAAGAACTGAACAAAGACTCTCTAGAGACTCTCTAGAGAAGATGCTAATGGATAGCATGGCTGCACCGCTTTCCAGTGCAAGTTGCGAGCAGCTTGCTTATGCACACACACAGAGCTCTAACTCAGTGTGACACCAATTACAATTACAATTACAATCAGCACAATTAAGGGTGAAATCATACTCAACACAACACATCCTAATTAATGGCAGAATGTAGTAAACAACACATTTCATGATTAAATAGCTTATTTATTCCCCTATTTCATGAGAGGAAATCTGAAAAGTTGAAGCTAGAACTTGTAGTTATTATTTATTTAACAAAGGGATTCATTAACATTAAATTGTCTATGAACCCTTTAAGACAAATTAAAGGATTCGGGATTAATTAATGGATTAACGGAATTCTTTGTGAGGACGTCCCATGACGCAATGCATTTCTCGGCCCTTAATGGGACTTTTTCAATTACATACCAAACCCTAACCCTTACCCAAGTCCAAACCATAACCTAATCATAACGTTCACCCTCAGACCAAGTCTTAAGCCTCAAACAGCCTTTTAAAGTAGTGATAAAACTCAAACTGGTCCCTAGTTTGTGCAAGAACACACACACACACACACACACGCACACACACACACACACAGCTGAATCCATGTACATTTATTTAAATGGTTTCGTTCTCAAAGTTTTTTTCTAAGTCATTTAAGAATTTCAAAGGGGATGCACTGTTCAAAGTTTAAGACTAACGTTATGCATTTCAATGATGCCAGTTTCTTCTCAGTTCATTTACAGGAGGAGTAACGGTCTGAATTAATTGCCTGCGCTGGGTAAAGTAAACACACAACTTTACTTTGACTTTGAATTTACTCAAAAGTCAAATGTTTAAACACTAAAGATGGGATAAAAACACCCAAAACTTAAAGAGTGAACTGCTGCTTCTGCTGCAGCAAAAGAGCGTAGCTGACTTTTCATTGTGCATATTCAGCCCCCTCTCCACACACACACACACACACACACACACACACACACACACACACACACACACACACACACACACACACACACACACACACACACACACACTCACACACACACACACACACGTAGACCTTTAGCAATGGTAACATGATAACAGATCTATCAACAGCTGTAGGCAGGAAACACCGCAGGGAGTCAGGAGAGCTTTTCAGCTAAAGACTAGTCAGTCACCAGGGGAAAGCTGTCTATCATTATGAAATACCTGAGCATATTTGCTCAGCAGGCAGCCGGAAAGAGGACACGGTTTGTCAAGTTTCACAGCAGTCGTAGCGGTGAACAGTAGAACTGAACAAGAAACACGAATTATCACAGCAATTATCTTGTTACAGCGACAGACAGGAGATGACAGATGAAACGGATTCACTGGAAATTGTTTCAAAGTACCTCGTGTTTTAAGTCGATGGTAAACTCTGACTTGAGGCTGCCGTGTTGGATCCGCTCAGACAGCCTGAAAAAACATGAAACAGAAATGCGAACTTTCCAATATCACATATAAGAACGTTCATTAGCGAGTTATAGTAGTTGTTGAGTGTTGTTGCTTTCTATACTGTTTCTTTTCTCTGCACCTTCTTGTTTTTTTAATATGATGTTTTTTTTTGTATGTTTGTTATTATGTGTTTTTTTTTATATACCGTCTTCTTTTGCTCCTTCACAAAGCCACAGATGTGATGACTAACTTTCAAGCTACCGCGCGCAATTACAATAAATGCATTCCGGGACGCTTATGTGAGCTAACAAACAGCCAGATTACAACAAAGCAATGTCTTTATTGACTGAATTCTCAGAGGTAGCAGAACCCAAGGGTGAAAAACACAACAACTAGCCATACTAACCTAATTAAACACATAGTAAAAATGGATATTTAAATGTGCAATACCTGTCTCTACACTGATTGATAGTTTTCCATATTGGACAAGTCTTAAAAGTAGTTTCATTTTCCCAAAATACTTTGATACTATCCGTCTATTTTTGCATCCTGCTGTCCACCAGAATGAATACTGCGTACAGTATAATACACAGGACGGACAGACAGATACTTTATTGATCCTGACTGAATACGAACCTTTGCTGTAATGGCGCACTGAGAGCCCAGCCTGCTGCAGGGTCAGGGTAACCAAAAGAACTGGGGTCTTCAGAAAAGGCGTAGTGGTGAATGATGGAGGGCTCGTCGTCATGGAGACGTTTACCCAAAAACCATTCCTGTAAATGTGGATCACAGTGATAGAGATAGTTATTTTGACCCATTTTGTTTAATATGCACACGAAATAGATCACCATCATGATGTTCATACAGCACAAAAGCATGAAGATTGTCTAATATAGAATGACTCAGGGTGTGTGTGTGTGTGTGTGTGTGTGTGTGTTTGTGTGTGTGAATCTTACTTCTTGGACTGGGTATCTCTTGAGGACCTGCAGCAAAAGAGGGAGTGTGACTGTGGTTTCCTCCTCCATGAAAAAAAACCAGGACGCCATTTGGCCGTACGTGGCAGAGAGACTGGAAAGATCCACAAGAAGCCATTAGCTTTATGCCTCTCTTTCCCCACAGAGGAATCATTAAGGCTAAATTAAATCGCACCTCATTGAATTTGATTCAATTGATTTGTTTATTATCTCTATATGTGTGCTCAAAACTCACCGCGGAAGCGCAGGGAGGATACTCCAGTCTCCCTCATACTCTGACAGCTCATGGAGAAGAACAACAACTGGAAGTCCCTGCATGAAATTAACATTTTCAAAAGCGTATTTAAATCAGCTCTCTACTATCCTGCAGTCACATTAAAAATACAGTAGGAAAATATTCTGAAACATTTATGAAGAGTACAAACTCTGTGACTGCGTCTGCAGAGTGTTTGCTACTTGGATATCGATTCAATGGTACTAGACACAACAGGTCCCGAAGTTAAAACACAGCTGAGTCAACACATGTCTGTTATTTTAAACAAACGCCGAATCCCATAAACTTCATGAAGCTAAGATTTAGTGCAGGACTCTTAGCAGAATGCATTCATTCTCAGTAGTGTACCTAATGAATTGGCATGTGAGTATACTGTTCAAATCCATTACCCACCTGTACTGTACTAAAAAAAAAAAAAAAGAAAAGAAATGTGCAGCGTTAAATGTAAAAGGTGCAGAAAGATTTTCATTATTTTGTGTGAAATTAGTTATATTAAGCTTAGTGCAGAGGTTTCAAAACTAAGTGTGTGGTACTCTCCAGATGTTCACAAGCTACAACTGAGCAATCATGAGATAAATAACGAAGCAAGAAGGTCAAAAAAAAAACAAAAAACAATCTAGTGCTACACCAATCGTTTCCTTTTTGTTGATTATTTTACTTTTTTCGGCTTTAAAATGTCACTTAAAGAAACAAGCTGCACAAACGTGTTACAAACTCCAGAGACTTGACGAACAATATCGTCTCTGAAATCTTGAGTCAAAACTAAGTATAAAGGGGCATGAAAATACAACATTTAAGTCTGGACGTCCCATCCTGACCATCTAAACACAGACGGTGAACAAGATTATTTGACAGCACAATGACAGCTTAGATGAAATGGGCCTGACACTCACAAATGATCTACTGCATATACCTGGATATATGCTGATATGTTTTTGGCCTTTTGTACCTTATTCGATAGCTGTCAGTGAAGGGAGAGAGGAGGTAATGGGGTGAGAGAGATGGGATGGCACGCAGCAAAGGGCGCAAGATGGAATCAAACCCAAGCCCCTGGTGTTTATGCTCAAGCAGGTAATGCATAGCAATGCCCCAGCAGTGTGGAGTTTTGCACAGTTTTGATTATAGTTTTGACAGCTGCAAAATGGGAACAAAACAAGAGGAAGAGTTGTTACTGTTGTAGGTTTCGCTCCTCAACCAAGTGACTCATAAAGGAGGATTGACAAATCTCCTCCAAGTAGCTATTCATAGCACAGATTCAGACACAATCAGAGGTAACTGTAACTACAGCCAAAAATAAGTAGGAGTCTGTTGCTTCTTTAGCGTCTAGGTAAAAATCAGGTCTTTCCATGAGTTGCATGCATTGTTACTTCCACAACTGCGTGACCACAAATTAATGGTCTTTGATTTAAGTGAATTAGGAAGTTATTCCCTGCTGCAAAAGTCTCTTGAAAAAGGTGAAATAACACCAATATAACTACATTGATTTTTAGAGGAATGTGCGACTAGATAATATGCAACCAGCCATTTAGCTCACAATTTAGCTCTCTAATTTAAAATATGCCAATAATGTACAAGTTTATTAGGCACAGCCGGTATACCTTTAGCTCAGCTTAGCATAAGGATTGGACACATAAATCACAAAAAACTGTCACCTTTTACACATTTAATTAAACACTCAAACCATAACCTTTTAATTATTCAGCTTTAGAGGCGATAGTATCTGCCTAATATTGTGTAGGGCCCCTTTTTAAAATGAGCCCTTAACCATTGAGGCACGGACTCCACTAGACCTCTGAAGGTGTGCTATGGTATCTGGCACCAAGAAGTTAGCAGCTGATCCTTTAAGTCCTAGAAGTAGCGAGGTCGGGCCTCCATAAATCAAACCTGCTTATTCAGGCCTTCTTAAAGAGGGCACTGCCATGAGGGAATACCATATTCTTGAAAGAGTGTACGTTTTTAGTAGGTGGTCAAAGTAAGATTCTGAATGGCATAACCCAAGGTCTCACAGCAGAACACTGCCCAAAGCATCAAACTGATTCTGACAAGATACAAACCTGGCAATTTGTCTTTTGGATGGGCCAGTATTCGCTATCCCACATGCGTCAATGAGCCTTGGACGCCCTGACATGGGTTCACTAAAGCCACTTTGACATTGAACAAAAAAATCAGGCTTTGCTCGGCTTCTATGTGAACAGGAATGCTGCGTCGTCCTTCTAATTTACATGATAACGTTGATGTACCTGCTTGTCACATTCTGATTGTGTCACTGGACGGCCTGTCAGACTGTGTCATTATAGGAGCTCCAGGGCTGCGAGCAGCACAAAAACAGAGTAAAGTTTTGGTCTATTCCCATAGAGACCAATATCTGTCAATCAAACAAATCAAATGTGTTGTTACACCATCGTTAATGCAAGTGCATAGGTGAATTAGCCTTACCTCATTTTCGGGAAATCATACCAATCGGGGAATGCATGTGTGACTGTGTTTACATACAGCTTGTATTGCGATATGGCATACTTTTTTTTAATTGATCATGGTAGCACACCAAAAAAATACACCATGCTGTCCATTGTTTACCTCATAGTGTAGTGTACTTAAATGTGTAATGATGACGTTGTTGACATGATGGCATATGAGAGGGAGGAAAAAACAGGCATGCAGCTCTCACAGCAGGAGGTCAGACCTGGGACTTCTGGTGATGTGAAAGAACACCAAAGGCTGGCCGACCCAGGTCTGAAAATCCCGTGTCAACCCGGTATTTCCGGAGGTATGAGATTCACACTAGCTATTACAATCTGGTCCTTGTCAAAGATAGATAGATCCTTTATCGTATTTAAAGGAAATTTGTTGTCACAGTACAGAGCACAGTATATGCACACACAGATACCTATACAAGATAGCACCTGCACACAGTTACACCTGGTATTCTGTTTAGTGTCTCTATGACAGAGGGGACAAAACTCCTACCACAATGTACCCGTTTCCAGGCCAGGGATCTTTATCTGCAACTAGATGGGAACAGTGTAAAGAATGGGTAGAGAGTGGGTCTGGGGTGATGATGCGAACTCTACATGTGATTGCACAGGGAGGCCAACGATTTTTGGAGGCATTGTGTGTAATGTGTACGAATCTGTTCCAATTGGATGCAGTTAACAATGTGAAAAACAGGGGTTGAATTATACTTTTGTACAGCAACAACAGAAGGTGGGTGGGGGTGCCCACAGGAAGTACTTTGAGTTTGCGGATGGCAGAAAGTCTTTGTTGGCAGCGTTTGTAGATGTAAGTCCAATATACTTGTGGCAGTCCAAGGTCTCAGCATTATTGATACAGGTATGATTGTGGGTGGTGCTGTGTGTCCTGGATTGTTACTGAGCAATTCTTTAGCCTTTGCTACATTCAGATGCAGGTAATTGTCCATGCACCTGCCACCTGTATGAAGTGGGAAATGGAGTCTTGATAGCCTTAGAGAGTTATTGTCATTAAAGAGTGCAAGCAGGGGGGATGTTGAGATGGGGGAGTTTCCTGATCATCTGGTTGTGTTAAAAGCAGACCGGAAATCAATGAAGAGTCTGGTGAAGTTATCGGGTGATTCCTGGTGCTGTAGGAGGGAGTGAAGGAGGCATGCCACAGCATCCTCAGTCCCCCTTTTGGCCTTACAGGCAAACTGATGGGAGTCCAATTGCAGTCTGACAATTGGAACTATGATGTTGAGCACCATTTTCATTATGGTATGACAGTGGATGTTATCCACTGGGTGGGCATGGATGCAGTGCTGTAGGTTTCACAGAAGATAGAGTGAAGAATGGGTGATAGCTGCAAGGCACAGTCCTTGAACACCCATCCCTGGATACCTTCTGGCCCCAGAGACTTGCTCGGTTTGCACCGGTTCAACTGATACTGTACACTTTCCACTGTAAAGGAAGCATGGAGTGCTGGCTTCATGGTGGGTAGATCTTTCAGTAGTGCCCTGCATTCATCTGAGCAGTTGGTGCAGTCAAAAGGTTTATGAGTGAGGCAGGGTCAGTTATTGCAGAGCATGTGGGTTTTGGGTTATATATATATATGTGAATGGGTCTGTTACTGTAAAGTGCTTTGAGTACCAACAGGTAGGTACCATTACCATTCAATGAGTTAATTATGGCTATTCTCTTTATCTACCATAATGTTATGGCTGATGTGTGTATACCTCAATGCTGGCTCTGGATGAGTGCAGCGTCCACCAATACTGCCACAAAGACATTTCTTGGGGTGGGCTGCCCATTAAACTTGTCAATTTAAGAGAGGAACATTTTCCCTCTCAAAGGTGGCTCTTGGTTGTCAGACTTTAAATTCAGGCCCAAGTCCCTGAACTTGACAGGAGTCTTTTCAATTGCAGCTCCAGAAATTGCAGACGGCCTTGGAAATGCTTGGTCAGATAACGGTACTAAATTGCATCATGTAAATGATGTCACATTGCATTGTGGTAGCTTTAGTCGTGACAAACTGACAAACACATTGTTGAGAGTGAAGATTCTGAAGGTGTAATAGGTTTTTCAACCATTTCTTGAAGGTGGTGCGAAGCAGGTGAAAGGCCAAATGACAGCTCTGTAACAATAAGGCTGAAAGATGAAGCACTGGCATTGACATCTCAGATTAAAAGTCAGAAATTAAAGCAATAAACAAATGAATGTGATGTGATAACTGCAGTGACATGATGACTACAGCTGTGTCACTACTGAATGTCAAAACCCATTAAATGTCACCACACAAATGAGAAAACAAGCTGTCAAGATGCCAGAGTCTTAGCCACTTTTAATCCCCGCCTTCACTCTAAATAAATGTCTGGTTTTACATCAGTGAAAAAAAAAAAAGGATTACGCACACCTTGCCCCCATTCAAAGAAACCTGCTACAATCAAGGTCTGTTTGGCTGTGATGAACATCAAATGCACCCATCAAAGCCACACACAGAGTTGATTGTACACACATGCATTCAAATGTGCTATTTATAAAATATGGAGGATAATGATGAGAGCTTTCAGAGGACACGGTAACCCTTTCCACAGCATGCGAGTCTGGCTTTGGATTGATTTTAAGATTTGAGATAACCTTAAAGAATCTCCATTCAGAAAGATTTTTTCCCCATTCTGCCGGTGTGCATAGGAGTCACTTCATTTGTGCTTCTCTTCAACATAGTGGATGTCTCTTTTCAACTATTTTCTTTCGTGAAATCGGGGCTCTTGTGATAAAAAAAAAAAAAAAGATACAAATAATAAAAATACTGAAGAAATGCTCGTCCTGTAATAAAAACAATCCAACAACGATGGAGTAGTTCTTTTTCAACCAACATTTATTTGGAAAATACTACAGTCCTTTACTTCTTTTTCTAAATGTATTATTCCTACTCTTTTCCTCGTTGCAGTAAATCAAAATATAGATAGCAGTGCCTTTGCAAACCTTTAAGAAGTGTATTGAGGCTTCCTCTCTTAGGATCCTTTCTTCTTATAGACGTCCACAAAGTGCTCCACATAATGCCACGGGGGACTGATTCCTAATCCCACCAATCTGAATGTGAGTACCTTTGAGTTAAAGCTGTGAATATGCATTTGATGTTCCTATTTTTTATATATATATATATAACTGTAACATTGCCCTCTCTTGAGAATTGTGGAAGCCTGTTCATTTATTTTTATTCACACCTCTTACGCTCTTCTCTCAAGACACAACTCTACAACATAGACAACCTACATAGACAGATACTGATGTTGACTTAGCACATGTTTAATCATTATGGTGAATATTGTTCTTTTCCACACTAATGATGGTCTAAAAACAATGTGAAATGCTGAATGAATGTGATGAAGAATTTCTATATTCCTTCAAATAGCTATGTGGCAAATAAAACGTACTGTCCTCAACTCCCTTCTTCCTCATGTTTTATTCCGCTTCATTTGAATGAGAATGTAACAGTAAATCAATAGTTACGTTGCAGTGATATTGCAAACCTTTAAAGAGTGTCTGCAGAATTCTTGCAACTATCTCCAAAAACTGAAAATGGCTCTTCATAAAACCTCAAACATTCCCACAAAGACATCTGATCTGGTATGTTTACATCTCTAAGAAACCGCCTCAATTATCGACCTATGAGTCGTGTACATTGCAGAGAAGTCTATCAAAAATATACAGTATATTTTTTCCCTTTACTCCTTGTTGTAAGTTTTGTTGGAGCTCATTTATAAGAGAATGTAACTATAAACCAAAACATCAATTGCATTTTACCCAGAAAACACGGGCTCATATGAAAGCGTACACTAAATAGTACTTAGTGTATGCTGCAGTATCAGCCTGTAGGGGTGTTGAGTAATGACTACTTCACAGTTTATTGACGTTCCCATCAGACATGCACACCCTCACGGAGCACCACGATTCATTGTGTCGCGCACAGTATGATGCAACATGTTGCAGCGTGCAAGTGAAAAATTTACAGCCATAGTGACAATTATATTATCGAATACGTTATATGAATAGGAATATCAATAATATTACCACCAACTGACATGAAATCGGTCTAGGTAGAATATAGTAGCCCTCAAAGTGTCCATATATACCGATCAGCCAAAACATTATGGCAGGAGAAGTATGTTACTTGGACATGTACCACCCACCTAGACCAAACCAGGCACCCCCACCCCATGCAGCCTGACACAGACACACACACACAAAAGCAAAAAACTCAAAAAACATGAAGAACACCACAAGGTGTTGACCTGGCTTCCAAACTCACTAGATCCAATCGAGTATCTGCGGGATGCACTGCAAGCCTGATCAACATAGGTCCATTCTCTCAACCCACAGGACCCAAAGATCCCCACTAACAACAACTGTGTTACCAGACACCACAGGACACCCTCAGAAGGTTCATATCTATCCTCTGATGACTCACAACTGTTTTAGAAGCACAAGGGTAACTTACACAATATTAGAACGGTGGTCATAATGTTATGCCTGATTAGTATGTGCACACTCTAATAAAAAAAATTAACATTTCATCTATGATTTTTTTGTTCAGTGACCTTTAAACCATTGAAAATAGTATGCATTGTATTGTGTGTATGAAAATAGTTGTAATTACTACAACTTTTCTGCAATGTGGATGTAAATGGGGTCAAATTAAGGTTGACATTTTGCACTTAAAGCCCATTTTATATTATATAACAGTAACTTCAATACGTTTCAGTAAAATAACAATGTGTCCATACACATACAGACCGTTCCAGCCTACGCAGCCAAGAGCTCAGAGGTTTGACGAGGTTTTCATTAACCAGCATCATTGCAGCCCAGCTGATAAAAGGATTACAGGAGGTTTTGAGATTGATAGAGATGTGGTTCAGGCGGAATCCATCATGTCATCATGAGCTTGTTTCATGTTGTCTAAGAAAAACTGGAATTTGGAGATAATATTTAGAGATGTATATTTTCTATTACCTTAATGCCGGGTTCTGGTGGACGGTTCAGGGCATTAATGGATGATTTCTAAAAAATCAGGGCACAGGAGAGGTCTTTTTTTTGACTGTCCTGTCCTGTCCCGACCTTTTTTGTGTGTGTATTTATTCCTATTTGTGTGTGTTTGATGTTGTCTGTGTACTGTTGTACTGGCTATGCAAACTCAATGTTCCATCTGTGTTGCCCCACAGCTACAATCCTGAATAACAACAAAAACAAACCAGCTCTGGATATTATAATACTCAGTTCAGTGAGATATTTCTGAACACGCTGCAGACGCTCCCATCTATTCTTCTGTGTTACACTCGTATACACACCTATATTCTGTCCATTTTCTGTCGGTCTCTCAAGGAAAAGCCGGCGCCTAAATCAAGAACAAAGCGACTTAAAAACAAAACAATCACAGAGGTGGAAAATCCAGCCGCCGCTGGCAGAACCGCTCTCTGATGTTCTCATGAGCAAAGAATACGTGGCGTCTTTCTCCATTTGTTGTTTACAAGCTGCGGCGTGATTGCAGAGGCCTGCTCACAAAACAAAGATGACACATGCTCAGAAAGAGGCAGGGGCCTGATTTTTTTTTTTTAATCCCAAGCAAATAGCTGCTCCAAAGCGAAACATAATGGTTTGTTAATTAGACATCAACAAGTCTCTAGTGGCGGCATGATGCTCCATAAATCGTGTGTGTTTTTCACATTATCATGACAATAAAAACAACTGCTGCCTTGACCGTAGTAACTTTTTATTCCTCGGGAAAATTAATTACCTTCTGTTCTTCACAGTAGACATGTCTGATTGTTCACATGTTACTGCAGAAATCTGCCCACTGAGCTCCCGCCGACTCCCTTCTGCCAATTCTCCCTCCCATCAGTGATGCTAGACCGAGAGGGGATCAAAGACCGGCTCGATTTCACCACAAAACCGTTTCCCTTCAAAGGAAAATAAACAACCCGTGTCTCGGCTGCAGACCGCCATATCCACACATCTGTCGTCTCATTCCAATGAGGCCTGTGACAAATTGGTTTTCACAGCCGACCTCAAGCACTTATTGTTAAATAATTACTGTGCGAACGCGGGGAGCTCGGGGTGACAGGCTACATGGCAAGGAGGACACCTATTGGTGCCAGGGTAACACCACAGCAAAGCACTATTAAGAGTCACTGTCATAATGCTGTAATTATTTGACCCCTACCCAAAAAATGTCTGTCCCGATACGAACCGTTGGTAGCGCAAAAAAAGGAAAGGCAAATTTGAGTTGAGTGATGAACTTCTTTTTGGAAGGAATAATCTCAAACTAGAGTTTCTGATTGTTGCGCATCAGACTGGAGCAGACGACTTTCACGGGCGATTCGTCCTTTTAAGAACTGATCCTTGTTGAGGGCATTTCACAGCATCTCCCCTGGATTAATGTCGGCGCTCTGACAGAGTAGCTGCCAAAGGTGAACTTTCTTTGAACCCGTCCTCTGTTTAACGTTTAGTGTCATCGTCCCGCTGCATCATCCGACTGAGCTTCTTCTAAGAGAAAGGCGACCCCACCTCGACCGTTGGATTCATTTGCAAGACGAAGCGAGAAATCCAGACCAAGAGACGACGAAGCGGCTCCGAACGACGGCGCCCCCCGCCCTCCACATTTCTGTGGAGAGTCCGGGGCTCTTTTTGCAAAGAAAACAAAAACATAAAATAAATCCTGATGATTTGTGTGTTGTGTGTGATTAGTTTAAACAGAATGTGTTCATTCTTAATTGTAACCTTACTTCAGGGCATAAATATACACAAGTGTAGATGATTCATAAGGATCCAACAGTAATTTTTCTTGCATATATTTAGGAGTTATTTAACCCATATGTGTCTTTTTCTATTCAATCACATTTTATCTTCTGCAACATGCACATGTGGACTCGAATGTTTCGCCAGACAGACCAGAACAAAGCTTTAACCTCAACACAAAACTTATTTCACGCTCCAGTTCCTTGAAGCCTGTTTCATGTTACCTGTCCGAGTTTAGCCGCCTGTTGCAGAATCTCCGTCTTCCTCTGGCTACTGCGACGCACGTGGTAGGAGTTCCTCTGACTCTGGATCACGATCACCACTTCCTCCAAACCTCGGGGTAGGAATTAAAAGCAGAGAGAGTTTTTAAGTTGTGGTTATAGCTACAAATATAAGAGTCTTGCGAACTTATTTCTAATTATTAAAATATTCCTCAAACTCATAGGCGGTGTCCTCCTCGCATCACATGTGTTTATTGTAATGAGATTTTCATTCACGTTCTTCAGCTGTGCACTAAAGAAGACACCAGGAGGCGAATACACACAGACGTGGCGTGGAAAATCAATTCTCATCAATATGCAACACAAAAACTGATTCGCTTCCTCCAAACGCCTGGTAATTAATATCACATTATGCGCAATGAAAAATCCCTCACTCACCAACGGAGGCCCGTGCCGCTGGCTCCCGGTGCTCCGCGGCCTGCGGGGAGTCGGAGGAATTCTCATTAAGTCTGACACACACTGCCGAGCCACATGATGAAACACGGTAACGCGGCGAGACTCTGAGAGACAGCACTTACATGAGCCAAAACCGTGCGCTCGTCTCCAGCAGAGGGTCCTTTACGTGGAGAAAACAGAGGAGAGACGGTGACAAACTATAAACACAATGCAGCAGTTTGCAGAGTAGCCAGTTAATGTGGAAGCTGAGATGTCAATCAAGAGAAAAATTGGTCTTGTGGCTTTGTGCATGAAACACAAAATGTTCTGTTTTAAGTGAGATTTCTTCTAAATAGAACATGTCACCTTGAGCTAATTACAATTTTCTGGCACATACTTTTGCAATCAAAAGTATTATTAAAAACACATGAATAAATGTTAAATAATTGTGTCAGTGTACTTGTATTGACTGTAAGCCACAGGTCTTCAACAGGGGTCTGCGACCCCTAGTGGGTCCACGGAGGTACTACAGCGGGGGGCTCGCAAAATCTTTGGTTGATTAGACATTTTTCTGTATTTTTTTAATTTGTACCCACAATTTTCCCGCACATATTTAAATTTATTTAAACACACATCAACATGAATCCAACATATTTTAGTAAAGGGATAAATGGAGGCAGAAGACGTTATCTATCAGTCAGCAACTTCACTCATTCAGTGATACGGGAGCTGTCTCAAAATATTCACTGCCCCAATGGTTCTAACTTGGAGAACTAGACAACTAATTTCTTTTAGGTGTGTACATGTCCACAAGACACCTCATTTGAAAACCTGTCACTTGTGTGTCTGCTTCCAACAGAACAAACGTGAGGGCTAATCAGGAGTTGTTGAATTACTCCGAACATGAAAAACCTCCTTTGAAAAAAACTGAAGCAAGAAGAAAAGTTTTCTGAATCATTGCGTGTTTTCCATCTCTGGCGCTCATGGTCCTATTACTCACACAGGTGACTCTGCAGTTTTTTTCAATTAGCCTGACTAATGAAGTCCTCTCTATTTATATTCAGCAGTAGGTATGCGTAAACAACATAACAGTAAATCACTTTAACAGGCATAAACATCCTTCACCACCAGTGCATAAAAATAACCAACACACAACTGCTGTAAAATGATGAAGCTTTCAAACTAATTTAAAAAAAACAAACCAAAAACAAATGAATATAAGAAAAATGTTGTTTATTTTGAAATGCTGTGGTGTAGTGCTATTGGATATATCAAATAAATGAAGAATAAGTCGGCATAATCTGCCTAATGAACACTTTTAAAGCAAAAAGGGGCCTGTTAATGCAGGAGAAGCACCGTGATTGGACCTAATCTTAGTATCTCTTAGGCCATTTAAGAACATATTTTATATAAATTTACGTCGGTTCCTATCGACGTAATTTTTGGTGACCTTGTGTATTTCTCTAATTATCTATTATTAGCTTTATTTATCTTCAAACTGTGCTGCAGCTAATTCCAGTGGTATGGCGCATAGTATTGGAAACCGGACTACCACAGTATAGAGTTGCTTCTATGTACATGTAATCTTGTATCAAAGCCTCTAATTCTTAATTTAGACAACAAAGACATTAAGACAACGGTAAGCCCATGCCTTCTCAGTGCAAGTAGAATATATTGCGTTCGAGTCAGATGTTCAATGTGAGTTTTGTAGAACAAGTTCCTATATCTGTGGATATGTGGAAAGTATTCGTTGAGTTGAGAATGACATTTATTTTAGGCCTGTAATCTGAAGAATGACTGGTTTAAAGTAGGTCTGATGGCATAGAAGATGAACATATAGATGAAATATATAAGTATTTTGTACATACAAAGCAAAAAGTAGTGGGCCAAACACTGATCTCTGGGGGACAACTTTCTCAGCAACAAGCAACAACAAATTTGAACATAATCAGAAAGAGAAGACCTGACAAAGCCCGAGGACAGATAAACATATAAGGTGGCACATCTCTAATAATAATAATAATAATAATAATAATAATAATAATAATAATAATAATAATAATAATAAATGTGGGACGTCTAATAGGTCTGTTTGTGAAAAGGTTTCTCATTAATAAAACCCAACAGGATCACCTGCTCTGGCCTGTATATGTTCATGGTATGTCAAGTCGTATAAAAAAAATCAACACTTCCGGTATGGAATTTCAAAACAAAACTTTGCAATTTTTTTCCTTATATTTAGAATAAAACAAATGTATCAATGACCCGAAATAATAGATTAACATAATATTGTGTCACTTAATAAATTATTTTAGATGCGTTTTCGAGTATTTCATTTATTTATGAAACAGTTTTAAATTAAGTTAACTATTATTCTGAAGTCCAGATTTTACCAACTTCCGGTTTTTAGTCGCCACTCTGAGGGTAGCTTGTCTAGCTTTGTTTAGCGGTTGTGCTAACAGTGTAGGCGTCTCGGTGGGACATTTAAGCAGACTTACCAAGCCAAATAAGAAGCGCAGCGACCAGTTTGCATGCGTTGAAGACACTGTGGTGCGCCATGGCTGCCGGGGCTGCTGGTTTAATCACCGTCTTCTCATGGCGAACCGGAGAAATTGGTTGAGTGACCACGACATTCCTCTACTGGCCAGCTGTACGGGGACTAGTGCTAGTGCGGGGCTTCAGCGACCTCTAGCGGACAGTAAATATGTATTTTTAGGCCCACACATATAAATGCGCCTTAAAAACAGATTTGAGCTGCATTGATTTGATTCTCTGCTTCTTCTTTTTTTACTTCACGACAGATAATTTTACATATTAAGCCCAATATGCCAATAAAAATGTATGAAGCTACAGATAATTGTACTTTTTGAAAATGTCAGTAATTGTGTGTCTGTTCTATTTTATTTTACTTAAAATGAATAATGTGGCTCTTACTCAAACTGATAAAGACGTGTCACAACATCACAACACCATTCAATGGCACTACTAACTACAGCCTCCAAAGTGAAAAGCTCTCTCTGTTGTTTACAATAAATACTGAACACCGTGAACTTTATAAGGCTAAGATTTAGTGCAGGACTGTTACATAAGCATCAATGCATTCATTTTCAACAGTGTACCCCATGAACCGGCAAGTAAATGTGTGTCTGTAATTTTACTCATAACAAAGAAAAGAAAAATAAATTCTAAGAATAGGTCAGACAACCAGAAATCTTTATTTACAGTGTTTCAGCTACAGTTCCCGATGAAAACGGGCTGAGAGTATGTTTTCTGTTTTAGCCGTGCAGACTGCTGGAGACCTCAAGAATGAGTGAGTCAACAGTCTTCTGACCACAGAGACTGAACATGGATGCCTTGGCCACAAAAGTTAAACTGGTTCTGTTGTGAATGTTCACATTTTTGTGCTTTCTGGCTTTCGAAGTATCAGAAGAGTGTTTGTACGCTGAGTGTAGGCCCCAATAAATTACTATATATCTGTGAAGTATCATTTAATCAAGCAGCCATAAAGCCTGAGCTATGTGTGGTTTACGAATCAAGCTTTGAAAAAGGAAACCGTTGTATGGATGAAACGCAATAAAGGCTCCCAGCTGACTCACAGTTTAACAAATTAAGAGCCTGTCTGCGCTTATTTTCCAGAGCAGGACTGAATGCTGCCTTCACGTGGTTTCCAATAAAGTCATAGATTCCAGCATCGTTAAATATTTTTGCTATGGTTCTCGTTTATTTGTGATGTATGACTGTGAAGTGGCCTCCATCAGTTGGGTTTTCGTCTCCAGTGTCTGGAATTGATTGGACATAGGTCAGCCGGGATCATGAAACAGGAAGCAAACACACGTGTCTTCATAATAAAAGTACAAGGTTACACTCTTAAGGGTGGCGACACTGATGGCAAGAATAGCACCACTATGTCCGTATGACTTTAGTTTATTTATAAACTGTATGAACCAATTGAATGGTAAGTCATATTTGGATAATTTTACATCCTAAGTAAGAAGATCATTATTTTAAATGTCGTTTTGCATTAGGTAAAAACTGTAAAATGTCTTGTATATGCTTTCTTCACAACTGCCCCCACCCTCCCCCAATTTATTTATTCAATTTAGCAATTCAGTTCAATTTTACTTTCCCCATTTTCATACATTTTTCATTCATTCATTGTTTCTTAAACCAGCAGTAGTTGTTTTATTTCAATTACTTTCTCAGGAAAATAATAATAATAGTAATCATTAATAAAAATAAATGATCAGCCAAAACAAATTAGCTCATACATTTTTTAGCCGATTGATGAATAGATTAATCAACAACATGTCCAGCTATAACTTCCATCTACATATTTTAAAAAGCGGATTTATTTTGTGTAGAGAAAAAAAAGCGACCGGAAGCCAAGTCACGTAAACGCATCACGCTTGACTTTAGTCTGAGGTTTTAAGGCTGCGTATCTGGGACAGACGGTGTAAACAGCAGCCGCCACAGCAGCTGGAGGAGGTGCGCGAAAAAGAAAGCCTGACAACATGACAATAAACAAACTGCCCCACAGCGGGATGACGGTAACAGAAGTGGGCGAGTTTCTGAGAAATCCACCGGCAGGTTTCTCCGTAGAGACCCTCGGCTCTTGTTACCGAGTCCACAACAACAACAACAACAACAAGGAGGAGAGCTTGGTGCTCATCGATGACCTCGAGTCCTGCGGGGGGACAGTAGTTTTCCAAAAGTCGCTTGGAAGGTGAGAAAACTCGTACGCGCGCACGCACGCGTGTGTTTTATGTGCACGAACAAATTTGAAACTATGCGCTTTTCCCACAGAAAAGTAAAAATGCACAATCTGTGGGAGTACACCAGCATGAGGAAGAGTCTCCTGTCCAAGAGGATTTACTTGCTGGTGTCTGCCTGCAGAGAAAACTTCTCAACGGCAAACAAAAGTGGAGCCGGAGGTAACTAACTGTCTTGCAAAGATCTTAAGAGTGATGTATCTGTAATTATACGTTAGACAAGTTGGTGTTTCTGTAACCGGAGTGTATTTTATAGCTTCGGGCTGCTAACTGCGTGCAGATTGGTGCCATATAGGTGACTCATGCTGCTTGGCTTCCAGACTGCTGCAGCTGGGTGTGGTGGAGAAATTACAGTGGCCGACTAAAAACTGAAGCCACACTTACAGCATGTTTTTGTTTCTTCTGTAAAACCTGCCTCTCATTTGTCTTCTCTCCTGCTGACAGTGGCGTATGGAGCAGTGCTGGAGCAGTACGTGGTGTCCATCGATGGCAACAACCCTTTCATCAAGTGGCAGATGGAGAGAGGCCTGGACTGGACCATCTCCTCCGTGGCCGGGGAGAGCTACAGAGTGGAAGTACGAAATTCATGCGGTTCATTTATGTAATACGGTGACACCAATTAGCCTTAGCTTTATGACCACCTGCATGTCATTGACCCACTTAGGCGTGAACGTCTCTAGGCCTCTGAAGGCGTGCTGTGGTGCCTGGTACCAAAATAATTTGGCAGCAGATCCTTTAAAGTCCTAGGAGTTGTGTCGACTTGTTTGTCCGGCGCATCCCACAGACCCTTGCGTTGGAGTCGATGCTTTGAACTTGTTCCTTGAAAGTTTCCTGAGTCATTTCTGCTTTGTGGCGGGAATCATTATCTTCCTGAAAGAGACCACAAACATCAGAGAATTCCATTTCTTGAAAGGGTTTACATGGTTGGTGGATGGGTACAGTAGGTGGTACATGCCAAAGTAACATCTACATGAACGGTCTGTCTGCCCATGGCTCTGTCCTTGGTTCACCGGTCGTCTGTTCGTCAACGCTGCCCAAATCCTTAAGCTTACCCGTCAGTGGTCAATGCTGTACGTTCAAATGGTGTACATTTGTTGTTGATATGGGGTTTAAAATGTATCCTTTCTCGTTTCAGATTGATTTGACTGAAGCACTGGAGAGCTGGGCAGCAAAAAACGTCACCACTGATGCCCCAATGGAGGCCAAACCCGTGTGGAGGGACGCCTCTTTCACCCTCAAATACTATTCTGATGCCCTCTTTGACTTCCCACACTGGTTTGGCTTCAGCAAAAGGAAGTTTAAGGTGTCTTACGTCGTCCTTAATTACCCTTAATTATTCTTATTTGTATTTGCCAGTTGGATCTAACTCGTGTTCTTTTTACTGTCCACTGCAGTTGAGACTGACATGAGCCAGATGAAAAAGAGGAAGGCGAAGTTGAGTATTTGGTGGAGTCTTTGGGAAACCGTAAAAAGGAGTTTCTTGATCAACAGACGAATGACTGTAATGCCATCCTGTCAACATTAAGGACTCTCCCACCTCTGAGGTCTGCAGGAACTTCCCCACACCAGCTGTTCGGCCCAGATGTTTCTTCCGTTCAGGGTGTGGACACCACTGACAAGGACCAGAATCAAAATGCCATCACGTGCATCAACGCATTTTTGATCATATACATGACGTTTTTCTTAAAGGGAGTAAAAAGGATCAAATCTTCGCTACGTTTGCAGATTATTTCCACTGAAATGAATCAACATTTGCTTATGAGAAGATTTTATTATTATCATTATTTTTTTGTAATCCAACCTCCAATGCAATAAATGCTTTTACAAAAGTAACGCAACGGGTCAGGTTTTAGGGCACGTGCTGATCTAAGGGAGGAGGAGGAGGGCGGATGCAGCGCTGGTGATGGTCTCCACGTATTCTTTGTAGTCGCTGCCGTAGTAGCGTGTCAGCAGGAAGTTGAAGATGCCCACGACGCACATCAGGAACAGGAAGCTGATGATACGTTTTCCAAACAGGTAGCCTGGCGTGCTGCACGGAAATGCACATAATTAGTCATGCAAAGCTACGGCGCAGAGTGTAGATTCGCTTGGTGTCGTTTACCTTTGAGAGGTTTGTCCCAAGTATCCGATGAAGTACTTCTGCCTGACCATAAGGTAGATGATCCCGGCAAAGGCGGCAGGAGCTTCAGACAGAGGACAGATAGAATGAGAGAGAGAGAATGGTTGTTTACATAAACTGTCCACCATGTGTGACTCATATTGTTCAAGATCAAGCTGGTAGATTTGAATATTTCTAGCTTCTAAAACAAGTAGCTTGTTGTCAACGACCGTAAAAATGGAAACATTTATTCACCACAACCTTTTTTTCCCCCTC
This sequence comes from Mugil cephalus, assembly GCF_022458985.1. Lineage (NCBI taxonomy): Eukaryota > Metazoa > Chordata > Actinopteri > Mugiliformes > Mugilidae > Mugil > Mugil cephalus. The sequence goes on along the minus strand of NC_061784.1, from coordinate 13,074,597 downwards.
ACATTAATCATCTCTCAACCCCTCACATTTACCTGCCTGTAAAACTGTCTATAAACTAGCTGCACCTCCAGCCGCTACAGAAACAGAAACATCAGGGTTAGCAGTTTAATGTATTAGTCAGAGAAATCAAACTCTAACATGATTGTTTTTTATCCAGGTCTTTCCCTTGTGATCGAATTTAAGTAAGAAAGCTGACTACTTCTTTCACCTCGGCTGGCAGAAGGCCAGAAAGTGGATTTAAAAACAGGTTTAAATAGCTTAAAGCGCTGCTAGTGATAATCTTGTAGAAGGTTAACCTCCCAGGAGAAAACATCACTAATGCGGTGAAAGTGGGTTTAAATGGAAACGTTTTAGTGTATATGCTAAACTCACAGCCTTCTGCCAAAAAGTCAGCGTTTTCTGAATTAATTATGCATCGGCCGCAGGAGTCTTTAAGTTGCACATGATGTTAAGTGAACATGAATGTTTTATGTCGGATAAATTCCCGCTGTGGGGGGGTGATTCGTCTGATCACAAATAAGTCGTTTTAAACAGGACATCAGCATCTCGTCGCTTGACCGCAGACTTTTTCATCACGTGGTGTAAATCTTACTAATTTTATGTGACATGAAGATCTGAGATCTGTTCCTAAAAACACATTTAGTGAGTTAAAAGCTACGTCTTCCCAGTTGAATTGACTTTGAACGCGCTGACAGGACAAAAGACTGACTGTTTGGTTGACGCCGATTAATGATTAATTACCTTGACTGAGACACAGACCAGCGCACCACATCACCGCCAGAAAGGTGGGATAGGCATCCATGCAGTTACGGCTGGAAGAAAGAACGATCTACCATCATTTCAAGAAAGTCAAGCTGAAAACATGGCAAAAAAATAAATAAATAAAAAAAGAGCATGAGCTGTAAAACCCTGTGAAGCTCTGTGAGCATTATAGAACCAAAGCCAGGAAAAAGTGAGCCCACTCAAAGACTCTGAACGCACTGCCTGTTGCAATATACTGCAATAATCAGCTCAGTGTGTTGCACAAAGCCGTGTCCCTCAAACCTTTTCCAGTCCCACATTAAAAATCACATTAAAGGCGGACAAAAGGAATTAGAATATTATATATGGTTCTGAGAATAAGCTTTTTAAGTATTTTTATCTATTATAATTGCTGTAGAGCAGAAAAACAGGGATGAAGAGCAGAGAATGACTTAAAGTCAGTGTACATCCAGGAAGGAGCTGTTGAGGCCATGTGGAGTGCACTTTAACCGTTTAGCCATCAGGTCGCCCTAGTCTACAAATTATAATTAGTCAACAATTATTTGAAAAATTTAGTTATTTCAGTCGTTTTCCTGCTTTTCGTTGACACACTGTACACAATAGAAAATACTGGGTTGTGCTTCTATACTGGGATCAGTTAGTAGCTTGATTAGTCAATTTTCAATAGACCGTCCACACTCTGTAAACATTTCCTACGTATTCTCAAAGCAAATGGATGTCTCAAACCGTAAAGTAACGTTTGCGCCACATTTGAGAGATTTGTAATTTTTCTGAAACTCTCACATTACCAACAGGACAGGATGTGGCTCAAATATTCCTCTTTTAAAACAGGAAGTCCCCAACCCTTGTGAACAAATGGAGCAACCGGACTGAATACAAGGGCAGGATCAAGTTGATAACCTCTGATGTCTCTTACAAATTTCACATGTTTGGCCCAGAACTTGAATTTAGTTTGTTCGTAGTCTTAACTTGAATTAGCAGTTAGCTTTTCCGTCTTTTAAAGGGACAATAAATGATGTCGAGCAGGTTGACTGGTCTGACAGAATTAATATTTTCCTACTAACTGTTGGTGCTTTCAAAACAAGCATGCAAATGAGCTCGGCACCAACTTTTCCTCAATGTGGAGGCATTCAAGGAAGTGGGGACTGGCTCTCAACGGACATACAGTTTAGTGGAACATAAAACCAAGTGGAAATCCTTACTGCATTAGAAAATACATAAAAGTTATCCATAAGATTAAAAAGAGAAATCGGTGTAGAATAAAGATCACTTACTTGGCGCAAGAGACTCGCTCAAAAGCAGATGTTTGGCCGTTCTTACCCTTGCACTCCCTCTCCACCTTCTGAGCAAAGAAAACTTAAAAGACAGAGACAAAAGAAATGAATCACCGTCAGGAAATCAGATGAAATCAAATGTCGTTATTCCCTTAAGGCGCTTCTCACCATTCTGAAGCACGCTGATGAGGGTGATGATGACCAGGAGGTAGATGTTTTCCACCACTACGGGGAACATGATGAAGCTGGAAGCCGGACGAGCAGGTGGATGCTGATGCCACTGGTGCAACGCTTGTCTCTCACATCCAGAAGTGTGTGCCTGCTGACAGTCAACTCCAGATCAAACCTGACCTCCCCCTCAGTGACACACACGTACACACACACGTACACGTACACACACACACACACACACACACACTTCCTCTTTATACAAATGATGGTCTGGCATAACACAGAGGGCTGCAAACAAGTCGCCTGCTGTGTTTGTGTGAGATTGCCAAACAGCATGCAAATGCAAATTTAATTTACATCACCGCTGCCTTTCATCAGCCCTTTGTTAATTCAGGCTGTGATCATTCAGTCGACTACACCTGGGTTTTTCCTGCTATGACAAGTGCGCTGTGGCGTTTTAGAGAATGAAATCAGTTGGAAATACATTTCTACAAAAACGCAAACGAGTGCAGCACATGTGGGAAAATTACATGATTTGTTTGGCAACTCTTTATCTCGATCATAAGCAGTAACAGCAGATCACTGTTTAGATCCATGGAGTCATTCAATGACTGGTTTACTCTGACTTTGCCCACCTACAGTCAAACAGCACCTGCATGTGCTTTTGAATGGTAATGCAGCTTCCCACAGTGATTATCTAATATTGTGGGTTTTTCTATCCATTGTCATTATTAATATAATAATTATTAATTTCATTCAATTTATATATAGTTTTAAAGGACTGAGAGATAATCTACAGCATTTCAATGCACACCCGTACATATGTTTATGTTTTTTAATCTTTATCTTCTGTTCAATGATTCAATTCCAGTAAAGCCACCAGGGCCGGCCCTAACCACCCATGCTTCGCAGGGAATTCCACTGCCAGTTTACATATACTCATGCAAGAAACTAAATAGCGCACTGAATATAATAGTCTTTGACATTTTCTTGTGAAAATGAAAAATGTTAACAATAAGATAATAAATGAGGAATAAATAATACAACAAATGTAATATAAATAGCCTACACAGAGTCTACAAAATAAAAACTGTAAACAAGTGACATAAAATAACACAAAGGAAGATATTAAAGCAACCAGCCGGCTTCTTCTGATTTTTTCTCCATTGACTAAGTGTCTGTTAAAATACTCATGTTAACACCTTCATCCATGCTTTTGTTTAGGGAATGTGAAGGTGTTTTCAATTTGAAATGGACCTCCGTGAACTAACCCTGTTTGTACCTCATCAGTTAGAGGAGATGGCCAGTCAGCAGGGTCGACTGGTGTAGCCTTTATTCCTGATGCTGCATCACTGGGTTCTTCTGAGGGGGAGGCGACAGGAGGATCGAGCGAATGCTGATGAAGTGGCAGTGACTATAGGTGGCCCAGGATTTGCAGGAGTAGGGTTTAGGTATTTTAACGGCGCATCTGAAGAGAGAAGAGGAGTCAGTGACATCGTTGGGTGTTTTAGTGTAATAATAAAAGATAATTCCAAGAATTACTTCAATATGCCGTACATGTATAATACGCAACGCAATTCTTGTCTTATGCAAATTAGATTAGATTCAATCTTATTGTCATTACAGGGAAATGCTGATTAGCAGAATCCAAAGAAGCTGCAGATAAACTGCAGATAAATATAACATATGGGAATGCTGAGTTATGATGAATTAACATTCACGATGTGCGCTTTAACATGGATGTAAAGTTTAAAACTATAAACACACTTTAGACAGAATGAACTGTAACAACAAACAACTCTTATATAACTTATATAACTTAAATTCATAACTCTAATATATGAAGGAATAGCATTTTGACTGACTATTACAAGCAGAGCAAATGCAGGCAGATAGGGGCTTAATGAGATATTATTATTATTAATATTTAATAGGCATTGCTATGTAGTACCATTAATGTGGGCGTATTCTTTTCACAATAACAAATAACAGTATCAATTAGTTTTAGTATAAAAATAACAATAAAAATATAAGATGCACTTTTTTTTCTTCCCATCGTGGCGCCCCCTTGATGGACGGCGCCCTTAGCATTTGCCTATACTGCCTATGCCACGGGCCGGCTCTGAAAGCCATTACCCACACAACAAAAGGTTCTGGATTGTCAACTTGATCAATTATCCAAAAATAATATATATACGGACTTTTAGTCACAAATGTACCCGAACATGCATACAACAGCGGGTTGAGCTGAGAATAAGACACGTGACAGGAGCGCTTGTACACGTGTCCCATATGGTCTAGCGGTTAGGATTCCTGGTTTTCACCCAGGCGGCCCGGGTTCGACTCCCGGTATGGGAACAACTGTTTTGTCATAGTTGTAAAAATACAAACAAAGGAAATCTTCCAGTCGCAGATGTTTTTTTTTGTTTGTTTTTTTTTTTTTACTACATTGATACGTGTAATTAATATAATTTAATATTGTTTACAGATTGTTGCACAGCTGCCACTACATGGCAGATTAACAGATTATTTATGAAGGCTCTACAGATTACTGTTAGGGGTTGCTGCTTTGTGTGTTACTTTCATTTAAAAATATGAAAGATTTGAATCGTTGGCATGCAGGGTTGCCACATATGAACAATAATTCTCTGAAAATGAAGCATCCTCTACCTACTCTATCAGACTCTCTCGCACCTGGACAAGGTTAGGACCTTTTTTGTGTGTGTGTGTTTTTTACCAGCGCATTCAACACCATGCAGCCTGTTACTGAGAGACAAGCTAATAGAGATCTCACTGGGAGACCTCAGTACTACGTGCAGGACTATTGCCTGCAGCCCTGTCCCATTCACCAGGTACAACACAGGCATGTTATACGCAGAAGTTCTCAGACCTCACTGTAATTGTGGGGTGTGTCAGGGACGGACAAGAGCAGGAGTCCAAGAATCTGGTGGAATCTGGAAACTTCCTCTCATGGTGAAGAAAGAACCACCTAAAGATCAATACAGCTAAACCTGAAGATGGGGTTCAGACGGTAGTGGATTTCTGGAGGTCCAGACCCCACCGGCAGCTGGTAACCATCAATGGAAACTGTGTAGAGGTGGTTCAGTGGACTAGTGTTAAAGCTGGAGTCCCTGACATTGGTGGCAGATAGAAGGACCTTGGACAAACTCTGGTCCATCATGTCCACCACCCTCTTCATGACACCATAGTCAGGCAGAGAAGCTCGTTCAGTGACAGGCTGTTGGACACTAAATTTCCCTCAAGATAAATAAAGCATCTAGTATATAAACCTTAGGTAAAGCATCAAAAATCATAATTATATCATATTTATAACAACTGGTTTATGTTGCAAAGCTAAAATATGGATGATCAGTGATCTGACTTTAGTACTAATAAATAGAATATTAAAAAAAACTCCAATGACATAAATGTAGTAGTGCAAACAATGATTTTTAATATCAAAAACAAAGTATAAATCCTGATATTTTGTACAATAACAGAGTTATCTTACACAAAAAAAAAAAAAAGTTAGACTTCTTCAGTAGTTTCAAGTAATTTGTCACAACATCAAAACAGAGCAAACAGCCACAACTGTGAACACGGTGGCTTCAGACAAACCCAGATTACATACAGTACATATATATATTTATATATGCACTTCAAAGTGCTGTAGTAAAGAAATAAAACAGTCCACAAATTTCATCCATGGTTGCTGACGCACATGCAAACTTGACTAATCCTTCTGAGCGGCCAAACAAACTCACCAACGGGTTTCACTGCTTCTAACATGTAAACTAAAAACCGATCAAGTATCTGTGTGTGTAGTGACTAAATGAACAGTTCCAGTGCACTGAGCGCCTCCGCCTCCATGTCGCTCGGCCTCTGAGCCGCAGCCTGCGAGATGAACTCGTCCAGGAAGTTTTCACATATGATCACCCCACTGCTCGTCTGCGGCGCTGCCCCGCCCCCACAGTCCACCCGGACGTCGCCTCCATCTTGCCCGCTGGCGATCATCTCCAGGAAGCCCGTGCTGTCCGGTGAAAGGTTGCTGGCCGTGGTCGCCGGGGAGAGCAGGTCGGAGAGGAAGTCGTCGCAGGTGGAGCTGTCGTATGTGCTGGAGGTCACGGTGCTGGGAGAGTCCAGGTGAGTGCTGTCCGGTAGGAGGCTGGTACCCAGCATCTCGTTCAGCTTGGCGAGCTTCTTCTTCTTGGCTTTGAGCTTCTTCAGCAGCTTGTACCTGAGGGCTTCGGTGGTGCTGAGGCCGGCAGGGATCTTGGAGGAACGCTTCTTTGAAGAGGAGACCTCAGTGGGAGGCGACGTTCCCGACATCACTGTGGCGTTTGATAAGACCGTGATGGGTTCGAACTCTTTTGGTTTACCACTGAGCAGCGCCGGGGATGGGGGCGGCGAACTTATGCCGTTTGAGGTCTTTGAACCGAACGCCCCGTACTTTTCCGCCGCTTTCAGTGGGAGACCCTCGCTCCCCTCTGTCCTGAGCTGTGGTTTAGGGTGGACTAAGGCTGGGATCTGCTGTCTTTTCACAGGGTTGGGGGTGGAGTGGATTGGAGGTGTGGGCTTCACCTGCGGGACCGTGGTGGGGGTTGAAGGGGGGGCGAGTTTAGCGACGGATCTGTGAAGCTGACTCATGGGGAGTTTGCTGAGCAGGAAAGACCAGCGAGCGTTCTGATCTACCGTTGCCGGCGCTTTCTGGTTCATGGACAGAGACGACGACGTCTCGGTAGAAGACACGGGGGATGTTTGCTGCACAACTTCAACAGCTGGTTTGTCACGCTGAGCGGCAGGACTCTCGGACGTGGACAGATCCGGGTTTAAATCCGTCGAGGTGCGCGGCGCCGCTTTAACAGAGCCGCCCTTTTTACCTCTTGGTCTGGCTGCGGTTTTGCCGCCACCAGCTCTTCTCCCTCGTCCTCGTTTGGCTCCAGGAGAAGAATAGGTGGAGTCGGTGGGAACCTCGACCTCGGGGCCTTGACACATTTCGGTTCCTAAAGCGGCGGAGGAGCTGTCCGGTGCGGAGTCTTCACGCATGCTGGGAACCTGAGCGCGGTGGGCGTCAGTTGAAGTTTTTGCGTTAGCTTTCACCTCCACCAGAGTGAGCGTAACGATGTCGTCGTGGGTGAGGCCCTCAAAGGTGTCGAGCAGCGTGGCTCCGCCTATCGACGTGTCGGCCGCGGCCGTCGCGTCCATGACGCCGTCTTCAGACAGCGCGCAGACGATGTCGGTGTCGTCGTGAGGAAGGACGAGAGACTGATCTGGAGAGCGAGCGGACGGGGAAGAGTCCACTAACGTGCTGGAGGGAGAACAGACGCGAGGCTCTTTGTCCTCGTCCGCCTCCCAGAAGACAACATGCATCTCCTGAGCGGGGACCTGAAGCTTGGGGTGGGTCTTACAGTCGGGGTGTTTTAGGTCGTCGAACTCCAGCCACAAACCTGTAGGTGACAGACACAGTGGCACGTGGTTACACATGGGTAACAGCTCATCCACTGGTGACACAGACCAAGGCTCTTGACCTATTCAGCATGTTGCTATTAACATCTGATCTGATCGCAAAGGGACAGCTGTGAAAACACAGAGGACACCTTTCTGATCCGATGACCACATGTAGACGTGGTCTGGACCACAGTGATGGGCCGTCCACTCCGCGGTCCTGCTCTGACGTAAGCAGTGTTTTGACTGATTCGTTAAGAGACTAAACAAAAGTAAATAAAAAGGCAACAAATTGCTTTTATAAAAAAGAATAAAACTGCATAATGGATGTCTGTTCATTAGCAATGAGAGCCTTTTAGTATAGTTTGTCCTTGGAGCTGCCTGTGCATTACATTAAAACATTTTCTTTGTTAGTACACGATGTGTGGAGTATAATTTCTATTTTAAATGTTTCTTTCTTTATTTCACTTTACCCAACTTTTTATTCTTTGTTTCTCACTTCTTCTCGCGTCTATTGCACCAGAACACCATGGCAAACTCCTTAATGTGTGAGCATGCGTGCAAATGAACTGATTCGGTAATGGTAATTACAATAATTGCTCAATATTTACCTTTGTTACAAGACATTTCTCCTTCACTGGTGCAGCAACTACATTACTCATGTGTGGTTTCTTTTATGACGAGAGGGCGGAGGGGTGATAAGTAAATAATAAATGAACGTGTGTCCTTTCTGCCTTTCCGAGACTGAGCCCTTACAGCTCAGCGTGTGAACACACCTACTTAAAGCTGCATAATTACACCCGGATCACTCAGGACCTGAGATAATACCAGGTCTGAACCTTAAAGACCATCCATTTAATAAGAATTATCACCAGACAATAACATCGGCCAAGACAGCGGAGAGCAAAGAAGGACACAAAGAATCACGATGGAGATGAAGGGTGAAATCTTATGCAACTAAATAAATTTCTTTCTTATCAACCGGCAGGAATCGTTCCTTAGTTCAACACTACAGGAAGCGTCCAGCAGAATGTGCTGTTGGCAAATTACAGCGCACAGGAATCGAGTATTAGTCTTCAGTGATGCGACTCTGAGCAAAAGTGGTTTCACAAGGAGTAAAGAAACAAACAAAAAAAAACAGTTCTGAGGACATCTGACCTCAGTTTGTTCATTGCAACAAAGCTCTGTCTGTCACAAGTAAAACATACAGTGATTAATTCACCTGCAGGTTTGTGTGTGAATAAATACTATAAGAGAACCTGAAGATACTTACCGTCACCATTAGAAACCCAGGTGACAAAGTGCTTCCGTTGCTGGTTGTACTGTATGACAGTGGAGACCGAGTAGCGTTTCCCCTTGAAGTCGAATGAGTAGAGACTGACATCGTTGTTAGGAAGTCCCTTCACAAAGTGCAGCGTGAAGACTGGAGGGACGCTGCGCCGACAAAAGAAAGACAAAAAAAAAGTCTGGTTAAATGAAGTAATCAAGGGAAGGTCTGTGTGGGACGTATTTAAATGATAAAAACTACAGCATTATTACAATGGTCCATTGACATTTAAATGAGTTAAGATTCTCCCTCATCCAGGTCATGGTGTTTCTATTACAAACGTAACTGGACTCGTTTTAGTTTTCCACCCCTCATACAAGTTGCTTCTACAGCTCAGTCACTGAGCATCTGTTCAGATTGTGGCTTAGGAGCGTTACCCGTCTCCCTCTTTCATTCGAGTGGCTCAGTTTTTGAATCTCTTTAGGATTATTTTTTTTTAGCTCAGTGGCCCCTTCACCCTGGAGCCTAACTGGGAACGATCTTATATTGAAGCATCTTCTGTAATCTGTAATCATCTCAGAGTGAGGCAACACATCAACAATATAACAATATAAACGCTTTGTAATTTAATTTGTATTTTTCCACCAGACAACTGTGGATATTCTGGGGACTATATGTTGACTGCTACTGCTACTACTAGCTGTGCAAACAATTACTGCATAGGTTTTTTAAAAGGGGGTCCACAACCCCCAAGGGGGTCTGTGGAGGTACTGTAGAGGGGTCACAAAATCTTTGGTTGATTAGACATTTTTTTATATATTTTCCCCCCCACAAATTTACACATTAATATGAATCCAACATATTTTAGTGAAGGGATAGTTTAATATTGAATGCAAAATGATAATAATAATTATTATAGTTTAATATAGAACACATGGGGAGGGGTCTCTACTTAAAACATTGAAGACCCCCGAGTTACAGTATATTCACTTATTTGAAGCGAATCACACAAAATACAAACTCAATCATTTTCCCAGTCATGTTCCTACCTTTCCAGCGTCATAGTCCTCATCTGGTTCCTCTTGCGGCACACATTGCAAGGGGCCAAGTGAACGGCATGAAGTGGACGCCAATCACGAACGACGTTTGTGAAGGTGGGGAGAGTTTTCACAACCCTGAAAAAGAACAACATAGAATAGATGTAAGAGTCAGGCTAAAACAAAAGACACAGCATCTCAGAAATAAGTTGCACTGCTATTTTCAGTTATTTCATAAATGTAGAGCTCGTAATGACGATGTTGACTTGTGCACCACATTAAGAACGGTCTCTGTTTAACCTTGGTTTGGGATGGGGCTCTACTAAAACAGGGGTGTCAAACATAAAACCGGAGCATAAATTTGCAAAGTGTGAAAATTACACATAAAACTACTGGTATTTGTGATGGTACATGAAGTACCTGATGTTCATTATGGCGCCTGAACGCACCATTTCCTTGCCACCGTCGCCTTCAGGCGTGCTCTGGAGGTTTCAGGCCAGATTTTGTAAAGTCTACTGAGACAATTTGTATTGTGACGTCCTATAAATAAATACAACTGAATTGAATTGTTGTCTTGTGTTTGATTAGCCAATAATTAGTTATGTTCAAGTTGACCTATTGGGTTTGCAGGTGTTTGTGGCCGAGAGGAGAGAAAGAAAATCACTGCTAAAACTTCATTCAGTGCAGTGTTTAAGTTCCTGTGATTCAGTCGTGTGTCTGTAAGCACAGTTTAGTGTATTTGTTTGCTGGAGAGACGCTCTGTGGAATCTCTTTCCATCAGGAATTCAACAAGGACACGTTTACACAAATCCGATTTTTGGGTAAAACTACATAAATCTTGCACATTTCTGCCGACTGTCATGACAGATCCAGATTTTCCAGCAAATGCAAGTGCACATTTTTGAATCCAGGTCCCATGGTGAAAAAACAAACAAAACCTGAGCTTGTGTGGTTTGTATAAGGTGAGGAACATGCTCCACTGCTTCTTCTTGTTTTTTTTAGTTCTGTAGCAGAAACAGCGCCACACATAGGCCTGGGATATGTAATACAGACTTATTAAAACTAGCGATTTTGCAATGGATCAATCTTTACGCAGAAATTTTTGAAGCGACGGCAAGGACAACTGAAGAACAAAAGATTGTTTTGGCACGTGTGACCGTGGCCTCAGTTGAAGCTAAACCGTGATCACACTGCGTTAGCTAGTTAGCTCCTCGTGCTAGCAGTATGAGAGACTTGTGTTTGGGACACACTTGTTGCACCAAGCTGCACCCCAGCCTGAGGACGTGTTTGTTCACCACAGTCAGTGCGTTTACATGCAGAGCTTAATCGAGCTGTGCTCAAAATTTGACTTTCTGACTACAGTCCTTGTCCCAGTTTATATGCAGCGCAAGAAAATCAAATAACTGTTCTCCTCTTCCTCACTATGTGGTGATACGTGTCTTTTCCGCGGGTTAATACCACGTTAACACGGCCTGATTTCCGGCTGGCCTATTAGGTGATATAATAAACAAGAGTCATTCATGCACGGACCGGCATTTCAAACAACAACCATAGGGATAATAGCAGGGATGCAGCGATGCGCCTTTTTCACCACCGATGCCGATACCGATATCTGAGGTTTAGTATTGGCCGATACAGATCCGATACCACACTGAGTGACGTGACACTGCTGAAGGAGGGTTTTACCAGACTGTATCCACCAGCATCCTGCACGCCAGGAACTGTTCAGACTAACAGTTTGGTAGTTTTGGTACTGTACACAGACGTCTAAACATATTCAAATTATTATTTTTTTGTTTTGATGTTAAATTCAAAGTTGGGAACCGGTTCATAAATAAATGTCATGTGTTTTTCCAGAAGTACCTTTGTGTTAATGTATTTCCTGCTAGCGAGCAGGGGACTATGAGGCTACAGTGGTTTTGTTAATGCATGGGAGGCTGAGCGCTCATGGGCAGCACAGCTGTGAAACGAAGCTCTCCAACTGCTGCTACACACACACACACACACACCACATTTAATATTTGAGTACAACTGTCATCCGTTCACCTCCCATGCAAAGAACGACTTCTCAGAATCGTTTTGAGGTGTGCTACCTCCCAAGAAAAGTAAGAAAGCAAAGTGGGTGGCCTGCAACAGAAACTCCTAATTTGTTCACTGTTTTAGTCAGAGGGGCAGAAAAAACACAACACCCCGAACGAAACTCGGAAACCACACCTTTTTCACAATTTCAGGTTGTTCATAAAATGTTTTGTCAAATGATAGTTCGTTAAATGTCATCATTTTTATGTTGTACTTATTTGCTCTAAAACAAAGGGGAAATTAGGCATTTTTTGTATTATAATGTAAATTAATTATCAAACTGAGCTGTATGTGGCCCCTAAGCTAAAATTAGCTTGACACCTCTGAGGACTTTATTCATTTTTGTGACATTTATAGACTTAAGATAAGAAAGTCCTTTAATGTATCCCACAGCGGAGGACAGTCATAATAGTCAATTATTCATTAGTCAATTATTAATTACAATAATTCTATTAGATTGGTTGAGGATAACAAACGGCGTTGGAGTTTCACACTAATCTCTGCCAAAATATCAGCGTCCACAGCTCCGCTAAATGAGATCTGAAGTTATTAAAGGATAATAATTAACTTGTGGTGGATTAATCTGATATAATATAACAAAAAACGTGACCGCGCACTCTCACAGCGAAGAGAATATTTCTGCAGCTAGCCAGAAACTAGATACCCCTTCCTGTGCTGAATCACTTTAGTGGACACGTTTGTCTTTGTGGCACTAATAACCACAACTTAATGAACTAAGCATTTTAAACCATTACAAGAGTCCATGGCATGAACTTAAATTGTAAATTAACCAAAAAATTTAAGAAAAAGTTAAATTATGAGAGGATTTGCACCAACTTTTCTTCAATTACGCATTTATATAATTATATCTTTTTGTCCCCTTAAGACAAAAGTGTGGCTTCATTCAGTTGCTATGGTTTGCAGTGCATTTGTTCCCAGTGTGATGATGACGGTGACCTTTAAGACATTTTTGTGCTGTTAATTTGGTTGACTAAGTCAAAGCTCTAAGGCAAGTTTTTCTGAAGGATTATCTCAGAAAAAGCACTTTCACGCCTACATTTCATTCCCCATTCAGGGAGTAATAGGAGGCAACACGTCACAACGTTGTGCTCCATCTCGATTTGGTGTGAGTTCAATCAAGACAAAGTTCTGCCGCGCCTTCCAAACAGCAAACACGTTTGTGATGAGTCATAACTTTGCAGGAAAACTGGACGAGAAAAAAAAAAAAACAATCAGGAGAAAATTAAGTATTTAAAACGGAGCCATCAGGGGTGAGTCTGAGCTCTGGCATCTATAGGCGTTCTGTATATGAACACGCCTAGTCTGAGTGTCTACACCGATCAGGCATAACATTATGACCAATATTGTGTAGGTCTCCCTCGTGCCTCCAAACCAGTCAGAGAATGGACATGGGTTTTCTATGGGTGTCTGGAAACAGGATGTTGATAGTGGGGGCATTTTGGTTTAGTGGTTTGGTTTGGGCTGAGGGGAGAGGCCTCTGTGGATCACCCCACAGATACTTGATCAGTTTGGGTTCTAGTGAATTTGGAAGCCAGATCAACAGCTTGTGCTGTTCTTCGTGTTTTTTGAGTTGTTCCCAAACTGTCTTTGTGTGCGAGTCTGTGTCAGGCTGCTGCCATCAAGGAGTGTCATTACTATGGGGTGTGGGGGGGGGCTGGTCTGGTCTAGGAGGGTGGTACATGTCTAAGTGACATCCACATGACTACCAGGTCCCAACGTTTCCAAGCAGAACATTGAATTGTCAGAAGATGGTCAGTGGTATTCACTTCTCCTGTCAGTGGTTTTAATGTTGTGGCTGATCGGTGTAATGCTCGTATCAGTCCCTTTTGGGTAAAGTGTGTTCACGCTGTAGACAAATTGCTGAGGGGAGGGATTCCAAGAGGGCCGTCTCCAACCAGTCTCTTGGCGATTTATTACAGAACGAAGAGCGAATCTTTGTTCACGACCCAAACAAACCAAATCTGGGACGGGAGGCTCCCAGTTTTGGAACAAGAAACTAGATGTTAAAGTACCCCACAAAAAAAAAAAAAAAAAAAATAGCCAAAGACAAAATGCATATTAGAATCATTTTTAAGTGTACTTGCCTTTCTTCCAAATCAACTTTGCATTCGCTGCACCTGAACTGCCAGCGGAAGGTTGACTGGAAGAGATCCTCCACCCAGGAGTCCATGGTGAGCAGCAGCGGCATGGCGAACACAGGAGTTTCCTTCCGACCTGCAAAAAAAAAAAAACATTTCTAAGTTTAAGCGGATTCCAGAGCTGGCTAGGGCTAGACTCTACATGTCCAGATAATTTAAGAAAGACCTGATGTGTGGAGATCATGTGGATTGAAGGAATATTCATTGCTCCTTGGTGTCCTTTTGTGTGATGGATTATGGGAATTCAAACCAATGAATCTAAAGGGACGTGCTTCAGTGCCGTCTGACAACAACCTAACAGCGCTTTGCCCATTGGCTGAAGAAGCTACGCACAGATCGAGCGACGATTGGTTGAGAGGAAAACTCACCAAAACGGTACCAAACAGCAGTCTCACATTTTAGATAGTAATCACCGTCCTCTTCTTCTATCTAAACTGCTTTGCTCCATCACCTCTTTATCCTGATCCATCTTTTTGTGTTTACAGCACGTTTTACCAGTTTTCCCCCATTAAATAAACATTTGGCTGCATTTTAGTCGAGAAAAATCCAAGGTTTGCAAGTCTGAGCCTGCTACTTTTCTGATACCACCGGGCGATACCGGCTGCAATGAGCGGTTAGCTCTCAGTTTAGAAATCATGACTCAGTGCTATTAAGTGGTTGTGAGAATGACGGAGCGAAGATAAAGGGTAGTTAACGCCACGGTAGAAAAAAAAAAAAAAAGGGAAAAGGAGTTTGAGATAATTACATTTGAAGATTGTTTGAACATGGAGGCCCACACGTGTGTGTATAAGCAAGGCAAGACATATAACTGTAATTTGCACTTAGTTATATGAAAATTAATATCTGAGAGTAAAAGGGGGATTGTGTAGTAAAGTTTGGAAGGCATTCAGACATCTCCCTGTGTTCACAATAACTTGTCATTGTTTGCATATCGTTCCTCTGCGGTATCTTATCAGTAGCAACGTATTTATTCGCGCCATTCATTCAACTGTGTGCGTTCACACGTCAAGTACGGAGCCCAAAACATGGATTTGTAAAAAAAAAAGAAAAAAAAAGTGTTATTTCCACTTAAAAAAAAAAAAGAAAAGAAAAACATGTCCTTGAAATTTTAACTGAACTGGTAGTGACCAGTGAACAAATATTAGATGAAACCCGTATGCCTACATAAGGGTTACAGTGTAATCTTGTGTTATACTGACTAAACCTGCTTGTTTAGTTTCAACTTGCTTTATTTATTTTTTTTTTTATGTCTGCAGAATAACATGATCCTTCATGCCTTGGGCTACATTATAATTATAGCCTTGGCTGAAATGCTACATTTAGGATCAGCAGTGTTTCTGGTTTTACTGCGTCTCTGCAGATACGTGTGAAGATCAAACACAACAATGCTCCAAACCGACAGAAAATCATCGCAGGGCTTTTTGGCAGAGCTGCACCGCGAACTGCGAACGTTCTCACTGAGCTGCGACTCCTGCAGGTTCAGATTCACTCCCGAGAGCCGAGAGACGACTGTTTGTTTATTTTCTTAAATGTACCTGATGTGTTCCGTCTGCTGCGCCTTTGTAATTTATACGCAAGCGTTCGGAGGCGGGAAGGCCGCGCGAGTCGTGTTTTAACTCTTACAGATAAACTAACGTGTAAAACGTTCAAGGGCTTGTCAAACAAGTTCACGCTATCAGATAATCAGAGGCAGGGAAACGTCTCTGCCCTCTGCAGAGTTGTTCACGGCTACTAAAGAAGTGTTTTAGCATGGTAGAGATGGGTTTTATTTTCCACTAGAGGTTACAGTGGTTTTCCTCAACAGAGAGCGTTGAAAGAAAAGGAACTGAATGCAAATAAAGATGTCACCTTATTCCTCTTGGTCAGGTTGGTAAAATATCTTGAGTAGATTATAAAGCTGTTAAATTCACTGAATAATAGATTGTAATGATTAGTTTCTTTGGAACATTTCTTGGTTTAAGACTTGGTCTCTCACAACTAGCGATTTGACGGAGCACTATGAGACACATGCAGGGTTGCAGCAGGTTAACAAAAGGCTGACAGGTGGGAACTCACCTTGTTTACCGTGCAGTTTGGGCTGCAGAAGTGTGAAGACCGACATCCTGAGACTCTGCAGGTCTGCGTTGGCCTTTTGGAGCACGTGTTCTGGCACCCTCACAACGCCATCTAGAGAAAAAAAAACAACTTCAGATAAGTAAAAAAAAAAAAAAAAAACAAATACAAGAAGCAGTGTTTCAGTTTATGCATCCAGGTTTGAATGTATCCACCAACAGCTGCTAATTGTTTTTTAAGCTTCCATTAACCTCCATTAAAAACACAGAGGTTGGACAGCTTAAATTTAGAGGGGGGATAATCACTTTGTGGGCCCACTAGAGGCACCAAAAATTAAAAAGCAAAGAAAACCAGGGATCGCCATTTAAAGTTAAGAATGGCTGACATGCAACATATCAGCTAATGGGGGTCCCATTAATAAAACTGATAAATTTAATAAAGTGACATTAGTGGTTTGAGACAAAACCCAGTGAAGCAACGAGGAAGTTAAATGTCACTAGGCTGTTATCACTGCAGATTAAATAAAAAAAATAAAAAAAAGTCAACCTATACTGGTGTCATGTATATTTTAACTCACCCATGCCGGTCTGTTGGTGAACTTGGATGGCAGCACAAACGTCTTCGTATCGTGTCACCAGCTGCCACACAGGCGATCGACGAGGCTCGTCTTTTGGTTTAAGCTTTCTCAAGCTCTTACAGTTAACCAAGGCTGCAAGGAGAGAGTCCAGCCAACACAAGTTGTCCTTGTTCCTCCAGAAAAGATGCTTGGGAACAGGTACAAGATTGTCCGACTTCGTTATTGAGGTAGGGGACGAATCCTCACTTTCTGACTCGTTGTCTTTGCATCCGGTGACGTCTGCAGGTTCTGCCCACGCCGTCGGTTCGTTTTGTGGACCGCTGGCATCAGCTGTAAAAATATCCTCGTTTGGACGAAGGGACTGATCGCAGGCCGGACTGTTGACGCGGCCGTTCGGCTGCTCGGGAGGATTCCTCTGCTGCCTCAAGTCATTCTCTGATATACCAAGAGCACCACAATGAGGAGAGAGCGCATTAGAAATCATCAAAACTTCTGATGAATGTTCCGCTGTAGCAAAGCATGTAAAAGGAGGGCAACCGTCTGCATCCTCGGCCCCGTCTGAATCCTTCCCTACAACAGCGTCCTCGTCTTGTATTGATTCCAATCTGGTCGTCTCTGCAACTGCACAGTCCATGTAGTGCCCATTAACCTCATCACCATCTTTACTGGATGCAGTGAAGTGACCATTTCTGGCTGCGCTTTCAGCACCGTGCTCTGTTGGGTTAACAGGCGTGTCAATTACACTCTGCGGCTCGACGTCTCCAAGTTCGTCCGGCCGCAGACGCTTGACCGAAGGTTTTATCGACTCTTCATTTTCCAGCGCAATGGTATTTTTTCTTTTGCTCCCAGGAGTGGGCACCACAGGATCCAAGCTAGCCAAAACATCCTCCAACGGCCGGGTGACCAGAGGGAAAAGGCACTGTAGGATGAAAACAGAAAGGTTAACACAACAGGTAGCAAAAACAAAACAAAAAAGAGAGATATGAAACACCGACTCCTGTGCGTCGTAGGAGTGATGGGACGTACCTGTGGATTTGTGCAGAGGGTGATTGACTCCTGAAGGTTGATGCGGTAAGAGCGCAGAGCATAAGTGAAGCCTTTTGACGTACACCAAGGGCAATGCTCGAGCAAACCAGCTCTTTCCTGAACCTAAAAAAAATATATAGAAAAACATTTTAGTTGAGTCCAGAAACTATTCAAATGTAAATCCAATATATTGCCCATTTGACATTAATGCATGCATTGGATAAATTACTTTAACAAACCTCCATTTCTATCATCCACATTTTATTTAATTTTTTTCAGTACACTCGTCTTGACAAATTAAAAGGGTTTTATGTGGTTTATTTTGCAGAAATGGAGGATAAAAGTCAAAAAGAGAACTGTTAATAGAAGCTGTCTAGTGTCCAGTTTCTGTGATTAGTAGTTTTAGTGACCAGGACCAGGGTGAACATCAAGTACCTGAACGCACACCGTTTCTCATTCAAGAGCAAATCAGATCGTTGCACACTGTTTTTTTTTTTAAAAAAAAAAACACTTTCGCCTTTTACTACCAAAGATTTCCATTTGTTTTTTGTTTGTTTGGTTCAGTTTGGTTTGGTACTGCATCATCACAGTATTTTTCAAATGTAATTCAGCTTTGCGCAAGTGACAACTGCGAGAGGAAAGCATGAGCTCTACTGACTTTTCCCAAATACCCCGCCAGAGGTGAGGCCAAAGCCCCCAAACCAGTGTCTTCGCCAGTCATCGGCAAAAAGCTGCTGCTCTTCGGGTCCGCGGTTGTCTGGTGGCATTCAAAAAATATTACCATGTCACTGCAACCTGGCTCACCTCCAAACGAGCTACGGAAATAAAAATACACGTCACAAAGTTATGAGGGGGACATGGAAAAAACACTCTTCAGGGACATTTTACTCAGTCCAGGATATTTTCTAAACATCGATTTAAAGACATTACATTATGATCTAATTTAACATTGTCGTTGGTTTGTTTCATTTTGGTTTTGTGACTGATGGGATTAAAGATACTGTTTTAAAATGCCAGTAGATTTTAGTGCCTCTTGACCAAACCACCTTTAAAGCATTTGTTTGCAGGCTCAGACGTGGGACCTCCAGGTCAGCTACACTGTGCCACCTGGGCTGAAGAACACCAGTCCATATATTTAACTATGAGCACACAAAAAGGTTGGTGATATGCATCAAAAACCATAATTAACTTATTACATGTCATTTGCACAGAAAAACATGAGCCAAACATATCAAACTCAGTTTAGTTCAGGGGCCACATACAGCCCAATTTGATCTAAAAAAAAATCTTCCAAATGTTTCCCTGTTTTAGTGCAAAGAAGTGCATTATGAAAGCGTTTAAATTTAATTACCTGCACTATCACAAAACATGTAATGAACAACTGGACATATCTTACGAAATACTGCAATACTGCAGTTACTTTTTTTTTGTTTTTTTAGAAAATTTTCAGTTAATGTCTTCAATGTAATTTTTGCACTTTGCAAATTCATCTCGCGGTCCGCTTTAAGCCCGCGGGCCTTATGTTTGACACCTATGATATAAGATGAATGGATATCCCCCAAGTTAACACATGTAAGAACTGTACTTCAGTTAAACAGCAAAGCTATTCATCGAGATATCTATGTATCATAATCCACCTAATACATAGATATTAATTCAGATTTTTTGCTCTTGTCATACAGTTGAAATAAACTCCATTAACATACATTGACGGAACTATCAGAGCATGCACCTAGCCGCTAGCATGTTAGCATGTTACCCCAAGGCCAGGCAATAATTTAAGTGGCTAGCGAGACTTATTTTCAGAGTTCGTAAATAAAAAGATACATACCGAAAACAGTGTTAAATTAGATTTGAAATCGCGGCGGTAACGGGTGAAATCCATCCACGTGAAGTTGTATTTCTAACCCGCCGCCTGTGGAGTCGGTGCATGTGCATCCTTTAGAGAGTTCGTGTGAGAAACGTTTGATTTCCGCCCGCCGGGTGTGTAGCAGCCTTTGTCTTCCCCCGCGCCCCCCGGACACACACAAAGGTTCCGCTGGCCCCCTCTCGGTTGTTCAGATGAACTGCAGCAGCCTGAGCTCAAGTTATTGTTCATGTGCAGGTTAGAGCGGCACAGCCCATCAAACCAGTGCAAACCGGTGCGAGTAGACTGACGTGTTTAAACTAGCAGGCCGCATTTAATCTTTTATTAATGATTAATATTACTTAATGCAAAAAAATCGGTGTTACTATATAGATATTTGTATTCTCATACGTTGTTTCTGTTTTGCTTAATTCGTATTTTGGAAATATAAACATTGCATGTCATCTTTGGAAATTAACGCATTAAACGTTAATTAATAACAGATTTAATTACCCTTTTCCAATTTTTAAAAATATTTTTTAAAAAGACATTTATTATTATTATCATTAGTAGTAGTATTAGTAATAGAAGTATTATTATAGAATATACTATACATATACATATAGTCTGAGTAGACAATATAAACAGAGATACAACACAAACGCATAATAACAAAAACAAGCAAGCATGTTTGACTGATTAATTTAACAGTACACGTCTCCCATATTTATTATGTATTTATTTGTTTTTGCGGACCTACTGTGGAGTATTATGTGGATTTTTCAGAAGTAGAAAGGGATGGCTGATTGGGGGGTGGGTGGGTGGGTGGCATGGGGTTTACATATGTCCCTCAGTTCTGTTCTAAAACAGCCTTCACAGCTCTTAACACCTCCTGCTCTTGTACCCCCACAACCCACGCACATTCACAGGCGTGCACAAACACACACACACTTCAATCCACCCAATCCCGCCTCTCGCATGTGCCCTCCTCCCCGAAGCCCCTCCTGTATCTGCTGCTCTCCTGTCCTCTATTTTTCTCTTGATGACAAAATGAATTTGCATATTTTTCCCAGGGAGCGCTCATTAGAATGCATAAACCGGCCGCCTCCTAGGCTCAGGAGCAGGCTATAGCTTTCTGCTGTGGCATCTCCTGATGCAAAATGAGGCACAGACAGGCAGCATCACAGGCAGACATGTGGCCCGAGTCTGGGTTGTGATTGGCATTTGGAATCAGTTCATCCTTCCTATTCCTAATTCAAGGATGAGAGTAAACTCTGTGTCAGCCATTTTTCTTTGTTTCTGAACAAGCAGTTAAGAAGATTAACATTTATTAAGACTACATCGCTAAATGCATGGAGAAATAATTCAGAATTTGTGAGCGCATGTGGCTATAAGATCTACAGTGGATATATAATTACATTTTGCAAACCACAAAAGACAGAGGACCCTGTCTTTATATTAGCACCCCACCCCCCACCATCCACATTTGAATATTCACACAAGCCTTTAAAGTCAAAGCACATTAGTGCCTTTCCTCCACTTTGTACAAAAAGCAAGTCATCTGAGGAATGGTCCCCTTTCACCATCTGAAATCACAGTCTTGAATTTTTTAGCAGACTAGACCATGCAATGGATGCCAATAACACCTCTGTTTGTATTCGGAAGTTTTGCCTAATGGTGGCGCTAGAGAGCACAGGTCACTGGGCCA
This sequence comes from Mugil cephalus, assembly GCF_022458985.1. Taxonomy (NCBI): domain Eukaryota; kingdom Metazoa; phylum Chordata; class Actinopteri; order Mugiliformes; family Mugilidae; genus Mugil; species Mugil cephalus. The sequence goes on along the minus strand of NC_061784.1, from coordinate 13,053,194 downwards.
GGACATACATTTAATCTATTGGAAATGTTACTGTAAAGAGTGTATGTTAATGCACAATGTTTCTATGCTACCGATAAATCGTTTAAATTCTTAGCTTTACTCAGTAATAACTTAAAACAAGTTCTGTGTCCGTGTAAGTTACAAGTCCAGGTATATCATAAGGACACAGTTCATGGGAGATGCACTTTGTGAATAAATTATAACCTTTACCTGATGGTGGCGCTAGAGTGAGGTCAAAAGACTCATTTGGTCTCCTTTATAAGAAGACAAACGTCCACCCCAGAATCAGTGCCTATATAGTATTCAAGAACTGCTCAGATCTGATCAGACAAACATTTACATGACCCCTTGACCCGTTTGGACTGGACAAATGAGCCAAATTAGGGAACTGTAAAACAGCCACACGGAACATGTTGTCTGGATTGTTGATGAATTTCTAACAAAAACCTTTAAAAGTAGATTCAGCTTCATCTGTTTATATAATACAGCTATATGCAGTTGATATACAGAGGGTTACATAGAAATGAATGGGTTTCAGATTGGGTCATTTTTCCCTTTTAATTATATTGTAATATACGAGCCAAGTTTGTTTTAACAATTATGCCGAACAAAACAACGTGTCTGGCGTTGAGGATAAAAAGTCCCCTGCTTTTATGTTATCATGGAGACCTGTTATATGTGAGACCTACAATTAGCAAACAGGCTTGAGTAAAAAAAAAACAAAAGGCTGGAAATAAAGACCACGTCTCACTGTAAAATAAATAAATAAATTAAAAAAAATAAATACTTATAAAATACATACTTTTCAGTTTTTAATTCTTCCATTTGTACACTGCTAAAATTAACAGTGTGCCCTGCTCATTTGATCTTCTGTCTTAATTACGAATGAGCACACTATCATTAGCAATATCAGTTCCTGTACCTGACCTGAAGCAAATATGAGGCAAAAACAACAGGGAAAAAATAAAACGATCAGGCTTGATGGATTGTCACCCTTTAAACGCACTGATCAAGATTTGATATGTGCTGCTACATTTTAATCCTAATATGAGCATGGTGATAAGTAAACATGGTCAAAAGCACCCAGTTAGTGACTAGTAAAAGTAACTATTGTGTATACTTGTCAGAAAGAGTAAGAAAACACTGTCTGACATAGACAGTGCGGTGACTTTCTCCAAATCATGAGGTTAAATTAAAGGTATGACTCACACAGCAATCATAATGGAGACCATTGACCGAACAGTTATTGTGTTTTCATTCATACAAAGAGACAAATCTTTTTAAAAACGTGACGTCCGGCGTGCGTCCATCAAGTGCGAGATGAGCCGCCGTCTCTTGCGTTGTTTACACGTGAACACGCGGTGCCCTCCGTGGTGCCTTTTTAAAGGTATAATTTGCAAATAAGCTCACGTGTACAGAGGTGAACGTGCACTGGAGCCGGTTGATGAAGAGACCGGTGACACGTCCGACACGGCCGCACAATGTTTTCCGGCCGCCTCGTTCACCGACTACGAGCGCAGCGCGTTGCCTCATTCATTTAACTTGCCTACTGTACACTGTGCTCAACGTAGTGAATTCAATACTATGGCAAACACACTCCACTACTACCAGCTCCGGCATGCTCCCACGGAAATATTTTTGTATCCACGCGCCGCGGAAAACTTCAGTGACGTTTCACAAAAGGCAGCCAATGGGACCTCGTCTTCTATTAGGACAATGAAAAGCCTCTGGCCAATCAGAGCCGCGGCAGGTTGGGCGCTGGCCAATGGCGTGCGAGCCCCGCCGAGAGTAATGTTAGAGAGCTGAGGAGTGAAGACACTGCGTATCGCCTGTGCTCCCTCATACACAGCCATTGCAGAGCATTGAGATCCAGCCATAGTCACTAGGTAAGTATCACACACAGCAACATTTTAAGTGTCCGTAATGGCGAGAACGGCGATAACAACCGAAAATATCATGCTCGAGTGTTAGCTATAGGTCAACCTTAAACATTTTAGTGTTTGCGGAGATTTTTAACGTTTGAGAAAAACAACAAAAAAAAAATAATAACCGGCGCTAAGCAGGTAGCGTTACTCTTTGCCTGGGAGTGAGTGGACCAGACGCGGCTGTAAAATGGAAGAAATGAATATTAACCTTGACGAAATTCGACGCAAAACGTCGATTTCGTCAAATACGAATAATTCAGTATATTACTCTCGTGTTGTTTTCGCAAAATAGAGTCGAATCAATCGGTAGTTATCGCGTAAAAATTCAGGAATGTGTAGCGGACAACACGGTTAGCGACAATGGTAGAGGGCTCCCCGTTAGCTAGCCGCTGCAGTGCATTGCGAAGCCTGAACGGCTGTCATGTGAAGACCCTGTGAGCGGGTCCGCGCACAAAGCTAAAAAATCACGAAAACACGAGAAAAAGAAAGACCGTCTCAAAATACACACGTCCGTGTGTTTGTTTGCCACAGTTTGCCCCGATGAGACGGCGAAAAAATTACCTCACGATCTGCGCTTTTACTGTAATGGCTGACTGTATTCGCATAGGAAACAAGGCAGCGAGGCGAATGGGAAGCCAGCGACAGAGGCGCAGTTCGGTTCAACTTTTTCTAACCGTGTTTTCTCGCGAAACAAACCCGCAACTATGCGATGTAACGACGGCAAAAGAAAGTTCAATCCTTCGTGGTTCGAACGGCGCCCTTTGGGGATTTTTCCGCCGCTTTTAAAGGGTTTAAATCGGGGCTTGAAACGAAGTGGTCGCCGCGGTCGCTCTGCCCTCTATTGCATGCAGTGCAATGGCTGTGCGTTGACACAAAGAGAAGGAGCCATATTCTCCATGTTAGTGGATGAAGACGAGCGGCCATTAGGAGCTCATAGAAACCAAGTCAGTAGCACAGCCCGCTCATAGACACAGCACAGACCCAATGTATTACTATACAAGGCGGCCAGTGCAATAGGAATCAATCGGGGAAATATTTTGTCAAGATCGCCGGCTTTCCGGGCATATTTGTCGTGTTGCAAAGCGAACTGGGAGGCGGGAGGAGACATTTGAGGGGGACTTTCTTTCATGAAGAAGGCATTCTCACAAAATGGAAGAAGAAATATTGCCGTCGTTGTTGACCTCCTTTTCCTCAACGAGAGCCTATGCGCCATTACTACTCCGGTCGACGCAGCTTACTTGGGGACTTACAGTAGCGTTTAATGGGCGAATATAACGGGGAAATATCGGCTTTTGAACGCATTTGCGAATTTCGTTCAAATTTTTTGCCGAACATTAGAGGATGAAGACTTTACATCGGGGGAGTGTTAAATTGCACCGAATCACCGTTTTAAAGTGTTTTAATTTCAATAAACACAGATTTTTATGTAATTCGTCTCCTTTTTTGTGTCAAAGTTGTTTCTTTCGCAAAAACTCGATTTGAAATAAAACCGAATGTTTATTAACGGTTCGATTTTATATTTTTTCACCGAAATGCGAATTAAAATGTAATGTTTTTTGACATTAACATATATATGATAAACCGCACAATATGCTTATTTTAGCTTTTAAAACCTTTGTTTTAGCGTCACATTTGAATTATGGGGCTTATGTTGCGAACTTAACTTAAAGACTTTTGCACTTAAATGGCAAAAAGTCAACAAGACACATTTCTGGTTTTCCTCTTGAATCCGCAGCGATTTGTTTTAGTCAGTTTTTAAATCAGCCCATTGGGATCCGACCGCGGACCACTGGTTTTTATGTAAAGGCCACAACAGTAAAAGGGAAAAAAAAAAAAAAGGTTGCACCGATAAAATAACTTATTTCTTTTCATGCCATCGGTCCCGACCGTGCTGGGCTGTTTAGTTTTAAGTGTTCAGCCTTAACTCATCTTAAACTTAGCGCAGGTTGACAGCAGGGAGGGCGGGGGTGGGGGGGGGGGACTCAAATAGTAGCATGTGGTCAATAGGCAGACATGAAAACACGCCCTCATTGTGTAGCAGGGCGGTATAGGAGGCAGGGAAGATGTGCACAAATATAACTCATTTTACATAATTGATTAATTATTTAAATTTACATTAATTTCATAAAATCTTTATTTCCCCCCGAAAAAAAGATCTGTTTTATCTATGCAGCCGCACACGGTTAATTGATTTATTTTTATTTGTTTTAAATGCCAGTTTCAGATTTTTTGCCATCAAGATGGGGAAGGATCCGACCAAGCCGCGGGGGAAGATGTCCTCCTATGCGTATTTTGTCCAGACCTGTCGGGAGGAGCACAAGAAGAAACACCCCGAAGCTTCGGTTAACTTTGCAGAATTCTCCAAGAAGTGCTCCGAGCGATGGAAGGTAAAAAAAAAAAAAAAAAAAAAAAATCAAAGTTTCTTTACATTTGATGTCGCGTTCTTCCGGGCGTTAGTAAAGTCGGCGCTCACCGAGTCCCCTCTTTGTCTTTAGACAATGTCTGCCAAGGAGAAAGGTAAATTTGAGGACCTGGCCAGGCAGGACAAGGCTCGCTACGAAAGGGAGATGATGAGCTATGTTCCAGCCAGGGGAGGCAAGAAGAAGAAGTACAAGGACCCCAATGCCCCCAAGAGACCCCCGTAAGTACTGCAGCCCGGCTCTTTATGATTTTACCATATCTGTCTGTTTAAAAGATTAAAACAAAGCTTAGTCATGTTGTGTAAGATGACAAGTTTTGTTTTGACCCCCCCCCCCCCCCAGATCCGCCTTCTTCATCTTCTGCTCGGAGTTCCGCCCTAAGGTGAAAGGCGAGAGCCCCGGGCTGACGATCGGAGACGTCGCCAAGAGGCTGGGCGAGATGTGGAACAGCACCGCTGCGGAGGACAAGCAGCCCTATGAGAAGAAGGCAGCTAAACTGAAGGAGAAGTATGAGAAGGTAAGGAGTCCGACTCCGATCTGGTCCCGTTCATGGCGTCCTGTTTGCGTCTCGGCATCGGCGTAACACGCTTTCCTGCTTCCTTCCCTTCGTAGGACGTCGCCGCGTACCGCGCTAAGGGCAAGACAGGCGGCGGAGCACCCGGAAAAGCCCCCGCCAAGGCAGAGAAGAAGGACGATGACGACGACGATGATGATGATGAAGACGAGGAGGAGGAGGATGACGACGACGATGATGATGATGAGTAGACGGCGAGCGACATATATAGTGGTCATTTTCTTGTTTATAAAGCATTTAACCCCCTTGTACACACTTCACTTACTGAAAGAAAATGCATTAGTATCCAAGGGGTAAAAAAAACAACAAAAAAGGCTGTGTATATCAGTTGTTTTTATGCTGTACAGTTTTTTTTTTCCTCCTTTTTGTATAGTTAACACTACACAAGTATCGTGTCTGTATCTTTCTGCCAGTCTTATTTTTCCAGTGGTAGTTCCTAGGCCACTATCCTGCCTGATACAGTGTAAAGGGGTGGGCTTACAGTATTTACCTTTAGCTAGAGGTGCACCGCACATAAAAAAAAAAAAACAACAAAAAAAAACTTTTCTGAGTTAGATCTGAGTGTCTCTTTTCTTTTTCTCCTTTACCTGTGTGTTTTTATTTTAAATGACATGTTATCAGAAATTGACGTATCACGGTTGTTTTACTGATCTTTATGTACCACTGTAATAGCAAAATAAAAAAAAAAACGCCTTGTTTATTGTTGAAATTTAAATTGCTTCTGATGTCAATAAACATTTTTTTTAATAAACTGGTTTTGTGTCATGCTTTGAGGAAATATCGTGTAATTGTGGAGAAATCGTAATAATAATAAGTGTGGCCGGCAATTAAAAAAAAAAAAGCAAAATTAAATGTGCATGTGGTCAGTCATTGCTTCACATTTCAAACCCTTCAGATCCGCAAACTCATTGATTTTTACGTTTGTGTGGAGCCGCCGTCGACTCGGTAAAGTCAATCTGAGCTGACGCTACGGTGCCCGGAGACAATTAAACGGAGCGGCAAACGACCGAGGCCCTGATAAGCTGTTCCTATGAAGTGTGACTCATGGCCACAACTGTTTATACATCCTGTGTTTTTTTTTTTGTTTTTTTTCTTTTCTCCTTTTCTCTGCTGGCTGTGGCTGTATGCAAACAAGATGTGTAGTGACGCTCCTTGCTGTGGCACTGAAAGTTGTAGCATAACTGCCTGCTCTGCATGCCAACATGCATCACTGCCTCTTCCTGTTTTATTTAGATACAGCTGCCTCATCTCTCACGTACTCTCTCTCTCTCTAGGTCCCATCCAGGGTAAAAAAAAAAAAAAAAATTAAAGGACCATTTATATAAGAAGGATTATGTGCTTTCGAAACCCAGTGACATAAGAATATGGCCGATGTGTGCCAACTAAAGCTAAGAGCCACACGCACATAGTGTATGTAGTGATCTCAGCCACACAGTTAGCCCCCCCGCCCCCCTCCCCCCTCCCTCCCCTTCCCATGGGAGCTCACTGAGATAGAGAGGGGGGTTTACCAACTCCCAGCCTGAGCATGCACAGAGATATTCAAACAGCAGCACAGACATGTCTCTGACCTGTGGTGTAAATTACCAGGATGTGGCGTCTTCTCCTGTGCTACGTTTCTGGTTCAGCCTTGGGTCTGCTGAGAGAGAGAGAGAGAAAGCTTCTGTATCAAGGAGCAGCGAGGCTAGAGGACAAGGCAGACACCGGGCAGCAGCTGACCTCTGCACTGCTCCGATAAAGCACAGACAGTCCCTGAAGGTGACACAGCCTCCTGCTATCCCTGATCACTCCTCACACAATCCACGTTACGAGGCCGGCCATTCCCCAAACCCCCCCCCCAACCTCGAATCATATAACTGGACGTTAATTATTTAATTAATTAATGCTCCTCACATCTAAAAAAAAAAAAGCTCATTAAAGGACGGTACATGTACAAAATGTTTCTGAGAACAGCAGGCATTATGGCAGGCTGAGGGAGGCAGTTAAAATGGTGACTGTTTACACACCACATCCACAGAATTGGCCAACACATTGTCCTTTTTTTTTTTTTTTTTTTTTTCATATGGCAGCGGAGCATGTTGCAGGAAGGGGAAACTATGCTGAAACAGTTGCAGCGCCTCGTGGCTGCGCTCAGCTGTTGATCAGCTCCTGTGTGGGCCTTTCCAGGCCAGAAGTGCGCATACAGTAGAGCAGGCATTAGCAGCACAGCGCCACTGCTGGCTCCAAAGCCCGTTAATCCCGGCCACCTGGTGTCCACCGTACCAAACCGAGCCCCATCAGCGGTCTCCGGGCGACACCTAGCGGTCTGACCCCGCGCCTGCACCCACACCGGGCAAATTAAATCAGTTTCCAAAACCTGTGCACCTTTAAAATTTAACTTAAACGTTAGACTAGATTTCATGGTTATGTTTTGTAGCATTTATCAGCGGAGATTCATTGACTTAGGGGTCATACATCCATAAACGTAAACGTTTCAGTCCATAAAAAGGCTTTATTTATCCCAGCTATGGTTGAAAATAGGTAATTTTATATTAAATTTGTGTCATACATTTAAAGGATCCTTCTACCGTAATGATTTTTTCAGTCATATAAAGGATTCTAAATTTCTTTCATCCACAGGTTCAAATATTCATATTCATTTTATTATTATTATTTTATTTCATACAAATGCAACAGTGGCTCGTGCAACTGCCATAAACATATCTATCTATCTATCTATCTATCTATCTATCTATCTATCTATCTATCTATCTATCTATCTATGTGTGTGTGATTGGCTCAGAAGCGATAGGGGCGGGGCCTACGTTATATAGGAGGCTTAGATTTACAGGTCTAGTGTGAAGCGATGTTCAGACAACTCCTTTATCACTGAATGTGTGACTGATAGATCCATTTATCCCTTTACTAAAATATGTTGGATTCATGTTAATGTGCATTTAAAGAAATTTAAATTTGTGAAGGGAAAATTTAAAAAAAATAATAGATAGATATATAGATATATAAAATGTCTAAGCAACCAAAGGTTTTGCAACGCCCCTGCAGTACCTCCGCGGATCCCCTAGGGGTCACGGACCCCCTGTTTTGTGTTGACATTTTTATAGAGTTGGTTCTACAACTCTGCCACATCTTTTTTTTTTTTTTTTTTTTTTTTTTTTGCCACACAATTAAACTCGAAAAACTGATATAAACATTTACCATTGTGTTTTGTATTCATCAACAGTGAATTTTGCTATACTCCATCATACTATGGATTAGAACTCCTGACATTATGTTCTCCTCACAACTCATTTACACGACTTTTTACTGGCATCGCGATTAAAGAAAAAAATAAAAATACATTGTGTTTGAACTATAATTTCTATCCACAACAGACATCAGGCATTGCCTGATGTAGGTGTTTGTAGTTGTTGTACATTTGTGTTTCATGAATAAAATACCCAAGAAAATCATGCGACTAGCTAGAGCCACATGTGTTATCCTTTCTCTCTACTACTACTACTTTAATTAATCCAAATATGTACTGGGAATTATAACATTGTTAGGGTCCTATTACCTTAACTAATCCCGCCGTACAATAAAAAGGTCTTGTGAGTGTAACCAGGTTAAATCCACACGACTGACATGCTCAGAATAATTCATTAACTATTGAAAAGTTTCACATTTTTATGCTCAGGATCACTGAGGCTGTGGGTGTTACTGCCGTAAATCTCAGTTCCAATACACCATGAAATATTCAGACCAGCCTCTCAGGAACAGTTTAAAGACACATATAAAGTCTCCTGCTTTGTCTTATGTCTTCAGCGCTCAACTGAAAAAAAACCTCACCGCGCCAAGTAATCTGCTTTCATCTTTTGTTCTTTGTCCTTGTTCTTTTTTTTTTTTATGTTTTTGCTCTGTCGTGATGTGGTGATTGTTTCCCTTATCCTCTATACATTTGCGGTGAGATCCGTCATTGTAGGAACTCAGCATGAATGTAAACCAAGTATTTAAAGAAGAATCTAATTTTTAAAACCTTTTAGAGTATGTTTATATTATCGTTATTCTTCTAGGAAAGACTGAACAGGTTAATAATTTTTTCGTTGATGATGCTCTAATTAAAAAAACAAAACTTCAACTATGCATTCATTCATGATTTGAGTTAACTATTTCAGTTTCTTTTACCTCTTACCAATGACTGTTGAAACCATTTCACATTTAATATACTCACTCCAGGTCCACCATTATTCATTACTGCCTGCTTTCTGGTTTTGGTTTTTGATGTTTATTAACGCTAGCCAAGCCAGTCGTTCCATGCACAGAACCTCTTGGAAACTGCAGATGTAATCCCTGGAATGAAAGTACCCCTGGTTGAATTTCACCGTGCTTTATATCACCTGTGATCCCAAGGCTGAGAAATGTCAGTCAGCTCTTGATGTAGATGCAGACCTGATGAACATCATTTCCCCCCAAAACAGCAAATCTGTTCTTAAAAGGCACTTTGAACCAAAAGCCTGCAGCGAACGCGAGGCGTCACATCAGAGCCGTGCATGCACCAATCGAGCTTGTGCTCACTGCAGTGTGCACATCAAGGCTCTGCAGGCAGAATAGTTTGACTGATTGCTTTTTTCTTCTTCTTCTTCTGGATAAGAGAGTCATCCCAGAGGATTATGAGTCAGTTCTATTTCAAAATATTCTGTCTCTTCCATGTTAGACCTGTCTCCTAGTAAATGTTGAGTGGTATATTTTTAGTGGAAAATTAGCATTTCATGTGATTTCATGTGATAGTGTTGGTTCTGGTCTGGAGAGTTTCTGGTCTCCAGAGTCTCCAGAACCAGAACAAGCAGTCAAGAAATTACTTATGTTACAATTATGCTATTAGGCTAACGATATGTAACGATATGTTCATCAATTAACAAAATGCAGTGAATGTAAAGAGAAGAGAAATCTAAATCAAATGAATATTTATGTGTGACCACCCAAGACGGCATCAATTCTTCTAGGTTTTGAAGGAACTCGGCTGGTAGGTTGTTCCAAACATCTTGGAGAATCTTCTGTGGACGTAGGCTTCCTCAGATCTTTCTGTCTCTTCATGTTGAGATCAGGGCTCTGTGGGGGTCATGCCGTCACTCCCAGGACTTCTTGTTCTTCTTTACGCTAAAGATAGATCTTAATGACGTTGGCTGCGTGTTTGGGGCCTTTGTCCTGCCTCAGAATAAATTTGAGGCCAATCATACGCGTCCCTGATGTTGCATGATGGACAATTAACTGCCTGTATTTCTCAGCATTGAGGACACCATTAATCCAAACTGCATCACATGTTTATGTATCTGTACTCTATGCAATGACAATAGAGTTGAATCTTATCTATTACTACTACTATTACTAGAGGTCCACACACTGACAGGCGCTCACAGATTATAATCTGAGAAGCTATTAAAGATGTCAGACCCATGAAAAGGAATAAAAAATACAATACTTGCATCAAGCTGCACAAAGTGGAAAAAAATATTAAGTCAAGGACATGTACCTCAAATTTGTACTTTATTCCACTTTAGGAAGTATGAGCTTTTAAAACTCTATCCAGTTATAAACTTGCGCCACCACGAGATGGTGCTATTGCAAAGGACATGGCTACACTGGGTTAAATAATCCAAATCACAACTCCTTTTTGTTCACAGGAATAAAAAGGTGTCACTGGAATACTTGACTCTCAACCGTGTGTATGTTTTTTTTCTTCTTCCTCCTCAGGGAAGCAGCAGGAAAATATTACGCCTGCTGATGTGTCAGCCACAAAAATCAGCCAGATTTAATCCCGGCCTCGACAAAGAGCAGTCAGCGAGCTCTCCCTAATCGTTATTGTCCCCTGTAGTTCATCTAATATGATCTGATATAAACTGGCAATATGGAGGAAAGAAATTACAGCTGGGCCATGTCAGGAAGAGGACAGATGGCGAGAAGTCAAACCAATATTTTGTGCAAAATATTTTTTGTCTCTCGAAAGAAGATTATTATTATTATTATTTTTTAAAATCCTATTAGATAAAGTCTTTACTTAACTTGATTTGTTTTTATGATTCAGGAGAACACGATGCCGATTAAAAATGAGAACAAATTAATATTGTTATTAAGTCTGCAGCATTATGGCGAAAGTAAACAACCGCTTTTGTGTCGGTACGTGCTCAGCTTTGCAGAGCTAGAAAACTTTCAGAAAACAGCTGAGTAGGCGGTGACACAAATGTTGTGTTCTTGTGAAACCCTATTTGTCATCCTGTACTCATGGTTGTATCGCGTGAATCATCTCACGCGTCTCTCCTGCCATCATTTCGTATGGGACAATATTTATTTTGGCAGTGAATATGAGTGAAATGTGACTGTGAAAAAAAATGTGTACCAACTGTATATTTCCTTATAGCCAGCAGAGATGAGGAGGAGGAGGAGGAGGAGGAGAGAGGATGGTGTTTTGTGCTGAGGAAAACAGAAAAACAAACAGGGAGCGTCTTCTGGAGTCACGGCAGATGGAGAGAAGGCAGAAAGATTTTCTCTTTTCATAATGATGGATGAGAGCGGCTCCAAAATCTGCAAATCTAGCTCTCATCATCCTTCTAAATGTCACCGCAATCACGATAAGACCGTAAAGTTGATGAATCAGAACATTTAATTGTCAGTTCTCTCTCTCTTTTTTTTTTACATGAGTCATATGACTGGCTGATGCTTTTGTGTCGCCACTTTTTTATTGGCGTAAACAAATCAAGACCGAGATGAAGCTGCAATGTCTCTGCGTATTGTCTTTCATTTAAGACCAGGAGACAATAAGGAGGGAAAAAAAGAGTTGATGAGGGCTGTGAATAAGTGTAAAAAAAAAAAAATCTAATAAAAGCAGTGGTGCGCTGCTGCCCCAGAAAAGAATGAATAAGCTAATCAGGCCTTGCATCAGCAGGTCGTAGCTTTGATTTACACTGATCATATTGTAAGCACGGTGCTAATATAAAAATATTTCCCCAATGGGAATTGCAGATCAGGCGAGCGCTGCGCACACTCTAATTACACTAGTGACCACAGTGGCTTTCTACATTTGAAAGGCTAAATAAAGAAGTCATCATGGGAAGCATTGTTTTAATCTTTCGGCGACCTTCGAATATCAAAACCATTTCTATTAATAAAAGGAAATGTACGTTTAGGACCAGGAGGTCAAACCGTGCACTGTGCAGTACACAGAACAGAATCATTACACATGAGAAACTTTAAATATTTCATCGAATTTGTATTGAATTATCCAGAAAACATCAGGTGAAGTGAGAAGTTTCTGGGAGACAAAAACATGGGAGACGGCAAAACAAGAGTGGCCTGCAAACATGAACAGGGATGGAATCAACGTGGGCGGCATGAACGTGAGTCAGTGTTTTTCTGTTAAGTGAATTCAATGTTATCAATAAGGTTGGAAACAAACATCATCTTCTGTTGTATTTTTGCCAGGATTGACGCCCAGCAGAGTGTAAAACCTCTTGGTAAATAAGGAAACAGCTCCTTTCTGCTCACTCAGATACTTCATATATTAGAACTGTAATATGCAGCCTTTAAGCCTCTTTTGGTTCTTTTTTTGGTTTTGCAGGCCACGGATTCAGTTTCCCTACACTACAATTGCGTTAATTTGTTCAAGTAGGAAGGTTGTTAGTCTTGCTTATAACATAAACAATACGGCTTCTTTATATCAAGTGTTTATTTCGGAGCTTTATTGATAACACCGAAATCAGTCAATGGAAAAAGATGGCCGACACCTACTCGTGTTTACAACGAACCACTGTTGGAAATTCGTCACTTCACCGGATGTTTGCGTGTTCAGAACAGAACAGAACAGAACAGAAACAATCAGATCAAGTGTTTACACCATTGTTGGGCCCTTATATTACATAACAAGACCACGCCTCGGTAAACACAACCAGGTTAAGAGGAGGGGGAGGTAGTATTGTAGATGGGATGAGGAGGTCAAGGGGATTCAATTCAATTCAGTTTTATTTATAAAGCGTCAATATCAATACAAATAGTCTCGACATGCTTTATGAAATCCAGCCTGAAACCCGGCCTGAGCATATATGAAGCCGATGGTGGAAAGGAAAAACTCCCTTTTAACAGGAAGAAATCTTGAGCGGCTCATATGGAGAGACCCATCTGCCTAAAACCGGCCGTGTAGAGACAGAAAAGAGATAAGAGAATGGATGGGGTGGGATAAAGGAAGATGTAGGAAGGAAGATGATGGTTCCCTTATGTTCGGATGGAGGAACCCCTCTTTCCTGAAATGAGATTGTAAAAGAGAAGAAAGAACAGAGAGGGATGGTGGGTTTGAGAATTGAGTCAAACAGGCGAGGATGCTTCAGGCATGGACTTGTTTCTGAACCTAATTTATATAAGCATATACATATAACTTATATAACTTAATCTAAGGGATTATCTACAGGTCACACCTCCTCTCTCATTCTGAATGACAATTCCTTCCAGTCGAGCCAGTCTGTCCTGTTTGAAGAGTTAACATGACTCAGCTATGTTCTAGTTGTCTAGTTGTTATTATGATGATTAATGATCGTCTAGCGTCAGCGTTAAGTGTGACAATGAGCCGCGTGAACAATACCAGAAGCTTGTGCTTTGACTCCTGTAAGCTGTTGTAAGCCAGTGACACACCGTATATTGGCGAGAGTCTGGCCAACTCAAATCATGGGCGCCATGTTTGCTACATCGGAGGGAAGATTCTACAGTGTAACCCTATGGGGTGGATGTGCTATGTTGAAATAAATGTCTTATTTTCACCATTAATGTGCCTATAAATGTTACGGCCAATGTCTGACAATATGTAAAAGACCCTCACTTAAATATCCCAGCGTCTACTTACTTTAAATATCTTAAATGAGCCTGTAAAATGCTTTGTAGCCCAACAGCCTCATCAGTCATGGAGCTGTGTTTACCTTCTCCTCAGTCTCCCTCGTTCATCGATTGCAGTTAAAAGTTTCAAATTACTCAGGAAGATCTTATATAATACTCATAAATAGTGAAAATTAAGCTAGTCTTACTGTAATTTAGTATTATCATAAGTATTATCAATATAACATTAGCACGCTAGTCATGGTAACTTCACAGTTGCCGAGACAAAATTACATCTAAGCCTTTAGTCTAATCACATCACATTAATCACATCAGATATTTTGCATCCTTGTCTTGTTGTTATGGCTAACATGCTGACAAACACAAACTGTGCAAGGTCTACATAGTTACACTGCTAGGCAGGCCACCAGATGCCACCATAGCGAGGCTGGTTTTAAGAAAGTTATGAGACCAACTATGATGGAATGTGATACTAATGAGGTTTATTGGATTTGTGCATGAAAATTTTTTTAATTTGACTTCTTGGTTCAGATACCTATGTAATACATCATGCTTTTGTAAAACTTTGTGGTACATGGACCCTGAGAAGAGTAGCTGCCACCTTGGTGCCAGCGTCAAAGAGAGACATACCTCACATAATAGGGTGAAATCAGTTGACATCCAGTTCTTCCTTTTAATCTTCTGTTCCCATAACTTTCTCCGTTTTTGTTCACTGCGGAAACGGTGGAGTTTCCTCCGTGTTTTCCTGATCCCGTGCTGGAGCCATAGCCTGAACACTGTAGCATATTTTAACTTTTAATCCAATTTTATTTTCTGTTATTGCCACTACTCCATGGATGAATATTGGTTATGTGTATCTAACATGGCGCCCATGAAACACGTGATCAGCTCAGAACCAATCAGCATAGAGGGATAGATCAGATGGTCCATTCCCTAGTTGGCCAGACTTTAATATGTGACTGTGGTTTGTGGTGTTTTTCTACCCCCTGGTGGACAAAATGCAACGCCTGCAGCTTTAAATAAAGATTGTGTGATACATGTACAGTACATTTGTATGCATGATAACAGAGCGACAGCAGAGGCTTTGATCCTCCCTCTGTCCAAACCTGCGTCCATGCAGATACCACTTTAGGCACAGTGCTGCTGAAAGTAGGTCACCTGTGTTTTGGCAGCTAATTCGTAATCACTGTTACAGATGTTAAACAAAAGAAAATAGACCCAAAGCATAAATGCTGGCTTAAGGATGTGTTTAGATGAAGTATGAAGTATTTGAGATAAGGCCTAGAAAAGTGCCCCTGAAACTCTTTGTTCAGACTGACTTTAGCCCTGAAGAAGAAACATCATTTCTTCTTCTATTTCAATGGCACCTCTCTATTGTTGTAGAAGGGCGCAACAGAGAAACACAACAAGAATCTGACTCTACCACGACTCAATACCAGGAAAGATGGTAAATTTACCACTCAAATATGTGCATGAAGGCATTCCTTAGAGTTAACTGTGAGATGTAAGCTGGATATTTATAGCTGCAGAGTTGTAAATTCCCGTCTCGTGGTATTTTAAACAATCGTGCAGTGTTTTTTGTTACTTTGTGACCTCTAGTTTTGTGGATCCCACTCATCATGTCAAATCTGAAAACCTAAAAGAGGATTTAAAAATCACAGACCCTGTTTTCATGAGATACTGTGTTTACTATAAATGACCAAGTTATGGATCTTATGCAAACATGATAAGAGCTTTCCATAAAAGGACAGCTCTACAATAAAAATAATAATAATCTTTAGGGACGGTTTGTGGCCTGCATGTCTTTTAATCTCCCAGGCTGAGGGCCAATCTAGTTAGTTGGGAGGAAGGCCGAGGATTTGGGCGCTCTCACAAAAAGAGTGTACTTTGAAATGATTACTGAGAGTAAATGTGTGTCAGTGGGTCACGTTATCAGACCAAATGAATGTCTTCTGGGTAGGATTAGGACGCTGATTTGGCCCATTCATAAAATTAACCGCGTGATTGGACGTTAATAAAAAAAAAGCCAATATTATTACAGCAATGCAGCTTCACTGTGAGGATGAATAATCAAATCCACCCATTGCAACCGTCATTAACTTGGAGCAAATGTGCGCTGAGCCTCCTCTCGTTGCGTGAAATAAGGCGTCGACTTTGATGCGAGACATCGAGACGAGCACGCACGACTTTTGGAGCACTAATCCCGGTTCGTGTTTTCAGCAGCCGCCCCTTGATCATTCTTTTTATCATGAGGAAACAATCATTTAATTTAAGGCCGACTCTCAACAGCAGTAATTGCATTACATCAGCTTAAAACACAATATGGATCCTCTTGTAGAAGAAAACCTAAATCACTCGCCTAATTGGAGGCCATTTGTCCATGATCTACTTTGTCTGTGTGTGTGTGTGTGTGTGTGTGTGTGTGGGGACACAGACACATACATCCTCCCTTGACTTAATGCCAATGAATTTCAGCTGATGGAAACCAAAGCAGGAAGTGAGGCGCCAACAACAGCAGAGAAAGGACACCCAACCCCTCCGGACAGAGCGCCGACTGTCTCATTGGAGAGGATTATTTAGCTCACTTTACCATAAGCATAACGCCAGTATTCATGTATTTAAGTGCGCTTTTATGGTCCTGGTTTCATTGTTTCATGGTTTCATTGTGTAGTTCAGTATATGGGTGGTGGGAAGATGGGAAATATATGTGTTAAATGTCAAAAGCCACACCCTAAATCAAGGGATCATGGGCTAGCGTGTGCGTTTCCCACGCTGCCTGACGTTTTTTTTGATGTGTGAAACGTTGAATTGAACCAAAAGCTGAAACTCTCTGTATAATCCTCCTCAGATTTTGTTCTTGTCACCGTTGGTGAGTCATTTGAGAAATTGTCTCTCTTTCTCCGAGTTTTTCTTTTAAATCTGTGCTAACACACTGTGTTGATTAATTTGTCACGTTCAATCTGTGATGAAAAGTAAACAAATAAATAAATAAATAAATAAAAACAACACAGAGAGCTCGTCTCAACTGACTCAGCGCAGCGTCCCGGAGCAAACAATCACCTTAAAAACAATTGCCACTTAAGCACTTAATAATAACATTCAATCCTGTTATTTTCTTGCTACACGACCGAATGAAAGCAGATGACGCGGCCCTTGTTGTGTCCTAATGTTAAGGGGCCGTGGAAGTGAAGTGAAGTCTCACGGCTGCTTTTGGTTGGAGCTACGCCGGGACGACCACAGCTCATCTAATCACAGCTATTTTGTGCCATAACAATTTCACGTGCCAGACATAATGGCATCGAAGTGCCGCCGATAGCTGCACCCCGCCCTCTGCTTTACACCTGCCTAGTCATTATGATGCAGGAGAGGAATAGAAAGAGGAAGAGCCACCGAGGGCGGGGTGAGGGAGGAAGCTGAGGCTGACTCAGGTACGCGTTGTTTGGCACAGTCTGCGGTGTGCATTGAGACCGCAGCAGGGTGGCCACACCCAGGCTGTGTATGTGTGTGTGTGTGTGCCCCAACACTGTCTGACTGTGACTTCTTCCGCACTGATGTGCTTTTATTTTAAAAAGCGTAACTTTTGCCACGTTTACCACTCCCCTAGGATTTGGAGATTTTTTTAAATGCTGCTGACAGTCACAAAGGCACCCATTGTAAGAAAACACGCCTGATTTCATCCTTTGTGTCCATATACTCCTCACCCAGTACCAAGGTTTCCTCTGATGATGTATGCCCACTAAAATACGCCGCTGTATGTATTCACTTTGCAAAGACTCAGAATCAAGATATCCACAAGCAGCAGAAGTAATAACAGTAGTGGTCAAAATGTGATGGAATGCATTTAGATGAAGTCCGCCCAGAACTGGAGATCACCATGGTAGCCAAGGAAATGGTTACTATGCATGCTGCAGATTGAAAAACAATTGTTTTCACAGTTCCACTTTAGTGTTGGTCCAACCCAACCCAAAAATAAAAAAAAATGTCTCATTTTATTGTTTTCCGGTGCTGTTCATCCTCTGTAATATTTTCTGCACCCACCCCTTTGTTTCCTATTTAAACTGGCAAATGCATGCACACCATACATAAACATCACGTGATATGTTCAGGTATGTCAGTAATGAAGTTTTTTTTTTTGTTGTTGTTGTTGTCTGTTTGTCATCTACACAAGGATTTTCTCTTCTATATGACCTTCCTGCAGAAAATGTGCCACACTTTTTAGCGTGGAGGCAGCCTGGAGTGAAGACGATTAGAAAATCACTGTTAGTAACAAAATGTTACTATGTTGTAACAAAATAAATAAATAAATCTGCACTGTGAAGAAGAAAAAAAGAAGTATATGAACCACCAGAGGGTGGTGACAGTTTAAAGGTCTATGATAACCTGATTCAAGCATGAACATGAATGTTATTTTGAGATTTTTGGATCAACCAAAATAGCCTCATCTCGGAGATAAATAAGACATAAAAAAATCATAATGATATATCATCTGGGGACCACGAATATCTAATTTAACAGGAGTTATTATAATGTATTACTTTACTTGCTAACTGAAAATGCTGGCATCCAAGTGATGATAACTTTAAATAATTCTTGATACAAAACTGTTGTATAACTCATGTTATGCAGTTTTGTTTTTCTCCAAAATGAAAGTAGGTGTGCCTGTACAGCTACAAAGTGCTTTACAATAAAAATAGTGCTTTGACTTCTTTTTTTTTTTAAAAAAAAAGATCTAAAACAAAATCCAAGACAATTAAATATAATTCAAATAGCTACATCAGATATCAGCTGCACCACAAGATAAACTCAAGTCTGAAGAAAAGATTTTCAAGACAATGCATTTGTTTGCTTGATATTCTCAAACAGGGAGTTTCCTGAGCTGCACAAGGTTTGTTTTCCATTAGCGATGCATATATAATTACTGCTATTTTGGATTCATTTAGCTGCAGGAAATTATTTGGATTCCAGTTTAACAAGGTGGGACACAATACAAGAAGCATCTGTGTTGTCAGGCTTTAATGGATGAACAATTGGGTGTCATCTGCGTAGTGTGATATCTTGGCATGACTTGCCCCAGGGTTAGCCTGTATGATGATGAAACAGGCTAAACAAAATTCCATCAGGGAATACCTGACATGCCTCTACATACAGAGGGCCGCAGCCTTTGCTCGTTGTGTTGTGTCGGATGTTGCCTACATCCACTGCTGAGGCCCGTGTGCGGGCTTGTCAGCTGAACAGGTTAAACAGAGAACAAGTAAAGAGTAAAAATCCAGTTGGTGTAGACTGACGAGAGCCTCTCTGGGAGGTATCACTCTCAAACAAATAGAGAGGCACATTAAACGGCGAGTAACTC
Source organism: Mugil cephalus (assembly GCF_022458985.1). NCBI lineage: Eukaryota > Metazoa > Chordata > Actinopteri > Mugiliformes > Mugilidae > Mugil > Mugil cephalus. The sequence continues at coordinate 13,034,078 of NC_061784.1, read as the reverse complement.
CCACTCACAGGTAAACAGAAAGAGAACAGGCAAGAATCTACACTCCCAGCGGCAGCCAAACGCGAGCACCGGGCTCATACTTTATTCCCCTTCTGCGGCAGACAGATGGCAAAAAAATGGAAGACAAATGACAAATGATTTCACAGCCAAATGGGGGAGGTTTTGATGAGTGCTGCTTCTCTCCTTGTGTATCCCCCCCCCCCCCCCCCCCCAAAAAAAAAGAACACCAACTGCACTTGTGCACTTGACACAAAATCACAGGCATAACTTGTATCTTAGATTTAGCCCCAAGCAAAAGGTATGTGAGAGGGATCTTGGGACAAATCCCTGTGTAGATTTGCCTCTGAGTGTGTTAGACAGGTGGACAGATTAGCAGAGCACCCACCTCCTCCTCCTCCTCCTCCTCCTCCTCCTCCTCCTTCAGACCCCCCCACAACAACAGTTAGCTGTAGATAAGCCCAGGCTTAGAGTGTCTCCTGGTAGGTCTGAGCCAAATCCAACTCAGGTTTGGACTATCGCTTTTGAGAGAGGCCTGATCCTGCGTAATAAAGGCAGCTCTTTGAGGATTGGGGAAATTGTACCAGAGCTGTCAGTCAAAGAGAGAATCGGCTCACGAGAGAGCCTCTCAAATGCAGGTGAAATACAAATCCAGTGACTTATGTATGTGGCTATATCTATCTATCATCTAGACTCTGTGGATATCTGTTCCTAATATCATGGTTAGAGAAAATAAATGCCACAAACGCAATTAATTCGACTTCTGTTCCATTGGTTGGGTTTGTTTATTATCTTTGTCAGAATGGATCCTTTCAGAACTAGCTAACCAACAATCTTGCGGCCGATCTTTGTCAGTCAGGGAATGTCGGGAATGAAGGAGACTGTAGACGAGCAGGAAGCCGACACAAAACGCCACGGTCTGGTTACGGTGGGGAAATAATCACCCGCAAATCCTCTGGGAGAGCCAAACTGGATTGTCCTCTCGGTGTGAGGGTGTCAAGCGTCACACTGGGTGTTGTGTTATGTTGGCGGCTCCCAGCAAAAAAAAAAAAGATAAAAATAAATAAAATCTTTTTCGAGCCACAGCCCCATTTCAAAGTCTACCTCAGGGTCCAAGAGTAGCCGATGACACACGGTGTGTGTTAATAATCTGTGGGAAACATGGCCTGGCCGCAGAAGCTTGTAGATGAATATCTGTTATGCTCAGAGTTTAAAAGCGGTGCAGCGATGACGACCAAGTGTGACGTGTGTGTGTGTGTGTGTGTGTGTGTGTGTGTGTGTGTGCCACCCTTCAAAGTCAAAAACAAACAGTACTAAAGAGATGTAGTCTAATCGTGCCTCTTTTGACCCTGAGAGGAAACAAAACATAGTTAAAGCCACTTCTTGTTCAAGTGTCGCGGCTTTGTGTGTGGCCTGAGTGAAACAACAGGTGAAACCCTGAGTAAGGACACAGCCTTGAAGCTTAGGGAGCTACAGAAGTATATTGTCACTAAATGTAACATTTATATTTGATCAGCAGACCTGAAAGAGAGCAGCTGAGGGACTGTAAAGGTGACCCGGGGATTTATATTACACAGACCTGAGCTGTCAAACAAGTCCAGACAAGTTCTGAGGAGCAAAACACACACAGACACACAGAGACGCACACAGACTCTGAACCCATGCGCACACTTGTATTTATTTCCTCCAGACACATTGTAGCTGGAAAATATGAGAGATCCAGCAGGTTGCATAATGACACAGTACATTTATGGGTAAATGTGATGTGTCAGGTAGAAAAGCTGAAGATGTGCCCCTTTAAACTAAAGGTTTGTGTCATTTTTTAAATAAACTGGACATCTGCTCACGGGAAAAGCTGAACTGTATATTTAAAGGTTTAATTTTTGTTCACATTTTACTATTTTAAGAGAGATGATTTTCGATAAAAAGTGATAAAATAAGGCAGGTAAGTAGATAGTCAAACTCCGCTTCCCAAAAGTTATTTGCTGGCTCTACAATCCAGTTATGGTTGAGCTGATCACCCTGTGTCAGACTCACCCTGACTCCTGAATGTCACTCACTCTGGGCAGAAGCACAAATATTCACTGTGGTCACATGAGGAAAGGAAGCTTATTGATAGCATGTTTTATTTTGAGATAGATAGATAGATAGATAGATGATGCTGTTACCGCCATGCTATAATCAGTTACTGTCTTCTTTGTGTTTTTTATCATTAGAACCTTAAAGAGGAAATTGGTTACGTTTCTACAGAAAGAGCCGGACTGACAACTAGGACACTGAGGCTTACATAATGTTTTTATTACACTTTATTACTTGTAAGTGCTTTGCTTGAAGTTGTAGTTTATTAAGCTTCTCAGTGCCCTTAATTTCAATGTTTGACGTCGTTTCAGATTGTTGGCCCGACCAATTTGAAGCCATCAGCTCGAGCCATTGGAACTAATAATGTGCAATCTTCCTTTAATCACTTTATTGTATGTATATCACACAGTTATCAATCGATTAGAAGTTAATGAAAAGCCCGAGTCGCTGCCCTACTTCTCTCACGACGTGAACATTAACCACTGACCTTAATTTTGAAAACCCAGACAACAGCATCACTTTCACACCTCACTGTGTTTGTGCAGGAACGCTCGCACTTTAGCGTGTGTGTGTGTGTGTGTGTGTGTGTGTGTGTGTGTGTGTGAGACAGACTCACTACCCCCCTCTCCACTCTCCCTTTATCGTGGGGGAGATTAGGTGGTTAATCCAGTAGATCTCAGAGAAAAAGCCTCTCCTGATGCCACAATGGATTTCACTCAGTCCACTAGAGAGAGGACAGACCTGCAGACTGATACACATCTCGACCTTTGACGAAGCACGACCACGCACACATACACACACACACATGCGAGGCAGACCACCTCAGCAGGGACAGCGTATTGTATTACATACTGTATGTATTTGACGCATGCTATAAATAACCTTATATTGAACTAACATTATAGAAATGTCAATGTCTTTTTTCCATGTCTATGTTATGAAACCTGTTACAGACCACACGTCATATCTTTCACGTTGGTTATATCTGTAAAATATAAGAGTTTCACACAAAATAAGGGCTGTTACAGTGTCTGTAAGAGGTTTTCACTCTCCATAACAGCACATGCACTGCAGGATACTGATTTGCTAACTTATTGATTAACCATTTACAGGAGGATGAGCGTCCTTGTTGCCTTGTCTCATCCTTTAAGTCACTGCTCACTAATGGACTAAATGTCACTGTCTATTATGCAGCACATCCCAACCTTAGACCTTTCTATAGGCAAAGAGTGTCCGCTTTACCAATCAATGCAGCATCATAGTCTTAGTTTGTGCTTTTAGAAATAAATAAATAAATAAACAAATAAGCATGGAATAGTAGCAAAATAAAGACTTTTGCTTTAACAGGGTGCGGTGTCAAAATAATTACCAGCAGTTTGTGAAAGATGGCATGAGATTAATTTAATTTTATTCCCTGAGAAAGCTCCCATTGATTATCCACACCATTTTCTCCACTCCCCCACCCCTCCACTCCCTGCTCTGCTCTTTTCCTGTCATGTTCCCACTACTTTCAACACTCACTTCCCTGTTCCACCCAACAACCTGGGGACTGCCGCCATGTTATTAAATGGAGCTGAATCAAGTAACAAAGAGAGAAATATTGAAGCCGGATATAGAGTAATTTTGACTTCAAAATAAAACGTGAACGTGAGGGAAAGTCTCGGTCGTCAAAGTGGTTAGATATCTATCAAATTATACATTCATATAGCTTTTCCATATCATACTTCTTATAACGAGCCTTTAATTTATCAAATTATTCCAACTTCTCAACTTTAGTGGTATCTTCTTTGTATCAAAACAGTGTATGATAAATAAAATTATCATTTACATGTGAAACTTAGGTGAAACATTAAATACAAATGAGATTACCACTGACCTACTAGTTTTTAGTACACAAAACATTCCAAAACTATTTCATTGGTACTACAAGCAATTTGAAATGGAGATATATTTACAGTGAATAATAACATTTATGATGACTGAACGTTATTAAATATGTTTATGAAACAGTTACAATCAATAACTGAGTTGACCAAAATTAAGCACAACTAAATAAATTATATTTGTGCATTTGATTACTTTCCAGAACCATTTTAGCACATTATACTATAAAAACAAAACAACAATAACAACAAAAAACTCTTGGATGCGCCTTCTGACTGTCCAGCTACAATTGATTTAGTAAACAGTCGTAGCTGGTAGTAATATAATACTAAAGACATATAGATAATTTCATTATATTTTCTGTGTGTTTTCATTTCATGTAAACCAAAGACAAAGAAACAGCGCATGATGCTGCTACCTCCATGCAGTAATAATTTCATTTAAATCCTAAGGAATCTAGACATTAACTGTTTGATATACACTTTCGTTAGTCATAGTCATTATTTGAAAGATAAATATGCACCAACTTGAGACAGTATTCAGTCCCAGTCCCAACACAAGAGATTTATGCAGTTGTAAATTTAATTTCAAATTTATTAAATTAGCATTGTTTATACCATAAGTGTACCCATAATAATAGAATATTTTGTTTTTAAATTGATAAAAAAAATACTATTATTATTATTGAAAATCTAAATTTTCACACCTTATTGATTTTAAAGGGGGGTTTTATTTTGAAGGGCATGGCCGGATGTTCCGTGTGTTCGTCCGTTTGTGTCTTGACGTGGGTTTGGAGGCAGGATGACAGCTGAACGGGTCGTGAAGGTACAGCAGCAGCGGCGGTGCAGTCCGTAACATTAAGAACAGTCATACGCGCGTTTTAAAGAGACGGGCCGACGCATTTCACCGCGAGACGCCTTTTCTCCACCGACCCGCCGTCCGCCTTTGAGTTTCTCTCAGGACGGTAACCTTCAGCCCTGCGGATATTATTGTATTTTTTGGTTCTTTTTCCCACCAGTAGAGAAAAAGATCCGTGTCCGGATGTGCCAGCAGTGTTGGGTTGTTTTTTTTTTTCGCATGGCGTAGGCACCTTTTCTAAAGCAGGACACTGTTGATGTTTGGAGGGTCGACGGAGGCCCTCGGGTCCACAGCTTAACCCCACTAACATAACCTGCACTTCCTGAAATTACCGCTTCGAGGGAAATTATCAACGAAATGATTGTGCAATAGAGGAAGAGAGGCATTGTAACACGTCTCGACTACCTCAGTGTTGTGGCTGTGGAGAAAGATAGAGAGCAATCACCGGGGATAAATACATTTCTGTCTCAGGCTCTACGGCAAGGACGTGTTTTTTATTTTCTTTTTTGTAAAAAAAAAATCTATTTTGTATAAACACAGCCTGCGGGAGCTTTTTTTTTTGCGTGGGCACGGAAATCAGGGAATATCTGGGTCCGCGTTGTGTCTGTGACAGCGTTTGTATGTGAGTGTGAACCCCTGCGATCACCTGGAAAACCTTCACCATGACGGGCAGCACCCCAGCGGACATGGTGAGAGAAAACCTCTATTACCATTCACATCCATTCCTTTCCTCACATGTTTGACTAACTTGGAAAAAGGGCGACAATTGAGGATCTAAGGCTGATACAGCTGGTCTAATCATTTTTTCTATGACAGAAAAATACCTATACATGTTGAGCTGATATAGGTTTGTGGATCTCCAGGACCAAAAAAAGTAATTGAAATTACCCGTCCGTTTTTAGAATAACAATTAGAAATAACTTTATCAATCCCCAAGGGGCAATTAGGGGGGCAAAGGGTGACACATTAAAAGAGCAAGAAAGAAATACACAAAGGTGGTTAGGCAAAAGCAGCAGAATGTGGGCAATGGCAAACCTGCTGCCATTAACAGTATGAGTGGTTTCTGCGCAGGAAATGAGGCAGAAGAGAATCTGTGCCCTAGGTTTTTACTGTACTCTTTACAGTTTCATGTACCCATCGACTCCCATTAGTATGAAACTCCATTAGTGAGCTCTCAGCATTTTAAACCATATTGAAAAATAAGATATAACATAACAAAAGCTTTAATTTGTGTTTTGTTAACTAATAATGTAAAGAACAGTTTTAGGCAGCCATTGACTTCCATCAAAATTGCCTATTACTGCACTCTTGAAACTTTATGGTACTGTAAAGTAATTTAGCAATTAACAAATTTGGGTTTGTGGGTTTCCAGGACTAGAGAACCAAAGTATTTTAACTTAATGAATATATTCACACATATATTCACATTTAATCAACGTTTTATTGTTTTACTTTTTTTCACATTGCTGTTTCATGAAGCCATTGACCCCCTCTAAGAATGAAACTCCATTAGTGAACTGTCAACATTTTAAATCCCAGAAAGACTGAAAAATAACCATAAAATGTCTTTAATTTGGGGTTGGGACTATTTTAAAGTACATGTTACTCTTTAGGAAGCCATTGACTTCCATCAGTGTTAAAGCCCATTAGGACTGCCTTCCATTAGTATAAAACTCCTTTAGTGCTCTAAACATTTTGAGCCATGTAAGACGTAAAAAATATTACTTAATATTAATTAGTCTCAAGCAAGTTTCAAGAGTTGGAACTGTTTTTATACTGGGGGGAAATGATTGGGAGACAGTTGCATTATAGACAAAGTGAATTACTTCATGAAAGAAGGTTTTGACTGTCCCTTAATAGATATTGTTAATTAATGGAGGGCAATGACAAATTGGTAGTCAGAATACCTAAACATTTGTGAAATACACTGTAATGATGTAATGATTAACTCTGATTTGTGGTTATATATGAGCTGACAAGTCAGCAGTGTGGTTCTTAGGGAACAGATGTACATAATTATTGTTTTGGTTAAACTTTATGGATTGAAATCAAACTGGAATTTCCAGGTTGATCATACTCTCGACTCACTCAACACTAGCTTTCCTCTGAAGTGTTTCAGTCATGCGTCTATTAAATCAGTGTTCCATCCTGTCACTGACGTCTCAAGTAAGTGAAGTAATTGCGAATTGCCTCAACTCTGCTGCAACCCCCCGTACGTCATACCTACTAGGGAAGTCCTGATCAAGTTGTCTTCTCCTTGTGTTTTTTGGCAGCTTTGTCGCTAGGCAATAAAGAGGAATGAGACACAACAGGGACACGGTTTTGGTTTACGGCAGACCTAAAGTGATTAACTGCAAGAGACAGGTCTTGGCCGAAGCCCGATGCTGAGCCGATCTGATCATTTTAAAAATGCCTGGATCGGCCCGCGATGCCGATCTGGACGTCCCTAATACCCACTGATGTTGTTGTTCTTTAAACTGAAGCAAACTATGACCTCCACTCTGCGGTCATCATCACCTGACTCAACAGGAATGTCAGTACCCTTTCAATCACGGCCCTCGTAACACATGTAGAATTGTTTTACACAAGCTCGGTGATGTGGTGTTTATGATGAGCTCTCATTGTAAAGATTTACGTCAGCCCCTCGTGGCTAAGCAATTCCGCAAATTAAAAGGTGTATGAAGTGCATTTAGTTGGGTTTGCTCAAGCTCGTAATATTTCCCCCTCCGTCTGGCTGCTTTACGTCTATGCTTTGCTGCTAGTTTCACCGTAGCTCTAAGAATACCTCCAGGTCTATGTATAGAGAGGATAAACCACGTAATGTCCTCCCCTCCACGTAGAGATCAGCTGTCCCAGCTGTGCCTGTGCTCCTGCCCGTCCAAGTTCAGCTGATCCCCTGAGCAGCAGGTCCGCTGTGTCGTCAGGATGTAGGGATAATGCCGTGAGGAAGTTAGATTGTGCTACGCTGGAGCCAAAGCGTCTAAATAAAGCACATCGCAAGGAATTCCAGCGGATTACGGATGTAGTCATGAGGTCAGCTTTTCATTTTATGGCCTGTAATGACCAGAAACTTGAGAACATTCATAAAAGGTCTTGTGTTATGGTTCTACTGTATGTCATAGCTTTGTGAGTCATCTCTTGGTTGGCCAATATGGTTTTTTTCCAGCCATATTGTAATTTGTTAGACAATTGCTGGCATTACTTTTAAAATTATAAAAGCACTAAAAGGAGCAACCCATGGTTTTCAGTATTGGGAAGGCCAGACCACAATCAGACCCCAAACTTCACAACTCTTAACTTATTTGACACTTTTTGGTCCAAATTGTCGGTGTGGCTGCTTTTTGTTAAAAAAAAAGACTATTGTTCACTAACTTGGCAAACCGCAGCTTTTATATCTCATTTCAGCTTCCAGCATGCCATGGCATGCGTTATGATGCTCCAGTAGCTTTCAGGCTCAACCGGACTTCTGAAGGAGCTGGTTTCATATCTATTGATGTAGGCTAACAAGGCCTCAGAGCTTTGCGTGTTTTTTTTTTTACCCGATTAGTTGAAAAGTGAGTACAATCGCAGGCCGTCTGCAGAAGTTTCTTTGAGCAACAAACTGCATCCCTGCCAACCGGTTTCTAGCAGAGTCTTGACTTGTGCTCCAAGAAATTCCCAATGAGGGAAGTATCGCATTATTATTGCACCGTTTATCGGAAGGGTTGGGCACCAGGTTCATGTCTTTGTAATATGTTTTTCAGCGGCCTGTGTTCGGACCTCGTTTTTAAATGGGTTTTATTCATTCCAGGGCGGTCGGCCCCCGGGCTCACGTTGTTAACATGCCTGCAGCGGAAACATAAAGGTCAAATTCTGCACATCACTAAGACGTCTCAGGTTTTCTAATCTTCAGAACAATTGCTTCCCTTTTGTGGCGGAGCTCAATCCATACATCAAATTGGCTCCTTGCACTCCCAGAGGAAATTTCGGGGAAATATCAGCTATCAGCGTTTAACGGATCCCGTGTGGCTGAAATCGGCAGCAGATGCACATACTCCCTTTTGCCCCCCCCCACCCCCCCCACCCCTCCCCAGCTCTCTTTTTTCAGCCTATGGAAGAAGCAAGTGTACACACACATACTTATAAAGGCTGTATAGAGTGGGTGTGGGAGTGGGAGGAGAGGAGGTTGCTGGTGCCAAACACTGTGGGTGAATGAATCAGAGGGAAAGAACAGGAGAAGGAATAGTCGTGCCTCTTGAGAATGGAGGATGGGATTCTTTTTTTCCCCCCCCATCTTCCAATGGAGAAAAAGGAGGAGGGGCAGGAATGATAAAAGGACTGTGAAGGACGGAGAGCGGGGGCAAATTACCTCGCTCCGGGTGGACCTCAAAAGTGCTGACGGGGTCGAAACGGTCCCCATGGCAACAGTGGGACGCTTGGATCTGGTTTTAGGTCTGGATGCCCGTGTGGGTTAGCGGCGGGGTATGTGCAGGTATGTGTGTTGTAACAACAAGAGACGAGCAGGAGGAGGAGGAGGAGGAGAATGAAGTGCCTCGGTTCAGATAAGCCCTGATGGATGAGTACACGGCAGACGAGACAGAGTCCCACGGAGCAAGGAGGAAATTTCAAACATCGCCGCCTTCAATATGTCCCAACATAGCAGACAAGCGCATGAAGAGGGAAAGGCTGTTTCTCTCTGTCAGACAGAGCATCAAGGAAAATCAAAAAATAAAGGAAATTAAGTGATCCCACATGAAGAACGTCACTATTTGCAGTTTTATTCACATTAAACTGAATATTTTGACCAAACTTTAGTAATTTTTCAATGAGATTAACCTTCAATCAGTTTAAAAAGGATCCTCAGTTGCAGCTCTAGCTCGAAAACCAATCACAGCTTTGGGTTAAGATCAACAACTGTACGCAACACGACAAACATTAAATTACCGGCTCCTCCAGGCCCCCACGAGCTGCTTGTTTAGCTTTTTTTAATTAACCTAGCCGCGCGGCTTCTCCTCCCGGCCCGATTTGGTTTTCGCTAACAGAAACAAATGTAACCCAGATAGGAGATTGTGTGGAAGAAAATAAAGGCTGCTAGCACACATACTCACTCACACACACACTCACTCACACACACACTCACACACACACACTCGGTGGGTAGCATTCAGACACCCCGTCATTTGCGCTGCGGCGAGAACATGCTAATTTGTGTCGGAGGTGGCAATCGCACGCCTGAGTCAAGCGGACCGGGAGGGACGACGGAGCCGTTTTTAACCCCTCGGACGCCAGCTTGGCACGGTTCAGATTTTTCCATCTGACGTCGTCCGAGAATATAAACGTTGGTAATAAAAGCGGCTGTTTATTAGTTGCCATAAATATCTGGACTTTGTACTTTGTTATTTGGAAACAAGAAAAAAAAAATTGACATTTGGATTACTGATTAATCCGTCAGTAATTCACTTGGCTCACTGATTAATCATTCAGTCTGTAAAATGTTATTTGGAAATTCCTGGGGCTAAAGATAATGTCTTGGCCGATCGCTGTTGTAAAAAGGCCACCGGCGAAGGCGGGAAACTAGATGGAAAAAATTAAATAAACCATTATTTAAAGCAATTGTAATTTTGTGTTATTGATTAATCGACAAAAATCTTTCAGGTTAATGTGTAATTCTTTTTCTTTAGTTGCGCGTTTTAGCAAATTTTTACATCTGTGGATTTTTTTTTTTTTTTTTTTGTCGACTGTATCAGTGTTTGTGGCTAAAATCAGCTCAACTTTGTGTGTGGCTTAGAAAGGAGTTCATAGTTCACTCCTACTTTGACCCCCCCCCCCCCTCCCCGGGGCTACGCAGAAACACACACACAGCAGGAAGTTAAAGGTTAGGGGTCAGAGGTCAGGTGTGTGGTCGCGGATGAAGGGACAATGGGCGAGGAATCCGGACGCTCCCCGTGTCCCCTGATCTAGCAGAGCTCAGCGCGCACGGCACGGACGCGCCGGAGACGGAGAGGGGACGACGGGCCGCCTCCGCCCTGAGACGGTGATTTGATTGACGCGTTCGGGGAGGACGCCACGAGTCCCGACGGGGCCCTCTGGTCTGATGAAGCGAATGTGTGCGCTACCGATGCCATGTGCTGCCGGTCTGAGTCACAGATCGGGATTACATCATCCGGCCCCGGCGCAGCAGTTGATGTATTGACTCTGACACTGTCACATGGAGGCCTCGCGGAGCCATGGAAAGTTGCGACGGCAGCTCTGAAGGTGCACGAGCCGTGATCCGTTCGTATCAGTTTCAAGCGCGTCGGGAAAAGACGCTGACGGAGCGGAGAGTACAGCAGCTGAAATATCTGATCTGCTCACCGGTACCTTCGTAGACATTAAAGCCACATTCTGTCCCTTTGTTACCATTTATTTTTTTATTGTTTGTCTGTGATTGCCTTTTTTTTAATTTTTTCACTCACAGTTACTGGTGTCGGCGGAGCTTTACGTCAATGTATATGTCCGGCAGGGATCCGGGATTGTGTAAAGTTAATTCAATCGTATTGATGCAACGCCAACAGGACGTTCTGTCGAGGACCGCTCGTCCATCGATCGCTTATGTAACGGTTTTGGTGCTTGTGTTTGTCTTCGTTGTGGCATGTGTCCGCGCACGTGCGTCCTATGTGTCGTCCTTTACGAGGAGAGCTGCGCCGCCGACGCGTTTGCCGTCGCGTACCTGTCGACCCTGTATAGACTCTCCTTGGGGCTGTTTTCATTTCGGGAAGACGCACGCATGCAGTGCATAATTACGCGCAAGCTACGACGTATATGTAACCTGAATAGTTTAAGCTAACAAAGGTGAGTGGTTGAAGGATGAGTGGCACTGGTAGCAGCTGTTGGGGGGGAGTCGACGTCGTCCACATAGTCATGCAGTTTGTTTGCAACAACACGGAGAAAGGACATGTTTAGATTCCACTATTGTGTCCGTTGTTAAAGGTGTTGATGGTGAAATGCTGTAGGTCACATAATTAATCGGTTGTGGGACGGAGGTATTTGTTCTCTGCTTTGGTTGAAACGTGCCCCATAATGAAACCCAAATAGTGACTTCCCAGACTCATATTTAGATAAGATAAGCGTCTGGCTACAGCAGACTACAGCTGACGCATTACAGTAAACACTCACTCCTCAACATACTGGTTCCACAAAGCCAAAACACCAACAGTGGAAGATGACGGTCACTTGTTTTGCAGAATAGTTTTGTCCTTGTCGTCCAGATGCTATCTCATCCACATGTAGACGTCTATTTTTTAAAATTAAAACTTTTACGTTAATTTTGATTCTTGTCGCAGATAATCAAGTTATGGTTTGAGTTTTGTTTTGCCCGCGATAATTCAAGCCAAGTACGGATTCCTGAAAGTAAAAACCTTTAATAACCGTCCAGATGAAACCTTGGATTGGGTTTCTTCACTCGCCGCTCTGCCTTGAAAGAGAAACTCCACGTCTTTTGTTGTGGGTTTGCATTTCTGATCAGCCCGGCCAAAAAGACTGAATAGTTCGGCGAATGACCCAGAGGATTTCGAAGGAAAGAAAAAAAGTCAGTGTGTGTGCGCGTTGGGCTAAGGACTTATTCGGATAGAAAATCCCCCTCTTTTCAGCGGTCGGCGTTGGCAGGTATGGCTTTAGCTCTGGGCTGAGGAATGCGCCGAACTACTTCGACGTTTTTCGGGGAGCACCGGCTTAAAGGGGAAACTTCTGGTCTGTGCATCAGCAGCTTTTTTTTTGCCTTTAATGTCTGCGTCGTTCTAGTGACAGAATGCACCTTGTCCTCATGGTGCTCATTAGCGATGCGTAAGAATCTGGCAAAACGCCTACGGCCGTTCGCGCTGGACACTGAACGCCTCAGGACAGAAGCAGAGTGAAGCTTTTATGCCAAATGTTACAGTGGGAGCATGACATAAACGAGTAGGTGTGAGTGTGAATAACACGACAAAGAACGCCTGCAGCCATTTCTTAAGAGTGTGTGTGTGTTTTTTTTGTCCATCAGTTTATGTGATGTGCACATTTACATAGAGAAACTGGGCACAACCTGTTTTTCCTGTTAAGTGTGACTTGCTGTCGCACACCCACGCCGGTTCACTTTTCGCTCCGCGTCCCTGAGAGCTCTTTTAATGTGCTGCCGGGACTTAGACGCACTTAGCCTACGCCGGCGCGAGACATTTATACTTGTACACACTTTAACACTCCGTAAAAACCTACCCTACCCTAATGCTAGTGGTCGCTGGGCCTTTTCTGCCGCCCGGGTTAATTTCTGTTTCAACTTCCTGCTTCACTTTCAACAATGACGACTGAAACTCTTGGCAAGTCATAAGACATAAGTGTCTGTGTCTCCAAACCTCCTCAGTTAACCGTACCGATTCTTTAACGAGCCAAAACAATTGATTTGAAAATTGCGGAGCTGGAGAAGCAGCCGGAAACACCAAGCGGACCAATCACAGCTTTTGTGGTCTGAAGCTAATACGCTGCATGGCGCTAGGGTCTGTGTTGGTTCTGTACTTATGGTGCGAGTTCGGAGTCGTACTTTTCAACCTGAAGTTGGATCTTCTGCTCAGAAAGTCGTAGAATCCTCTCTACCCCCCCGAGTTGGGTTACCAAGATGGCCGCCCCCGTGTGTAACAGTAATTAGAAGCTCCTGTAATTTTCCGTTTATTAGCGCTTCTGATTAGTTTTTGTTGCATTTAATCGGTCGCACAGACAGTATTTTTTGACATGCATATGCTGAAATGCTGTTACAGTGTAATTTAAGTTTGTCATGTGTTAAGTGGGAACTACAAACCCATGTCGAGATAATGATAACTAAAAATAATAGCCTGGAAAAACCAAAACAGTGCGACACATCATTGTGGCAAACTGTGATTCATGGTGTATTTTTTTTTTCTATATTTAAATTAAACAGTTAAAACTTTTGAATATTTTTTTTTTTTTTTATAAATTTCTGCCCGGTCTTCTGACTTCAGTGACTGGAAGGCAGATAACAGCTCTGACTTCCGAGGAAAACGGAACACACCATTAACATGGAAGTCTAAACTGGCTGTGAGCTCCGTCTAAAAGCCACTGTTTGCACGTAGCGTTGTTGTCCATCTTCTCTTGGCAGTGTCTGTGTAATACTGCTTTTTTTTTATTTTCCACCAAGACGCCACAAACACCGTTCTGGCGAAGAGACACACACGCATGAACGTGAACTCCTCTACGAGTCATCAAATCCTCCCAGAAACCCTGATGCAATGACAGGAACCTGGTTCCTTCCACCTTTGTTTCTAAATGGCACAAAATGGTCTAAACAAGCAACGGAAATTAAATTGACGATCTCAGCGGGTTCAAAGTGAGAAGGGGGAAGAGAAACTTGGGCTTAGAAAAAAGGGTGACAGAGTAATGCCGAAAAAGGAAGAGGAGCAGCCACGCAAAACTTCATTATAATTAGAAAGTCCTGTTTAAACAAAAAAAAACATGAAGTTTCGTCCTCCTGTGTAATTTCTCGGAGCAGACACGAGTCACTCTGAAGCTTTTTGACTCCCTTAAAATCATTTGCTTCTAATGGAAATTCAATCACGCGCAGGTATGCATGCGTGGAGAAGCTCAAAGGTCCTAATAGAGTTTAGGGCGGTTTGGGGACTTTACGCGAAGGTGTGGAAGTCTGCTTTCCCTGCTTACGATTTAAATAAATGTAAAACAAAAGCAGCGACACGGAGAAACACACCCTGCGTTTCCCTGTGTGTCTGGACGCTGAATAGGAAGAGAGCGGCGATGAGTGAGCGCATGCCTGTGTGTAGGAGAAAGAGTGAATGGGGAGGGTGGTGTTTGACTAGCTCAATAAAAGGAGCCTTTCAGCTGCACTGGAAACAATTTCCAGCTGAGGGGACATTTATATTAAAGCTCTGCCTCGCCAGCTCCGGCTGCGCGAGGGCGTCCCCTGTCTCTTGATACCTTTTTTCGGGGACAGGCCTCCGTTTCTAGATCAGCGCTTAAATCTGTCCTGATGTCTGAACGGCGTGTGCCGGGGCAGCCAGTCAGACAGACAATGCTTTGTGCTGGGGGGGGAATTAGAGGGTCAGTGTTGAGTCTGTTCGGGTCCCAGACGTGGTAGACGTGAGCCGCGCGGCAGTCATCCAAAGGTCAAGCCTCGCGCGCCGGTTGTTCCGCCAGGATCCTCACACGCAGGCCTTCAACGGCGACTTTTACTCAGATGTCAGTCAGAGAATTCCCTTTTCGTGTTTCCCCAGCGTAAATACTCCCGGCGAGAGCTTACGCGCGAAACCAAAACTGGCTCAGGAGCTTTGTCTGTCTTCAAAGGCGGTGACGTTCCCCGTAATCGGTTCATCTTTTACATTTTGAGATTAATTGCAAACAAAACTCCTACGGCAGGGCGTGACGTTCGGCCTAATCCGAGTTTGTCTTTGCAACGGTCGCACCGGTAATCCTGCTCATTTTTCACGTCTCGCTCTTTTTAAATCCCTCCGCGCAACTTCACCGCCGTTTCTTTCTCCTGCCTTCGCGTCGAACACGCCTCCTGTTTATTAATCCTACAGCGGGTAACGATCGGAGCGCCGCCGCCTCCGCCGCCGGCTCACGTTGGACAGGATGTAACGGTATATTCGTGACCTGCAACGGCTGTCACGGTGAGAGATGGAACGGGAACGCGATCCGCCTCTTTTCGCGTCTTCTTTTGATTTTAGGATGCCTGCACACACACACACACACACACACACACACACACACACACACACACACACGCACACACACACACACACACACACACACACACACACACACACGAGACACGATGCTGAGCAGCAGCAGGTCGCGCAAGGGTTAAAGCCAGAGCTCACAGAGGAGGGTTTTGTGTCTCTCGGTGAACACAGAGAGCATGGAGAGAGGGTATATTTGGCCTTCACGCTGTCCTGCACAAATTTGTCATTGCATGTTGAATGCTATGGAGGACTCTGACTATGAATATCTCTAATGATCCCGGCAGGGGTTGCGCGTCTGTGTGTGCGTGTGCGCGTGTTGTTTTCTGAGTGAGCGAGCAGTAATGAAGCAATGGACCTTGGACGGGAATGATCGAGGGCTTTTCAACTATTTTTTCTCCGTCTCTCGGTTTCTGGTAATGAGGAACAATGGTTTTATCTGAGGGGAAGCAGCAGAACTTTGACTCACACAGGGGACATCAGAAAATCGGGCTGTAGTTGAGTTTAATTACACATTTCTGTGAAGTGGCTCCTCGGTGCCAGAGATCATTTGGCTAAATATACGGTTACGGCGGCGTTCGCCAGCTCTTAAATCAGTACTCTAGGCTAGTGGCTTTTTTGAATGCTCGAAGGCTTGCGGGTGAGCGAAGCTGGCACATTTTGGCTAAGTTTAGCCGGCTTCCATTTAGCTTGGCACGGGCTCCTGCGTCAGCTGATCTCAGTACAGTTACAGTTCGGAGCGCAGCGCGGTTTCGGAGCTCGCAACGACCGCGGAGGCTCAGAGGGGCAACAATCGTGTTTAATTTTTAATCTAAAGGTCACGGCGCTGTATAAACAGCGGAGCCGCGGTGCGCTCCGTTCTCAATCGGCCTCACTCATGAATGTGTAACCTCGGGGGTGTGGGGAGGGAGGGTACGCGCAAACAGGCATCTTCATTTTTGATCACGTAACGGAGCACAGCTACACCCCCCCCCCCAAACGGCGCTCCTCTGCCGTCATCCGTTCTCAGTGAAACAATGTTTGTCGAGGATCTTGATTGCAACCCTCCCCCCACCGCCGTCGCCACTGCCCTGTTCCTTCCTGTTGTTGCCTCTTGTGTAACTGTACGTCTTCGCCGTTGAAGCCCTTTTTCCTGTTGTGCACGACAGGAGCGTTGCCACCGGCTGGAGGCTCTAAGAAGACGTCTGTGAAAAAAAAAAAAAAAAACGAAAGGATGCAACACTTATTATATGTCGCTGCGTTGCCTAATTTCTTTGGAGAAATGCAGCATTGGCTTGTGAAACCGCTCCAGCCGTAGTTTTGTGTCGCAAAACGGACGCATCATGATGTAAATGAAATAATTGGACGCAACGGCGGATCCAACGCAACGACGCCACAAGTGATCGTGGACGTGCACATTCCAGCGGCACTGCAGGCGCCCGCGCAGATAACATTCACTGCAGCTTCCTTTACTGCAGGGCTGTTTCATTAGATAACATTAAATTATACGGGGCTGCATGGTAATGCCTCCGTCCCCTCTGTAATCTCTAATGAGCCGCCTCTTTGCAGGAACCTTTTGCAGCGGCCTGCTGCGCGCCAGCAGAACAAGGCCCGGCCTCAGTTTATTGTTTTCGCTGTGAGTTTCGTTTGCGAAATCACAATGCTTTCTACGCCTACTATTTGCATTCGTTTCCGTGCCGAGAAAACGCAGCGCGTACGCAGCACTCCTGGCCCCCGTCCAGTGCCATCTGGTAAACTCCGGCGCAGAGGGCATTCGAGCTCGCCAGCTATCTGTATTTGCCCATTTCCCTCGCAGACATACACATGTACACTCACATTTCCTCTCCCGACGCACACACACACACACACACACACACACACACACACACACACTCGGCATCACGTGAGTTGTGACTGCGGGGCAGAGCTCGTTTCTGAAGGAGAAAAGAAAATGCGGCGTTGTGGACATAACTGCCGTCTCGCAGCCGACTCCCCTCTCCGCTCTGATGTCTCTCACGCGTGACATCAGCGCTCGCCCTTTAAATTAGCCGCCGGTACTTTAGTAGCGACGCGCACTCTTGATTTTGGCATGAAAATGCTATTTTTAACCGTCTGTCGCCGGAGGGATCCCGACAGAAAAGACTCATGTGACGAGGGAAGAATCTCTTTCAGTACATTTTGTTTTACTCGTTTTAATTCTCCAAATTCTCACAAGTTGGGATGAGCATTTTTGAGAGCGATAGGCAGCTTTGCTTTGTAAATGAGCTCCCGTGTAAAATCAATTTACCTGTGAGTAATAAAAAAAAAAAAAAAAAAAAAAAAAAGGCTGACGGACGCACGGGGAAAAGCTTGTGCATGAAAAGGACGAGCTGAAAGGTTACAAATGAAGCTAATCCTGACTACAAGGCACCGCTGGGAAGACCACCTAGGAAAGAGGATGGGGGGGGTGGGCAGAGGTCACAGCAGAGTATGGAGTTCACCCGGTGAAGGAGGGTGGAAGGGAGGGGAAACCAACAGGGGGATGCTTTACATGACTCCAGGGTTTTCACATAGCGGGGGGGTGGGGGGCGGGGAGGAAAACACGGGGGTAGGAAGTCACATTGGTGAGACACCCTGGGATGGAAGTGAAGGGGAGCGAGGGGAGGAGGGGCGAGCGGGCCGGACCGCCGCAGAGCAAATGGTAGAACAGGAGACGTAAAGGACAGGAGGGTTGTTTTTGTTTCCTTTTTGTTTCTTTCCACTGTTATCGTGAGCGATCATCAACCCTCTGTGTGGTCCCTTCAAACCAGCGGCGTGCCGACATGTGGCTCGTCGGCCTTTTTTTTTGGTTTTCACAGTGACTGAGCGAGGTTAAAAACATAACGCTCACCAACAGCCTGGATTTGTTAAACCGATACCTCTCACAAAATGTTTAAAACTGCTTCTAACAAACATTTGTTTGGGTCGGGGGTGGGAGTGATTACAGAATCCAATTTAACAAACAAGGATCCCAAACTGAAGGAGAGACTAAGTAGGGACCTACTATATGTGTCCTATATTAAACTAATGTAAAGATACTTTATTATTATCATTTTGCATTCAATATTACTGAAATATGTTGAATTTAGGTTAATGTGTATTTAAATTTAAATTTGTGGGGGAAATTAAAAAGAAATATATACAAAAAATGTCTAATCAACCAAAGATTTTGCGACCTCCCTGTTGAAGACCTATGGGATAAGATTTATGTTTTTTTTAAAGTGGCCAGTTGTGGGGCATAAAACAATAGAAAAAAGAAGCTTTTTACCCAACTTTATTGACAACACTGAAAAAAAAAAAGCTTTTTCATGTTATTTTACCACCCCTTTCTATCCGATTCTCTCCAGCCATGTCTCTTCCAAGTGAAACCCTTTTTTTCATTCTTAATGGGTGTAACACTAGTTTCCGTTTAACGTAGCCGTTGTGCTCTCCGTGCTTTGTCTGCCGCCTCAGTCTGAGATGCGTACAGGTGTCCGGGGTACATCGTGAATCAGCGCATCGTTCGTTTGACGGCAGCATTCATTTTGTGAAATGCTGCAAACGAAGGAGCAGCCCGACCCACCTCGTGAGAAGGCACAAGCGTTTGTAGTGGTTCCAGGTGGCCACGCTCCAAGCCAACAAGCCAAAAAAAAAAAAAAGACAGCCGATCTAAAGGGAAGCTGCATTGTTGCTTGTGTGCACATTTTCCCATTCATAGATTTTCCCAGACAAAAAAAAGGCTGCTAGCTTTGTGAAGAAGCCGGGCCCTGAATGTGACACCGACGCCGGCCCCTGAAGCTGTTCGACTGTCTGCAGACGAGGTGAAGCACCACTCCGGAGCGCAACGCCCGCGTCTCGATACGGAGTGTGACGTCATCGGCCGATGAACTGAAGGGCGTGGGCTTTAAATCTCCGTGCAGGCAAACATCCATCTTGCTGGAATCCTCATCGCTTCCAGATGTGCCTCGACTTCCAGGTCAACCCGGGGAAAGTTTCACGACCTGGTTCGCGTCACGTGCGGTTTTGCTCAGCCCGAGATGACACGCGGATAAATTTTAGCTTCAGCTCCCCGGGTTGATA
This sequence comes from Mugil cephalus, assembly GCF_022458985.1. Lineage (NCBI taxonomy): Eukaryota > Metazoa > Chordata > Actinopteri > Mugiliformes > Mugilidae > Mugil > Mugil cephalus. Next base: position 13,014,510 of record NC_061784.1, on the reverse strand, counting down.
TTTCATTCTCTGTCGCATCTCTTGCCTTGAATTTAGCCGGTGGGGGTGGGGGTGTAGGGACACACGGTCTAGACACAGACAGAGGTATGAGAATCGATTGAAGCGTGCAAGAGCAATTTCACGTCTCGCCCTCAGCGGTTCCCCCCACAAGAGTGCGTGTGCGAAAATGTATAGCACAAAGTAGCGAGTGGATGACGAAAGAACCTAAGTGGATTTTATCGCCCTGGTCACCTTCACACATCCTCTTCTCGCTGTCTCTTTCTCTCTGTGTGACCTTTGTTGTTCCTTTTTTATTTTTTTTGGTGTGTCTCCGTCTCACGGGCTCTCTCATTACCCGTTATCCGTCCCTCAAGCTCTCCTCCAGAAGTGTCAGCGTTTCCTCCGCAGCCTCCTGCAGCATCGCACCTCGCCGCCTCTTCAGCGCTCCTGTGGGATGCCAGCCTCTGCTGTCTTTTTTTCCCCCTCTTCTCCGGCTCTTAAATTTCTATTTCGCTTTCTTTTCCACTTGTTCTTCGCGTCTCACTTCTCCTTTAAGTTTCGTTTCTCTCCTCTCCCGCTGCAAGGGCCTTTGGAAAGAGAAGGAGCCTCCTAAACGGTTGCACATGCTCACAGGCGGAGGGAAGTGTCACTTGAAGAAACAATGGAAATATTCCAGTGAAACAAACACTCCCTGCTCCTCGTGTTTACTCTGCAGAGATGTGGAAGCTGCTCGGACGAAGAGAAGAGTCCTGCTGCCGCTTTGAGATGTATACTGTGCCTATTAAAGTCTTGGGTGCAGTTTTGTTATTATTCTGAGAGTTTATTTCATTCAGCAGCAGCAGCAGCAGAGTTGGACTCTGAAATAAAAAAAAAGTGGCTGGTCAGACGTGGAACGTGGCCTCCCACGCGTGGTTATTTTTTAACTGGCTGTACCTTTGGTCGCTGTAAAGTAGTAAACGGGATGTGTTAAACCTCATAGGTACGTGTTCGGTAACGTTACCAAGGTTTCAGCACATCAGCCTCGAGCTGATGCCGTCGTGCAGCCTGGTTATGATGACAGCATTCACGTGTGAGCTTCTCCTGGCATCGGTAATGTCCATTAGATTTGAGATGAGTGGTGTGCAGACGTTAAGGATCCCACAAGACAAAAAAAACAAAAAAAAAGTATTGATCCTGCGTCATTACAGAGAAGCAAAAGTTTTAAGGACTGAATAATTCAAATAATTGCGATGCCCGTATAAAGTTTAGATGTGATTAGGTGTAAATGTTCTGAAACAGAAACATAAAACGCTGAACGTGCACCATCAATTCGGAATCTCTACTTTCTCCCCTTTTATTGCCCCGTGCATCCTGAAAGTAATAAAACACGCGCCCGAGCATTAGCTGATGCATCGCTTTGAGGAACTTGTGGTCTCCTCAGATGTCGGAGCGCAGAATAGAACCAGATGCTTATCTCGTACGCCTGCTCAGTGCAGGGGGGGATTGGTAACCTATTTCGCTGCTCGCTCTGCGCTGTAAATTGAACGTTCGAGATGTTAAAACCTGTGTGAATTCTGTCCAATGGCCTTCTCACCGAGGAGAAAAAGGGGAAGCGCGGCGGCGACGATCGGCCTTGCAGAGCAGGCCGAGAAAAGGAAGCTGCAAGCGCAGTACGAAGCTGTAAAAACTACCCACGTTTCAGTTTCAGTACCTCTAACGCTCATTAATTACCGTATTACGCCCCGTCTCCCGATCTAGGGCGACAACTGTCACTAGTATCAGAGTGGCTTCTGTCATTGCGACCATCTGCTCCTGCGCCGTCGTCTTCAAATGGCACATTAACGCGTCTTTGATGTCCTCCGCACCCTCAGAGTCCCGTCGGCGTGTGTCTTACGGTCCGGCTTTAATAATGGCTCACGTTCGGCCCTCGGGCGTTGCGTCACCATTTTGGATCAAGGACTCAGCTCCTCCCGGTGACAGCCCCCGATCACCTTAGAGCAGGCGACGGGACGGAGGCGTGATCAAAGACACCTATCGGGTGTCTGTCGAGAGGAGGAAGGTAGGAGCCCCGGGCGAGTTAAGCAAGGCCGAGTTGTCGAGAGGTACGAAGGAGCGAGGGAGGAGCGAGATGACAGCATGAAAGGAAGCAGCACCTGCTTCTGGAGAGAGGAGAGGAGAGGCGGTTGACGGATTAAAGCTTCATCCGCACGTAAAACGGGAAGACGGGAATGATGCGGAGGGGCTGTCAGGCCCGGCGCCGCCTGAAGCGCAGGAAACAGCTGACGACGCCCGTGACAGGAAGGAGAGGGAGAGGCGAAGAGAAAAAAAAGGGGAGCGGAGGATGTCATCATATCAAAGGAAGGGGTCTTTCTGGATGACAGTACAAAGGGACGGGGTCTCGGAGGAAGACGCGAGGCGTGATGGGCCGATTGAATATCGAGACGTGTGACTGATGGCGGTGAGAGCGGCTGAAAGGAGAAGGGAGTCTCTGGCTTTCTCTGGGATTCAGAAGTTAGAGGAATAATGATGCAAGGCTGAAGCTTTGAGGCAAAAAAAAAATAATATAAATCTTCAAAGTGTCCCTGCCGGCATACACTGTAGTCATTTTAAAAACCCGTCTTCGAGGAACTCTAAGTGGAGGGTCTCTGTACTTTGTGCAATTAAACTGCCATATAATGTTAGGGGCCGCTGTGAAAGAAAGAAGCCTAATTTAACAACGCTGTAATGTAGCCATTAGCTGCCCATGCCACAGGAAGTTAGCGAGCTCCACAAGAAAGTGCATCGGATAAAGGCCTGCGGTGTTGCAGTCTCCCTTTACAGTGGATACTCTCCTAAATGATTAATGGCCCTAATAGAGTCCAACAGGAAGAAGGTCAGTGTTTTATGGTCAGCGAACAGGCTGCTCAGATTGTTCGGGAACACGGAGACGAGGGAAAGAAAACCCTGCTGGGGGTTTGATCCCGGGCCAGCAGGGTCACATGTGTGGCTTCAGCAGCAGCAGCAGACGTAACCACAAAAGCTCTGTGTCACGGCCCCGTTCGTGCTCCCCGCTCACAGAGGGGTGGGAAGATGAGCGATATGGTATCGCTCATGCCGCAAAGTCTGTCTGCTTCTGAACGAAATGCTCTGAAGAGATACGACTGTGTTATCGTACTTTAAACTGTCCAATAAATAAGCCAATAAATGACCCTGACACGCCAGGCTGACGGTTACTGAGTGTACCAAAGCTTTTGCAGGGTGACCCAGTTGTTTCTTTGTTTTATACACAGCAGGCCGTACCTGATTTACCACCGATCAGCCATAACATTATGTTCGCACACTGTGTCGGCCTCTCACGTGCCTCCGAAAGAGTCATCAGAGAATGGATGTGGGCCTCCTGTCCTGTGGTGTGTGGCAACGTGTTATTAGTTGGGGCCTATGGGTTGAGGGATACTTGATCAGTTTGGGATCTAGTGAATTTGGAGGCCAGGTCAACATCTTGTGCTTTTCTTCATGGGGTTTTTTTATTTTCTTTTTTAGTTGTTCTTAAACCACATGTGGCTGTGTCAAGGAGTGTCATTGCTATGGGATCTGGTCTGGTCTGGTCTGGTCTCGGTGGGTGGTTGTCCACATGGCGCACATGCAGAAAAACAGGACAAAATGCCTCCGATGACTAACAAGCTTCCCGGTTACCACGCGCGTTGGCACGGCAACCAGCGCAGAGTCAGAATGAAAGTTGACCAGTCGCAGACGGCTTGACTCAGGAAAACATGTACGGAGATCAGGACGCACCTGTTGGAAAACCCTCTCTGCTTTCCCAGCTTGTTCATCGAGATCCGATAACGGCGGCGAGTCCTCGCGTCTTGTCTCAGTCTATTTTACGGCCTTTCATTAATATTTATCTTCATATCTTCTCTCCTCTCCACGTTTCTTGGTAACGACCGCTTACGCTGCGTGTTACAAAGTGGGTCAAAGTAGTTGGTGAAGTAGGTCAAAATAAACCATGACACACTGGCCATCATACAGATACACGTGTCCTAAAAACACGGTATAGTCAATAATAAACAAGCTGGGTCTGGGTCAAGGTCTTTCTGTACCTTAGCCACAGTGGAAATGTTCGTTTAGTCCCTTCAGCCGGCTACGCCGTAATAAGACGGATGTTGTATTTGGATCAAATTTAGCCCGAGTGGATATTATTCCTGTAAGTGTCATAGAAATTAATCTTACTGTGTTTATTAAAACTTCTGCTTAGACAGACTTTATTCCTATACAAGGGAAATGAGTTGGTCACGGTATAAAAAAAAAATAAAAAAATAAAAAAATTTGACAACCACAAGGAAAAAGAAAAGTAGATGAATAGTTTAAATAAATAAATATAATAATAATAAAAAATAAAATACAATATAAGCAAAGATCTAGTAAGTTAAAAAATGTGCAGAATTTATATATAAACAAATGTACAAAAATAGAGATGAAGAATTTAATATATATTACTGGTATGTACACAGGAATCGCTGTTTTTAAAAAAAAAAAAATAAATAAATGTGCTAAGATAAAAACAGTTTTGAATAGTGGGGGTTTTCTCTCCAGTGATACTCGACTGTCTCTCGCAGACGTGCTGTGAAGTGTTTCGTCTTTGCGGGGTCCCGCTGATGAAGCTGCTTCGTGACGCCAGCGTCGTCCTCTGAACGCGTGCCTTCTTCGGTCTCAAAATAAATATTAAAGAGATCACAATCTAGGCAGGAAAGTAAAAGTAACAACAATAAGCTTGATGAAGACAACCTACTCTGAGATAACGAATGCGGGCCTCGGGCTTAATTTCCTGCACCGCACTATTATCAGTGAGCCACGGTTGCGTAATCGCACAAAGAAACTCGCGAACAATAAATAAGCTATTTATAATATCGCCTTAAGTTTTCCGTTTGACAGCTCGAACGTTGCCGTGAGCGTGCCCTCAGTTTTGACATCTGAGGAAGCGAAGCTGCTCTTTATGTGCAACGATTCTCTAGAAACGCTTTGCTCCGTGTGTTTATAGTTAAATAAAAAACAGCTTCCTCCATAAACTTTGTACACTAATGCGCGCTAACGGTTGCAGTAGCGGTTTACGCATTTTCAAAATCACAAAGAGCCCGCACACTTGTTTACATACTCAGTTTTTTCGCTCATTAAAAAAGGGCTCTTTTCGCGCTGCCTTTTTTTTTTTTTTTTTTTAACCTTGCTCTCGGCTCAGTTTGTTAGAGGTTACGGCTTGTTAGGCAAACGGTAACCTCTATTGCGTCTCGGTTTTGTAAACCGTTAATATTTACTTAAAGTGTTCGCAAGCCAGAAAAAAAAAAAAAGACGTCCCTTTGACGTCCCCCCGTAATCATCAACAAAATCAGCAACGTATAATTCGTGTGTCGAGCGCTGTTGCGTCTGCATTCTTGCGTTCCCGTTTTTTTCTCCAAAATTTTCTCCAAATTTTATGTGCGAGTCAAAGCAGGCTGGCTGCTGGATCCAGCTGCTTTGCTTTAAAGAGACCACAGTCGGGCTAATCACCCGCCTCCTCTCTTAAATTCATTCATAACGTTCAGGAATCCGCACCGACGGGGGCGACTGACCTTATTGCACAGACTACATACATAAAGCCGCTCTAATATATTCCCACAGGAAGGCTTCCCACTCTGTAATTTGTTGACTGCTGCAGAGGGTCTAAAGAGCAGCAATATTCTTTAATGCACTTGTAAACACACATAAGCATGCAGGAACACACACACACACACACACACACACATACACATGCTAACGCTACTGCCTGGAGAAAGATTCGAGAGCGGTACTCGGGGAGGAATAATTATAGATGGCATTGAATTTCCTGCACTGCTCCGCGTGCAAACAGTATTTAGCCAAGAGGGGTTTCTTGCGTTACATGTTTACGTCGCGGCACCAGTTGGCAGCAGGGCCGCGTTATTGTAGTGTGTGTGTGAACGCCTGAGACAGCTGCGCCACCGGTTAGCTTGCGCGACTTATTGCAGAAGCCGGGGAGCAAAAAAAAAAAAAAAAAAGGAGCTGAAGCAGCAGGATAATACGTCTCTGGGAGCTGAACCGATTTCTGATATCATGAGTTCAGAGTGAGGCTGGTGGTGGGCGAGGACGTGTAGTTTGTATGCATGAGTAACTGGCAGCTCGCCTGCAGATATGTGAATGTACTGTTTATGCATGAATGCATGCATAAACAGTACATTCATATGAAGTGCAGCAACCCCCCCTCCACACACACACACACACAAAATACCTGGAGCTGTTGTATTTTTTTATTATTATTATTATTATTTTTCTTTTTTTTGAGAGAGAATAGAGTGTAAATGAATATACAGTACTTCCCTGAGCCGGCTGTGAAACCTCATTACCAGCCGCATCACGGAGGAGAATCCAGGGAGGAGTGACCTACAGGGAGAGAGGTGGAAGGAGAGATAAAGGAGGGAAAGAGAGAGGTATCGATTGTGTTCCAATCAGAATCGCAGCAGAGGACGAGGTGAGGGAAAGAAAGCAGAGATGCAGATGTCGCTGAAGGTAAAAGGCAAACATGTGGGAAACGTCCAAACCGAAAAAACTAGAGGTGCAGTGGCCCGACTGTGACTCGTCTCCTGTGTCTGGATATAAAAGATTCACTCGAACACAACGTACAGAGCAGAGGTCTTCGACGTTTTTCAGGGCAAGGACCCCAAACTGATGAGAGATTAAATAGGGACCCCCCACCTACTATATGTGTTCTATATTAAACTCGACCTGGTGCTATTTATAAATATACATGATTATTATCATTTTGCATTCAGTTTGAAGCTATCGCTTATCCCTTTACTAAAATATGTTGGATTCATGTTAATGTATGTTTAAAGAAGTAAATATATATATATACACAAAATATATATGAAAAATGTCTAATCAACCAAAGATTTTGCAACGCCCCTGCAGTACCTCCACAGACCCCCTAGGGGTCGCGGATCCCCTGTTGAAGACCTATGGTGATAGAGCCAGTGGACAGTTAGCATCCGGGCGACGTGAGATGAAATCACACCAGAAAGCCTCAGTGGTCTGGGGTAAAAGGAGGACGAGCTGCAGTAAAGAGCTCTGTGTGTGCCCTCTTGACAGCTTGTTTACTGGACTCACGTCCCTCTTTAAACTCTCTCACCTGTAGCCTCTGACACCACTTCAACACGTTAAACCTGCCGGTATGGGAGTCCATTAGAAGTCAAGACAGTAGACCGGCACAGATTCTCGTGAAGTCTGCTGGCCGTTATTTCAAAAACACATTTCCTCATTTTGTGTTTCGATGTGGCTACGCATGTCTCGGCGAACGACTTTGCATAATACACGAGCACTCATCAAACCACTCGATAACCACTGCGCCCTCCGTGCATCCCTCCCGTTTATAGTTTGCCAATTTATCTCCTGAAAGAAAATTGAAGAGGGAGTGACTTCAGATCCACGGAGAGACTGAAGGTGGTGTGAGGTGACGTGAGAGGAAAGGCTTAGCTTGTCTGTACATTTCTGGGACACTGGGAGACGACGAGTGAAGGAGTGAAAGGGAGTGGGCGGCGGCGGCGGGGGGGGGGGGGGTGAAGCGTGGCGACGAAGTGTGACGCCGCGGGAGAGTGGGCAGAGGGCGGATGAAGCCATCTCGTAGGTGTTATGAGGTTAAGCCACCCACCACCGGCCGTCGCCATGGTGACACCATGGCAACGGCCAGGTGTTCAGCCGGGGAAGAGCAAGACCGTCCGCACGGAAAGGGACTTCCTCTTTGTGTTTCTTGTTCATCCTTATCATTCAAATGTGTATCGCAGCAGAGGATTTGTTGCGTTCATTTATTTATTTTTTTTAGGAAATTCACACATTTGTCGGTGTGTGTCTGAGCAGCTCTGGCCGTTTGCCTGGATGAGCGAAAAAACAAAAACAGATTAAAGCTCAAATGGGTTTACTTATGTTTGTGTGCTGTATGTTTGTGCGGGCGGCATTAAGGGCGCCGTTTCCTGGTGATCGCCGCATGTGTTGTTTTGTTTATACGCTGCATGTATGGCTCTTCTGTGCTTAAACCTGTAAGCTGATTTGGTAACGTGCTTACAAAGATCTCCATTTCAATCCCTCGGTGTTAGCTCCGTTACATCACTGCAGCCGGCTCTGCCTTTGAGTATATACATATATGTGTGTGTGTGTGTGTGTGTGTGTGTGTGTCTGGGTTTGTCTGGGTGCAGCCGTGTGGCGTAGAGGGCCAACAGACGCTCGGCACATGGAAACACACTGGGAACAGTGTCACACGTGCTGGTGCCATGCGCGCACCGCGGGCCAGTCACACAAATACAGTACGCCAACACAAACACGCACCAGACTTTCGGTGTGGCTCTTAAAGGCGCACTGTGCCACACATTGGGAGGGCAGGGGAGGGGGGCGACTTCTGATCAGCACCACGAAGCTTGTTAATTTAATTGATATTGGAAACGTGTGGTTCAGAGTGTGAACCGTGAACCACAGTGTGTGTTTACTCACCGTGTGCTGGCGTCACGCTCATAAGTGCCTCCCAGTGTTTGTGTAGTTATTTTTAGTAAGGTCACACCAACCAAAGTAAACAATGACAAGTACATTTATTTCCTCTTTCACTCTGATTTAAATATATGTGAACAGAATTAATAGTGCAGATGTTAATCTCAATGGTGCTCCTCAGCACCTGAATCTGATATTTGAACTCTAGAGTGAGTTCCCACCCGGCCTCCTGGAATAAGCGACTAAATGATGAGCAGTAAGAGCCGAATTTGATTTGTTTCTATTACAAGAGTGCTCACGATTTCATGCATAAATACTACGAATCGTTTAATGCCTCCGCGTGCCTGCAGGTTTCAGTACTGTACTCCAATCCAGGAAATGAACCGTGAAGAAAATGCAAAATGAAATGGCAATGGAAATTTAATTCAAAAACAACCTCCAGACAAAATATGAGCGCAACGCTTCCAATTCTCTCTCTTTTTTTTTTTTTCCTCATATGAAAAATATCATATGATATAAAGAAGAAGTACGGACGAGCAGGACCACCAGTGAATGAGGTGGCCACCTGCCAGTAAGTAATAGAAGTGGGAACCAGAAACAAAGAAATACAGTTAGAGGGATGAGAGAGGAGGAAGTTGGAGAGACAGATGGGAGTTGATCCAGCGGAAGGATGCTCCTCGGGGTCCTCACATCCTTCTCCTGTTTCCTATTAAATTACTTGAACCTGCGTGCTTCCTGACCGTGAACTGTTCAATGTGAAATAGGGGACGTGTCTGCGTTATGACGTCCTTCGTGTGTTTTCTGCACGTTGCCGCTCTCGCACGTGCAGCGCTGATGTGTGTATTTGATCCGTGTTGCAGATAAACCTGCGGCTCATTCTGGTCAGCGGCAAGACGAAAGAGTTCCTCTTCTCTCCCAACGACTCGGCAGCAGACATCGCCAAACACGTGTATGACAACTGGCCAATGGGTGAGTAGCTACGTGTGGATAAATCTGCTGAGTCTTACTGAAAAGTCATCAACGCAATCACCCTTTTATTCCCTGAAACTCCTCTTAGATGTTATAGGAACAGGAGTGGGCTATGAATTTCTTTTCAGCATAAAAAAATAAGTTATATGTTTTTATTATTTAAGTGCAGCCTTATAATATAGTGACTTTTCTTTACAACTTATTTGCAGTTGCATTTATTTTATATTGTTTACTGGTGTATAAGGGTGATGAAGGGTCCACTGGGGGGCACCCCGTCGGCTTGGAAACCACTGCTTTCATCCCAATTCAGCCCAAACTAATTTGATTGTAGTATATAGCGACTTTAGAGCAGCATAAATATGTTTCAGTAACAACAATGCATCCAACATGTAGTGTGTCAATGAGAAAACCTCAGTTGATCCTGAATCTGCACTTGACTGCTCGTTGTTCTAAAACATCTGGCCTCCAACTTGTCCGCTGTTTGAGTTCAGTCTCTCTGAACTGATGGCTTCACTCTTGGCTGCAGCAGGCAGGTGGAGCATCTTGGAGCCGCTCGGGCCTGTTTTGCTTCCCTGCAGCTGCCAAGCATGATTCATTCAGCACAAGTTCAAGTTTAAGTTAACGGCAAAAAGCTGCAAATGTGCACAACCCGGTGCCACTTCCATGCATTGGCCAAACTTCACGGTTCCCCGAGACCTCTGTGCTTTATGGAGCAGTTGGCATGGCAACTGGAGGTCGGCATTATCTCACGTCCTGTTTCTATAACTAAAACGAGACTTATCCCCAAAATCGCCGTTATATTAACTACCTAAACATGGAGGAGGTGGAGCTAATGACCTATACTGCAGCCAGACACCAGGGGGAGCTCTACTAGCTTTGACTTAACTTTTGAGGAGCAGTTTAGCCATCTGTCTTTATACAGTCTAAGCTTCCTGTCAGATGTTTCCATGACATCTATATGTTTCAGCATCCGCAGTAGATGAAAGAAGCTGACACCTGTCTGAGTTCATATCTTACTGCTTTATAGAGTTAGGCTTCTTTACGTATGAGGAGTTGATTTGCAGGTCATTCCGGCTGCTCTCAGGCTCAAATTATGGCGGAGCGACGCAGCAGATCATGTCGGAGTTGCCGTTACACGGCGAGTCGGACGGAAACTGAATTTTCTGTGCTCCTCCTGTCCACCGAGAGCCGCGGATGAGGAAATGCGTGTGATGCGTAATTAATGTCTGGGGAGGCGCACATCAGGCTACGGTGCAGCGGGGAGACGACGAGGAAGCATAAATCTCGCTCAACACGTTTGCTTCGTATCCGTCGTGTTTTTGCTCGTGACCTTTGGTGTACTCTTTGTACATTCCGCACACAACGTTGCATCAGCACAGCTGCGGCACGTCTACACAAACAGTCGTTGCTATCAATCGAGCCGCCGATGCACATGGGAACCAGATGATCGGACTGATCTTGGCCGCGTTTCTCCAACATAATGTAACATGGAGGAGCTACGCAGGGAAGGGATCCCTTTCAAAGTCATTGCTAATCACTTACATGTAGGACCATATAGCAGTGTGGGAATGTGCAGATCATTTGGCGTAGGGTAATTAGAGTGAACTCCTCTCAGCCTGATTATCATTGCATACAGGAATGTGGGATCGCAGCGCAGCCACCTCCTCTCTGTAATACACCCACTCCCTAACTGCTGCCGCACCGGGGTTAGAATTCATTTGATACCGCCGACCTCACACCACCTTCAAAACTGCAGGCCTTTCCCACGGTGCTGTGAATGAAGCCGGGCTTAAGAGGAGCCCACAGCGCACCGAAAACTACAAATTATACCAACTGCGCCTCGGATTCTCCTCGACAACGGGAGTCTCCCGCCCGGCGCTGTCAGCGTTGGAAGCGGCCCGCGTTCCTCCCAGACAACAGACCTGAACCCTACGAGACCCAGAGCAGGCACTCAGTCAGCAACAACACCCTCCGCTAAGCCGGAGACAAACATCTGGTGGCCAGACTCCGCTGCCGTGCGGCCGCTCCCCACCTCCCCCCAACTCCCAACTGTTTTCCCCTCTCTCTCTCATTTAATGCCTTCACTTTTTTGTCTTTGGCGCTTCCCAAGCCGCCGCCGCCGCGTGCTCTTCCTTCGCCTCGGCTCTTTCTCACGTTCCGCGGGGTTTTCCCCGCAGAGCCCGAATATCGTGGATCGTGTGTGTAATGGTCTAAAATAAAGGCCCCAAGTGTCTTAAAAATACCTCCAGTGCGGACGCCTGTGGTCGTTTTTGTCGCCCGTGCTGTGACTGATGTCCTTTCACTCTGTACACGGTCTCATATTGACACAGATCAGGGCTGCGCTAGCCATCAGGAGTTTGAAAAAAATTCAGTTTCAGGTAGCAGGTAGCATGAACCCAAAGATGAGCAAAAATGGGAAATATATCAATCTTTATCTTATTTTTTGTCCTTTTCTCTCTCTCTTTCCAGACTGGGAGGAGGAGCAGGTCAGCAGTCCCAACATCCTGAGGCTGATCTACCAGGGACGCTTTCTACACGGCAACGTAACACTAGGAGGTGAGAAAACACAGAAGGTACACCACCCTAAGTCGCGCGCTCGCTCGCTCGCTCGCAGGCGTGCGCGCGAAATCACAGCAGCGTGCCGCTTGGAAACCCCTTCTGCTGCTCTCGCCTTTTTCCTCCGAGCCGCAGAACAGAGGTACCTCAGTGCTCCGGACAAGCCCGCTTTTGACAGACGGAGAGGGAGGGAGGGAGAGAGGAAACACAGAAAAAGAGAGGAGGAAAGAGGCTGGTCAGGAAAGAGGCAAGACTGGCATTAGAGGAGACCTCGGGCAGGACAAAGAGGAGACAGAAAGGGCGGGCGGGCATGAAAATGAATAAGTGAGGGGAAGAAAGAGGATGTCTTCTTTTGTGTGTTCTCCCTGGCTTTTAAGCTTTTTTTTTTTTTTTTTATCTACCTAACCCGATTTTGATTTTGCTGGTGTTTTTGTTGTTAATGGGGTTATCCCATTACCGCCATCTACCTGATATAATCCCCTGTCGTCGGTTTAACTAATTTGAATGCTGACACAGAGTTAGGTTATTCCTGTGTGGTGACGTGGTTGAAATACGTACGTCGCATGATTTCAAACTCTTCCTCCCTCATAAAATAAACAAATTTGATTTGAATGATCATTTATTTAACATAAACCCATACCGACGTTCGCCACAGTTATTGAACTTGAATTCATTCGCCGCCACCATCCACTTTAGAAGGAGTTCGACCTCCTCCCTCCCGGCTCCCGCTGCACGATGCCAAAGGCAAGGACGAGGCGTGCGAGGGTCTCTTTCATCCCTGTCTCCACAGATAGACTTAACTTTTCGGGCTAGGTTTTTTTTTTTTATTGCTTTTATGGTGTTTCTGTTGATGTCATCTGACGCAAATTAATTTCCTTCGGGATATCAATGAATCTAAACGGCACTGAACGTTTCTAGCGTTTACAGAGTGTTTTTATTAGTGAGCGGAGCAGTTCAAGGACACCAAACAAGCCAATTAATAACGGAGACTCGCTCAAAGAGTCGGCGTGCATGAAGGCCCTGCAGCAAAATGACCTCGCTGACACGCGTTTGACTCTTTCAGCCTCTCTGTTCTGTCCTCTGAGTTGCACCTGAAGACGTTACACAAACACACTGTTGCTCTCTGAATATCCTCTCTCTAACTGTCTCCCTTCTCCCCCGCCAGCTCTCAAACTGCCCTTGGGGAAGACCACAGTGATGCATCTAGTTGCCAGAGAGACTTTGCCTGAGCCAAATTCCCAAGGTAACCAGCTCCCCGTCTCCCTTCTTTCCTTTCAGGAGGCCTTTCACACGCTGAACAGCTTTAAATGTTCTGCTCCCAGCCATTATTTATTTCTACACATGGCTTCTGTTGTAGGAACAGTCACTTGTGCAAATAATTGGCTCTTTTTAGTGTATCCCCAAGATACAGCGCAGTGTGCGGAATATACAGCTCATATAAATCATAGCAAATGACAGGTTTTCCTTCGTAGGTTTGGATTTCTGCGGCGGATCGGGGCTAACGCACAAGAGTTCGAATGCAGTTATCGACCGTGTTTCATTTGAACGGGTTCAGATTTGCGCCAGAACGCTTACGAGTGAACAGCAGATGGTTATAAAAGAGGCTCGCCGGTCTGAACCCCAAACTACCTGAGCGCAGACTGAAAAAACGAGTGGGCGTTGATTCAAATGCCGATTGAAACTCATAGAACAATCTGGTCGGTTTCAGTCTGAGTAACAGATTCAGGAGTTTGTCGGTTCACGAAATGCCAAAACACCGCTCAGTGATTGTTATTTAAGGCTCGTCTGAGGCACAGAGCGACTTCACACAATCACAGTCAGAGATAAACGGTGTGCGGTTGAATTTTAGATGTGCCGTCTGCAGTGGCATATCTCCGCTCACGCGCCTGTAATCGTCACCGATTCCTTTCACCGATCGCAAAGATGTGGCGGTGAGATACGGCAGCTTGGAGAGTCTCAGCAAAACAAAGGAAGCGTCCAGGAGAGGTTCAGGCGAAAAAGAAACTCCGCGTTCAGGGCAAAGGATTAGAGTCTAAAAAAAGAAGCGATCAACGGCTTGACAAATGATTACCCAGCTGTTTTCATCCGTTATCCTGGCAGTTGTTAGACAACAATCTGTCTGTTTATAAGAACTATTTTTTTTTTTTTTTGGGTAAATGATCTCATCTCAGGACTTTTTTTTTCCTTCCTCATGCACTTATTTGCACATGGAGCAAGATAAAGAGACCATTCTTAGAAGCAGAGGGCAAACGAGGCACTTCACCTGTAGGCTTACGTCATACACAGCCATGACAATGTTTGTGTAGTGGCTCTCACCTCCAGTAGGGGGAGACAAAAGTTCTGCTGTGGGTTTATGTTTTTGTTTTTTTTGTCTTTTGGAACCAGATCAAATTTAAAAATGCTTTGAAATTAGAACTGAGCTGGGTCACTTCTTTGTCCTCCTGATGATGATGATGATGACGATGATGCTTGTGTGTGTGTTCAGGTCAGAGGAACAGAGAGAAGACCGGGGAGAGTAACTGCTGTGTCATTCTGTAAATACACACCTCCGCCGCCAGCCCTCCATCCTCCTCCATCCGTTTTTACCCTCCTCAATGTCCTGGACCTGATGAGCTTGTCCTCCGTCCTGGAGCCTGTCTAAAGTGTGGATATGCATACAGACAAACACTTTATCTCTCTCTCTTTTGTCCTTTTTTTTTCTCCTGCCCCCCCCTCTCTCTTGCACTCACATATACAGGAAGACAGGAGGCTGATCCAGGACAGAGCTTGGGGAGCAAGAAATTGATTAACTGATAGAGCTGATTCCTTTTTTGTCGTACTTGATTTGTTGTCATAACTGAAAAATTAGAGGAAGGAACTGGATTTGCATGTGTTTTTATTTTCTTTCTTTCATTCTTTTCTTAATGCACACCTCTTTAAGCCTTCCGCCGTACACGCGCGTGCAGGCGGAGCTGACGTACACACCTTGTCCAAAAGTATGAAAGCGGCGCCTCGCCCTCTGGCCGGGTTGTCGCCGCGACGCAGTGCCCAAGTTTGTGTGTGTGGCCTTGTTTTTCTCATACAGACCGCTGAGAGTTTTGTAACCACTAATGACTCGCGCCCGACACGCTCGTTCCGACCATATGCGTTTGTGCGATGTCCCTCAGTGCGGCAGATGAAGCGCAGACGTGCCTGATCAGAGAACTCAAACCGGGACACACTCACACATAAACACACACACACACACACACACACACACACACACAAACACAAACACCGGTGTCCTTCTTACTGCCCTCCTCTGCTTGGGCCCTTTCTGACTGCAGAGCGAACACATCCTGCTCTTTCGGCCCGTCGCGTTGTCGCCAAACAGAGCCTCACAAGCAAACAAATAGACAAACAGGCAGCGCTGGTGGTCTTGGTTTTGGATATTTGTTTGTCCATGACTTCTGTGACTGTGTTTTGACAGTCCATTCATATTGCTGACCGACCAGTGTTGTGATGAATCAGAGGTTTCCCCCCCGGCCCCCGCAGACACACACCTCTCCCGTCTCATCGCGCTCCTCTTTTATAACAGTGTTGTGTGAAGGATCTCTCAGACAGTTGTGGGGAAATGAACTGAAAAAAAAAAAGCCCCTTTATTTGTCTTAATTTGCTTCTTAATTCTGCATTAATTAATTAAGTCCGTTTTGCACAACCGAAGCATGTGCTCCTTCATCAGATTAATAAAAAATGTATAAAAGGTTTTATTGTTTTATTTTATATTTTTCCAATGGAAGTAAAGTTCCAAACTAAGGTAACATGTGTAGAGTATATTTAATATGAATCTTATATAGAACATGATGACTTTAGATCTTGGTGATATACATTATATTGGTGTTTAGTCTATTGATTGTGTATATGGTTAGCTTCTAGCCACTTCACAGTCTCTCTCGCTGACAATGTCTTGTGCTTAACAGCAGCAGATCCTCCCTAATCATCAATGGACTGATGGATTTCATTTGCTTTCTTCTGTGCTCTTTTATTATATATATATAAATATATATATATTTTCCATTTGTTTATAATTTAATGTAATCCTTTTTTTTTCTTTGTGTTTTTTTTTTGTTTGTTTTTTGCTTTAAAAGATCGCTTTGTAACAGCACTAGGTCTTAAAATATATTGTTTATATTGATCAGGGTTCAAATCTGTACAGAGATTAAGAAAAAAAAAAGTTTTCAAACCAATTGTAAATAGCACTAATGCTCCCTGTAACCCCCCCTACACACACACACACCCCCTCCCCTCCTTCAAACTTCAAAATGGAATACATCTGTAAACTAAATAAAGGTTATTGAAGTGCGATTTGCTTCCATTGTGACTTGTTTCTCGCCTCTTTCTAGAGCACATCATTCGAGTAGGAGAGAAGTCCAGCAGCCGATCAGTCGAGATTCAGACGGTCGCGAATTTACAGAAAATGCTAAAACGAGGTGTTTTGAGCGAAACCAGCAAGTGTTCGACTCTAGGATTGTGAAGTATTTGTGTTGAAATCTGAGCATGTTAGCCTTTTTACAGCTAAATATACCCACGGCTGTTCATAAAAATGCATCACACTTTATTTTTTTTGGTATTTCGATGCACATTAGGTGACACAGCTTGTGATTATAGCAGTTTTTGGTTGTTGACAGACACTAGTCACTAGAGTTTCATATGTGCACCACGTACAGATCGTCCTTTATAAATCTCCAGAGTCGTGAAATGAACCCAGTTGCGTTTGTTTTAGCTTTTTTAAACTGAATTACTGAGACAATACTTACAGAAAACATTTTTACTTCCTGTCTGTAGGATTCTGAATAAACGTGTGCCTTAATTATGGAGTAAAATGTATAAGAATATTTCTCATTGAAATGCAGTGAAGGCTAAGGATTAGAGCAGAGGTCTTAACGTTTTTCAGGCCAAGGACCCCCACACTGATGGAGAGATGAAGTAGGGACCCCCTACCTACTATATGTGTGCTATATTAAACTCAGCCTAGTGCTATTAATAAATATACATTATTATTATCTTTTTGAATTCAGTATTAAGCTATCCCTTATCCCTTTATTAAAATACGTTGGATTCATGTTAATGTGTATTTAAAGAAATTTAAATTCGTAGGGGAGATTTTTCAAAAATATATAAAAATGTCTAATCAACCAAAGATTTTGCAAGCCCCCCTGCAGTACCTCTGTGGAGCCACCAGGGGTCACGGCCCCACTGTTGAAGAGGTCCTCAACTACTGTCCAATGAAGAGAGATTATTTAAAAGTGTGAAATTCATTGAAGTACCTTGACAATATTTTGGCCGTGAGAAGCCACATTGTCACAGAGCAGCGCCCCAGACGGAGGTAACAGGTCGGGGCAGGGCCTCTGGGAGCCTAGACTGCTAGTGGTGGAACACACAGTATAGGCTTATTTCAAATCTTTAACAAATCTTTGGACAAGAGGTGGTGATGTTGAAACTGAGAATGAGCTGATTTTGACAGTGTGTTAAAAGTGGATTGGATCATCAGAAATGGACAGAATTGATGTAGGAGGAGGGATAGAAACAACATGTGAACAGATCACATGTCTATTAAAATGTATAATACTTCACAGTCACCTGCAGAACGATCCTTTGTGATACAGTCACATCATTTAAATGGTGGTTTTCCTCCAAAACGAGCACCTTTATTTTTCATATTTTAAAGCACTTTACGCTGATGATACTTGTGTAGCCACACTTCCTGTGTCAAACATTTTGGGTTGTTTTTAAATGTGTTAGGGTTATATATATATATGTTTGTGTTCTGAATAAATGTTGGTGTAAAGTGTACACTGCTTACGACTTTGCTCTATTTTGAGTAAGAGAAACAAATGTCATAACTGTTGCTCGTAATAAATTGCTTTAATAAGTGGCTAACGTTCCAGTATTATGTGCCAGAATGTGCTTCTCATTTGTTAAAGTCTTGTGATGTCCCTCACAGTCACACTTTAATATGTAACTCCTTTAAATCTCGTCAAACGTCAACGTACATGAAAGGTGGTCTGCAGCAGACAAAAAAAAAAAAAGATCACCCACTTTCCACACTCTGATAAATTATTAATGCGGGGAGAGTCCAATTGCATAATTTTTCATGACTGCCATGTGATGCTGTTTAGTCACTTGTCCGGTTTGCACAACAGTGAGTCGACCAAAGTGCAGCAGGATGAACAGTGTGGAACACCGAGTCCAGTCCAGCCCACCGTCCCGAGAGCAATTTTTGGAAACGTGTCAGCGCCTCATGCGCTTGGCCAACGACGCGCTGAACAAACAAGATATGTTTCGTTGCCTCGGGGGCAGCTTTAAGGAATAAAAGCATCTGTTTGTGACATGGCAGCACAGCGCCAGCCCTGAAAGAGTCATTTTATCAAAGATGATGACTGTGCTTGCCCTCAGAAAAGTCCTGTGTGTCTTTTTTCCTCCTCCCCCTCCCTGTTTTCCCTCCCTCCAATCATGCTGTGTCCACTACACAGTAACGTGGGCCAGATATTCAACATGAATGCCACTATTCTTTCTTCCCAGAAATAGTCTGGGTGCAGACAGAGAGGATTGTGGTCGCGGCAGCGCCAGTCAAAGGTACCACTCTGTTTGTGTGCCATTAAACCAGTCAGGCCTCTGAACAAGGCAGCAGCCTCTTCATACGAATGACTGTTTTTAAGCTTGTGCGAGGCTGCTTTCAAATTACATTTAATTATGAATAATATTAATAAAACAGGCGGGATGTGTGCGTCACTCACTACACACTACACTACAACACTGTGGTTTAGGATCAGCAGGAGTGGATGGGTGACACCCTTTCACAAGGCTGCTCTCACGCATTCATTCCTCATGTTTGGATGGATTACACGAGTGAAACATAATTAGAAGGTAACATCCACCAAACGTTAGCCAAACAGGATGGCAAGGCACGCTTTCCTTTGCTCTGTGCGACTACGTTTCAAGCCAAACAAAAGATTGATGGTGGCGCCATCTTCTGGCAAAACAGCTTCATGGCAACTGGGTAAACTGCAAAGGTGAAAATGCGCTGAGACATAAAATCCTTCGCCACTTTTAGTTTTTAGTCTCTGTTGGGATGAAATTCAACACACACGATTGATGTGGTCGGTCGATGTTTAATTTATTTTCTATTCCTTCACCCAAAACAGTGGTTCTGTCACCGTGGAGGATAGAAAGGATAGAAAAAGATAAAATATTTAAGGTTTTAACGCTGAACATCACTAGAGTGGATTAGTTGTATTCTGCACAAATTATTATACCGCATGATAATGTACACATTTGCTTGACAAAGACCTTCGCTATATATTCACCCATCTAATTTCTGTTTGGGTTTGACAAGCCCTATCTGATGTGTCTACAACTCTGCAAGAGGATGCCCCCACGTCCATGACTGAGGGGCGTTGAGCAAGCGGCAGCAGCTCACTGCTCCGAATGTTACAAATGTACTTATTACTGTGTGAACGAAAGCTTGTGTCAAATGCAGGAAAATAAATACTCCATTTGGGATCAATACGGTATAAATTATTATAATTATTTTAAAAAACATCTATATCATCCTGCAAACTCCTTTACTCAAATTTACCAGAACACAGGTTATTTTTGTTACGGCATATTCACATTTTAATCACGTGAAACAGACGTTATAAAAGGCAGAATCTCTTTCTCTCAAACAAGGTGACATCTGGGCAAATTGTGTTTTAATATTTCTGTTAAAACAGTCAATTAGTCTCCATCTTTCTCATGTATATTACCATAAAGAGTGTTAAACTGCCATGCCAGCGTTTATTAACCAAAAGGCTTGTTAACAACCGTCACTTGGTCACAGCAACGATCTGGCCATGCTTCATGGGCTTGATGGCCCTTCGTCTCTGGATCCACCGTCTGAATATATGCTGGATCTCCTTGGTTCTCAGACAGTAGATGAACGGGTTGATCAGTGGCGGGAAAAGACTGTAGAAGAGGGTGGTGGCTATTCGCTTGTCGGGCGTCATCTTCAGGTTGGGAAAGAAAGGCGTAAGGTAGACGAAGAAACGCGGTATGTAGTAGATAGAAATGATACAGCCCTGGGTGGCGCAGGTCGAGAAGGTCTTCATTCTGCCCTGGGGACGACAGCGGCTTACGATTAAAGCAATACTTGGTTTAATGTGACAAATGGCCAACACCTTAAAAAGGCGTTAAACTCACCTGTGCACTGGCCATGCGCATGACTGAGGCGATGATGCAAACGTATGAGATGACAATTAAGGACAAAGGAACATAGAGGATAAACATCGCTGCGGCGAAGGCGGCGTTCAGCACGCGGCCGGGGTTCTGACACACCAGAGCCGAAAGGGAAATGGTTTCGCAGAAGGCGTTTATGATTCTGTCGGGCCCACAAAATGGCAACAGGATCAGGTTGACGGTGCTGATGCCGGGAAAGATGTGCGCCAGCACCCAGCACACGAGAGTCATGCCTGCCATGGTTTGGTTCGTCATCACCATCGGGTATCTGAGCAGAGAAGAGCGAAGAGAAGGGAACGAAGAGAATTAGTTTGAACTTAAGTGAGTCCCTGCTCAGAGGCAAGATAAATCTTTTTTTTTTCCACCTGAGAGGTAAACAGATGGCCAGATATCGATCCAGGGCCATAATCAGTAATATCAGGGAGTTCAAGGAGCCGAAATAGTGGATCATGTGTTCTTGGAAGAGACACGTGTGAAAGCCGATTCTCTCATCGTTCCACCAGTAGCGGGCAATTAGTTTGGGTAAAGCCACAGTGGTGAAGCCTAGAGGAAGTATAAAGAGAAAATATTAAGGCGAAGTAGATTACGTGTGGCAATATACGACAGAATTTCTTAAATTATTTCATGACGAAAAAGAAAAAGGGAAACATACAGGCAATTTCAGGATCACATTCATTTTAAATGTATAATTTCTTACTTAAATGCACAAATGAACTAAATGACTGAAGGATTCATAGAGTCTGAAATTAATGATTTGTGGATTTTTCACATCAGTAGTTCATTCTGGCTCATCCTCTCCATTGTTCCTGACAGATTTCTAAAGAAATCAAGGGTCAATGTGTATTTATCAGCTCCAAGTAGCCGAGCAATCAGTGTAAAACCTAATATTTTGGATGCCAAATACAGGAGAGAGACACGGCAGGCGGCACGACATATTTACCAGTGTCTGAGAGGGCCAGGCTGACCATGACGATGTACATGGGTTTCTGGAGACTGCGCTCCAGAGTAAACACCACCACCAGCAGGAGGTTGCCCGCCACTGTGGTCACATAGAGGAAGAAGAAGAACCATGCCACTAAGTGAAAATACTCCGGCTGGAGGCTCGGGAAGCCCACAATCACAAACTCAGACACGCGCGTGTAGTTTTCATCTGCCTGAAACATACTGAAAGCAGAAAGAAATAGATAATCCAACAAGCAGTAAGAGGAATGGTTGGTAATATTGGAGCTCACCTCACTGGACGGCCTTCAGAGTGTGACGACGACAAGCAGCCTCCTATCGGTTTTATAAAGAGTTTGTGGGGGGAAGTGAAAAGTTTGCTGCAACAACTTTCTGGAAACATAAAGCGCCTCAGGTTGTCTAGGAAACAAGGCCTAGACAGACAGATGGATAGATGGATAGATAGAGCATCAGTACAGCAACTACTAAAGAACTGCTTAAATAATATTTAGGAGTTGAATAAAAAACATATTACACTGCCAAAATTAAAAATGACACAAACAAACTTTGGTTACGTCCTCATTGAGAAGAGCTGAAGCCTCTGAGGGGAAATGTCCCTTTACTAGATTTTGAGACTTTTATAATTTTTATTTATTTATTTATTTTAAATTTCATTTCTAAGAAACCTTTGATGGTCTCTGTCCCTCTCTATTTTTAGTCATTTATTTATTTATTTATTTATTTACAGGGGCCTTAATTATTTTCCCTGTGGTCCCATCAATACACACCTAGTGCACAAATTACACAGAAAAAAATGCAATGAAACGGCGAGAGTTGAGGTACACTTCTTCTTCTTTCTAAAACGTTTTTTCTTACTTACGGGAGTTTTTTTAATTTTATTACCAGGGTAAATGACACCGCAAGTGGAAGTCGCTCTGCTGTGTGTTAGCTGTTGAATAGCGTCGTGGAGTAGTTTTTTATTTATTTATTTATTTATTTATTTATTTATTTATTTATTTATTTGTCGCGGAGTAGTTAGTGAAGCTAACAGGATAGCTAACAGTTAGCCAAAAAATGATAGTCGGATAAAAGAAAACTTCAAAGAGTCGGGATATGTTCAAAATAAACAAGCCATAAAGGTGAGATGTTTGTTCAACATGAAGTATTTTTAAACAGTATTACGTTCAACTCTGCGCTTCTACACTTTTAGCCCACTTTGTTGCTAAATATGGGCTAACACTGCTAGCTGTTGCTATGGCAACCTTAGCCTTAACCTGGCCGGTAGCTAATGGAGGACTGGCTAGGCGAGTACACACCTTTTTATTTGGCGAACTAAATACGCTATATTTCGCCCAAGTTAACCTACTAGCCACGTGTTGTGTTTGGTTACGTTTACAGATTGATTACCCACCAGGCTCATTATTTACCAGATACTACGTAAAAAAGAAAAGGAAAAAGAAGATATTATGGTCTTATACTACTCCAGTCTACGGTCGGGAGAGTATGAGGGCCACCCATGACAAAAAAAAATAAATAAATAAAAATGAGAGGAGGTAGATTTGCACTTTGTAACATGCACTTTGAGAAAAAAGTCTAAATTTCGAGGGAAAAAAATAAAACAGTACCAGGTCTGATAGATTATTGTTTTATTCGTACTTAATCCATTGATTTTGCATATTTTCTGGACTTTCACGTCTTAATCAACAGAAACATAACTGGCAAGTGGCTCAACAATCTTGTAGCATGAAAAGCGATAATCATTTTACTAGTTCTAACTATCAGGAAAAAATATATCAGTGATCACATGTCTTTTTATTGACAGGATTGTCACAATAGGATGCCTGTGTTTTTCATGTAAAGTACAAATTACCACACTTTGTTGCAGAACCATTCTCTTCCATCAGCCTTTCGAGTTTCAGTAACATATTTTTTAATTACTTCGAGGTGCAATACCAAAGACGAGATGAGCCTTGGCATTCTGCAGTTGAACAATCGTGTAAACGTCTTTAAGTGAAATAAGTCAGGAATTTTCCCAACATGTAATTGGGTCTCACATGCTAATATCTGTGTGCTGATGGTCATTTTTGGAAAGGTTTTATTTAAATTATATTATAAATGATATAGATCTGAAAATTGGAAACTGGACTACATTCCCCATCCCAGTGACGTCATCAGTTTGGTGGTGAGTTTGGGTTTTTAATTAAGAGTATCTGTGTGTGGTGCACACTACTGGCACCAATACTCACCAGCATTTAGAGGATGATGTTCAGATTAACACGGGTTTCCACGATTAGTGGTACTCTAATGAGCCATCAATGGCCAGGAACTCCCCACTGAAGTTGTGAGTGGGTCAATCACATAGACATGGGGATAGACATTATGTTGTAAGAGGCTGAAAGTTGATTTCTCAGGCCAAAGATGGGTCCTTGAGTTTTACATAGTTGGCTTGCTTTTGCTTGTGGTGAAATCCCATAAAGGAAACTCAGAAAGTCCAGTTACCTTGCTTTTAGGACATACCATGACCTGGATGACTGAGAATATAGACACACAGATACAAACACAGACATTATTTGAAGGCTTGTTTGCCATGTGGCTGTTGATCAACAGCTGTAGTTGACAGGTGGCATGACTGCTGCACTATACAGCTCCAAAACCGTTAAAGAATTAACAGATTTCACCAACTGCTCTGTAACATATGAGACACAGCTATATAGGCTGATGTCTATGCCTCTCTCAGCTCGTTATGGTATACTTTTGACCCCTTGTGAGCAAGTTTTAACAACATGGGTTTGACTCACGGTGAACCTTAAGTGTACTTTATGGTCCTGTGTCACGTTGAAGACAGTAAATGTGGATTCACAGTAACTTTCGCTGTTGCACAGTGAGTAGATGAGTAGATGGTGCGTATGAAGCTGGACAAAGGAGAACTTTTTGTGCTCGTCTGGCCGCTGAGTCGGACGCAACACGTAGTTACATTTCTGGGGAGGTGCATGTCAGGTTATGGCGTTGGGTCCAGAGCCACCAACGTGATGTTGGACTAAAAATTCCGCTTGTCTCTGGAGTATGTTCATATATTAGATTTTTAGGCTTTAACAAAAGACTAGTGTTTTGTTTTTGTCTCCTGTTCTTATAGTGGCCATGTTGGAGCGCAATGTCTGCGGGAACACAGTCAAGAAGTGGACTGATGACGGTGATGAAAGACCCTCATCTGAAGCAGATATGGGCTGTGAGTACAAAGTTATGTCTTTGGAAATGTCCCTTTCCTCTACGCTTTGTCACTATGTAGGGTATTAATGCATGAAACAAAGGTTTGGTTGCCTAAATTTATAATTAATTAAACTGGATAAATTATTTGCTCCACATTAAAAAAAAAAAAAAAAAAAAAAATGAATTGTTCCACTCACTGACTAATTATACAACTGTGATAATTTCACCCGGTTTCAGATTGATTCATTGCTCAGAGTGTTAAAAATAATTAGAAGACCAACATACTTTTCCCCTTTTTTTTCTGAGGGTGGAGTCATCTATTTTGAATAATTTGTTATTGGAATTGTGAAACTGGACGAAGGTCCCATGTTTGCCCTCAGAATGAGACCTACTGTGTGCTTGGAGCTTGGAGCTCATCTGTTTATGATGTATAGCAAGGAAGATACACAGGGTCATACTGAGGGTCATAGAGGCAAAGAAAATATAATTAACAAACCTCAACTTGAGAGGCACAACGTATGGGTGAATTTAAAAACAAAAGTAAAAAACTTTTTTCCTGTTGTTATAGTGTGGGTTTATGAGGTTTATAGAACCTTTTTTAACAATAAAACAAACAGACAAACAGGTGAAGGGGCATCACAGAGCAATTCAACTTAATTTTAACACTTACATTTTATTATTGAACTTGACATATTTAGCTGCAAAGTGTTGTGATTCCTGTGCCAAGAGTCCAGGACCTACATTTAAATGCTTACATGAGATACTTAAATATTCCCTTGTAAAGAAGGACAACACAACAACAAAATAACAAACATAACATAACATATAACAAAATAATATTTACAGCTGAATAAATGACCAGGAATGTCACAGCTGACATTAGGTTATGAGGCCTAGAAAAACAAAAGTTCCTTAACAATAATAAGTTACTACATCTGTGTGATAAATATTTGTGCCAGTGTTTGTCTTTATGGGAAGTCAGCGGAGTGTGTGATCCTCTCTGGATCAATTAGTCAGTTTGGTCACAACAGGTTCGAGCATGACTGTTGTCCTCTGGGAAACAGCTTAGCAGCAAGAGAAAAACAACGTGGTCTCTCCAGGGGGCAAGTGAAAATGTGCAGTTGTGTTGTGCAGGGATTCCCCAGAGTTCACAGACCTGTTTGTAATGGAGAAAAGTAAGAGTAACTCTTAAGTTAACTCTGGAGGTTATGTTGATTGTTTCAGTTTTTTATTTGTTAGCATTTTTTAAAATTTTATTTGTCTTATTCATGCCCATTTTGACGTATTCAAGCAAGGCCACTACTACTTTTACTTTAACTATCTCTGCAAACACTGCCAACAATAAAACTGAAAACACTTTACATTTCCTGTTAGGATGATTACCACGGCTAACACATACAACGAATCTTCAGCTAGTACCGATACTGTAGCTGCAACTACTAACATGTAAAGCAGAGGTTTGTTGAACCCAAGTGAAGAAATTAAAGGATGATTAATTTATTCACGGAAGAAAACTAATTAGCTGAATAATCATTAGCTTTACTGTATTTGATAGAAACACTGTGTTTTTTAATTCATACAGTCGATTTCCATCCCATGCTGCAAAGTAGTGTGATAAACTGCTCCTGGTTGGCCTAAGGCAAGGATTTCATCCCGTCATTTTGTTCTTTATTTTTAGAGGCCATCTACCTCTGTGGAATCTAAACACCTGTAATATACCCAAGGAGCTAATTTCATTTATTTGGCAACAATAGCTTAATAGTAAATCCCTAGTTTGAGACGAGATGAGTGTAGAGGCCCTGGAGCCTTAATAGTCTCTTGTGTAAGGTCTGATATTGATTTAGACAGAGCTCACCATGCCACGTGGAATTAATAAAAATTGTTCATTTATTCATTTTCCATAACCCACTGTCCTTGAGAGGGTCACCGGGGAGCTGGAGCCTATCACAGCTGTCGTTGGGCAAGACGCGGGGGTAATAAGAATTATGAATGTGGGAATTCACAATGTGCTTCTTCAGCTTTAGGTTTAGAAAAACTATTTTTCTTGAAATATTGACTGAGTGCATGATATTTAGAGCCATTATAGCCGCATTAATGGGAAATATACTAGGATTCAATAAATCTGAAATGTCCTTTAAAGACTCATGAGCACGAAGACCTGAACCATTGTTTTATTGGGATTACATTTGTTTCTACAGACTTCAACAATAAAATTAAACCAAAAGTGGATAAAAAATAGTTAGAATCCAGTAAACAATGACGACAAGAACTACGAAAAAGTTTTTTTTGAGAGTGGCACTACTTTTCTTGGTGTTCTAAGTTTGCCACCAGTTTTTTTCAGTTTCTGTGCTGAATTGTTGTTGTGTTTTTCTGCTGGTTTGGAAAAAAACTATGTGTAGCTGGGTGTTGCAGGGCTGGGCAACACATACAGTCAGTATCCAGGAAGTGGTGTAACCTTATCTTATGCTTGCTCTCCACAGTAAACCTTTTTGTCAAGGTAATCACATATGCAGATGGCCAGCAGGATTAAGATTATTGATAATTTATCAAATAATTCTGTTGGTGCTGGTCCTCCATAAATCTACCTCGGGCTGCATGTTAAAATGCTGGTGTCATTTGTGTGTGTTAAAACAGGTTTGACTAAAGCAGTGGCTACAAAATAAGGCTATCAATAGCACCGTACTAATGCAATATACACTCTCACCAAAACATTAGGTACATACATTAGAATCTTATCATAAATGTTGAGTATATGTTGAAGGGAGGACATAGTTGGTGGTTCTGTTAAACTGGATTGACTTAAACGCATAAGGTGTCATTGCAACACTCAATGAAATTCAAGAAATACAGAAACTCTAACCCAAGGAATGTTAAATTAGAATGCATTTGTTTTCGTCAGTGTACCTAATGAACTGGCATGTGAGTGTATTATCTAATAGTCAGCTGATAGTACCTTTTTGTCCTTAAAAGGCTGAACTAGTTTATTTTAAAGGTTTCTCATTACTACTTCAGATGTAGAAGCGCTTTGTTGACTTTGTGATTCAGTTGGAAGGTTGATAAAATATAATAACATTTAATTTAGATTATAATTTTCTGTTATACTAGCATAAAGGCTTGTAACAGCGTGTTACTGGTTCTATCCCAAGGTTAAAAAATGCCTTGGTTTATCGTTGCAGTGCATCATGTTTTTTAAAGTCACATTCCTTTGTCTTGGTCTGCAAGGTTTCCCAGGCTGGAAATCCATGGCTAGAATTAGTTTTAGTTGTGATACTACGCCAGTAGAGAAAAACTGATGAATTTTGATACTCCTTCATAAACTTTGCTTAAATTACATGGTTAAGAATAGATGAACAGAAAACACAATTCTTTTTTTTCTCGTTAAATCAAAAACACATTCGCTCAAAGGACCTTTACTATCTGTGTAGAACACAACACCCTCTGACCCACATTGTTAAGACGAGATATACATTCTTGTAGACATTGTCCAGGTCATGAAAAGTTTATAACTTCACGAGTATTGTTTCTGAATTACATCCTCACACAACTTCCTTTTCTCCGTTGACTGCCCCCCTGTAGTTAGGGACAGAGTGTTTACATAACTGTTCAGGATGTGTCATCATCCAGAAAGAGCAGTGACAACAAACACCTCATTAAGGACCTCATTAGGCAGAGTTCTTCCAGCTTTCAACAAGGGAGTAAGGAACACAACAGTTGTGAACTGAAGTTAGTTCATTCTGACTTTTAAAAAAGTCGTGGATAGATGTACCATGTATTTGTTTCTTAAACTCATACATATCATATCACATAGATTTTGAGACCCTTGAGTTTGTAACAGGAAACCCAATATTTCACGATTCAAGTACTTACCTCACACTGCACAGTACAATGAAAACCACAAAGAGAAACTGCAGCAAAGACAGTCCAGATAAAATAATAATAATAATAATAATAATAATAATAATAATAATAATAATAAAGATGAAAATGCATTACTGGCACACAAAATTACACTGACTTATTAGCTTCTGTTATTAGCGTGCAGACAGTTGTTTGAGTCAAATGCACACCATCACTAGCAAAAATGAAGCCCCACCAAATATCAGCAGTAAGGACGACTTTTTGGATTTATTGACAATAAAAAAACCTGTACTGTACCAGCTTTATTGTTCAGTATTTTGCTAATGAGACCTAGGCTTACCTAGTTGAGCTCGGTCTACATATAAAATGGTTCGCTCGTTGCCCATCGCTTTGTATTAGACAGTTTGTCGCTACTGTATTTGTGACAAACCTGTATATTTTCTACCCCAAACGTTTCACCTCCATACTATCAGCAAGGTGAATTTGATCCCGCTCCCCTTCAAAGGTCAAATTCATTTTATTTTCTATCCAGTGCCAGATCACAACGGAAGTCATTTAAGGTTACTTTTCCTATAGGACAGGTTTATACCTTGTTCTTTTATGTAACAAACTAAATAGACATATGTTATTCACTTATTTACATTACACCATGTTATTTCAGTCTTTACATGGTCACAAGTTCTGTTCTGGGAAGAATTCAACCTCATTGCACACACACGCACACAGACAATCCTTAAACCTGTGTTAACCCTTTTTGGAACTACCGTGGTTGGGTCATATGTCAATCAACTGTATCAGTCGTTCCTATTGGTCGTCACCTCAACTGAGTTGTTTCAAAGTTGAGATAAGTTCAGCTTTGTACCTGCCCACTTTGCATTGGACCTTTGTTTTTGTTTTTTTCATTTTATGGCTTCTTGTTGGCACTAGAGATGGTTATCATTTAGATTGTATTCAAAACTGGTACCAAACCGGTACTTCTGAAACAGTGCCGGTGCTTAAAGAATGGAAAACAGTGCCTATTTCATGTTTAAGGAATTTTGTCAGGTTGCAACAGAATATTAATTTAAATAGACTAAGAAATAAATTAACCAATTTAAAATTAAAGTCACTTCAAACTGTCATAATTATCATAATAAAAACAGGGGCATGGGGTCATGCTGTGCATCATCAGATGTTTACGGAAATTTGAGATGTTGCCTCCCTTGCACACTTTTGAGCACTTGTTGCAGGTTGCTGAGTCTACACATCTTTTGAGGTGAAGTACAGCCAAACTTTTGACCGTTTCGCCTTTGGCATTTTGAAGGTTCACTTCCCTCCATGCAGGAGAAACAGTAACGCTGGGTCCAGTGATGGCACCTAAATGAAGCACGAAATCTGCATTGCTTTTCTGTCTGGGTATTACCATTCGTGTCAGCAATGGTGCCGTTATAGTATCTTTTTTAAAAAAAAAAATCTTACAGACAGCAGCAGTGAAAAGTGGCCTTTAAATGTATGTAAATGCCATTTACGAATGCTGCCATATCAACAGGGTCAACCCATGTTTCTTTTTAGTCCATCCCTGTGCTCAAGGAGAGACGGGATTGTCTTTGCTGAAAATAAATGTCCTAATGTGAAGAGCAAGGCCGACTGTCCACATGTTAAAATTCAAACTGGAGTTAAAGCAATAGCGTGGATATGACTGGCAGGTGCAGGAGTTTAAGTGATTCCAAATCAAAACTTTACTGGGGAATCCTGTGTGTTTTTTTTTTTTTTTTTTTAAATATGATGGTTATATGATGAATACACTCGGGAATGGAGAAACACTAATGAGGTCTGCTAAACACCTAAAGCTCATAACAAGAGATCTTAGCGTACTAAGCACAAATCAGCGCTGACGTGCAGTCCTTCATTCTGCATCAGCACCGCTTGGACTGTACAGGCTTGGTAAAAATATTACAATGGACTTTTTTAACTCTGCGCTTGGGAAAAATATCACTTTTGTGCGTCCTGAATATTTCATAATAACAGGATTTGTTGGGATACCTAATATGAAGTATTACTACATCTTTCTGTTTTTTGTCTATTTTGTGTCAGTGCTGGGAAATGGAGCTGTCATGGCCCTAATATTCTTGGATCATAATCTGAGAACTCCTAAATATATTGCGGTTTTTAACCTAGCATTTGTGGACCTGTTGGGTAACACTGTTCTGGTGCCGAAGGTTCTCGACATCTTTCTGTTTAATCACCCATTCATCTCCTACAACGACTGCTTGACTTTCCTTTTTTTCTGCTACACCTGCCTTTGTATGCAGTCTCTCAACTTGGTCGCGCTCTCTTATGACAGACTGATAGCTATCATCTTCCCGCTGCACTATCAAGTGAAGGTGACCCACCGGTCCATGTTGACTTTGATTGCCTCTTTCTGGGCCTTTGTCGTTACTGTTAATCTGATTATAGCTGGTCTTCTTACAAGACTTTCCTTCTGTAAGTCTGTGGTAATTAACAGTTATTTCTGTGACCACGGCCAGATATACCGGCTTGCGTGCAATGACAATACACCCAACTTAGTCTTTGGTCGCTTCTTGATATTTCTCATTCTTTGGCTTCCAATGGTATTCATCTTTTTAAGTTATTCGTATATTGTCTACACCTTATCTAAAATAGCCACATTTCATGAAAGAGTGAAGGCCTTTAAGACCTGCACAGCTCATCTTTCATTAGTGGCAATCTATTTCATCCCGATAGTCATCACTTTTACTATGAGTGCAAACATACATCCAAATGCCAGGATCATAAACCTGTCTCTGACCTCTATCTTTCCTCCCATGTTAAACCCAATTATTTACGTTCTGCAGACGCAAGAAATCAAAGTTTCACTGAGAAAAATATTAAAAACCAGGATGCAAACTAAAGTTATGGCAAAGAAAGTAATAATAATGTGACCAGCTGTGAATGTCTTGTTTAGGAGTCTGAGTGGACTCGATAAGTGAATTTGAATATTTTGTTGATGAGCGAAACAAAACATCACAACTGTTCTGACATAATTATCCTAAATGAGGTTGTTATAATCAAACCCCACTTTAAGTCCAGACAAATGCAAAATCTTGTAACTTTTTTGCATGTAATTACAGCTTTCTTTGCTGTTTTTTTTTTAACTGTAGTTGTTGTAGTCATTAATAAAGAGCACATATTAAAACAAAAAAATCTTTGTTGTAATTTACAGAAGGGGTTGTTTTCTAAGTATACTGCTAATCAGTGTTTTAGTGGCCTCGTTTTGATAAGATTTACCATCAAAAATTAAGAGACCTAATGTGAGGTCTCACTTAACTGAGACCTTAAATGTTCAGGTTAACTCAGAAGTAATAGTAATAATTCTCAGTTGTTCTTTTTGTTGACCAAAATGGAAAGTTGCATAGCATCGTCTGTTATTGTTCAATGGGCCAGAAATCTTTCTTTTTGTTGAGTATTTCTGCTCTAGTGACATTGTTATTGTCATTTGTTATTTGTGTTATTTGTGTCAACCTCTCATTCTTTGGCTTCGTTTTGCAATCATCATTTATGTAAAGAGTCAAGGCCCTTAAAACACAGCACAATGTGTCTTTCATCAGTGGAAATCTACTTCATCCCAATAGGAATCCCTTTTATTAAGAGTGCCAATACACATCCCAAAGCCAGGATCATAAACTAGTCTGTGTTTTTCTGCCCACGCTGAAAGCAATTACCTGTTACCTGTGTTACCACCATGTTACGGTGACCCAAGAAATCAAAGTTTCACTGGAAAAAGTTTTAGAATTTGAATATACTCTATAATTACAACCAAAATGTAACTAGCAAAGATTTTTGCTGTTGCTGGTATTATCACACAATTTCCGATTTAACACAAATATGTGGTTGCATTTGTTTTGTCATGGAACTGCAGCATGTTTGTGTCACATTTTTCCACAGTTCACCTTCAGTAATAGTAATAGTGATAATAGTGTATGTGTGTGGTGTGCCAAGGCTGTCTGCTCACCTTCGTGTTAGTGAATCCTCACAATGAATATTAACAATGATTTACACAATACACGTGTATTTATACATGCAACCTTTTTCATTATTTTTTTTTCATATAAGTCAATTCAGTTCAAGTAATTTTTATTTATATAGCGCCAATAACAATACAGATTGTCTCAAGACGCTTTGCAAAAACCCGCCTGCAACCTCCAGAGCAAGGCTGAGGGCGACAGTGGCAAGGAAAAACTCCCTTTTAACAGGAAGAGACCTTGAGCAGAACCCAGCTCATATGGAGGAACCATCTGCTGAAGGCCAGCCGAGTGCAAACGGGGAATATAGAGAAAAAAGAACAACAGGAGAAACAAGATAAACAAACTTCTGTCATAGATACATATATCAAGCTGAAGGAAACACGTAGAATCTAATAACATAATACATAGTGAGACACAGCTGTTGGTAATAGAAAATACATTATAAGAGACATAAAATAAATTATATTAGAGGACAGGAGCCAGAGAAGAGAGAGGAGAGGACATGTCCTCAGTGCATTGTCCCCCTGCAGCCTAGGCCCTTAGCAGCATAACTAAGGGATGGTTAAGTCCAGCCCTAATTATAAGCTTTTTCAAAAAGGAAAGTCTTGAGCCTGACCTTAAAAGTGTCTGCCTCCCAAATCCAAACTGGGAGCTGGTTCCACAGGTGAGGAACCTGTTAGCTGAAGGCTCTACCTCCCATTCTACTTTTAGAAACTCTAGGAACCACAAGTAGACCTGCACTTAGAGATCGTAGTGATCTGTTGGGACAATATGGTTCTATGAGCTCTTTCAGATGGAGCTAGGCCTTTCAAGGCCTTGTATGTAATGCTGTGAGATCCCTGATCTCAATGGGACTAACCTGGTTAAATCAAGGCTAAATAAATAAATAAAGGTGGCACTTTGTCTTGTGTGTGATATTGAACAGGGGCAGAGTTCATATATATATATACATAAAACATTTAAAAGATATAAAAAATAATGGGCAATGAGAATTATACACTGATAGGGCCAACAAACAGGATGAAAAGTTAAGGTTGACAAGTTAATTCTTGGTCTCACAGTGGTGCAGTTCATTCAGATTTTCCTCCTGTGCACTGTCATTATAACATACACTAGTCATATCAAACAAAGTGCTGATTGGATGGTATCACACACAAAGGCAGTATTAAATATTAAGTAGTGCACTGTAGGTTCTACCCAGAGAGATGGATTTAAGTAAAAATGGCAATTAGTGACTGACAGCACATTCAGTAGACACAAGGGAATACGTTACATGTCACATATGCAGAGGAAGTCTTTATGTCGTAGCTTCTGTTAGAGCAGCTAAAGCTTGACAGAGCCCTGTCCCACAAACAGAGACAAGCTTTCTACCATCCGTACAAGACCAAACATCTGACTGTTTCAAAGAAGTTTCACAATGAAGTTATTCAACTCAGCTCTTGGAAGAAATATCACCTATGTGCATCCTGCATTTTTCATTATAAGTGGTTTTTCTGGAATCCCAAATATACAGCAGTACTATGTCTTTTTATTTTTTGTCTATGTCGTTTCAGTGCTGGGAAACACTGTTGTGATGGCTGTGATATTCTTGGATCATAATCTGAGAACTCCCAAATATATTGCGGTTTTTAACCTAGCATTTGTGGACCTGTTGGGTAACACTGTTCTGGTGCCGAAGGTTCTCGACATCTTTCTGTTTAATCACCCATTCATCTCCTACAACGACTGCTTGACTTTCTTTTTTTTCTGCTACACCTGCCTTTGTATGCAGTCTCTCAACCTGGTCGCGCTCTCTTATGACAGATTGATAGCTATCATCTTCCCGCTGCACTATCAAGTGAAGGTGACCCACAGGTTCATGTTTTCAATGATTATCTTCTTCTGGGTCTTTGTTATAATTACTGTGCTCATTTCAGTCGGTCTTCTTACGAGACTTTCCTTCTGTAATTCTGTGGTAATTAACAGCTATTTCTGTGACCATGGCCAGATATACCGGCTTGCGTGCAATGACTATTTTCCCAGCTACTTCATTAGTTTCTTGTACCCGATTATTATTCTTTGGCTTCCACTAGGTTTTATCTTGATAAGTTATCTGTGTATTTGTTATACTCTAGTTAAAGTAGCCACAGTTAAAGAAGGATTGAAGGCTTTTAAAACGTGCGTAGGTCATCTTTCGCTAGTAGCAATTTATTTTTTCCCACTGTTAATTACATTTACCTTGATGGAAAAAATACATCCAAACGCCAGGATCATCAACCTGTCTCTGACCTCTGTGTTCCCTCCCATGTTGAACCCAATTGTATATGTTCTGCAGACGCAAGAAATCAAAGATTCAGTAAAAAAGTTATTAAAAATAAAATGTAAGTCGAAAATAACAGTGCAGAATTAAGCATGTTCAGAAATGAGCACATTATTATAACCCACTGAGGTGAGACTGTCTACTTAAATCTGCACCCAAGAACAAGTTACAGCAAAGAAAAGCTACTGGTAAAATATATCAGTTGTTGTCAGAATAAATCCCCGAATTATCTGTGTCCTTTGTGAAGTTTTCTAATGTAATGGTAGTAGAAGGTATGTAAGTTTCCTAAAAATCTTCTTCTCTTACATTTGTTCTGTGTGTTTTGTGATGGCAGTCAAAGTTTTTTGTTTTGTTTTTTTCCAATAGGAGCTACAGAGTAAGAAGGCATAGCATAATTTTGTGTTTTTTTTTCATTCACTTCTTTTCATGAAACCAGCTGAACATTGTAGAGGCTCGTTAGGTATTGATGCTGTGAGGCTATACTCAGGAACAACTGGTCCTGAGTCCAACTTGAGTGAAGGATAAATGTCAGTCCTAATGTTTATAATATGCATAATGTTTACCCTGTTCACCATTTGACAATAAGCAAGAAAAAAAATCCGGGACTGATGGGTTCTGCAGTACTGCAGTACCCATCTATGTTGCCTATAATGACTGTTTGGCATTCATGTTTTTTTGCTTTACTTTACTTTCGATGCAGTCTTTAAACCTGGTTACACTCGCCTTTGACAGACTGGTAGCTATCCTCTTTCCACTGCATTATCATGTGAAGGTGACCCACAGGCTCATGCTGTATTTGATTGCGTTTTTCTGGATCTATGTCATTGCTATTACACTCATTGCAGCTGGGCTTCTCACAAGACTTTCCTTCTGTAAGTCTGTGGTTATTAACAGCTATTTCTGTGACCATGGCCCTATGTTCCGGCTTGGCTGCAATGATATTACTCCCAGCCGTGTAATCGCTAATTTGTCACCAATTCTTATTCTTTGGCTTCCTCTGATTTTTATCTTGGCAATATACATCCCAAAGCCAGGATCATAAACTAGTCTGTGTTTTTCTGCCCACACTGAATGCAATTACCTGTTACCGGTGTTACCACCATGTTATGGTGACACAAGAAATCAAAGATTCACTGAAAAACGTTTTAGAATTTGAATATACAGTGAACCCTCGCTATAACACGGTTCACTTTTCACGGTCTCGCTGCTTCACGGATTTGCATCATGCATTGTGTTCTGCGTTCTGATTGGCTAAACAGTCTCTCCGCGTCTTTTCTACCTGTGTGTCAATAACGTTATGGTTTAATATGTACACGTACGTAAAACCGCTTGCCAAAATGAGGTTTGCTAATTCTCTTGCAATTTCAAGTTTCTCTAAAACCCATAATGTCGACAAAACGTTCTGCACCGACAAAGGCACTTGCGGTCGGGCCCAAAAGGCAGAGGAAGATGCTAACTATCGCAGAAAAAGTTAAACTTCTGGACATGCTAAAGGAAGGTAGAAGCTATGCGGCTGTAGGTCGCCATTACGGAATTAATGAATCTTCCGTTCGTTCCATAAAGAAGGAGGAAAATAACATAAGGACGACAGCAGCAATAAGTTTTAATAAGGATGCAAAAAGGGTTGCAACTGTCCGCAACAAGACCGTGGTAAGGATGGAGTCTGGTTTAGCTTTGTGGATTAATGACTGCAGAAAAAAAAACATCACGCTGGATATGAATGTACGTACAGTACAGTACAGTAGTTATTTGTAAAAAAAAAAAAAAAAAAAAAAAAACAACAACAAACGTTTGTACAGTACTTTTATTTGTTAAACAAATGCTTGGGCCTGTAAAAAGGTTTTGTTCCTTGCTTTCAATGTTTTATGGAGTATTTCATTGTATAATAACTGTAAAAAAATAAAGGTTTCTACTTCACGGATTTCGCCTATCGCGGGTTCTTTTTGGAACGTAACCCCCGCGATAAACGAGGGTTCACTGTACTCTATAATTACAACCAAAACGTAACCAGCGAAAGTTTTTGCTGTTGCTGGTATTATCACACAATTTCAGATTTATGAGGCCTTTCAGATATGATGGAGCTAGGCCTTTCAAGGCCTTGTATGTATGGGGGAGGATTTTAAATTCAATTCTAGATTTTAAAGGGGGCCAATGAAGAGAAGCTTAAACTGGAGTAATATGATCTTTCTTTCTAATTCCTGTCAGTGCTCTTGCTGCAGCGTTTTGAATCAATTGGAGGCTTTTTAAAGAGCTATTTGGACACCAAGACAGTAATGAGTTACAATAATCCAGCCTGGAAGACACAAATGCATGAACTAGTTTTTCCGCATCACTCTCAGAAAGGATGCTCCTAATTTTGACGATATTACGAAGGTGAAAGAAAGCAGTCCTGGTCACTTGCTTTATGTGAGAATTAATGAACATACCCTGGTCAAATATAACACCAAGGTTTTTCACAGTAGTGCTTGAGGCCACGGTAATGCCATCCAACGAAACCAGGTGATCATTATTATGCTATGAATTTTATCTCTAATGCCAACAATTTTATCAGTGAAGAAGCTCATGAAGTCATTAATGCTGAGGGCTGAAGGAATAGATGGCTCAAGTCAGTTTCGACCTTTGAGCTATCACATCTTCTATGTGCTCATTTATTTGTTCTTTGTTTCTGTCTTTTAATGCTGTAAGATTCCCGATCTCAATGGGACTAACCTGGTTAAATCAAGGCTAAATAAATAAATAAAGGTGGCACTTTGTCTTGTGTGTGATATTGAACAGGGGCAGAGTTCATATATATATATGTATACATAAAATATTTAAAAGACATATAAAATAATGGGCAATGAGAATTATACACTGATAGGGCCAACAAACAGGATGAAAAGTTAAGGCTGACAAGTTAATTCTTGGTAAAAAGGTTCGGGTGGAAATGTTCACCATTTCGAGTGACTCTTTTTCACAGTGGTGCAGTTCATTCAAATTTTCCTCCTGTGCACTGTCATTATAACATACACTAGTCATATCAAACAAAGTGCTGATTGGATGGTATCACACACAAAGGCAGTATTAAATATTAAGTAGTGCACTGTAGGTCCTACCCAGAGAGATGGATTGAAGTAAAAATGGCAATTAGTGACTGACAGCACATTCAGTAGACACAAGGGAATACGTTACGTGTCACATATGCAGAGGAAGTCTTTATGTCGTAGCTTCTGTTAGAGCAGTTAAAGCTTGACAGAGCCCTGTCTCACAAACAGAGACAAGCTTTCTACCATCCGTACAAGACCAAACATCTCGCTGTTTCAAAGGGGACGACACTTGTCCACAGAAACTGCTGCGCTGTGGATAGTTTCACAATGAAGTTATTCAACTCAGCTCTTGGAAGAAATATCACCTATGTGCATCCTGCATTTTTCATTATAAGTGGTTTTTCTGGAATCCCAAATATACAGCAGTACTACGTCTTTTTATTTTTTGTCTATGTCGTTTCAGTGCTGGGAAACACTGTTGTGATGGCTGTGATATTCTTGGATCATAATCTGAGAACTCCTAAATATATTGCGGTTTTTAACCTAGCATTTGTGGACCTGTTGGGTAACACTGTTCTGGTGCCGAAGGTTCTCGACATCTTTCTGTTTAATCACCCATTCATCTCCTACAACGACTGCTTGACTTTCCTTTATTTCTGCTACACCTGCCTTTGTATGCAGTCTCTCAACCTGGTCGCGCTCTCTTATGACAGATGATAGCTATCATCTTCCCGCTGCACTATCAAGTGAAGGTGACCCACAGGTTCATGTTTTCAATGATTATCTTCTTCTGGGTCTTTGTTATAATTACTGTGCTCATTTCAGTCGGTCTTCTTACGAGACTTTCCTTCTGTAAGTCTGTGGTAATTAACAGCTATTTCTGTGACCATGGCCAGATATACCGGCTTGCGTGCAATGACTATTTTCCCAGCTACTTCATTAGTTTCTTGTACCCAATAATTATGTTTTGGCTTCCACTAGGTTTTATCTTGATAAGTTATCTGTATATTTGTTATACTCTAGTTAAAGTAGCCACAGTTAAAGAAGGACTGAAGGCTTTTAAAACGTGTGTAGGTCATCTTTCGCTAGTAGCAATTTATTTTTTCCCACTGTTAATTACGTTTACCTTGATGGAAAAAATACATCCAAACGCCAGGATCATCAACCTGTCTCTGACCTCTGTGTTCCCTCCCATGTTGAACCCAATTGTATATGTTCTGCAGACGCAAGAAATCAAAGATTCAGTAAAAAAGTTATTGAAAATAAAATGTAAGTTGAAAATAATAGTGCAGAATTAAGCATGTCTCTTTTCAGAATTCAGAAATGAGCACATTATTATAACCCACTGAGGTGAGACTGTCTACTTAAATCTGCACCCAAGAACAAGTTACAGCAAAGAAAAGCTACTGGTAAAATATATCAGTTGTTGTCAGAATAAATCCCCGAATTATCTGTGTCCTTTGTGAAGTTTTCTAATGTAATGGTAGTAGAAGGTATGTAAGTTTCTTAAATATCTTCTTCTCTTACTTTTGTTCTGTTTTGTGATGGCAGTCAAAAAATATATATATATATTTTTTTCTAATAGGAGCTACAGAGTAAGAAGGCATAGCATAATTCTGTGTTGTTGTTTTGTTTCATATTCACTTCTTTTCATGAAACCAACTGAAAATTGTAGAGGCTCGTTAGATATTGATGCTGTGAGGCTATACTCAGGAACAACACTGGTCCTGAGTCCAACTTGAGTGAAAGATAAATGTCAGTCCTAATGTTTGTAATATACATAATGTTTACCCTGTTCACCATTTGCAAGCAAGAAAATAAATCTGGGACTGATGGGTATGTCATTACTTTTGTTGTAGCCTGGAAGCTAGGCCAACTTCCCTACGTACACAATGCTTTGTTGGGAACTGATTATGCTCCAGTCAAGGGCCAATCAAATCATTAGGTGGACTTTATGCAGAAGATGGACAGAAGAGTATCACATCTCATGAATCTATCTATCACATGGACTTTGGAAATTGTTTACAACAAGACTGGAGTTTTCTTTCTCCTCTGTATCAGTGGAAACACGTCCCATAATGAAATCTGAATGGCATGTTACCGGATTCGCATTCAGATAAGAATTTGATCTCCTCAGCTAATGAACCTAAATAATTTGACCCAATAGTGGCACTAGACATAAAGTCAGGAGAACCTCAGTTTTCACGTCTGGCGTCTCAACAGCAAAGCCGCCGCCCTGTGTTTTGACTGGGAAACTTAAATGGCAAGATTTTGACATTCCTTTTGCCATCAATGTTAAAACGTATATAACCTTTTTAGTATGAAAGACCTTTAGATGATCAAGACTATGTTGTGTTTCATGTCTCCTTTAAATGCAGTTTTACTAGTTGGTAAAGGATTAAAAGGAATGACTAATGAGTCCTGCTTTGAGAGTTCAGCTTCACTTACATGCCTCTTCAAAAAGTCTTTTTGTACTTTTTGAAGAACATACTGTAAAGGGAGACTTAGATTGATCACATACAAAGATGCATTTATGTAAATATATATTTAATGTCCAAACAAGAAAAACAAATCCAGGTAACTGAGGTTCATTAGGATCTGTTTATAGTACATTTGCATGCTCACTGACATTACTAACTGGGCCTCAAGCTGCTGTTAACACAAGGGAACAGACAACTGCTATAAATGACAGCACTGTACTGCAGTACTGCTTATTTCGTGGTGAAGAAAGCACTCGATATAAGTTGTAAGATTAACAAAAAATCTTCAAATGGAACTTTTCAACTCAGCTCTTGGGAAAAACATTACCTTTGTGCGGCCTCCGTATTTCATGATAAGTGGTTTTATTGGCATACCTAATATTAAGTATTACTTTGTCTTTCTCTTTTTTATTTACATTCTGTCAGTGATCGGAAACGGCACAGTGATTACTGTAATAATATTAGATCATACTTTGAGAAGTCCTAAATATATGGCAGTTTTTAGCCTGGCATTGACAGACGTGTTAAGTGTCTCGGCTTTGGTGCCAAAAGTTATTGACATCTTTCTGTTCAATCATCTCTATGTTGCCTATAATGACTGTTTGGCATTCATGTTTTTTTGCTTTACTTTACTTTCGATGCAGTCTTTAAATCTGGTTACACTCGCCTTTGACAGACTGGTAGCTATCCTCTTTCCACTGCATTATCATGTGAAGGTGACCCACAGGCTCATGCTGTATTTGATTGCGTTTTTCTGGATCTATGCCATTGGTCTTACACTCATTGCAGCTGGGCTTCTCACAAGACTTTCCTTCTGTAAGTCTGTGGTTATTAACAGCTATTTCTGTGACCATGGCCCTATGTTCCGGCTTGGCTGCAATGATATTACTCCCAGCCGTGTAATCGCTAATTTGTCACCAATTCTTATTCTTTGGCTTCCTCTGGCGTTTATCTTGGCAAGTTACTGTTGCATTGCATTTAACTTGGCAAAAATTTCTACATGTCAAGAAAGATTGAAGGCTTTTAAAACTTGCACAGGTCATCTTTCGCTAGTAGCAATTTATTTTTTCCCACTGTTAATTACATTTACCTTAATGGAAAAAATACATCCAAACGCCAGGATCATCAACCTGTCTCTGACCTCCGTGTTCCCTCCCATGTTGAACCCAATTGTATATGTTCTGCAGACGCAAGAAATCAAAGATTCAGTAAAAAAGTTATTAAAAATAAAATGTAAGTCGAAAATAACAGTGCAGAATTAAGCATGTTCAGAAATGAGCACATTATTATAACCCACTGAGGTGAGACTGTCTACTTAAATCTGCACCCAAGAACAAGTAACAGGAAAGAAAAGCTACTGGTAAAATATATCAGTTGTTGTCAAAATAATTCCCCGAATTATCTGTGTCCTTTGTGAAGGTTTCTAATGTAATGGTAGTACATGTAAGTTTCTTAATTTTTTTTGTGTGTTTTTGTAATGGCAGTCAAAGCAGAAAGTAACCTTTTTTTTCCCAATAGGAGCTAAGAAGGCATAGCATAATTTTGTGTTGTTTTTTTTTCATGTTCACTTCTTTTCATGAAACCAGCTAAAAATTGTAGAGGCTCGTTAGATATTGATGCTGTGAGGCTATACTCAGGAACAACACTGGTCCTGAGTCCAACTTCAGTGAAAGATAAATGTCAGTCCTAATGTTTATAATATGTAAAATGTTTACCCTGTTCACCATTTGATAATAAGCAAGAAAAAAAATCCAGGACTGATGGGTATGTCATTACCAGTGTTGGGCATGTTACTTTTAAAAAGTAATTAGTTATAGTTACTAGGTACTTCTCCCAAAAATTAACTGAGTTAGTAACTGAATTACTCCATTATAAAAGTAACTAGTTACCAGGGAAAGTAACTATTGCGTTACTCTTCTTTTTTTTTTTAAGTTTAAATATGTCTAATAATTAGAATTTTTTCTTAGCAGGTCAAACCATAGACATCAATACATAGACGCCTCGTTGACTGGGTTGGCCCGCTGATGTGATGTAACTGCATGTCCGCCATATTGGAGGAGTCAAAGCTGCGCTGTGAAGTGATACAAATACTATTTCAAAGCACATTTTAACGGTGAATTTTACGTTAATGCCTCAGCTTATTTAATTCACACACACACACACACACACACACACACACACACACACACACACACACACACACACACTAAAGTTAATGGCAAACGGGTACCAAAAACTAAGTATTAAAACTTCTTAGTTTAGTACAATAACTTTATTGATCCCACACATCAGTAATTCATGTCTCATCAGCTGTAAAGTAGTGCAAAAAACTGTATATGTTACACTTTAATAATATATGAATAACACTAAATGTTATAAGGGACACCCACCACGGCTCCTTGGGGCCATGACCACCACGGGCCCGAGGGAGAAAGCAATTACTCATATTTCCCAGTTTGGGATGAATAAAGCATCTATCTATTTATCTTAAAGCTTGAAATGCTGAACACATTCTTTATTGTACAACATTGTTGCATACAATGTGCTGTTAATTAGCCTACATAAAGCCTTAATTTGAACTTTGAAAATATAAACTAAATAAATTGAAAACAAAAAAACAACAAAAACACTTGTAAACATATGTCTGCTTATTCAAGAATAGAGAAAACAAGAAAGTGCAAAACATAACTCCTTCCCTCAACAGTCCTGGGTTCATCAGAAACTGTTGTGTTTCTCTTGTCCGTGGAGTAGACCAGATGTAAACAGTCAACAGATTTCCCTCACTTCTTTTTCCAAGTGTACTTCTTCTTACTCGCTTTTGAGGACACGGTGGAGTCCCGGGTGCAGTGGATATTTTAAAAGGTGCGTATTTTATTTTATTTATTTTTTTAGCAGCGTCTGTCACTAGGCAATCATGACAGCGCCACACGCACAACAAAGTACTACCACATCGTAGTATTTCCCGTTTTATTTTGCTCATTATTGTTAGATTTAGTGTATATGTGTGAGACAGACACATGTATTGGACATTTATGAAAATACGGCACAAATCGCGTCCTGTATCGGTTCAATACGGGACACAACATTCAATTGCAAAATAAAGGACGATTCCGTATTTTACAGGACGGGTGGCAACCCTAGTTGTTATTAACTATACATTATATTTGATTTTTAGATATAATACCATGAGCAGACTAAAGTAAATAGTAAGACTTACATGTGAAAGGTAATTACAATCGATTTGGTTTGGATACCTAAACGGTTAGAACAACTCCAAACAGCATTGTCCAAACAAGAAAAACAAATCCAGGTAACTGAGGTTCATTAGGATCTGTTTATAATACATTTGCATGCCCACTGACATATCTAACTGGGCCTCAAGCTGCTGTAGAGTTAACACAAGGGAACAGACAGCTTCTATAAATGACAGCACTGTACTGCAGTACTGCTAATTTCTCTAGCCACTCTTCGCTAAACAGGGCTTGGTGAAGAAAGCACTAGATATAAGTTGTAAGATTAACAAAAAATCTTCAAATGGAATTTTTCAACTCAGCTCTTGGGAAAAACATTACCTTTGTGCGGCCTCCGTATTTCATCATAAGTGGTTTTATTGGCATACCTAATATTAAGTATTACTTTGTCTTTCTCTTTTTTATTTACATTCTGTCAGTGATCGGAAACGGCACAGTGATTACTGTAATAATATTAGATCATACTTTGAGAAGTCCTAAATATATGGCAGTTTTTAGCCTGGCATTGACAGACGTGTTAAGTGTCTCGGCTCTGGTGCCAAAAGTTATTGACATCTTTCTGTTCAATCATCTCTATGTTGCCTATAATGACTGTTTGGCATTCATGTTTTTTTGCTTTACTTTACTTTCGATGCAGTCTTTAAACCTGGTTACACTCGCCTTTGACAGACTGGTAGCTATCCTCTTTCCACTGCATTATCATGTGAAGGTGACCCACAGGCTCATGCTGTATTTGATTGCGTTTTTCTGGATCTATGTCATTGCTATTACACTCATTGCAGCTGGGCTTCTCACAAGACTTTCCTTCTGTAAGTCTGTGGTTATTAACAGCTATTTCTGTGACCATGGCCCTATGTTCCGGCTTGGCTGCAATGATATTACTCCCAGCCGTGTAATCGCTAATTTGGCACCAATTCTTATTCTTTGGCTTCCTCTGGCGTTTATCTTGGCAAGTTACTGTTGCATTACATTTAACTTGGCAAAAATTTCTACAGGTCGAGAAAGATTGAAAGCTTTTAAAACTTGCACAGGTCATCTTTCACTAGTGACAATCTATTTCCTCCCTGTTTCAATTGTTTATACCCTTTGGAGTAAATTACATCCAAATGCCAGGATCATAAACCTGTCGTTGACTGCTGTCATCCCTTCTGTGTTAAACCCAATCATTTATGTTTTACAGACTCAAGAAATCAAAGACTCTTTGAAGAAGTTGTTGAAAATCAAGCGAAAACTCACAGTTGCAACCGAAAATTAGAGCATGTTTTTCTGTTCTATAAAATATCACAAAAAATTATTAAAGTTATGTCAACAGTCATTTTAAAATGTTGCATCAGACAGACACAATAATATCAATATTTGTCTTTGTATTTTGCTTTTGTGTGGTTAAAATTTATTAAATGTATTATGTATTTTTGCCTCTAAAAACACTTACATTTCAAATTATTCAGCTGTTCTACAAAAAACA
This sequence comes from Mugil cephalus, assembly GCF_022458985.1. Lineage (NCBI taxonomy): Eukaryota > Metazoa > Chordata > Actinopteri > Mugiliformes > Mugilidae > Mugil > Mugil cephalus. The sequence goes on along the minus strand of NC_061784.1, from coordinate 12,969,767 downwards.
CAATAATCTGTAACTATGTTTTTCTCTGACCCTATGCAGGTGTTATGAAGTAAATGATAATGTGAGATTATCATATATATTTTGTAAGTATACTCTGTGTACTTCACATATAGCTGTCTTAATGCGTAGAGATGTCGGCCTTTATATATCATGCATAATTAACACACGAAATTATTATTTTTCCTTTTACAAATTTTGACAAAATATTAAGAACAGACAACACAACAAATGAAATATTTGTTTTTAAATTGCTGTTGTGCTGAAATTGGTGATATTTAATAATTACCTAGAGGGAGAACTTAGTTTCATGAATGCAATTCATTGTACGATGCTATGTTCAAATCTAAATGTGACCTTTTATTATACTTGTAACAGCCAAGTAGGTATATAACTAAACTCTAAAATCACTGAATAAACTCTTCATGTTTAATGTTTTTAGTATTTGTACTCTGTTGGAGTAACCATGTAACCTCTACAAATACATTTAAAATGTATTCTCACATATGAGAACAGCAGCTTTGTTTAGCTTAATAGTTTGATTGAACTAGTTAGTGGACAGTCCGCTCTACTACTGAGCCACAGGTGGCTCGATCGGCCTCAACATCAAATACACTGACACGACAAGTAAATAACTTAAATAACATTGACCATCTTGTAACAATGCAATGTCTGCTGGGAAAACCTGTCTTTACCAACAGCAAGGCAAATTCCCTTGTTTTCATTGTTCACTGAAGACTTTTGGATTTAAGATCAAAAGATGAGTATGAGACGAGAGTTCAGAATGTCAGCTTTTATTTCCTGGTATTTACATCTAGATGTGTTAAACCAATCAGGATATATCAACATTTGTATTACACCACAGCATATTTAGGTGAGCAAAAGTGATGGAACAAATAATCTTAAAGTAAATAACATTTAATGTTTGGTGGCATAACCCTTGCTTGCAATGACTGCCTCAAGCTTGCGACCCATCGACATCACCAAACTTTTGCATTCTTCTTTTGTGATACTATTCAAGGCTTTCACCACAGCTTCTTTCAGTTCTTGTTTGTTTCGGGGTTTTCTCCCTTCAGTCTCGTCTTCAGGAGGTGAAATGCATGTTCAACTGGGTTAAGGTCAGGTGATCGACTTGGTCAGTCTAAAACCTAGATGTAAATACCAGGAAATAAAAGCTGACATTCTGAACTTTTGTCTCATACTCATCTTTTGATCTTAAACCCAAATGTCTTCAGTGAACAACAAAAACAAGGGAATTTGCCTTGCTGTTCCAATACTTTTGGAGGGGACTGTAGATTGTTCACATACAGACAAAGATACATTTACGTAAATACATATTTAATGTCTGAGCAAGAAAAACAAATCCAGGTAAATCAGGTCCATTAGGATCCGTTTATAGTACATTTGCATGCCCACTGACATATCTAACTGGGCCTCAAGCTGCTGTAGAGTTAACACAAGGGAACAGACAGCTTCTATAAATGACAGCACTGTACTGCAGTACTGCTAATTTCTCTAGCCACTCTTCGCTAAACAGGGCTTGGTGAAGAAAGCACTAGATATAAGTTGTAAGATTAACAAAAAATCTTCAAATGGAATTTTTCAACTCAGCTCTTGGGAAAAACATTACCTTTGTGCGGCCTCCGTATTTCATAATAAGTGGTTTTATTGGCATACCTAATATTAAGTATTACTTTGTCTTTCTCTTTTTTATTTACATTCTGTCAGTGATCGGAAACGGCACAGTGATTACTGTAATAATATTAGATCATACTTTGAGAAGTCCTAAATATATGGCAGTTTTTAGCCTGGCATTGACAGACGTGTTAAGTAGCTCGGCTCTGGTGCCAAAAGTTATTGACATCTTTCTGTTCAATCATCTCTATGTTGCCTATAATGACTGTTTGGCATTCATGTTTTTTTGCTTTGCTTTACTTTCAATGCAGTCTTTAAATCTGGTTACACTCGCCTTTGACAGACTGGTAGCTATCCTCTTTCCACTGCATTATCATGTGAAGGTGACCCACAGGCTCATGCTGTATTTGATTGCGTTTTTCTGGATCTATGCCATTGGTCTTACACTCATTGCAGCTGGGCTTCTCACAAGAATTTCTTTCTGTAAGTCTGTGGTTATTAACAGCTATTTCTGTGACCATGGCCCTATGTTCCGGCTTGGCTGCAATGATATTACTCCCAGTCTTGCAGTATCTGATTTTGCACCATTTCTTATCCTTTGGCTTCCTCTGGCTTTTATCTTGGCAAGTTACTGTTGTATTGCATATACCTTGGCAAAAATTTCTACAGGTCGAGAAAGATTGAAGGCTTTTAAAACGTGCACAGGTCATCTTTCATTAGTGACAATCTATTTCCTCCCTATTACAATTGTTTATAACTCTTGGAACACAATACATCCAAATGCCAGGATCATAAACCTGTCGTTGACTGCTGTCATCCCTCCTGTGTTAAACCCAATCATTTATGTTTTACAGACTCAAGAAATCAAAGACTCTTTGAAGAAGTTGTTGAAAATCAAACGACAATTCACAGTTGCAACCGAAAATTAGAGCATGTTTTTCTGTTCCATAAAATATCACAAAAAATGATTAAAGTTATGTCAACAGTCATTTTAAAATGTTGCATCAGACACATTAACAGACAGACACAATATTATCAATATTTTTCTTTGTATTTTATTTTGTCTGGTTAAAATTTATTAGATGTATTATGTATATGTATTTTTACCTTTAAAAACACTTACAGTTCAAATTATTCAGCTGTTCTACAACACACACAAAAATCTGTAACTATGTTTTTCTCTGACTCTATGCAGGTGTTATGAAGTAAATGATAATGTGAGATTATCATATATATTTTGTAAGTATACTCTGTGTACTTCACATATAGCTGTCTTAATGCGTAGAGATGTCGGCCTTTATATATCATGCATAATTAACACACGAAATTATTATTTTTACTTTTACAAATTTTTGTCAAAATATTAAGAACAGACAACACAACAAATGAAATATTTGTTTTTAAATTGCTGTTGAGCTGAAATTGGTGATATTTAATAATTACCTAGAGGGAGAACTTAGTTTCATGAATGCAATTTATTGTACGATGCTATGTTCAAATCTAAATGTGACCTTTTATTATACTTGTAACAGCCAAGTAGGCATATAATTAAACTCTAAAATCACTGAATAAACTCTTCATGTTTAATGTTTTTAGTATTTGTACTCTGTTGGAGTAACCCTGTAACCTCTACAAATCAATTTAAAACGTATTCTCACAGCTTTGTTTAGCTTAATAGTTCGATTGAACTAGTTAGTGGACAGTCCGCTCTACTACTGAGCCACAGGTGGCTCGATCGGCCTCAACATCAAATACACTGACACGACAAGTAAATAACTTAAATAACATTGACCATCTTGTAACAATGCAATGTCTTCTGGGAAAACCTGTCTTTACCAACAGCAAGGCAAATTCCCTTGTTTTCATTGTTCACTGAAGACGTTTGGATTTAAGATCAAAAGATGAGTATGAGACAAGAGTTCAGAATGTCAGCTTTTATTTCCTGGTATTTACATCTAGATGTGTTAAACAACTTACACTGTAAAAAAAAAACAAAAAACAAAAAAAAACGTAAATAAACAGTAAATTTCTGGCAGCAGGGCGCCATAAAAATACCGTAAAATAACGAAAAATTACTTTCTAGTAAAAATACAGCTATTTTCCATAATCAAAATACAGTTTGTACTTGTAATTTTGACAAGATGTTGCTGTATTTTCAGGTTGTTGTTTTATTAGAAACATTTTCACATTTTAAAACAATTAAATCACCTAGAAATATGGTAAATAAATGTTGTATTACGAACAATAATGCTTAAATTTACAGAAATGTGCTGTTATTAATCGGTTTTAATGACATTATTTTATGGGAAAAGATTGTATAATAATTTATATTTGATGTCATACAACAGTATATGACACAAAATAATGTGATTAATCTTTCAAAACACGTCAAAAAACTGTTGCAAAACTAGATATTTGGTTAGGTTGCCAGAATTCACTGTTAATTTTAGAAAACATCAAATGGATATTTAATTGTTTTACATAGTTTTAACGTTTAATTACAAACACTTTACATTTTAAAATAATGAAATTACCCATAATGACGGCAAATTAACATTGTAATATGAATAATAATGCTTAAAGTTACAGAAATGTGCTCTTATTAGTTGTTTTAATGGCATTATTTTATTTAATAAGGCTGTAGGCTATATTAGATTAGATGTAATATAACAGTATACAACAATAATTTGATCTTTTCAAAACATGAGAAAAAATGAGACCAAGCTGAACAAGAACAGCTACAATTGCCCATTCTCCGTATTTTTATTTAACTGTAGCAGGTAACCATTATTACAGCAATATTCAAAAATCTATTCAATTAAAATGACTGGTTCTGAAACAAAAACAAAAACAAAACAAAATTCAACTGAACTGGTAATGAAAAAAAAAAGTTTAAAAAAAAGAAAAAGAAAAAAAGTTGAGTTACCAATTTACATACAAGTCACCATATATCCACAATAATGATTAGAAACTTGGTGAAACGTCACTGGAAATGAATCCATACTCTATACCAGGGGTCGGCAACCCTCACACTCAAAGAGCCATTTGTAAAGAAAACACTGGGAACCACAAAACCCCTTTGACATCTAAAATGAAGATAACACTGCATATATCGTTTTCACCTCTATGCTAGGCCCAAAGTGTGTTGCATTTATGAAATGAAATAACTGCTACAGAGAGAACGAAATTCCATTATGCATACATAACGGGGATTTATCCATGGTTGGCTTACCTGGGGTCGAAAAGTTCAATAAATAGCGGGCTGGACCTACCGGCGGGTGTCGCACGTCAGCAGTTGTGGCGTATATTTTGTGATACAAAAAATGAAATACATTTTATTTTAATGTTAAAAGGTCACCATCAATTCAAATTTAGAATTATATTTAAAAAACTAATGCACTAAAATAAAAATACATTTGAATTAAATACTCGACAGCAACTTGTAAATGAACTGCAATGCACTGTTAGTTCAGTGTTTTTTGGTTGATGTTACAACCATGAGTGTGGTGTGGTATTCAGTGTCATTCAGTTGCTGTGTAACTCTCGCTCGTTCATTGATGAGTGACTAGTTGCCGCTATTCTGAGGCAGTTAGTTAGCGTGAAAAAGTGAACGGCTTTGATCAGCATCCTTGCTTCGCACTGCTTGCTGCAGAGAGCTGCAACAGAGGAACGAAAGAGCCGCAACAACTCCCACCACTTATCTGCAGAGAGAAAGAAAAAAAAATGATGAATCATGAAATTTGCCAAAATCAAAATAAATGCTATTGGTTGTGAAAAAGTCGACCTAAACTGTGTTAGCAGATCTCCCCTCAATAAACTAGAAGATGATCGTTAGCTTATCCTTTACATATTGTTTTGAATTTCATGTTGACCACTGACTAGTGTTGCACCAAAATTAAAATTTGAAAAAACCTTGAAAAAGGCAGAGTAGGTCACTCCTATATTTGTGAGAGGCAAGAGGAAGATGAAAATATTAGTTTTAAGAAAGAGTAACTGGATGAAATAAACCATTACCAAATCTCAGTATCATTTATAAAACATTTGTTCTCTCTTCTTTGGAAGAAAATCCACTTAAAATGGCTTATTAGCGACACCTGCATGTGGAGGAGTAGGAGTAGGAGCAGTCTGCGTGGAAAGAAGACTTTGACATTTTGACATGTTCCATAAAATCCAGCTTCCTATCCTAGCCAGAAATCATGCCATTTCAAGACACGCAGTAAAAGTTATGGCCAAAAAATTTGTGAAAATGTAGAAGAGGGTTAATAATCGATTATTGTTCATTGTTGCAGCTCTAAACAAATGCTGTTCCTCTTTCTCTCCGCCCGTGTGAGTCAGTTCACGAAAGTAAACGTAATGACTCACTGTTAAGTGCTAAGCCAACGTTAGCGTAAATAAAATAAAAAGTAGTTGGTCTGGCTGACTAATAACACTCATAGATATATATCTATGACTAACACTGGCAGACGCCACGTGAAGACGCCGCCGCCGGCCATACTTTTGTCATCATAGTTAGCTAACATTTCAATTGACGACATGCTAGCGGATTGGTTTTGTCGACTGAGTAAAGTCAGACGCATGATGGTAAATAAAGCTAATGCCACTAAGCTTCAGTTTGATACTTGCCTTCTGCCTTCGTCCTTCCTCCAGCCTCAACATTAGCTGCTGTTTGCTCCAAGTTTCTGTGACCAAACGGGAACAGCCGCCTGGTCGTTGTTGACCTTGTTAAGCGTAACGTCAAAGACGGATGTTCAGTGTCCCAACAGCCAATGGCATGTCTTGTTGTTCTTCTTCTTCTCCAACCGTTTCTGTCGACCAATCCAAACGGGATCTGCGCTTTTCAAAGCACGCACTCCAATGACATGTCACGTTCACGTTTTTGTCTTTTGTGTTTTTGCAGGGAGACGTTGCAGCAGTAAAATGTCTCCTGATTACACGTGTTTTGTTCAGACATGCTGTGAAATAATTCAAGACGTTGTGATTTACATTGGATTGCATATTTATACACACACAATAGCCTACAGTGTTAAATGGTTATTTTACTATTAATTTCTCAGTAATTTTAAATGATTTTTTTAAGTTTTAAGTTTTGTTGAATTTTACAGTTTATTCCATTAAATAACATACAAATATTTGTAAAATTACAATACATTTGTGAACATATTTTAACAATAAATATCTGTATTTCTAATGTGTTTCTTTGTGAATGAACAGAAATATCACATTTTCACACCTATGTTCACAGTTACGGTGATTTCATGTTATTTTACATCTTACATGTAAAATTGCAGTCTTTTCCGTTGATTGTCCAGATTGTTTCTGTATTTTTAAAATACAGAAATAATCTGTAAAAATAGACAGTAGAATTCTGTTATATTACTTTTTTTTTTTACAGTGTAGGATACATCACAGTTTGTATTACACCACAGCATATTTAGGTGAGCAAAAGTAATGGAACAAATAATCTTAAATTAAATAACATTTAATATTTGGTGGCATAACCCTTGCTTGCAATGACTGCCTCAAACTTGCGACCCATCGACATCACCAAACTGTTGCATTCTTCTTTTGTTATACTATTCAAGGCTTTCACCACAGCTTCTTTCAGTTCTTGTTTGTTTCGGGGAGTTTCTCCCTTCAGTCTCGTCTTCAGGAGGTGAAATGCATGTTCAATTGGGTCAAGGTCAGGTGATTGACTTGGCCAGTCTAAAACCTGGTTGTAAATACCAGGAAATAAAAGCTGACATTCTGAACTTTTGTCTCATACTCATCTTTTGATTTTAAACCCAAATGTCTTCAGTGAACAACAAAAACAAGGGAATTTGCCTTGCTGTTCCAATACTTTTGGAGGGGACCATAGATTGTTCACATACAGACAAAGATACATTTACGTAAATACATATTTAATGTCCGAGCAAGAAAAACAAATCCAGGTAAATCAGGTCCATCAGGATGTGCTTATAGTACATTTGCATGCCCACTGACATATCTAACTGGGCCTCAAGCTGCTGTAGAGTTAACACAAGGGAACAGACAGCTTCTATAAATGACAGCACTGTACTGCAGTACTGCTTATTTCTCTAGCCACTCTTCGCTAAACAGGGCTTGGTGAAGAAAGCACTCGATATAAGTTCTAAGATTAACAAAAAGCTAACTAATCTTCAAATGGAATTTTTCAACTCAGCTCTTGGGAAAAACATTACCTTTGTGCGGCCTCCGTATTTCATCATAAGTGGTTTTATTGGCATACCTAATATTAAGTATTACTTTGTCTTTCTCTTTTTTATTTACATTCTGTCAGTGATCGGAAACGGCACAGTGATTACTGTAATAATATTAGATCATACTTTGAGAAGTCCTAAATATATGGCAGTTTTTAGCCTGGCATTGACAGACGTGTTAAGTAGCTCGGCTCTGGTGCCAAAAGTTATTGACATCTTTCTGTTCAATCATCTCTATGTTGCCTATAATGACTGTTTGGCATTCATGTTTTTTTGCTTTGCTTTACTTTCAATGCAGTCTTTAAATCTGGTTACACTCGCCTTTGACAGACTGGTAGCTATCCTCTTTCCACTGCATTATCATGTGAAGGTGACCCACAGGCTCATGCTGTATTTGATTGCGTTTTTCTGGATCTATGTCATTGCTATTACACTCATTGCGACTGGGCTTCTCACAAGACTTTCCTTCTGTAAGTCTGTGGTTATTAACAGCTATTTCTGTGACCATGGCCCTATGTTCCGGCTTGGCTGCAATGATATTACGCCCAGTCTTGCAATAGCTAATTTGGCACCAATTCTTATTCTTTGGCTTCCTCTGGCTTTTATCTTGGCAAGTTACTGTTGTATTGCATATACCTTGGCAAAAATTTCTACAGGTCGAGAAAGATTGAAAGCTTTTAAAACGTGCACAGGTCATCTTTCATTAGTGACAATCTATTTCCTCCCTATTACAATTGTTTATAACTTTTGGAGCACAATACATCCAAATGCCAGGATCATAAACCTGTCGTTGACTGCTGTCATCCCTCCTGTGTTAAACCCAATCATTTATGTTTTACAGACTCAAGAAATCAAAGACTCTTTGAAGAAGTTGTTGAAAGTCAAACGACAATTTACAGTTGCAACCGAAAATTAGAGCATGTTTTTCTGTTCCATAAAAAAACACAAAAAATGATTAAAGTTATGTCAGCAGTCATTTTAAAATGTTGCATCAGACACATTAACAGACAGACACAATATTATCAATATTTTTCTTGTATTTTACTTTTGTCTGGTTAAAATTTATTAAATGTATTATGTATATGTATTTTTGCCTTTAAAAACACTTACAGTTCAAATTATTCAGCTGTTCTACAAAATACACGATATTTTTTAACTATGTTTTTCTCTGACTATGCAGGTGTTATGAAATAAATGATAATGTGAGATTATCATATATATTTTGTCAGTACCTATACTCTGCGTACTTCACATATAGCTGTCTTAATGCGTAGAAATGTCGGCCTTTATATATCATGCATAATTAACACAAAAAATTATTATTTTTCCTTTTACAAATTTGACAAAATATTAAGAACAGACAACACAACAAATGAAATTTGTTTTTAAATTGCTGTTGTGCTGAAATTGGTGATATTTAATAATTACCTAGAGGGAGAACTTAGTTTCATGAATGCAATTCATTGTACGATGCTATGTTCCAATCTAAATGTGACCATTTATTATACTTGTAACAGCCAAGTAGGTATATAACTAAACTCTAAAATCACTGAATAAACTCTTCATGTTTAATGTTTATAGTATTTGTACTATGTTGGAGTAACCCTGTAACCTCTACAAATACATTTAAAATGTATTCTCACATATGAGGAGAGCAGCTTTGTTTAGCTTAATAGTTCAATTGAACATGCATATCACTATGAAGGTACTGCTGTAGAGAAGATAAAATGTTAATATTATACGGAGAAAAGTATTTGATGTGTTCGATTATCAATGGTCTCGCTTTTTTAATAGCTCCTTTCTACATATTGGTACTCAAATTTACTTGACAGTCACTGACACATCTACTCATTCGCTCATGCAAGCACACCCACCATTCACACCCACCAGTGCCACGCACTTGGAGCAACTCGGACAACCATCTGGTTCATGGACAGCCTGCTCTACTGAGCCACAGCCGCCCTGATCGGCCTCAACATTAATTACACTAGAAGGATGAGTAAATAACATAAATAACATTGACCGTCTTGTAACAATGCAATGTGTGCTGGGAAATACTTGGACCTGGCTTTACTAAGACTGTGTCACTCACCCACCTAGACCTGGTCCAAATCCACCAGCCGACTGGGGCCTTTCTGTGCTGAGTTTGCATGTTCTCCCTGTGTTTGCGTGGGTTCTCTCCGGGTACTTGTATGGGTACTAATTGGTGATTCTAAGTTGGCCGTAGGTGTGAGTGTGGTTTCTGTTTCTGTTTCTGTCTCTGTGTTAGCCCTGCATTAGAGTCATGACCTGTCCAGGGTTTACCCTGCCTCTGCCCTAGTGACAGCTGCTATAGGCTCTAAAGGACAAGGGGTTATAGAAAGTGAAAATTAGTTACAAAGATATATCTGGAATAGGAAGCAGTAGGTGTTGGGCAATCTCAGATCAGCATGTTCAGACATTACCTCTGGTGTCCCACAAGGGTCAATCTCGGGACCAAAATTGTTTATTGTATGTGTATATATATATAACATTATGCAAGTCTCTAATGCACTGACATTGATGGTTTTTGACAATGGTACGAATATCTTTTGTCGCGGAGAGGATTTGCAGCAGGTCTTAGATGTTATAAGTTGTGAAATGTTGAAAATAAAATGTTGATTTAATTCAAATATCATTAAACCTAAGCAAAACAAAGTGTATGATTTTTGAAAATACTAAGGTTTATATGAAAATTGATTTCAGAGAAATTGAAATAGTTTATGAAATCAACTTCCTTGACATTTGTATTGACCGCAAACTGTGCTGGAGACCCCACATAAGATATATATAGATATGTTCAAAGATCTCCAGAACAGTTGGAAAAATGGGAAAAACTAGACAAATCTTAGATCAGAAAACTTAATACACTTTTTGCTGCACACTTATTGTCCCCTTTCTGTCATACTGTGTAGAAGTTTGGGAAAATACTTATAAAAGCACTGCAGGATTAGCGCCCTACGAAAAAAGATCAATGGGGATAGAACATAACTCTCAGTACTGGGAGCAAACAAATCACTTGTTTTTGAAGTCTGGCACCCTGAAATTTCGGGACCTAGTACTTTCTAGAACAGCTCACATTATATTTAAAGCTTGGAATGACCTCTTACCAAAAACATTAAAGATTTTTTTGAAAACAAGTGGCAACGCATATGTTTTAAGAGGGCAACTCAAATTCAAAACCCCCACTATCCATTGAGAAAGATATTTCAGTTGTCTGATCAAAACACAACACGATTTAATTCACTAACTATAATGAATTGTTTAAAGTGTTGAGTGGAATAGTGTCCTGTTTTTTATCTGATTTACTTTTTGTGTCATTAGCGATTGAGCATCCAGTGGTCATAATTAACAGAGTCAGTTACATCATTTCACCAATAACTCAGTGGCCACGTAACACAGCAACCTGTGGTTCCTTACTGAGAAATGAAGATATAAATAGCAGGTCTCTCACAGTGCTGTTCACTTTTGTGCACTGTGCATTTAGGTGTGAGTTTGGTTTCAGACATTTGTATCAAATAACTGTATCTTTCTTTATTATCTGTCTTGTTAGTTTCTCTTTTTACATCAAGGGAAACGCCTATTCACAATGGGCTCAGAAGAGAAAGCCATGGCCGTATTGAACACCACATTTGTTCGTCCTGCAAAGTTCTATCTGAGTGGGTTTTCCAACATTCCTCATGTAAAGTATTACTACGTCTTCCTGTGTTTTGTCTACATTGTGACTGTTATCGGGAATGTTTTCCTCCTCTCAGTTATTTACCTGGTGAAGACTCTTCATACCCCAAAGTACATGATTGTGTTCAACCTGGCTTTGACAGATCTGTGTGGGAGCACTGCTCTCATCCCAAAACTCTTGGACTCATTTTTGTTTGACAGGAGATACATCGTCTACGAGGCTTGTTTGAGTTATATGTTCTTTGTTGTGTTCTTTGGTGGTGTGCAGTCGTGGACACTTCTGACTATGGCATATGACAGATTTATAGCCATTTGCTTCCCTTTAAGGTATCACAGTTTTGTGACTACAAGGTGTATCTCAGTGTTTTGTGACTGAAGATTTTGCTGGCAATGCTGCTGTTTGTATTCTTGTTGAGTCTACGCTTGGTCTCATTGATCGCCTGTCGTTCTGTGGATCTTTGGTGATAAAAAGCTTTTACTGTGACCATGCACCAGTATTTCTTCTGGCCTGTAACGATACATCTTTAAACAAAATCGTGGCATATGTTGTTTTTATTTCTGTCTTATGTATTCCTCTTATATTAATAGGGCTCACTTATGTTAGCATTACCATCGCTCTGAGCAGGATCGCGTCAGGAGAAGAACGTATGAAAGCTCTGAAAACTTGTAGTTCTCACCTGATTCTTGTTGCTGTTTTCTTCCTACCACTGGTGGGCACCAACGTGGCTGCAGTGACCTCTACTGTCCATCCAAACGCTAGGATCATAAACTCCTCTTTGACGCACACCATCCCTCCGTTTCTTAATCCTATTGTTTACTCTCTGAAGACAGAAGAAGTACTGAGGGCTATCAAGAAGCTTTGCAAAAGAAATGGACTTACTAACAAAACCACGAAATAGTGAAATTTATCACTAGACTATAATGATGTATGAAGTGTTTAAGTTGAAATTGTTACACTGTTATTTTTGCCTTTCCTGTACTGTATCACAAGACCAAATAAAATAGTTTAATTATATTGTACTAGCTAGATGACATAAAGCTCACTATTACAAAATGAAATCACCGATGTCATTATACTTTGTTTACAATATGACACCTTTCAAAATCATCAGGAATATGGTTTACCTATATTGTAAGATTTTGGTATTCATAGGATGGAGCTTAGGGTTTGATTGCATGGATATTAGAATCCCAGGTATTGTTATTTTAATTATTTATGAAAAATTATGTTATATTTTAAATCGTCTAAGTCTTTTCATATTCTTTAAATCTCAGCTCATGTCTTGAGTGTGGGAGTGAGTGAGACGCAAGATCAAAACTAAAGTGAGGGAAACGTGGATGAAATTAAGGAAACTGCTTTCTCTAAATCATCATTGTGTGATCACAATAATAATAAGTTGTCAGGCCGAGACTCGAAGCAGTACTCAGATCCAGAGATATTAAATAACAAAAAGGCTTTTATTGAATTCACCGGAGAACTCAGACAGAGTGACAAACAAATGGCTATAAAAACCTGGACACTAACTCTGAATAATGAGAAACAAAAAACTCTCCAGGAGGAGGAAAAAACTCTAATCAAAAGAAACAAATCGAGAAACACAAAACGCTCAGAATGGAGGAAAAAAGAAGGACTATGAATCTAAACTATGGAAAGAATTAAACAAAAAATCACTCTTCGAGAGGTGTAAATGGCTTACTTGGGCAACTACTATGGCTGTGGACATGGAACAAGGCTCTGGTGCAGGACAAGGACAATGACACTCTGGCACAAGACAAGGGGAACACAGACTACTTAAACACATGGAGGGAAATAGGGGACAGGTGGAAACACTTAGGACAATCAGACTGAGACACATGAGGAAGGGCAAGTGACCTGAAACGAGAGGAGAATTACTTTTCAAAATAAAAGAGGAAATGACAGGACAAAACAAACCCAAGACAAGACACCCTCAACACGGTGTGACATAAGTCACTCTGACTTTTGCATTACTAAATTTCCACTATTGTCATGAAGACTGTCAGCAGGTAGTTGTAGATTCAGTTCTTACTGAAATATGTGTATTTGGACAAAACACAACGCAATTTAAATAGCTAAATATATCCAATAGTTTTGAAGTTTTTTTTCTATTGTATTGACAACAACATTTTAGTCAGTGGGCTAGGCTAAATATCAAAAACACAGTGTTTAATTCAAGCCAGTTTCACAGCACCATAAACAACAACAGCATCCTCCTACACGATCATGCTGTTGAATCGCCCCCATTCTTACGTCATTTCAACATTTTCTATAGGATTCAAATTTTCTGTAGTATTAAAGTCTTGGCCAGGGCGGATCTAAGATTGTGAGAGATCCGTGGCTTAGCCCAGAGGGAGAAAAGAAATATGCACAAAGATCTTTTTTTGCAAGGTGAGCCACAGCTGGCATAAAGGAAGGGGTCATAATATTGTTGTAATACAGAAAACTTCAACTAAGCAACTTTAAGGATCCACGGACTTGTGTTACATCTGCTGAAATTGTGCTGACATTGATTGTTTTTGCGGATGGTACAGTATGAATATCTTTTGTTGTGGAGAGGATTTGCAGCGGGTGGTAGATGTTGTACGTTGTGAAATGTTGAAAGTAAAATGTTGGTTTAATTTAAATAAGCTATGATTAAACTTGAGCAAAACAAACTGTATGATTTTTGAAAATACTAAGGTTTATATGAAAATTGATTTCAGAGAAATTGAAATAGTTTATGAAATCAACTTCCTTGACATTTTTATTGACCGCAAACTGTGCTGGAGACCCCACATAAGATATATATAGATATGTTCAAAGATCTCCTGCACTGTTGGAACAATGGGAAAACCAGACATATCTTAGATCAGAAAAATACACTTTTTAATACACTTTTTGCTGCACACTTATTGTCCCCTTCCTGTCATACTGTGTAGAAGTTTGGGAAAATACTTATAAAAGCACTGCAGGATTAGAACATAACTCTCAGTACTGGGAGCAAACAAATCACTTGTTTTTGAAGTCTGGCACCCTGAAATTTCGGGACCTAGTACATTTTAGAACAGCTCACATTATATTTAAAGCTTGGAATGACCTCTTACCAAAAACATTAAAGATTTTTTTGAAAACAAGTGGCAACACATATGATTTAAGAGGACAACTCAAATTCAAAACCCCCACTATCCATTGAGAAAGATATTTCAGTTGTCTGATCAAAACACAACACGATTTAATTCACTAACTATAACGAATTGTTTAAAGTGTTGAGTGGAATAGTGTCCTGTTTTTTATTTTTTTTTTTACCTGATTTACTTTTTGTGACATTACTGATTGAGCATCCAGTGGTCATAATTAACAGAGTCAGTTACATCATTTCACCAATAACTCAGTGGCCACGTAACACAGCAACCTGTGGTTCCTTACTGAGAAATGAAGATATAAATAGCAGGTCTCTCACAGTGCTGTTCACTTTTGTGCACTGTGCATTTAGTTTCAGACATTTGTATCAAATAACTGTATCTTTCTTTATTATCTGTCTTGTTAGTTTCTCTTTTTACATCAAGGGAAACGCATATTCACAATGGGCTCAGAAGAGAAAGCCATGGCCGTATCGAACTCCACATTTGTTCGTCCTGCAAAGTTCTATCTGAGTGGGTTTTCCAACATTCCTCATGTAAAGTATTACTACGTCTTCCTGTGTTTTGTCTACATCGTGACTGTTATCGGGAATGTTTTCCTCCTCTCAGTTATTTACCTGGTGAAGACTCTTCATACCCCAAAGTACATGATTGTGTTCAACCTGGCTTTGACAGATCTGTGTGGGAGCACTGCTCTCATCCCAAAACTCTTGGAAACATTTTTGTTTGACAGGAGATACATCGTCTACGAGGCTTGTTTGAGTTATATGTTCTTTGTTTTGTTCTTTGGTGGTGTGCAGTCGTGGACACTTCTGACTATGGCATATGACAGATTTATAGCCATTTGCTTCCCTTTAAGGTATCACAGTTTTGTGACTACTAGAGTGGTTGCTGCAATGCTGCTGTTTGCGTGGATTTTCTTGTTGAGTCTAGTGGCATTTGCTGTGGGGCTCATTGATCGCCTGTCGTTCTGTGGATCTTTGGTGATAAAAAGCTTTTACTGTGACCATGCACCAGTATATCTTCTGGCCTGTAACGATACATCTTTAAACAACATCGTGGCATATGTTGCTTTTATTTCTGTCTTATGTATTCCTCTTATATTAATAGGGCTCACTTATGTTAGCATTACCATCGCTCTGAGCAGGATCGCGTCAGGAGAAGAACGTATGAAAGCTCTGAAAACTTGTAGTTCTCACCTGATTCTTGTTGCTGTTTTCTTCCTACCACTGGTGGGCACCAACGTGGCTGCAGTGACCTCTACTGTCCATCCAAACGCTAGGATCATAAACTCCTCTTTGACGCACACCATCCCTCCGTTTCTTAATCCTATTGTTTACTCTCTGAAGACAGAAGAAGTACTGAGGGCTATCAAGAAGCTTTGCAAAAGAAATGGACTTACTAACAAAACCACGAAATAGTGAAATTTATCACTAGACTATAATGATGTATGAAGTGTTTAAGTTGAAATTGTTACACTGTTATTTTTGCCTTTCCTGTACTGTATCACAAGACCAAATAAAATAGTTTAATTATATTGTACTAGCTAGATGACATAAAGCTCACTATTACAAAATGAAATCACCGATGTCAGTATACTTTGTTTACAATATGACACCTTTCAAAATCATCAGCAATATGGTTTACCTATATTGTAAGATTTTGGTATTCATAGGATGGAGCTTAGGGTTTGATTGCATGGATATTAGAATACCATGTATTGTTATTTTAATTATTTATGAAAAATTATGTTATATTTTAAATCGTCTAAGTCTTTTCATATTCTTTAAATCTCAGCTCATGTCTTGAGTGTGGGAGTGAGTGGATGCAAGAACAAAACTAAAGTGAGGGAAACGTGGATGAAATTAAGGAAACTGCTTTCTCTAAATCATCATTGTGTGATCACAATAATAATAAGTCACTCTGACTTTTGCGTTACTAAATTTCCACTATTGTCATGAAGACTGTTAGCAGGTAGTTGTAGATTCAGTTCTTACTGAAATATGTTAATTTGGACAAAACACAACGCAATTTAAATAGCTAAATATATTCAATAGTTTTGAAGTTTTTTTTTTCTATTATATTGACAACAACATTTTAGTCAGTGGGCTAGGCTAAATATCAAAAACACAGTGTTTAATTCAAGCCAGTTTCACAGCACCATAAACAACAACAGCATCCTCCTACATGATCGTGCTGTTGGGATATGGAGTTGCATTGTAAAGAGTGTCCTCAATGGAGGACTGTGTTGTGGTGGAGGTGGCTGAAGTTACTGCGTTTTTTTTTGGGTCTTTTGCTCCTTCAATACTTTGTCATAGACCAGTTTATGGCAGAACTTTAAATGCACAAGACAGAGGTGCGTTCACGGTGCTTTTACAGCGCAGGAACTTGCATACACGTCGTACGGCATATTAATCGTTTTTCTTCGATTACAGTGTTTTATGATCGTGAGAAGCCAAAATCAAAATCGCGATCAAAATTCGATTAATCATGCAGCCGTGCTTTCGGAATGCGATCCTTGTCCCAGTTTACATGCAGTGGAGATCTTTGTTGCTGTTAACCTTCTTCTGTGACTGGCTTTCTTGGAGTTTACTTTTTTGGGGTCATACGCCAGCACAGCGGTTGCTGTCTAGTTTAACTCCAATTAAGGCGTATGCATGCGGGTGAAAATTGATTTCTGGTCGCATTATCTGGGTGTCTTAATCAGATAAGGACAACTCCGATGTTAGCTGGAGTAACATACTTACACGCGCTTTGTCCAGTAATATTCCGATTAAGGCAATAATTAGTTTTTTTTCACGTGCATGTCAACATGCTGATTGAATGAGGAGGACAGAGCACTCTTCTTCTTGGCAGAGCAAAGGTTATGCTCATAGGTTACTTTCCCACCGCTGCTGCCTCTACTACTGCAGGAACGGCTACACGGTGTGGTCAGTGAAAGAGGTGAACGGACCTCGTTGTCGTTGTTTTGCCCCTACTATAAAACGTTGGGGGCTTTGACCAGGGGCTTGAGCAGACTCCTTCACGGTGTGTAAGCAATGTCACATTTCTTGAGTCGAGGGGCTTAACTGAAGGCAACTCATCTCTAACACTATCCCATTGCACAAAGAGACGTCTAAACGACGTCTTTTCCAAGTCATTTTTTCCGTCTAATTCAGGTCACATGAAGGTGCAGACTGTTACTCCAGACGACAACTTTTTTTTGACGTCTACTGCACATTCATTCATGACGTCTACAGTACGTCCTTCCCACTGCGCAGAGACGTCTGAACAACATCTTTTCCAAGTCTTTGTTGCACCTCTAATTCGGGTCACCTGAAGGTGCAGACTGTTACTCCAGACGACCTCTTTTTTTGATGTCTACTGCACGTCCATTCATGACGTCTACAGTACATCCTTGTAAACGGCAGTTAGCATATTTCAATGGACTTGGACTTGGTTTTGGCAAGAATCGACGAGGGAAACACATATTTTAGAGAATATACTAATACACTCACACACCAAGACCATGAGTATTATTTCAAAAAGTTGACTCTGATGGGACTACATTCACGGACCTCCACTCTCACTCACTGGATGGACGATTTGACCAAAGGAGGACACAGAGGGGACAAAGTCTGGTCAGTCTTTATCAAGTGAAGCCTTTCCATCAAAGATATTACAAGAAATAAGTGGAACCACTATGGAGGGTAACGTAGTAAATGCAATTTCTGCTTGGAGATCCCTGAAACTTATAACTAACATTGCGTTAGTTAGCGGTTAGCATTAGCATTAACGTGTAACAAAAATCCCCCAGATAATGATTAATTTAACATAATTTGTTAACAGGACTGCCCACCATGCAATAGGCAGACATTTACATGGACCTAATTGAGAAACCCAGCAGCTACATAAAAGTTGAAGGCATAAACATCATTAGATACCTATAACAATGTCTTGAATAGATATGTGCAAGATTTACAGTAGGAGAATTTGAAAGATGACTTTTGTCAGTTTGAACACAGAGGGGCTGTCTTTATCAATTGAAGCCTTTCCAACAAAGATATTAGAAGAAGTAAGTGGAACCACAGTGGAGGATAATGTAGTAAAGCAGCTTAAGCTTGGACACTGCTGAAACATGCTTCATTGATGCCAAAGAGTGAAAATTCTCTTGAGCTTTCTAGAAGATCCTCAAAGGTTCTTTCAAAATTCAGTAGTACTTGAGCTTTGCACGACTGTCACAGAAGCCCCAGTTTCATCAGAAGAAAAGCAGCCTCAAACTAACATGCCTGGGTGTGCGTGCATGTTGCCAGCCTGCCCCAGAGGTCGGACAGATGAAGAGTAGGGAGTTAGTTGTCACAGCAACCAAGGGAGCAACCAGAACTTAGCAGAAAGGCCTGCATCTCCTGTAAAGTTGTTTCCAGCCTCTTTTTCGTTTTTATGATGTCACTGTTGTGCCATATTTTTCCATTTGGTGATGACTGACACTCAGTTTATAGGTACTTGTGCAGTTAGGTTATTTTAGGTTTGTTCTTTTATATTTTTTTCCCCTTAAATGCATCACATCAGTTTTGTGTGGAATCTCAGTAACCTTCATATTGACTGAATTTATCTAATCATCATGACAGTCTACTCAGTGATTTGCAGTATAAGGTTTCTGCGTTGCATTAATTTTTAATGCCTTAATGATTTTGTGTTCCAGTGACAATAATTAACAGTTGCATCAGCTCATAGATGACACAAAGTGTGGGGCAGTTACATGTTGAAGTGTATTAATAACCCATTTAGGACCATGTGACAGCTACCTGCAGTGTTTCTGCCCCACAGAGGTAAAATATAAATGGCAGACCTCTCATAGTACACCTTAATACACATTAGTGTACTTCATAGTGTCAACAATTATTCCTATGAAGCAACTTCATTGTGTTTTATTGCTTTATTTAAATGAGTTATTTTCTCTTTTTACATCAAGGGAAACATATTTGTGACGAGTTTAGAAGGGAAAGCAATGGCCGTATCTAACACCACATTTGTTCGTCCTGCAAAGTTCTATCTGAGTGGGTTTTCCAACATTCCTCATGTAAAGTATTACTACGTCTTCCTGTGTTTTGTCTACATCGTGACTGTTATCGGGAACGGCCTCCTCCTCTCAGTTATTTACCTGGTGAAGACTCTTCATACCCCAAAGTACATGATTGCGTTCAACCTGGCTTTGACAGATCTGTGTGGGAGCACTGCTCTCATCCCGAAACTCTTGGACACATTTTTGTTTGACAGGAGATACATCGTCTACGAGGCTTGTTTGAGTTATACGTTCTTTGTTGTGTTCTTTGGTGGTGTGCAGTCGTGGACTCTTGTGGCTATGGCATATGACAGATTTATAGCCATTTGCTTCCCTTTAAGGTATCACAGTTTTGTGACTACTAGAGTGGTTGCTGCAATGCTGCTGTTTACGTGGATTTTCTTGTTGGGTGCAGTATCATTCCTGGTTGGAATTATTGATCGCCTGTCGTTCTGTGGATCTTTGGTGATAAAAAGCTTTTTCTGTGATTATGGCCCGGTATATAGTCTGGCTTGTAACGATAAGTCCTTAAGTTACACAGTATCATTTCTTATTGTCACTATAATTGTCTTCATTCCTCTTATTTTAATAGCTATCACATATGTTTGCATCTCCATCGCTCTGAACAGGACTGCGTCGGGAGAAGAAAGACTCAGAGCGCTGAAAACTTGTAGTTCTCACCTGATACTTGTTGCTGTGGTTTTCCTACCAATTGTGGGCAACAAGATAGCTTCATTAGCCTCTAACATCCATCCAAACGCTAGGATCATAAACTCCTCGTTGACACGCACCATACCTTCTTTTCTTAATCCTATTGTATACTCTCTGAAGACAGAAGAAGTGCTGAGTGCTATCAAGAAGCTTTGCAAAAGGAATAGACTTACTAACACAACCACAAAATTGTGAACTCTATCACTGCTATCACGTTGTCTACAGAAGCCCTAAGCGGTCGTACAGTCACACGTATTATCTCCTCCATTTTCCTGTGATAACGAGTTAATTTCCTCTGTTTTCTCAAGATCTCCACAATTGATATCTAGCAAACATTAAAGCACAAAACAAGCGGCTCCCCTTACAGTAGACCTCTTACATTAGCCTATTATTATTGTTATTACAACATTACTTACAACATTTCTTACATTAGTGTTCAGGGCATTAATTGGTCAGCAGGTCAAGCGTGATGGAACTCTCTCAAATTAAATATATCAAGATCTCGAGAAAACACAACTTTGTTTTCCAGAGATAATGAAATAAATGACTCTAGATCCCAAGAAAACAGAGGAAATGAACTCGTTGTCACTGGTAGTATGTGTGAATATGCACTTAGGGCTTCTGTAGTAATTCTCTCTAAATGTCATCATATTTTGTTGCATTGCTTAAAAATAATTTAAATATGGAAATTCATTTAACCATCTGTCTTGTCTATTTTGTAATTGTACAACTGAGCGGCTGCAACACTATTAAATGATCTCAATTAATTCTGTATTTTACATTGCAATATACATGTATAGTATATATACTGACATTACGTTTTCACTGATTTTCAATCTTGGAGTCCTCATACTCTATCTAAAAGTTATCTCAAACAAACATTGTGTTAATCACACCTCATCATCAATTTTTGCAAAATGTTACTGTTCACCACAAACAGCCAGGGTCGTATTTATATGTTTTGTGACTTTTAAATATTTATTTGATTCTTAAAAGTGGAGAGAGATGTGAAGTAATGAGGTTTGTCTCATGTTATATGATCCAAGGTGTGATGAATAACATACAGGGGGAAAAGGTTTTCCGACGCCCCATGCATTTGTGAAATATTGCATTAAGAATCAGTCCTACATCTTCAATTGCAATTTCTTTTAGTGTCACATTCAAAATACGACATTTTGGTACCAGTGATCCACTAATGAAGTCCCTGCTTTTTGTTAAAACAGCCATTTTTTCAATTGCTGTGATTCGTGTCTATATAAAGCCAGTATATTTGAAAGTTCTTGCCAGACAAAAGTGGTTAAAAGTGCAGATGCAGCCCTTGTTGCAGAAATACAGACGAACAAACAGCTTGGAAGACAAACGTCCAAAGGTTTCTTCAACAAGAAGTGACTGCATCGTGATCCACAGGTGCAGACCACATTCTGTGTGGTGCAAGCCAAAGAATTTAGAAGAATTAAGATTACAGGATTACCCCTGTGGGGAACATGCCAGCCAGGATTAGAGCTCTACTGCTGCTAATGGCAGGAGTACTAAATATTAATTTGATGATGTGATGGTTTATTTATTTTTTGTTCAGTTTTGAACACATTCACATGTTATTTGTTGACTATGATACAATGTTGAGAACTGACATATTGAACCTGTCAATAAAAAAAAAAAATGTGTGTGTCTGTCTAATGCAGCCACACCTTTTGAAACACAAAAAAAGATTCGTCCACAAGTATTTCATGATAATATTTGAGATATGTGATTTTTTTAAGGGTGTCCACCACTGTACTGAATGAAACCAAGACTGAAAGAAAAATGGACACAGTGCAGTACACAACCAATATTATTACATACTACTTGCAGGGCCTTTGTGATGCTCGCACACATTTAGAAGAGATGTTAATTCTTAATACTGTCTGGTGTGTTTATCTACATATATTGTATGTATCTTTATACAGGATCAGCTACCCTTGTTCTTACCTACACTTATTGTGTGTTTTATGTCTTGTGTGGTGTCATGGGACAAGTCATATTTGATTCTGTATTAGCTCATCCTTATCGAGTTGAGGGGGAGATGCAGAACTGAAGGAGAGGTGTGGTACTGCCTGGACAGTATCCACTCTTACATACGGAGGCCAACAACCAACCAACCAACCATTGAAACAAGATCTATTATAGTACATTTCATTATTACAATTAATGACAAGCTGTGGGAAAAGTAGCACCACGGGTTAATTTATAACTGATAACAGTATTTGATATTAATGGAGAAGAGGTATTCTTGAAGGTGCTGCTGAAACCTGGAATAGGAAACTGGAAACAGTAATTAATGTTAGCTTGGCACCATCTAGTGGTGAAGCTTTTCTTTACAGGGTTACAAATAACCAGCTAAACATGGTGCCACCTTGTCTAATACGCGTCTGCTTGTGTTTAGTCTTGTGTAGACGGCTAAAGGTTATCAGAAGATTGCAGGGTAGTGTAGCCTTTCACTTCTTTATCGGGTGTCAAAAAACAGATGATAGTTGCAAAGCCACCTCTCTCTGCTATTTGTCTCCTCTTTTTTCCTGGGGCGAATGTAGTCTCCTGATTTTGTCCAACAAGCAAACAAATTTTAAGAATTGATACTATTCATAATTCAGGAGAAAGTGTCTGTTCATGTAGACATGCGGTTCTTGAAATTTCGAGGCATTTGTATGCAGTGGAAATTATTCATTGAAAAGCTTGCACTGCACTCAAAAACCCACTAGATGGCAGGCACTCATTAATTTTTTACCATCGTTTGGGAAAATGCACTCACATTACTTGCTGAATAACATACAATAACACTTTGCAAATACATTAGGCTGTTCTGCCTTTCTTGTAAGCATATATGCAAATGTATTCACTTTTCCATACTTATAGAGCATATATTTTTATTTTAATACTGTATAGATACACATTTAATAAAAATATGGGCTAACATGACACATGTAATGACAAATTATGTTAAAAGCCCTAAAAATCAGCCCAGAACTGCAAACCTTTAAGTCTTACATTTTGCTCTTATCACTACATTTCTCCATGTAATATAGGTTTTATAGGTTTTATTTTTAATGACTAATGCCTAGGCTCCATTGGTGATCTCTTAAGGTTTTAAGAAGTGTGAAGTGGGAGTACAAACAAAATGTTGAACATCATATTTCTCTTTCAAACAAGCACATATATGAGCTCCTAAAATAAATAGTATGGGAAACCTGTTTAATACATATTGTATTTTATATAATGAACAGGTTGGTTATGCTGCAGTGACTTACTCTCACAACTGTGTGTGTCTTACTATGTAAAAGAATAACATTGTTGTAATAAAGGAATAGACAGAGATCAGGTTCATTAAAGTACAAGATTTATTAAAATGAGCACACATACAGTGTACGGTCACAGACACAGCAAATGAGTGTACATAGCAGCATATGATTCTCTATAGTTTGGTCACTTGTAGTCATGTATTTACTGTCTGAGTCCTGTCTACAACATCCACCTGCCCTGCACACAAACAATCAACCTTAGTCAACATGGACTTCAAATTTAGCATTTGACCTTTGGGTTTGACACTTAAGAGCTTTTACCAGCCTTGCCAGGTCAGAGTCAGCGGTGCTGCATAAAACATAACTCAGTTCTGTCTCAATCTTGCTGTGAGCTATGAGAGATAACTAAAGGAATTTATGTATGTATCTTATTCTTATGATTACATAGATAACAATGTTTAAAAACAAACAAGGATTACTCAAAATTCACACAAAACACTGAAGAAAAAGACAGACTATGGGGTCACGTTTCTGTGAAATACATAAGAATTTGCTCATTGAAAGTAGAAAAAGGACAAAAAAAACAAAAACAAAATCTCATCAGTCCAGTGTGTTCACTATGGGGTACAGCCACCAATGAGTGGTGGGTAATGACTTTAGCAAACAAACTTTTTACTGTCTAAGCCAAATCTTAATTGATCCCAGTTGCAATTACTAAAATTAAAACAATTAAAAGTAGGGAATAAGTGCTGGTATACAATGAATCATAGTGCATTTGTGTAGCTGTTTGTTGAAGTACACCAATGGCTGACAGAAACCTTTAGGGACTCATGCGTCCCTTCCGTTTAAAAACTCTCCAAGGTTTGCTCTTACTTTGGTCTACATCAACATTATTTTTTCTAAACCATGCCTGCATTCTGATTTTAATCTCTTTGGTCTTTAAAGAATAGACAATAGGGTTGATGCAGGGTGGGAGGCAAGAGGCCAACGACAGGCTCAGGACACGCTGGTCTGGATCAATGAGTCGCAGATAAAAGCCAATAGTGAAAATAATGAGGAGGGGAAAGTAAAACACAGCAACAAGAATCAGATGCTCAACACAAGTGGCCAAAGCTTTCACTCGACTGTCCAAATTTTTCATCCTGAACACTGTCACCAGGATGCTGACGTAAGAAAGAAGGATGAAAGTAAAGGGCAGTACAAGAAACAAGATGGTAAGCAAAGACGACACCCACCATTGCAGTGTGTAATCATTACAGGCAAGTCTAAACACAGGTGCGTAGTCACAGAAATAACTGAAAACTCTCACAGACCCACAGAAAGACAGTCGTGCCATTAAACTTGTCGAAAAAATAATTACTCCCAGACCAAACCCCCATGACACTCCAACAATACAACACATCCTCTGCTTTGTGTTGATTGAGTTTTGACGCAAAGGGAAACATATTGCAATCAACCGGTCATAGGAAAGTATAGCCAGTGCATATGACTCCAAAGTCGCAAAAGCATAATAGACATACATTTGCACTATACATAGGTTAAATGGAATAAAGTTGTCCTTTATGAGAAATACCTTGATCATACTGGGAATAGTACAAGTATTTAGTATTACATCAATCACTGCAAGGTTGAGAACAGCAAAAAATTTAGGAGTGTGCAAACAGTGATTAAAAACAATTGTGTAGATCACCAAACCGTTAAACAACACTGTAACTACATAAACAAAGGCTAGAAATATGAAGTAGACACTGATGGAAGGAAAAGTCTCAAATCCAATGATATAGAAGCCTGGAGGACGAATGAGGACAGAGTCATTTAAAACAGTCCTGAGAAAAGACATAGCTGGTCTCAACAGTCTGTGTTGGAGAATGACCTCTGCATAATAGATTTGTAGTCTGACACAGAAGGAAATCACATCATATTACACAATAACCATTAAATTCAAACCGGAGAGTGTTCAAAATACAAATGCAAAAACAATCTCCAAGTTCAAACAAGAATCGCTCAAGCTTATCTCATTACCTGCTACTGTGTGTGATGTTGTCTCCGTCAACAGAATGACTACGCCAACATCGACAATGTCGACAATATGAATACTTCATGGATCTCTAGAGATAATATGTTCTTCTGATACTTTCATGTATCAGCCTTTTAATTTGGTCTGTGGAGAGGAAGGTTGTAACCTGTCCCCACTCTGATCATCTCATCTTATCCTAATACGAAAAAGGTCATGCGTCAGCAGGGTGTAGCTTGACACACACACACATACACACACACACACACACAAATGGTTTATGACCAACTCAGAAAGAGAAGGAAAACAGCACAAGGTGTTGACCTGGGCCCCAAACTCACTAGATCCCAAACTGATCAAGGATCTGTAGGATAATCCACAGAGGCCCCTATCATCAACCCATAGGACCTAAAGGCCCTCACTAAAAACATCCTGTTCCCAGACAACACAGGACACCCTCAGAAGGCCCATGTCCACTCTCTGATGACTCAGAACTGTTTCTGGAGGCAAAATATTAGGAAGGTGGCTTTAATGTTGTACTTGATGGGTGTATGTAGTCCAGACCAGAAGATTTTTCTTGTTAATCTTCTGTTAACAGGTTGCCTATTTGCCTATTTAGTTGGTTTATAATTTGGCCATATGAAAAGCATCATGATAAAGAGTTTACAGTTCAGTATAATAAGACAAACTGAGATATTGAATGCTGAGTGAAGTATTGCTATTTTTAAACAGATAATGTTAGGAAAACTGCCACAATACAAATAACACACCACCACAATATGCATAACATCTGAGTAAATACGGCTTAGAACAGCTGGAATTACATTTCCAATACCATCTTAATCCCTGCCTCTCGCCCAATAACAGTTGGGATAGGCTCCAGCAACCTGTGCAACCCTATTGAGGATAAGTGGTTATAGAATGTAGATGATAAGACTTTTCTCCTCTTTGAACCATCATCTTACCACGGTGAACCCCAGGGGCTATGCTGTCTGGGACATTTTGCCCCTTACCCCGAGCTGTTAGATAAAGAACAGTTTAGAAGACCCTGAATGAAGAACAAGGGTCTGTGTACCCGGCCCGGGGGGTTACCAGGGCCCCTCCCTGGAGGCAGGCCTGGGGCTGGGGCTTGTGGGTGAGTGCCTGGTGGCTGGGCCTTCGCCCATGGCATTCGGCCAGGCCAAGCCCGAACTGAGTGCATGGGCTCACCTCTCTTTGAGCCCACCACCTGCATGAGTAGCATTAGGAGTGCAGTGCATTGTGGATCGGGCAGCAGACCAAGGCGTGGACCTTGGCGCTCTGATCCTGGGTTATGGAAGCCGGACCTAGGATGGACACAGGACTGAGCCCTGACAGGCGACTCCATTGCCCTGCTGGGGCAATGACAGCGTGAGCTGGAGGGAGGAATAATCTGCCTCATCTAAACCTGAGCGGTGTTCATTTGTTGGACTTTTGTGCAAGTCACAGTCTGTCCATAACTAATATTCAAACGTAAGGTTGTTCATCTGTGCTCTTGACACCATGATGGCCTAGTTTGTAGGTCAAGGGTCGACTTTATAGTCATATCTTCTAACCTGGGACCATATGTGTTGGACACTTGGATGAAGAGAGGATCACCACCTGGTGGTGAATTGGATCAGATGGTAGACCAGGTAGGCCCAAACGAATGGTAGACCTGGTAGGCCCAAACGAATAGTGAGGGTCTGCTGGTAATGCCTGGTGGAAGAACCTGCCAAGATGCTTTTCAACTCCCACCTCCAACTGAGTTTCAACCATATCCCAGGGAAGAAGAAGGAGACACACAGGGCATGGTAGGACTGTGGGTCTCCATAAGCAGCTGACGGTTACCGGATGGCTAAGTGTACATTGGGTCAAGGCATTTGCTGAGACAAAAACTGGGGCATGGGAGGAGTTCGGTGAGGCTATGAGAGAAGAATATTGGTCGGCTCCGATAAGATCCTGGCAAACCATTTGGCGTCTCAAGGGCCGCAGGCGGCAACTCACTCCCACCTTTTACCGTGGGGACAGGGAGCTGCTGACAGTAACTGGGGCTATTGTTGGCTGGTGGAAGGAATGGCTTTATAACCTTTGAACCTCAGATCGAGGAGGAACAATGCGGTTTTTGTCCCAGATATGGAACCATGGGCCAGCTCTTTACCCTCGCTAGGGTGCTGGAGGGCTTTGCCGTTATTACATTATGAGTCATTATTACATTATGATAATGCAACACTTTTCTCACAATATTAGCCATTAATACATTATGAGCTTTTATTACATCATGAGCGGCACCAGTAAGACTCATAATGCGTTAAGTTATTACATTAATACATTATGCGCAAAGTTGTTATTACGTTATGCGCTCATGATTTTATTACATTGTGAGATGTTATTACATTATGAGTCATTATTACATTAAGATTTGCTACACTCCAACCTAATGTTTTGTACTAAATCATTTTAATTTGAGTTGTACATGTTTAGTTTCATACACTAAAGTGTCAAAATGTACAA
Organism: Mugil cephalus; assembly: GCF_022458985.1. NCBI lineage: Eukaryota > Metazoa > Chordata > Actinopteri > Mugiliformes > Mugilidae > Mugil > Mugil cephalus. The sequence goes on along the minus strand of NC_061784.1, from coordinate 12,941,534 downwards.
CTTTAAACTTATTTTTCATTATCCAAATGTTCAGCTCCACTTATCTTTTAAGCTGGTGCACATGCTTTCTCTTGAACAGTAAAAGATATTCAACCATAACCATTCAGCTATCAATACAGAAAATGTGCAGTATGTGTTAAATTGTTCTATGCTGCTGGTCCTCTATCACATGTATGTGCACTTGCATTTGATGTTGGTACCTGATAATGTAATCATGTACTGGAAACAAATTTCTGCAGCTGCTGGCTGTGTGGTCATTGCATTATACCAGTGGGTCTCAATTATTTTCTGTCAATAAATAAAAAATAAATAAAGAAATATATCTAATTCCTAGAACTGTGGATGTCATCTTCCCAAATATTAAAAGTTGTTTGATAAATGAAGAACAAGGTTGTATTTTATACTGACACAATTTTGCATAAACAAAATGTTGAACATCCTATTTCTCTTTCAAACAAGCACATATATGAGCTGCAGTGACTTACTCTCACAACTGTGTGTGTCTTACTATGTAAGAGAATGACATTGTTGTAATACAGGAATTGACAGAGATCAGGTTCATTAAAGTACGAGATTTATTAAAATGAGCACACACACAGTGTACGGTTACAGACATTGCAAATGAGTGTACATAGCAGCATATTATTCTCTATAGTTTGGTCACTTGTAGTCATGTATTTACTGTCTGAGTCCTGTCTACAACATCCACCTGCCCTGCACACAAACAATCCACCTCAGTCGGCATGGACTTCAAATTTAGCATTTGACCATTGAGTTTGACACTTAAGAGCTTTTACCAGCCTTGCCAGGTCAGAGTCAGCAGTACTACATAAAACATAACCCAGTTCTATCCCAGTCTTGACCTCAGTGACTTCTTGGGGAGCTGTGAGACAGTGGGTAGAGAAGCAGCTTTGGACCTGAAGGATCACAAGTTGTGTCCATGGCTGAGATGCAATGCATGTGAGTGCACGCAGTGGAGTACAGTGCAACTAAATTAATTTTATTTATGCATGTTATTCTAATGATTACATGGATAACAATGTTTAAAACCATGTTAAACAAGCATTACTCACAATTCACACAAAACACAGAAGAAAAAGAGAGACTATTGGGTCACATGAAAGAGAGAGAGAGAGAGAGAGAGAAAATGTACATTAATATTGCATAATGTTGACCTTGCTTAAAGAAGATCTGTGTTTTCTTATTCAAAGTGGACAAAGACAAAAAACAGAAACAAAATCTCATCAGTACAATGTGTCCAATATCTGGTACCAGGGAGTGGTGGATAATGACTTTAACAAACAAGCCTTTTACTGTGTAAACCAAATCTCAGTCTCAGTTACTAAAATGAAAACAATTAAAAGTAGGGAAAAAGTGCTGGTATACAATACATTCATAGTGGCTTTGTGTAGCTGTTTCTTAAAGTACACCAATGGCTGTGACAGAAACCTTTATGGACTCATGTTTCCCTTCCTTTTAAAAACTCTCCAAGGTTTGTTCTTACTTTGGTCTACACCAACATTATTTTTTCTAATCAGTGCCTGCACTCTGATTTTAATCTCTTTGGTTTTTAAAGAATAGACAATAGGGTTGATGCAGGGTGGGAGGCAAGAGGCCAACGACAGGCTCAGGACACGCTGGTCTGGATCAATGAGCTGCAGATAAAAGCCAATGGTAAAAATGATGATGAGGGGAATGTAAAACACAGCAACAAGAATCAGATGCTCAACACAAGTGGCCAAAGCTTTCACTCGACTGTCCAAAGATTTCATCCTGAACACTGTCACCAGGATGCTGACGTAAGATAGAAGGATGAAAGTAAAGGGCAGTACAAGAAGCAAGAAAGTAAGCAAAGACGCCGCCCACCAATGCATTGTGTAATCGTTACAGGCAAGTCTAAACACAGGTGCGTAGTCACAGAAATAACTGAACACTCTCACAGACCCGCAGAAAGACAATTGAGTCATTATACCTACTGAAAAAGCAATTATTCCCAGACCAAACCCCCATGACACTCCAACAATACAACACATACTCTGCACTGTGTTGATTGAGTTTTGACGCAAAGGGAAACATATTGCAATCAACCGGTCATAGGCAAGTATAGCCAGTGCATATGACTCCAAAGTCCCAAAAGCATAATAGACAAACATTTGTACCAAACATAGGTTAAATGGAATAAAGCTGTCCTTCATGAGAAATACCTTGATCATGCTGGGAATAGTACAAGTATTTAGTATTACATCAATCACTGCAAGGTTGAGAACAGCAAAAAATTTAGGAGTGTGCAAACGGTGATTAAAAACAATTATGTAGATCACCAAACCGTTAAACAACACTGTAACTACATAAACAAAGGCTAGAAATATGAAATAGACACTTATGAAAGGAAAAGTCTCAAATCCAATGATATAGAAGCCTGGAGGACGAATGAGGACAGAGTCATTTAAAACAGTCCTGAGAAAAGACATAGTTGGTCTCCACAGTCTGTGTTTGGGGATGACCTCTGCATAATAGATCTGTAGTCTGACACAGAAGGAAATCACATCATATTACACAATCACATTCATGCCATTATAACCATTACATTCAAACCAGACAGTGTTCAAAATATATTCTCTCCAAGTTCAAACGAGCATCATTCAAGCTAATCTCATTACCTGCTTCTGCTGTGTATGATGTTGTCTCCACCAACAGAATGACTACACATCTGACAGACGACGGTATATATGTATGCTTCATGGATCTCCAGAGGTGATACGTTCTTCTGCTACTTTCAAGTAAAAGCCTTTTAATTTGGTCTGTAGAGAGCAAGATTGTAACCTGTCCCCACTCTGATCATCTCATCTTATCCTAATAAGAAAAAGGTCATGATATATTGTTGCTGTGAGAGTTAGCTAATTTTTTAGTTGAGTTTTGAGTTTTTATCCAACACTGTACACCAGTCTCCCACAACATTATGACCACTGACAGGAGATACAATGTTCGGCTGGGAAACGTTTTGACCTGATATTCGTGTGGATGTTACTTAGACTTTTACCACCCTCCTAGACCAGACTAGGCACCACCACCCCATGGCAATGACACCCCTTGATTGCAGCAGCCATCCCCAGCAGGATGCAGCTTGACACAGACACACAAAAAACAGTTTAGGAACAAATCAAAATACATTAAAAACAGCTGAGGTGGAATCCAAACTCACTTGTTTGCAGACTGTGGGATGATTCACAGATGGTCTTTTAGTACAGTAACACAGTAGGTTTACATGCATCTGAAAAAAATAATTATTGCCTTAATCCATAAGTAGTCCGTAAATAGAATGTCCATAAGTAGCATGTACATTGCATTATTGATTAATTATTGATTAAAAAAGCTGTAATATTATCCATCTGGTTGTAGTTGAAATGCTGGTCTGCCGCATGAACGATGGAAAGGGGACCGTATTAACAGACAAATATCGCTACCTAGTGTGGAGGACGAGGTCATGTTCCTGTCGGTTATTTGATTTTTTTTTAATATATTTATATTTATTTTATATATATATATATATATATATACATATATATTTGGGGGCTTTTAAGCCTTTTATTGAAAGTGAGAGTATAGAAAGACAGGAAATGGGGATGCAGAGAGGGGGGAACGACACGCAGGAGAATTTTGAATCATTTTGGTACCAATGACCACTAATGAAGGCTGTGCTTTTTGTTTAAACACACATTTTTCTCTTGCTGTGCTTCGTGTCGATTTAAAGTAGTACATTTGGAAGTTCTTCCGAGATAAAAGTGGCTAAAACAAGGAACCTCATGCAGGAAACATGCTTTAAGATATAGATCCTCAGCCAGAAAGGGTACAGCTGCCATTAGATGGCCAGTAAGTGCAGATGCAGTCCTTCAGCAGTTGGATCCACTCTGCAGAAATACAGACGAAACCAAACCAACAGCTTGGAAGACAAACCAAGATCTGGGCATCCAAGGGTTTCTTCAGCAAGAAATTACCTCATCTTGATCCGCATGTGCATGATGACATCATAGTAGCTCCAACAGCAGTGGTCAAACCAAACTGGTATCCAGTGTTCCACCCACACTGTATGCTGTCGACTTTTAGATCATGACTCAAGGGCCTACAAGGCTGCCAAGAAGCCCCTGATCAATAAGAGACAGAGGTTGGCCTGACATTGTTGGGCCCAAGCACACAAGTACTGGACAGTCAGGAATAAGAAGATTCTCTGGTCTCTACTGTCAAAAATGGTGGAGGCAGTTTCATGGTTTGGAGATGCATAAGTGCTGCTGTTGTTGGTCATCTTACTGTCTGTGATGGCACATTGAACTCTGCCAAATATTGTGCCATTCCCGGAACCCACTTGCCCCCTTCTGCACGTGCACTGTTCCATCGAGATCGAAACTCGATGTTTCAACAAGATAATGCCCTTTGCCACACATCTAGGGCCAGTAGAACTTGGCTGCAGGAGCACAGTATCCAGATCTTAGAGTGGCTAGCTCAGTCCGTGGACTTGAGCCATCTTGAAAATCTGTGGTGGATTATCAAAAGGTCTGTTTCAAAGTGCAATCCAAAGAATTTAGAAGAATTAAAAGTAGTAATTCTAGAAGAATGGGACAGGATCACCATTGTGATGGTTTATTCATTGTTTGTTCAATTTTGAACACATTCTCTATTATTTGTTGACTTTGATAATGACAATGTTGAGAATTGATATATTGAAACTCTCAAGAATTTAGTTTAGTTTTTCTTGTTAACAATAAACAAAATAAATATAATTTGTATTTGTTTGTGTATGTATAATGTGGCTACACTTTTTGAAACACAAAAAAGATTTTTCCACAAATATTTCATGATACATTTGAGATTGGGTCGCTGGATAGTATATGGGACGACAGTAGTTTTTTGGACAAATTGGAGCTCATAACACAAGTTGTGTTTGAGTAAATGCTGCTCATTCATTTCATTGATATAAGCCATTATAGGATTCAACCAACACAGTCAACACAACCAACACATTTTGTTCAAAGCAATAAAAACCAACAATCCAACAATCAATATTATCCGGGTCAAAACACCCCTTTTGAATTGAAAACGGTCCAAACTGTCTATTTCAGTCGTATTTTCAGTCCCAATACTACTCTTAATTCAATAAAAATCCACAAAGAGCTGTTTTATAAAAAAATACATGGAAATTTAGCCAGTGTTTAATGTTAAAATGGCTGCTGAACTCTGACCTTTGATTGATTGATCTGACTGACACTTCATTGAACCATTTCAGAGCTACTTTGTCCTGTCCTGCAGCAAACTGGTGGATGATTGGCCTTTTGTCTAGCCAATGACCTGCGCGAAACAGTGACATGCTACTTGCCCAGAAAATTTTGGATTCCTCGCCTATAGACCAGTGCGTATTGAAGCTGGATGTTTGTGTGTAATTTTCAAGTGAGAAACAATGCAAAAAATGTGATTTTACTTCACTAACTCTGTATCCGTTACTCTAATAGTGAATATGGTTATAAAATATGATTCCTCTGAGTGTCACATTTCAGTGGAGTCCAAGATTACGACTGTACATTGAAGCGTTGACAGGTTATGGCCTTTATAATCAAAGTGTCCAAATGGCACAGCCTGGTTATACCCTTAGAAAAAATGGTAAAAGAAACTCAGTTTTGGTCACTTTTATATGCAATTTGAACTGGAAGTGGGTAGGAGTTTATGCTATGATAATCTTGTGTTATCCAGATAAGATGAGATCAGGCGAACCAAAACCACTTCTTATTTTTAACTGTGTGCCAACTTTGACTCCTCAAGAACAATACCACTTAGAGTGATTCTAACTTTTGTGATAGAAACTTCAGAGTCTTGGCTTTCAAAAGAGACCAAAACAGTGTTTGAGCTCCAACCTGTTCATGAATAGCATTCAATTTACTTTGGGTATGTCCTAAACAGGCGTTTTTCTACAAAAAGGCTGGAATGTTGTGTAAAAAGATTGCCTATTTAGTTGGTCTATAATTTGGTCATATGCAAAGCATCACAATATAGAGTTTACAGTGCAGTATAATAAGATAAAGTGAGATATTAAATGCTGGGTGAAGTATTGCCATTTTTTAAACATCTAATTTTAGGAAAACACACCACCATGTGCATAAAATCTGAATATAGACGGATTAGAACAGTTGGAACTATATTTTCATTACCATCTTAATCCCCGTTACACCCAACATTATTACCCGACTTGTACAATCTGAGAAAAGGAATTAACCTATTTTCCTTGAATTAATGTAATATTGGATACCCAAAAGTACTGATATTTACGTACATCTCGAGAGAGAGAGAGAGAGAGAGAGAGAGAGAGAGAGAGAGAGAGAGAGAGAGAGAGAGAGAGAGAGAGAGATAGAGAGATAGATAGATAGATAGAGAGATAGATAGATAGATAGATAGATAGATAGATAGATACTTTATTGTCTGTGAAGGTTCTCAGTCATCCAGGTCATGGTAATACAAAAAAGCGTTGAATAAGGTCAGCTGATACTAGCGCCTTCCTTTCCTGGGGGGTGATGTTCGATGGTGGTGTTTTTGCACTGGCGAGGGCTGATGTTATTTCCAGTCTGAGTTGTTCGGCTTCTGTGTTGGTCAGTTTGTTGTTCTCAAACCCTCTCTAAACAGAGGAGGTGGACTGAGATTTAATTTACCAACTATTTATAATTCAGTTTTGACTTCTGTCCCCAAGAAGTTTCAACAACATTCACACATTGAGCCTCCAGGTTCCCATGGACAATAGCCTCGTTAGAGCTCTATTCATAGGGTAAGTTAGCCTAGGCACACAGTTCCCCCCATTCAAGGACAGGTAAGTATCAGCCATTATGGTAATTAGTGACCCCAGTTTCTGGTCAAGCAAGTTTCTGGTGGGTTTTACCCACAGAGTTTTTCCTATTTAAACCTCAATTTCCCACTAGTTTATCAGAACTGAAGAAGCTACTCGGATGAGTGGCGAAACGTCTTCAAGAAATTCTACAAGTCCAGCTGACCTTATTCAACGCTTTTTTGGAATAGATACTTCATTCATCTCAATGAGAAATTCACATATTCACACATTCACTCTATTATGTAGAAGAATACCCGCGTTCTTTTCCAACACATTCATGACTTTTACAAATTTGTTTTGACCTGTTACTTTACCAAGTATGCAGTGCAAGTAATTAGTGCAAAACAAAGACTTGTCTGTTGCTAAATGTTCCCTGAAGATGTATTTAGCATTAAACATGACACGGAAAACCAAAACAAAAATGGTTCTTAAGGACCTAATTTGTTGTGAACTCACCAGAGAATTTTTGTTAATGACCTTGAATTTAACAAACCATCCTTTACCCATGTGCACCCTCGACCAATAAAGGGTAAAAGTGAGATGGAAAACAAATGAGAGTGAAGGTGTCTGTTTATTCAAAGCATTCAGATTTTCCAGAGGCATTAAGAGAAAAAAACATTAGCCACACTCTTGACAGTTCTCAACTCCTGTGACTCTTGGCACAGTGTTGAATATGTTTGGCATATTTGAAGAAGTTGAAGGTGTTGAATTTCACAGGATAAACAGTTAGCTGGAATTGTGAAGTATAAGTTATTTGCATTTCTGAATGTATATTTAAAATTCACAGCATATATGTATATTTAAAAGTCACAACAAACACAAAGCACTCGAACGCTCAGCACGGCAGTCCATCATGGAAAATGAATCTAATAGAAACCATCCAAGACCAGAATCAGAAAAGTGAGTCCATGGTTATATCTCGTAAATGAGGATCTCTTAATTGCACAGTCACACAGTCACAACCTAAGATTCACCCACATTCAGTTATTCCCCAGATATTGCGCAGATTACAGACAGTTCTTAGCTGCCTCGACTCTGGCACTCTAATGGTTAAAGTAAACTGGTAACACATATTTCAGGCTCTATACATATACATACTCCGAGAATTACTTGAGATTTTGTTGACCAACATTATTTTTTCTAATCAGTGCCTGCGCTCTGACTTTAATCTCTTTGGTTTTTAAAGAATAGACAATAGGGTTGATGCAGGGTGGGAGGCAAGAGGCCAACGACAGGCTCAGGACACGCCGGTCTGGATCAATGAGCCGCAGATAAAAGCCAATAGTAAAAATGATGAGGAGGGGAATGTAAAATACAGCAACAAGAATCAGATGCTCAACACAAGTGGCCAAAGCTTTCACTCGACTGTCCAAATTTTTCATCCTGAACACGGCCACCAGGATGCTGACATAAGATAGAAGGATGAAAGTAAAGGGCAGTACAAGAAGCAGAATAGCAGACAAAGACGACACCCACCATTGCATTGTGTAATCATTACAGGCGAGTCTAAACACAGGTGCATAGTCACAGAAATAACTGAAAACTCTCACAGACCTGCAGAAAGACAATCGTGCCATTATCCCTGTTGAAAACGCAGTCACTGCAAATGCAAACCACCAGGTCACACCGACAATACAACACATCCTCCACTTTGTGTTGATTGAGTTTTGACGCAAAGGGAAATGTATTGCAATCAACCGATCATAGGCAAGTATAGCCAGTGCATATGACTCCAACGATGCAAATGTGTAGTACACAAACATTTGTAGAAAACACAATTTAAATGGAATGAAGTTATCCTTAATGAGAAATACATTTATCATGCTGGGAATAAGGCATGTAGTAAGCACTAGGTCAATCACTGCGAGGTTGACAACTGCAATAAATTTAGAAGTGTGCAAACAATGATTGACGACAATTATGTAGATCACCAAACTGTTGGACAGCACTGTGATCACATAAACAAAAGCTAGAAATATGAAGTAGACGCTGATGAAAGGAAAAGTCTCAAATCCGATGATATAGAAGCCTGGAGGATGAATGAGGACAGAGTCATTTAAAAGAGTCCTGAAAAAAGACATAGTTGATCTCCACAGTCTGTGTTGGAGGAGTCCTCCGTCCAAAGAACAAAAATAATCATATCATATTGTTCCCCACAGAAGTTGTACAGTGCAGGTGCAATATTCATGTCAGTTCAGCGCATAAAATTAAAATGCGTGCTTTGAAAATGAGTGGGTCACACCGAAGCAGCTCTGTTTGATGACGCATCCAAAAATCAAGAACCTGGCAGCTGCAGGGCTGGCCTGTGTTCACTGGATGATATATGGTACTTATCGATCTCATGAGATAAACCTTCCAATTGGTGGAGACTCTTTATTAGATCCACAGAGAGTCTGATTAAACTTTACTCTGAATAAACTTCTCTTGTCTTCAAAACAAACATGAAATTATTCTTTTGAGTCTTGTGAAATCCAACAAAAACAAAGCAATATGCAGTAGGAGACACAGTTGAGCGGTAAACTTTGGAGATTTTCAAATATTGGGGGCCTTCCCAAGATTAGTGGTCAGTGATTGTGGAACTGCAAAGATATCTGTTTATTTAGTATTTATATTAAGTATTGTTGTGCCTTTCAGACATGGAGAGAGTATCAAACCTCATTCTCCACACAAGCACTCGGCTAACGCACACAACAACACAGTGTAATGTCAGGTCGATGAAAACTTTCTGTGTTTGTAATGGGCCGTGTTGTTAGAGCAGAGAGAGTAGGAATTGATCAATGTGATGTTTGAACAATGTGAGCAAACACCATTGTCCTTCATAAAGGTTAATTCATTGTGATTCTAATAGGCCCGGTTTCTAGTCATTATCAGAGCTGGCCAGATACAGACATCAGACTGGCTTATTATGTCTCTTTTTTAACATTTAAAAGTTAAACTCTCTTCAGACCTGTGATTTGCTGCAAAGACTCCACTTTAATGTCGGGAGTCTACTGAGTTAAGTATTGTTTAGCTTTTTAAGTCTTATAATCTTATAATTGTCATATTTCATTTATAGCCTACGGTTGTATCATCAATCATTGAGAACCAAAGAAGCTACTTGGATGACTGGTGAAATGTCTTCATATGTCTTTGTTTTGTTTTTTTGTTTCTAAAAATGCTTTGAAGGAAATGCTCTTTGCAGCATCAGTGTATGTGCTGTATGTTCATAGTAGTGCTTTCAGCTTTTGCACCACCTTTCTCATTTTAATAGTGAAAGACAGAAACATTGTTATAACTAATAAGTTATTTGTATGTTTCCCAGACAACATGTACCCTTCATAAAACCAGAAACAAACTAATATTCCTGAGATATGTTTCCTGTTTTGGTCAAAGATGTATAAGATACAAAAGAGAAAAAAAAAGTCCTTTCTGGTTGTTTTGAAAAGAATACAGTAGAGACCAACATACAAATCAGCTGCAGCATTTTATTGTTGAATGTGAAACTTCCCAGTTATTTCTGATGGACAAATCACATAATAACACGTTCTTTAATAAATTACCTCCAGTGTTTTTCTTTACTTAAAGTTTGCAGCTGACACAACAACCCAATCACTCCTTAACCAAACACTTGAAAGTTCACATCAGGATTTAATGTTGTGGCTCACACCTCATTATCATTACAACTGCTAAAATTAAGACATAGTCTTTTCAAGTTGAGAGTGCCAGTCCAGTCCTGAACACATCTCACTGCGTGTGGGTGGTTTTGTGATTTCAGCTGGGCGCAGACTCTTTGGATGATAGCTGCTGCTTCCTGAGCTGTTCTTTCCGAGCGTTTTGGAAATTCATCATGCAGTCTTTGAAAGTCTGGACCTGTCTCTGGCACGCTCGCCAGTCCTGGTGCTCAGCCATGCACTCCTGCACAGCATAGTGTAGCTCAGCACAACCCGTGCGGTTTATCATCTGGTCAACGGGGTCGTCCTCATCGTCCTTCCGGCTGCGATCATGGGGTGAAGGGGATGCCATCTTGTTTCAATACACTGCTATGAATCAGTCTGCTGAGAGAAACACAGGCTGAAATTAATGATCAAGTGATAATATAGTTGTTGTTATAAGTCAGCAGTGACATATCTGAAGAGCAGTGGCGTCTTTGCATTGCACGGCCCCTCTAGAGGGTGCTGCTGTGCAGACAAGGATTATCAGCTTTTATACATTTTCTTGTTTCAAAAATGTGGTTTTGTAATCAACTTTGTCCCCAATGAAATGTCCACATTTGATGAACGCAAGTTCCTCTGTAGACAATTTTTATAGTGAGGTTGTGTGTGTATAGTTCGTTGTGCCTGATGCAGCGTCTCTGTTTCCGCTTGGTGGGGAGTTGAGATGGCATACGCATGTACAGTGCACACTTCAGTTTGGGCAGTGGGGCCTGAAGTACAGGTCCCCAGAGGATTCTCATTGACTGATTGACTCATGACTCATTGACTTTACCACTTTAGCAGAAGCTGGAGAAAAAAGGTTTGGGACCACATCGATCAGAGGATTTAATCATTTCTCAAGAAGAAAAAGACAATATTAGGTAATTCAACCAGGAGTAGTTTAAGAGAAAACTTAACCAGGAGCTCATCAAAAAGGCGCTTGGTAAGTAGTTTGTTTTTAATCTAAACAGAATTGATAATGTAGCTTACATATTGTTTGAATTATAATGTAATTTGCGTAATGGGTAGCTGTGGAGCTGAAATGGCTGTTTGGCTGTGGTTTATATGTGTGGTGAATTTGTGTATTGATTGCTGTGTATTGGGTGTGTGCCGTTTACGCCATGAGTGGTGCGTTGAGTTTTTATTGTCGTCACATTATAGTTTCCATCTTGAGTATTTGATCTAGTGAGATCTTGAACACTGCTGTTTGGTGGTGCTACTGATATGTCAATATCGTCAGATTGTTTGTGTGATGGCATTATTCAGCTACATTTGTCAGGTGCAATTTTGTCGTCACCTCTTTGTTGTCAGGAGCTGTGGTCCCCTCTCTCACTTGCTACTGTGTTTTTATTGTGAGGGTATTGATTGTGATATTTCTGGATTGTATTATAAAATTTTCCGGCATGGCCTCACCAGAATTTCCAAGGCAAAATCACCACTGCTGAAGAGTATTTCCATTCTGGTACTCATATAACTGTATGTAGTTAATTGATATATACTAACATATACTAATACAACAAACAATCTTATTAAATATTATGATGAAATGTGAGCAAATGAGTTCCACCATGGCCTTTTCTCTAATATAAGTGCCTACATACTTCCAGATCAATAATAATGAAAACTGAACGTGAAAATATATAAATGTTGCACTTTCAATGAGTGGATCTTTCACAGTGAGATATTTAACATCTGGCAGTTTTAACTCCACTTTGTGTACACCTGGCAGACCTTCCAAGGCTCATTCACGTGTATCTCTGTTTTATTAGTACAGCAACGTTAATGTTTATAAGTGTCACTGTCCTACCATGGTCTTTTAGCTGAACTAACTTTACAATATACTATGGTGCTTTTGTTTTTACACGTTATCTAATCTTAGTCCCGTTTATCTTGATCCAGACTGAGACAATATTAACAGAGCGTTTGACTTTATTCTCTCATTTATCATCATTTTTCATCTTACCTGCTTGTTGTGTTTGGTTTGTGAATTATCTCCGTCGAGGCACTGAAACTCAGTCTTCACAACCTACGTGCCTTTTCGTAACCGACCGCACAGACTACAGGCGGCGGACACATTTGAGCGAAGGACGAGCGTGTCACCGTAAAACAGTTCCGTCGATGCAGACGTTAGTTCCGCTACCTATTAAAGAATGTAATGACAACGCTAATAATTCACTACCACGAGTTAAGAATGATTTTGTTTACGGTTTAATTAGGTATACAGTATAGAATATATTGATAAATATTCAATACGCACTCCCCAATGAAGACTGAGGCATTTTGATGCATGAATTACGAAAGCCTGAATCAAGGTTTTGTTCTTTAGAGTTTGAGAGTTTTTTTTCCCCCCAGAGAATTACAGACACGTCCATTCCAGTGAGCTGCATGCACCTAAGCAGTCAATATAAATCCACTTATTTGTTTTTATGTTTAACAAAATATTTTAATACATTTTCACAGTTTCACAGGGATTGTTACTCAGACAAACAGCTAATCTGTTCAAAAGTGTATATTTTTAGATGAATAGCCAATAAATATAGTACATATACATAACACATACATCCACAAGAAATGGTGATGCGTGACGTCATGAATATGGTTTATCGTAATATACTACTTATCTGAAATAAATTTTCTAAAATAAGATAATATTAGTCATATGTGTGTGTGCGTGTGTGTGTGCTAGAGAGGCTTGCTGGATTTCTCTCTCAAACAAATATAGGCTATAAAATCTGAGATAACACCAATGGCCTGTATATTGTATATGTTTCACTCAGAATTGGACTCCTGGTGAATAAACCAGAAGAAAGAAATAGGTGATTGTATAGTTAGCCTATATTGTTTATTATGCAGACCAGCTATTTCACACATAAATCATGCCAGGACACAATTAATAAAAAACCTAACTTCCAACCATGTTAGACAAAACAAAAATGACTATTTCAAATATATAATTTCTCTCTTACTTTTATCAGTGCAATAGTTATCATTTCTGTCTCTTTGCTTTTCAATGAATAAAGAACAAGATTTTTGCAGACATCACGTTTCAGTTAATGACACAAGGATAATACATCGAAGTAAAGGAAACTACAAAGAGGATGAAAGTAAGTGAAAAGGGCCGTGTACGACTGCATTGCTACTTTAAACACTGGTGCATAGTAATAGCTTAAGAGAATCTGAAAAGTTATTATAAGCCATAATGAGTCAAGACAAAATGATTCCAATGAGCCCAATTTGTGCTGCTACCACAACTGTATTTCAGTCAACAAACCTTTTACTGTACAAACTTCAGTCTAATTAATCTCAGTTGCGCCTATTAGCGACAAAAACAATTATAGTGTGGGCTAAACGGGTGTGGCGTGAAGATTCAGTGTTTATCTGCAGCTATCAGAGTGTCTCCAGACTACCATTTTAAAATGTGGATTAATGAGACAAATCATTGTTTGCTTTTTATCCTTCACAGTCTGAGAAGAGTATAATATAACCAGATGTGTTACCATGATTTGCAATAACATTACATCATTTCATTCATTTTTGTGGAGGCTTACCATAACCGTAACCTTTATCTGCCTGAGACCTGGCATTAAGGCCCACAATGTGACTATTTTAAGAAATTTATGTTTCAGTTACACACACAAACACACAATCTTAACAGTTTCCTGAGATACTTTTCAATGGAAAATAAAGATATCAAGGGCTTGTTTTCATCCTACGGACTAGTGCCACAACTCTTGTTTTAATCTCTTTGGTTTTTAGAGAATACAAAATAGGATTGATGCAAGGTGGGAGGCAAGATGCCAGCGACAGGCTCAGCACACGCACGTCTGGATCCATGGCTCCAAAATAAAGCCCATAGAGGAAGATACTTAATAAAGGAATGTAAAATATACCAACAAGAACAACGTGCTCAACGCAAGTTCCAAGAGCTTTCACCCTGTTGGTCACTGATTTCATCCTGAACACAGTCACCAGAATGGTGCTGTAAGACAGAAGGATGAAAGTAAAGGGGAGTAAGAGGTTCACCAAACTAGAAGTTGAAGCTATGGCCCACTGCGCAGAGTTGTCATCACAGGCGAGTCTAAACACAGGTGCATAGTCACAGAAATAACTCATCACCCTCACAGAATTACAATAGGACAGCTCCGCTATCATTGCTACGTTGTATGCCATTCTTCCTGCACTGTAAACCCACGTGATTCCAACAATACTAGACATTATTGTCAATGTGTTGAATAAGTTCTGATGCAGAGGTAAACATATCACAATCAAGCGGTCATAGGCAAGGATAGCGAGCGAATACGACTCCATGGCCGCAAGAGTGTAGTAGGAATACATCTGAACCAGGCACAAGTTGAAAGAGATGAAGTTGTCCTTAAAGAGAAAGGTCTTAATCATGCTGGGAATGATGCTTGTGTTTAAGAGGATGTCAACTACTGCCAGGTTGACAATGGCCAGATATTTCGGAGTGTGCAAGCACTGGTTACGCGCAATTATGTACATCAGTAAACTGTTGAACACAAGCGTAACCACATAGACAAACGCCAGGAATATCATGTAGACGCTGACGTTTGAAAAAGTCTCAAATCCGATAATATAGAAGCCAGGAGGGTGAATGAGGACAGAGCTGTTTGCAACAGTCTTGAGAGTAGACATAGTCGATCTCCACAGGCTCTTCGGTGGAGTGTACAATGCCTTTAGTCTGAAAAAGAGGAAAACAACACATACACTTGGTTATCACGCTGCATTTTACTATCACTTACTTCACACAACCACACACATTTAAAGCATTGAAGTCACTGAAAACATATTCAGAGTCATGGGTAACATACTAAAACATACCAAAGAATACAGCAAACGTTTGCCTCCCTGATGATGTCAGTTGTTCGCTGACCTTAACAGCAGCCATGGACTGTCTGCACATCGAACCCGTGCACAGTAGAACATATACTTTCTTCCCCAATCTCCAGAGATAAATATGCAATCTTCTAATTAAGAAGAACATCTAAGATTAATACAGTAATGAGCTGTAGCCTGTTGCAGGATTTCTTTCCCTCCATGGAGAGTATAGTGCTGTTTTCCAACTTATTTTTCACACAAAACAAACATCTAATTATCCTTCCTTGAGTCCAGCCTCATACTCTTTGTAGACATAGTTGTTATTTCATTAGTTTGAAAACTTGTTTTTTTTTTGTGAGATTAACCAGTGTATTAAAACACCTGTAGTTGATGAGTGAAAGAAGGCAGTGCAGTAAGCTACATCAAAAATCTCAGGCCCCAACATAATGTTGTCCGAGGGGGTCTTTGGGTCCTATGGCTTGAGGGGAGAGGTCTCTGTGGATCATCCCACAGATAATCAATCAGTTTGGGATCTAGTAAATTTGGAGACCAGGTCCAGTGGCGCAATAAGTGGGAATGCACTATATGCGGTGCATGAAGTGGGCGTCGAAGCAATGCGTTGAAAATTATTTGGAGTCGACATTTTTTCTATTCAGAAGCTGTCTGTGCACGTGTAAATGATTTGATCAATAACAGAGCTTTGTTTGGAAGACTTTTGTGACATCTCAAGAGTATAACTAACTTTGTTTTTACCAACAAATTCCTGGTTTTGCACCAAAGGGGTTCTTGGTGGTCTGATCCTGGGTTATGGAAGCTGTCCCCAGTACAGATGTTGGACTGCTCCCTGACTTGGGACTCCATTGTCCTGCTGGGGGACTTAAACGCTCACGCGGGCAATGACTGCTTGACCTGGAGGGAAGAACGGAGGTCTGATCTGAACCCAAGTGGTGTTCAGTTATTGGACTTCTTTGCGAGTCACACTTTATAATCATATCATCTGACTTGGGACCATATGTGCTGGACACTCGGAAGAAGAGAGGATCACTAACTGATGGTGAGTTGAATTAGATGGCAGACCTGGTAGGCCCAAATGAATAGTGAGGGTCTGCTGGGAACGCCTGGTGGAACTCCCACCTCTGACAGAGTTTCAACCACGTTCCAAGGGCGGTGGGGGAATTGAGTCCAAATTTACCACGTTCTGCTCTGCCATTGTCGAGGTGGCTGAGTTGTGACCGTAAGGTTGCTGGTTGCAGTGGGAAACTGTCAGGCTGAAGAAGGAGGCCTGCAGGGCATGGTTGGTCTGTGGGTCTCCAGAAGGCATGTTTACCGTAGCCAGGGCAGTCGCTAAGGCAAAAACTTTGGTGTGGGAGGAGTTTGGTGAGGCTTTGGAAGGAGACTATTGGTGGGCACTGAAAAGATTCTGGCAAACCGTCCCCACAGTTTTCTGTGGGGACAGGGAGCTGCTGCCATTAACTGGGGAAATTGTCAGGCAGTGGAAGGAATGGCTTTATACCCTTTGAACCTCGGATCGAGAACAATACATATTTTGTCCCAGACATTGAACCATGAACCAGCTCTTTATCGTCGTTAGGGTGCTGGGGGGGGTTTGCCCAACTGGTTCACATGTGTTTTATAGTTTTGGAGAAGGCTTATGACTGTGGCCCCAGATGCATCCTGAGGGAGTTCAAGGAGTATGGGGTGGATGGCCCCTTGCTAAGGGCCATTCAGTCCCTGTATGAAAGTTTTGTTCGTAGCTAGCTGTAAGTCAGACCTGTTCCGGTGAGAGTTGATCTCCACCAGGGCTGCCCTTTGACACTGGTTCTGTTCATAACCTTCATGGACCAGGGTGAGAGAATGAATAAAGAATCCAATGTAAAGCGACTTTGAGTGTCTTTGATAAAGCACTGTATAAAACTGATGCATTATGATAATGCGACACTTTTCTCACAATATTAGCCATTAATACATTATGAGCTGTTATTACATCATGAGCGGCACCAGTAACTCATGATGTGATAAGTTATTACATTAATACATTATGCGCAAAGCCGTTATTACGTTATGCGCTCATGATTTTATTACATTGTGAGATGTTATTACATTATGATTTGCTACACTCCAACCTAATGTTTTGTACTAAATCATTTTAAGTTGAGTTGTACACATTTAGTTTCATACACCAAAGTGTCAAAATGTACAGCTATAAACTTATTTTTCATTATCCAAATGTTCAGTTCCCCATATCTTCTAAGCTGGTGCACATGCTTTCTCTTAAACAGTTAATGATATTCAACCATAACCATTCAGCTATCAAGCACAAAATGTGTAGTATGTGTTAACTTGTTCTATGTTGTTGGTCCTCTATCACACACAATCCAATACAATTTCATTTAAAGACTAAAATGAATGGTGAATTTGCAGATTCTGCAAAAGCAGAGACCTTGCTTTTAGAAGTCAGGAAAAGGCACAATGAGGACACAGTGGCAAATACTCTATTATATTAAGTAACTAACAACAAAATTATGTTAGTATGTTACATTTACCCTAACAAATCTAGTTGGACATAATCCCAGTAATTAAGTAACAATAATGCAAGTACATCATGTTGATCCAACATATTTATGTTTAGGTCACTCAACTAAATAGTTTCTTGCCAAATTAAAGCATTTTATTTAGGTGGAAATTATTTCCATAATTTTATTGCGTTCCGCGAGCAAGTTATTTTTTTGAGTATACTGTGTGAATGAATGAGTGGGTCAAATGCAAAGAAAGAATTTCCCCATGAGAGATAACTAAAGGAAGTGTATGTATTTATGTGATTCTTTTGATTACATGGATAACAACGTTTTAAACAAAAACTACTCACAGTTCATCCAAAACACAGAAGAAAAAGACAAACTATGGGGACACATGACAGAGAGAGAAAAAACTGTACATTATTTTTGCATAAGGTTAGCCCAGCTTAAAGAAGATAAATGTTTTCTGTGAGACTTTTATGAGGTGCTATATAAGAAATTGCTCATTGAAAGTTGAAAAAAACAAACAAACAAACAAACAAAAAACAACAACAGAAAACATAAACAAAATATCATCAGTCCAATGTGTCCAGTATCTGGTACAGCCACCAACAGGTGGTGGGTAATGACTTTAGCAAACAAACCTTTTACTGTCTAAACCAAACCTTAATTAATCTCGGTCTCAGGTGCTAAAATGAAAAAAATTAAAAGTAGGGAATAAGTGCTGGTATACAGTACATTCATACTGCCTTCATGTAGCTGTTTGTTAAAGTACACAAATGGCTGTGACAGAAACCTTTAGGGACTCATCGTTCCCTTCGTTTTAAAAGCTGTCCAAAGTTTGCTCTTACTTTGGTCTACACCAACATTATTTTTTCTAAACAATGCCTGCATTCTGATTTTAATCTCTTTGGTTTTTAAAGAATAGACAATAGGGTTGATGCAGGGTGGGAGGCAAGAGGCCAACGACAGGCTCAGGACACGCCGGTCTGGATCAATGAGTCGCAGATAAAAGCCAATAGTAAAAATGATGATGAGGGGAAAGTAAAACACAGCAACAAGAATCAGATGCTCAACACAAGTGGCCAAAGCTTTCACTCGACTGTCCAAATTTTTCATCCTGAACACGGCCACCAGGATGCTGACATAAGATAGAAGGATGAAAGTAAAGGGTACTACAAGAATCAAGATAGTAAGCACAGACGCCGCCCACCATTGCATTGTGTAATCATTACAGGCGAGTCTAAACACAGGTGCGTAGTCACAGAAATAACTGAACACTCTCACAGACCCGCAGAAAGACAATCGTGCCATTATCCCTGTTGAAAATGCAGTCACTGCAAATGCAAACCACCAGGTCACACCGACAATACAACACATGCTCTGCACTGTGTTGATTGAGTTTTGTCGCAAAGGGAAATGTATTGCAACCAACCGATCATAGGCAAGTATAGCCAGTGCATATGACTCCAACGATACAAACGTGTAGTACACAAACATTTGTACAAAACACAGTCTAAATGGAATGAAGTTATCCTTAATGAGAAATACATTTATCATGCTGGGAATAAGGCATGTAGTAAGCACTAGGTCAATCACTGCGAGGTTGACAACTGCAATAAATTTAGAAGTGTGCAAACAATGATTGACGACAATTATGTAGATCACCAAACTGTTGGACAGCACTGTGATCACATAAACAAAAGCTAGAAATATGAAGTAGACGCTGATGAAAGGAAAAGTCTCAAATCCGATGATATAGAAGCCTGGAGGACGAATGAGGACAGAGTCATTTAAAAGAGTCCTGAAAAAAGACATAGTTGATCTCCACAGTCCTCCGTCCAAAGAACAAAAATAATCATATAATATTGTTCTCCACACAAGCTGTAAAATACAGATGCATTGTTCATGTCAGTTCAGCACATACATTTCAAACATGAATGCATGTGTTGAAAATGAGTGGGTCACACCGAAGCAGCTCTGTTTGACGATACATCCAAAAATCAGCAACCTGACGGCTGCAGGGCTGGCCTGTGTTCACTGGATGATATACGTTACTTGTTGATCTCATGAGATAAACCTTACGCCTTATTAGATCCACAGAGAGTCTGAATAAACTTCTCTTGTCTTCAAAACAAACATGTAATTATTCTTTAGAATCTTATGCAATCCAACAAAAACAAAGCAACATGCAGTAGGAGAGACAGTTGAGTCAGATGTGGTTTCACAAACCTCAGACTTGATAAACTTTTGAGTTTTTCAAATATTGGTGGCCTTCAGTGATCGTGAAACTGCAAAGATAGTTTCAGTATTTATATTAAGCATTGTTGTGCCTTTCAGACATGGAGAGAGCAGCAAACCTCAATCTCCACACATATTAATCGCCACGATTGTGGTACTCTGCCCCACGAAGGGTCAAGAGTTGCTTCCTCAGGATTGCTCTCAGGTCTTCTAGGTCAGCTCTCTCCACTTCCCCTGCTGCCTTGTACTCCCTCTTTAGCTGCTGGAGTTCTTCCCTGAGCTTTTGGATTTTCTGTACTCTGTGGCTTGGTGTACATGCCGATGAAGTGGGCTTGGGTATCTCAGTTACAAATCACTCTGCTGTGACGTTCACTTTGAGGAGGTCATCGTTATCAGTCAATGGTCCATGTCTCCCTTCGCTGTAATTTCCAGGTTCTGGTTTACATTGAACTCATCGAACTGTTGCCACTCAGCTCTCTTTGTGGATTGGGACCACTGGATCCTGGGTTGGGCTGAAGAAGCACAGATGGTGAGTGTTGACGACACTAGGAGGCTCTGGGCACTGTGGTTTGCATCCGGGCCTGGCTCATCCTGCGTCTTACCACATCTGTGTGATGTGCTGTCATCGCTACTGCTTTCAAGCATTGCATCTTGCCTTGACGGATTCTTAAGCCCTTTTCGTTCTTACAGCTCTTGCCGCAGATGCACTGTACTGTCATAGTCATTGTTCTGATGTTCTGTGTCATCGTTCTTGGGTCCCTGAGGGTATCTTTGGAGATTGCTTTGGGGTCTTCCTCTCGGAAGACCAACCGTCTCCACCCGATGTTGCTGTTTCTCCAGCTGTCCTCTGTCTCTCAAGCTGTCACCACACTCTTCGTGGTTGTCACCCAGAATACTCCAGGTTGTCACTGGTGCTCCCAGAGTATATCAGTTACAGAAACATCTTCTGATGTGCAACCTTGGACACATCATGGACACAGGGTGTTTCAGCTGCCTCAGTGTTGTTGCTTATGGCTCTTCTTCAGCTGGCACCTCTTGTGCCCAGTATACCGTAGGCCATACACCATACACCTGGTCCTCCACCCATTCTTCTGACACTGCTCCACCAGCTCCTGGTATTTCTCCCTCTTTCTCTTTTGAGTCTCCTCCATCCTCTCCTCCCAGGGCACAATTTGCTCAAGCAAGAACGTTGTCTTGTGGCCTCGGAGACCAAGATAATGTTAGGTCTCAGTGTGGACTGAGTGATTTGTGGTGAAATCTTCAGTTGCCTCTGTAGGTCAACTGACATCACCCAGTCATGGAGAGCAAACCACCAGCACGGCTTGTCTGCGTTTCTTCTGGCCTTTGTCCTTCCTTGACAAAGTGAATGACCTTGGCTGTGGCTTGGCGATATTGGCTGTCCCTGATTCCCTTCCCCGATTGCCTCTGCAGTGGATTGAGGACTTGATCATGCCTACATCAATACCAGCCCTTGGAGTCGGAGGGAATTTCCCTGTTCTTTGCTGAGCTTGCGGACTACAAAATATGGCAAATTAATAATTGTTACTCACAAAAACTACAGTTAATCTGTTCAAAGTGTATGTTTTTAGATGACTAGTCAATAAATATAGTAAATATACACTGATTAAAATTCAACAGTTGCAAGAAAAGGTGAAGCAATTACATGAACTGTGTTGAAAATATACTTGGTGATGCATGATGTCATAAACATGTTTTAATGCAATATACTATTTATCTGAAATTTTTACCTCCAGAATTCTTTTGGAATGGAGGGATTTAGAGGATATACCATCAGTGGTCAACAACCTTGGCTGTCTGGATGACGTGATGGACTAAGAGAAAATGTACTTACAATGAAACCAATTTAGGAAAAAATGTCTTTTAAATAGCTGTCCACTGCAGTGACCACAATGCGTCATAGGGCTAGATAAGCTTGTTGGATTTCTAGAGAAATTTCTAGAGAAATGACTCACATCTCATCACATAAATCACACATAAATCATGCCAGAATACAATTAATAAAAAAGCTTAACTTCCAACCATGTTAGACAAAAAGAAAGGGACTGTTTAAAACAAATAATTTCTCTCTTATTTTTATTATCAGTGCAAGATTTCTCATTTGTTTGTCTTTACTTTTCAGTGAATAAACAACAAGGTTTATGCAGATATAATATGTCATGGTCAATGACACAAGAATAATACATTGAAGTAAAG
Source organism: Mugil cephalus (assembly GCF_022458985.1). Lineage (NCBI taxonomy): Eukaryota > Metazoa > Chordata > Actinopteri > Mugiliformes > Mugilidae > Mugil > Mugil cephalus. The sequence continues at coordinate 12,919,194 of NC_061784.1, read as the reverse complement.
GAAGCTTCAAGGAGCCTGAAAGTAAGTGAAGAAGCTGTACACCACTGCACTGCTACTTTAAACACTGGGGCACAGTCACTGACAATTTGAAAAGTTATTACGAACCATAGTGAGTCAAAACAAAATGATTCCAATGAGCCCAATTTGTGCTGCTACCACAAGTGTATTTCAGTCAACAAACCTTTTACTGTACAAACTTCAGACTAATTAATCTCAGTTGCACCTATTAGGGATAAAAAACAATTATAATGCAGGGTAAATGTTTGTCTGAAGCTAACATTTATTCCGAGTGTCTCCAGACTACCATTTTAAAATGTGGATTAATGAGACAAATCATTGTTTGCTTTTTATCCTTCACAGTCTGAGAAGAGTATAATATAACCAGATGTGTTACCATGATTTGCAATAACATTACATCATTTCATTTATTTTTGTGGAGGCTTACCATAACCGTAACCTTTATCTGCCTGAGATCTGGCATTAAGGCCCACAATGTGACTGTTTTAAGAAATTTATGTCTCAGTTACACACACAAACAACACAATCTTAACAGTTTCCTGAGATACTTTTCAATGGAAAATAAAGATATCAAGGGCTTGTTTTCATCCTACGGACTAGTGCCACAGCTCTTGTTTTAATCTCTTTGGTTTTTAGAGAATACAAAATAGGATTGATGCAAGGTGGGAGGCAAGATGCTAGCGACAGGCTCAGCACACGCACGTCTGGATCCATGGCTCCAAAATAAAGCCCATAGAGGAAGATAGAGAATATGGGAATGTAAAATATACCAACAAGAATGAAGTGCTCAACACAAGTTCCAAGAGCTTTCATCCTGTTGGTCACTGATTTCATCCTGAACACAGTCACCAGGATGGTGCTGTAAGACAGAAGGATGAAAGTAAAGGGGAGTAAGAGGTTCACCAAACTAGAAGTTGAAGCTATGGCCCACTGCGCAGAGTTGTCATCACAGGCGAGTCTAAACACAGGTGCATAATCACAGAAATAACTCATCACCCTCACAGAATTACAATAGGACAGCTCCGCTATCATTGCTACGTTGTATGCCATTCTTCCTGCACTGTAAACCCACGTGATTCCAATAATACTAGACATTATTGTCAGTGTGTTGAATAAGTTTTGATGCAGAGGTAAACATATCACAATCAAGCGGTCATAGGCAAGGATAGCGAGCGAATACGACTCCATGGATCCAAAAGTGTAGTAAGAGTACATCTCAACCAGGCACAAGTTAAAAGAGATGAAGTTGTCCTTAAAGAGAAAGGTCTTAATCATGCTGGGAATGATGCTTGTGTTGAAGAGGATATCAACTACTGCCAGGTTGACAATGGCCAGATATTTTGGAGTGTGCAAGCACTGGTTACGCGCAATTATGTACATCAGTAAACTGTTGAACACAAGCGTAACCACATAGACAAACGCCAGGAATATCATGTAGACGCTGACGTTTGAAAAAGTCTCAAATCCGATAATATAGAAGCCAGGAGGGTGAATGAGGACAGAGTAGTTTGCAACAGTCTTGAGAGTAGACATAGTCGATCTCCACAGGCTCTTCGGTGGAGGAGTGTACAATGCCTTTAGTCTGAAAAAGAGGAAAACAACACATAGGTTATCACGCTGCATTTTACTATCACTTACTTCACACAACCACACACATTTAAAGCATTGAAGTCACTGGAAACATATTCAGAGTCATGGGTAACATACTAAAACATACCAAAGAATACAGCACACGTTTGCCTCCCTGATGAGGACAGTTGTTCGCTGACCTTAACAGCAGCCATGGACTGTCTGCACATCGAACCCGTGCACAGTAGAACATATACCTTCTTCCCCAATCTCCAGAGATAAATATGCAATCTTCTAATTAAGAAGAACATCTAAGATTAATACAGTAATGAGCCGTAGCCTGTTACAGGATTTTTTTCCCCCATGGAGAGTATAGTGCTGTTTTCCAACTTATTTTTCACACAAAACAAACATCTAATTATCCTTCCTTGAGTCCAGCCTCATACTCTTTGTGGACATAGTTGTTATTTCATCAGTTTGAAAACTTTTGTGAGATAAACCAGTGTATTAAAACACCTGTAGTTGATTTGAAAGAAGGCAGTGCAGTAAGCCACATCAAAAATCTCAGGCCCCAACATAATGCTGTCCGAGGGGGTCTTTGGGTCCTATGGCTTGAGGGGAGGGGTCTCTGTGGTTAATCCCACAGATAATCAATCAGTTTGGGATCTAGTAAATTTGGAGACCAGGTCCAGTGGCGCAATAAGTGGGAATGCACTATATGCGGTGCATAAAGTGGGCGTCGAAGCAATGCGTTGAAAATTATTTGGAGTCGACATTTTCTCTATTCAGTAGCTGTCTGTGCATGTGTAAATGATGTGATCAATAACAGAGGCATGTCACCGATGATTAGCCCCTCCTCCTACTGAATATTGGCGATTGACCAATCAAAATCGAGTGCACACAGAGTTCTAACTTTTTTAATCCTTCAGAACCGACGATCAGTTAAAGTAGTTTGTGGCTTTTGTATTACCGTAACTCACAATAGTGTGCGCTATTGACAAAATTCAAAGTGTTGCTGAACACTGGGAAGTTGTACTTGTCTGGAAGACCTTTGTGACATCTCAAGAGTATAACTAACTTTGTTTTCACCAACAAATTCCTGGTTTGGCACCAAAGGGGTTCTTGGTGGTCTGATCCTGGGTTATGGAAGCTGTCCCCAGTACAGATGTTGGACTGCTCACTGACTTGGGACTCCATTGTCCTGCTGGGGGACTTAAACGCTCACGCGGGCAATGACTGCTTGACCTGGAGGGAAGAATGGAGGTCTGATCTGAACCCAAGTGGTGTTCAGTTATTGGACTTCTTTGCGAGTCACACTTTGTCCATAACTAACACCATGTTTGAACGTAAGGTTGTTCATCTGTGCTCTTGGCACCATGATGGCCTAGGTTGTAGGTCAAGGGTCGACTTTATAGTCATATCATCTGACCTGGGACCATATGTGCTGGACACTCGGAAGAAGAGAGGATCACTAACTGATGGTGAGTTGAATTAGATGGCAGACCTGGTAGGCCCAAATGAATAGCGAGTGTCTGCTGGGAACGCCTGGTGGAACTCCCACCTCTGACAGAGTTTCAACCACGTTCCAAGGGCGGTGGGGGAATTTAGTCCAAATTTACCATGTTCTGCTCTGCCATTGTCGAGGTGACTGAGTTGTGACCGTAAGGTTGCTGATTGCAGTGGGAAACTGTCAGGCTGAAGAAGGAGGCCTGCAGGGCATGGTTGGACTGTGGGTCTCCAGAAGGCATGTTTACCGTAGCCAGGGCAGTCGCTGAGGCAAAAACTTTGGTGTGGGAGGAGTTCGGTGAGGCTATGGAAGGAGACTGTTGGTGGGCACCGAAAAGATTCTGGCAAACCGTCCCCACAGTTTTCTGTGGGAACAGGAAGTTGCTGCCATTAGCTGGGACAATTGTCAGGCAGTGGAAGGAACGGCTTTATAACCTTTGAACCTCGGATCGAGAACAATACATATTTTGTCCCAGACATTGAACCATGAACCAGCTCTTTATCGTCGTTACGGTGCTGGAGGGGTTTGCCCAACTGGTTCACATGTGTTTTATAGTTTTGGAGAAGGCTTATGACTGTGGCCCCAGATGCATCCTGAGGGAGTTCAAGGAGTATGGGGTGGATGGCCCCTTGCTAAGGGCCATTCAGTCCCTGTATGAAAGTTTTGTCCGTAGCTAGCTGTAAGTCAGACCTGTTCCGGTGAGAGTTGATCTCCATCAGGGCTGCCCTTTGACACTGGTTCTGTTCATAACTTTCATGGACCAGGGTGAGAGAATGAATAAAGAATCCAATGTAAAGCGACTTTGAGTGTCTTTGATAAAGCACTGTATAAAACTGATGCATTATGATAATGCGACACTTTTCTCACAATATTAGCCATTAATACATTATGAGCTGTTATTACATCATGAGCGGCACCAGTAACTCATGATGTGATAAGTTATTACCTTAATACCTTATGCACAAAGTTGTTATTACATTATGCGCTCATGATTTTATTACATTGTGAGATGTTATTACATTATGAGTCATTATTACATTATGATTTGCTACACTCCAACCTAATGTTTTGTACTAAATCATTTTAATTTGAGTTGTACACATTTAGTTTCATACACCAAAGTGTCAAAATGTACAGCTATAAACTTATTTTTCATTATCCAAATGTTCAGTTCCCCGTATCTTTTAAGCTGGTGCACGTGCTTTCTCTTAAACAGTTAATGATATTCAACCATAACCATTCAGCTATCAAACAGAAAATGTGTAGTATGTTTTAATGTGTTCTATGCTGTTGCTCCTCTATCACATGTATGTGCACCTGCATTTGATGTTGGTACCTGCTCATGCAATCATGTACTGGAAACAAATGCCTGCAGCTGCTGCTGTGTGGTCATTACACTATACCAGTGGTCTTGAAGAAGATGTGTGATAGTGGGTAGACAAGCTGCTTTGGACCTGAAATGTCCAAAGTTGTCAAAAGTTGTGTCCATGGTTGAGATGCTAGGACCTAACCCCAAACTGCTCTGAGTGCACACAGTACACTCAAAAAAAGTAAAGTGGGTGTCTGTTACCTTAACCTAAGTCTAAGATGTAGCTTGGATTATATAAAATCTCAGCTCGGTGGTTAGTGCTGATGCCTCCCATCAAGAAGGTCCAGGGTTGAGTCTAGCTCGGGCCTTTTTGGGTGAAGTTTGCATGTTTTCCCTGTGTCCGCGTGGGTTTTCTCCAGGTACTCCGGCTTCCTCCCACTTCCAAAGACTTAAAACTTAAGTACATCATGTTGATCCAACACATTTACATTTAGGTCACTCAACTAAATAGTTTCTTGCCAAATTAAAGCATTTTATTTAGGTGGAAATTATTTCCATAATTCTATCACGTTCCACGAGCAAGTTATTTTTGTGAGTATACTGTGTGAATGAATGAGTGGATCAAATGCAGAGAAAGAATTTCCCCATGAGAGATAACTAAAGGAAGTGTATGTATTTATGTGATTCTTTTGATTACATGGATAACAACGTTTTAAACAAAGATTACTCACAGTTCACCCAAAACACAGAAGAAAAAGACAAACTATGGGGACACATGACAGAGAGAGAGAAAAATGTACATTATTATTGCATAAGGTTAGCCCAGCTTAAAGAAGATAAATGTTTTCTGTGAGACTTTTATGAGGTGCTATATAAGAAATTGCTCATTGAAAGTTGAAAAAGACAAAACAACAACAACAACAACAAAAAACAGAAAACATAAACAAAATCTCATCAGTCCAATGTGTCCAGTATCTGGTACAGCCACCAACGGGTGGTGGGTAATGACTGTAGCAAACAAACCTTCTACTGTCTAAATCAAATCTTAATTAATCTCAGTCTCAGGTGCTAAAATGAAAACAATTAAAAGTAGGGAATAAGTGCTGGTATACAGTACATTCATACTGCCTTCATGTAGCTGTTTGTTAAAGTACACAAATGACTGTGACAGAAACCTTTAGGGACTCATCGTTCCCTTCGTTTTAAAAGCTGTCCAAAGTTTGCTCTTACTTTGGTCTACACCAACATTATTTTTTCTAAACAATGCCTGCACTCTGATTTTAATCTCTTTGGTTTTTAAAGAGTACACAATAGGGTTGATGCAGGGAGGGAGGCAAGAGGCCAACGACAGGCTCAGGACACGCTGGTCTGGATCAATGAGTCGCAGATAAAAGCCAATGGTAAAAATGATGATGAGGGGAAAGTAAAACACAGCAACAAGAATCAGATGCTCAACACAAGTGGCCAAAGCTTTCACTCGACTGTCCAGATTTTTCATCCTGAACACGGCCACCAGGATGCTGACGTAAGATAGAAGGATGAAAGTAAAGGGTACTACAAGAATCAAGAAAGTAAGCAAAGATGCCGCCCACCATTGCATCGTGTAATCATTACAGGCAAGTCTAAACACAGGTGCGTAGTCACAGAAATAACTGAAAACTCTCACAGACCCGCAGAAAGACAGTCGAGCCATTATACCTGTTGAAAATGCAATTACTCCCAGACCAAACCCCCATGACACTCCAACTATACAACACATGCTCTGCACTGTGTTGATTGAGTTTTGTCGCAAAGGGAAATGTATGGCAATCAACCGATCATAGGCAAGTATAGCCAGTGCATATGACTCCAACGATACAAACGTGTAGTACACAAACATTTGTACAAAACACAGTCTAAATGGAATGAAGTTATCCTTAATGAGAAATACATTTATCATGCTGGGAATAAGGCATGTAGTAAGCACTAGGTCAATCACTGCGAGGTTGACAACTGCAATAAATTTAGAAGTGTGCAAACAATGATTGACGACAATTATGTAGATCACCAAACTGTTGGACAGCACTGTGATCACATAAACAAAAGCTAGAAATATGAAGTAGAAGTTGATGAAAGGAAAAGTCTCAAATCCGATGATATAGAAGCCTGGAGGACGAATGAGGACAGAGTCATTTAAAAGAGTCCTGAGAAAAGACATAGTTGATCTCCACAGTCTGCGTTGGAGGAGTCCTCCGTCCAAAGAACAAAAATAATCATATCATATTGTTCTCCACACAAGCTGTAAAATACAGATGCATTGTTCAGTCAGTTCAGAACATAAGTTTCAAACCTGAATGCATGTGTTGAAAATAAGTTGGTCACACCGAAGCAGCTCTGTTTGATGATGCATCCAAAAATCAAGAACCTGGCAGCTGCAGTGCTGGCCTGTGTTCACTGGATGATATATGTTACTTATCGATCTCATGAGATAAACCTTCCAACTAGTGCAGAGACGCCTTATTAGATCCACAGAGAGTCTGAATAAACTTCTCTTGTCTTCAAAACAAACATGTAATTATTCTTTAAAATCTTACGCAATCCAACAAAAACAAAGCAACATGCAGTAGGAGAGACAGTTGAGTCAGATGTGGTTTCACAAACCTCAGACTTGATAAACTTTTGAGTTTTTCAAATATTGGTGGCCTTCAGTGATCAAGATATCTGTTTATTTATTATTGTTGTGCCTTTCAGACATGGAGAGAGCAGCAAACCTCAATCTCCACACATATCAATCGCCACGATTGTGGTACTCTGCCCCGCGAAGGGTCACTTCCCCTGCTGCCTTGTACTCCCTCTTTAGCTGCTTGTAGTTCTTCCCTGAGGTTTTGGATTTTCTGTACTCTGCGGCTTGGTGTACATGCCGATAAAGTGGGCTTGGGTATCTCAGTTACAAATCACTCTGCTGTGACGTTCACTTTGAGGAGATCATCATTATCAGTCAATGGTCCATGTCTCCCTTCGCTGTGATTTCCAGGTTCTGGTTCACATTGAACTCATCGAACTGTTGCCACTCAGCTCTCTTTGTGGATTGGGACCACTGGATCCTGGGTTGGGCTGAAGAAGCACAGATGGTGAGTGTTGACGACACTAGGAGGCTCTGGGCACTGTGGTTTGCATCCGGGCCTGGCTCATCCTGCGTCTTACCACATCTGTGCGATGTGCTGTCATCGCTACTGTTTTCAAGCATTGCATCTTGCCTTTACGGATTCTTAAGCCCTTTTCGTTCTTACAGCTCTTGCCGCAGACGCACTGTACTGTCATAGTCATTGTTCCGATGTTCTGTGTCATCGTTCTAGGGTCCCTGAGGGTATCTTTGGAGCTTGCTTTGGGGTCTTCCTCTCGGAAGACCAAGCGTCTCCACCCGATGTTGCTGTCTCTCCAGTTGTCCTCTGTCTCTCAAACCATCGGCCACACTCTTCGTGGTTGTCACCCAGAATACTCCAGGTTGTCACTGGTGCTCCCAGAGTATATCAGTTACAGAAACATCTTCTGATGTGCAACCTTGGACACATCATGGACACAGGGTGTTTCAGCTGCCTCAGTGTTGTTGCTTATGGCTCTTCTTCAGCTGGCACCTCTTGTGCCCAGTATACTGTAGGCCATACACCATACACCTGGTCCTCCACCCATTCTTCTGACACTGCTCCACCAGCTCCTGGTATTTCTCCCTCTTTTTCTTTTGAGTCTCCTCCATCTTCTCCTCCCAGGGCACAATTCGCTCAAGCAAGATCATTGTCTTGTGGCCTCGGAGAACAAGATAATGTCAGGTCTCAGTGTGGACTGAGTGATTTGTGGTGAAATCTTCAGTTGCCTCTGTAGGTCAACTGACATCACCCAGTCATGGAGAGCAAACCACCAGCACGGCTTGTCTGCGTTTCTTCTGACCTTTGTCCTTCCTTGACAAAGTGAATGACCTTGGCTGTGGCTTGGCGATATTGGCTGTCCCTGATTCCCTTCCCCGGTTGCAGTGGTTTGAGGACTAGATCATGCCTCCATCAATACCAGCCCTTGGAGTCGGAGGGAATTTCCCTGTTCTTTGCTGAGCTTGCGGACTGGCAAAATAATAATTGTTACTCACAAAAACTGCAGCTAATCTGTTCAAAGTGTATGTTTTTAGATGACTAGTCAATAAATATAGTAAATATACACTGACTAACATTCAAAACAGTCGCAAGAAAAGGTGAAGCAATTACATGAACTGTGTTGAAAATATACTTGGTGATGCATGATGTCATTTATGACATCATGCATCACTCCAAATGTTGTTTTAAAACCGTGAACCTTAATATTGTTTTCTTTAGCTGACACAAACTCAAAATAGTGGCGGTGTATACGCGTGTACACACAACGTGCGTGCATGTACATGTGTAAACATGTGTACACACACGTGTGCGCATGTGTACGCGGGTATACATGCATGTGTAAGTGTATATGCGTGTACGCGCATGCATGTTTGTACACGCATATACACATATGTGTGTGTACACGCATTTACATGTACATGTACACGCTTATACACACTGTGGGGTCGTCTGTACAGTGTCTGCATACCTCTCCGAAAGTAGGTAGCTGTGCTCCTGGCTAGGTCAACACTTTGTGCTGTCTTTCAGGTTTTTTGAGTTGTTCATAAACTGTGTGTGTGTGTGTGTGTGTGTGTAAGCAAGGAGTGTCATCGCTATGGGGTGGAGGTCCCAGCTCTGATCTAGGTAGGTGGTCCAAAAGTTTGCCTGTTGGTGGTCATAATGTTGTGGCTTATGAGTGTGTCACTTGAGATGTATGAGGTGAGTGGCAAAACAGAATACAATATGAGATCTGTCATCAAATAAAAAAAATAAAATGTCATTAACTGAGTGTGCTGGAAAATGACCTTTTACTGCGTCACTGTTCACCAAATGAATCCCACATTTGAAGAGAAATGAGACAGACAGGTGTCCTCCAAGAGTATTGCTCCTGAATGTTATGTTTTTTCTGAGGCTAAACAGTAACACATCATTGCATTCTGTAGAGGCTTAATTAAATCTTAAATCACAATAGACAGCACGATGAGGCATCAGCAGATGGACGTGATTTTACCGTCACACTGGCAGGCTCGCATACTAATACACCTGTTCCTTCGCTGTCCTTGGTCTCATGTATTCAGCCACGACTAATAATAATCCAATACTAATTGACTGTGACTACACTGATTAGTAATGGGAAACAGTGAGAGCTCAGTGATTGTACGCACAATTAGACAAGGCAATTCTCACAGTTTCATGAGCCACTTCAAAAAACTTTTAGTAACATGAAGCGACAATAACAACGAGTAGCTTCCCCCTGAGGAGGAGGATTTTTGTTGCCGAAACTCTGTGACCCCAGACTAAATGATCCTCTCCTGCATCTTTGACTCCTGGGAGCTCTGCTAATGACTCCTATTTGTGATGTCATTACCAGAGGATGCTAGTTAATGACCTTGCCTCGTAACAAACAAAGCTTTCACTGTTCAAACTTAAGCCTAATTAATCTCATCTGCATCCATTAGGAGGTTTTGCGCTCTTGCAATTAAAGCTGGAGAGTAACGGGAAGGATGCACATTGATATTAACAAGTCATTCGTGTCGTTTGAAAAGCTCAAGCACGCAAACAAGTTGTCTGACAGCTAGCTCCTTTCTGAACAGGCACTGGAGTTGACGCACGCTCTAGCCATTTCTTAAGTCACCTTTTTATGTAGTGAAAAGTTGAATTAGGTTGCTAGTAATGAAAGTCTGGGGAAGAGCAATCAATCAGTAAACGTGCAAGCTTTCAGATATGTCCCTAGAACAGCATTCAAATTTAAAAACACAAGTCCAGCATTAATGTAACATTAACTTGCTACGTGCAATTTTAAGAACCTACCTCGGGACCTAATAGCTGTGTGTGTATAAACACACACACACACACCAATCAGGCATAACATCATGACCACTGACAGATGAAGTGAATAACATCGACCTTCTTGTGACAATACAATGTTCTGCTGGGAAACTTTTGGACCTGGTATGGACCCCCTCCCC